>NC_091997.1:19396170-20860331 GCF_044704955.1 Pristiophorus japonicus
CTCTCCCCCCCCCCCCAACACAGCAATCTCACTCTCTCTCCACCCCCCCCACACAGCGATCTCACTCTCTCTCCCCACCCCCACACAGCGATCTCACTCTCTCCCCCCCCCACACAGCAATCTCACTCTATCCCCCCCCCCACACAGCAATCTCACTCTCTCCACCCCCACAGCAATCTCACTCTCTCCCCCCCCACACAGCGATCTCACTCTCTCCACCCCCACCCCCCCACAGCGATCTCACTTTATCCCCCCCCCCACACAGCAATCTCACTCTCTCCACTCCCACAGCGATCTCACTCTCCCCCCCCCCCCACACAGCGATCTCACTCTCTCCCCCCCCAACACAGCAATCTCACTCTCTCTCCACCCCCCCCACACAGCGATCTCACTCTCTCCCCCCCCCCACACAGCAATCTCACTCTCTCTCCCCCCCCCCACACAGCGATCTCACTCTCTCCCCCCCCACACAGCGATCTCACTCTCTCTCCACCCCCCCCCACACAGCGATCTCACTCTCTTCCCCCCCCCACACAGCAATCTCACTCTCTCCCCCCCCCACACAGCAATCTCACTCTCTCCCCCCCCCCACACAGCAATCTCACTCTCTCCCCCCCCCCCCACACAGCGATCTCACTCTCCCCCCCCCCACACAGCAATCTCACTCTCTCCCCCCCCCACACAGCGATCTCACTCTCCCCCCCCCCACACAGTAATCTCACTCTCTCTCCCCCCCCCACACAGCGATCTCACTCTCTCCCCCCCCCCGCATACAGCGATCTCACTCTCTCCCCCCCCCCGCACACAGTGATCTCACTCTCTCCCCCCCCCACACAGCGATCTCACTCTCTCCCCCCCCCGCACACAGTGAGCTCACTCTCTCCACCCCCCACACAGCGATCTCACTCTCTCCCCCCCCCCCCACAGCGATCTCACTCTCCCCCAACCCACACAGTAATCTCACTCTCTCTCCCCCCCCACACAGCGATCTCACTCTCTCCGCCCACCCACCAACACAGCGATCTCACTCTCTCCGCCCCCCCCGCACACAGCGATCTCACTCTTTCCCCCCCCCGCACACAGTGATCTCACTCTCTCCCCCCCCACACAGCGATCTCACTCTCTCCCCCCCCGCACAGTGATCTCACTCTCTCCCCCCCCCACACAGCGATCTCACTCTCTCTCCCCCACCCCCCACACAGCAATCTCACTCTATCCCCCCCCCACACAGCAATCTCACTCTCTCCACCCCCACAGCAATCTCACTCTCTCCCCCCCCCCACACAGCGATCTCACTCTCTCCACCCCCCCCCACACAGCGATCTCACTCTATCCCCCCCCCACACAGCAATCTCACTCTCTCCCCCGCCCAACACAGCAATCTCACTCTCTCTCCACCTCCCCCACACAGCGATCTCACTCTCTCCCCCCCCCCACACAGCAATCTCACTCTCTCTCCCCACCCCCACACAACGATCTCACTCTCTCCCCCCCCCACACAGCAATCTCACTCTCTCCCCCCCCCACACAGCAATCTCACTCTCTCCCCCCCGACCACACAGCAATCTCACTCTCTCCCCCCCCCACACAGCAATCTCACTCTCTCCCCCCCCCCCACACAGCGATCTCACTCTCCCCCCCCCACACAGTAATCTCACTCTCTCTCCCCCCCCCACACAGCGATCTCACTCTCTCCCCCCGCCCCCCCACCCGCACACAGCGATCTCACTCTCTCCCCCCCCCGCACACAGTGATCTCACTCTCTCCCCCCCCCCACACAGCGATCTCACTCTCTCCCCCCCCCGCACACAGTGATCTCACTCTCTCCCCCCCCCACACAGCGATCTCACTCTCTCTCCTCCCCCCACACAGCAATCTCACTCTATCCCCCCCCCACACAGCAATCTCACTCTCTCCACCCCCACAGCAATCTCACTCTCTCCCCCGCCCACACAGCAATCTCACTCTCTCCACTCCCACAGCGATCTCACTCTCCCCCCCCCCACACAGCGATCTCACTCTCTCCCCCCCCCAACACAGCAATCTCACTCTCTCTCCTCCCCCCCCACACAGCGATCTCACTCTCTCCCCCCCCCACACAGCAATCTCACTCTCTCTCCCCACCCCCACACAGCGATCTCACTCTCTCCCCCCCCACATAGCAATCTCACTCTCTCTCCCCCCCCCCACACAGCGATCTCACTCTCTCCACCCCCCCCACACAGCAATCTCACTCTCTCTCCCCCCCCCACACAGCAATCTCACTCTATCCCCCCCCCCACACAGCAATCTCACTCTCTCCACCCCCACAACAATCTCACTCTCTCCCCCTCCCACACAGAGATCTCACTCTCTCCACCCCCCCCCCACACAGCGATCTCACTCTATCCGCCCCCCACACAGCAATCTCACTCTCTCCACTCCCACAGCGATCTCACTCTCACCCCCCCACACAGCGATCTCACTCTCTCCCCCCCGCCAACACAGCAATCTCACTCTCTCTCCACCCCCCCTACACAGCGATCTCACTCTCTCCCCCCCCCACACAGCAATCTCACTCTCTCTCCCCACCCCCACACAGCGATCTCACTCTCTCCCCCCCCACACAGCGATCTCACTCTCTCGCCCCCCCACACAGCAATCTCACTCTCTCCCCCCCCCCAACACAGCGATCTCACTCTCTCTCCACCCCCCCCCACACAGCGATCTCACTCTCTCCCCCCCCCACACAGCGATCTCACTCTCCCCCCCCCCCCACACAGCAATCTCACTCTCTCCCCCCCCCACACAGCGATCTCACTCTCTCCCCCCCCCCCACACAGCGATCTCACTCTCCCCCAACCCACACAGTAATCTCACTCTCTCTCCCCCCCCACACAGCGATCTCACTCTCTCCGCCCACCCCCCAACACAGCGATCTCACTCTCTCCCCCCCCCCCGCACACAGCGATCTCACTCTCTCCCCCCCCCGCACACAGTGATCTCACTCTCTCCCCCCCCACACAGCGATCTCACTCTCTCCCCCCCCGCACAGTGATCTCACTCTCTCCCCCCCCCACACAGCGATCTCACTCTCTCTCCCCCACCCCCCACACAGCAATCTCACTCTATCCCCCCCCACACAGCA
Source organism: Pristiophorus japonicus (assembly GCF_044704955.1). Classification (NCBI taxonomy): domain Eukaryota; kingdom Metazoa; phylum Chordata; class Chondrichthyes; family Pristiophoridae; genus Pristiophorus; species Pristiophorus japonicus. The sequence continues at coordinate 19,399,298 of NC_091997.1, forward strand.
ATCTCACTCTCTCCACCCCCACAGCAATCTCACTCTCTCCCCCCCCCCACACAGCGATCTCACTCTCTCTCCACCCCCCCCCGCACACAGCGATCTCACTCTCTCCCCCCCCCGCACACAGTGATCTCACTCTCTTCCCCCCACCCCCCGCACACAGCGATCTCACTCTCTCCCCCCCCCCGCACACAGTGATCTCATTCTCTCTCCCCCCCCCCCGCACACAGTGATCTCACTCTCTCCCCCCACCCCCCCGCACACAGCGATCTCACTCTCTCCCCCCCCGCACACAGTGATCTCATTCTCTCTCCCCCCCCACACAGCAATCTCACTCTCTCCCTCCCCCCACACAGCGATCTCACTCTCTCCACCCCCCCACACAGCAATCTCACTCTCTCTCCCCCCCCCACACAGCAATCTCACTCTCTCCCCCCCCCACACAGCAATCTCACTCTCTCTCCCCCCCCCCACACAGCAATCTCACTCTCTCCACCCCCCCCACACAGCAATCTCACTCTCTCTCCCCCCCCCCCACACAGCAATCTCACTCTATCCCCCCCCCACACAGCAATCTCACTCTCTCCACCCCCACAGCAATCTCACTCTCTCCCCCTCCCACACAGCGATCTCACTCTCTCCACCCCCGCCCCCCACACAGCGATCTCACTCTATCCCCCCCCCACACAGCAATCTCACTCTCTCCACTCCCACAGCGATCTCACTCTCCCCCCCCCCACACAGCGATCTCACTCTCTCCCCCCCCCCAACACAGCAATCTCACTCTCTCTCCACCCCCCCCACACAGCGATCTCACTCTCTCCCCCCCCCCCCCCACAGCAATCTCACTCTCTCTCCCCACCCCCACACAGCGATCTCACTCTCTCCCCCCCCACACAGCAATCTCATTCTCTCCCCCCCCCCACACAGCAATCTCACTCTCTCCCCCCCCCCCCCACACAGCGATCTCACTCTCTCTCCACCCCCCCCACACAGCGATCTCACTCTCTCTCCACCCCCCCCACACAGCGATCTCACTCTCTCCCCCCCCCACACAGCAATCTCACTCTCTTCCCCCCCCCACACAGCGATCTCACTCTCCCCCCCCCCCACACAGCAATCTCACTCTCTCCCCCCCCCACACAGCGATCTCACTCTCCCCCCCCCACACAGTAATCTCACTCTCTCTCCCCCCCCCACACAGCGATCTCACTCTCTCCCCCCCCCCCGCACACAGCGATCTCACTCTCTCCCCCCCCCGCACACAGTGATCTCACTCTCTCCCCCCCCACACAGCGATCTCACTCTCTCCCCCCCCCGCACACAGTGATCTCACTCTCTCCCCCCCCCCCACACAGCGATCTCACTCTCTCCACTCCCACAGCGATCTCACTCTCCCCCCCCCCACACAGCGATCTCACTCTCTCCCCCCCCCCAACACAGCAATCTCACTCTCTCTCCACCCCCCCCACACAGCGATCTCACTCTCTCCCCCCCCCCACAGCAATCTCACTCTCTCTCCCCACCCCCACACAGCGATCTCACTCTCTCCCCCCCCCACACAGCAATCTCACTCTATCCCCCCCCCACACAGCAATCTCACTCTCTCCACCCCCACAGCAATCTCACTCTCTCCCCCCGCCACACAGCGATCTCACTCTCTCCACCCCCCCCCCCCCACAGCGATCTCACTTTATCCCCCCCCCCACACAGCAATCTCACTCTCTCCACTCCCACAGCGATCTCACTCTCCCCCCCCCCCCACACAGCGATCTCACTCTCTCCCCCCCCCAACACAGCAATCTCACTCTCTCTCCACCCGCCCCACACAGCGATCTCACTCTCTCCCCCCCCCCCACACAGCAATCTCACTCTCTCTCCCCCCCCCACACAGCGATCTCACTCTCTCCCCCCCCCCACACAGCGATCTCACTCTCTCTCCACCCCCCCCACACAGCGATCTCACTCTCTTCCCCCCCCCACACAGCAATCTCACTCTCTCCCCCCCCCACACAGCAATCTCACTCTCTCCCCCCCCGCACACAGCAATCTCCCTCTCTCCGCCCCCCCCCACACAGCGATCTCACTCTCCCCCCCCCCCACACAGCAATCTCACTCTCTCCCCCCCCCACACAGCGATCTCACTCTCCCCCCCCCACACAGTAATCTCACTCTCTCTCCCCCCCCCACACAGCGATCTCACTCTCTCCCCCCCCCCCGCACACAGCGATCTCACTCTCTCCCCCCCCCCGCACACAGTGATCTCACTCTCTCCCCCCCCCACACAGCGATCTCACTCTCTCCCCCCCCCGCACACAGTGATCTCACTCTCTCCCCCCCCCCACACAGCGATCTCACTCTCTCTCCCCCCCCCCACACAGCAATCTCACTCTATCCCCCCCCCACACAGCAATCTCACTCTCTCCACCCCCACAGCAATCTCACTCTCTCCCCCCCCCACACAGCGATCTCACTCTCTCCACCACCCCCCCCCACACAGCGATCTCACTCTATCCCCCCCCCACACAGCAATCTCACTCTCTCCACTCCCACAGCGATCTCACTCTCCCCCCCCCCACACAGCGATCTCACTCTCTCCCCCCCCCAACACAGCAATCTCACTCTCTCTCCATCCCCCCACACAGCGATCTCACTCTCTCCCCCCCCCCAACACAGCAATCTCACTCTCTCTCCACCCCCCCCACACAGCGATCTCACTCTCTCCCCCCCCCACACAGCAATCTCACTCTCTCTCCCCCCCCCACACAGCGATCTCACTCTCTCCCCCCCCCACACAGCAATCTCACTCTCTCCCCCCCCCACACAGCGATCTCACTCTCCCTCCCCACACAGCAATCTCACTCTCTCCCCCCCCCACACAGCGATCTCACTCTCCCCCCCCCCACACAGCAATCTCACTCTCTCCCCCCCCCACACAGCGATCTCACTCTCCCCCCCCCCCACACAGCAATCACTCTCTCCCCCCCCCACACAGCGATCTCACTCTCTCCCCCCCCCACACAGCAATCTCACTCTCTCCCCCCCCCACACAGCGATCTCACTCTCCCCCCCCCCACACAGCAATCTCACTCTCTCCCCCCCCACACAGCGATCTCACTCTCCCCCCCCCCCCCACACAGCAATCTCACTCTCTCCCCCCCCACACAGTAATCTCACTCTCTCTCCCCCCCCCACACAGCGATCTCACTCTCTCCCCCTCCCGCACATAGTGATCTCACTCTCTCCCCCCCCCCCGCACACAGCGATCTCACTCTCCCCCCGCCCCACACAGTAATCTCACTCTCTCTCCCCCCCCACACAGTGATCTCACTCTCTCCCCCCCCCCCCCCCGCACACAGCGATCTCACTCTCTCCCCCCCCGCACACAGTAATCTCACTCTCTCTCCCCCCCCCACACAGCGATCTCACTCTCTCCACCCCCCCGCACACAGTGATCTCACTCTCTCCCCCCCCCACCCCCGGACGCAGCGATCTCACTCTCTCCCCCCCACACAGTAATCTCACTCTCTCTCCCCCCCCCACACAGCGATCTCACTCTCTCCACCCCCCCCCCCCACACAGCGATCTCACTCTATCCCCCCCCACACAGCAATCTCACTCTCTCCACTCCCACAGCGATCTCACTCTCCCCCCCCCCACACAGCGATCTCACTCTCTCCCCCCCCCCCAACACAGCAATCTCACTCTCTCTCCACCCCCCCCACACAGCGATCTCACTCTCTCCCCCCCCCCCACACAGCAATCTCACTCTCTCTCCCCACCCCCACACAGCGATCTCACTCTCTCCCCCCCCACACAGCGATCTCACTCTCTACCCCCCCCACACAGCAATCTCACTCTCTCCCCCCCCCCCACACAGCGATCTCACTCTCTCTCCACCCCCCCCACACAGCGATCTCACTCTCTCCCCCCCCCACACAGCGATCTCACTCTCTCCCCCCCCACACAGCAATCTCACTCTCTCCCCCCCCCACACAGCGATCTCACTCTCCCCCCCCCACACAGCAATCTCACTCTCTCCCCCCCCCCACACAGCGATCTCACTCTCTCCCCCCCCACACAGCGATCTCACTCTCCCCCAACCCACACAGTAATCTCACTCTCTCTCCCCCCCCACACAGCGATCTCACTCTCTCCGCCCACCCCCCAACACAGCGATCTCACTCTCTCCCCCCCCCCCCCCCGCACACAGCGATCTCACTCTCTCCCCCCCCCGCACACAGTGATCTCACTCTCTCCCCCCCACACAGCGATCTCACTCTCTCCCCCCCCCGCACACAGTGATCTCACTCTATCCCTCCCCCACACAGCAATCTCACTCTCTCCACTCCCACAGCGATCTCACTCTCTCCCCCCCCCACACAGCGATCTCACTCTCTCCCCCCCCCACACAGCAATCTCACTCTCTCCCCCCCCCCCACACAGCAATCTCACTCTCTCCCCCCCCCCACACAGCGATCTCACTCTCTCTCCACCCCCCCCACACAGCGATCTCACTCTCTCTCCACCCCCCCCACACAGCGATCTCACTCTCCCCCCCCCCCACACAGCAATCTCACTCTCTTCCCCCCCCCACACAGCGATCTCACTCTCCCCCCCCCCACACAGCAATCTCACTCTCTCCCCACCCCCAACACAGCAATCTCACTCTCTCTCCACCCCCCCCACACAGCGATCTCACTCTCTCCCCCCCCCCCACACAGCAATCTCACTCTCTCTCCCCACCCCCACACAGCGATCTCACTCTCTCCCCCCCCCACACAGCAATCTCACTCTCTCCCCCCCCGCACACAGCAATCTCACTCTCTCCCCCCCCCCACACAGCGATCTCACTCTCTCTCCACCCCCCCCACACAGCGATCTCACTCTCTCTCCACCCCCCCCACACAGCGATCTCACTCTCTCCCCCCCCCACACAGCAATCTCACTCTCTTCCCCCCCCCACACAGCGATCTCACTCTCCCCCCCCCCCCACACAGCAATCTCACTCTCTCCTCCCCCCACACAGCGATCTCACTCTCCCCCCCCCACACAGTAATCTCACTCTCTCTCCCCCCCCCACACAGCGATCTCACTCTCTCCCCCCCCCCCGCACACAGCGATCTCACTCTCTCCCCCCCCCCGCACACAGTGATCTCACTCTCTCCCCCCCCACACAGCGATCTCACTCTCTCCCCCCCTCGCACACAGTGATCTCACTCTCTCCCCCCCCCACACAGCGATCTCACTCTCTCTCCCCTACCCAACACAGCAATCTCACTCTATCCCCCCCCCACACAGCAATCTCACTCTCTCCACCCCCACAGCAATCTCACTCTCTCCCCCCCCCACACAGCGATCTCACTCTCTCCACCCCCCCCCCACACAGCGATCTCACTCTATCCCCCCCCCCCACATAGCAATCTCACTCTCTCCACTCCCACAGCGATCTCACTCTCCCCCCCCACCACACAGCGATCTCACTCTCTCCCCCCCCCAACACAGCAATCTCACTCTCTCTCCACCCCCCCCCACACAGCGATCTCACTCTCTCCCCCCCCCACACAGCAATCTCACTCTCTCTCCCCCCCCCACACAGCGATCTCACTCTCTCCCCCCCCCCCACACAGCGATCTCACTCTCTCCCCCCCCCACACAGCGATCTCACTCTCCCCCCCCCACACAGTAATCTCACTCTCTCTCCCCCCCCACACAGCGATCTCACTCTCTCCCCCCCCCCCCACACAGCGATCTCACTCTCTCCCCCCCCCGCACACAGTGATCTCACTCTCTCCCCCCCCCCACACAGCGATCTCACTCTCTCTCCCCCCCCCACACAGCAATCTCACTCTATCCCCCCCCCACACAGCAATCTCACTCTCTCCACCCCCACAGCAATCTCACTCTCTCCCCCCCCCACACAGCGATCTCACTCTCTCCACCCCCCCCCACACAGCGATCTCACTCTATCCTCCCCCCACACAGCAATCTCACTCTCTCCACTCCCACAGCGATCTCACTCTCCCCCCCCCCCACACAGCGATCTCACTCTCTCCACCCCCCCCCCACACAGCGATCTCACTCTGTCCCCCCCCCCACACAGCAATCTCACTCTCTCCACTCCCACAGCGATCTCACTCTCCCCCCCCCCACACAGCGATCTCACTCTCTCCCCCCCCCAACACAGCAATCTCACTCTCTCTCCCCCCCCCCCACACAGCGATCTCACTCTCTCCCCCCCCCACACAGCAATCTCACTCTCTCTCCCCCCCCCACACAGCGATCTCACTCTCTCCCCCCCCCACACAGCAATCTCACTCTCTCCCCCCCCCACACAGCGATCTCACTCTCCCCCCCCACACAGCAATCTCACTCTCTCCCCCCGCTACACAGCGATCTCACTCTCCCCCCCCACACAGCAATCTCACTCTCTCCCCCCCCCACACAGCGATCTCACTCTCCCCCCCCCCACACAGCAATCTCACTCTCTCCCCCCCCCCACACAGCGATCTCACTCTCTCCCCCCCCCACACAGCAATCTCACTCTCTCCCCCCCCACACAGCGATCTCACTCTCCCCCCCCCCCCACACAGCAATCTCACTCTCTCCCCCCCCACACAGTAATCTCACTCTCTCTCCCCCCCCCACACAGCGATCTCACTCTCTCCCCCCCCCGCACATAGTGGTCTCACTCTCTCCCCACGCCCCCGCACACAGCGATCTCACTCTCCCCCCCCCCACACAGTAATCTCACTCTCTCTCCCCCCCCCACACAGCGATCTCACTCTCTCCCCCACCCCCCCGCACACAGCGATCTCACTCTCTCCCCCCCCCGCACACAGTGATCTCACTCTCTCCCCCCCCCCTGCACACAGCGATCTCACTCTCTCCCCCTCCCGCACACAGTGATCTCATTCTCTCTCCCCCCCCCGCACACAGTGATCTCACTCTCTCCCCCCCCCTCCCCCGCACAAAGCGATCTCACTCTCTCCCCCCCCCCGCACACAGTAATCTCACTCTCTCTCCCCCCCCCACACAGCGATCTCACTCTCTCCCCCCCCCGCACACAGTGATCTCACTCTCTCCCCCCCCCCCCCCCCGGACGCAGCGATCTCACTCTCCCCCCCCCACACAGTAATCTCCATCTCTCTCCCCCCCCCACACAGCGATCTCACTCTCTCCACCCCCGCCCCCCACACAGCGATCTCACTCTATCCCCCCCCCACACAGCAATCTCACTCTCTCCACTCCCACAGCGATCTCACTCTCCCCCCCCCCCACACAGCGATCTCACTCTCTCCCCCCCCGCAACACAGCAATCTCACTCTCTCTCCACCCCCTCCACACAGCGATCTCACTCTCTCCCCCCCCCACACAGCAATCTCACTCTCTCTCCCCACCCCCACACAGCGATCTCACTCTCTCCCCCCCCACACAGCGATGTCACTCTCTCCCCCCCCCCACACAGCAATCTCACTCTCTCCCCCCCCCACACAGCGATCTCACTCTCTCTCCACCCCCCCCACACAGCGATCTCACTCTCTCCCCCCCCCCACACAGCGATCTCACTCTCTCCCCCCCCCACACAGCAATCTCACTCTCTCCCCCCCCCACACAGCGATCTCATTCTCCCCCCCCCCCCCACACAGCAATCTCACTCTCTCCCCCCCACCACACAGCGATCTCACTCTCTCCCCCCCCCACACAGCGATCTCACTCTCCCCCAACCCACACAGTAATCTCACTCTCTCTCCCCCCCCACACAGCGATCTCACTCTCTCCGCCCACCCCCCAACACAGCGATCTCACTCTCTCCCCCCCCCCGCACACAGCGATCTCACTCTCTCCCCCCCCCGCACACAGTGATCTCACTCTCTCCCCCCCACACAGCGATCTCACTCTCTCCCCCCCCGCACACAGTGATCTCACTCTCTCCCCCCCCGCACACAGCGATCTCACTCTCTCCACCCCCCCCCCACACAGCGATCTCACTCTCTCCCCCCCCCACACAGCAATCTCACTCTCTCCCCCCCCCCACACAGCAATCTCACTCTCTCCACCCCCCCCACACAGCGATCTCACTCTCTCTCCACCCCCCCCACACAGCGATCTCACTCTCTCTCCACCCCCCCCACACAGCGATCTCACTCTCTCCCCCCCCCACACAGCAATCTCACTCTCTTCCCCCCCCACACAGCAATCTCACTCTCTCCCCCCCCCACACAGCGATCTCACTCTCCCCCCCCCACACAGTAATCTCACTCTCTCTCCCCCCCCACACAGCGATCTCACTCTCTCCCCCCCCCCCCGCACACAGCGATCTCACTCTCTCCCCCCCCCCCGCACACAGCGATCTCACTCTCTCCCCCCCCCCGCACACAGTGATCTCACTCTCTCCCCCCCCCACACAGCGATCTCACTCTCTCCCCCCCCCCACACAGCAATCTCACTCTCTCCCCCCCCCCACACAGCAATCTCACTCTCTCCCCCCCCCCCACACAGCGATCTCACTCTCTCTCCACCCCCCCCACACACCGATCTCACTCTCTCTCCACCCCCCCCACACAGCGATCTCACTCTCCCCCCCCCCACACAGCAATCTCACTCTCTTCCCCCCCCCACACAGCGATCTCACTCTCCCCCCCCCCACACAGCAATCTCACTCTCTCCCCACCCCCAACACAGCAATCTCACTCTCTCTCCACCCCCCCCACACAGCGATCTCACTCTCTCCCCCCCCCCACACAGCAATCTCACTCTCTCTCCCCACCCCCACACAGCGATCTCACTCTCTCCCCCCCCACACAGCAATCTCACTCTCTCCCCCCCCCCACAGTAATCTCACTCTCTCTCCCCCCCCCACACAGCGATCTCACTCTCTCCCCCCCCCCGCACATAGTGGTCTCACTCTCTCCCCCCGCCCCCGCACACAGCGATCTCACTCTCCCCCCCCCCCACACAGTAATCTCACTCTCTCTCCCCCCCCACACAGCGATCTCACTCTCTCCCCCACCCCCCCGCACACAGCGATCTCACTCTCTCCCCCCCCCGCACACAGTGATCTCACTCTCTCCCCCCCCCCCCCGCACACAGCGATCTCACTCTCTCCCCCTCCCGCACACAGTGATCTCATTCTCTCTCCCCCCCCCGCACACAGTGATCTCACTCTCTCCCCCCCCCCTCCCCCGCACAAAGCGATCTCACTCTCTCCCCCCCCCGCACACAGTAATCTCACTCTCTCTCCCCCCCCCACACAGCGATCTCACTCTCTCCCCCCCCCGCACACAGTGATCTCACTCTCTCCCCCCCCCCCCCCCCGGACGCAGCGATCTCACTCTCCCCCCCCCACACAGTAATCTCCATCTCTCTCCCCCCCCCCCACACAGCGATCTCACTCTCTCCACCCCCGCCCCCCACACAGCGATCTCACTCTATCCCCCCCCCACACAGCAATCTCACTCTCTCCATTCCCACAGCGATCTCACTCTCCCCACCCCCACACAGCGATCTCACTCTCTCCCCCCCCCCACACAGCAATCTCACTCTCTCTCCCCACCCCCACACAGCGATCTCACTCTCTCCCCCCCCACACAGCGATCTCACTCTCTCCCCCACCCACACAGCAATCTCACTCTCTCCCCCCCCACACAGCGATCTCACTCTCTCTCCACCCCCCCCACACAGCGATCTCACTCTCTCCCCCCCCCCACACAGCGATCTCACTCTCTCCCCCCCCCACACAGCAATCTCACTCTCTCCCCCCCCCACACAGCGATCTCACTCTCCCCCCCCCCACACAGCAATCTCACTCTCTCCCTCCCCCCACACAGCGATCTCACTCTCTCCCCCCCCCACACAGCGATCTCACTCTCCCCCAACCCACACAGTAATCTCACTCTCTCTCCCCCCCCACACAGCGATCTCACTCTCTCCGCCCACCCCCCAACACAGCGATCTCACTCTCTCCCCCCCCCCGCACACAGCGATCTCACTCTCTCCCCCCCCCGCACACAGTGATCTCACTCTCTCCCCCCCACACAGCGATCTCACTCTCTCCCCCCCCGCACACAGTGATCTCACTCTCTCCCCCCCCGCACACAGCGATCTCACTCTCTCCACCCCCCCCCCCACACAGCGATCTCACTCTCTCCCCCCCCCACACAGCAATCTCACTCTCTCCCCCCCCCACACAGCAATCTCACTCTCTCCACCCCCCCCACACAGCGATCTCATTCTCTCTCCACCCCCCCCCACACAGCGATCTCACTCTCTCTCCACCCCCCCCACACAGCGATCTCACTCTCTCCCCCCCCCACACAGCAATCTCACTCTCTTCCCCCCCACACAGCAATCTCACTCTCTCCCCCCCCCACACAGCGATCTCACTCTCCCCCCCCCACACAGTAATCTCACTCTCTCTCCCCCCCCCACACAGCGATCTCACTCTCTCCCCCCCCCCCCCCGCACAGCGATCTCACTCTCTCTCCCCCCCCACACAGCAATCTCACTCTATCCCCCCCCCCACACAGCAATCTCACTCTCTCCACCCCCACAGCAATCTCACTCTCTCTCCCCCCCACACAGCGATCTCACTCTCTCCACACCCCCCCCACACAGCGATCTCACTCTATCCCCCCCCCCACACAGCAATCTCACTCTCTCCACTCCCACAGCGATCTAACTCTCCCCCCTCCCCCACACAGCGATCTCACTCTCTCCCCCCCCCCAACACAGCAATCTCACTCTCTCTCCACCCCCCCCACACAGCGATCTCACTCTCTCCCCCCCCCCAACACAGCAATCTCACTCTCTCTCCACCCCCCCCACACAGCGATCTCACTCTCTCCCCCACCCCACACAGCAATCTCACTCTCTCTCCCCACCCCCACACAGCGATCTCACTCTCTCCCCCCCCCACACAGCAATCTCACTCTCTCTCCCCACCCCCACACAGCGATCTCACTCTCTCTCCACCCCCCCCACACAGCGATCTCACTCTCTCCCCCCCCCCACACAGCAATCTCACTCTCTCTCCCCACCCCCACACAGCGATCTCACTCTCTCTCCACCCCCCCCACACAGCGATCTCACTCTCTCCCCCCCCCACACAGCAATCTCACTCTCTCCCCCCCCCACACAGCGATCTCACTCTCCCCCCCCCACACAGCAATCTCACTCTCTCCCCCCCCCACACAGCGATCTCACTCTCCCCCCCCACACAGCAATCTCACTCTCTCCCCCCCTACACAGCGATCTCACTCTCCCCCCCCCACACAGCAATCTCACTCTCTCCCCCCCCCACACAGCGATCTCACTCTCCCCCCCCCCCACACAGCAATCTCACTCTCTCCCCCCCCCACACAGCAATCTCACTCTCTCCCCCCCCCACACAGCGATCTCACTCTCCCCCCCCCACACAGCAATCTCACTCTCTCCCCCCCCACACAGCGATCTCACTCTCCCCCCCCACACAGCAATCTCACTCTCTCCCCCCCCCACACAGTAATCTCACTCTCTCTCCCCCCCCCCACAGCGATCTCACTCTCTCCCCCCCCCGCACATAGTGATCTCACTCTCTCCCCCCCCCCCGCACACAGCGATCTCACTCTCCCCCCCCACACAGTAATCTCACTCTCTCTCCCCCCCCCACACAGCGATCTCACTCTCTCCCCCCCCCCCCGCACACAGCGATCTCACTCTCTCCCCCCCCCACACAGTGATCTCACTCTCTCCCCCCCCCCCCGCACACAGCGATCTCACTCTCTCCCCCCCCCGCACACAGTGATCTCATTCTCTCTCCCCCCCCCGCACACAGTGATCTCACTCTCTCCCCCCCCCCCCCCCGCACACAGCGATCTCACTCTCTCCCCCCCCCGCACACAGTGATCTCATTCTCTCTCCCCCCCCCCACACAGCGATCTCTCTCTCTCCTCCCCCCACACAGCGATCTCTCTCTCTCCCCCCCCTCCCCGCACACAGCGATCTCACTCTCTCACCGCCCCCCCCCACAGCGATCTCTCTCTCTCCTCCCCCCTACAGCGATCTCACTCTCTCCCCCCCCCCCCCCACAGCGATCTCACTCTCTTCCCCCCCAACAGCAATCTCACTCTGCCCCCCCCCCCCGCCACAGCGGTCTCACTCCCCCACCCCCCCCACACAGCGATCTCAGGCCGGCAGTCTCTGGCCTCTCGTTGGTGCCTCTAAGGGGGGGTGGTGGTGGAGCACGCGTGCGAGCGAGTTAGACACAGTACAAAAATGTTTTAGTTGAATAACATTTTATATAAAAGTAGTAATTTTAAAAATATAATAAAATAACCTTTTTGATGAATAAAAATTTTCACAACAAACATTATAAAGAACAAACAACAACAACAACAACATCAACAGCAGTATAAACAGCACTGGAAAGACCCTGCACCTTCCCACAATTCTACCTGCAGCCACCTTTCCCAATGCCTCTCCTCCCTGATCCCCCCCTCACCCTTGGACCTGACCCCTTCCTCCTCTTCCCGCTAACAAGACCAGAACGTTCTGCACCAACAGAGCTCATTGAGCGTGACTGCTGGGGGAGGGTGGGGGGTGGGGTGCCAGAATGGCAGCGCTATGTTTGGGCGTCCTGGAGAAGATGGAGGTGCTAAGGACCCATCTTCATAGTCAGAAGAAAGTGCTTCCTCTCAACTATCAGGTGCTGTCACCATTGGTAGCATGGCACCTTGGGGTGCAGTGCCATATCCCACAACCGCCAATTGGCGCATTGCATTGGCATTGGCAGTCCGGGTGTTCTCCCTCACCGCGGCAATCCGCTCCACCATGTCCTCCGATTGGCGGGCTGGTAAAGCCGCGATGTTTTGCGACAACCCAGCAATGGACTGGAGGAGCTCTCAAATCAATTCGATGCGCATCCTGGACAGTCCCACCATGTCCAGGCTTGCATCTGCCTGTCGTGCAGCGTTCCCACTTTGGCAGAGTGGCCACCATGGACTTACCACCGGGGTTGGTGTGCGCTGTTGCAGTCTGCTTGGTCCCGCTTCCTCGGGCTTGTATCCAAGAAAGTTGGATTCTTCCGAGGATCCGGTGGCCGCAGGTAGAAAGGACCCTTGAAGTTCCACCACCCCTCCCTCCTCATTCAACAACAGCGTCACAACACTTTGAGAAGTGTTCTCCTGGAGCTCCTCCAGCACCATCTCCTCCGTCTCCTCCACCACCATCTGTATATTTCGTCTCCCCTGCAATGACTCCTCTCTGGGAAGGGTAGCCGACTCCACCTGTGCAACTGGAAAAACATAACATTAATGGTTGGTGACAGGGGAGGGGAGGGGTCAGACATAACATCAGAGCAATTCACGTTGTGCAGGCTTATGTAGAGAACAAACATTTTTTACTGAGAATCATTACATCAAAGTGTAATAAACAAAAGATAGAGAAAGTACATAACATAACAAAACTTGAGTCCCAAGCAGTTTGGTTTCCAAGTGGCAGTGTGATCAACCAAAAATCATGTCAGAACTAACAACATTTCTTGGTCCCAGCATTACATTTCATTCTACATTAAATTGCCCTAAGGTTGAATTAGATGTCCACAATACAGTTCAGAGATTATGCAGACTTACCCTCCGGGAGAACTGGTTCGGCACCAACACACATGGCGTTGCGATCGTACCACCCCCTCCCCCACCCCATCAGCGCATTGCTCCAGGTCCATGAGAGGAATAGTGTTGGGCGCACTACCGCCCATTCTGCGGAGCTCCACCCAAGTGCTGCCTACTTTCTTCTGCAGAGGTGAGGAGAAATGTGTGAACTAATTGACAGCTACTAATACAGAGCACACACATACATACATACACAATATATTGGTACACATCCCCAATTAACCGTCCACCAGTCTTTTCGTCAACGAGTGCATGATGAACACATTAACATGTAGAGCACCAACACAATGAAACGATGGGAAATAAAAATGACACCAAGCTTTACGACATCATAAAACATGCCACTATTCAAGAGTAAATCATCAAAGCACGATAAAAGTTAGCATTTACTCTCGAAGATCCAACGATGTCATTCCACCGTTTGCGGCATTGGTTCGGCCCCCGCATCACTGGCGCGACGGAGGACACCGCCTCAGCGATCTCTCGCCATAAGCGCTGATAGACAAATGGTGATGGTTTACCTCGCACACCCTGTGTTAGTTGATGCAAAGTGCCTCCACTTCGCCCACAAATGCCTCCTGGGCTTTCTCCGAAAAACAAGTGGCCCTTTTTCCCCCCACCAAACGCCCTCTCCACTTGCATTGGTTGACTCTCCATTGTTGTGCAATGTATGCTGATATACATATATATCTATGTACACACACACACACACACACACACAAGTTTCAATGTAAATAAATAATTAATTAATTAAATATTTATTTATTATTATTTTTCAGATTTATTATTATTTTAATTATTATTACTTATATGATTAGATATACTGTTTTATAATATATACTTCTCAAAATACTGAATACTCAAAAAAACTAACCCACAGCTCCTCTCCCACTAACCTCTGCAGCTTCAACTGATAAGTCCTTCTGACTGCAGTCCTTCTGTTGTCTGCTCATGTGCGGGATCAACCTTGACCCTGCAAACACAGGAGAATGGCCGCACATGCGCAGACCACTGTTCCAACTCCTTTCAGCCAGCGGTTCAGCTTTCCTTTATATGGGAAAACTGATCGCTGACTTAGGACCCGCTTTGGCCGCCCGCTCCACTTTGCTCCTGCACCGCTTTGTCCCCGCCGACATGGAGCAGCCGAAAACTGTGGGAGCGCGCACCAGCGGCATTCCGGCAGTTGAAAAAGACGCAACCGCCGGAACACCGCTAAGGATCGGGTGGCAGCAATTTAAATGGAAAATCCAGCCCACGGTCCGGTGGTAAACTGATCTTAATGATGAAACTTCCATTTTGGGTGGTATTTGGCCGGTAATATGTGGGCGGACAATATCGAATATTGCCCAGCAGTAATGACTGGAATTTACCTCTGGGCGGTAACTGGGCGATAAATGGCTGATTTGCGAGGAAACTCTAACCCTTGATGTCCGAGATTTGCTGCTCCTCCTTAAGCTGCATGAAAACGACCTCTCACCATTTAGTTCCCCATTCAAAGTGAAGTTCCTACACTGATGTTGTAAATATGGACAAAACTCACCACAAAAAGTTGTCCATTCCAGTACATTGGCTCCCGGTCTGGCAACGCCTCAATTTTAAAATTCTCACCATTGTTTCCAAATCCCTCCATGGTTTCACTCATTCCTATCTCTATAAACTTCCCCAGCCCTACAACCCTTTGAAATCTCTGTGTTCCTTCAATTGTGTCATTTTGCACAATTCCTAATTTTAATCGCACCACTGTTGGTGGCCGTACCTTCAGCTGCCGAGACCCTAAACTCTAAACCTCTCCGCCTCTCTACCCCTCTCTATTCCTTTAAGATGCTCCTTAAAACCTACCACTTTGACCACTTCTGTCACCTGTCCCAATATTTCCTTGTGTGATTTAGTGCTAAACTTTGTTTGATAATGCTGCTGTGCAGCGTCTTGTGACATTTTACTATGTTAATGACGAGTTGTTGTAATCTATCCAGAAAAGATTAAAGCATGTCTATTCTAGTGGAAGTGGATTTTTAATAGCATGATAAGAATGAATTACTGCCAACCAACCTCTCTGGCACATTAGGGGGGAAATTGCATAATGCCCCATTTAGAGGCGGTAAGAGGAGCGATACGGGAGTTCCTGCACCAGATGCGCAAGTTCCGCTGTGCTCACGATATTCAGGTTACTGAGAGCCAGTGGAGCACAAAATGGGGAAGGAAAGGAGCCAGAGAGGTTGTGCCCGAGAGATTCATTGGCAATAATTCATGTGCCACAGAGGTTGGTTGACAGTAATTCATTCTTATCGTGCTGTTAAAAATCCACTTCCATTACGAGGCGTGACATGTAACTCTGCCGTGTAGAAGGGGCCCTCCCCTTCATTAAAGGGGAGGGCCAATCTGCCAACTCTGCGTGTGCCTAGCTGGACCATGGGGGAGCGGTGTGCCGTGGAATCAGGCTGGCACTCAAGCGGATTGGCGGGCTGCAAGATCGCGGTTCGGACCCCGCGTTGCAGCAATCGACGGGCCGATTTAAAAAAAACGGCAAACACCTCCTTCTCTTTAATTAGCGCCATGCGAGCAGCCTACAGCCCGGTATCGCCCCCTGAAGCTGGCGCAACTTCAGGGGGCGATACCGAATTTTCGCTCCAGGGCGAAAACGGGTTGCTGTGCACGGTGATGATGTCATCATCGCTGGCGCAGCGGAGCGGGTTGCTACCGGTTACCGCCGCTGCTAAACTCCCACCAAATTTAGTGGAAGTCGTTAGCCACACTGCGTCCGGGTGAAAATTCGTATATCCCTTTTGGCGTTAACGGGAGGCACAAAGCACCCGAATTTCTCCCCCATTAACTTTTAAAAGCGGAGAGTGTCATTCCTTTAGATTTTAATTATTGTTACAGATTTAAAACCAGCATGATAAGTCTTTATTACTGTAAAACTACCTTTGTGGCTTTGAAAATTACATTGTAAAAGTTTGGAGTCTCATTTTAATTACTGTTGGAGATTTAAGAAATGTAAATGAGTTTTTTAACTTTTTCTTTCTGTCTCTTATCTTTCTCTCAATCCCATCTTTCTTTCCCTCTCTTTATTTCACTTTCTGTACCTGATTTTGCAGTGATTAAAATATTCTAACTTACACTTCCTAGCGCAGCACCGATTCTTCAATCTGATTGGTTAAGGAGATACACCGTTGCTTGTGCTGTTCACATAGGTTCCAGATGCCCTGTAGAGGGCGCTACGCTGTTTGGATGTCTCGCTGACAGCAACTTGCCAGACAAAACCCCGGGGAAAGTCTGTGGGCCTGGGCAAGTCTAACCAACAGCCGACACCATTCATTCGCTGCTCACAGGGAAATCCGGCCCAAGATTTTCCTCCATTGCTTTGTGTGATTTGGTGGCACCAGCACTTTGTAAAGGGCGAGTTTGAGGTTTGGTAGTGAGGCGTTCAGCAACCTAATGCTTTTTAACTGTAAAACCAAACCAGCACATCTTTATACGAGTCGCAAACTGTGAAGAATAACAAAAAACACTTGGCAGTTGTTTATCCTAAGTTTGCTTTTTAATTATTAGGCATTATTCTTTTGTTTTCCAGAAGTTATTCCATTTGAGAAAGGCTTTTTTATAGAGCTGGCACCTGAAGCAGAGAAGGTTGCCTTGCATTTCGAGGTCTCCCACCTTTACCTTGCAAAACATCCCGAATTAGAAAAAACGATTCGCTCGCATGCTTCAACCAGTCGACTTCTGTTCAATTCCTCTTCCAATTTGTTAATGAAGGTGCGTATCTAACACCCGCTGATCACTGTGTGTGGCTGGACGACACTGCCTTTGACACACTAACGCTGCTCTGTTTTACTCCTCAGTGTGCAATAACGAGTGAAAACATCATTACTTCACTTATTCCAATTCTGCGAGTGGCAGCGGAGTGTGATGACATGGAACTTGCACAAAGTACTTTGAAAAAGACCTGCGATTGGATTAAAGACATTCTCACAGCAGCAAAGGAACTGAAAGAGAAGTAAATTGTTACGGTTCACATAATGCAGCGTGCCCAAGCATTGTATTATTCAGTAATCATCAGTGAAAGAGAAAAAACCTAGAAATTACTGTTGCTGATATTAGTGCACGAACATGTAACGTGTTTGTCTGACACTCACCTCTCTGCGATTAAAGCAAAGCCAATAATCCATCCGAACAAATAGTGGACTAAGGATGCCATTCTGTGTCCATCTACTAATAGCGGCATCAGTAATTTCTAGGTTTTCCTTTCAGGGGGTAAGGTGGCTGGGTCCAAAACAATTCCTGTGAACGATTGGAGTGGACTGGATGTTAGGCCTGATTTCTGATTGGTTTCCTTGGAGGACAAGACACACCAAGCAGTTTCTCTGGAGTGTGTAATTACATCCTGTCTGCCCAAGTAATCAAGTAATTTGCAAAGTATAATTTGAGCCATTCTGACTGCCAGGCTCCAGGCAGAACAGAGAACACATAGAACAGGAAGGGCTCACCTTCACTGGTTAAGAACTTTTCCCACCCCCAAACAAGTTCTTGCTCCCTCCCAACAAGTTCCTAACCTCCCCCCCCACCTCCCTCCCCCCGCACCTCCCCAAGTTCCTGACGACCCCCAAATTTCTGACATCCACCCGCTCAAGTTCCTAACCATCCCCCTCAGGTTCCTGACCTTCTTACCCTGCCTAAGTTCCTGATCTCCACCCCTCCCTCCTGGGTTCCTGACCTTCCCCCTCCAGTTCCTGGCCTTTGTTCCCTGCTCAGATCCCTGACCTCCTACGCTTCTCCGCCCAAGTTCTTGACCTTCTCCCCCCCACCCCCCCCCCAAAAATTGTTCCTGATCTTCTCCCTCCCCCATATATGGGCAATGTGTGTGGGTCTCAGATTGTAAACAGGTTTATTGGACATGAAGTGAAGAGTGACTGTGTCATGACTTCCGGATTTCATCCAGTCAAATGATTTCACTTGTCATACACGCACCGAGCTGTCGATAAATCTCGGGGAAGGAGAGGGAGAACATGGTGCAGCTGTATAGAGGATAGGGATGAAAGAATGTGATCCAGCTTACCATCTGGATCATGTTCTCGCTCTCATTCCCACCCCCCCTTTAGACCAGGATTATGTTCTTCCCCCATCCCCACTGTGCTCTCTGTGTTTTTTTCCACCCCCTCTGACCCTCTCTCCCCTCCTGCTCACCCACCACCCCACTTTCTCCCCTCCTGCCTCCCTCTTTGATCCTCTCTCACCACTCCTCCCCTCCCTCCCCCTCCTCGCACTCCTCCTCCACTCTCTCTCTCTCTCTACTATCCCGCCCCCTTTCCGTTTTCCTCACTCTCTTCCCCCCCCCCACCTCCGATTCCCTCTCACTCTCCCCTTTCTTCCCCCCCCCCACCCTCCACCAACGGATCCAGTAATCTTCTCCGCACGGAGCCGAGGAAAGCGCGGACCACGGTGCAGGCCACAACAGTTGGGCATTGCGCATGCACGGTTTCAGTTAACAGCATGCTTGTGCAGTGGGGATCGAGTGTGCATGGGCGAGGCCGGGATACCACGTGCATGCACAGAAGGCCACAAAATGTTTGTGCAGATAATCACAGTGGCCATTTAAACTAGCTGCATTATTTAAAGAGCGGCAGGAAATCGAGGCCCATCAAGCCTGTTCTGCCCTTCAATTAGATGATGGCTGATCTGTGTCTTAAACTCCATCTAGCCACCTTGGTTCCATAACCCATAATCCTCTTGCCTATCAAAACACTCGCTGGCTCTACTTTTCATTTTACTAACAAACGCACAAAACAGTTGAAGTATACGTGCTTGGCTGACAGTTGAAGGACAAACCTGCCAGCTCATTGGCCCCAAGTTTCCACATGATTTGCTCCTGATTTTTAGGAGCAACTGGTGTAGAACGGAGTATCTTAGAAATCGGAATTCTCCACATTTAGTTTGCTCCAGTTCTAGTCAAGTAGAACAGTTTCACTTTGGAACAGAATTTTTTTTTCAAAAGGGGGCGTGTCCGGCCACTTACACCTGATTTCAAAGTTTCGTGAGTGAAAACTTACTCCAAACTAACTTAGAATGGAGTAAGTGAAGATTTTTGTACGCTCGAAAAAACCTTGTCTACACTTTAGAAAATCAGGCGTAGGTTACAAATTAGGCGTAGGGAACGAGGTGGGGGGGGGGGAGGGGGGGAAGGGAAGTCATTAAATTCTACAATCAATCCTTAGTTATACTTATACAAATATTATACAAATAAATCCAACCTGAATAAAAATTTATAAGCAAAGAATAGATTAAATAAACCATGTTCCTACCTGTGTGAAAGTGCTTCAGGCAGGCCTTTCATGTTGGAGACAGGCAGCGGTGTGGCGTCAGTGTCTCGACGGCAGTGGCAGCAAGCTTCGAGCTGAGCTGCAGTGCTTGAGGCAGGCCTTCATTCTCTTCGTGGCTGGCCGCGAAGAAGCAGCACCGGACGGACCCGAGGCCATTCGGCCATGAGATATCAGCGGCGTCAGTGGCTGGCCGGCAGCTAAAGAATCAGCAGTGGACCGACGTGAGGCCATTCGGCCATGAGATATCAGCGGCGTCAGTGGCTGGCCGGCAGCCGAAGAATCAACACCTGACACACGCAGCTCTTTATGGTGCTTGAGGCCATTCGGCCACGCTTTAGGGGCGGCGTCAGTGGCTGGCCGGCAGCCTTCGAGCTGTGAGGGGGACTGAGGTCATTTGGACAGGGAGAGGCAGCCACATCGATAGTTTTATATTTAAATTTGCAGAATGGGTGCTGCATTGTCAACACCACGTATTATGCAATGGTTTGCCATCTTTGTTCTTGGTGGACGTTGATCCATTGCAGAGTTGAATTGGCACTCTTATTTCTCCAAACACACAGTCTTTACTTTGCATGCACCAATGCAGCACCGGTTCTGCAAGTTTAGCAGTGAAAAGCTGAACTCACTGATTTCAGCAGGTGATTTATTCAGCAGTGCTGCTAAAAGCACTCCCTCGCACACAGAAATATCAAAAAAATTTAAATTACAAGCCTTTGCAGGGATCCAAGAAACAAATCTTCACTTTTTCTGCAGTATTTTAAAAAATGGCCGATGTTTGTGTGAGACTGCGCGTGCGCGCACGCTCCAACGCGCACGCGCAGGGTTGCCAGCACCACGAAGGCTAATTTAAATTGTGCCCGCCCCCTGCTACCTAGAAAATCGGCGCGAGTGTTAGGCTCCGCCCCCTGCTGGTAAGAGTGTGCCGCGCCAAGCAGACATCGAGCTCCAAGGAGCTCGAGAATATCGGACTTTTTTTTAGGCACAGTTTTCGGCGCGAAAAACAGGCGCCCAGCTCGGAGGTGCGCCGTTTTCGCCGCGGGACGAAACTTGGGGCCATTATCTTCGGTTGTTAATTAAATTTAAATATTTCCTTTTCACTTGTTTTAGATTCAGCGTTCTTCACAAAGAGGTCAATTCAGATTGCAGTCATGTTCAACATACACAGACTGAAAGTCACAATCAATCAGTCAAATTGAAGAGGGAATTGGAAGTCCACAAAGACCAAATTAAATCATTACATGAGACGAAAGAAAAGATCCAGGCTGACATTGATCAGATACAAGGAAACTTAAAAAAAACACAGGAGCAACAAAACTGCTTCATGTATGAAATAAGAAAGAGGGACAAAAGTTTTGCAATTAGCACAGCTGCAATCCCAGTCATTGGATGGTTTGCAGCAGCCATATATCATTTTGTTGTTTCACCAAATGATGTTAACAAGTTAAAACATTTTGAGAAGACAATTGAAAGATTATGGTCACAAAAACAGGAAAAGGAAAAAAAACAAGAAAATGTAGAATTAAGTATCTTTAAAGAGAAAATGGAATTTGTATCAAAGAAGATCAAAGAAGGTAAGAAGTATTATCAATGATTACAAGCAAACCATGAAATGTTTATGAACGATGTGAGGAATTTTGGGTCTGCATTAGGTCTTTAGGATTCAGTGTCACTGGTCACTCCTATAAGCGGGTCCCACATCTTTTGTGTTCAGGAGTTCATTTGTTCTGCCCAATATTTTTAATAACTCCGGAGGAGCAACAATGGCATTCTTTTGTTATATGAACTGGACATGGTTATGTTCACACATGTCATCTCGTGCGCTTCTCTAAACTTCTGGAAGGCAGGGTGATTAATGATTTAGTGAGACGGCACTAAATACAAATTGTCAAGCTGCTTTATTCTGCAATCTCTCTGGTGTACAACAGAAATTGCTGACTAGCCATAGTTGTGGCTATGGCAAGAGCATTTTAACCACGGCATTAATTTTAGTAGAAAGTGCCTTGCACACAATTCAGATAAATATACTTCACGTATCTGTACTTGGCAAAGTGTAAAACTTTCCAGTCTTTGTTTTTAATTGAAGTTTAGAATTCTGGTATGAATTGATCAGGCACAGCATATTTTTGTTAAGCTTCTGGGGGGGGGCAAAATTGGCCCTTTTTTAGAGGCCTCCGGGGGGGGGCACTAATAAGACGGAAGAGACTTTTTACCCGGAGGGGTGAGGGGGCGCCGTTACCGGCTCCCAGGAGTTTGTGGAGGTGTTGCCATGGCAGCGCCACGCCCGAGGATATTGCTCCGGGCTGCCATGGCAACGTCCTGTGCAGCGGCCCCTCATCACCGTGCGCTGACCCCTTAATGCCCGGGGGGGGGGGGGAGAAATTGATGCGTGGCCCGCGAAGTTGGCACCAGTGGTTGTCAACGCCAGCTTTGCAAGTCGTGAAGCTGGCCGACATTTGTTCGCGGGGCTGAAGTTAAAGGGGAGGTCAACACATCTTATATGTGTTGCCGACTCACTGGTGGTCCGGGCCGCCATTGTGCAGCCCGGCAACCCTCCCATACTCATGAAACGCTAGTGGAGGCCATCAGAGGTCTTGCAAAGTGCACAGCAGCATTGAAGCACGTCAGCACTACGTGGAGCATCTGCATAGTGCTCCGGACCGTGCCCCAGTAGTGCCCCGGGACACGCCTCTAAAGGAAGTGGAGCGTGCGAGATTGCACTCCACTTCCTTTGAGGGGTGGTGAGCCCAATTCATCCCCTAGATTTTTGTCCAGCAGTTGCGAGCGGTACTTTGACTTCATCAGAATGAACGCTGAGAATGTTGACTCACACAACAAGACACACTAGGCCTGCCCCTGCTCTCCATTCAGAAAGCTGTTTGATGGTATTTGAGCTTTGTTATGAGGTGTCTTGTTGAGTGCTTATTGGATAGGCTTGCATTCTTCTGCTGGCCTGGAGTGATTGGTTGAGCTGACCATGATGACTGCTCCCTTTGGCACACAATGGCCCAGAATTTGCAGTTCCGCCTGCACCATCGTAAGCCCTCTGAAAGGCCGCGCAAGTTCCAGGTTTCCGCATGCGCTGTACACGCACGGAACTTGTGATCTGTTAAGGTAAGCCTTGACAGATACACTTTTGGGCTATTTGCTCAACTACTGCCCAGCAAATATCTGCAAAACCCTTACGCCTGGTCAAAGCGGGCATAGTGCCTGCTTTCACCAGCGTAAATTTAATATAAATCTTAAATAAAACATTTAGTCGAGGAGGCGGGAGCTCGGAGCAGCGCGAGTCCGGGGTCGGCGAGAGGCCTATAAAGGCCAGCGGGAGTCGGGCAGTTCGAGCAGTCAGTCGAGGAGGCGGGAGCTCGGAGCAGCGCGAGTCCGGGGTCGGCGAGAGGCCTATAAAGGCCAGCGGGAGTCGAGCAGTTCGAGCAGTCAGTCGAGGAGGCGGGAGCTCGGAGCAGCGCGAGTCCGGGGTCGGCGAGAGGCGTACCGGTGCAGCTACAGGGAGAAGGCAAAGATACAAAGGTGACGTCACAGCCTAGGGGGTAAGTGATTGGCTGGTGATTGGTGAGTAGTTTTTCTTTTTCTTCTTATATTGGTCAGTAACTTTTAACATTGTTATTACCAGTTTAAGTGTATCTAAGGGTTAAGACATGGCAGGAGAGCTCGGTCGGGTGTTATGCTCCTCCTGTACCATGTGGGAACTCAGGGACGCTTCCGGTGTCCCTGACGACTACGTGTGCGGGAAGTGTGTCCACCTCCAGCTCCTGACGGCCCGCGTTGCGGAGTTGGAGCTGAGGGTGGATTCACTCTGGAGCATCCACGATGCTGAGAATGACGTGAGTATCACGTGTAGTGAGTTGGTCTTACCGCAGGGAAAGGGTCCACAGCCAGATAGGGAATGGAAGACCAGCAGGAAGAGTAGAGCAAGGAAGGTAGTGCAGGGGTCCCCTGTGGTCATCCCCCTGCAAAACAGATACACCGCTTTGGGTACTGTTGAGGGGAATGACTCATCAGGGGAGGGCAGCAGCAGCCAAGTTCATGGCACCGTGGCTGGCTCTGCTGCACAGGAGGGCAAGAAAAAGAGTGGGAGAGCAATAGTGATTGGGGATTCAATTGTGAGGGGAATAGATAGGCGTTTCTGCGGCCGCAACCGAGACTCCAGGATGGTATGTTGCCTCCCTGGTGCAAGGGTCAAGGATGTCTCGGAGCGGGTGCAGGACATTCTGAAATGGGAGGGAGAACAGCCAGTTGTCGTGGTGCACGTTGGTACCAACGACATAGGCAAAAAAAGGGATGAGGTCCTACGAAACGAATTTAAGGAGCTAGGAGCTAAATTAAAAAGTAGGACCTCAAAAGTAGTAATCTCGGGATTGCTACCAGTGCCACGTGATAGTCAGAGTAGGAATCGCAGGATAGCGCAGATGAATACGTGGCTTGAGCAGTGGTGCAGCAGGGAGGGATTCAAATTCCTGGGGCATTGGGACCGGTTCTGGGGGAGGTGGGACCAGTACAAACCGGACGGTCTGCACCTGGGCAGGACTGGAACCAATGTCCTAGGGGGAGTGTTTGCTAGTGCTGTTGGGGAGGATTTAAACTAATATGGCAGGGGGATGGGAACCAATGCAGGGAGACAGAGGGAAACAAAAAGGAGACAAAAGCAAAAGACAGAAAGGAGATGAGGAAAAGTGGAGGGCAGAGAAACCCAAGGCAAAAAACAAAAAGGGCCACTGTACAGCAAAATTCTAAAAGGACAAAGGGTGTTAATAAAACAAGCCTGAAGGCTTTGTGTCTTAATGCAAGGAGTATCCGCAATAAGGTGGATGAATTAATTGTGCAAATAGATGTTAACAAATATGATGTGATTGGGATTACGGAGACGTGGCTCCAGGATGATCAGGGCTGGGAACTCAACATTCAGGGGTATTCAACATTCAGGAAGGATAGAATAAAAGGAAAAGGAGGTGGGGTAGCATTGCTGGTTAAAGAGGAGATTAATGCAATAGTTAGGAAAGACATTAGCTTGGATGATGTGGAATCTATATGGGTAGAGCTGCAGAACACCAAAGGGCAAAAAACGTTAGTAGGAGTTGTGTACAGACCTCCAACCAGTAATAGGGATGTTGGGGAGGGCATTAAACAGGAAATTAGGGGTGCATGCAATAAAGGTGTAGCAGTTATAATGGGTGACTTTAATATGCACATAGATTGGGCTAGCCAAACTGGAAGCAATACGGTGGAGGAGGATTTCCTGGAGTGCATAAGGGATGGTTTTCTAGACCAATATGTTGAGGAACCAACTAGGGGGGAGGCCATCTTAGACTGGGTGTTGTGTAATGAGAGAGGATTAATTAGCAATCTCATTGTGCGAGGCCCCTTGGGGAAGAGTGACCATAATATGGTGGAATTCTGCATTAGGATGGAGAATGAAACAGTAATTTCAGAGACCATGGTCCAGAACTTAAAGAAAGGTAACTTTGAAGGTATGAGGCGTGAATTGGCTAGGATAGATTGGCGAATGATACTTAGGGGGTTGACTGTGGATGGGCAATGGCAGACATTTAGAGACCGCATGGATGAAGTACAACAATTGTACATTCCTGTCTGGCGTAAAAATAAAAAGGGGAAGGTGGCTCAACCGTGGCTATCTAGGGAAATCAGGGATAGTATTAAAGCCAAGGAAGTGGCATACAAATTGGCCAGAAATAGCAGCGAACCTGGGGACTGGGAGAAATTTAGAACTCAGCAGAGGAGGACAAAGGGTTTGATTAGGACAGGGAAAATGGAGTACGAGAAGAAGCTTGCAGGGAACATTAAGGCGGATTGCAAAAGTTTCTATAGGTATGTAAAGAGAAAAAGGTTGGTGAAGACAAACGTAGGTCCACTGCAGTCAGAATCAGGGGAAGTCATAACGGGGAACAAAGAAATGGCGATTGAACAAGTACTTTGGTTCGGTATTCACTAAGGAGGATACAAACAACCTTCCGGATATAAAAGGGGTCAGAGGGTCTAGTAAGGAGGGGGAACTGAGGGAAATCTTTATTAGTCGGGAAATTGTGTTGGGGAAATTGATGGGATTGAAGGCCGATAAATCCCCAGGGCCTGATGGATTGCATCCTAGAGTACTTAAGGAGGTGGCCTTGGAAATAGCGGATGCATTGACAGTCATTTTCCAACATTCCATTGACTCTGGATCAGTTCCTATGGAGTGGAGGGTAGCCAATGTAACCCCACTTTTTAAAAAAGGAGGGAGAGAGAAAACAGGGAATTATAGACCGGTCAGCCTGACCTCAGTAGTGGGTAAAATGATGGAATCAATTATTAAGGATGTCATAGCAGCGCATCTGGAAAATGGTGACATGATAGGTCCAAGTCAGCATGGATTTGTGAAAGGGAAATCATGCTTGACAAATCTTCTGGAATTTTTTGAGGATGTTTCCAGTAAAGTGGACAAAGGAGAACCAGTTGATGTGGTATATTTGGACTTTCAGAAGGCTTTCGACAAGGTCCCACACAAGAGATTAATGTGCAAAGTTAAAGCACATGGGATTGGGGGTAGTGTGCTGATGTGGATTGAGAACTGGTTGTCAGACAGGAAGCAAAGAGTAGGAGTAAACGGGTACTTTTCAGAATGGCAGGCAGTGACTAGTGGAGTGCCGCAAGGTTCTGTGCTGGGGCCCCAGCTGTTTACATTGTACATTAATGATTTAGACGAGGGGATTAAATGCAGTATCTCCAGATTTGCAGATGATACTAAGTTGGGTGGCAGTGTGAGCTGCGAGGAGGATGCTATTAGGCTGCAGAGTGACTTGGATAGGTTAGGTGAGTGGGCAAATGCATGGCAGATGAAGTATAATGTGGATAAATGTGAGGTTATCCACTTTGGTGGTAAAAACAGAGAGACAGACTATTATCTGAATGTTGACAGATTAGGAAAAGGGAAGGTGCAACGAGACCTGGGTGTCATGGTACATCAGTCATTGAAGGTTGGCATGCAGGTACAGCAGGCGGTTAAGAAAGCAAATGGCATGTTGGCCTTCATAGCGAGGGGATTTGAATACAGGGGCAGGGAGGTGTTGCTACAGTTGTACAGGGCCTTGGTGAGGCCACACCTGGAGTATTGTGTACAGTTTTGGTCTCCTAACTTGAGGAAGGACATTCTTGCTATTGAGGGAGTGCAGCGAAGGTTCACCAGACTGATTCCCGGGATGGCGGGACTGACCTATCAAGAAAGATTGGATCAACTGGGCTTGTATTCACTGGAGTTCAGAAGAATGAGAGGGGATCTCATAGAAACGTTTAAAATTCTGACGGGTTTAGACAGGTTAGATGCAGAAAGAATGTTCCCAATGTTGGGGAAGTCCAGAACCAGGGGTCACAGTCTGAGGATAAGGGGTAAGCCATTTAGGACCGAGATGAGGAGAAACTTCTTCACCCAGAGAGTGGTGAACCTGTGGAATTCTCTACCACAGAAAGTAGTTGAGGCCAATTCACTAAATATATTCAAAAGGGAGTTAGATGAAGTCCTTACTACTCGGGGGATCAAGGGTTATGGCGAGAAAGCAGGAAGGGGGTACTGAAGTTTCATGTTCAGCCATGAACTCATTGAATGGCGGTGCAGGCTAGAAGGGCTGAATGGCCTACTCCTGCACCTATTTTCTATGTTTCTATGTTTCTAAAATAAAAATTGATGGGCAAACATTTAAAATAAGTTTATTTAAATTTTGGTCGGGATTAAAATGTTCAAAATGTCTCCCTTTTATTTCCCTCTGCCTCCCTGCATAGGTTCCAATCCCCCTGCCATATTAGTTTAACTTCTCCCCAACAGCACTAGCAAACACTCCCCCTAGGACATTGGCTCTGGTCCTGCCCAGGTGTAGACCGTCCGGTTTGTACTGGTCCCACCTCCCCCAGAACGAGTTCCAATGCCCCAGGAATTTGAATCCCTCCCTGCTGCACCACTCCTCAAGCCACTATCGGAGGGGCAGTACTGAGGGAGCGCTGGACTGTAGGAGGGGAAATACTGAAGGAGCATTGGAATGTCAGAGGGGCAGTATTGAACTGCACTGTTAGACGGGCAGTACTGCACAATTGTGTTTCTTCAGTATCCACGATATTCTGGGCCACTCTCAAGCTGGAAACAAATTGGAGGGAGCCATAACGCTGGGCCCAAGTCAGATAAGTACTTCAAAAATGGACGGTTTCCAGTGCAGCGATAATGGGTGGTAGCAGACATTAAAAAACACATTTATAGAATTTAGCGCTGGGAGTGAATTTTCCAACATTTGTGGATGTCCAAAGTGGGCGGGCGCTTTGCAGCAACGCCGACGTTAATGGTAGGTCCAAATTACTGCCGACGCTAATTGGGAGCTGAAAAGGACGGTAACTGGGTGGTAAATGGGTGATGTGAGAGGAAATTCTAGCCTAATGTATTTATAAATGGTGTCTGAATGCACTTCTATAGTGCGACGTCACATCCGCGATAATTCTATGCACGTTTGATTTGCATTTGTAGTGTGTATGTGCTGCTAAAAATGTTTGCTTCATTACACTGCACAACCTACATTTTCTATTCTGACGACTTTGCTGCGTTGCTAGGGATTTGGTTCAGAAAATATGGCCATCCTAGATTAGTTATATGTTGCACAATGGTTAGTTCTTGGGCATGGTCACTAACTGGGGCAGAAAATTGTCAATGTGTTGGAGTGAACCCTTTGTTTACCTGCACATTGAACTAAAAATTTTTTATCACTGACAAAAGCAGCTTTACGCTAATGCCCTTTCAGCATTCTGCCTGTGCTCCATGTATGGGCCAGAGCACATGCTCAGTTGTTGTATTACTCTCAATCGCTAAGAATATAATAACTGCTTGCACAACTGGAATAAACATTGACAACACTAGAAATATACAAAATAGTCAACATGTGCTGGATGAAGATGAGTTAACATTTGTGATGACCGATTTCATCACAAAGAATGAGTCGAACAGTTCTGAAAAAGGGTTGCACCCAAAAAGTGAATCTGGTTTTCTCTTTGTGTGTATTCCCAATATTTTAATGGATGGATAACTGGGCGGACAATTAATGGGATGTGCTGATTTCTGTGCACAATATACTCATGCTGTTTGTGTGCAGTTCTTTGCACTGGGAGTGTAAACTTGTAAAATTACTCCTTAAGGGGTCGAAATTGTTTATGGCCATTTTTGAGACGGTGTCACCGCCTGAGTGCTGATTTCAATGTTGGGTGCAAGCTCCAACTGCAAAGTTTAGTTTTTATTGCCAACGATGAGAGAGCAGCGCTAAGAGTGGAGTTGCGCACTCATCCTCGGGCG
Organism: Pristiophorus japonicus; assembly: GCF_044704955.1. Taxonomy (NCBI): domain Eukaryota; kingdom Metazoa; phylum Chordata; class Chondrichthyes; family Pristiophoridae; genus Pristiophorus; species Pristiophorus japonicus. The sequence goes on from NC_091997.1 coordinate 19,428,586, forward strand.
CCTTCGGGGCGGGAGCTCAGGAGGCCGACTCAATTTCGCAACGGGATGCTGCCGGCATGCGAGCTGGGAAAATGGGAAGAAAATAAAACTAAAACTTCGCCGACCCACACATACACTTCCCCACTAGTACAACTAGTAAATAGAAGATGAAATAAATAAATAAAAAACCTTACCTTGATCGCTGGGCAATTCCGCCTGAGATCCGCGATGTTCACACCACTTTTTGCAGGCTGTACAAACGCCTGCCGGGAAGGCCAGCAAAGAAACGCAATCTCGCGACAGCGGCACCAAGGGGGTGTTGCACGCTGGATGACATCACCACGTGTGACATTAGAGGGCGCAGCATTACCTCTTGGCGCCTCTACCACAAACCAAGTCAATTTTGATGGAGGTGTGGATGCCACGATGTCTACCGTGGATGCCCATGGTAGACCTTTGCCGCCCATTTGTTGGCCATCGCCGACATTAATGGGCGGTGGTATCAAGGGAATTTCAGCCCCTCATTGTTTAATCATCTCGAGCTCCTCCATTTGAAACCCTGTTTCAAAGGTGTCTTACAATACTCAGCCCTAAATTTCCACCGGCAGTGATCCTCATGGTTGTGCTTGGATCGTAGCTTCTGGTGTCTGCTGGAGTTTGTGGGATCAGAGTGATGGCACCTAATTTGCATAGATCCAGAGAGTGGCAGTGTCACGGGGCATTCCTTTGGTGCCCGCTTACCCCATAGGTGCAGGCACCCCTCCCATACTCATGTCCCCCGAGTAAGGAGGCTGATCCAGGATAAATATGTTTTAACTTGTAAAGGACACAAGTTCTGCCTCTTTCAAGGCAGCCAGAAAATTGTCAGCAATGGCAGAGACCAAGATTACCCAGGCATCCACTGTAGTGTTGGGTTCTCATCGCGTAGTAAAGGATCCTCTTGGGAAGAGTAATCATAGCATGGTAGAATTTCAAATTCCGTTTGAGGGTGAGAAAGCTAGGTCTCAAATTCGTGTCCTGAACTTAAATAAAGGCAATTACAAATGTATGAAGGCAGAGTTGGCTAAAGTGGACTGGGGAAATAGATTAAGGGTAAGACTATAGATAAGCAGTGGTGAGCATTTAAGGAGATAACTCCCAGCAAACGTATATCCCAGTGAGCAAGAAAGACTCGAAGAGAAAGATGAACCATCGATGGCTAATTAAGGAAGTACAGGATGGTAGTAAAATTGAAAACAAAGCCATACAATATTGTGAAGTGGAAGGCCAGAGGACTGTGAATTTGTTACAAACCAACAAAGGACAAATAACAAAAATAATAAAGAAGATAGTTTGAGAGTAAACTAGCAAGAAATATAAAAACAGTAAGAGCTTCTACAGGTATAAAAAAAGGAAGAGAGTAGCTAAAGTAAATGTTTGTCCCTTCGAGGATGAGAGTAGGGAATTAATAATGGGAAACAGGGAAATGGCAGAGACTGTGAACAAATACTTTGTATCGGTCTTCACGGTGGAAGAGACTAAAAGCATCCCAATAATTGATAATCAGGTGGTTATTGGGTGGGGTGGGGGAGACTTAAAACAATCACTATAACTAGAGAAAAGGTACTAGGCAAACTAATGGGACTAAAGGTCAACAAGTCCCCTGTACCTGATGGCATGTATCCTGGGGTCTTAAAAGAAGTGGCTGCAGAGATAGTGGATGCATTGATTGTAATCTATCAAAATTCCTTGGATTCTGTAGAGGTTCCAGCGGATTGGAAAATCACAAACGTAATGCCCCTATTTAAGAAAAGAGGGAGACAGGAAGCAGAAAACTATAGAGAGTTAGCCTAACATCTGTCATTGGGAAAATGCTGGAGTCCATTATTGAGGAAGTAGTAGCAGGACATTTAGAAAATCATAATGCAGTCAAGCAGAGTCAGCTTGGTTTTATGAAAGGGCAATTATGTTTGACAAATTTGCTGGAGTTCTTTGAGGATGTAATGAGCAGGGTGGATAAAAGGGAGCCAGTAGAGTTTGTGTATTTGGATTTCCAGAAGGCATTCGATAAGGTGCCACATAAAAGGTTACTGCACAAGATAAGAGCTCACGGGGTTGGGGGTAATATAATAGCATGGATAGAGGATTGGTTAACTAACAGAAAACAGAGTGTCGGGATAAATGGGTCATTTTTAAGTTGGTAAACTGTAACTAGTGGGGTGCTACAGGGATCAGTGCAGGGGCCTCAACTATTTACAATCTACATTAATTACTTGGATGAAGGGAGCGAGTGTAATGTAGCCAAATTTGTTAATGATACAAAGATAGGTGGGAAAGCAAGTTGTGAGGAGGATGCAAAGAATCTGCAAAGGGATATAGATAGGCCAAGTGTTAGAAAGGCAAATGGAATGTTGGCCTTTATTGCAAGTGAGATGGGGTATAAAGGTAGGGAAGTCCTGCTACAACTGTACAGGGTGTTGGTGAGACCACACCTGGAGTACTGCGTACAGTTTTGTTATCCTTATTTAATGAAGGATATACTTGCATTGGAGGCAGTTCTGAGAAGATTCATGAAGTTGATTCCTGAGATGAAGGGGTTGTCTTATGAAGAAAGGTTGAGCAGGTTAGAAACATAGAAACATAGAAATTAGGTGCAGGAGTAGGCCATTCAGCCCTTCGAGCCTGCACCACCATTCAATAAGATCATGGCTGATCATTCACCTCAGTACCCCTTTTCTGCTTTCTCTCCATACCCTTAAATCGCTTTAGCCGTAACAGCCATATCTAACTCCCTCTTGAATATATCTAATGAACTGGCATCAACAAGTCTCTGCAGTAGAGAATTTCACAGGTTAACAAGAGTGAAGAAATTTATAGCAACTCTGAAGATAAAATCCAAGTAAATAAAACAGCTCATCAATTTAACCCTTTATAGCAAGCTATGTAAAACTATGATCTTGAAAATATTGCAGATTATGTCACCAAGTGTTACTTTGTTCCTCTACCTGTGATTATGTCACTTGGTATGATATCTGTATTATTGTGTGCTTAACCCTGTGACAATGTCATTCAGTATCAGGTCTGTATTAGCATACATTTCACGTTGCTCGGTATTGGACCAGGTTGGGTCTGTACTCATTGGAGTTTAGAAGAATGAGAGGTGATCTTATTGAAACGTATAAGATTCTGAGGGGGCTTGACAGGCTAGATTCAGAGAGGATGTTTCCCCTCGTGGGGGAATCTAGAACTAGGGGGGGCATAGTTTTAGAATAAGGGGTTGCTCATTCAACACAGAAATGAGGAGGAATTTCTTCTCTCAGAAGGCATGAATTTTTGGAATTCTCCACCCCAGAAAGCAGGGGAGGCTGGGTCATTGAGTATATTTAAGGTGGAGATAGACAGATTTTTGAATGATAAGTGAGTCAAGGGTTATGGGGAGCGGGCAGGGAAGTGGAGTTGAGTCGATGATCATATCAGCCATGATCTTATTGATTGGCGGAGCAGGCTCGAAGGGCCAAATGGCCTACTCCTGCTCCTATTTCTCATGTTCTTATGATCTTATGTTCTGCCAGTCTCTTCCGACGTTATAGTGGGAGCAATTAGAATCTCTGCAGAATTTCAGGGTCCACATTGCAGAAATTGAAATTTTTTCTTGGTCATGTTGATCCATTAATTGTTGGTTTGTTTGCCATTTTAGGCATTGTGTGGTAATTGAAACAGGCCTCTATGTGATTTTCAATGATTCCACCTCCCTCTCTGGCCACAGTTTCAGGATGAAACAGACTGTTAACATACTTGCTATCCTATTCAATCCTGAGCTGAGCTTCTGCCTCTGCCTCTGTACCATCAGCTGCCTCTGTTCCTACCTGAGTCCACCTGGCGCTTAAACCTCCATCGATGTGTTTGTAACATCTAGACTGGACGAAATAAATGCATTCCAGGTTGGCCTTCAAACTTCCACCCTCCATAATCTCTGCCGACGATATCTTATCCTGTACCAAATCCTGCTTGCACATTACCCTGTCCTTGTGTTATCTCTAGGTCTCCTGACACCTCAAGTTAAAATTCTTATATATTTAAATCCCTTCTTGGATTTGCCCCTCTTTATCTACATAACTTCCTTCATCTCTACATCCTCCCGCTGCCTCTGGCCCATTGTGCATCGCCCCTTTCCTTCAATCCATCATTGACGGCTGTTCCTTCAGCCGCTTAGGCGCCATGCTCTAAAATCCCCTTCCTTACTCCTTCTACCATCGCCTAAATGGGTCGGCGAGGAATTTCTCCGATCTTTTCTCCCCAAATTGGCCTGGGATTTTTTTGCCGCTCCCAGGAGATCACAGGGTTTGGGATGGGGTGCAGTGTATGTGTTGTGATACAGTAGGGTACCGCAATTATGTGAGACAGGCGCGATTGACCAGATGGTCTTTACCCGTCCGTCATTGTTCCTAAATTTTTACGTTTGTATCTCTACATCTCTAGTCCTCTGAATATTTCCTTCTTTGACTCTGTTGTTGCACACCCAATTAATGTCTTGGAGTGGGTAATGGATCTAGGCCTAGCTGACACATGTATCAAAGCACGGGGCCTATGTTCTGTAGACTCTGGCATTATATTATGAACAATGGAGTGCAAGCTTCCATCTAATATAGTACAGTAACTCACAATACGTTGAATGTAACATAGAAATATAGTAGCATAGAAAATAGGTCCAGGAGTAGACCATTCGGCCCTTCGAGCCTGCACCACCATTCAACAAGATCATGGCTGATCATTCCCTCAGTACCCCTGTCCCGCTTTCTCTCCATACCGCTTGATCTCTTTAGCCGTAAGGGCCATATCTAACTCCCTCTTGAATATATCCAATGAACTGGCATCAACAATTCTCTGAGGCAGAGAATTCCACAGGTTAACAACTGTCTGAGTGAAGAAGTTTCTTCTCATCTCAGTCCTAAATGGCCTACCCCTTATCCTAAGACTGTGTCCCCCTGGTTCTGGACTTCCCCAACATCGGGAACATTCTTCCCGCATCTAACCTGTCCAGTCCCATCAGAAACTTATACCTTTCTCTGTGATCCCCTCTCATCCTTCTAAACTCCAGTGTATAAAGGTCCAGTTGATCCAGTCTCTCCTCATATGTCAGTCCAGCCATCCCTGGAATCAGTCTGGTGAACTTTTGCTGCACTCTCTCAATAGCAAGAATGTCCTTCCTCAGATTAAGAGACCAAAACTGAACACAATATTCCAGGTGAGGTCTCACCAAGGCCCTGTACATCTGCAGTAAGACCTCCCTGCTCCTTTACTCAAATCCCCTAGCTATGAAGACCAACATACCATTTGCCTTCTTCACCGCCTGCTGTACCTGCATGCCAACTTTCAATGACTGATGAACCATGACACCCAGGTCTCGTTGCACCTCCCCTTTTCCTAATCTGCCACCATTCAGATAATATTCTGCCTTCGTGTTTTTGCCCCCAAAGTGGATAATCTCACATTTATTCACATTATACTGCATCTGCCATGCATTTGCCCACTCACCTAACCTGTCCAAGTCACCCTGCAGCCTCTTAGCGTCCTCCTCACAGCTCAGACCATCACCCAGTTTAGTGTCATCTGCAAACTTGGAGATATTACACTCAATTCCTTCATCTAAATCCATTAATGTAAAAACACCTCCCAGAGGTGCTAACGGGCCTTTCTCAGAGGGGCAATTTCAGCCCCTTTACTTCTTTAATCTGTTTTGTAGGTATCGCTGTAAGCGACGCTGAGAATCTGAAATCTGTGGAAGGCCATCTTTTCAAAGCACAACTGATTTTGGAGAAAATTATCGATTTCTGGGAGCAGACAGAAATAACTATTAAAGGAATCGAACAGAAGACCTCAGCATCGGATGTTTTCCTTAAAGATCTAGAAAAATACAAAAAGCCCTTTATTAAGAGTCTTGAATCAGTTGAAGAGGTGGGTTGTATTTAATTTCTATTGTAATATAACTTATTACATAACAAATTTACATTCCTAACAAGTATCATATGGTAATGTTTATGTATTTCAATCAGAATTAGTTCAAGGATACTAACTACCATTCATATAGAATTACAAAAGTAAATTTCACAATAATTTGTTGTTGAGAACAGTTACTTGCACTAATACAGTTAGTTCAATGTTCACACTCTTTTAGGCTATTTTTAATTTTGAAAAGTAGCTAATCGGAGAAAAATCTTTCTTCTGCCATAGTGGGCCATAGGGTAGTGGGATGTGTGTTGAGTCCCTGTTTCTCCATGCAGCAAATTCTCCCTGTGGAGTGGGTCACTAGAGGATGCTGAGTAGGTGCCACACATTGCCTCACAGGAAGAGATGGGAAATTAGAGAATTGCCTCGGAACACTCTGCTGTACTTCCTGAGGGTAACTTTAGAAAAGCAGGCCACTTGCCCACCCACTTGGTGAGGAATGATGTATAGGTTGGGAGCAGGCCAGCTACCAGCCTTTCAGTTGGGGAATGATGCACAGTATGCGGAAAAATGAAAATTAACCGTTCAAAATTAGGCCCTCCCTCTTCAACTGCCTACACTCTAACTAAGAAGATTCCATTTTGAGGTCAGACCAGATAGTGAGGCAGGAGTGTTAGTCGTTGAAGAAGAGCTGAAGGTCAATCTATCAAAAATTAAGAGCTGTCAGCTGTTGGTTGGACTTCTGAGACATGGTGAATTGAAAAAAAAAGAAGCGGGGAGATTTTCCTGTGCCTGGGCATGTTGGATCACCTGAAAACTCTGAATACTGGAAAATCGTGCAGGTTGGAATTCATGCCTGTAAATGAACCCTCATGACTTTCCTCCATGAAAGGGAATTGTGCAGGTTCCTTTATAGGACCATAAGAAATAGGAGTAGTCCATGCGGCCCCTAGAACCAGCTTAATCATTAATAAGATCATGGCTGACCTGATCTTGGCCTCACGTCCAGTTAACTATAATTCAAGAATCTGTCGATCTCAGCCTTGAATATATTCAGTGACCCAGCCTCTACAGCTCTCTGGGGTAGAGAATTCCAAAGATTTACGACCCTCAGAGAAGAAATTCTTCCTCATTCCCATCTTAAATGGGCGAGCCTTTATTTAAAAACTATGCTCCCTAGTTCTAGATTCTCCCACGAGGGGAAACATCCTTTCAGCATCTACCCTGTCAAGCCCCCTCAGAATTTTATATGTTTCAATAAGATCACCTCTCATTCTTCTAAACTCCAATGAGAACAGGCCCAACTTGCTCAACCTTCCCTCATAAGATAACCCCTTGCTCCCAGGAATTAACCTAGTGAACCTTCTCTGAACTGCCTCCAATGCAAATATATCCCTCCTTAAATATGGAGACCAAAACTGTACACAGTACTCCAGGTATGCCCTCACCAATACCCTGTACAGTTGTAGCAAGACTTCCCTACTTTTATACTCCATCTCCCTTGCAATAAAGGCCAGCATTCCATTTGCCTTCCTAATAACTTGCTGTACCTGCATGCTAACTTTGTGTGTTTCATGTATGAGGACACCCAGATCCCTCTGTACCACAGCATTCTGTAGTCTCTCTCCAATTTGATAATATTTTACTTTACTATTCTTCCTACCTCACATTTTCCCACATTATACTCCATCTGCCAAATTTTTGCCCATTCACTTAACCTATCTCTATCCCTTTGCAGACTCTTTGTGTCCTCCTCACAACTTGCTTTCCCACCTATCTTTGTGTCGCCAGCAAGTTTGGCTACATTACACTCGGTCCCTTGATCGAAGTAATTAATATAGATTGTAAATTGTTGCGGCCCCAACACTGGCACCCCACTAGTTACAGTTTGCGAATCTGAAAATGACCCATTTATCCCGACTCTGTTTTCTGTTTGTTAGCCAATCCTCTTATCAATGCTAATATATTACCCCCAATACCATGAGCTCTTACCTTGTGTAGTAACCTTTGATGTGTCACCTTATCGAATGCCTTTTGGAAATCTAAATGCACTATATCTACTAGTTCCCCTTTATCCACCCTACTCGTTACATTCTCAAAGAACTCTAATTGATTTGTCAAACACTTTTTCCCTTTTCGGAATAGGAGTGCACTCCAATCTGCACAGACAATCTAGTTTGGCCAGGCATTCCAGTGTGACTAGGTGCAGACCAAGGAAATCTCCCCTTCATCGAAATGTAGTGATTTGTTGTGCTGAGAAGAATGAATGTTGTGTGTACTGATAATGTGGAATCTGAAAAAAAGTAGGAATGTACAGTGGAAGTTTGACAAAAGTGGATAGGATTGGATGGTAAGTAGAGGAGGTCATGGATAGGATGGATGAGTAGGCTACTGATTTGAAGAGCAATCAGTTTGAGGTAAGAGAGAGAGGACCTCAGAATTATGAGAAAAAGAGTCAAAGGATGAGCCATCAACTGCATTATCAATAGAGTGTATTGAAACAATAACCTTGACCACACCTTTGCTGAAAGACCTATTGATGATAGTAATCTGTTTAGAAATACACAAACCTTGTTGAAGGTGTTTAATTTCAGGCTAAATTATGAACAGTTTTAACCTGCATGTAACCATTAGAATTGAGATGTAGACAATCCAAACTCTCCACAAAAGAGTTTGCAGTCAGTAAATCGAAGAGACTTTCATTCCATTAGTCTGGGCAGGACATGAACCCATCTCCAGAATTAAAAGCATTCACTAACTCAGACTTCCTTATATTTGTACTTGTAATATGTCTAATAAATTTCCTCATTATTATTATTCAGATGTGGAAGAAATTCTCCTCCTACTGTTTGAAGTGTAAGTCTGATTATGATAGACGATCCATAGATCTCTATCACTTTCTTGCAGTCAATCCATGTCATCTTTCACCAGAAGATTTGAACAAACGGATAACCGCCGCCAATGATAAGTTACTGAAGTTGTGCGAGGCTTCCTGTGGTGAGAGTATTGAAGAAGCTCCCAGTGTTCCTGCATTACCGAAAAATGTTTAGGTTCTCTCCACGTGGGACATGCCAGTGAGCGCCCATGACCGAAATGCAGATTTTTGTATCTTTCCTTTGCATGAAATGTAGAAAGAAAAGATCCCTGCATCAAATCGCTATTATTAATCAGTTATTATCCACTGAAATCTTTAATGCAGTGTAGTGAGTAAAGCCAATTCATGGCTGTTTTGTTCTTTTTTTCATTGATGCTAATAATTCATAAATAGGATTGTGATTGTCTAATCTGTACAGAAATGAACAGATTCTGGAATCCCGTCTGTAGCCAAAGTGCCTATTCTTATTTCATGTAATTGTTCTTTCAGATATAAAAATTCTGTGGTGTTAACTATCAACATATTTGCCATGAATCCTACCTTGTATTTTTAGTGCTTATATGTTAGTATGCCTCCTAGTGATGGCCTGCATCTGCCAGATTCTATATACGCATTATCTATATTAAAAATGTTACAGATGATGAACTACAAAACTGTATTTCCTGTCACACTTATCATGTCATCACTTAACAGTGAAAATCTCGATGTAAACTTTTATATCCTGTCATAATGTAGTTGCTGACTCACAACACTTGGTGGCACTGTTGACCGAGATGCTGAACTCTCCCACTCCGTTGCCATCTTTTCGCCTTCTACATATTCAAATTGATTTTTTAATTTTACGCAGCCTTTCCACTTCCAGTGTTGAAAATTTAATTTGAAAAATAATTAAGAAATACATTTTACACTGAACTATATTACATTTCAGATTATTGCTGTAGCTTAAACATCCTAAAATTGAAAGATGGCAAAAAAGGCTGAAATGTGTATAGAGGTTGGAATTGGCCATTGGATTTCTTTAGGGGGTTATTTTAGTAGTGCAGTACTGGAGAGAAGATTTTTTTTGTTTCTTTTAAAATAAACTTTCCTTCCTTTTCTCTCTTTCCTCGCTCCCCCCTCATTACTTTTTATGTAAGTGTGTATGCAGCCTGCTTCTGTGCCAGCCATGTTTACATTTAGATTTGCTTTATCATTCCCAACTGGAGACTCAGTTCTCTTTAACTGCCCTTGCGAACCCAAAGCGATTGATCTGTGCAACTTTGAGATCATATTTAACAGGCCTATGGACATCTTGATGGGGACTGGTGCCAAAAGTGGGTATAGGGTTATGGAATGCAGATCCCGATGGTGTACTGCAGCTAGAAACTGTACCAATGGGGTAAAATTGGAGCTATAGAGTGGGGGAGAACAAAGGAGACAGCTGGTGGGTTAAGCTGTAATGTGTGTATCTTCCATGACCGATATTATCTGAGAAGTACTAGGTCTTGGACTTGATTTCAATTAGTAACGATAAATCTTTATTAGGATTGTACAATGAGTACACAGATCTTTTCAGAAATACAGCTCTGAACAGATTCTACATTAACGATTCAGGCACTGATCAGTGTAGCACAGCAGTGATGTCTTGACGATTCCCCTTGCTCTCTTTGTGGGTGTTCTTTGGGTCCATCTCTTCGGTGCTGCTCATTGGGTCCTTCTCTTCGGGGGTGCTCACTGGGTCCTTCTCTATGACTGCACATCCTAAGTCAAACAGTCACCTTTTATCCTTCAAATTTCTGATCATTTGACACCTCTCATCTGGCCTCTTTATCTTAATATCTACTCCTGTTCCTTGCAACACAGGCTTTTCAATTACTTTATCAATCAATTTTTAGTTCATGGTCTGCATTTTCCTGAAGATTAGTAATCTTACAGGGGTTAATTTCCGATTATTCATAACGGCTGGAATTTACCCTGTGTGAGTTTCTTGCTTTATATTAATCACTTGGGTAATAGGAAATGTAACTTATAAATTGGAATAAGTTGATGCCGGCTAATAATTAGAAATTATTGTGCATTTAATGCTATCATAAATTGCTTGTATTTCTATAGATTTTTCTAAATAAAGATAACCCCTGGATAGGGGTGAGTGAAGAAACATCCTGTGTCTATGTTATTGGTCTCACAAGTCCGAACTCTGTAAAGCGTAGAGTCAAGACAAGATCTTACAGGCTAAAACCTGTCCTTGTAAAAGATAAGTGTTACACCACATCTATAAAAAAAACTAGTCACAGGTTGGTAACTCTCCAATAGTCATGCATCTTTAGTAGTGAAAACGATTTAACAAGAAAAATAAATCTTACACAGCATAGTACATTTTATAATCTATACAAAAGCAAGGTTCATAATCTCACAATCTCGATAATTGTCCATGTGCATGTTCAGGTGGAAGTAAAAGCTCCCATGGCACTATTTCAAAGAGCAGGGGAGTTCTCCCCAGTATCCTGGTCAAAATGTATTCCTCAACCAAAACCACTAAAACAGATTGGTTGTTTGTCTGATTGCTGTTTCTGAGAGCTGACTGTACTCAATTTGGCTCGTGCGTTTTCCTACAAAAGTGACCACACTATAAAAGTAATTAATTGGCTGTAAAGCACTTTGAGACATCCTGAGGTTGAGAAAGGTGTCATATTATTAAAGTTCTTTGTTTCTTTCTTTATGTGGGTCCAGACCTGCCACAGCTACTTGGCGATATGTGGCTTCTTAAACTACATTTCACCTACGCACCTTTCCATAGGTTGAAATTGGGGTCATCTTTCTCCACAAGTAAAAGGTAATTTCGAGATGCTGGAAGTTGAAGGAGCACATGCACACAATACACAACTAACATGGCAATCTTTCCAACAGCACCTCCCAAACCGCAACCTCTACCAACAACCACAAGTTGCATTAATATAGCACCTTTAACATAGCTAAAGGCTCTTCACATCCAACAAAATTTGACACCCAGTCACAAAAAGGGGTATTAGGACAGCTGACCAAAAGCTTGGTCAAAGAGGTAGGTTTTAAGGAGCGTCTTAAAAGACAAGGGAGAGGTAGAGAGGTGGAGAGGTTTAGGGAGGGAATTCCAGAGCTCAGGGCCTAGGCAGCTGAAGGCACAGTTGCCAATGGTAGAGCGAGTAACAATGGAGATGTGTAAGAGACTAGAATATGAGGAGTGCAGCGATCGCTGCGGGATGTGGGGCTAGAGAAGTTTACAGAGGGGGCGTGGTCATTTGAAAACCAGGAGGAGAATTCTAAAATTGAGGTGTTGCTGGACTGGGTGCCAATTTAGGTCAGTGAGCACAGGGATGATGGGTGAATGGGACTTGGAGTGATTTTGGATATAGGCAGCAGAGTATTAGATGAGTTTAAGTTTATGGAGGATGGAAGATGACAGGCTGTTCAATACAGCATTGAATTTTCAAGTCTAGAAGTAATAAGAGCATGGATGAGGGTTTCAGCAACAGATATGCTGCGGCTGGGCTGGAGACTGGCGATGTTACAGAGGTGGTCTTGGTGGTGGAGCAGAGACAGTTGGTGCCGAGTTAGAGCTGCGTGCCATCAGCGTACATATGGAACCTGTCATGTTTTCCGATGATGTAGCCAAGGGTTAGCATGTAGATGAGAAATAGGAGAGGCCCAAGGATAGATCCTTGGGTCTCCAGACGTAATGGTGCGGGCAGGGAAGCCGTTTCAGGTGATACGACTGGATAGATAAGAATGGAGCCATGCAAGGGCTGTCCCACCCAGCTGGACAACGGAGGAGAAGGGTTGGAAGAAGATGGGCTGGTCAAACATGCCAAAGGCTGCAGACAGGTTGAGCAGGATGAGGAGAGGTAGTTTACTGGGATCAGTCACATGGGATGTCTTTTGTGGCTTTGATATGGGCCGTTAAAATGCTGTGGTAGGAAATCTGATTGGAGAGTTTAAACATGCACATTTGGGAAAGATAGGCACAGATTTGGGAGGCAATGTTCAAGGATTTTGGAGAGGACCAGTTTGAGATGGAGCAAGGACAGACAGGTCAAGGGTGAGTTTTTTGAGGAGGGGGTGATTATGACAGATTTGATGGGGAGGGGGACGATACCAGAGGAGAGAGAGAACTGTTAATGATATCACCGAACATGGGAGTGAGGAAGGGAATTTGGATGGTCAACAGATTGTTGGGAATAGTTTCTAGGGAGCAGGATGTGGGTGTCATGAACAAGATTATGCTTGGAGAGGGCATGAGGGGAGATAGGAGAAAAACTAAAGAAAGATGCAAGTTCAGGGCTTGGGTAAGGGGGCACCTTCAGGGAAGTTTGACTTGGTGGGTTTGGGGAAGAGACGAAGGCAGCAGAGGCAATGAAACGGATGGTCTCAATCTTAGTGACAAAGAAGTTCTTAAGCTTATCACACTTGATGTTGGAGGTGAGCGTGGAGGGAACAGGGGAGAGGGGTTTAAGATGACAGTTTGTAGTAAAGAGAAGTTAAAGGTTATCTTTGCATTATAGGATGAATCTGGAATAGTGAACAGCTTTGGCAGAGGAGAGCAGGACCTTTAAGTGATCCAGCCAGATTAAGCGATGAATGCTTAAACCAAATGTCCACCATAAATATGCAAATTTGCGTCTCTTGGACTTAAGGGAGCGGAAATGAGGGCCAAACCAGGGGGAACAACTAGAGTGAGAGAGAGTAATAGTTCTAACAGGGACAAGGGCATCAAAGGTGGAGGTGAGGATGCAATTGAGTAGTTGGGAATTTGAAAGGGCCGTTTAAGTGACTTGGAGAAGTTTTTTTCCAGGGACGGACACAGATGGAAGTGAGGTTATGAGGGGATGAGGGATGTGAATGGAGTGGGATACAAGGAAGCAATCAGAGATGGACTTATCTATGATTGACATGTTGGGAATAGAAAGGCCATTAGAGATGGCAAGTTTGAGGGAGTGGCCATGATTATGGGTCGGGGAGTTTATATGGTGGGAGAGATTAAGGGAGGTTAGAAGGGCAGTGAACTCAGAGGAGAGAGGGCATGATGAGTTGAGATGGAGGTTAAAATCACTGAGGATGAGCAGTCGCTCAGTGCATACACTGAGGGAGGAAAGCAGTGAGAATGTTGACGTGGTATTTGGGTATGTGGTAGAGGATTTTAAAGGAGAGGCGAGAGGGGTGGAACAAGGTGAGATGCTCAAAGGAGAAGGTGCCAGAGGAGTAGGGAGACAGACCAAAGGTGTGATTTGATGATAAGGGCCACATTGCCACCACAGTGGTCTGGGTGGGGCAAGTGGTGGAAGGTATAGCCAGGCGGGGTGGTTTCATGAAATGTACCACCTAGAAGGACAAGGGCAGCAGTCACACGGGAACACCATCACCTTTAAGTTCCCTCCAAGTCAGAAACCATCCTGACATCGGCATATATTGCTGTTCATTACTTGTTGCTGGGTCAAAATCCAGGAACTCCCCACTTAACAGCACTGTGGGAGTACCTTCACCATATGGACTGCAGCAGTTCAAGAAGGCGGCTCACCACCATCTTCTCAAGGTAACTAGGGATAGAAACATAGAAACATAGAAAATAGGTGCAGGAGTAGGCCATTCGGCCTTTCTAGCCTGCACCGCCATTCAATGAGTTCATGGCTGAACATGCAACTTCAGTACCCCATTCCTGCTTTCTCACCATACCCCTTGATTCCCCTAGTAGTAAGGACTTCATCTAACTCCTTTTTGAATATATTTAGTGAATTGGCCTCAACAACTTTCTGTGGTAGAGAAATCCACAGGTTCACCACTCTCTGGGTGAAGAAATTCCTCCTCATCTCGGTCCTAAATGGCTTCCCCCTTATCCTTAGACTGTGTCCCCTGGTTCTGGACTTTCCCAACATTGGGAACATTCTTCCTGCATCTAACCTGTCTAACCCCGTCAGAATTTTAAACGTTTCTATGAGGTCCCCTCTCATTCTTCTGAACTCCAGTGAATACAAGCCCAGTTGATCCAGTCTTTCTTGATAGGTCAGTCCCGCCATCCCGGGAATCAGTCTGGTGAACCTTCGCTGCACTCCCTCAATAGCAAGAATGTCCTTCCTCAGATTAGGAGACCAAAACTGTACACAATACTCCAGGTGTGGCCTCACCAAGGCCCTGTACAATTGTAGCAACACCTCCCTGCCCCTGTAATCAAATCCCCTCGCTACGAAGGCCAACATGCCATTTGCTTTCTTAACCGCCTGCTGTACCTGCATGCCAACCTTCAATGACTGATGTACCATGACACCCAGGTCTCTTTGCACCTTCCCTTTTCCTAATCTGTCACCATTCAGATAATAGTCTGTCTCTCTGTTTTTACCACCAAAGTGGATAACCTCACATTTATCCACATTATACTTCATCTGCCATGCATTTGCCCACTCACCTAACCTATCCAAGTCGCTCTGCAGCCTCATAGAATCCTCCTTGCAGTTCACACTGCCACCCAACTTAGTGTCATATGCAAATTTGGAGATACTACATTTAATCCCCTCGTCTAAATCATTAATGTACAGTATAAACAGCTGGGGCCCCAGCACAGAACCTTGCGGTATCCCACTAGTCACTGCCTGCCATTCTGAAAAGTCCCCATTTACTCCTACTCTTTGCTTCCTGTCTGACAACCAGTTCTCAATCCATGTCAGCACACTACCCCCAATCCCATGTGCTTTAACTTTGCACATTAATCTCTTGTGTGGGACCTTGTCGAAAGCCTTCTGAAAGTCCAAATATACCACATCAACTGGTTCTCCCTTGTCCACTCTACTGGAAACATCCTCAAAAAATTCCAGAAGATTTGTCAAGCATGATTTCCCTTTCACAAATCCATGCTGACTTGGACCTATCATATCACCTCTTTCCAAATGCACTGCTATGACATCCTTAATAATTGATTCCATCATTTTACCCACTACCGATGTCAGGCTGACCGGTCTATAATTCCCAGTTTTCTCTCTCCCTCCTTTTTTAAAAAGTGGGGTTACATTGACTACCCTCCACTCCATAGGAACTGATCCAGAGTCAATGGAATGTTGGAAAATGACTGTCAATGCATCCACTATTTCCAAGGCCACCTCCTTAAGTACTCTGGGATGCAGTCCATCAGGCCCTGGGGATTTATCGGCCTTCAATCCCATCAATTTCCCCAACACAATTTCCCGACTAATAAGGATTTCCCTCAGTTCCTCCTCCTTACTAGATGCTCCGACCCCTTTTATATCCGGAAGGTTGTTTGTGTCCTCCTCAGTGAATACCGAACCAAAGTACTTGTTCAATTGGTCCGCTATTTCTTTGTTCCCCGTTATGACTTCCCCTGATTCTGACTGCAGGGGACCTACGTTTGTCTTTACTAACCTTTTTCTCTTTACATATCTATAGAAACTTTTGCAATCCGTCTTAATGTTCCCTGCAAGCTTCTTCTCGTACTCCATTTTCCCTGCCCTAATCAAACCCTTTGTCCTCCTCTGCTGAGTTCTAAATTTCTCCCAGTCCCCGGGTTCGCTGCTATTTCTGGCCAATTTGTATGCCACTTCCTTGGCTTTAATGCTATCCCTGATTTCCCTTGATAGCCACGGTTGAGCCACCTTCCCTTTTTTATTTTTACGACAGACAGGAATGTACAATTGTTGTAGTTCATCCATGTAGTCTCTAAATGTCTGCCATTGCCCATCCACAGTCAACCCCTTCAGTATCATTCGCCAATCTATCCTAGCCAATTCACGCCTCATACCTTCAAAGTTACCCTTCTTTAAGTTCTGGACCATGGTCTCTGAATTAACTGTTTCATTCTCCACCCTAATGCAGAATTCCACCATATTATGGTCACTCTTCCCCAAGGGGCCTCGCACAACGAGATTGCTAATTAATCCTCTCTCATTACACAACACCCAGTCTAAGATGGCCTCCCCCCTAGTTGGTTCCTCGACATATTGGTCTAAAAAACCATCCCTTATGCACTCCAGGAAATCCTCCTCTACTGTATTGCTTCCAGTTTGGTTAACCCAATCTATGTGCATATTAAAGTCACCCATTATAACTGCTGCACCTTTATTGCACGCACCCCTAATTTCATGTTTGATGCCCTCCCCAACATCACTACTACTGTTTGGAGGTCTGTACACAACTCCCACTAACGTTTTTTGCCCTTTGGTATGCTGCAGCTCTACCCATATAGATTCCACATCATCCAAGCTAATGTCCTTCCGAAGTGTTGCCTTAATTTGCTCCTTAACCAGCAATGCTACCCCACCTCCTTTTCCTTTTATTCTATCTTTCCTGAATGTTGAATACCCCTGGATGTTGAGTTCCCAGCCCTGATCATCCTGGAGCCACGTCTCCGTAATCCCAGTCACATCATATTTGTTAACATCTATTTGCACAGTTAATTCATCCACCTTATTGCGGATACTCCTTGCATTAACACACAAAGCCTTCAGGCTTGTTTTTTTTAACACCCTTTGTCCTTTTAGAATTTTGCTGTACAGTGGCCCTTTTTGTTCTTTGCCTTGGGTTTCTCTGCCCTCCACTTTTCCTCATCTCCTTTCTGTCTTTTGCTTTTGCCTCCTTTTTGTTTCCCTCTGTCTCCCTGCATTGGTTCCCATCCCCCTGCCATATTAGTTTAAATCCTCCCCAACAGCACTAGCAAACACTCCCCCTAGGACATTGGTTCCGGTCCTGCCCAGGTGCAGACCGTCCGGTTTGTACTGGTCCCACCTCCCCCAGAACCGGTTCCAATGCCCCAGGAATTTGAATCCCTCCCTGCTGCACCACTGATCAAGCCACGTATTCATCTGCACTATCCTGCGATTCCTACTCTGACTATTACGTGGCACTGGTAGCAATCCCGAGATTACTACTTTTGAGGTCCTACTTTTTAATTTAGCTCCTAGTTCCTTAAATTCGTTTCGTAGGACCTCATCCCTTTTTTTACCTATGTCGTTGGTACCAATGTGCACCACGACAACTGGCTGTTCTCCCTCCCTTTTTAGAATGTCCTGCACCCGCTCCGAGACATCTTTGACCCTTGCACCAGGGAGGCAACATACCATCCTGGAGTCTCGGTTGCGGCCGCAGAAACGCCTATCTATTCCCCTCACCATTGAATCCCCAATCACTATTGCTCTCCCACTCTTTTTCCTGCCCTCCTGTGCAGCAGAGCCAGCTATGGTGCCATGAACTTGGCTGCTGCTGCCCTCCCCTGATGAGTCATCCCCCTCAACAGTACCCAAAGCAGTGTATCTGTTTTGCAGGGGGATGACCACATGGGACTCCTGCACAACCTTCCTTGCACTGCTCTTCCTGTTGGTCTTCCATTCCCTATCTGGCTGTGGACCCTTTCCCTGCGGTACGACCAACTCGCTACACGTGATACTCACGTCATTCTCAGCATCGTGGATGCTCCAGAGTGAATCCACCCTCAGCTCCAACTCCGCAACGCGGACCGTCAGGAGCCTGAGGTGGATACACTTCCTGCAAATATAGTCGTCAGGGACACTGGTGTCGTCCCTGAGTTCCCACATGGTACAGGAGGAGCATAACACCCGACCGAGCTCTCCTGCCATGACTTAACCCTTAGATACACTTAAATTGGCAACAACAATGTTAAAAGTTACTCACTGATATAGAAGAGAAAAAAGAAAAACTACTCACCAATCACCAGCCAATCACTTACCCTCTTGGCTGTGACGTCACCTTTTGATTTCTTTCTACTTCTTTTTTGCCTTCTCCCTGTAGCTGCACAAGTCCCGCCTTTTATAGGCCTCTCCACGCACCTCCTCGGCGCTGCTCCCGACTGCCGGATGGGCAATACATGCTGGCCTTGTGAGTGACGACCCCAGAATGACTTTAAAAAAATCTACGTGCCAGTAAGTGATTACACACAGTTTACGACAAATAATTTAAAAAATGCAGTGACTGCTGCCAAAGAGTCGGAAACTGCTGCCAATGACTAGAAGCTGCGCAGAAACGTTCGGCGCATAAATCTATGGTCGTTTAAGTATGAATGTATAATAATATAGTCATATTATTCTGCATTTCATGCACACAGTATTGAGCCCGGACATGACTTGCTGCCAGGAATGGCGCAATGCTGTTCTCTGGGAAGGCTGTCCAGAAATGTTCAACAGAGTAACCCATCGCTAGGCAGCTGCACATCCATTTTGCCAGCACCCAAACAGTTGATCGAATGCTGTACAGTGGATTGACACTGTTTTTTGCTCCTTCATTTTTCTCTTGAATAAATTTCTCCCCTCTGGTAGAAAGGGGTGTATGGACAGAGAGACATGAGACTATGTGTGCACAAATTGTTGAAGGTGGCAGGGCAGGTTGAGAAAGCAGTTAAAAAGGCTGATGGGATCCTGGGCTTCATAAATAAGAGGTATAGAGTACAAAAGAGTGGAAATTCTGATGAACCAGTATAAAACACTGGTTCAGCCCCAACTGGAGTATTGTGTCCAATTCTGGGCACCGCACTCTAGGAAGGATTTGAAGGCCTTAGAGAAGGTGCAGAAAAGATTTACAAGAATGATTTCAGGAATGAAGAACTTCTGGAGAAGCTGGGGTTGTTCTTCTTGGAGCATTGAGAGACGGTTTGATCGAGGTGTTCAAAGTCATGAGGGGTCTGGACAGAGTAGATAGAGGGAAACTGTTCCCATTGGCAGAAGGGTGGAGAACCAGAGGCCACAGATTTAAGGTGATTGACAAAAGTACCAAAGGTGACGTAAGAAAAACTTTTTCACACAGCGAATGATTAAGATCTGGAATGCACTGCCTGAAAGCATGGTGGAGGCAGACTCAATCTTATCTTTCAAAAGGGAATTGGATAAGTATCCAAAGGAAAAAAAAATTGCAGGGGAAAGGACGGGGGAGTGGGACTATCTGCGAGTCGGCATGGGCTCGACGGGCCGAATGGCTTTCTTCCATGCTGTAAATGTTCTATGATTCTAGGGTGTTGAGCAGTGCAATACCTTGGGTGCCTCTTCTTAGTTTCTATTGTTCATGCATGAATCTTGAGTGATTGTTGGCAGGCGGCACTACTGCTGAGCGCCTCATTGCTTGACATCACCCTCACCCAACAGCAACACAAAGATAGTGATCAGCAGAGGGAACCCTGGGCAACACTGAGGCTAAATAAAGTGCTCTACAACCGTCTGCGGTCAACTATAACCAGGGGTCGAGCCTGTGACATTCTTGGCCCGCAGAACATAAGTATTTATTGCATAAGCTTTCTGAGCAATTGGCAAGTATTCTGGCAGGTGACAATTAGCAACTGAATTGATTTCTGAATAATCTCCTGACCTGGCTGAACGACAGCCAGCTGCCACTCATGTCACTCATCAAAGTCTTCAGGTGCTTAGTGAGAGCCAGCTTTCTGGGATTCTTCGGCACGGCCAAGGGTGCCATCAGCCGGTCCAGGCAGCGGGCGGTCGAGGGGGTCGTTCAACCTGACTGCCTGCCTCTCTTCCGCTCTTACATCCGGTCCAGGGTGTCCTTGGAGATGGAGCACGCGGTGTCCACCGGTACGCTCGCGGCCTTCCGCGAGAGGTGGGCACCGGAGGGACTGGAGTGCATCATCACGCCCGGCAACCAAATTTTAATTTGATTTTACGTTTTAAAGTTAATTTGTTTTAATTGCCGGTGCTTTTAGTGTCCCCTTCCCTTTTATAGGGGGCACTGGGGAAAAATTGTGATTTTAGTGCCCAAAAAAAAAAAAAAAAAAAAAAAAAAAAAAAAAAAAAAAAAAAAAAAAAAAAAATAAAATAAAAAAGGGGCCTTGTAAATGTCTTGTGTGTGTCATCCAGGTCGGGTGGCACGGATACATGTTTTATGTTTTTGCAGGTGAACTCCAAAAAGAGTTTCTGGGATTCTTCGGCACGGCCAAGGGTGCCATCAGCCGGTCCAGGCAGCGGGCGGTCGAGGGGGTCGTTCAACCTGACTGCCTGCCTCTCTTCCGCTCTTACATCCGGTCCAGGGTGTCCTTGGAGATGGAGCACGCGGTGTCCACCGGTACGCTCGCGGCCTTCCGCGAGAGGTGGGCACCGGAGGGACTGGAGTGCATCATCACGCCCGGCAACCAAATTTTAATTTGATTTTACGTTTTAAAGTTAATTTGTTTTAATTGCCGGTGCTTTTAGTGTCCCCTTCCCTTTTATAGGGGGCACTGGGGAAAAATTGTGATTTTAGTGCCCAAAAAAAAACAAAAAAAAAGAAAAAACACAAAAAAAAAAACAAAAAAGGGGGGAAAAAAAGGGCCTTGTAAATGTCTGGAGTGTCACCCAGGTCGGGTGGCACCGTTTAATGTCTTTATGTTTTGCAGATAAACTCAAAAGAGTTTCTGGGATTCTTCGGCACGGCCAAGGGTGCCATCAGCCGGTCCAGGCAGCGGGCGGTCGAGGGGGTCGTTCAACCTGACTGCCTGCCTCTCTTCCGCTCTTACATCCGGTCCAGGGTGTCCTTGGAGATGGAGCACGCGGTGTCCACCGGTACGCTCGCGGCCTTCCGCGAGAGGTGGGCACCGGAGGGACTGGAGTGCATCATCACGCCCGGCAACCAAATTTTAATTTGATTTTACGTTTTAAAGTTTAATTTGTTTTAATTGCCGGTGCTTTTAGTGTCCCCCTTCCCTTTTATAGGGGGCACTGGGGAAAATTGTGATTTTAGTGCCCAAAAAAAAAACCAAAAAAAAAAAGAAAAACACAAAAAAAAACCAAAAAAAAAGGGGGGAAAAAAGGGCCTTGAAAATGTCTGGAGTGTCACCCAGGTCGGGTGGCACCGTTTATTGTTTTTATGTTTTCACAGGTGAACTCAAAAGAGTTTTCTGGGATTCTTCGGCACGGCCAAGGGTGCCATCAGCCGGTCCAGGCAGCGGGCGGTCGAGGGGGTCGTTCAACCTGACTGCCTGCCTCTCTTCCGCTCTTACATCCGGTCCAGGGTGTCCTTGGAGATGGAGCACGCGGTGTCCACCGGTACGCTCGCGGCCTTCCGCGAGAGGTGGGCACCGGAGGGACTGGAGTGCATCATCACGCCCGGCAACCAAATTTTAATTTGATTTTACGTTTTAAAGTTTAATTTGTTTTAATTGCCGGTGCTTTTAGTGTCCCCCTCTCCTTTTATAGGGGGCACTGGGAAAAAAATTTGATTTTAGCGCCCCCAAAAAAAACCAAAAACCAAAAAAAAAAAAAAGGGGGCCTTGAAAATGTCTGGTGTGTCACCCAGGTCGGGTGGCATGATTTAACGTTTTATGTTTTGCAGGTAGACTCTAAAAGAGTTTCTGGGATTCTTCGGCACGGCCAAGGGTGCCATCAGCCGGTCCAGGCAGCGGGCGGTCGAGGGGGTCGTTCAACCTGACTGCCTGCCTCTCTTCTGCTCTTACATCCGGTCCAGGGTGTCCTTGGAGATGGAGCACGCGGTGTCCACCGGTACGCTCGCGGCCTTCCGCGAGAGGTGGGCACCGGAGGGACTGGAGTGCATCATCACGCCCGGCAACCAAATTTTAATTTGATTTTACGTTTTAAAGTTTAATTTGTTTTAATTGCCGGTGCTTTTAGTGTCCCCCTTCCCTTTTATAGGGGGCACTGGGGAAAATTGTGATTTTAGTGCCCAAAAAAAAAAACAAAAAAAGAAAAACACAAAAAAAAAAAAAAAGGGGGGGAAAAAAAGGGCCTTGAAAATGTCTGGAGTGTCACCCAGGTCGGGTGGCACCGTTTAATGTTTTTATGTTTTACAGGTAGACTCTAAAAGAGTTTCTGGGATTCTTCGGCACGGCCAAGGGTGCCATCAGCCGGTCCAGGCAGCGGGCGGTCGAGGGGGTCGTTCAACCTGACTGCCTGCCTCTCTTCCGCTCTTACATCCGATCCAGGGTGTCCTTGGAGATGGAGCACGCGGTGTCCACCGGTACGCTCGCGGCCTTCCGCGAGAGGTGGGCACCGGAGGGACTGGAGTGCATCATCACGCCCGGCAACCAAATTTTAATTTGATTTTACGTTTTAAAGTTTAATTTGTTTTAATTGCCGGTGCTTTTAGTGTCCCCCTTCCCTTTTATAGGGGGCACTGGGGAAAATTGTGAATTTAGTGCCCAAAAAAAAAACCAAAAAAAGAAAAGAAAGAAAAAAAAACAAAAAAAAAAAAGGGGGAAAAAAAAGGGCCTTGTAAATGTCTGGAGTGTCACCCAGGTCGGGTGGCACAGTTTAATGTTTTATGTTTTGCAGGTGAACTCCAAAAGAGTTCCTGGGATTCATTGGCACGGCCAAGGGTGCCATCAGCCGGTCCAGGCAGCGGGCGGTCGAGGGGGTCGTTCAACCTGACTGCCTGCCTCTCTTTCGCTCTTACATGCGGTCCAGGGTGTCCTTGGAGATGGAGCACATGGTGTCCACCGGTACGCTCGCGGCCTTCCGCGAGAGGTGGGCACCGGAGGGACTGGAGTGCATCATCACGCCCGGCAACCAAATTTTAATTTGATTTTACGTTTTTAAGTTTAATTTGTTTTAATTGCCGGTGCTTTTAGTGTCCCCCTTCCCTTTTATAGGGGGCACTGGGGAAAATTGTGATTTTAGTGCCCCAAAAAAAAAAAACAAAAAAAGAAAAACACAAAAAAAAAACAAAAACCAAAAATAAAAGGGGCCTTGAAAATGTCTGCTGTGTCACCCAGGTCGGGTGGCATGGTTTTAATGTTTTATGTTTTTGCAGGTTAACTCAAAAGAGTTTCTGGGATTCTTCGGCACGGCCAAGGGTGCCATCAGCCGGTCCAGGCAGCGGGCGGTCGAGGGGGTCGTTCAACCTGACTGCCTGCCTCTCTTCCGCTCTTACATCCGGTCCAGGGTGTCCTTGGAGATGGAGCACGCGGTGTCCACCGGTACGCTCGCGGCCTTCCGCGAGAGGTGGGCACCGGAGGGACTGGAGTGCATCATCACGCCCGGCAACCAAATTTTAATTTGATTTTACGTTTTTTTTAAGTTTAATTTGTTTTAATTGCCGGTGCTTTTAGTGTCCCCCTTCCCTTTTATAGGGGGCACTGGGGAAAATTGTGATTTTAGTGCCCAAAAAAAAAAAGAAAAACACAAAAAAAAAACAAAAAAAGGGGGGAAAAAAAAAAGGGCCTTGTAAATGTCTGGAGTGTCACCCAGGTCGGTTGGCACCGTTTAATGTTTTTTATGTTTTGCAGGTAAACTCAAAAGAGTTTCTGGGATTCTTCCACTCCAATGAGGCAGAGGGGGAACAACATCCCTCCGCGGAGGAGTCGGTGCCCGCCGCGTGTCCCGCGTCCCCCACCAGCGCCCCCAAGCTGCGCTGTAGGCGAGAGGAGTCTGTCCCCGGGGAGGGTGAGACAGTCGAGGCTGCCCAGCCTCTGCCTCCCGGGGATGGCGTGGAAGATCTGCCTGCCGTGGGGGGCGTGGGGCCCGCGGAGGAATGCATTGCCAACGGGCCGAGCGTCCCGGGGACTGAGGCGGGCTGGGCCGAAAAGGCCGAACCTGAGCCCGCCCAGCTATTAATCAACTTCCCCCAGGAGTCGCTCGACCCGGCAGAAACTGAAATTAAGAATAATTTTAATGACACTGTACATGCTGGGCCGGAGGGTGGCAGCGGGGAGGGGGAGGAACACCCACCCTCGCCCCCTACTTTGGAGCTGGAGCACTTGGAGGGCCTGGGGATTTCCTATGGCTGGGTCTCTCCTTGTTCCCCGGTTCCTGGGGCGGAGGGGGAATCCCTTCCGCTGTCATTTCCCGACCCAGCACCATTTTTAAAAGAGCCCAGTGGGGACTCCTCTGCCGACGATCCTGGGGGTGGGATCGGGGCAGAGCCAGGGCCGGTTGGAGCGGCCGGTTCATTTGCCGTACCTTGTGCGGTCGATGGGCCGGCTGCTGGCGGCCACCTCCCGGAGGAGGATGGGGACTCGGTGGGGGACGCGGGAGAAAATCTAGAGACCACCGCCAGTGAGGCGGTGGATCTGCTCGCGGCCGCCGCCGAGACCATCCTCATTCCTGCAAAGGAACTCCGGGACTTTTTGGCCCAGAGCCGGAGTCGCTGCAACCAAGCCCGACTGGCCCTGGAAAAATGGTCCGAGCCAGAGCTGATCAAGGGGTCCGTCCGCGCCGCCGCTAAAACCTTGGCCGCGGGCGGGCCCTTGACAAAGGCGCAACACCTTGAGCTGCGCGAGCTCGAGGGACTCCTCGCTGGGCTGCGGAGGGAGCGGAGTTCAACAAAAGACTCCGCTCCCTCCCCCACAATAGGTTAAGGTAGAGGTTGCACTATGCTTTTGCCATGAAGATAACCATAGCCAGCCTCAACATCAACGGCGGCAGAGGGGCACGCCGTAGATTTGACAATTTTTCGCTCCTGCGGGAGGGGAAATATGCAGTGTGCTTCCTGCAAGAAACCCACACCGTTCCGGGAGACGAAGCCACGTGGCTCCTGGAATGGCAAGGAGAGGTCCGCATGAGCCACCTCACCGCCATTTCTAGTGGGGTGGCCATCTTGCTGGGCCCGCATTTTCAGCCGGAGATCTTGGGAGTCGAGGAGCCCGTGCCAGGCCGCTTGCTGCACGTAACGGTTCACCTGGGGGACGTGCCGCTCCATCTCGTGAACGTGTACGCCCCTCATCCCGGCCCGCAGCAGACGCGCTTCTTTGAAGAGGTGTCCGCTCTTCTTGGCTCCGTCGACGTCGGCGACTGCATTGTCCTCGGGGGGATTTTAACTGCACCCTCGAGGCGAGGGACCGCTCCGGTCCCCCGCAGTGCATGACGGCGATGGAGAAGTTGAGGGGCCTGGTTGGGTCCTTCGACTTGGTGGACGTCTGGCGAAATCTTCACCCCGACTCCAGCACCTTTACTTGGGTGAGGCCTGGAGTAGGATGGTCCAGAGTCGACCGCCTTTACGTGTCTCGGGCGTACGTTTCCTGCGTCCCGGCGGCCTCCATGCGGCCGGTGCCGTGTTCGGACCACCACCTGGTGTGGGCGGAGCTCGCTTCGCTCCGCGCGAGGACGGGGTCCGCGTACTGGCACTTTAACAACCGGCTGCTGGAGGACGTGCGGTTCCAGGACTCGTTCCGTCGATTCTGGTCCGACTGGAGAAGGAAGCAGGGGGGCTTCCCCTCCTTGAGGCTATGGTGGGACGTGGGCAAGGCTCACGTCCGCGTCTTCTGTCAAGAGTACGCGAGGGGGTCGACCAAGAGGCGGGCGGCCAGAGTCGGACGCCTAGAAAAAGAGGTGCTCGACCTGGAAGCCCGTCTCGGTCAAGTCGTCGAGGACCCGGCCCTGCGGACGGTGTACGAAGCGAAGAAGGCTGCGCTGAAGGACCTGCAGCTCGTCGGGTCCCGAGGCGCATTCGTGAGGTCGCGGATCCGGTTCCTGCGGGATCTGGACCGCGGCTCCCCCTTCTTCTACTCGCTGGAAAAAAGGCAGAGTGTCCGTAAGCAGCTCTTGACGCTGCTGGCCGACGACAGCTCTCTCATCTCGGATCCGGAGGGCGTCAACAACAGGGCCCGTGAATATTACGGGGCTCTGTTCTCTCCGGATCCGTCCAGCGAGGAAGCGCGTAGAGTTTTGTGGGAGGACCTGCCGAAAGTCAGCCCGGAGGGCGGTGAAAATTTGGAAGCTCCGCTAAGCCTGGCGGAGCTGACCGGTGCCCTCGACCGGCTCTCGAGGGGAAAATCCCCGGGGCTGGACGGGCTGACCGTGGAGTTCCACAGGGTGTTCTGAGACGTCCTGGGGAGTGACTACGCGCGGGTCCTGGGGGAAAGTCTGGCGACCGGGGAAATGCCCCTCTCTTGGCGCAGGGCAGTCATCATCCTGCTGCCTAAGAAGGGCGATCTCCGCCTCCTTAAGAACTGGCGCCCGGTCTCCCTCCTCAGCACGGACTACAAAATCTTCGCCAGGGCGATGTCTGCTCGCCTTGGCACCGTGCTGGACCACATGATCCACCCTGACCAGTCCTACACGGTCCCGGGCCCGACAATCCACGACAACATCCATCTGGTCCGAGACCTCATCCATCATTCCCAGGAGGCTGGTCTGTCGGTCGCCTTCCTATCTCTCGACCAAGAGAAGGCGTTCGACAGGGTGGATCACGACTATCTGCTCGGAACTCTGCGCGCTTTCGGGTTCGGGACGCATTTCGTCGCCCGGATCCGACTTTTGTACGCCGCCGCGGAGTGTCTGATTAAGGTTAACGGGTCCTTGACGGCGCCCCTTCGCTTTAGGAGAGGGGTGCGCCAGGGATGCCCCATGTCCGGCCAGTTATACGCCGTTTGCGTGGAGCCTTTCCTGCGCCTCTTGCGGACGAGGTTGACGGGACTAGCTCTGCAAGGGCCGGGCGTGGAGGTCGTCCTCTCGGCTTACGCCGATGACGTGCTCCTCGCGGTAGAGGATCCTGCTGACCTGCGGAGGATGCGTGAGTGCCAGGAGATTTACTCGGCCGCGTCCTCCGCCAGGATCAACTGGGAGAAATGTTCCGGACTCCTGGTGGGTCAGTGGCGGGTGGACTCCCTGCCGGAGGAGCTCAGGCCTTTTGCCTGGAGCACGACCCATCTCCTCTATCTGGGAGTCTACCTTAGCCCCGACGAGGGAGCCTGACCGGCGAACTGGCAGGAGCTGGAGGCCAAGGTCGCCGCTCGCCTAGGGCGCTGGACAGGACTGCTCCGAGTGCTGTCCTACAGGGGTCGAGCGCTAGTCATAAACCAGCTGGTGGCCGCAATGCTGTGGTACCGGCTGGTCACTTTGACCCCTCCCCCTGCGTTTGTCGCCAAGATACAGAAGAAGCTGGTGGACTTCTTCTGGAACAACAGGAAGCACTGGGTCTCTGCCGCGGTCTTGAGTCTCCCGCTTGAGGAGGGCGGTCAGTCGTTGGTGTGCGTCAGCGCCCAGCTCGCGACTTTCCGTCTTCAGACCCTGCAGAGATACCTTTACGTCGAGCCCCCTCCTAGGTGGTGCGCTCTGGCGAGGTATTTCTTCCGCCAGCAGCTCGACCTCAATTATGACACGCAGCTCCTGTTTGTGAACTTGGGGGGTGCCAGGACCGCCCTCCGGGAGCTGCCTGTCTTTTACAGGGAACTCATCAGGGTCTGGAACAAAGTCTCCACCAAGCGCAGCTCTCCGCCGGCTGGAGTGGCGGCCATCCTGCAGGAGCCGCTGCTCGGGAATCCGTACCTCCACGGCCGAGGTTTCATGTGGCGGTCGGAAGAGAGGGCTGTGGCTGGTGAGGTGACCAGGGTCAGGGACCTGCTCGATGGCGGAGGAGCGGGCTGGATGGCGGCAGACACGCTGGCGCGGCGCCTAAACTCTGCCAACGTCCGCCACGCGGCCGATGCCATCGAGTCGCTAAAAACAGCTCTGGGCCCTGACTCCGTTAGGTGCATCGAGGAGGCTCAAGCACGTGGGGAGATCCCGTCCGAACTGACCCCCGTCCGGACGGAATTCCTCATCGGCGCCAAACCCCGGAACCTCCCTCGGGGGCCGGCGCTTCACAACTTGAGCCGCCTCGGGGAAATCCCCTCTGTGCCTTTCAGTTCCGCGCGGAGGGGTTTCCTGTACGGGCTGCTCCTGCACACCCTCAACTTTGCCATCCTCGCCGGCCGTCCGGACACGCCATGGCGTACCATCTTGCCGTCCGGAGGAGACGGGGGTCCCCGATGGAGGGCACTCTACGCAGGGGTCCTCCCACTATTCATCGGGGACTTGGCCTGGAGGGTGGTGCACGGAGCAGTGCCGTGCAACAAATTTTTAAGCCGGTTCACGGACTCCCAGGCCGCCTGCAATTTCTGCGGTCTGGAGGAGTCCGTGTTCCATGTTTTTATTGAGTGCACAAGGTTGCAGCCCCTGTTCCATTATTTGAAGGGGCTGCTCCTGAAATTCTGGCTGCACTTCTGTCCCACTCTCCTGATCTTTGGGCACCCTGTGCGGAGGGGAGCGGGTAGGTCCGAAGGCCTCCTCGTAGGACTGCTCCTGGGCACGGCCAAGGGTGCCATCAGCCGGTCCAGGCAGCGGGCGGTCGAGGGGGTCGTTCAACCTGACTGCCTGCCTCTCTTCCGCTCTTACATCCGGTCCAGGGTGTCCTTGGAGATGGAGCACGCGGTGTCCACCGGTACGCTCGCGGCCTTCCGCGAGAGGTGGGCACCGGAGGGACTGGAGTGCATCATCACGCCCGGCAACCAAATTCTAATTTGATTTTACGTTTTAAAGTTTAATTTGTTTTAATTGCCGGTGCTGTTAGTGTCCCCCTCTCCTTTTATAGGGGACACTGGAAAAAGGAAAAATTTGATTTTAGTGCCCAAAAAAAAAAACACACAAAAAAAAAAAGGGGCCTTGTAAATGTCTTGTGTGTGTCATCCAGGTCGGGTGGCACGGATACATGTTTTATGTTTTGCAGGTTAACTCAAAAGAGTTTCTGGGATTCTTCGGCACGGCCAAGGGTGCCATCAGCCGGTCCAGGCAGCGGGCGGTCGAGGGGGTCGTTCAACCTGACTGCCTGCCTCTCTTCCGCTCTTACATCCGGTCCAGGGTGTCCTTGGAGATGGAGCACGCGGTGTCCACCGGTACGCTCGCGGCCTTCCGCGAGAGGTGGGCACCGGAGGGACTGGAGTGCATCATCACGCCCGGCAACCAAATTTTAATTTGATTTTACGTTTTTTTTAAGTTTAATTTGTTTTAATTGCCGGTGCTTTTAGTGTCCCCCTTCCCTTTTATAGGGGGCACTGGGGAAAATTGTGATTTTAGTGCCCAAAAAAAAAAAAAAAAAAAGAAAAACACAAAAAAAAAAAAAAGGGGGGAAAAAAAAGGGCCTTGTAAATGTCTGGAGTGTCACCCAGGTCGGTTGGCATCGTTTAATGTTTTTTATGTTTTGCAGGTAAACTCAAAAGAGTTTCTGGAATTCTTCCACTCCAATGAGGCAGAGGGGGAACAACATCCCTCCGCGAAGGAGTCGGTGCCCGCCGCGTGTCCCGCGTCCCCCACCAGCGCCCCCAAGCTGCGCTGTAGGCGAGAGGAGTCTGTCCCCGGGGAGGGTGAGACAGTCGAGGCTGCCCAGCCTCTGCCTCCCGGGGATGGCGTGGAAGGTCTGCCTGCCGTGGGGGGCGTGGGGCCCACGGAGGAATGCATTGCCGCCGGGCCGAGCGTCCCGGGGACTGAGGCGGGCTGGGCCGAAAAGGCCGAACCTGAGCCCGCCCAGCTATTAATCAACTTCCCCCAGGAGTCGCTCGACCCGGCAGAAACTGAAATTAAGAATAATTTTAATGACACTGTACATGCTGGGCCGGAGGGTGGCAGCGGGGAGGGGGAGGAACACCCACCCTCGCCCCCTACTTTGGAGCTGGAGCACTTGGAGGGCCTGGGGATTTCCTATGGCTGGGTCTCTCCTTGTTCCCCGGTTCCTGGGGCGGAGGGGGAACCCCTTCCGCTGTCATTTCCCGACCCAGCACCATTTTTAAAAGAGCCCAGTGGGGACTCCTCTGCCGACGATCCTGGGGGTGGGATCGGGGCAGAGCCAGGGCCGGTTGGAGCGGCCGGTTCATTTGCCGTACCTTGTGCGGTCGATGGGCCGGCTGCTGGCGGCCACCTCCCGGAGGAGGATTGGGACTCGGTGGGGGACGCGGGAGAAAATCTAGAGACCACCGCCAGCGAGGCGGTGGATCTGCTCGCGGCCGCCGCCGAGACCATCCTCATTCCTGCAAAGGAACTCCGGGACTTTTCGGCCCAGAGCCGGAGTCGCTGCAA
Source organism: Pristiophorus japonicus (assembly GCF_044704955.1). Lineage (NCBI taxonomy): Eukaryota > Metazoa > Chordata > Chondrichthyes > Pristiophoridae > Pristiophorus > Pristiophorus japonicus. The sequence goes on from NC_091997.1 coordinate 19,459,087, forward strand.
CCAAGCCCGACTGGCCCTGGAAAAATGGTCCGAGCCAGAGCTGATCAAGGGGTCCGTCCGCGCCGCCGCTAAAACCTTGGCCGCGGGCGGGCCCTTGACAAAGGCGCAACACCTTGAGCTGCGCGAGCTCGAGGGACTCCTCGCTGGGCTGCGGAGGGAGCGGAGTTCAACAAAAGACTCCGCTCCCTCCCCCACAATAGGTTAAGGTAGAGGTTGCACTATGCTTTTGCCATGAAGATAACCATAGCCAGCCTCAACATCAACGGCGGCAGAGGGGCACGCCGTAGATTTGACAATTTTTCGCTCCTGCGGGAGGGGAAATATGCAGTGTGCTTCCTGCAAGAAACCCACACCGTTCCGGGAGACGAAGCCACGTGGCTCCTGGAATGGCAAGGAGAGGTCCGCATGAGCCACCTCACCGCCATTTCTAGTGGGGTGGCCATCTTGCTGGGCCCGCATTTTCAGCCGGAGATCTTGGGAGTCGAGGAGCCCGTGCCAGGCCGCTTGCTGCACGTAACGGTTCACCTGGGGGACGTGCCGCTCCATCTCGTGAACGTGTACGCCCCTCAGCCCGGCCCGCAGCAAACGCGCTTCTTTGAAGAGGTGTCCGCTCTTCTTGGCTCCGTCGACGTCAGCGACTGCATTGTCCTCGGGGGGATTTTAACTGCACCCTCGAGGCGAGGGACCGCTCCGGTCCCCCGCAGTGCATGACGGCGATGGAGAAGTTGAGGGACCTGGTCGGGTCCTTCGACTTGGTGGACGTCTGGCGAAATCTCCACCCCGACTCCAGCGCCTTTACTTGGGTGAGGCCTGGAGTAGGATGGTCCAGAGTCGACCGCCTTTACGTGTCTCGGGCGTACGTTTCCTGCGTCCCGGCGGCCTCCATGCGGCCGGTGCCGTGTTCGGACCACCACCTGGTGTGGGCGGAGCTCGCTTCGCTCCGCGCGAGGACGGGGTCCGCGTACTGGCACTTTAACAACTGGCTGCTGGAGGACGTGCGGTTCCAGGACTCGTTCCGTCGATTCTGGTCCGACTGGAGAAGGAAGCAGGGGGGCTTCCCCTCCTTGAGGCTATGGTGGGACGTGGGCAAGGCTCACGTCCGCGTCTTCTGTCAAGAGTACGCGAGGGGGTCGACCAAGAGGCGGGCGGCCAGAGTCGGACGCCTAGAAAAAGAGGTGCTCGATTTGGAAGCCCGTCTCGGTCAAGTCGTCGAGGACCCGGCCCTGCGGACGGTGTACGAAGCGAAGAAGGCCGCGCTGAAGGACCTGCAGCTCGTCGGGTCCCGAGGCGCGTTTGTGAGGTCGCGGATCTGGTTCCTGCGGGATCTGGACCGCGGCTCCCCCTTCTTCTACTCGCTGGAAAAAAGGCAGAGTGTCCGTAAGCAGCTCTTGACGCTGCTGGCCGACGACGGCTCTCTCGTCTCGGATCCGGAGGGCGTCAACAACAGGGCCCGTGAATATTACGGGGCTCTGTTCTCTCCGGATCTGTCCAGCGAGGAAGCGCGTAGAGTTTTGTGGGAGGACCTGCCGAAAGTCAGCCCGGAGGGCGGTGAAAATTTGGAAGCTCCGCTAAGCCTGGCGGAGCTGACCGGTGCCCTCGACCGGCTCTCAAGGGGAAAATCCCCGGGGCTGGACGGGCTGACCGTGGAGTTCCACAGGGCGTTCTGAGACGTCCTGGGGAGTGACTACGCGCGGGTCCTGGGGGAAAGTCTGGCGACCGGGGAGATGCCCCTCTCTTGGCGCAGGGCAGTCATCATCCTGCTGCCTAAGAAGGGCGATCTCCGCCTCCTTAAGAACTGGCGCCCGGTCTCCCTCCTCAGCACGGACTACAAAATCTTCGCCAGGGCGATGTCTGCTCGCCTTGGCACCGTGCTGGACCACATGGTCCACCCTGACCAGTCCTACACGGTCCCGGGCCGGACAATCCACGACAACATCCATCTGGTCCGAGACCTCATCCATCATTCCCAGGAGGCTGGTCTGTCGGTCGCCTTCCTATCTCTCGACCAAGAGAAGGCGTTCGACAGGGTGGATCACGACTATCTGCTCGGAACTCTGCGCGCTTTCGGGTTCGGGACGCATTTCGTCGCCCGGATCCGACTTTTGTACGCCGCCGCGGAGTGTCTGATTAAGGTTAACGGGTCCTTGACGACGCCCCTTCGATTTAGGAGAGGGGTGCGCCAGGGATGCCCCATGTCCGGCCAGTTGTACGCCATCTGCGTGGAGCCTTTCCTGCGCCTCCTGCGGACGAGGTTGACGGGACTGGCTCTGCAAGGGCCGGGCGTGGAGGTCGTCCTCTCGGCTTACGCCGATGACGTGCTCCTCGCGGTAGAGGATCCCGCTGACCTGCGGAGGATGCGTGAGTGCCAGGAGATTTACTCAGCCGCATCCTCCGCCAGAATCAACTAGGAAAAATGTTCCGGACTCCTGGTGGGTCAGTGGCGGGTGGACTCCCTGCCGGAGGAGCTCAGGCCTTTTGCCTGGAGCACAACCCATCTCCTCTATCTGGGAGTCTACCTTAGCCCCGACGAGGAAGCCTGGCCGGCGAACTGGCAGGAGCCAGAGGCCAAGGTCGCCGCTCGCCTAGGGCGCTGGACAGGACTGCTCCGAGTGCTGTCCTACAGGGGTCGAGCGCTAGTCATAAACCAGCTGGTGGCCGCAATGTTGTGGTACCGGCTGGTCACTTTGACCCCTCCCCCTGCGTTTGTCGCCAAGATACAGAAGAAGCTGGTGGACTTCTTCTGGAACAACAGGAAGCACTGGGTCTCTGCCGCGGTCTTGAGTCTCCCGCTTGAGGAGGGCGGTCAGTCGTTGGTGTGCGTCAGCGCCCAGCTCGCGACTTTCCGTCTTCAGACCCTGCAGAGATACCTTTACGTCGAGCCCCCTCCTAGGTGGTGTGCTCTGGCGAAGTATTTCTTCCGCTAGCAGCGCGACCTCAATTACGACACGCAGCTCCTGTTTGTGAACTTGGGGGCTGTCAGGACCGCCCTCCAGGAGCTGCCTGTCTTTTACAAGGAACTCATCAGGGTCTGGAACAAAGTCTCCACCAAGCGCAGCTCTCCGCCGGCTGGAGTGGCGGCTGTCCTGCAGGAGCCGCTGCTCGGGAATCCGTACCTCCACGGCCGAGGTTTTATGTGGCGGTCGGAAGAGAGGGCTGTGGCTGGTGAGGTGACCAGGGTCAGGGACCTGCTCGATGGCGGAGGAGCGGGCTGGATGGCGCCAGGCACGCTGGCGCGGCGCCTAAATTCAGCCAACGTCTGCCGCGCGGCCGAAGCCATCGAGTCGCTAAAAACAGCTTTGGGCCCTGACTCTGTTAGGTGCATCGAGGAGGCTCAAGCACGTGGGGAGATCCCGTCCGAACTGACCCCCGTCCGGACGGAATTCCTCATTGGCGCCAAACCCCGGAACCTCCCTCGGGAGCCGGCGCCTCACAACTTGAGCCGCCTCGAGGAAATCCCCTCCATGCCTTTCAGTTCCGCGCGGAGGGGTTTCCTGTACGGGCTGCTCATGCACACCCTCAACTTTGCCATCCTCGCCGGCCGTCCGGACACGCCATGGCGTACCATCTTGCCGTCCGGAGGAGGCGGGGGTCCCCGATGGAGGGCACTCTACGCAGGGGTCCTCCCACTATTCATCGGGGACTTGGCCTGGAGGGTGGTGCACGGAGCAGTGCCGTGCAACAAATTTTTAAGCCGGTTCACGGACTCCCAGGCCGCCTGCAATTTCTGCGGTCTGGAAGAGTCCGTGTTCCATGTTTTTATGGACTGCACGAGGTTGCAGCCCCTGTTTTATTATTTAAAGGGGCTGCTCCTGAAATTCTGGCTGCACTTCAGTCCCACTCTCCTGATCTTTGGGCACCCTGTGCGGAGGGGAGCGGGTAGGTCCGAGGGCCTCCTCGTAGGACTGCTCCTGGGCACGGCCAAGGGTGCCATCAGCCGGTCCAGGCAGCGGGCAGTCGAGGGGGTCGTTCAACCTGACTGCTTGCCTCTCTTCCGCGCGTACATCCGGGCCAGGGTGCCCTTAGAGATGGAGCACGCGGTGTCCATCGGTACGCTCGCGGCCTTCCGCGAGAGGTGGGCACCGGAGGGACTGGAGTGCATCGTCACGCCCGGCAACCAAATTTTAATTTGATTTTATGTTTTAAAGTTTAATTTGTTTTAATTGCCGGTGCTTTTAGTGTCCCACTTCCCTTTTGTAGGGGGCACTGAATAAAATTGATTTTAGTGCCCAAAAAAAAAACCCCCAAAAAAAGAAAAAAAAAACACAAAAAAGGAAAAAAAGGGCCTTGTAAATATCTGGTGTGTCATCCAGGTCGGGTGGCACGGTTTAATGTTTTATCTTTTTCAGATAAACTCCAAAAAGAGTTAAAGGATAAGGTGTCTGACTACGATTATAACCGTGAAGTTATCAGAATATTGCAGGTTCGAGTCTTGCAGCAGTCAACTTAGCTCGCTGCATGAATTTTTAACTGCAATGTTTAATGTGGGTGCATCCAACACTTGCACTGCAACTACTCCCAGCCTTGACAAGAGTTTATCTCTAAAATATTTCTCTTCCAAAAAGAGTTTCTGGGATTCTTCCACTCCAATGAGGCGGAGGGGGAACAACATCCCTCCGTGGAGGAGTCGGTGCCCGCCGCGTCCCCCGCGTCCCCCACCAGCGCCCCCAAGCTGCGCTGTAGGCGAGAGGAGTCTGTCCCCGGGGAGGGTGAGACAGTCGAGGCTGCCCAGCCTCTGCCTCCCGGGGATGGCGTGGAAGATCTGCCTGTCGTGGGGGGCGTGGGGCCCGCGGAGGAATGCATTGCCGCCGGGCCGAGCGTCCCGGGGACTGAGGCGGGCTGGGCCGAAAAGGCCGAACCTGAGCCTGCCCAGCTATTAATTAACTTCCCCCGGGAGTCGCTCGACCCGGCAGAAACTGAAATTAAGAATTATAACGACACTGTACATGCTGGGCCGGGGGGAGGGGGAGGAACACCCACCCTCGCCCCCTACTTTGGAGCTGGAGCACTTGGAGGGCCTGGGGATTTCCTATGGCCGGGTCTCTCCTTGTTCCCCGGTTCCTGGGGTGGAGGGGGAACCTCTTCCGCTGTCTTTTCCCGACCCAGCACCATTTTTAAAAGAGCCCAGTTGGGACTCCTCTGCCGACGATCCTGGGGGTGGGATCGGGGCAGAGCCAGGGCCGGTTGGAGCGGTCGGGTCGTTTGCCGTACCTTGTGCGGTCGATGGGCCGGCTGCTGGCGGCCACCTCCTGGAGGAGGACGGAGACTCGGTGGGGGACGCGGGAGAAGATCTAGAGACCACCGCCAGTGAGGCGGTGGATCTGCTCGCGACCGCCGTTGACACCCTCCTCATTCCTGCAAAGGAACTCCGGGACTTTTTGACCCAGAGCCGGGGTCGCTGTAACCAAGCCCATCTGGCCCTGGGAAAATGGTCCGAGCCAGAGCTGATCAAGGGATCCGTCCGCGCCGCCGCTAAAACCTTGGCCGCGGGCGGGCCCTTGACAAAGGCGCAATACCTTGAGCAGCGCGAGCTCGAGGGACTCCTCGCTGGGCTGCGGAGGGAGTGGAGTTCAACAAAAGACTCCGCTCCCTCCCCCACAATAGGTTAAGGTAGAGGTTGCACTATGCTTTTGCCATGAAGATAACTATAGCCAGCCTCAACATCAACGGCGGCAGAGAGGCACGCTGTAGATTTGACAATTTTTCGCTCCTGCGGGAGGGGAAATATGCGGTGTGCTTCCTGCAAGAAACCCACACCGTTCCGGGAGACGAAGCCACGTGGCTCCTGGAATGGCAAGGAGAGGTCCGCATGAGCCACCTCACCGCCACTTCTAGTGGGGTGGCCATCTTGCTGGGCCCGCATTTTCAGCCGGAGATCTTGGGGATCGAGTAGCCCGTGCCGCTTGCTGCACGTAACGGTTCGCCTGGGGGATGTGCCGCTCCATCTTGTGAACGTGTACGCCCCTCAGCCCGGCCCGCAGCAAGCGCGCTTCTTCTTGGCTCTGTCGACGTCGGCGACTGCATTGTCCTCGGGGGGGATTTTAACTGCACCCTCGAGGCGAGGGACCGCTCCGGTGCCCCGCAGTGCATGACGGCGATCGAGAAGTTGAGGGACCTGGTCGGTTCCTTCGACTTGGTGGACGTCTGGCGAAATCTCCATCCCGACTCCAGCGCCTTTACTTGGGTGAGGCCTGGAGTAGGATGGTCCAGAGTCGACCGCCTTTACGTGTCTCGGGCGTACGTTTCCTGCGTCCCGGCGGCCTCCATGCGGCCGGTGCCGTGTTCGGACCACCACCTGGTGTGGGCGGAGCTCGCTTCGCTCCGCGCGAGGACGGGGTCCGCGTACTGGCACTTTAACAACCGGCTGCTGGAGGACGTGCGGTTCCAGGACTCGTTCCGTCGATTCTGGTCCGACTGGAGAAGGAAGCAGGGGGGCTTCCCCTCCTTGAGGCTATGGTGGGACGTGGGCAAGGCTCACGTCCGCGTCTTCTGTCAAGAGTACGCGAGGGGGTCGACCAAGAGGCGGGCGGCCAGGGTCGGGCGCCTAGAAAAAGAGGTGCTCGACCTGGAAGCCCGTCTCGGTCAAGTCGTCGGGGACCCGGCCCTGCGGACGGTGTATGAAGCTAAGAAGGTCGCGCTGAAGGACCTGCAGCTCGTCGGGTCCCGAGGCGCATTCGTGAGGTCGCGGATCCGGTTCCTGCGGGATCTGGACCGCGGCTCCCTCTTCTTCTACTCGCTGGAAAAAAGGCAGAGTGTCCGTAAGCAGCTCTTGACGCTGCTGGCCGACGACAGCTCTCTCATCTCGGATCCGGAGGGCGTCAACAACAGGGCCCGTGAATATTACGGGGCTCTGTTCTCTCCGGATCCGTCCAGTGAGGAAGCGCGTAGAGTTTTGTGGGAGGACCTGCCGAAGGTCAGCCCGGAGGGCGATGAAAATTTGGAAGCTCCGCTAAGCCTGGCGGAGCTGACCGGTGCCCTCGACCGGCTCTTGAGAGGAAAATCCCCGGGGCTGGACGGGCTGACCGTGGAGTTCCACAGGGCGTTCTGGGACGCTGCTTACGAGCCAGTCCCGTCAACCTCGTCCGCAGGAGGCGCAGGAAAGGCTCCACGCAAACGGCGTATAACTGGCCGGACATGGGGCATCCCTGGCGCACCCCTCTCCTAAAGCGAAGGGGCGCCGTCAAGGACCCATTAACCTTAATCAGACACTCCGCGGCGGCGTACAAAAGTCGGATCCGGGCGACGAAATGCGTCCCGAACCCGAAAGCGCGCAGAGTTCCGAGCAGATAGTCGTGATCCACCCTGTCGAACGCCTTCTCTTGGTCGAGGGATAGGAAGGCGACCGACAGACCAGCCTCCTGGGAACGATGGATGAGATCCCGGACCAGATGGATGTTGTCGTGGATTGTCCGGCCCGGGACCGTGTATGACTGGTCGGGGTGGATCATGTGGTCCAGCACGGCACCAAGGCGAGCAGACATGCTCCTCGCGGTAGAGGATCCCGCTGACCTGCGGAGGATGCGTGAGTGCCAGGAGATTTACTCGGCCGCATCCTCCGCCAGAATCAACAGGGAAAAATGTTCCGGACTCCTGGTGGGTCAGTGGCGGGTGGACTACCTGCCGGAGGAGCTCAGGCCTTTTGCCAGGAGCACGACCCATCTCCTCTATCCGGGAGTCTACCTTAGCCCCGACGAGGAAGCCTGACCGGCGAACTGGCAGGAGCTGGAGGCCAAGGTCGCCGCTCGCCTAGGGCGCTGGACAGGACTGCTCCGAGTGCTGTCCTACAGGGGTCGAGCGCTAGTCATAAACCAGCTGGTGGCCGCAATGTTGTGGTACCGGCTGGTCACTTTGACCCCTCCCCCTGCGTTTGTCGCCAAGATACAGAAGAAGCTGGTGGACTTCTTCTGGAACAACAGGAAGCACTGGGTCTCTGCCGCGGTCTTGAGTCTCCCGCTTGAGGAAGGCGGTCAGTCGTTGGTGTGCGTCAGCGCCCAGCTCGCGACTTACCATCTTCAGACCCTGCAGAGATACCTTTCCGTCGAGCCCCCTCCTAGGTGGTGTGCTCTGGCGACGTATTTCTTCCGCCAGCAGCGCGACCTCAATTACGACACGTAGCTCCTGTTTGTGAACTTGGGGGCTGTCAGGACTGCCCTCCAGGAGCTGCCTGTCTTTTACAGGGAACTCATCAGGGTCTGGAACAAAGTCTCCACCAAGCGCAGCTCTCCGCCGGCTGGAGTGGCGGCTGTCCTGCAGGAGCAGCTGCTCGGGAATCCGTACCTCCACGACCGAGGTTTTATGTGGCGGTCGGAAGAGAGGGCTGTGGCTGGTGAGGTGACCAGGGTCAGGGACCTGCTCAATGGCGGAGGAGCGGGCTGGATGGCGCCAGGCACGCTGGCGCGGCGCCTAAATTCAGCCAATGTCTGTCGCACGGCCGAAGCCATTGAGTCGCTAAAAACAGCTTTGGGCCCTGACTCTGTTAGGTGCATCGAGGAGGCTCAAGCACGTGGGGAGATCCCGTCCGAACTGACCCCCGTCCGGACGGAATTCCTTATCGGCGCCAAACCCCGGAACCTCCCTCGGGGGCCGGCGCCTCACAACTTGAGCCGCCTCGGGGAAATCCCCTCCATGCCTTTCAGTTCCGCGCAGAGGGGTTTCATGTACGGGCTGCTCCTGCACACTCTCAACTTTGCCATCCTCGCCGGCCGTCCGGACACGCCATGGCGTACCATCCTGCCGTCCGGAGGAGGCGGGGGTCCCCGATGGAGGGCACTCTACGCGGGAGTCCTCCCACTATTCATCGGGGACTTGGCCTGGAGGGTGGTGCATGGAGCAGTGCCGTGCAACAAATTTTTAAGCCGGTTCACGGACTCCCAGGCCGCCTGCAATTTCTGCGGTCTGGAGGAGTCCGTGTTCCATGTTTTTATTGAGTGCACGAGGTTGCAGTATCTATTTTATTATTTAAAGGGGCTGCTCCTGAAATTCTGGCTGCACTTCAGTCCCACTCTCCTGATCTTTGGGCACCCTGTGCGGGGGGAGCGGGTAGGTCCGAGGGCCTCCTCGTAGGACTGCTCCTGGGCACGGCCAAGGGTGCCATCAGCCGGTCCAGGCAGCGGGCGGTCGAGGGGGTCGTTCAACCTGACTGCCTGCCTCTCTTCCGCTCTTACATCCGGTCCAGGGTGTCCTTGGAGATGGAGCACGCGGTGTCCATCGGTACGCTCGCGGCCTTCCGCGAGAGGTGGGCACCGGAGGGACTGGAGTGCATCATCACGCCCGGCAACCAAATTTTAATTTGATTTTACGTTTTAAAGTTTAATTTGTTTTAATTGCCGGTGCTTTTAGTGTCCCCCTCCCCTTTTATAGGGGGCACTGGAAAAATAAAATGTGATTTTAGTGCCCAAAAAAAAAACAAAAAAAGAAAAACACTAAAAAAAAACACAAAAAAAAGGAAAAAAAGGGCCTTGTAAATGTCTGGTGTGTCATCCAGGTTGGGTGGCACGGTTTAATGTTTTATGTTTTCAGTTAACTCCAAAAAGAGTTTCTGGGATTCTTGCAAATTATACTCCAATGCCATTGTAGCTCAAACGTCACCTGCTCACAGAGTAACCCAGTGGCACAAGTAAGAAAGATAGACTTGCATTGATATAGCATCTTTCACGACCACCGGATGTCTCAAAGCAGTGTAGTCACTGTTGTAATGTGGGAAATGCGGCAGCCAATTTGCGCACAAGCAACTCCCACAAACAGCAATGTGATAATGACCAGAAGATTTTTTTTTGTTATGTTGATTGAGGGATAAATATTGGCCAGGACACTGGGGATAATTCCCTTGCTCTTTTTCGAAATAGTGCTACGGGATTTTTACATCTACCTGAGAGGGCAGACAGGGCCTTGGTTTAATGTCTCATCCGAAAGACGGCACCTCCGACAGTGCAGCGCTCCCTCAGCACTGCACTGGAGTGTCAACCTAGATTTATGTGCTCAAGTCCCTGGAGTGGGACTTGAACCCACAGCCTTCTAACTCAGAGGTGAGAGTGCTACCCACTGAGCCATAGCTGGCACTACGGCTGGTATAGGCACTGGCACTGGTTGGAATATACCTCTTTGACCCAAGTGCCACTCCACTCAAAAAATTAAGGGGATCACAAAATTAATTTCTGAGGTGTATGATAAGAAACTTCCTACTTTCATACATTAAGAAAATAAGAGACCCACCAGATAAAAGTGTGGTAACTCTTCAGACACTTCTGAAGTCTGAGTACAGGGCATAGGGCCATGTCACATTTTAAATGGTAACTAATAATAAGTGGTAAGCAGCAGCCAGAGGAAAAAAAGAATGAGGCACAAAAAGAGATCTGTGGAGTGCACCAAGCAGTTTGCAACAATCAACATCATCATATCATCATAGGCAGTCCCTCGGAATCGAGCAAGACTTGCTTGCACTCTAAAAATGAGTCCTTAGGTGACTGAGCAGTTCAATATGAGAACCACAGTCCCTGTCACAGGTGGGACAAATAGTCGTTGAGGGAAAGGGTGGGTGGGACTGGTTTGCTGCAACAATCGCAACAATCAACATCATCTAGAAGGCTAAATGGGAGTTTTCCCTTTGACAATGTAAAAAAAAAGTCACATAATTTATAAACCTTTTTAGTGAACATTTTTCCATTACATGATGCTGTTTGCTTCACAATTCAATAAGTACAGGGACACGGTGCTCCAGCCAGACCTTAACTCGCCTATGAAACAAATCAGAATCTAGCAATGGATAGCAGTGAGCTTATATCAAGCACTGGTTCAGCCCCACCTGAAATACTGCGCACAGGTCTGGTCATTGTACTACAGCGGGGACAGACACCCTGGCTTTGGAGAGGGTACAGAGAATAGCACCTAAATTGATACTGGCGAATCAAGGAAGCTGAGTATATTTACGCTGGATAAAAGAAGCTAAAGGGGTACCTCATTAAAGTTTTGAAAATCAACTGGGGTTTAGAAGTAACTTGTTTGATAGAAGTACAAATGCTACATCAGGGGACGCTCTTCAGGTCAGAAAAAGGAAAGTGCACGATATTTAGATTTAAACTCTTCGCTCGAGCATATGAACCAGACTGCCCAGGGAGAAGGTGGAGTTGGAAATTCAAGAGAGTTTGACAAGTTTTTGCTGAGAGCAGTGATTGAGGGAGATAACAATTAGAGAGCTGGGTTTCCTTTTGCTACCACCTGAAATTGGGCATTAGTTCCACAAAATGAAGGGAAATGCCAATTGTTCTCAGGGGTTTTCCTGCCTGCCTCCAGGTAGGGACTCGGCTGCCTACCCCTTAACCCCCTTGCCACATTTAAATGATAGCCAGGGGTGGGGTTAGAGGGGCAGGACCCAGAGAATCAGTCAATTTCCCTACCTACCACCTCAACTACCACATGGCCCATGGGGGAATGATGATGCCACCATATCTTCACTTAAAATGCTTTCGACACATGTCGAGCCCTTTTAAAAAATTTCGGGGTGTTTCTGTCCCAATTAAAGCTGGCTCCTCTTCCTAAATGGTGGCACATCCCAGGAATCTGCCCTATATACTGCCCTACAGCCCTGACCCAGGAGATGAGTAAGTAGCACTGTGGGATTAGGGCAAGATGTCCTCCGGTGATAAAACCACCCTGGAGGGAAATCCAACCCAGAATATAATGTAGCATTTTTTTTAACTTTCCGAGCATCCAATGGATTACAATAGCCTTTGATGGTCCTATAAATTCCTATATTCCTGTTCAGTTGAATTGAATTAACAGGTGTTTGTTTTTATTTATTTGTTCCTGGGATGTGGGCGTCACTGGCAAGGCCAGCATTTATTGCCCATCCCTTGAGAAGGTGGTGGTGAGCCGCCTTCTTGAACCTCTGCAGTCCGTGTGGTGAAGGTACTACAACAGTGCTCTTAGGGAGGGAGTTCCAGGATTTTGACCCAGCGGTGATGAAGGAACAGCAATACATTTCCAAGTCAGGATGGTGTATGACTTGGGAGGGGAACTTGCAGGTGATGGTGTTCCCATGCGCCTGCTGCCCTTGTCCTTCTAGGTGGTAGAGGTCGAGGGTTTGGGAGGTTCTGCCAAAGAAGCCTTGGCGATTTGCTCTAGTGCATCTTGTAGATGGTACAAACTGCAGCCACGGAGCGCCAGTAGTGGAGGGAGTGAATATTTAAGGATGGAGTGTCAATCAAGTGGGCTGCTTTGTCCTGGATGGTGTTGAGCTTCTTGTGTGTTGTTGGTGCTGCACTCATCCAGGCAAGTGGAGAGTATTCCATCACACTCCTGACTTGTATTAAAGTGTATATTATATATATTATGCAGTTATTTCACTAATGATGGTATTGTTATGTGCATCAAGGTACATGAGCCCTGGAGTGGATGGATGGATGACATAAGTGTCTTCATTTTCCTTTAACTTTGCTCTAAGTATCTCAATGGACCTGGGAACACCACCCAACCAGTATGTTAATGCATACCTCCTGCCTGAAAGCTAAAGCCACAGTAAGAATGTAACCACTGCTCGTGTCTTTAGTGTCTTCGAAAGTAGATCAGTCTGATGAAAAGCACCCCAATTTTCTGGTGGAGGATTGCCCGATCTGGGCAGAAATTTGGTGTCATGAACAATGCAGCATTGGGTTTGTGCTTATCACAGGTGTAGGCCATTGCTTCACCCCACGAGTGAAGTCCCACAATTCCTGATGTAATGGGTCTCCGCCCCTATCTCGTGACCGTTGTACCGGGGGTTTGGGGAGGCAGGGTACATATCAGGAAAACTGGCCTCCATGGAATCAAAAATCAGAATGTTCTCGAGAGTGGGCAAGCCCCCATGATTGTTATGCCTTTAGCATTCACGTCCTCCTCCAATCATTTCTACTCACCACTGCTGCGAACTGTACTTTTCATAGAATGCAGGGCAGTAATGCAGCTTATGTTGTAGCAAATCATGCCACACTGCCCACTTAAATACCCAACTGGGGCACGATGCCGGTGCAGTGCCCCCTCCTAATGAGGCCCGGCGGCAAGACCCTGGCAGATTGGTCCACCAGCCGCAGTTTCTTCTTACTGGCAGGCTGTGGGCGGTTGTTGTAGCTTGTTGCTGCCGGGGTGCCTGCAAGATCAACCAGCTCAGATGCTGTCGGGAAGTGGCGGGGCGGGGGAACAGTGGCCAGCAGCGGCCCATGGAACCGGGATGAGCAGTTACCTCTCCAGTGGCAGCCTCCAGGAGTCCCTTGCCGGAAAGAGAGACTTAGATTTATATAGCGCCTTTCATGACCACCGGACGTCTCAATTAAGTACTTTGGGAGTGTAGTCACTGTTGTAATGTCAGAAACGCGACGGCCAATTTGCGCACAAACAAGCTCCCACAGACAGCAATTACCAGATAATCTGTGTCTTTTTTTGTTAGGTTGATTGAGGGATAAATATTGGCCAGGACACCGGGGATAACGCCCCTGCTCTTCTTCAAGAAATAGTGCCGTGAGATCTTTTACGTCCACTTGACTGACAGACATGGATTTGTATAATGCCTTTCACGACCACCGGACATCTCAAAGCACTTTACAGTGCTTTATAGAGCAGATGGGACCTCGGTTTAACGTTTCATACGAAAGACAGCACCACCGACAGTGCTGCACTCCCTCAGCACTGCACTGCAGTGTCATCTTAGATTTTTTTTGTGCTCAAGTCCCTGGCGTGGGATTTAAACCCACAACTTTCTGACTCAGAGGTGAGATTGCTACCCACTGAGCCACAGCTGACATCCAAGGAGCACTGGTTTGGCTGCCAATTGCCTGATGAGACTGACCGCAGCATGCACAGATCATGATCATGTGCAGTCGAATTTTTCAAAGGACGCCCTATTGGCATATGTAAAGGGCCTTATGCCTGTTTCAGACATGCGCCTTGGACGCCTTCACCAATATGGCGGGCTGTGTATCTCTGGCATGGAATGAGCGTGTTCATGCTGCCTACCATATTGGAACCTATTTTACGCCTGTAAGATTCAGTGCTGTGGGAACGATAGCGGGGAACAATGGAGGGAATTGACTTCTCTGTTTCTTTTACAGTTTCCTACGAAATCTTACAAAACAAAGTTTTGAATTTAGTGTGAAGCGTGTACTAGGTTAAGGCATTGATCAGCACTCACATTTGTGTCTGAATATTTATGGCCTATTTTTCAGGTTTTGCTGAGAGAAGCAGTTTATTTTTCGCTCACAACTTGTTGTATTTACAATGAGAAAATTATTCAAATAATCCAGCAGGTTATTTGTGCTTCATTTTCTTGTCCTCTTTACAAGTGATTTTTTTCCGTAGGCCCTAAGCTGTTAACGTTTCATAGACAAAGACATCTTCATCAGTGAAGAGCATTAGTAAGACTTTAAATCCACTTTTACTCCAAATGCAGCATTTTCAATTTTGAGAATCTTTGAGGAGGAGGTGTTGAATGTTGGCTTCCTTTAACTACTGTCTGGGAGAAGGTAAGTGAATGGCATTCTTTACCTGAGATAACTATAACTTTGTACTGTTACACCTTCAATAACATTTTCATGGCTGGAAAGAACAGCTAATGTTACTGGTAATAATTCTACAGCTAATATGGTTCCTGATGCAATTGGTAATGAAGGACCCGCCATGATCAAACAAGTATTCTTTGTGGTAATAAGTGACCTACATCTGCTGTATCAAGTTTTCATGACTGCTGGGGCTTTTTAGAATATAGCTTACACTGTAGGCCATGAAACCGTTACTTTCAATCCCAATGCATGACTTAAGAGCTGCTATCAATTGGGTTGCTGTTCTCCCTAGACATCCCTCTGTGACTTCAACACGTTTAGATTTGATTTGTGTGAGTGAGTCTTCATTGTCTAGAACTGATTCTGGAGAAGTTGTCTTGGCAGTTAGTATTTCCACAGCATATCTTGATGACTTAGTTCTACTTTCAGATTCAATTTTTACCGTGAGGTTTGAGGAAGTTGCCTCTGATACGGCATCTGCTGATTGTGCAGTAGCAGTCGTTTCAAAGAAAGCCCCCACAGAAAGTTCTGACAGGATTGCAGCTGGGGCTGAGGACGATAACCTTGCAGACACATTTTGCAATCTAACAATGGGTCCCAACGTAACATTTTGTGGCACAAACAATGATGTGTCAGGTGCAGTCTCTTTGGATGCAGTGTCTGCATTGGATGTTGATGGGAATACATCTCGTACCTTGGTTGGTGATTGCTCAGTTGGCACAGTTCTCCCAGGTAGTTTGGAAGTGACCACATTTGACCTTGTAGCTGATGTACCTAATATAATAGTCTTTTCAGATGCGGTTTCAGCAGAAGGTGATGACACAAGTACAGCAGGTGCTGAAGGTGACTTTCTAGCCATTTTTCCTTTAGTTACCCTGCGCACTGTTGGGCCGGGGCCAACTGAATTTGTCAGCAAGGGTACAACGTGGATCTGTTTTGATCGAGCCCTTGAACGTTTGGTATTTGCAGCTCGATTAACTTTGGCTTTACGAGGAGTTGGAACGTAGTACTCCAACATCTCATAATTAAACCATTCGTCTCCCAATGTTGCTTCAGAGCTTGTGCTCGGTGTATGTTGGCAGCTAATAGAAAATGATTGGTCGTCACTGTCCTAACAGCAAATATAAGTAAATACACAAAAATGATTTAAATATCCAGCCAGTTAAATTGATGTAACAAGTAATTAAAAAGTTTTTTAAAATTGAGAAAAAAATCGAAGGGGCTGATTTTGATCAAGGCCTCCGCCCGCCCAAGTGCCACCCAAAGTGTCGCCCAAGTGTCGCCCAAGTGTCGCCCAAAGTGTCGCCCAAAGTGTCGCCCAAAGTGTCGCCCAAAGTGTCGCCCAAGTGTCGCCCAAAGTGTCGCCCAAAGTGTCGCCCAAAGTGTCGCCCAAGTGCCGCCCAAAGTGTCGCCCAAAGTGTCGCCCAAGTGCCGCCCAAAGTGTCGCCCAAAGTGTCGCCCAAAGTGTCGCCCAAAGTGTCGCCCAAGTGCCGCCCAAAGTGCCGCCCAAGTGCCACCCAAAGTGTCGCCCAAAGTGCCGCCCAAGTGCCGCCCAAAGTGTCGCCCAAAGTGTCGCCCAAGTGCCGCCCAAAGTGCCGCCCAAGTGCCACCCAAAGTGTCGCCCAAAGTGCCGCCCAAGTGCCGCCCAAAGTGTCGCCCAAAGTGTCGCCCAAAGTGTCGCCCAAAGTGTCGCCCAAAGTGTCGCCCAAAGTGCCGCCCAAAGTGCCGCCCAAAGTGTCGCCCAAAGTGCCGCCCAAGTGCCACCCAAAGTGTCGCCCAAAGTGCCGCCCAAGTGCCACCCAAAGTGTCGCCCAAAGTGCCGCCGATGGCCGCCGAGGAACCGAACAGTACTTTGGGCGGGATATTCATCGTCGAGATCCCTCGAAGGTCGGCAAGCGGCAAGTGGACGCGTACGCCGCCAATCTGGGCGACAGCGGGCGGGAGCTCTCGTTCTCGGCGGCAGAGGGGTTTTCCGCCCAAGTGCCGCCGAGGATGGAGGGTCGAAGACCCGGAAAAAAATTCAGCAGTAAAAAAATTTTTAAAACTATCGGAACACCTCCGGGAGACCCCATCCAGGTAAGTCGCTGTGGAAATGTTCACTTACCCATTTTTCAGGTTCTTCATACTCACCGTCGGGGACAGACCAGCCTTCTCGCAGCGGTTCCATCCCCGTTCTGCCGCCGAGTCCCGGCGACTCCCGCCCACAGGAATCTGGGAGCTCGGCAGGGGGGGGTGGAGGTCGGTTGCGCCACTCGGCCGTCCGCTGACATCAGCACCCGGTTCCTGGCGGCTTGCCCTTCCCGCCCGCTCCAGGCCACCTCGAAAGTGGCACTGGGCGGATCGCGAAGAGCAATGTCGGCGGCAGTGGGTGGCAGTGGGTGCAGCGGGCGGTGAGCTGATGAATTTCGGACCCTAAAAAGTAAATTCAAACGTTATAAAGCTGACCCAATCTGTTTCGGACTTGCTATATGGCATTAGTCTGGCACTGAAAGGTCATAGAGTCATAGAAATTTACAGCACGGAAGGATGGCATTTCGTCCCATTGTGTCCACATCGGCCGACAAAGAGCTAACCAGCCTAATCCCACTTTCTAGCTCTTGGTCCGTAGCCCTGTAGGTTGCGGCACTTCAAGTGCATATCCAAGCACTTTTTGAATGTGGTGAGGGTTTCTGCCCCTATCACCCTTTCAGTCAACGTGGAATCTCTACCTCAACTGGCACACAAACATGATGTCTTTATTGATGTGTGTAATAGAAAAATAGAAAAATGAAATTAGCCCACCCAAATTATGTATTTTTTAAATTTAACATGGTCTTCCCGTGAAAGAAAGCCAAAATGCTGCTATTGGCTGCCTTTGTAAAAGGACTGAATTGTAAAAAAAAAAATCTTAAAAAAAAAAATGTTCAGCTTTTTTATCGGGAGCTCAAGCCTGGGTCTGCAACCGCCAATTGTCCGCCTGGTCCCACCGAGTCTTTGTGAGGATGGTGATGCAGGGATACCTCACTTTGGGAGCTCGTGTTCTGGCCCCACCCCCGCTATTGTTGCTGGCCCTGTTTCAGCAGCAGCCACTTTCCTAACAACAACAAGCTGCATTTATATAGCATCGTAAAACGTCCCAAGGCGCTACACAGGAGCGTTATCTAACAAAATTTGACACCGAGCCACACAAGGAGATAATAGAACTGGCGGCCAAAAGCTTGTATTAGTATTAGTAAAGAAATAGTACTGGAGAAATGAATGGGACTAAAAGCTGACAAATCCCCTGGACCTGATGACCTGCATCCTCGGGTTTTAAAAGATGTGGCTACAGAGATAGTGGATGCATTGGTTTGGATCTTCCAGAATTCCCTAGATTCTAGAATGGTTCGCATAAATTTGAAGGTAGCAAATGTAACATTGCTATTCAAGAAAGCAGGGAGAGAGGAAACAGGGAATTATAGACCAGTTAGCCTGACATCAGTAGTAGGAAAAATGCTAGAATCTATTAGTAGGGAAGTGGTAACAGGGCACTTAGAAAATCACACTATTATTGGGCACAGTCAACATAGATTTATGAAAGGGAAATCGTGTTTGACAAATCTGTTAGAGTTTTTTGAAGTTGTAACTAGCAGGGTAGATAAAGGGGAACAAGTGGATGTAGTGTATTTGGATTTTCAAAAAGCATTTGATAAAGTGCCACACAAGAGGTTATTACACAAAATTATGGTTCATGGGATTGGGGGTAATATATTAACATGGATTGAGATTGATTAACGGACAGAGAACAGAGAGTAGGAACAAACGGGTCATTTTTGGGTTGGAAGGTACCACAAGGATCAGTGCTTGAGCCTCAGTTATTTACAATCTGTACCAATGACTTAGATGAGGGGATTGAGTGTAATGTATCTGAGTGCACTCAATGACTGAGCATCCACAGCCCTCTATGGTGGAGAATTCCAATGATTCGACACCCTTTGAGGGAAGAAATTTCTCCTCATCTCAGTCCTAAATGGCTGACCCCTTATTCTGAAACTGTGACCCCTAGTTCGAGACTCCCCAGCCAGGTGAAATAACTTTCCAGTATCTACCTTGTCAAGCCCTTTAAGACTGTTTCAATGAGATTATCTCTCATTCTTCTAAACTCTGGGGAGTATATGCCGAGTCTATTCAATCTCTGCTCATCAGTCTAGTGAACATGGCAGAGTTCTGGATGAGCTCAAGTTTACGGAGGGTGCAAGGCGGGGGGCCGACCAAGAGAGCATTAGAATAGTCGAGTCCAGAAGTAACAGAGGCATGGATCAGGGTTTCAGCAGCAAGTGAGCTGAGGCAGGGGTAGAGATGGGCGATGTTACAGAAGCAGAAGTAGATGGTCTTGGTGATGGTGTCGGGGATCGGAAGCTCAGCTCTGGGTAAAATAGGGCAATTTATCTCGTACTATGCAATAAATTGCTGCGAGGAAAATATCACCGTGGGCCCCACTTTAGCCAATAGTACGTCTCTGTCATTCTGACATATTTTGTTTTCAGGGCGTAGGAGGCAGAACTGTTGAGATTTCTGGTGGGTGAACTTAACCCATCAATCCCGCCTCCATGTCTCATATTGGGACGGTAAAAGCATCTCACCCTCTTCCGCCGAATCGGACAAGAAAAGGGGCCGAGACCTGGAAGAACCAGGCTTGACCCCACATGGTATCCGTGCTGGCAGAACCCTCCCAGGATATTAAATCTGAGGTCACTTAAAAAAGGAGGCAGACAAAAAACAGGAAACTATAAATCAGTTAGCCTAACATTTGCGGTTGGGAAAATGTTGGGGTCCATTATTAAAGAAGCAGTAGCAGGACGTTTGGAAAAGCAAAATTCAGTCAGGCAGAGTCAGCATGGGTTTATGAAGGGAAACATGTTTGATAAATTTGCTCGAGTTCTTTGAGGATGTAACAAACATGGTGGATGAAGGGGAACCAGTGGATGTGGTGTATTTGGACTTCTAGAAGGCATTTGACAAGGTGCCACATAAAAGATGACTGCACAAGATAGAAGTTCATGGGGTTGGGGGTAATATATTAGCATGAATAGAGGATTGGCTAACTAACAGAGAACACAGAGTCAGGATAAATGGTTCATTTTCTGGTTGGTAACCAGTGACTAGTGGGGTACTGCAGGGATCAGTGCTGGGACCCCAACTATTTACAATCTATATTAATGACTTGGAAGAAGGGAACGTAACCAAGTTTGCTGATGATACAAAGATGGGAGGAAAAGCAAAGTGTGAGGAGGACACAAAAAATCTGCAAAAGGACATAGACTAAGTGAGTGGGCAAAAATTTGGCAGATGGAGTATAATGTTGGAAAGTGTGAGGTCATGCACTTTGGCAGAAAAAAAATCAAAGAGCAAGTTATTATTTAAATGGAGAAAGATTGCAAGTTGCCACAGTACAGCGGGACGTGGGGGTATTTGTGCATGAAACACAAAAGGATAGTATGCAGGTACAGCAAGTGATCAGGAAGGCCAAAGGTATCTTGGCCTTTATTGCAAAGGGGATGGAGTATAAAAGCAGGGAAGTTTTACCATAGCTATATAAGGTATTGGTGAGGCCACACCTGGAATACTGTGTGCAGTTTTGGTTTCCATATTTACGAAAGGATATACTTGTTTTGGAGGCAGTTCAGAGAAGGTTCACTAGGTTGATTCCGGGGATAAGGGGGTTGACTTATGAGAAAAGGTTGAGTAGGTTGGGCCTCTACTCATTGGAATTCAGAAGAATGAGAGGTGATCTTATCGAAACGTATAAGATTATGAGGGGGCTTGACAAGGTGGATGCAGAGAGGATGTTTCCACTAATGGGGGAGACTAGAACTAGAGAGCACGATCTTAGAATAAGAGGCCGCCCATTTAAAACAGAGATGAGGAGAAATTTCTTCTTTCAGAGGGTTGTAAATCTGTGGAATTTGCTGCCTCAGAGAGCTATGGAAGCTGGGACATTGAATAAATTTAAGGCAGAAATAGACAGTTTCTTAAATGATAATGGGATAAGGGGTTATGGGAAGCGGGCAGGGAAGTGGAGCTGAGTCCATGATCAGATCAGCCATGATCTTATTAAATGGCGGAGCAGGCTTGAGGGGCCGTATGGCCTACTCCTGTTCCTATTTCTTATGTTCTTATGTTCTTATGAGATGAGAGAAAGAGAGGGAGATAGAGATCATGGAATATATAACAGGTTTTTACATGTATCTTTTTCAGGAGTGTGAGAGAGGTTTCTAAGGTTTGAAAATTACCCTAGTGATCCATTCATTGCTCTGGGAGAGGTCTGAAAGTTGTGTGTATTGAGAGTCTTCAATCTGAAGAAGTTGATGATTATATCATGGTACCATAAACAAAAAATGGGTAGGCTTGGATGATAATTGGAGGAGCTAATTGATACAAAGATGGAATAGAAATGTAGAGAGAACAGAACTGTGGAGAACATTAAGTTGAGTTGGTGGATGAGCCATCCATCATATCATAGAGGGATTTAAGAGGAAGTAGATAGTTTTGGTGGAAGATCATATAATGGTAACATGTTTAGAAATGCATTGTACCGGACTCCTTCAAACAATTCAGAACTATCCAAGGTGTGAAACATAAATCAGCAAAGTTTTCAAGATCGCTAGAAGCACGTAAAATAGTCATGCTGGTAACCAGTGGAGGGGTCATGCTGAAAACCAGATCACCATCATGGATGAGGTCAGAAATGTTAAGGTTACAGATGGTACAAGAGTTAACAGCTGCTTCCATGACCTTAGATAGTATCGCTGTGGTTAATAATAGATCACTGAACTAAATATAAACAAGAGTAACATCTACCCGATGAAATACTCCACGTACTCTGTTATAGTAGACAAAACCTTTGTCTGCAGGTAATCTTCTGGCATCTGGAGTTTTGAAAAGATTTGTTGTGTAGTTTCCCATCCCACCTGAATGAAGAAAGAGACGTACTATAAATATTGCTGCTTCAAAAATATCATTCAGGCATTCGATTTCAAAGAGCATTTCCACTTTGCCCAGACTCTCCTGCTTTTGGAGGATTTTTTTTTCATTTGTCCTGTTTCTACAGCAGAAACAGCCTTCTTTTTGAATAGAGCTTTTAGGAATGCGTGTTTAACCTTTATCTTCACCTTCAACTACAGATCTTAAAATTCAAATTTTGGGATGTGGGGATTGAGAGATGAGGGGAACCAAAATCCCATGTGGAGAATCGCTGGCCTGAATTCCCAGGAATACAGTCATATTTCCTCACTGGTTTACTGAGGATGAAAATCCACAGGCTGAGAAGGTAAATTATTCTTAGCTGGATGTGCAGCCAGAGGAGCAGAAGCACTTTTCCCCGAGCCCACATTAAAGAAACCAATCACAATTGCACCCCCTACTCCACCCCATCATCACTGCTTCTGGTCCCGACTCCTGATCTGCCCCCCCTCCGAGCTCCCGACCCCACTCTCCCTTGCTTCTGGCCCCGACTCCCCCCCCCCCACCCACCCCACTGATCTCTCCCAATCCCTCTGGCCTCAACTTCTGTACTCCTGGCCCTGACCCTTCTCCCCCGCTCTCGATCCCAGATTCTCCTCCAACCTCGGGAAATAAGACCTTTCTATCCACTCTATCTACGCCCCTCATAATTTTATACACCTCAATCAAGTCTCCCCTCAGCCTCCTCTGTTCCAACGAAAACAACCCCAGCTTGTTTAATCTTTCCTCATAGCTAAAATTCTCCAGTCCTGGCAACACCCTTGTTTTTTTTTTAACAGTGTCAATTTTATTTTCTTTAGTTACAGTAATTTAAAAAGAGTAGACCGGCTGGATGAAGTGATTTAGTCCCATCAGTATGGAATGATACTAAGTGTACAGAGAATGATTATGGTCACTTAACATGGTCGCTTCACAACCCAAACCAGCAGAAAGGATACCAGATGGGCCCCCATAAATAGGTGTAATTTGACAAAAGTCCATGAATGTACAAGATATGTTACAAGTACAACACTGGCCTACGCAACTTTGACCTCTGTGACCATTTAGACAAATTTCTTCAATCAACACCCTTGTAAATCTCCTCTGTACCCTCTCTAGTGCAATCACATCAGAATTGAATATATTTCCACTTTTGACATCTAAGTTACACTTTCTGTTTTCTCCCTTGCTAGAGCAGGAGCAGAATGGATGGCTAGGGCTCAGAAAAATCTGGCACAGATCCATATTGCGACAGGTACAACCTACTGGCCATCCTAATATGTTCTTGCTCAAAAATGGTTCAGAGCTTCATTTAAATGAAATAGGCTTGGAATTCCTCCAACTTCATTCTGCCTGCCAGTCTGGCCCAGCCTTGTGCCACATTCCGAGGTCAGGATCACATGGATTAAGGGGCAGACACCAGAGCTGGCAACTCTGGTTGGATGTATCCCTGAAAGTTTTAATCACATGACCTCCCGCCTCCAGCCACCCCGACCTCTCACCCCTACCACCGGTCACCCGACGCAGCCCTCCTCGCGGCGTTCCCGCCTTCCCACACCAATTGGAAAGCGCACAGACTCTTGCTTACCCCATTGGATGATTCTTGTCTGTCAGTCAAACAGCCCTTTTCTTTTAAGGTCGCAACTGCTGCCAACTAACCGGAAGCGGTCTGTGTATACGCGCAGCGGGTTCGTGACGGGGGCGGGTTCGTTAACATTTTTCTTAGAAGCCGGGAAAATGTTTTAAAGTGGCGAAGGGAGTGGGCTGGTCAGAAAGCCGGGAAGCAGGAGCACTTCCCAGATACTCCATCTGTTGTGGTGAATGTCATTGTTAAATTTGGAACCTAACAGTTATGCACAGAATGCTTCTGTGCAGCTTCCGGTTCGTTGGCAGGAGTCACTCCTTTATTTTGACCATCTTTAATATTTTTATAACTGATAAACAAAAGTGTTCAAAGCAAACACACCTTTTTTTTTAAGGCCCCTATTCTCCCTGGGTTGCTTATAGCAGTGCCCTGAAGATTAATCTTTAATTCCTGGAGACACCAGGCCAATCTGGGAGGGTTGCTGTGAAGCTGTGTGGCCACGCTATGGTTTGGAGGTCCCGCTCAGATCGCTCACCGGCTTTTCAATGGGAATACCCATGTGAAGATTTAAATGGGTCGCACAGCCAGTTAAAAGGGCCCTTGCATGAAAAAAAATGTACAGGGCACATTGTTGGTAATCATAACAGCCCATTGATGATGTTCCCTGTGCAACCGTTCCACAGAGGACCAAGAATTTGGAGTAACACCTTGCTGCTCCAAGACTCTTTTCACATAAAAGATCCACTTTGGAGTTACTGTTTTCCTTCCAAAAATCAATCACTCATTGATCAATTGCTGTTGGAAAACTGGGACTGTGGGCTCCACTTCCACCCGAATGACCCAGCCCACCAATTGTGGTCATTCTGAAGCCTGGGCAAGTACAGTAAACTTCAGAGCTGTTCCACCCGTCCAGTGCCCAGGCAAGGGAAAGGGGGCTGCTGGGAAAATCAGTCCCATAATTATTTTGATGAGTGTAATGTATACAATTGTGAGTATACTCACAGGTTTGTGGAGTTGTTGCAATGTGAGTGACTTAGCCAGTCATGTGATGTTCACAAGACTCAATAAAACCCCGGCCAGTTGGGTCTCGGTCATCCACGATGAGGTATGCCATTGTGTGGCTCTTGGGTGCTCTCTTCCATATGTTAGGGGAATGTCGAGCACTCAAGAGCTACACTTCATTTCCTCTCTTAGGAAACCAATGTTCGAATAGCTGTGATCTATTTAACCCTTCCAATCATTTCCTATCTCTTTTACCTGTTCTAGCGTCTCCTCCTTTGACTCTGTCAATTTTTGTATGATTGCACTCCTGTGAAGCATCTTGCAATATTTTGTGAAGTTAAAGGTGCCATATAAATGAAGAGGACCCAGCCCACACTGCAATATGTGTGCGCACTAGGTCCGTGCAGCAGAGCAGGTCTCCAGTCGTCCTGGTTAACCCTTGCCACTGGATAAAGGCTTAGTTCTGTCAAGCTCGTGTGGTGGCTGGTGTGCAATGGTCACCACATGTTAAAAGAATCCATGCACAGTCATCTTCCACCCCCTCAACTGGAGTTCAGAACTGGAACATCGGGTCCTTAATTGAAACATCTGTGAACTCTCGTGGAAGCAAGTCATCCTCGTTCGAGGGACCACTATGATGATGATGCCGTTGTGAGCCTAGTGGATGAACTGACAACGTGTAGTGTGATTGTTAAACCTTTGCTAATAAACTAACTAGTTCTTAATAGCAATGTGTTGCTATGAATTCTTAAACAAAGAACCCATGAAGCAAATACAATACAGCGAGCTACACACATTTTTAAAATTTGAATTTGCAGTTTCCTCGTCTTCTTTAAACTCGGTGTTTGATTGCACCTGCAAATAAGAAAACATTTACATTGTTACTGCGTCCTCTATGTCCCCTGGATGTAAGAAAAAGTGCGCAACAGCCAATTACTTATTTTTGATGTGCAGTCATTGTTTTGTAGACAAATGTGGCAGACAGTTTGTGTACCACAAGGTCCCACTAACAGTAAATGGGATTAAAGACCAATTCTGTTTTGGAGATGTTGAATACTGGTCAGCACACTGCTCTTCTTCAAATAGTGCCACGGGATCATTTATATCCAGTCCACCTAGACAGAGCCTCACTGTAACATCTCAGCTTAAAGATGGAACCTCCAACAATGTAATACACCCTCAGTTCTGCACTGAAGTGTCACCCTTGATAAATTATTTAAGTTTGGAATGGTACCTAAACTCTGAACTTAGGAGCGGAAGTTTTACCATTGAACCATTGATACTGCTGTTGATTTAGAGAACAATTTTTAAAAATGCAGAAATGGCAGTGAAGGAATATATCAGTGGAGGTATATTAGAATCCTCAGCCATTACTTGACAAATTAAATAGCTGCTAACTCACTGGAGAGGCGAGAAATGAGCCTATTGCAGAAGAGTCCTCATTGGGCAAGTTTCTGCTGGTAAGGAAACAGACTCCTATTGAACAAAATCACCAGGCAAAAAACTGAAGTAATTAGCATTTCGATTCAACACTAGTAAAATAAGCATAACCAGTGAGTTTAGCAGTACAGATAAAGTGCCAGATAGGTGGGAAATGTGAGGATCATAAACACGACATTTTAAACATTTGCTCGGACTGCGCGAGTTTCCAACTTGCCGTCTGGGCGTAAAACTGATGTTGCAAAACGCCATGAGTATTATAGAAAGCACACAGTTTTCATTTCCATCGATTTCCCAGAACGAATGGTTGGACTAAATATGTAGTCATCTAAGAAGTAGTCCTACATGCATTCTGAGGTGTATTTCCCACTTGGATCCCATAGTCTTAATTCCAATAGAAACATAGAAACATAGAAAATAGGTGCAGGAGTAGGCCATTCGGCCCTTCGAGCCTGCACCGCCATTCAATAAGATCATGGTTGATCATTCCTTCAGTACCCCTTTCCTGCTTTCTCTCCATACCCCTTGATCCCCTTAACCGTAAGGGCCATATCTAACTCCCTCTTGAATATATCCAGTGAACTCAACAACTCTCTGTGGCAGGGAATTCCACAGGTTAACAACTCTCTGAGTGAAGAAGTTTCTCCTCATCTCAGTCCTAAATGGCTTACCCCTTATCCTAAGACTATGTCCCCTGGTTCTGGACTGCCCCAACATCGGGAACATTCTTCCCGCATCTATACTGTCCAGTCCCGTCAGAATCTTATATGTTTCTATGAGATCCCCTCTCATCCTTCTAAACTCCAGTGAATAAAGGCCCAGTTGATCCAGTCTCTCCTCATATGACAGAACAGCCATCCCTGGAATCAGTCTGGTGAACCTTCGCTGCACTCCCTCAATAGCAAGAACGTCCTTCCTCAGACTAGGAGACCAAAACTGAACACAATATTCCAGGTGAGGCCTCACCAAGGCCCTGTACAACTGCAGTAAGACCTCCCTGCTCCTATACTCAAATCCTCTAGCTATGAAGGCCAACATACCATTTGCCTTCTTTACCGCCTGCTGTACCTGCGTGCCCACTTTCAGTGACTGATGGACCATGACACCCAGGTCTCGTTGCACCTCTCCTTTTCCTAGTCTGCCGCCATTCAGATAATATTCTGCCTTCGTGTTTTTGCCCCCAAAATGGATAACCTCACATTTATCCATATTATACTGCATCTGCCATGTATTTGCCCACTCACCTAACCTGTCCAAGTCACCCTGCAGCCTCTTAGTGTCCTCCTCACACTGCCACCCAGTTTAGTGTCATCCGCAAACTTGGAGATATTACACTCTATTCCTTCATCTAAATCGTTAATGTAAAGAGCTGGGGTCTCAGCACTGAGCCCTGCGGCACTCCACTAGTCACTGCCTGCCATTCTGAAAAGGACCCGTTTATCCCGACTCTCTGCTTCCTGTCTGCCAACTAGTTCCCTATCCACGTCAGTATATTACCCCCAATACCATGTGCTTTGATTTTGCGCGCCAATCTCTTGTGCGGGACCTTGTCAAAAGCCTTTTGAAAATCCAAATACACCACATCCACTGGTTCTCCCTTGTCCACTCTGCTAGTTACATCCTCAAAAAATTCCAGAAGATTCGTCAAGCATGATTTCCCTTTCATAAATCCATGCTGACTTGGTCCGATCCTGTCACTGCTTTCCAAATGTGCTGCTATTTCATCCTTAATAATTGATTCCAACATTTTCCCCACTACTGATGTCAGGCTAACCAGTCTATAATTACCTGTTTTCTCTCTCCCTTCTTTTTTTAAAAGTGGTGTTACATTAGCTACCCTCCAGTCCAGAGGAACTGATCCAGAGTCGATAGACTGTTGGAAAATGATCACCAATACATCCACTATTTCTAGGGCCACTTCCTTGAGTACTCTGGGATGCAGACTATCAGGCCCTGGGGATTTATCGGCCTTCAATCCCATCAATCTACCTATGTTATTGCTCTGTTGTTCTCTCTGAATTGTTTATGGAACTCCTCTGTTTAGTAACATGTAATATGCACTAAGGGCCCGAAATTGGTCGACATACCACCCCCCATCATCCGCGTACCACCCAAAAATGCAATTTTGGTCAAAAAACACCTACATACCACCGACATACCGTTCGGCGGAATATTCATCATTGACATATGATGTATGCATACCGTCCGCCGTGCAGGACCGCTCGCACACCACCCAAAGAGTCTGATTTTCATTGCATACCGCTGTCATACTCCGGAGCTGCATACCGTCCTGGAAAAGGTGGTTTTACGCGATCTTAAGTGGGCGGGAATGGGCAGAATGCACGGATCCGCCATTTTGGAAATCGGGAACTGTCAGCTAAAGCAGTAGCTCTGTATTTCTGAGATGAACAGTGATTTTACAGTGCAATTTAGAATGGAAAATGTATTTTTATTATTACTGAGTAACTTATTAAGATAGAAGACATTTTAGTTATATTTTTTTCATTGAAAAATATTGTGGAGATTTAAAAAGAATGGGGCATGTACTATCTCAGCCTGTGTTACTGACAACCGGCCTAATGGAAGAACCAGATGTGAGGAGGTTTATTGAGCAGAGTTATAAGGGTAATGGAGGAGTGGGTCGCAGACTGATGAAGAGGAGGAGGGGACCTTATCCTGATGATGTTACCCCAAAAGTTTGACACTGTACAAGAGTGCTGAAATTAAATTCAAATGTTTATGTTAAAATTTCAAAAATATACAACAATTTTAAAACTTTGTAAAACATAACTATAAAACAACTCTAACAATTTTAGTAACTTTAATAACAGCTTTAACAAAATTTTTACAACTTTAATAAACTTTTACAAATCAAACTTAAATTATTCAATGAACAATTACAACAAAAAGACCCTTTACTGTCCTCGGCCACGACCTCGCCCCCGGCCTCGACCATGTGCTACACCACCCTTGGGACTATTTCCCCCCCCCCCCTGTTTCTTACTCCCGCCCTTCCCTTTCCCAGTGCCCCTAAGCCTGGACCTCTCCGTGCTGGTACCAAGCTGGCGTGCAGCACCGCACCCCAAGTGCTGTTGCTGTTGTTGGGGGTCAGACATTGCAGGCGCAATAAATGGGGCCTCAGGAGAAGCTCGCGATGTGGAAGGCGTGGTTTCAGCGCTGGAAGATGATGTCAGCTCCCCACCCTCAGGTGCTGTCGACCTGACTACTATGGCACGGGGGGGGGGGGGGTGGTGGGTGGGGGGAGTGGGATCCACGCCATGTCCCGATCCCGTCGATTGCCGCATGGCTTCGACGCCATTGGCGGTCCGCTCCATCGCGGTGATCAGACGCGACATATCCTCCGACTGCCGCTCTGATAGAGCTGCGATGTTTGCGGCTATCGCAGTCATGGCCTTGAGCAGCTCTCGACCTATGTCGACGCTGGCCTGTGACAGATGCATCATGTCCTGGTACATGCCTACAGCAACCGACTTTTCCTGCACCAACCTCTGTCGCTGCAGCAAAGGCGCTGCAACACTGGGGGTGCCTTGCTGCACACGGCTTGGTCCCACCGAATCAGAGGAGCCATGGGGGAATCCCCTGAATACTGACTCGGTGGTGGAGGATGTTCCAGCTGTCCCACATGGAGCTGGTGTATCCTCCTCCATCTCCACCTCCACCTCCACTGGCTGCAGGATCACCAACTCTTCCTCTTTCTCTTCGTCTTCCTCATCTCTGCCAGTGGTGAAGTCGGGAGAGGGCTGGGTGATGCCAGAGGTGGAGGCAGTGGGTCTGTCGTTTGTGTCGTTTTGGTCTGAATCATCCGAGTCTGGAAGTACAAAACAACATTTAAAAAAGCTTGGCACCAGGGGAGGGGTCAGGGTTACATTAGTACACAGTACAGTGACTTATCGCAGTCTGTCTTAAATGACCACCATTGATGCAGTACTGCAATGCATATCGCAAACAGACAATACATACATGCATTGCGTTACATGCCCTCGACATCACATGAGGTCAACATTACAGTGCAATAAACTTACATTTCATTACATCAGGCCAACATTACAGTTACAGTTACATTACATGACATGAGAGGACCACAACACAGACTGCACTTTATTCAACTTACCATCTTGTGTGAGTGGGTCAGCTCCAATGCCGGTGGTGGCACGATTGCTATTCCCGACCATGGACAGAGCACGGATCTCGATGTCAGTCAGAGACTCCTGGGTTGTGGGTCCTCCCCCCGTACGCCGCTGATCAGCTGCTATTGCAGATGTCTTCTTCTGCAGAAAATAAAGTAAATCAAAGTAAAAATCTTCAATCCATTTAACATTGCAGACACACAGGGTCACACACAGGGTCACACACACACACACACACACACACACACACACACACAGGGTCACACACACACACACACACACACACACACACACACACACACATAAAAAAAAGCACTGCGTTGATCCTCTTGTCATTGCCTGAAAGCACGAATACATCGCCATAACCTTAAGATAAATAACATCATCCGTGTGACACAAACCTACATTTACTTGGTGCATGGTACATGGGGGTGCATAAATAAAATCATTACTTACTCTTGTGACCCTCACCAGGTCGTTCCACCTCTTTCGGCACCTTTCCCCGGTGCGTACCATGGTAGTTATGGAGGACACAGCCTCCCCGATCTCGTCCCATATCCTGTTGTACTCCTTTGGGGGGGGCTTTCCACGACCACCCTTCGTTAGGTGATATTCTCAAGAAGGGCAGGTAACTCCGTCTCGTCGAAGGCGGGCGCCCGTCCTTCTCGATGTTCCTGCGCTTGGATTGGTTTTTTAACATTTCCATATTATTTCTGCTGTTATGATTTTTGCTTTGTAAAATATGTCTTATTCTTCAAACTCTAGAATTATTAGTTGTTAGGAATATTTTGTAACTCTGCAATGTGTTTTTAAAGTAACTGCCCATCGACTAGCTTGCTGCTCCTTCTCACTCTCTCTCCCTCCTCTTCAACTCACTGCGCTGTGCAGGTGACCCCTGACCCCCAAAATCGCGGGTAAAACGCTTCTGTAAAAAAAGCGGGAGAACAAAATCGCACATGCTCAGTTCAGTGCCGCACCATCCAGTGAAGAGAAAGTCGATCTGGATTGACTACTGGATTACATACCGCCCGCTGCAGACCGCTGGCATACCGCCAACATAACGGCAAAAAAATGTTGACCAATTTTGTCCTCTTCGGTCTCGGCGGTAAGCCAACGGTTTGAAACGACGCACCACCGGCATACCGCCGAGAAATGGGCAGACCTTATGCATCGACCAATTTCGGGCCCTAAGAGTTGTACATGTCCCTTTCTATTTCTTAACTCTATTCTCATGGATTATGTTTGAACGCAGCCCCTAGGACACCTTTATGTTATAGCGTAGTAAGAGAATTATTAAGCAACACCACCAGCCCAACCCCCTTTGATGCACTTAAGGGGAGGCAGGTGGTAATGCTGATAGAGTTAGATGAGCAAAGACAGGAGGAGGCTCTAGTGGAGCATAAATGCCGGCATGGACTGGTTGGGCCGAATGGCCTGTTTCTGTGCCGTATATCCTGTGTAATCCTTTATTTCCCCCTAGCTCCTTTGAAAATGTTATGACCAAGAACATTAAGCTCCCAGCCCTGTCCAAACCAAAGCCAGGACTCAGTTATAGCGTCCAGATCAATTTCTTCAGTAGTTATTAATGCTTCTAACTCTGCAAGTTTGTTTTGAGTGCTTTGTGCATTCACATACCCATGATTCAATCCAAACTCTAATTTCTGGAAAGTTGGCCCTCATTCTTCTTCCTAGTTTAGTCTTTGTTTTGATTTCCTCGTCTCATCTACAACAGTATTGCTATCTCTCATTGTCTCTTTCTTTCCCTCTTTCCTTTGATAGTATTTTTACACTATTTATTTCAGTGAGGCATCCTGCTTATATTTTAACAGCATTAT
Source organism: Pristiophorus japonicus (assembly GCF_044704955.1). Lineage (NCBI taxonomy): Eukaryota > Metazoa > Chordata > Chondrichthyes > Pristiophoridae > Pristiophorus > Pristiophorus japonicus. Next base: position 19,490,579 of record NC_091997.1, read on the forward strand.
TAATCCTGCTCTCTTATTCTCAAAGTGTTGATGACATTTGTCAGATGTGAAAGTTTAATTAAGATTATTGCAAAAGATATGAAGTGAATTATATTAACTTCCTTGCCGCCTTTTAAGATGCAATGGAAAACAACTTGATACAAGAACGGCCTAAAGTATGGGGTAACAACATTAATATTAAAAGATGGCAACAGAAAATCTGTGGAATTAAAGAGTGCAGTGAACTGGCAACTAAAATAACAAAAATGCACAATGGTGCATATCGAAATTGTAATGTATGTAGGCACCTTTAGTAATGACTCCACGAGGCAGGGTATGATACTTAAACTGTGTAGACCTGTAGTCCTTCATTTGCAGCTACTGAGTGCCGACAACAAGCTGTGAGTTCCTTTTTATACTGGTCTCCAGCAGCAGCACCCTCTGGTGTACAGGTAAGGTGTGTACAGTGTAAGGGTACATTCAGTGTTGCATAACAGTGTTACAGACATCACACAGTAAACAGGCATGCATACACAACAGTACTCACCCCATAGCATTTTTCATATCCTTCTTGACATGCCCAGGGGAGGTGATCAATGGTGAGCTATTGGAGGTTGTGGTGAGGGTTGTGTGGTTGCCAGGTGTGACCCCTGTGCTTGAGGCTGGCCTCGTACGTTTCCCCTCCCTCACACACAGACCATGTGGGTGTCACTGTTGTGGGGTGGTGGGCAGGGCCACAAGACTGGGTGGGCTCCTTGTCCACCAATTGCGATGAGGGTCAGGTCATCCCGGGGTTTGCCAGGGAACCTGGAGGGTATTGGCCTCATGCTCCTGGTGTTGGCCCTGATGGCCAGGGGCTGTAGGGCTGGTCTGGTGCAGGTTGCTATTGGTGGTGGCTGTGCTGCCCATTGACCACTGTCCCTGTAGTGGGTCTGCTCCCACTGGCTGTGTGTGTGTCCTGCAAGGGGCATCACATTCGTTCCAAAGGTCCAGGCTACATGGTCAGGTAGCCTGCTGGACCTGGGGGTCTCCCACAGGGGGATTCCATTGGCATCAGCATGGTCCCTGTAGGACCCAATGTCCTTTGGCAGTGTCCTACCGGTATACATGACACCTTGGCTCTGATCACACATAGTCGAGCCTGCATTATACATTTTAGCATTTGCATCACTTTTGGGTGTACTGGTTTCAAAAGACATGGTTACATTAGGCATTTCACATTCTCTATTATTATTGTTAAGCATAATAAACTTGTTCTTAACCTTACTGACACCTGCATTCATCTCATTAGTCACAATTCATTGTTACATTGCATACATTTTCATACTTGCACCCTTTAATCGCATCTTTAGCTTTAAAGTCCGTGTACTCAAATAGTTGAAACTTCCCCTTTAAATTCCTTTGGTTACCGGTCTCCTTTAAGGGAGCCTTCAAATCCGATTGGCTGCTCGGTGTCACGTGATGCTCTTCCATGTTCACTCGTGGCATGGCGGCGGCCATTTTGATTACAAGTTTTTCTCCTCTTGGTGCTGTAGCCATTTCCTGCAGGTGGGCTGTGGTGGACTTTCCTTCCACAGGTTTGACCCTGGACATCGGGAATCCATTTCTTTCGACACCGTTCACCTCTTGGAGTGTTGCCTTGGCCCGGAAAGTGGAGTTTGGATCCTCGATCTTGGAGATTTCATCAGGATGCTGTGGGCAGTCGAGCTGGACAGTGGAACCTCTGGATGCTGCGATGGATCCATGTTTGAGGTCGATTGCTGGAGCCCGGAGGCCTAGGAGCAGCTTCGCTTGGACAGGCTGCCATTGTGATCGATTGGCGGGATTCAGCCAAAGTTCTTCAAAGGTCGCTTGGCTCATCATAGACTGGTGGTGTATATAGGCACCTTTAGTAATGACTCCACGAGGCAGGGTATGGTACTTAAACTGTGTAGACCTGTAATCCTTTATTTGCAGCTCCTGAGTGCGGACAACAAGCTGTGAGTTCCTTTTTATACTGGGTTACCTGCAGTGTGCAGGTAACCCTTAGGTCTCCAGCAGCAGCACCCTCTGGTGTACAGGTAAGGTGTGTACAGTGTAAGGGTACACTCAGTGTGGCATAACAGTGTTACAGACATCACACAGTAAACAGGCATGCATACACAACAGAAACCCCGTTGCCACAGCTTTATGCACTGAAACAAATAGAAGAAGTGGATTTTAACCCTTTGATGTTAACATGAAAGTTAGAAGAGAATAATGTCTCAGTGTATGCAAATTACAATGATATCATTTTCGAAAATTCCAAAGAGGGTCCTCTCATATATATAATGTTAACCTACAGTTTTATGACTCATTTGGATCAGTAGTGGAGCTGATACTGTTTCGGTGATGCAGTGGGCAGGGAATAGCATCACATGGTCCATGGTGGCCTGGTATTGTAGCCCAAAGAAGATAGGGCGTACATTTCCAAGCACTGTCCTGATTCACCTCATTGAACATCTCAATTACAATGAAAAGAAGGCTAAGGCTGCATGAAATTTACACTCTGACAAATATGACATTAATCTTAGTTCACTTCTGCATTAATATCACGAATCTCATTTCAAAGGAACATTGAGCCCGAATTTGGTCCCGGCTATGGGCCGCCCATTTCTCGGCAGCCCCCGGGCGGGAGGTCCGTTTTTGCCGCCCGCTGCCGCCGGATCCCGTCGGGAGCCATTTTCGGCTCCGTTGTGTGGGGCAGCAGCGGGAGCGGCAGTCGGCCGCGGGGAGCGGGCGGGAGCAGGACTCGGCGGCCGATGTCACTACTGTGCGCCAGTTGTAGGCCTCTCCACTCGGGGATCTCCGGAGGGCCTCCATTGCACATGCGCGAGATTTGTTTTTTTGTAGTTTTCTTGATCCGACATGTCCACCTTTCGTGGCCCTTGGAGTCTGATTGGCGAACTGCGCATGAATGGAGAGCATTTTATTCCACTGGTGAGCGTGAGAGGGGAGAGGAGAGAGTTGGAGGTTAGAGAGCATTGGAGAGGGGGCAGTCTGAGTTGCAGAGGGGGCAGTGTGAGAAATTTAAACCCACAAACTCTTCAGCAGCCATTCCTCTCATCATTGAGGATGAGTGGCCAGAAATCTTCAATGAAGACTGCCAAAACCAGGCCCAGAGCTCCGTGGTTCAATGAACAGGAATTGGAGGAGCTAGTGACCGAGGTGGAGCACAGGTAAAACAAACTCATCCGGGATGGCCGTGGCAAGCCTCCACCAGCTCAATACCGACATCTTTGGATGGAGATCGGGGAGATGGTGACTGTAAGGGCAACTTTCAACGGGATAGGGACCAATGCCGCAAACATTGGAATGATTTGCTGGCGTCAGCTAGAGTGAATACAAATTTATTCGCCCCCCTCCTTGCCAAGGCCAAAAATGTTGTGCGCCAGATGTGTGTGTGTGTGTGGGAGTGTGTGGGGTGGGGTGGGGTGGGTGGCGGGGGTGGGGGGGGGGGGGTGCATCAGCAAAGGGGCTAAAGGCTGCAACATTTCTTTGTGCAGAAAAAATAAGCAGCCAACCAAGCAAGCCTGAGTGCGACCAGAGGGGGCCCAAAAGAAGTGGTTGACCAGGCTGAAGAAGCGTACGTTGGCATTGGTGGCTGACCGCCGCCATGCAACCGCAGACATTGAAGCAGATCTGGTACTACCGCGTGGTAAGGTTATACTCATCTATAGTGTCAGTGACACTCATGGCATGAAAGTACATGCAATGTTAAGGCACTCGCGGTTGAACATACACTTTGTCGGCCATTATTGATGGGACTCTTTGCTGGCATAATGTGAGCTGGAACGGCTCACACCTCAGCTTGACCATCACTACCCACACACCCCCCCGCCCCACCTCCCACCCCCCCGCCCCCGACAGACTGAAATGTTGTCCTCTAGTTCTCTAGTTGCCGATGCTGAGTTGGACAGCACGGATCTAGAGAGACCATTACAGAAGCCGTCAGACCCCAGCATCTCCCACGATGCGTTCTCCACACCCGAGGACACCGGATCATTCCTGCACCTCCCCCGCCCCCAGCCCCCCCTCCCCCACCCCAGATCACCCATTGCCACTGCTCCCACCTCCGCCACCCAGTGCCAGGAGGAGCCGGAAGCGACTGACATCAGCCTCCTGCCATGTGAGCCAAGTGTCCGCAGAGCCTTGGCGTCGGGTTTCGATTTCCTGGGCTTTCCAACGGACTCCACAGACGCAAGCTCAATTCAAGCGCAGAGGCCGTGGCTCGAAGGGAAGCAAGGCGCCAGCAGCCAGCAGCAGCGAGCAACCACCTGCGGATACATCACGGCTCTCTGTACTCAACCAGATGGTGCAGCTATCAAGCATCAGCGTGGCGCTAGGTCGCGACATGCTACAGACCATGGCATGGATAGCTGGCAGCATCGTCTCCTTCACCCAGCAGTATGATCAGAGGATGGACCGGCTCATTACAGTCTTGGAGCGCACAACGGAAAGCGTTGAGGCCTTGAGGTAAGAGATGGCTTCTGCACGTGTAATGAAAGCCCCCGACTCCACACCCTCAAAGCAAACAGATCCAGAGGAGCAGGAGATCCCGGCGCCTTCGGTCACACCCCCTGCCTTTTCACCAAGACGCACACGTCTGCAAACATCCCGCTGCCCTCCTGTACAACCTCCTCAACCAGAGGCAGTGAGGGGCAGGGGTGCGCCACGCCGTTGTGTAGGCGGGGGGGGGGGGAGGAAGATGACATCGGGCATGGCTGCAAGGGGGGGGGGAAGAGAGGTGGTGGTGCTGGGTAGAGGGGTGGCTGTTGCTCCTGTAAATTTATGTAACTGTAATAATCTTATGTAATCTTTGTTATTGTGCACTTGTAAATACACTCACATTGCTGACCCTCTGTTGGTGCGTGTGTCATTTTAACATCATGCGTGGTGCATTGCGAGAAACATACATCTGTCCCTCAGGTCATCTGCTTCATCAGGAATATCTTCCCATCCACATCTGACTGCACTGTATAATGGGTCCTGTCATTAGGCCATCGCAACACGACAAGGAAGGGTCACCAATGCAGGAAGCCTGCCATTCAGTTACTCTCACTTTACCTACTTGCAGGGCAGACCTTAAGGCTTGCACTTCAACCCTATGTTTTCGAGGCCAAACATGGTGGAGTGCCACCCCTGAGATGACGTGGTCATCAGTTACATTGCAGTACATTGTGTGACACAATTAATGAATCAGCTTGGATGTACAAAATGTGACATTCTGAACACTTTTCAGTTACTCATAATAATTTTCCCTTCGCCATTGGGCTTCTCAATGAAGGACTTTCAGCAAGGTCCAGCAAAAAAGTCTCCATCAGCTTAGATACGTTTCAGTTGCTTTTATGACATCCAATTTAAACATCACCATCAGCAATAAAGTAATGCAACATGCACCTAACTCTTTTCCAGCAGTCCCACTCATATGACGCAGCATCCGCCCGGCTGCCGTGATGTGATGGTCTCCAGCTCCCCCTCCCACCCTTTCTCCATGCTGCCCAACTGCCATCAGATCACCAGCCTCCCGTTCTCCATGCTGCCTGACTGTTGTCCACCTCTCCCTCCCTCCCACCTGATCTCACTGCTGCCTGACTGTTGTCCACCTCTCCCTCCCTCCCACCTGATCTCACTGCTGCCTGACTGTTGTCCACCTCTCCCTCCCTCCCACCTGATCTCACTGCTGCCTGACTGTTGTCCACCTCTCCCTCCCTCCCACCTGATCTCACTGCTGCCTGACTGTTGTCCACCTCTCCCTCCCTCCCACCTGATCTCACTACTGCCTGACTGTTGTCCACCTCTCCCTCCCTCCCACCTGATCTCACTGCTGCCTGACTGTTGTCCACCTCTCCCTCCCTCCCACCTGATCTCACTGCTGCCTGACTGTTGTCCACCTCTCCCTCCCTCCCACCTGATCTCACTGCCGCCTGACTGTTGCCCACCTCTCCCTCCCTCCCACCTGATCTCACTGCTGCCTGACTGTTGTCCACCTCTCCCTCCCTCCCACCTGATCTCACTGCTGCCTGACTGTTGTCCACCTCTCCCTCCCTCCCATCCGATCTCACTGCTGGCCGACTGCCGCCCAGGTCAGACCTGCCTTTCCCGAGCGGTCCTTCTGGCGGGTGGCAGGTCGACCGGAGGCCAACATAACTGATGAAAATGGCACTTTCCCAACATCCGGCATGGGCAGGCGGCACGATCTGACGTCGGTGGAACCCTTCCCCACCAATCTTCTGCCGGGCGGAACCTCGATGGCAGATGGTGGTTCCGGAGGAATCACCCAGAAAACCGAAATTTGCAGCGGGACCTCAGCAGATGTGGGCAGAACATCGACCAATTTCTGCCCCACTATCGCTCACAATTCTCAAAACATTTGCCTCCAGATTAGAGTAACATTAATGACAATACCATTTTCTTGTCCCAGAGGGAAGCCATACCCCTGGTGCGATGGAATTAATAATATGGCCTAGGATTAATGGAATAAATTATATTACTCAACCTCATTTCAGGTATTTCAGACATGATAGTCCTTGGATTAATTCTGCTTGACCTGATCTGTAAGTCATTAAACTTTAATTTCCAGGGAAAACATTAATGCCAACCAATGGCTTGTCATTTTGAGTTTTGTCTTATCTCCAGTAATGCCACTAAAACATTAGTGAATGCTAATCATGGAAGGATTCTAATTAGGTCATGTTTCTAGTGACCCATGGAGCAATTCTGCTCCCTTCAAAGCATCCGTCACTGTTAGAAATTTGCCAGTATGGTTCCCATATTTAATTATGAAGATAATTATAAATTTAGCTTGGGTGTTTTTGCTTTGTGCAAATGTTTTATTTTTTTAATGGTTAAGTAAATGTCATTAGTATTGTGGATGCATATTAGTTTTCCTTTTGGACTTCTGAAAGTAGTTTGCAAAGGATTTAATTTTACATTTGTTAACAAAGGTTTAAAAGAAAATTGATCTTTTAGGACTGGGGGTGATTAAGATTTCTCTATGTGGTGCAAGTAGTGACATTGTAATCACAAATGGGGTAGAGTTTCTGCTTTGGGCGCAAAGTGCAATCAAAATGTTGCTCTTACGTTCCTTAACAACCGTGTACCTCTATAAGACCACCTTTCACATTCCTCTGTTCTTGGCTTAAAAGCCCAAGTTTCTGCTGTCTTTCCATATGCCTTAGACCTCTGAAACTATGGATTAGCCTTGTGACTCTTCTCTGCACTTCCCTCCAGCCCCTTATGTGCATATTCAGGGGTGTGGTAACATAGTGGTTGTGTTACCGGACTAGTAATTCAGAGTCTGCAATAATGATCCAGAAACGCGAGTTCAAATCCCACCATGGCAGCTGGGAAATTTAGGTTCAGTTAATTAAATAAATCCAGAATTCAAAAGCTGGTATCATTAATGGTGACCATGACACTACCAAATTGTCAGGAAAAACCCAACTGCTTCACCAATGTCCTTTGGGGAAGGAAACCCACTGTCTTTGCCCGGTCTGGTCTGTATGTGACTCCAGACCCACAGCAATGTGGCTAACTCTTCACCGCCCTTTGAAATGATTGAGCAAGCCACTCGATTGTATTCAAGAAGGTGGGTCACCACTGCTCTCTCAAAGGCAATTAGGGATTGGCAAAGAATATTGGTGCCGCCCACATCCCGTGAATAAATAAAATAAAAAGCCTCTGAGATCGCCTGTACACTGTTTTAGGGCACCCACCACCTTTACCACCTTTACCATCATTGGAGGCCTATTGACCAACTTGTGCAGGTTGTCCAGGGAGACCACCTGTTCCATTGGTTGCGTTACTCCAGGTGTGTTCTGACCGGAGCTCTAACAATATTCAAACCCTGCTGGTGCTGGCCAAACCTCCCCCAGCCACTCAGTGCCTCTGATTCCACTCCCTGTGCCCGGGACCTGTTACCTCTTTCACTCTGTCATGTGGGATAACCATAATGTGCTCCTGTCTTTCTAAAAAGGCTGAAAACCAGTAACTTTAGGCTAAAGTTATTTAGTCAGATGTATTCAGAGAGTAAATTAATGCACAAAAGCTAATGATACACCAAGATAGCAAATCATCACGGTTATATTAGAATCAACCCTTAAGGATGTACATGCTCTTCTTAGAACATTCCTACATTATAACAGTGACTACACTTCAAAAAAGTACTTAATTGGCTGTAAAGCGCCTTGGGACGTCCGGTGGTCATGAAAGGCGCTATATAAATAGAAGTCTTTTTTTTCGTTATATTTCATAGTGAAACTGACAAATGACAAAGATTTTGGATGAAACAGTCAGGTTTGACCTCCCAGATGCAACACTGAGATGTGAACCTCTGTCCATTCACAGAGTTCAGATTTCCTGTGGACCTAAAAACTGTATTTCTTCGGGTTTATCCGGTCTCGGGGCCTCTCACGTCAAAGCTGTCAATCATCCATGATCAAAGGTTCAATAGCAGGAATTATAGGATGGAATGCTAATGAGCAGGTGTTGATATGTTACCCAAGTTCTGAGGAGCTGTTGATGCCTTGACCATGTGCAAGTTGTACCGAGGGCAAAAGATGCCTGTAAGCTGACTAATTTCCAGATCAATCAACCTGGCCTGACTCTTGTAGACAATGTCTTCCTCGACCTCCATTTTGATAAATGATAAGGAAAGACAGTTTCCATTTTAACTCAACCTATTTGAAAATTGTACAAAATAAGGCCAGAGGTTTTTCTTAATTGCTTTATTTGGTCAGAGCCTTTCTCTGCCAATGTTCTTGTTGTTTTGTTCAGAGACCCTCATGCCTTGGTAGATTCCCTCAACCTTGCAGTAATTCTTCTGCGTGTCAGCTGTGGCTCAGTGGGTAGCACTACTTGCCTTTCAGTCAGAAGATTGTGGGTTCATAGTCCCACTCCAGGGACTTGAGCACATAAATCTAGGCTGACACACCAGTGCAGTGCTGAAGGAGTGCTGCAAAGTCGGAGGTGCCTTTTTTCGGATGAGATGTTAAACTGACGCCCTGTCTGCCCTCTCAGGTGGATGTAAAAGATCCCATGGCACTATTTCGAAGAAGAGCAGGGGAGTTATCCCTGGTGTCCTGGCTCATATTTATCCCTCAATCAACATAACAAAAACAGATCATCTGGTCATTATCACATTGTTGTCTGTGGGAGTTTGCTGTGTACAAGTTGGCTGCCATGTTTCCCCATTACAACAGTGACTACACTCCAAAAGTACTTCATTGGCTGTAACACGCTTTGAGATGTCCAGTGGTCATGAAAAGCGCTATAGAAATGCAAGTCTTTCTTTCTTTGAAAGGCTTCCCCCTTCCTCCTTCCCCTCACCTATTTACCTCCCACTCAATGCATTGCTTTCACATTCTAGTTCATTATGAAAGGAATCATTTGCTGAACTTGGAAGGATAATCATTGCTTCATGTATCTGCTTCCATAATAACTGTAAAATAGCAACAAATCTGAAATATTGCTATGATTAATACCGAAGATGATGGATGGTTGCCAGAAAATTACAAGACAGTATTTTATGAATGTTAACAGAGCCCTGAGGTGCAATTAATGCTTGCAACTGAGTGGCAATTAGTTGTTACTGTTTTTAACATAATCTTTATTTTGTATGCATTGGACATATTGATTATGTTAGAATTGATGACATGCGACTGGTACTATGTCGATACCAGTTCTTTTTTTGCAGAATATAGGAAAGAATATTGTAAACTATCTATCTGTCTATATAGAGGGAGTGCAATGAAGGTTCACCAGACTGATTCCTGGGATGGGGGGATTATCCTATGAGGAGAGATTGTGTAGACTAGGCCTATATTCTCTAGAGTTTAGAAGAATGAGAGGTGATCTCATTGAAACATACACAATTCTTACAAGGCTTGACAAGGGTAGATGCAGGGAGGATGTTTCCCCTGGCTGAGGAGTCTAGAACCAGTGGTCACAGTCTCAGAATAAGGGGTCGGCCGTTTAGGACTGAGATGAGGAGAAACTTCTTCACTCAGAGGGTGGTGAATCTTTGGAATTCTCTACCCCAGAGGGCTGTGGAGACTCAGTCGTTGATTATATTCAAGACAGAGATTGATAGATTTTTGGATATTAAGGGAATCAAGGGATATGGGGATAATGCAGGAAAGTGGAGTTGAGGTAGAAGATCAGTTATGATCTTATTGAATGGCGGAGCAGGCTCGAAGGGCCGAATAGCCTACTCTTGCTCCTAATTCTTATGTTCTTATGTTATGTATATTAAAATCCATGAGTTTTTTTGTGTTTGTTACAATTGTTGCAGTTGTTAGTACTTCAGTAATGACTTTGTAATGTCCCACCTTAATTTAAAGAGCTATAGTAATGCGGTAATAGGTAATTACTATAGCTCTTTAAATTAAGGTGGGGCATTACAAAGTCATTACTGAAGTACTAACAACTATAACAATGGTTTTGTTACCTACAGGCTCGACTGTTCCAACACACTCTTGGCTGACCTCCCGCCTTGCACACTCTGTAACTTGAGTTGCGCATATCTTAACTCCCACCAAGTCCCATTCACTCATCTCACCCCTGTGCTCGCCAATCTACATTGGCTCCAGATCCAATGCCTCAGTTTTAATAATCTCACTCGAGTGTTTAAATCCCTCCATGGCCTCGCCTCGCCCTATCTCTGTAATCTCCTCTGGCTCTACAACCCGCCGATATCTCTATATTCTTTACACTTCCTTTGCCCCACCATTGGCAGCCGTGCCTTCAGGCATCTAGGCTGTAAACTCTGGAAAACCCTCCCCAGACTTCTTCGCCTCTCCACCTCTCTCTGCTCTTTTAAGACGCTCTTTAAAACCTACCTCTTTCACCAGTTGTCCTACTGTTTCCTTCTTTGGCACAGTGTCAGTTACGCCTCTGAAGCATCTTGGGTTGTTTTCCGAGGTTGAAGTTGCTATATAAATGCAAGGTGTTGTTGTTACATAATTTATCCATTGCAGGCATTGCAGCACAGCTACTACCTTCTGTGAAAGCCTGGACCCTACTCAACCTCCAAACCCTTCACACATTAGCTGCTCAGCCCAGTTATTATTAATCAGATTTAACATTAGAAACAAGTTTACTTATTAAACTATTTTTCTCCTGTTTGTTCAAAGATGTTACAGCTCCAAAGCTGCAGGTATTTTGATGCTCATCTGTTATAACTGATGAAGCTTAACACTGATAAATTATCCCCAGTTCTGCTACTTCCCTTTTCCGAGTATATTCGATTTATTGACACTATTGTCAAGTTCATTTAATTTATACTAGGTGAATGGATTCTGTTGTACTGGTGTAGTTTTTGCAGTTGAAAAATGTACTAGAAAATTAATAGAGAGAAAGAATACTTGCCTGTCAGCCGTGGCTCAGTTGACAGCACTCTTGCGTCTAAGTCTCCAATTTTCTCCAATTAAATATTAGGAAGACTGAAGCAATTGTCTTCCATCCAAGCCACAAACTGCGTTCCCTAGCTACCGATTCCATCCCTCTCCCTGGCATCTGTGATGCTGAACCTAATTGTTCCCAACCTTGGTGTCATATTTGACCCTGAAATGCGCTTCCGACCACATATCCGCAGTAACTAAGACCGCCTATTTCCACCTCCTTAACATCGCCCGTCTCCGCCCTTGCCTCAGCTTATCTGCTGCTGAAAACCTCATCCATGCCTTTGTTACCTCTAGATTTGACTATTCCAAAGCACTCCTGGCCAACCTTCCACATTCTACACTACGTAAACTTGAGGTCATCCAAAACTCAGCTGCCTGTGTCCTAACTCGCACCAGGTCCCGCTCACCCATCACGCCTATACTCGCTGGCCTACATTGGCTCCCGGTTAAGCAACACCTCGATTTCAAAATTCTCATCCTTGTTTTCAAATCCCTCCATGACTTCTTCCCTCCCTATCTCTGTAATCTCCTCCAGCCCCACAATAACCCGAGATATCTGCGTTCTTTAATTCTGCCCTCTTGACCATCCCTGATTTTAATTGCTCAATTGCCATGTCTTCAGCTGCCTGGGCCCTAAGTTCTGGAATTCCCTCCCTAAACCTCTCCACCTCTCTACTTCTCTTTCCTCCTTTAAGATGCTCCTTAAAATCAACCTCTTTGACCAAACTTTTTGTTGTGTATGTATATACCCTGTACACTCAATGCACAGTTACATAAGACCAATGAATGTATCTTTACACTGTATACAATATGCCTGTACCACCAGAGGGTGCAACTGGTGGAGACCTAGAGGTCATCTGCACACTGCAGGTAACCAAGTATAAAAGGGAGCCCACTTACTGTAACGTCATTCAAGAGCTGCAATAAATGGACTAAGGTCACAACAGTTCAAGTACAATACTTTACCTCGTGGAGTCAATACTAGAATGCTCACAGATACTACACTTTTGGTCATCAGCCCTAATTTCTTCTTATGTGGCTCAGTGTCAAATTTTAATTTTTTGTCTTATAACACTCCTGTGAAACGCTTTTGGACATTTTACTGCATTAAAGGTGCTATATAAATAATTGTTGAGTCAGAAGGTTGCTGGTTCAAGTCCTGCTCCAGAGACTTGAGCACAAAAATCAAGGCTGACATTCCAGTTCAGTACTGAGGGAGCGCTGCACTGTCGGAGGTGCCCTCTGAGGTGGATGTAAACAATCCTATGGCACTATTTTAAATAAGAGCAAGGGAGATATCCCTAGTATCCTGGCGAATAGTTACCCTCAATCAACATCACTAAAAACAGATTATCTGGTCATTATCACATTGTTGTTTGTGGGATCTTGTTGTGCCCAAATTGGCTGCCACGTTTCCTACAGTACAACTGTGATTACACATCAAGAAAGTACTTCATTGGTGGTAAAGTACAGGTGGTCATGAAAGGTTCTATAAAAATGTAAGTCTTTATTGCTTTGTTTCTTTCTTGCTTAAATACAGAAATTGTCTTATGAATGAAGGAGACCAAACAATGAATGAGCAATATACCTATGAGTTATGTAGATGCAATTCATGAATTGCCTTCGGAGGTTTTACTATGTTAAAGGCGCTATATAAATGCAAGTTCTTGTGGTATTGACTTCATAAATCCCAGATTAATGTTCTTACTAGTGTTTTTTCTGTTGACAACACCAGTGTGAATATCAAAACTATGTTCACAGTCACTCAGAAACACATTTTGTTTCATGAGTTCAATGAGAATAATGTGACCCTTGCAGCTTCCATATTGTAACTCAATTCCTCAATAAGTTCCCACAACCTGTGGCAATTTCCCTTCCCTCAGAAACAATAGCCCGGATATTTACAGGAAGACGGGGAGGGGGAGAGGGGGGAGGGGGAACATGCCAATGGAAATACCTGGAAATAGTGGGAAGGAGGAGGATCTGCTGGATTTACCGGCAGGACATGATTAGAATTGTTTTGCTCTGTTTCCCACTCGGCAGCCAATCAAAGTGAGAGGCTAGCCGGCTGTTGGGTGAGAAAGCCTGCTGGAGAAGGCTGCAGTTGGGAGCCATTGGGGATAGTGCCCAGCAATTGAGAAGATCAGGGGTTTGTTGGGGGGTGGGGTTGCAGTGTGGCAGCACGCGGGGATGAATCGAGGGAGAGATTGTGGGGCATGGTGGGAGCTAGAGGTCGCTGGGGGTTCAGCAGATCGTTGGAGGAATTGATTGCAGGGGAGAGATTTCAGGGTGGGGCGGGGGGACAGGTGAGATTACGAGGGGAGAGATAGAGATTGCCCGCGAGGTAGACATCAGAGACAAGCTATTCTGCACCAATCCTAAAAACAAGGGTGGGGGTGGGAGAAATTCATTATAGCCCAGGAATGGGTGACAGCTTTGGAAAAGTTTGAGATTTAGTGCTAATGAATCACGCTGCACGCAAAATTAAGTCTCATTGCCCAAAGAAAGTATTGGAGTGCTAAATCAAGCGCTAATGGCATAGCTCAGTGGGGTTACACTCAAATATCAGGTGCAGTCTAATCGCAAATCATTATTGTCACAGGCTCTTCCCAATTCTTAAAGGGGAGGTTCATTGATGCTGCAGAACCTCATTCTAGTGTAGCACTTTGATGTGAGAATAAAAATGTCACAAATTTTTAGTAGCCACAACACTCCAGAGACTAAGGGCTAGACTTTCCCTAAAGCCCCCCCCACCACCCGATTGCCGCCCAGAAAGACAGCTAAGATTCTGCAAATAACGCTGGTGAAAATTTCCATAAAATAGATAAAAAATACCGCCCGGCGAGAAAATGGAGCTTACACCAACATTCTCGACGGTTTCTCGCCAATAGGTAGAAACATAGAAAATAGGTACAGGAGTAGGCCATTCAGCCCTTCGAACCTGCACCGCCATTCAATGAGTTCATGGCTGAACATGCAACTTCAGTACCCCATTCCTGCTTTCTCACCATACCCCTTGATCCCCCTAGTAGTAAGGACTACATCTAACTCCTTTTTGAATATATTTAGTGAATTGGCCTCAACAACTTTCTGTGGTAGAGAATTCCACAGGTTCACCACTCTCTGGGTGAAGAAGTTTCTCCTCATCTCGGTCCTAAATGGCTTACCCCTTATCCTCAGACTGTGACCCCTGGTTCTGGACTTCCCCAACATCGGGAACATTCTTCCTGCATCCAACCTGTCCAAACACGTCAGAATTTTAAACGTTTCTATGAGGTCCCCTCTCATTCTTCTGAACTCCAGTGAATATAAGCCCAGTTGATCCAATCTTTCTTGATATGTCAGTCCCGCCGTCCCGGGAATCAGTCTGGTGAACCTTCGCTGCACTCCCTCAATAGCAAGGAATGTCCTTCCTCAAGTTAGGAGACCAAAACTGTACACAATACTCCAGGTGTGGCCTCACCAAGGCCCTGTACAACTGTAGCAACACCTCCCTGCCCCTGTACTCAAATCCCCTCGCTATGAAGGCCAACATGCCATTTGCTTTCTTAACCGCCTGCTGTGCCTGCATGCCAACCTTCAATGACTGATGTACCATGACACCCAGGTCTCGTTGCCCCTCCCCTTTTCCTAATCTGTCACCATTCAGATAATAGTCTGTCTCTCTGTTTTTACCACCAAAGTGGATAACCTCACATTTATCCACATTATACTTCATCTGCCATGCATTTGCCCACTCACCTAACCTATCCAAGTCACTCTGCAGCTTCATAGCATCCTCCTCGCAGCTCACACTGCCACCCGACTTAGTGTCATCCGCAAATTTGGAGATACTACATTTAATCCCCTTGTCCAAATCATTAATGTACAATGTAAACAGCTGGGGCCCCAGCACAGAACCTTGCGGTACCCCATTAGTCACTGCCTGCCATTCTGAGAAGTCCCCATTTACTCCTACTCTTTGCTTCCTGTCTGACAACCAGTTCTCAACCCATGTCAGCACACTACCCTCAATCCCATGTGCTTTAACTTTACACATTAATCTCTTGTGTGGGACCTTGTCGAAAGCCTTCTGAAAGTCCAAATATACCACATCAACTGGTTCTCCCTTGTCCACTCTACTGGAAACATCCTCAAAAAATTCCAGAAGATTTGTCAAGCATGATTTCCCTTTCACAAATCCATGCTGACTTGGACCTATCATGTCACCTCTTTCCAAATGCGCTGCTATGACATCCTTAATAATTGATTCCATCATTTTACCCACTACTGAGGTCAGGCTGACCGGTCTATAATTCCCTGTTTTCTCTCTCCCTCCTTTTTTAAAAAGTGGGGTTACATTGGCTACCCTCCACTCGATAGGAACTGATCCAGAGTCTATGGAATGTTGGAAAATGACTGTCAATGCATCCGCTATTTCCAAGGCCACCTCCTTAAGTACCCTGGGATGCAGTCCATCAGGCCCTGGGGATTTATCGGCCTTCAATCCCATCAATTTCCCCAACACAATTTCCTGACTAATAAGGATTTCCCTCAGTTCCTCCTTCTTACTCGACCCTCTGACCCCTTTTATATCCAGAAGGTTGTTTGTGTCCTCCTTAGTGATTACCGAACCAAAGTACTTGTTCAATTGGTCTGCCATTTCTTTGTTCCCCATTATGACTTCCCCTGATTCTGACTGCAGGGGACCTACGTTTGTCTTTACTAACCTTTTTCTCTTTACATATCTATAGAAACTTTTGCAGTCCGTCTTAATGTTCCCTGCAAGCTTCCTCTCGTACTCTATTTTCCCTGCCCTAATCAAACCCTTTGTCCTCCTCTGCTGAGTTCTAAATTTCTCCCAGTCCCCATGTTCACTGCTATTTCTGGCCAATTTGTATGCCACTTCCTTGGCTTTAATACTATCCCTGATTTCCCTTGATAGCCACGGTTGAGCCACCTTCCCTTTTTTATTTTTACGCCAGACAGGAATGTACAATTGTTGTAGTTCATCCATGCGGTCTCTAAATGTCTGCCATTGCCCATCCACAGTCAATCCCTTAAGTATCATTCGCCAATCTATTCTAGCCAATTCACGCCTCATACCTTCAAAGTTACCCTTCTTTAAGTTCTGGACCATGGTCTCTGAATTAACTGTTGCATTCTCCATCCTAATGTAGAATTCCACCATATTATGGTCACTCTTCTCCAAGGGGCCTCGCACAACGAGAATGCTAATTAATCCTCTCTCATTACACAACACCCAGTCTAAGATGGCCTCCCCCCTAGTTGGTTCCTCGACATATTGGACTAGAAAACCAACCGTTATGCACTCCAGGAAATCCTCCTCCACCGTATTGCTTCCAGTTTGGTTAGCCCAATCTATATGCATATTAAAGTCACCCATGATAACTACTGCACCTTTATTGCATGCACCCCTAATTTCCTGTTTGATGCCCTCCCCGACATCACTACTACTGTTTGGAGGTCTGTACACAACTCCCACTAACGATTTTTGCCCTTTGGTGTTCTGCAGCTCTACCCATATAGATTCCACATCATCCAAGCTAATGTCCTTCCTAACTATTGCATTAATCTCCTCTTTAACCAGCAATGCTACCCCACCTCCTTTTCCTTTTATTCTATCCTTCCTGAATGTTGAATACCCCTGGATGTTGAGTTCCCAGCCCTGATCATCCTGGAGCAACGTCTCTGTAATCCCAATCACATCATATCCGTTAACATCTATTTGCACAGTTAATTAATCCACCTTATTACGGATACTCCTTGCATTAAGACACAAAGCATTCAGGCTTGTTTTTTTAACACCCTTTGTCCTAAAGGCAAAACTAGGTAAAACAGGCAGTTCTTACCGGAATGAATGGTAAGTATTTAAAATTTTGACCGAGGCTGCGGTTGGGTCTAGGGAGGGGGTGGAAAACTCAATAAATATTTTTCCAATTACACAAAAAATAAAAAGTTATAAAACATTCTCACTTTTTAATGTAATCACCATTATAGAATTTTAAAAATAATTAGAAAGAATCTTTAATTTACCTTTCTTTGCAGGGTACTCACCCACTGCCCTCTTTCTGGCAGTTTTTCATGGACAGTTTCCTCGGCGGTGTATATGGGTCCCCGTTGAGGCAAAACTTAGATCCTAGCGGTTTTCTTGGTGGTACACGTGGGCGGTTTGCTCCCCGACGGTATTTTCAAAATGTTGGCGGACCTCTTTAAAAAATAAAGAGGAAACTTTCAGCGGGCGGTTTTTCACCAAAATTCAGCTGTACCACCGAGAAAACCACCGAAAATGAAGGCGAAAGTCCAGCCCTAAACGACCTTTAAATGATTGAATTCAACTGTTGCACAGTCAAACTGACAAGGAAGCGTAGAAACAGTACAAATCTGAAAATTGCGATTCATTACTCATGATCCCTTTATGTAGTGTTTCTGGAGCTGGCATCCACCTACTTGATGTCTCTTCTCCCTGTCGCTGTTAGGCGAGCTACTATGGCAGGGGGAAACTATGAATTTTGCAGATCGGGCATCCAGCGAGCGTTGCATGATCACTGACGTCACGATTTGCCTGGTGCTGGAGTCCCCGGCACTGACTCGTAGTGGCGGCGCTACAGGGGGTCCAGATTTAACATTCAATGCTAGATTTGCCACGCCATAGCGCTACTGCCTCAGCACCCCTGTTAGCGCCCCCACCAGGCGCTAACTGGAAGCGCTAAGGTACTGAACTGTTCCCCCAAGGTTTCTAAATTATTCTCAGTTGCTAGTAAAATAGTGAAGATGACCCACAATCACCCTGCTATCCTCAGTACCTGTTACAGTAATACAGAACATTTCACCGTCTTCTCTCTTCGATTAAAGTACAAGAAGGTTCCTTGAGGAATGAGAATAGAGGACTGATTGAAACTCTGCTTGTGATATACTGGGCAATGGGGATAGCAAGATGAGTGAATGACTCTACCTGTGTATGGCTGGATAATGTGGAGTGGATTGATATCCTGGAATCCCTATTTTATTTCTTGATTATTTTTGGAAGATATTTGATTGGGTTTTAACTTCCAGAAATCTTGCTTGACGTTAGTCAAAACCCTCAGGAGATTAAATAAACTGAGGCAAGTCCAGCCATACACAGGTAGAGTCTTTCATTTGTCCTGCTATCCCCATTGCCCAGTACATCACAGGCAGAGTCCTCAATCAATCCTCCTTATAAATGCGTTTATAATTTTGTTGTACGTAATGCACAGAGGAAATTTTCTCCACAAACGTATGGGCTCCATCGGCCAAATGGGCCTTCCCTGTTCCATACTTTCTTACCCTCTGGTGTGTTCTTCTGTTTTAATTCGTATTGTTAAGAGAATATTTTGCCTATCATTGCTTCAGTTCGTCAGGGTCAGGCTATTCTGCACCAATCCTAAAAACAAAGTTTCTAAATTATTATTATTTCAGTGACAGTAAAGGTTTAAGTAATTCTCAAGATTTAGACTGAATTTAATTAGGATTGCCACTAGTTATAATTACCTGTCACACAAAATTCCAAGGTGAGGTATGGCTCACAATAAGGGGTGACCTCCATTTTGCCCTGTGTGTGGTAAAATGATTCTTTACGATTTACGAATATAGGAAGAGACCAACATGTCCATCTTCCTTGTTCCATTCAGGCCTCACTTATTACTGGCGAACTGCAGGCACCAGTCTGGACCTTAGAGGCAGCATGCCGGTCATGAAGGGCGAGCAAATTTGGCCAGCTCAGACACTGGCTGAGGTCCTCAGCAGAGTCTGGGGAGAGGAGGGCCGGGGGTGGGGAGGGGGCGGGTGGAAGCAATTTTGGGGTGTGTGGGGTACAAGCGATGGCCAGCAGCAGCCTGCAGATTTAATGTGGAGCTGGTAGGAACACTCGTACTCCCCTCGAAGAGCACAATAATGTACAGGAAAAATGTTCAAAGTTAACTTTTGGACAACAGCCTTCCAGCAGTCCCTTGGCTGGCTTGGCTGCTAAGCTTCTCAAACTGTCCTCAGCTTGCACAGCACATGCTGCGGTCATTTGCAATCGAATTTTACAGAGTGGACCTGAAACGGGTGTTCGGCTCCCAATTTTGCATATGCAAAAGGCCGAACACCTTTGTTAGGCCTGTATCCTGGATGCCTGTGGAGGATCCGTAAACAATATGATGCAAACTTGAGGTCATCCAAAACTCGGCAGCCCGTGTCCTAACTCGTAGCAAGTCCCGCTCACCCATCACCTTGTTCTCACTGAGCTACATTGGCTCCCGGTTAAGCAACGCCTAAATTCTCATTCTTGTTTACAAATCCCTCCATGGCTTCGCCCCCCTCCCTATCTCTGTAATCTCCTTCAGCCTCATAAACCCCTGAGATGTCTGCACTCCTCAAATTCTGCTCTCTTGAGCATCCCTAATTATAACTGCTCAACCATTGGTGGCCGTGCCTTCAGCTGCCTAGGCCCCAATCTCTGGAACTCCCTCCCTAAATCTCTCCCCTTCTCTTTCCTCCTTTAAGACACTCCTTAAAACCTACCTCTTTGACCAAACTTTTGGTCATCTGCTGTAATTTCTTCTTAAATGGCTCAGTGTCAAATTTATTTGTTTTGTCTTATAACACTCCTGTGAAACGTCTTGGGATGTTTTACTACATTAAAGGCGCTATATAATTACAAACTGTTCTTATTGTTGTACAGCGCTCCCGAGGAATGGAAAATAGTCCAGGTTGTCCAAGGCCTCGTCGTGGATTTTGATAACCGGGGAGCAGTGCTGTGTGGCAGGGACAGGTTGGTAGAGGACCTTTCTCTTGCGGATGTTTAGTGTGAGGCCCATGCTCTCGTACGCCTCGGTGAAGGTGTTGATGATGGCTTGGAGTTCGGCTTCCGAGTGCGCGCAGACGCAGGCGTCGTCTGCATACTGTAATTCGATGACGCAGGATGGGACGACCTTGGATCTGACCTGGAGGCGGCAGAGGTTTAACAGATTCCTGTTTGTCCTGTAATTTAGCTCCACTCCAGCGGGGAGCTTGCTAAAGGTGAGATGGAGCATTGCAGCAAGGAAGGCCCAAGACAGCCCAAAGTGGAGGAAAAGTACCCAGGAAGGCGCTGAGCACCTTGAGTCTCTTTGCCGAGAGCAAGCCGAAGCCAAGCATCGACAGCGGAAGGAGAATGTGGCAACCCAGGCACCCCAACCTCCCGTTCCTCCAACCACTATCTGCCCCACCTGTGACAGAGACTGTAGGTCATGCGTTGGACTCTTCAGTCACCTGACAACTCATTTTTAGAAGCAAGTCATCCTCGACTCTGAGGGACTGCCTATGATGATGATGTTGTACGCCGCACTTTTAGCATGGAATGACCATGCGAGCCACTGCCTGCCATTTTGAACCTTAAACACCTGTTTTACATCTTTGAAATGGATGCAGCGCGATTCAATTTCTAGGCCCTTGACTCTCAGGAACTTTTTGAAGGAATGCAGTGAATCAATAAGATTTACTAGATTCAGTGCACAGAGGAAATTTTCCTCCAACCTTAGATTTCCCTCAGACAGCCAGGTGAAACGATTTTGCTGCCAGTCATTGGTTGCCACTCAAGGCATGGACCAGCCTCATAGCGGAAGGCCAATTAGCCACCTATCTTCTGAGTTTACAGTTTTTAAAAGTCAGCAGATAAAAGGCTTACTAGAGTTTCACCTCATTTGTCTTCTGACCATTTATTTTTTCAAAAAGGAAAAAAAGCCAGCCTCATTTTCAGATGTTAGGGAGAATGAGTCACATTTATCATTCCGGTGCAATTGCCACCTCTCAGCTGGTGGTGACTGTGTTTGTGGCCTAAACCCCAATGTATGATTACTTCAATATTTCAATCTGCTGATTACCAGCAGTAGTGCAAAATTTAGACGATTGATTGCCAGTCATATATAACACTGATTAAAATTTGTGAACAGCTCATCACAAATTTCTGAGGAATATTCAGTTGATAAAGCTGACGCTATCTCATTATTTCAGCTGTGGCGCCATCCAACTCTCACTGGGGATGCCAGAGGGTGTAACATTTACAGCGTGTAGCCTCAGATTTTAATAATACTGTCACCATATCTGAGCTATCACTTGGCCATTCCCCCACCCCCAATGGCTGCAGGTAACAGGTGGTCATCTTGGTTACACCCACTCAATTCTGCTTTTCTTCCTCCCTCTGGACTAATCCATTTTACAATCCACGTCCTTTCAAGGTTATAGGAAGATACCCATAATTCCTGGTGCCTTTTAGTTGCCACTAATTACTAGGTTAAAATCTTTGTTCGAGGCAGTCTTAGAGCAGGCATTTTGTGTCTAATCCCCCTTGAATGAAATCTCTGGGGGAGTAACTCGAGTAGCGCCGCGTTTGGGGCGTTAACTTTTCAAAGCTGGAAAAATGAACGGCAAGCGCTAATGATTCCCAGCTTTTTCTAAATTCGGTGTTAGCGCTCCAGAAAGGAAGTGGAGCACTAAAGCAAGCACTCCACTTCCATCCTGGAACGCTAAAGGACGCAGGCAGGGCAGCATTGAGCAATGTCCCGTGCAGCGCTGCCGCGATCCGGGGCTCCTTCCCTCCCTTAAAGGGAAGGGCCATCTGCAGGCTCTGCATTGGGACAGTGAGCTGGTCCTCAACAGCAGCCGCGATCTGGCCTGATCAGCCCCACGCGCTCCAGCAGCGTGCCGGGCTGAACGATCGCGGCCCAGGAAGAATCGAAAATATCCACATAGCGCATTATGAAAATGTTGATCTTACCCGGCACCAACCTCCCCTTTAACTTCCGTCTCCTGCAGCTCTCGGTGTTGTCGCCCGGCGATGCTGCAGGGGGCGGAACCCAAGTTCGGATCCGGGGTGCTACCGGGGCGATGTGCACGGCAATGACGTTACGATCTCCAGGCGCAGGAGATCGTGGTGCAAGGTATTACCGCCATCGCAAACCACTTGGCCAAATTAGCAGGGGTTGTTCATCTCGCCGTGCTCGGTCGGAAAGTCGTTAGTGCCCCGTTATTGCCCGCCCCGGAGGCGATAACGGGAGGCGCTAAGGAGGCCAATTTCTAGGCCTAACGATTCATAAATGAGAAGTGTTGAAGTTGAATGGTGTCACACTGAAAGGACTTTTTAGATAATTATCTGCCTATAGGCTGCCACTAACCAGCAGTTCCAAGGTTTAAAACTGGGACAATTGAGCGACATGACTGACAGTACAGATAATCTCTGACAATATTTTCTGGGGTAGTTCAGTAGAATACACTTCCCCTTTAAGCAGAGTGCTTCTTGGGAGCTGTTGCATGTGCTGCAAATTACAGAGGGCATGATTTTAATATTTCTGCTGACATTTGCCAAAAAAAAGAGGCTATTTGATGCCAATAGAAATTCATTTTGAATTGGCTTATTCAGTATGGGAGGAATGTCTACACTAAATGCTCCATATAGATCTTCTGTTTTAGATTTCAATTTGTGTGACACATTAAAAACCAATGTGTTCCTAAATAAACACACACATGTGATGAATCTACAGATGGATTTTCATTTAAGTGGGATCAGTTCCAATGCAATCCAATGGAACGAGCAGGTGAGGGCCAGGGACCCATTTTGTAGGGTCATAGTTCAATACCCACTGCGCCTGATCTTCCAGCTGGCCTTTGTAACCTGGAAATTATATTTAACTTAACTCTTTATGTGGCTTCTGCTCTTTTACTAGCAATATGCTGTGTGCTCAGCTCACCTGGAGATGAGGGGGTTGATTTATGGATAAGTTGAGTAGGTTGGGCCTATACACATTGGAGGTGAGAAGAATGAGAGGTGATCTTATTGAAACATATATGATAATGAAGGGGCTCGACAAGGTGGATGCAGAGAGGATATTTGCACTCAAACGGGAAACTAAAACGAGGGGACATAGTCTTAGAATAAGGGGCCTCCCATTTAAAACTGAGACGAAGAGAAATTTCTTCTCTCAGAGGGTTGTAAATCGATAGAATTCTCTGCCCCAGAGAGCTGTGGAGGCTGGGTCATTGAATATATTTAAGGCGGAGATAGACAGATTTTTCACCGATAAGGGATTATGGGGAGTGGGCAGGGAAGTGGAGCTGAGCCCATGATCAGATCAGCCATGATCTTATTGAATGGCGGAGCAGGCTTGAGGGGCCAAATGGCCTGCTCCTGCTCCTATTTCTTATGTTCTTATGTTCACCCATATAACACGAACGATTTATGCTCAGTGACGGTTTAGGCTTTCAGGCAGAAAGTAGTTGAAGCAAATCCACCCCATAGAATTGGGCAAACTCCATTACGGGCATGTGGTCCTCCTGCACCATTTTCCTCTGTGCGATGAGCCCAGGTGATGCTTTATGCCCAAGCACTAAAAGGAAAATCTACCCATCCATCCGCCCCCCCCCCATTCACCCCATGTGTGTTGTGGAGATGATTTCCAGGATGGTGGATGGGGCTGTGGTGCTCTGGGCTTGTATGCATTGATAACTTGCCTTTCTTGTGTTTCAATCAACTGCTTTTGTTTTGCCTAACAATGTCCAGCATTCCATCTGAATGTGGTCGCAGACAGGAGGTTAGAGACCGCTCTGGAATAGAGGCATCCAAGAGCAATGGGTACTTGGAATTGCTATGTTCTCACTGCAAAAGAAAGACTTGCATTTCTATAGCACCTTTCATGACCACCGGATGTCTCAAAGCGCTTTACAGCCAATTGAGTACTTTTGAAGTGTAGTCACTGTTGTAATGTAGGAATCACGGCAGCCAATTTGTGCACAAGCAAGCTCCCGCAAACAGCAATGTGATAATGAAGGCTGTTTCCAGTGGGGTTCCGCAGGGCTCGGTTCTAGGTCCCTAGCTTTTTGTGGTTTATATCAAATTTAGACTTGAATGTAGGAGGTATGATTAAGAAGTTTGCAGATTATACAAAAATTAGCTGTGTGGTTGATAATGAAGAAGAAAGCTGTAGACTGCAAGAAGATATCAATGTACTGGTCAGGTGGGTAGAACAGTGGTAAATGGAATTCAATCTGGAGAAGTGTGAGGTAATGCATTTGGGGAGGGCTAACAAAGCAAGGAAATACACATTAAATGGTAGGACACTGAGAAGTGTAGAGGAACAAAGGGACCTTGGAGTGCATGTCCACAGATCCCTGAAGGTAGCAGGCCAGGTAGATAAGGTGGTTAAGAAGGCATACCGAATACTTGCCTTTATTAGCCAAGGTATAGAATACAAGAGCAGGTGGGTTATGCTTAAACTGTATAAAACACTGGTTAGGCCACAGCTAGAATACTGCGTGCAGTTCTGGTCACCATGTTATAAGAAAAATGTGGTTACACTAGAGAGGGTACAGAGGAGATTTACGAGGATGTTGCCTGGACTGGAGAATTTTAGATATGAGGAAAGATTGGATAGGCTGGGTTTATTTTCTTTGGAACAGAGGAGGCTGAGGGGAGACCTTACTGTGGTGTATAAAATTACGAGGGGCCTGGATAGAATGGATAGGAAGCACCTATTTCTCTTAGGAGAGGGGTCAACAACCAGGGTGCATAGATTTAAGGTAATTGGTAGGAAGTTTAGAGGGGATTTGAGGGGAAATGTTTTCACCCAGAGGGTGGTGGGGGTCTGGAACTCACTGCCTGAAAGGGTGGTAGAGACAGAAACCCTCACCACATTAAAAATGTACTTGGATGTGCACTTGAAGTGCCGTAACCTACAGGGCTATGGACTAAGAGCTGGAACGTGGGATTAGGCCGGATAGTTCTTTGTCGGCCAGCGCGGACACGATGGGCCAAAATATGGTATTTAGCAATCTTCATATGGTGCCATTCTGGTGCCCTAAAACTGAAGGAAGCAGGGTGTTTCTATTTAATGAATGCAGTTGTTGTTATTCTACTAAAGATTCCCTCGGGATACGCCAGTCTTTCTAATTTATAGACTCAGAGGTTGATGCGCTAGGTACATACACTGAGGAAGCAGCTGACACTTGTATGCTGCATTGATCCATTGCCGATTGAACCAGATACTTGTGGCTTTCATTTAAAGGCTGTGGACCAAGAGCCGGAAAGTGGGATTAGGCCGGATAGCTCTTTGCCGGCTGGCGTGGACACAATGGCCGAAATGGCTTCATCCTGTGCTGTAAATTTCTATGACTCTATGAATGACCAGATAATCTGTTTTTTGTTATGTTGATTGAGGAATAAATATTGGCCAGGAAAGAGGGGATAACTCCCCGTGCTCTGCTTCAAAATAGTGCCATGGAATCTTTTAAGTCCACCTGAGAGAGCAGACAGGGCTTTGTTTTAACATCTCATCTGAAAGACAGCACCTCCGACAGTGCAGCACTCCGTCGGCACTGCACTGGAGAGTCAGCCTGGATTTTGTGCTGAAGTCCCTGGAGCGGAACCTGAACCCACAACCTTCGGACGCAGAGGCGAGAGTGTTGCCCACTGAGCCACAGCCGACACATGTAATGACATCCGATGCATTTTTATACCAGCCTTCCTGTACTGGTGTAAAGTTGCACGCTGTGCAATAGTGCCCTAAAACTGAAGGAAGCAGGGTGTTTCTATTTAATGAATGCAGTTGTTGTTATTCTACTAAAGATTCCTTCAGAATACTCCAGTCCCTCTAACTTATAGACTCGGAGGTTGATGCACTAGGTACATGCACTGAGGAAACAGCTGACACTTGTATTGATCCATTGCCAATTAAACCACACACTTGTGGCTTTCATTTAAATGCAGTCCAGATTTTCTAGTTGCTTTGAGCCAGGCTGTTTGTGTCAACTCATGGTACGATTTCTATTCATTCCATTTCAATTCCAGATCAGGCTATCACAGCTTTATTTTGATTAATTTTTAATTCTGTTGCCAATTTAGCGAACTGAGGCAGTGCAGACAGGGTGTACTGTGAAAAGTAATGGTGTCCGCTGACTGTCTCATTAGCCGGCTGGATGAAGAATTAGCCTGTGTTGCAATTCAGCATTGCACGAGCTCGGCCGCCATCCTTCTGATGTGTGACAGCAGCAAAAAGAATTCCAAATCCTCTTCACAGTTTCAGGACAATAACGAGAATGACATGGAATCGCATAGAGCCTGCAGCACAGATACAGGCCGCTTGGCCCAGTTTGGTGTTAGCCGTGGCTCAGTGGGTAGCACCCTCATCTCTGAGTCCGAAGGTTGTGGGTTCATGTCCCACTCCGGGGACTTGAGCACAAAAGTCTAGGCTGACACTCCAATGCAGTACTGACGGAGTGCTGCGCTGCTGGAGGTGCCGTTTTACGGATGAGACGTTAAACCGAGGCCCCGCCTGGTGGGCGTAAAAGATCCCACGGCACTTTTTTTGAAGGCGAGCAGGGAGAGTTATCCCTGGTGTCCTGGCCGATATTTATCGCTCAATCAACATCACAAAAAACAGATCACCAGGTCATTATCATATTGCTGCCTGTGGGAGCTTGCTGCGCACAAATTGGCTGCTGTGCTTCCTACTTTACAACAGTGACTACTCTTCAAAAAACTTACTTGTTTGGCTGTAAAGCGCTTTGGGACGTTGGGTGTTTCTATTTAATGAATGCAGTTGTTGTTATTCTACCAAAGATTCCCTCGGGATACGCCAGTCTTTCTAATTTATAGACTCAGAGGTTGATGCGCTAGGTACATACACTGAGGAAGCAGCTGACACTTGTATGCTGCATTGATCCATTGCCGATTGAACCAGATACTTGTGGCTTTCATTTAAAGGCTGTGGACCAAGAGCTGGAAAGTGGGATTAGGCCGGATAGCTCTTTGCCGGCTGGCGTGGACACAATGGGCCGAAATGGCCTCCTCTGTAAATTTCTATGATTCTATGAGTGACCAGATAATCTGTTTTTTGTTATGTTGATTGACGTCCTGAGGTTGTGAAAGGTGCTACAAAATGCAAGTCTTTCTTTTTTTCTTCAACTTCTGGGGCAGAGAATTCCAAAGATTCACCACCAGCTGGCATTTATGCTCCACACAAGCCTCCACCCACCCCTCCTCATTTAGCCCTAACTGCTCTGATCTGCCAGGATGCTGCCGCTAGGTTTAACCTCAGCCTCACCTCATGACCCTATTACCAAGAAGCTGTCTGGGGGCTGAATTCAAGACTTTGCTCATTCTAGTTGAAAAGTAGGCGCGAGTAAAAAGGAGAAAACCGTTTTAGGCGCTGCCTAGTTTTTGACTAAAATTGTTGAAGACAGGTATTTTGCCCCCTTGCATGACAATCGACTGTCATGTAAGTTGTTACTGAAACTGCAGCCTTGCAAAGCAATAACATCGATAGATTTATCTGGTATCCGTAATCTTGTAAAGTTAGGAGACACTGAACATTTGACCTGTCTTCACGCGAGTGCTTCATTTGAAGTATTCGAGGTTCAGGCGTAAATCCGTGTCTAGGTAACATTTTTTTTGAATGCTTATTAAAATTTTGCTGTTAGCTAAGAAATACTTGCAAAAGGTGACTTGCCATGGAGATAAACTGACCTCTTTTCAGCTCCCTAGTACATACAGCCATTCATTCAGCCATTATTATTGAGCTACCAGTAGCTACGCTAAATATACATGTCTTGAGCTTATGTTTGCTATTCAGGCAGCAATGCCATCAGAAATGTGGCAGGCAGGGCAGGGCAGGGCTTGCGCCTGTCCGACTGACCCCATGCTGACCCCGACAAATTTCCCAGAGTCGGTCTTATGTACATTGTTCAGGTGGGCTCCTGGCGTTATTCACGCAACACCACCCCCCCCCCCCCCACCCCCGCCACTTCCCTCCTGTGCACTTTGGAGCTTGCCACTGGGAGGGGACAGGGGGCATGGGACATGGACGAGTCGGACACCTGCAGCAGCTTAAAGGGTCAGGCAGTCTCAAAGAACTGGAAAAATGTTGCTTCCAAGAAACTGCCAGCAACAAGCGATCTGGATGAGTTCGGCCATGGTCCATCCATTGATTGAGCTGAATACATTCGTTGTTTAAGTATTTCCTGAGGTACGTTTACCCTAGCAACACTGGATGTCTGTTTGTTCTGGCATTCCTAGTGCCCAAATTTGTTTAGGCAATATTAATGACATGATGTAAATCCGTCACTACCGCTTCATTGAAACGTGCACGCCTGTATTGGGGTGGGCACTTCTGGCATCTGGCATGAGTGGCACTGGAAAATACGCTGCGGCAACAATTCAGTGTCACAGTGTAATTTTTCACACTCACCCGTCCCATTACCACCCAAACAATAAAACGGGTGTGGACAATCCTCCCTGGAAAACAGGGTACTTTTCACATTGGTTGGGTTGTGGGCCTGCCACTTTCAATTTGTTCCAACGTATGAGGGCGTTGTATCTTTTTACTACGTGGCAGACATTAACATGAGAAGGCAGCTATGATGGCAATGGAAAGATCATATTTATCTTACAATGATTTTTCTCAATAGAAGGCAGTTAACGTGAAACTGTTTTTGCTCACATCCATTCTACTCGGCAAACAAGGTCTTTGTTGGAAGACACTGGATTAATTTAATACTTTTATTCCAAATATATACTCTTGATCTCAAGGCCACCTACATGCTATTAAATTGCCAAGTAGATATTAAGTCGTGGGGTGATCCAGGAATTTTCTCCAATTGAATATCAGGAAGACTAAAGCAATCTTTCTTGGCTCCTGCCAAAAATCTCACATTCATTCTCACAACTCTACCTCGCATTGCTCACTTAGACTGAACTAGACTGCAGGCAAACGGTGTTCATTTGCTCTCAGAGTTGAGCTAAAAGTCCCATGTCTTCTCCAATACTAAGCCCACTTATTTCTGCCACAGAAACATTGTTTGCATCCACCCCTTCCTCATCCCACTGCCATCGAAACTCTTATCCATGCGATTGCTGCCTCCAGCCTCAACTTCTTCACTGCCCTGCTTGCCAGTCTCCCAACCTCCAGTCTCAGTAAACTCTGTCTCATCCAAACCTCTACTCCCTACATCCTGTGCTGCACGAAGCCCTGCTCGCCCATCACCTGTGACCTTGCTGACCTGTTTTAGCTTCCCATCTCCAAATGGATTCAATCTAAACTCCTTGTCCTCATCTACAAATCCTTCCGTCACCTGGTCCCGACTTTATTCCGCAAGCTTCTTCAGCCTTCTCCAGCTCCCGCATCTTTTAATTCTGTCCGCCTCTACATCTCCCCCTCACTCCACTGCATCTTTGGCAGCACCGCCTTCAGCCACCTGAACTCTCCTCGTTGGAACTCTCTCCTCAAACCAGACCACCTCTTTGCCCTCTTCTCCGAATGCCTTTTCAAAACATCCCTCTTTGTTCAAGTTTTCCAGTCATCTCTCCTAAGCTGATACACAGGCAGAGTACCTGCTCCTTTTCTCCTCTGATGGGACAGTTGCTGTGTAAAAGGAGGTATATAAATATAAGTCCTTGTTGTTTTTGCACTGGTTCCTCCATTATTGCTTAACTTTGTAGTGTAGACAGAATAAGGCCTTAGCCATCTTCTTTGTCACATAACATGACTTGACCTTTTGGTCATTTGTCAGTTCGGGAGTATTGCAAATGTGATTCAAACAACATGGCAGAGGGATATAGGAGGCTGATCCTTTCAACACATTTAGCAAGACGCGGCAGAAAAAAAACCCTGTGATAATACAACTGGACCAAACACCCATACCTGCACAAATGTCTGTAACAGCAGCATCACCCACACCAGTCATATGGTTGTGGAAACAAGTTGGGGAGTATTACAGCTGTCACACAAGTGAGGTGTGACTGACACCTGGTCATACTCACATGGAAACTCAGTAGGTGCTACCAGTCTGACAGGCTCTGCCATTGTGACTACTAGTGACATACACACTCCCTTTTAAATGTTGATGGCTGTGGCACCAGGTGTGAAGTTAAACAAAAACTGTGCAAAATGGACTGACCCTGAAGCGTTGAGAAGTCAACATTTTAACGTCAGAACTATCCAATCACTTAATCACAGGTAATGTCTGTTCCAGGTCAGAAATGCTCCATCATATTGTCCTTTTATGACTCATGTTTTTAGGTTTATTTGATGTAATTTTTCTTTCTTTAACATTTTTGTAGTGAATGTCCAACTCATGAGGGCGATGGTTGCCAGTGCTGGTAATGGGACACTTCCCCATTAAAGACATCCAGTATCTACCTCAAGCACTGCCAGATAGGGCGTAGCACAGCAGAGTAAAGGTCTCTCTACTCTGCCTCAACAATACACCTCAGCACTCACTTCAGAAGAATACTCCTCCTGCCATACCTTTGTGACATTTTTCCATTTCAACTCAAGCCATGATGTGATTCGCTGAGCAGAATCACCAAGTAGTGTCTGAATAGGGGCAGTTTTGTGTTGTGGGGTCCATGCCCACTACTGGGATTAAACTGCCCAACACATATATCTCATTAATCCGAGCTAGATTTGAGCCCAACTCCCAGAAGTAAAAGCCCAAA
This sequence comes from Pristiophorus japonicus, assembly GCF_044704955.1. NCBI lineage: Eukaryota > Metazoa > Chordata > Chondrichthyes > Pristiophoridae > Pristiophorus > Pristiophorus japonicus. Next base: position 19,521,449 of record NC_091997.1, read on the forward strand.
TGTTCCACTCCTTCCCCAACATATCATGGGCCTAGCCCAGGAAAGACCCGGACAAGAGCAGTCCACCACTAAGGCAGGGATGGGTGGCAGGAAAATCTGATCTTAAAAACAACAGACTGAGAGAAGGCCACTGACCCTTCCAACAGACCATGTACAAGTGAAACGGCCATTGACTCTACACAACTTTATATAATTTTCTGAGGGAGGTGAATAGCCAAAGATCAAACATCTGAGAAGACAAATTATTGACCTTTTTCCCTTAGAATCATAAATGCACAGAAGGAGGCCATTCGGCCCATCGAGTTTGCGCCGGCTCGATCGAAGAGCAATTCAGTTAGTTGCACTCCCCCGCTCTTTCACCATATCCCTGCAATTCTTTTCTCCTTCAAGTATTTATCTAATTCCCAAGGCTACTATTGAATCGGTTTCTACTGGCTGATCAGGCAGTGCATTCCGAATCCTAGCCATTCGTTGCGTAAAAAAGTTTTTCCTCATGTCGCCTCTGGTTCTTTTGGCAATCACCTTGAATCTGTGACCTCCGGTTATCGACCCTTCAGCCATTTACAAAAGTCAGCCAATTTCAGTGCACGTCTTAACCATTATTTCCGAAGGTAATTGGGTGAAAATGCTTACAAAGCCCAGTCAGAATTTCAATCATGCTCATTCAAGAATGGAAGGGGTAACAGCAGCGAAACCTGATAGTGCGTGACTCAACCAAAAGCTTTCTTGGGAAACGGCCCTTCTTGCGGAATGAAAAGCAACATTTCCATTCTGCTCTCAAGATTGCAAAATTACTTTGTTATCTTCGTGGGTCTAGTTCAGTTAATTCAATGTGAGTCAATGTTCTAGAATATTGTTTTTAAAAAAATGCTGCTGTGAATACCAGCACTTCAGCGGGTCACTAAAGGACGCGACGCACTAAAGCATGCCACCCACCATCACCTCAGTAAAACCCCAACACTGCACGAGGTAGAAACAGCCATAAGACAGCTTAAGAACAACAAGGCTACAGGAGCGGCGGGAATCCCTGCTGAGGCACTAAAGTATGGTGGAAAGGCACTGCTGGCGCGAATACATGAACTCAATTTTTAAGAACATTATTTAAGTGTCAGTGAGAGACAATAGAGAACCGCTTGTATTTGTATAAAGTGATTTTTATACTTTTAAAAGAATTTCCAAACAAATCCACTGTGGTTGCCGTGATTTTTGTGAGTTAAAATGGGCCCAGCTACTCCCGGATTCAGGGGCAGATTGATTTGAGTATTTGGCTGCCCAGCACACTCCCGAGCCCACACTGCGATACGTGTGCGTACTACTGTGCAGCAGAGTTGGTCTCCAGTTGTCTTGGGTAATCCTTGCCACTGGACCAAGACTTAGCTCTGTCACGCCTGTGTGGTGTCTGGTGTACAATGGCCACCTCACATTAAAAAAATTCACGCACAGGCATCTTCCTCCCTTCAGGATGTAGTTCAGATTCTTCATTGAAACACCTGTGAACTCGTCCTTTTTTGGAGTGGAAGCAAGTCATCCTCGTTTCGAGGGACCGCCTATGATGGATGACATCTCTCTCATCTGGAGGGTGGAGAGCATACCGGGAGATCTCAGAGATGCAGTGATCGTGACCATTTTTAACAAAGGGGACAAGTCCGATTGCGGCAACTACAGGGGAATCTCCCTGCTATCAGCCACTGGGAAAGTTGTCGCTAGAGTCCTCCTCAATCGCCTTCTCCCTGTGGCCGAGGAGCTCCTCCCGCAGTGCAGATTTCGTCCCCTACGGGATACAATGGACATGATCTTTGCAGTTCGACAGTGTCAGGAAAAATGCAGGGAGCAGCGCCAGCCCTTTTACATGACCTTCTTCGACCTTACAAAGGCCTTTGACACTGTTAACCGCGAGGGTCAATGGAGCATCCTCCTCCGTTTCAGATTTCCCCAAAAGTTCGTCAACATCCTCCGCCTGCTCCACGACGACATGCAGGCCGTGATCCTTAACAATGGCTCCATCACAGACCCAACCCACGTCCGGACCTGGGTCAAACAGGTATGCGTCATCGCCCCAACCCTCTTCTCAATCTTCCTCGCTGCCGTGCTTCACCTCACAGTCAACAAGCTCCCTGTTGGAGTGGAACTAAACTCATCGTCATCATCATCATCATCATAGGCAGTCCCTCGAACGAGGATGACTTACTTCCACACGAGTTCACAGATGTTTCAATGAAGGACCCGATATACCAGTCCTGAACTCCAATTGAGGGGGTGGAAGATGCCAGTGCGTGGATTTTTTTAACATGTGGTGACTGTCGCACACCAGCCACCACACGGGCTTGACAGAGCTTGGCCTTTATCCAGTGGCAAGGGTTAACCAGGATGACTGGAGGCCTGCTCTGCTGCACGGACACATCACAGTGTGGGCAGGCTCGTGCTGCCCCTGTGCCCTCGGCTCTTCTAGGCCCTGTACCCTCATTCACCGCACTTCCACCACGATCTCTCACCGCTCCTCCGCCACAAACATTTGCCGCAACTCCACCACGATCCCGCACCGCTCCACCACCACAAAAACACTTGCCGTACCTCAGCCACGACTCTTTCACCTCCTTTACGGCACTCCTTAAAAACTTACCTCTTTGACCGAACTGTCCCAATATCTTCAGATATGGCTCGGTGTTAAATCTTGTCTGATAATCACTCATGTGAAGTGCCTTGGGTCGTTTTATTAAGTTAAAGGCGCTGTGAATGTGTGAACTAAACTACAGAACAGAACCTGTTCAACCTTCGCCGTCTCCAGGCCAGGTCCAAGACCACCCCAACCTCTGTCGTCGAGCTACAGTACGCGGACGACGCCTGCGTCTGCACACATAGAGGCTGAACTCCAGGATATAGTCGACGTATTTACTGAGGTGTACGAAAGCATGGGCCTTACACTAAACATCCGTAAGACAAAGGTCCTCCACCAGCCTGTCCTCGCCGCACAGCACTGCCCTCCAATCATCAAGATCCACGGCGCGGCCCTGGACAACGTGGACCATTTCCCATACCTCGGAAGCCTCTTGTCAAGAAGAGCAGGCATTGATGACGAGATTCAACACCGCCTCCAGTGCGCCAGTGCAGCCTTTGGCCACCTGAGGAAAAGAGTGTTTGAAGACCAGGCCCTCAAATCTGCCACCAAGGTCATGCTCTACAGGGCTGTAGTAATACCTGCCCTCCTGTATGGCTCAGACATAGACCATGTACAGTAGACACCTCAAGTCGCTGGAGAAATACCACCAATGATGTCACCGCAAGATCCTACAAATCCCCTGGGAGGACAGATGCACCAACATTAGCGTCCTCGATCAGGCCAACATCCCCAGCATTAAAGCATTGACCAAACTTGATCAGCTCCACTGGGCAGGCCACACAGTTCGCATGCCAGACACGAGACTCCCAAAGCAAGTGCTCTGCTCGGAACTCCTTCACGGTAAACGAACCAAAGCTGGGTAGAGGAAATGTTACAAGGACACCCTCAAAGCCTCCTTGATAAAGTGCAACATCCCCACTGACACCTGGGAGTCCCTGGCTAAAGACCGCCCTAAGTGGAGGAAGTGCATCCGGGAGGGCGCTGAGCGCCTCGAGTCTCGTCGCTGAGAGCATGCAGAAATCAAGCGCATGCAGCGGAAGGAGCGTGCGGCAAACCAATCCCACCCACCCTTTCCCTCAACGACTGTCTGTCCCGCCTGTGACAGGGAGTGTGGCTCTCGTATTGGACTGTTCAGCCACTTAAGGACTCATTTTAAGAGTGGAAGCAAGCCTTCCTCGATTCCGAGGGACTGCCTATGATGATGATTATGAAAGGCCGCGACTGCTGCAAGTGGAGTTGAATTCGATGCGTGTGTGCAGTTTCAGTGTTGTTTCGGTTGTTCGTGAACTGAAAAGAGAGAAAGGAGGGGAGGAGGTGGTGAAAAGGGTTCACTATTGCCCAACAGAGCCATGTCAGGAAAAGGAAATCTGTGCCAGCAAAACAGTAAATGCCCATTTTTATTAATCTTCTTATTTTTATGACTTTTCTTCTCCGTTTGTGCAAATAAATGTCCGCAACCCTTCCCCCACGAAAATATCATACATTAATAATTAAACCAATGATTATACATTATTAAACCAACCCAGAGCTCCATAGATTCCGTAGATTTAGGTATGCGATAGTACCATGTTGTTATACATCCATGCTTAAACCACCACAGATTTATGCACGGGACGTTCCTGAGCAGTTTCTGGTCGTTGGCAGCAGCTTCCGCTTCGTTGGCAGCAGTCACTCCGTTCACTAACATAGTAAGAAAAGGAAACACTGGCTGGTCATGTCATAATGGGACTGCGAGGTGACATCATAATTCACTCCTTGGTGATGCTGTCACCTGGAGCTCAGCAATGAAGAATCGCTGAAAAAATCCAGTCCCTGAACTCAGTTATAATAGTTAAATCAACCCAAGGAAGCAAACCAAAGCACCACTGAAGGGGTGTTACTGGCAGTCTGATTTGGATATTAAAAGTACGCTGACTTTAGTCTCACCTGTGGTCATTGCGAGTCATGGCTACTTCATTCTTCTAAAAGATTCTTCGACAACACCTCCCAAACCCACAAGCTCTAGCGCCTAGAAGGACAAGGGCAGCAGGTGCATGGGAGCACCATCACCTGCAATTTCCCCTCCAAGTCACACACCATCCTGACTTGGAAATATATCGGCGTTCCTTCATTGTCACTGGGTCAAAATCCTGGAATTCCCTCCCTAACAGCGCTGTGGGAGCATCTTCACCACACGGACTGCGGCGGTTCAAGAAGGCGGCTCACCACCACCTTCTCAGGGGCAATTAGGGATGGGCAATAAATGCCGGTCTTGCCAGCGATGTCCACATCCCATGAACGAATATATTTTTAAAAATTCTTCTAATTGTCTACCAGTTGATGCAATGTTGAATATGTCATTTTCTATTATCAATCTAAAATGTGCACGATATGCCAATATTAGAATTATTATTTTGTTTCGAGTGGTCTCTAGTGTTTCTTGTAAAATCTTCTGGAATATTATCCACACTGATTGAATTTTAGAGGAGTGGGGTGAAGAGCTTGCTCTTTAATTATTCCTTCTCAGAATTCCTTGGTAAAGACAACACAGTGCCTCAAAGTAATAGCACTACCTCAAATGCATTCAATATGGTTTCTGAACCTGTTTCATTTCGAGAATTGCACTTTAGAAAAAGGAAGAAACACTAATATTTGTCAAAAATGCACACAATCCTTTGATCCTTTAATACTACAGGAATAAAATAACAATGGATGCCAATTCAGTTTTCTGTAGAACACAGTAACCCACTGATCTGTTCACAAACCATATTATATAGCGAGGCACAGTGAATAGATTTATTACTAGAGGGAGCCAAACACCACAAATATGGGGGAACCACATTACTCAAACTGAACAGCAGCATAGTTTGTTTGGAGTTTGCTACATAGAGATTTCAATAATGGAGGTTATCGACTCCTGATTTAAAGAGTGATTTGATGTTCGTCCATCACTTTTCTAGCCAGCTTCAGCTCTGAAACCCAAGTCAGGCCAAGATTTGAAATCACAGGTTATTAGAAGGAACTGGTCTGATTTAAAAAAATCTCCTCTCACCACTAGCCTCAACAAAATTGCACCCTTTCTTGTCTCTGCCTGTCTCTTTCTCTTTGTCTGTTTCCGTTTCATGATCCAGCGTATCTCGGCACACATTTCACCGTTATCTATATATTAACATTGACTGGTTGAAAATCACAGGCTGTGCTTCTCAGATATGCTCCTTGCAAGCACCATCCTCCCTGGGAGTACCCGATTGCAGAATTGTTCTGTAGATTTCACCTAACTGCTATGGTAATTGCTGCTCTGAACTTTCGTATTCATTCTATGCTGACATTACACGAGTTACACTAGCTGTTCCAGGCCTGGAACATCGGGGCCCCCCCGACCTGCGAGAGAACACCTCCACAGGTCGGGTTCTCAAAAGAGCCAGTTCGGCGTACCACTACAACTTCCAGCGTGAGCTGCTCCAAGTGTGCGACGGCTTCGAGGTGGGCGATGCCATCAAAAGCCAGGTCGCCGTTTGGAGCGTGGGCAGGAACTTCGGCGGGGCCTAGGCACAGCAGAGGAGCGGGAAGGTCGGGGCAGATGAGCAGCGGGAGATCGCGGCGGAGGTGCGGCAAATGATTGAGGCGGAGGAGCGGTGAGACATCTTGGCTGAGATTCGGTGAGTGATCATGCCGGAGGTTCGGTGAATGTTTGGTGCGGAGGTGCGGTGAGAGACCGTGGCGGAGGTGCGGCAAACGCTTTGTGGCGGAGGAGCGGCGAGAGATCGTGGCGGCAATGCGTCGCATGTTAATGGCGGCGGAGCGGTGAGAGATCGTGGTGGAGGAGAAGTGAGAGATCGTGGCAGAGGTGCGGCAATTATTTTTGAGGCAGAGGAACGGCGAGAGATCGTGACGGCGGTGCAGCGAATTTTGTGGTGGTGGAGCGACGAGAGATCGTGGTGGAGGTGCAGCAAATAAGGATGCGGAGCCCAGAAGAGCCCATGGCCCAGGGCAGCACGGGCCAGCCTACACTATTAATGTGTGCGCATTAGGTCCGTGCAGCAGAGCAGGTCTCCAGTCATCCTGGTTAACCCTTGCCACTGGATAAAGGCCTAGCTCTGTCAAGCCCGTGTGGTGGCTGATGTGCAACGGTCACCACACGTTAAAAAAATCCACGCACAGGCATCTTCCACCCTTCAACTGGAATTATGGACTGGAACATCGGGTCCTTCATTGAAACATCTGTGAACTCATGCGGAAGCAAGTCATCCTCGTTCGGGGGACCGCCTATGATGATGATGACGATGATGACACTAGTTACACTAGTTGGCACCTTCACTGTGTTTACATCAAGATTCATCACTCAGTTTCCTCTTCCAATTCCTTCTTTCTCAGGATCTCAAAATGTGACCATTCGTATCTCCCTCAGACCTTTCACCTAATCTTCTTCTTCCGTATGGTGGTAGCAAAGCAAATCAAACGTCAATATCCAAGTCGGATATCCAGGCCAAAGCTTCTGGTGTAACAGCGTGGATATCTTGTAGGCTCCTGCGAATTTCCACTGAGGGCAGTGCTCAGTGATGTGCTCCAGGGTCTGAATAGGAGCTCCACAGTCACATGATAGGAATGCTTTAATCTTCCACCTGTGGAGAAAGTGGCAGCATCGACCGTGACCGGCTCTGAGGCAGTTGATGGTTGTCCACTGTTTGCGAGGAAGGTTTGATCCTTCAGGTTGTACTGTGGGGTCCTCTATAAAGAAGTCCATTGTGTATGTCACAGTTCTTCCAAGCATTTCACCATCAGTCATCAAGGCTGCAGGGAGATCGCTGAAGGGCTTCGGCGACGGTCCAAAATGGCCTTCTAGATTTGGGACGGGTTGATGGTAGGTTGTTCAAGCCTGGATCGGCATGACTTTGCTGGTGTAGCGGTTGTATTCTCTGGAGACTGCAGACTCGCAGCCTAGGTGTGGTGGTGCGTTGTTTGCAAGCACGGGGAGCTAAGGTGTTGGTGTCGATAAAAGCGTACCGGCGATAATTCTCATGGTGGAATTCAGCTGGACATCAACGGATTTGGCATGCGGACTTGATAGCCTAATCAACCTACTTTTCACCTGCGCCTACTCTTTTCAAGCAAGTGCCACAGGTGTGACGAAACTTGGTGGTGTCAAGTGTTGTGGGCCTTGGCCAGTCACTAGGATTCTCAATTAAAAATAAAATCCTTTGATTGTGCAGGAACGATTTATCTCCAGTGGCAAACCTGCCTGCCCACCATGTGAACATTTTCCCAAGGCTCAGTAGGTCATGGGTGCGAGGCCCAGGCCAGGGCTGTCAGGATAGGTCTCAGTTGTGATGGCCCAGTGCAGTCCGATAGTGTTAAGGTTCGCCCATGAATACAGGCCACTTGTATGAGAGGACGAGGGCCTGTGGATTTGTACACAAGCAAGGGGTTAATGCCTTCAGGGGAGGAGTGGAAAGAAGAAAATTGGCAGAGAAAAGAAATCACTGAAGCAGTGGAGACGCTTAAAAATGCGAATTATGGAACCATTCCAAGTCACTTTCCATATCTCAACAACGCCCTGCAGCCCTGTATAAAATATGTTAGGGCTCTATACCTGCAGTGGCAGACTGCGAATCAAACATTGAATTAATTACAAAGAGCAAAAAGAATTAGTCAGCTGTTATAATTTAATTTCATATCTAGGATTTCAGTTGCAAATATAGTAATTAGATGGTTACTATCATCGCTACCTCCTCTTCCGTAATCGGTTACTGGATCCACAGCAGGAGAATACAGCACTGCTACAGCTGGCATGATCTAAGACTGAAACCCCCATTTAAAGGTCTATGGGAATAGGGGGTGCAAGGGATGGCATTTGACATGATGCCAGAGAACATGCAGAGAGGATGTTTCCATTCATGGGGGAATCTAGAACTAGGGGGCATAGTTTAAGAATAAGGGGTCGCCCATTAAGAACTGAGATGAGGAATTTCTTCTCTCAGAGGGCCTTAAATCTGTGGAATTCCGTGCCCCAGATAGCTGTGGAGGCTGGGTCACTGAATATATTTAAGGTGGAGAAAGACAGATTTTTGAACGATAAGGGAGTGAAGGGTTATGGGAAGCGGGCAGAGAAGTGAAGCTGAGCCCAAGATCAGATCAGCCACGACCTTATTAAATGGCGGAGCAGGTTCGAGGGGCCAAATTATCTACTCCTGCTCCGATTTCTCATGTTTCTTAACATCTCACGGGATTGGTACTGATATAGGTTGCACAAACCATGATAGAGTGCTCCACTTCATGGGTAAGGGCACTCCATCTGAGAGGGGGTCTTAAGTGTGCAAGAGGGGACACTGCACATGATGGAATGCAACATCTGCTGGCTTGGTTTGAGGGGGTTGCAGGGACTACAAACAAGAAGGCAGAATCTGTCAATTTATTTTGACTTGAGGGGCATTACACAAGACAGAGCAATGTCATGTCATGGTGTGGGGAAGTTGGGAATTACATCTCTGATGGATTGACATCAGAGGAGAAACCTTTCACTTTTGTGCCATTTAGAGCAGGGTTATTTGGGAACGCATATTGGAATATCGTGTGAGGAAGATAGTCTGGTCTTTATGCTTCCTGTTCAATTTTCTGTCCACCTAATTTAATAGGAGGAAAATGAGACGGGCTGTGTAAACAGCGAGTTATTATCTTTGCCTGATATTCCAATATGCAATCCTCACGTGCACTGCTCTGAGCTGAGATTTCTAGTAAACAACAAATTTGGCCTTATTCACAACTTCAGCTGGTTTATCAGATTGGTTGCTGCTAAGTTCCTGATATTCCATCTCTAAAAGATGTCTTTTATTGTTTTCTACAAGGCATTGGAATGCTAAATCAGGTTATGCCAATCAAGGTAGGTAATACACAGAGCTGGAAATGGGACGAGGTTTGGGGCCGACACCTTGGACCTGCTTCCCACTCATACCAAAACCCCCCCAAAAACCCCACTTGGGTCTTCCCCAACTTGGAACAACTGAGAACACGAGCTCGGCATGTGGTGACACACCAGCATGGAACTTTTGTGTCAGCCATGGCTCAGTGGGTTCCATTCTTGTCTCTGAGTCAGAAGGTTGTGGGTTCATATCCCACTCCTGGGACTTAAGCACACACTCTAGGCTGACACTTCAGTGCAGTGCTGAGGGAGCACTGCACTGTTGGAGGTGCCATCTTTCAGATGAGACGTTGAACCGAGGTCCTGTCTGCTCTATCAGGTGGACGTAAAAAATCCCATGGCATTATTTCGAGGAAGAGCAGAGTTATCCCTTGTGTCCTGGCCAATATATATTCCTCAATCAACATAACAAAAAGAGATTATCTGATCATTATCACATTGCTGTTTCTGGGAGTTTGCTGTGCGTAAAATGGCTGTGTTTCCTACATTATAACAGTGACTACATTTCAAAAAGTACTTCATTGGCTGTAAAGCGCTTTGAGATACCTGGTGGCCGTGCAAGGCGCTATATAAACGCAAGTCTTTCTTTTTTTTAACTATTATGGAGCATTTCTTCCTGAAAGTTTTGAACTTGATGCAAGTGTTTTGCAGGAGGAATACATGTAAAGGTTCTGACTCACAAATCAGCCAAGTTGAGCAAACAGACCTTCAAACAATTCTCACAACAAGAGGAGATTCTAAGGATTTTCACTTGTCCTATTTGCACATGTTTCATTATGATTGTGATTAACATAGGAGAGAAAATACACAACATGTTACCTGTGTTTAATTATTAAAGAGGCAAGACTGACTGAATAAAACAGAAATTACCAAAGACTGGGTTTTCTACCAGCCGCTGATTGGACGTTAAGCATCAGCTAAACCGCTGGATTTAGAATCAAACCATAACTGCTCACTCTCTTCGGAAAAGCTCAAACTTTGATAAACATGAAGAATTTCTGCAATTCTCTCAGGCACCCAGGCCATAGATTCAAAAGAGGCAAAATCAAACGTCAGTATCTCTTGTGCTCAATGACAGACAATTGCCAATGGAATTGCTGCAACCCAGCACAAGATCACACACACACACACACACCCCCCCAGAGTGAAAAGTTCCAGAATTTCACAAAGGTAGCATGATACATCAATAGATGAGAGGCAGCATTGATAGTTGCGGATGGATTATAGCCATGATTTCCTAAGAGATTTCTGTGTGTTTTCTTGGTCTTGAATTCCCTGGTTTACCTTCTGTAAAAATGACCCTGGCTCAGATTGTGTGTGTCCCTTTTTTGGGGAGATTGCATCCCCTGCTGGGCCATCTTGATTCTAGTGCGTGGCCTGTTGCTGCAATCTCAGTGTTCTGCTCCTCTGCCAGGAACTTTTCCCTGTACTTTGAGCTGGCTCCGATCTGTTTCTGCTGGTTCCCATCAATGTTCCCTGTGAGCTGTGCCCTGTTCGAGACCTCTTTTAGTGTGCGGTCCCTTTAAATGTCCGTGCATGCCCTTCGAGCCTGCACCACCATTCAATATGATCATGGCTGATCATTCAACCTCAGTACCCCACCTCAGCCTTCTCTCCACACCCCCTGATCCCTTTAGCCGTAAGGGCCACATCTAACTCCCTTTCGAATATGTCCAACGAACTGGACTCAACAACTTTCTGTGGCAGAGAATTCCACAGGTTCACAACTCTCTGGATGAAGAAGTTTCTTCTCATCTCGGTCCTATATGGCTCACCCCTTATCCTTAGACTGTGTCCCCTGGTTCTGGACTTCCCCAACATTGGGAACATTCTTCCTGCATCTAACCCTGTTCAGTCCCGTCATAATTTTATACGTTTCTATGAGATCCCCTCTCATTCTTCTAAATTCCAGTGAGTATAAGCTTAGCCGATCCAGTCTTTCCTCATATGTCAGTCCTGCCATCCCGGGAATCAGTCTGCTGAACCTTCGCTGCACTCCCTCAATAGCAAACACGTCCTTCCTCAGATTAGGAGACCAAAACTGCACACAATACTCAAGGTGTGGTCTCACCAAGGCCCTGTACAACTGCAGCAAGACCTCCCCACTCCTATACTCAAATCCCCTCACTATGAAGACCAGCATGCCATTTGCTTTCTTTACTGCCTGCTGTACCTGCATGCCTACCTTCAACGACTGATGGACCATGACACCCAGGTCTCATTGCACCTCCCCTTTTCCTAATCTGTCACCATTCAGATAATATTCTGCCTTCCTGTTTTTGCCACCAAAGTGGATAACCTCACATTTATCCACAATATACTGCATCTGCCATGCATTTGCCCATTCACCTAACCTGTCCAAGTTCCCCTCCAGCCTCTTAGCATCCTCCTCGCAGCTCGCACTGCCACCCAGCTTAGTGTCATCTGCAAACTTGGAGATATTACATTCAATTCCTTTGTCTAAATCATGAATGTATCTTGTAAATAGCTGGAGTCCCAGCACTGAACCCTGCGGCACCCCACTAGTCACTGCCTGCCATTCTGAAAAGGACCCGTTTATTCCCACTCTTTGTTTCCTGTCTGCCAACCATTTCTCTATCCATGTTAATACATTACCCCCAATACCATGTGCCTTAATTTTGCACACTAATCTCTTGTGTGGGACCTTGTCAAAAGCCTTTTGAAATTCCAAATACACCACATCTACTGGTTCTCCCTTATCCACTCTACTAGTTACATCCTCAAAAAACTCTGGAAGATTTGTCAAGCATGATTTCCCTTTCATAAATCCATGCTGACTTGGACTGATCTTGTCACTGCTTTCCAAATTATATCTTTAATAATTGACCCCAGCATTTTCCCCACCACCGATGTCAGGCTAACCGGTCTATAATTCCCTATTTTCTCTCTCCCTCATTTTTTAAAAAGTGGGGTTACATTACCTACCCTCCAATCCATAGGAACTGATCCAGAGTCCATGGAATGTTGGAAAATGACCATGAATGCATCTACTATTTCTAGGGCCATTTCCTTAAGTACTCTGGGATGCAGACTATCAGGCCCTGGGGATTTATGGCCTTCAGTCCCTTCAATTTCCCTAACAGCATTTCCTGACTAATAAGGATTTCCTTCAGTTCCCCTTTCTCGCTAGACCCTCGGTCCTCTAGTATTATTGGGAGGTTATTCCTGTCTTCCTTACTGAAGACAGAACTAAAGTATTTGTTCAATTGGTCTGCCATTTCCTTGTTCCCCATTATGAATTCACCTGATTCTGACTGCAAGGGACCTACATTAGTCTTCACTAATCTTTTTCTCTTCACGTATCTATAGAAGCTTTTGCAGTCAGTTTTTATGTTCCCTGCAAGCTTACTCTCATACTCTATTTCCCCCCTCCTAATTAGACTCTTAGTGCTCCTCTGCTGAATTCTAAATTTCTCCCAATCCTCAGGTTTGCTGTTTTTTCTCGCCAATTTATATGCTTCTTCCTTGGATTTAACACTTTCCTTAATTTCCCTTGTTAGCCACGGTTGAGCCACCTTCCCTTTTTTATTTTTATGCCACACAGGGATGTACAATTGTTGTAGTTCATTCATGTGATCTTTAAATGTCTGCCATTGCCTATCCACCGTCAACCCTAGCCAATCTATCCTAGCCAATTCACGTTTCATACCATCAAAGTTTCCTTTCTTTTAAGTTCAGGACCATAGTCTCTGAATTAACTATGTCACTCTTCATCTTAATAAAGAATTCTACCATATTATGGTCACTCTTCCCCAAGGGCCCTCACAAGACCAGATTGCTAATTAATCCTCTCTCGTTACACAAGACCCAGTCTCGGATGGCCTGCTCTCTGGTTGGTTCGTCGACATATTGGTCTAGAAAACCATCCCTTATACACTCCAGGAACTCCTCCTCCACAGTATTGCTACCAGTTTGGTTAGCCTGATCAATATGTAGATTAAAGTCACCCATGATAACTGCTGTACCCTTGTTGCACGCATCCCTAATTTCCTGATTGATGCCGTCCCCAACCTCCCTACAACTGTTTGGTGGTCTGCACACCACTCTCACTAATAATTTCTGCCCTTTGGTGTTTCACAGCTCTACCCATATAGATTCCACATCATCCACACTAATGTCCTTCCTTACTATTGCAGCGGTAAGCACTTCCAGGCAAGAGAGCAGTTTCCAGCGTCTGGCTGGGACATTTGGTGCCAGTTTCGAGAGGGCGCAGATCAGTACCGCCTGGAAGTCTCTGCAACGTCTCTGATTGCAAAAGCGGCTCGATTTTTGGCTGTTTCCCAATCTTTGGTGCCCGAGAGCCTAATGAGCAACTGTGCTGATGATGAGTCCTCCATCCAGGAGATAGCTACTATGGCAACCCGACATTACAGATGTCCCTGAACTACCCACATGACTTTGTATCTATTGAAGCAAATATTGATTGAAATTAAATTACCTGTACTGCAAATGTAATTCAAAATGGCATTAGACAAGTATCAAATTAGGCCGTAACCAATGTGAGGATGTGTACTGATTTTGGATTTGAGAGTTAACTGTTTGACACTTCTTTTTAATTCTCAAAGTCAGAAATCATTAAGGTTGACTGAAACAGCCTTTTATCTTTTCTATTGATTCTTTAAACAACAATGAGTCGCCCTCCCCAATCCCACCCCATCACTGTTATAAAAGTATGACACCAATTTATGCCATCAGGCTCATTAGTTCAATGTATGTTTCCGCAAATGCATTGTTAAAAATTGTCCAACTGTGCCAATATGTAAATCAATATATAATTTTTGTTTTAAATTAAAAAAACGTCAATGTAGAAAAGAAGTGATTGCTGATGGTATTAGAGAAGAATGTTGCGGGAGGGGTTATTGAACCTGACTGAATGTTTTAGTCATCTGTAGCAGTACAGGCCAGCCTCACTGGGTCATGTTTATAAAGCTCCCTCATGTGGTCAAAATCCTTTGAGCGAGGAAGGAAAGTTGTAATTCTCTGCTGCTTTTGTTTTTCCTTTAAAGTGAAGTAAATGCCAACAATGATTTGCCCTTGGACCTGTGATAGTACAACCCTAAATACATTGACAATGTGTGCTGCAATTGGGACTTGTGCTGATGGTTTACACTAGGAGCAGGAAGAGTTTGTTAAACGCATATTTCGCATTTTTGTACAACTAATGACTAGGCAAAATCCTTTACTGAACCTTTAGATGTGGTCTTTTTACAATTTTTAAATCTTTGTTCTCGGGATGTGGGCGTCGCTGGCAAATATTGTCCATCCCGAATTGCCCTCGAGGTGATGGTGAGCCACCTTCTTGAACCACTGCAGTCCGTGTGGTGAAGGTGCTCCCACTTTGTCGTAGCAGTTTGTTACAACTGAGTGGTTTGTTAGGCCATTTCAGAGGGCAATTAATCTGGAGCCACATATAGGCCAGACCAGTTAAGGACAGCAGATTTCCTTCTCCAAAGGGCATTAGTGAACCAGATGGGTTTTTATGACAATCTGATTGTTTTATGGTCATCATTACTGATACTAGCTTTTTAATTCTAAATTTATTTAATTTAAATCCCCCCAGCTGCCATGGTGGGATCTGAACTCACGTCTCTACATTATTATGCCAGGCCTCTGGATTACTAGTCCAGTGACATAACCACTATGCTACTGTACCCCTAGTCCACCTGGTCTCCCTGACATTTGCTCTCTTCATATAATAGATTTCAGTTGTAAAGTTGTTTTTAAAGAGTTTAATTCTTACATGCATTTTCACCAATGTCACTGCCTTTTCTACTTAAAAGAAAGTCACCTGTAAGTTGTTGCTGATCTCTTTAAATAGCGCTGATGGGAGGTCCTTCCTGCTACTGAATACCTGTTCAGCTGTTCCTGATTTGGAGAAGGCATTGAATGGGGAGGCTTGCACCATTCCACTCAGTTTTGTGTTGGCTGGGTGAAGTTTTTAATTTATATTAAGTGGCATCACAGAATGCATCTGGCAATAGGTGCACTGAGAACAAACATCTCATGAAGTTTACCCTGGTAGCTAACAGAGAGCAAAAAAGGGCCAGGGAATTTGTTCTGGGCTGCCAAGAAGCATGAACAATCTCCGGGTTAATTGGATGGAGCAGTGCGTTGGCCGTAATGTAGAGTCATAGAGTCATAAAATGGTTACAGCACGGAAGTAGGCCATTTGGCCTGTCAAACCCGTGCCGACTCTCAGCTCGTCCCACTCCCCCGCCCTTTCCCCGTTGCCCTGCAAATGTTTTTCCTTCAGGTACTTATCCAACTCCCTTTAGAAAGATAAGATTGAGTCTGCCTCCACCACCCTCTCAGGCATTACATTCCAGATCCCAACCGTTCACTGCGTAAAAAGGCTTCGTCGCCTTTGGTTCTTCTGCCAATGACCTTAAATCTGTGTCCTCTGGTTCTCGACCCTTCCGCCAATGGGAACAGTTTCTCTCTATCTACTCTGTCCAGACCCCTCATGATTTTGAACACCTCCATCATTCTCCTCTCAATCTTGTCTACTCCAAGGAGAACAACCCCAGCTTCACCAGTCGATCAACGTAACTGAAGTCCCTCATTTCTGGAATCATTCTCGGAAATCTTTTCTGCACCTTTCCTAAGGCCTTCACATCCTTCCTAAAGTGTGGTGCCTAGAATTGGACTCAGTATTCCAGTCAGGGCCGATCCAGTTTTTTATACAGGTTCATCATAATTTCCACATTTTTGTACTCTATGGGGCTGAAATTCAGGGCCGCCAGAGAGCTGGCGCACCTACATCTTTCTTCAAGATTTTTCCGCTGGGATCGTTGAGGCGGCCTTTCCTTCGATTTTCAGGACTCTGCTTTTATTTAAGTTGGACCGGAAGTTGGTCATAGTGGGGGCGGAAGTGAAGCGGTAAGTGAGGCTGGGGAGAGGAAGTTGGCGTGGGATCGCGTCTCCGCCACTGTCAATCAACAGTGGAGCGATGGTGACATCACAGCGCATGTGTGTCACCACGTTCTCTCCCCTCCGTTAAAGGAGAGAGAATCGGGCATTTTTTTATCTTCGGCCACTGGGCCACCAGGGAGAGTTTCGGCCGGGCCAGCGGCCTGGCACCCGAGAGGAGGTGCCAGGCTACCTGTTGGCAGCCCTGGCGAACCCGTGGGCACTATTTTGCCAGCCGATCGGGAAAGTTGGCCAGCAAAAATAAAGAAATGGTGGCTGCGGCAGTGGGCCCTCTCCTTGAAGGGCTGTCGTGCTGCCGGGCTGCACACAGTGAGGAGAAGGTGCACCGACAGAGAAAGCTGTCAGGGGCACCGCGCGGCAGGGGAACGATTTTTTTCCAGTGAATTTGGGTCAGTGTATTCTGTAGGTGCAGGAGAGTGTCGGTGCGTGTTTTTATGACGCACTTGCGGCAGTCATCAGCGGCGGGGCAGAATCAGGTCCAGGCCAAAAAATCCCCGAGCTGAATTTGGGTCGGGTTGGCCAATTGACCACAAAGCAGCAGCCACGGGATTCCGCCGCATGGCCGTCGCAAACGGGCAGTAACGGGTCTTAGCGAGACCCTGAATTTCGACCCCTAGACCTCTATTTATGCCCAGGATCCCGCAAGTCTTTTTACTGCTTTCTCAACCTGCCCTGCCACCTTCAATGATTTGTGCACACATACCCCTCGATCTCTCTGTTCGTGCACCTTCTTTCGGGTTGTACTATTTAGTTTATATGTCCCCTCCTCATTCTTTCCACCAAAGTGTATCATTTCACACTTTTCTACGTTAAATTTCATCTGCCACATGTCTGCCCATTTCACCAGCCTGTCAATGTCTTCCTGAAGTCTATCGCTTTCCTCCTCACTGTTTACTCTACTTCCAAGTTTTGTGTCATCTGCCAATTTTGAAATTGTGCCGTGTACACCCACGCCCAAGATTATAATGTATATCAAGAAAAGCGGTGATCCTTGAACTGACCCCTTGGGAATACCACTGTACACCTTCCTCCAGTCCGAAAAACAATTGTTCAGCACTACTCTCTGTTTCCTGTCACTTAGCCAATTTCGTATCCATGCTGCCACTGTCCCTTTATTTCATGGGCTTCAACCACCCTTGTACAATGGAGCTGCAAATGAATTAGATTCATCGTATGCTATTTTGTTCTAGACCCCTAATGAAAGTGACAGTTCAGTGGACATCTCACATCACTTAAGCTGTACCTGCGTAGCTAGTTTCAATGGCCCGGAATTTGCAGTCGGAACCATACCTCCGGAGCACACCTCCAATCGGCTAAAAAAAATTTGCCCTTACGTTCAGGCTCGCGGGCTTCGGAGACTTCGGGTCCTGGGCCTGCAGCATATGCTTGCTTAAAGGCCCACGGATCCCAGGGATGCAGACGGTTCGGAAGCATCTCTGGGATCACGAAGGCCAGGTCCTCAATATGCTTATGGGGTTCCATTTATGAACAGAATCCCCATAAGCATGTTAGAAATCCCCAAATAAGTAAATAATTTATACAACTAGAATAAAAATAAATGGTCCCATTTTCAGATTTAATTAATGGTTCCTTCAATAAAGCATATGTAATAAATTTGCATTAACTAATTTTGAGTGTTTGTGCGTGAGTTTTACATTTTAAATTTTAAATTTAAGATTTATATTAACCCTTACGCTGGTGAAAACAGGTGTAAAGGTTCTGTGGGCATTTGCTGGATAGTAGTTGGACAAATAGCCCATCTCTGCGCCAGCGAAAGTGATTTTTGGGTCGGTGTGGTAGATCTGTCAAGGTGAACCTTGTTGTAACTCAGAACTTGTGGGGCCATTTAGAAGGCTTATGACCAGCATGCACCATCATCGGCGCTGCCAAATCCTGCCCATCATGATTCATCATCATCATAGGCAGTCCCTCGGAATCGAGAAAGACTTGCTTCCACTCTTAAACTGAGTTCTCAGGTGACTAGACAGTCCAATACGAGAACCACAGTCCCTGTCACAGTGGGGCAGATAGTCGTTGAGGGAAGGTGGGACTGGTTTGCCGCACGCTCCTTCCGCTGCCTGTGCTTGGTTTCTGCATACTCTCGGTGATGAGACTCGAGGTGCTCAGTGCCCTCCCGGATGCACTTCCTCCACTTAGGGCAGTCTTTGGCCAGAGACTTCCAGGTGTCAGTGGGGATGTTGCACTTTATCAGGGAGGCTTTGAGGGTGTCCTTGCAACGATTCTGCTGCCCACCTTTGGCTCGTTTGCCACGAAGGAGTTCTGAGTAGAGCACTTGCTTTGGGATTTTCGTGTCTGGTAGGCGAACTATGTGGCCTGCCCAGCGGAGCTGATCAAGTGTGGTCAGTGCTTCAATTCTGGATGATTAGGGTATTGGACAATGGTGTTCCATCAACAACAAAGCAAGGCTATTCTACTGCTGAGTTTCTCTCTGAGTTGAGTCATCCTGCCCTGATCATAGCACGTAGGATAGATTTTCTTGAACTACTTCGCTTAACTTTCCTTTGTGTGTGAACTTGAGTTACTTTTTTCCAATTAACTGTCAGTCTGTGAATGAAATAGCAGTTCTTGGAATTGAAAGGCTGGCTCTTTTATGGGGTGTCCTTGTTGGTCATAATTAAAAGGAAGTAGTGATTTTGAAAAGCATCTATAAATTAAAGGTCGAAAACTTCAGGTAAAATGAATCATAGTGATAGCTCTCAATAGGAAAATAATCTGGTGCTGTGCTGTATAGATGTCACAATTGATGCTGGTAGTTAGTTATGCTGACGCAAATGTAGTGCTCGCATTAGACTTGTGAAGCAGGAGATATGAGGACTTTGGATCAGAGACAAACACATTGAGGTCAATAGGACACTCATTATGTGCTTCTGCATCTGTTGGGACCTTGCAATCAAAACTTAGCCACAAAACTGACAAAAAAAGTAGGCTCTGTTGCCCTGTAACAGAATCTCACATGTCATTAATCTATTAACTGCTGTAAAATATTCACAATTAATTCTGCAATTGGAGGCTAAGTTTACTGCATTGACATTATCTGTGTATCTCAGCATTTTGGAAACCTGGGGCATTGCACCATCCCTCTTCGATCTTTCAGTTCTGTGAGCCTTTCTTTATAATTTCGAGCTCCAAATCCTGAAGCTATCCTTATTGCTCTGCTTTCAATGCTTTCAAAAGCATTGGTGTCATTTCAATGAGAGGATGCTAACATTTCTATGCAATGTCCTAAATGTGACCGGACCTGTAAGTTGTACAGGATTAAAATGATCGGTTTCAATTTATAATCAAGCGACCCAAAGATGCATCCTAGTAATTGATTATTAATGTTAAGCACCTTCAACTTGACAGGGTACTTTAAATTAATCATAACCTGTTACACTCATAATAAATGGTCAGACTGAGTACTGTGTGTAATGAGCAAGTGTGACCTTAGCTCCTTTATTAAGGTTCCAGAGTGCAGGTACCTTGTGGGTGGCCTGCTTATATACTGTGCTCCCAAGGGATGCTAGGATCCCTTGGGACTCCAACAGGTAAGCTTCTGGTGGTCAGGTGTGATGCAGGTTACAAGGGGTTAAATACATAACATCACTCCACCGTGAAGTCAACAGTACACTCGTTTACAAGGTGAGACGATCTGGGGCTTTGCGCTCCCTTGTCGATCATCTCGGTACAAATGTTGGTGTGGGTGAGTTGGTCAGTTCTTCACTGGGCTGTTCGGCAGCCGGCTTTGTCGGGCTGCTGGGGATGATGAGTTTGGTTTCGTGGTCAACCATGATGTCAGTTGCCACTTGTGTGTGTGTTGGAGGGTTAGGGTGTTGGTGAACCGCAATTTGATTTGGTCCAAGTGTTTTCTGCGTATTTGTCCATTGGTCAGTTTGACCTGAAACACCCTACTCCCCTCTTTGGCTGTGACCGTGCCAGCGAGCCATTTGGGACCATGTCCATAATTGAGCACAAACACAGGATCATTGATCTTAATATCGTGTGACAAATTTGCGCGGTCATGGTGCACACTTTGTTGATGCTACTTGTCCTCCACGTGATCATGTAGATCAGGGTGGACAAGAGAGAGCCTTGTTTTAGGCACCCTTTTCATGAGCAGCTCGGCTGGGGGAATCCCGGTGAGTGAGTGGGGTCTGGTGCGGTAGCTGAGCAGTACTCGGGACAACTGGGTCTGTTGGGAGCCTTCCGACACACGTTTCAAGCTTTGCTTGATGGTCTGAACTGCCCGTTCTGCCTGGTCGTTGGATGTGGGCTTGAATGGGGCAGATGTGACATGTTTGATGCTGTTGCAGGTCATGAATTCCTTGAATTTAGCACTGATGAAGCATGGCCCATTGTCGCTGACTAGGACATCAGGCAAGATGTGCGTGGCAAACATGGCTCGTAGGCTTTCAATGGTGGTTGTGGATGTGCTTACAGACATTATAGCATATTCCATTTTGAATAAGCGTCCACGACGACCAAAAACATTTTGCCTAGGAATGGGCCCACATAGTCTACATGGATCCATGGTTTGGATGGCCATGACCACAAACTTAGCGGTGTCTCTCTGGGTGTATTGCTCAACTGAGAGCAAGTGTTGCACTGGCGCACGCATGACTCTAAATCTGAGTCGATACCAGGCCACCACACGTGGGATCTGGCTATGGCTTTCATCATTACAATGTCTGGGTGGGTGTTGTGCAGTTCACATATGAACATGTCTCTGCCTTTCTTGGGCAAGACTACGTGATTGCCCCACAAAAGACAGTCCGCCTGCAGGGACAACTCGTCTTTGCATCTGTGGAACGGCTTAATCGCTTCCTGCATCTCCGCTGGGACACTGGATCAGCTCCGTTGGAGGACACAGTTTTATACCAAGGACAGTAATGCATAATGGCTGGTCCAGGTCCTGATCTGGCGGGCCATAACGGGGGACTTCTCGTTCTCAAATGCCTCCATGACTATGAGCAAGTCAGTCAGCTGTGCCATTTCCACCCCGGTTCTCTGTGCCCGATCTGTGGTGGATTACATAGTTGTACGCCGACAGCGTGAGTGCCCATCTTTGGATGCGGGCAGAGGCATTGATATTAATCCCTTTGCTCTCCGAGACTAGTGATATGAGCGGCTTGTGGTCAGTTTCAAGCTCAAACTTGAGGCCAAATAAGTACTGGTGCATTTTTTTTACCCCGTAAACGCACGCCAGAGCCTCTTTTTCAACCATGCTGTAGGCCCTTTCGGCCTTGGACAAACTCCTGGATGCATACGCAACTGATTGCAAAATTCTCGATTCATTAGCCTGTTGTAACACACACGCGACCCCGTAAGACGACGCATCGCAAGCTAACAGTAATCGTTTACATGGGTTATACAGGACAAGCAGTTTGTTAGAACACAATAAGTTTCTGGCTTTTTTAAAGGTAGCCTCCTGTGAATTCCCCCATACCCAGTCATCTCCCTTGCGCAGTAGCACTTGTAGGGTTCTAGCAGGGTGCTTAACCCAGGTAGGAAATTACCGAAATAGTTAAGGAGCCCCAGGAACGACCACAGCTCTGTCACGTTCTGTGGTTGCGGCGCGTTCTTGATGGCCTCCATCTTGGCATCGGTGGGTCTGATGCCGTCTGCTGTGATTCTCCTTCCTAAGAATTCGACGACCTGTGCCAGGAAAACACACTTCGAGCTTTTTAACCTGAGCTCCACGCGATCCAACCGACTAAGAACCTCCTCCAGATTCTGCAAGTGCTCCATGGTGTCCCGACCTGTAACCAATATGTTGACGTGGAAGACCACTGTGCAAGGAACAGACTTTAGCAGGCTCTCCATGTTCCGCTGGAAGATCACTGCGGCCGACCGAATCCCAAACGGGCACCGGTTGTAGATAAACAGACCTTTGTCCGTGTTGATGCAGGTGAGGCCTTTGGAAGATTCCTTCAGCTCCTGCGTCTTGTAGGACGAGGTCAGGTCCAGCTTGGTGAACGTGTTCTCTCCAGCCGGGGTCGCAAATAGGTCGTCTGCCCTGGGTAGTGGGTACTGGTCCTGCAGCAAAAAACGGTTAATTGTTACTTTATAGTCCTTGCAAATTCTACCCGAACCATCCTCCTTGAGTACGGGAACAATCGCACTGGCCCAGTCGTTGAATTCCACCGGCGCGATGATGCCTTCTCTATGCAGCCTGCCCAGCTCGATTTCCATTTTTTCACGCATCATGTACGGTACCGCCCGAGCCTTGTGATGGATGGGTTGTGTGCCGGGAACCAAATAGATCTGCACTTTCGCCCCCGAGAAGCTTCCGATGCCTGGCTCGAATAACAAACTTGCTGAGAACCTGGGTCCATGCGGTGTCGTTGACGGATGAGAGCGCTCAGATGTCGTCCCAGTTCCAGCAGGAGTTTGTGTACTGCTCTATCATAGGAGACTTTAACTTCAGCACTGCCAATTACAGGGATTAGTTCCTTGGTGTAAGTCCTTAGTTTGGTGTGAATGGGACTGAGCTTGGGCCTGTGTGCCTTCTTTCCCCACAGCCTGTTGAAGGCTGTTTTACTCATTATGGACTGACTTGCCCCCGTGACCAGCTCCATAGATACTGGAATGCCATTCAGTTCAACTTTCAGCATTATTGGTGGGCATTTCGTCGTGAATGTGTGTACCGCGTACACCTCTGCCTTCTCAGTACGAGTTTCCAATTTTGTCTGATCCACTGTGGATCAATCTTCCTCTGCAACGTGGTGGTTTTCAGGATTGCAGCTCACCTGCACATTCGTTGGAGGTGTCCCATTGTTCTCCAGCCATTGCACGCATAGTGCTTAAAGTGGCATTGATGGGGCCGATGATCAACTCCGCAGCACCAACAGGGTGTTAACTGCCTCGCATTAACAAATGATGGCGGACTCTGGGTCAATTGAGGTCGGGCCACAGCAGCCGGCGTGTACGTTCTGCCATGTACATTTCTGCTCAAAACCGACATTACTTTATGCACAGTACTGGCCGAAACTTCTTTGTTCTGTGAAATCTGTTTGGTGTTGTCGCTGGTGGACATAAATACCTGGGCTATTGTTATGGCTTTACTCAGATTCAGAGTTTCTACAGTTAACAGTTTGCGAAGGATTGTCTCATGTCCGATGCCCAGTACAAAAAAGTCTCTGAGCATTTGTTCTAGGAATCCCTCAAACTCACAATGTCTTGCAAGGTGCCTTAGCTCGACGACGTAGCTCGCCACTTCCTGGCCACCCAATCGTTGACACATGTAGAACTGATATCTCGCCATCTAAATGCTTTCCTTTGGATTTAGGTGCTCCTGGACCAGTCTACACAATTCTTCGTAGGATTTCTCTGTTGGTTTTGCCGGGGCCAGGAGATTCTTCATGAGGCCATAGGTTGTTGCCCCACAGACAGTTAGGAGGATCGTCCTTCGTTTGGTGGCATTCTCGTCCCCTTCTAGCTTGTTGGCCACAAAGTATTGGTCCAGTCTCTCTACGAAGGCCTCCCAATCATCCCCTTCTGAGAACTTCTCCAGGGTGCAGACTGTTCTTTGCATTTTCACGTGGTTGTTCGTTACCTTGTCGCCAATTGTTACACTCATAATAAATGGTCAGACTGAGTACTGTGTGAAATGAGCAAGTGTGACCTTAGCTCCTTTATTAAGGTTCTAGAGTGCAAGTATATCGTGGGTGGCCTGCTTATATACTGTTCTCCCAAGGGATGCTGGGATCCCTTGGGGTTCCAACAGGTAGGCCCTCTGGTGGTCGGGTGTGATGCAGGTTACAAGGGGTTAAATACATAACATAACTTATCACATCCAAATTCCCCTCTTCCACCTTTGCTGAGGGCCAATCATTCATTGTATAAATGCAGTTCATCTTTCGCATTTTAATTCGCAACTTTCCTTCCCCGCCTCCGTTTTCGCCCCAGAAATGGCAAAGCTGAAAATTCAGTTCAATGCCTTTGTTCACATCTGCTTCAATTTACCTTGTTGCTTTTGAATATTATCAATCCTCCTTCGCTTCTAATGCATATCTTTGCTTCACAGGTAAACCTGGATCTGTTGCAGTCACAGCACGCAATGCACAACAGAAGCCAGAGGAAGAGAGGGTAATGCACACAGCCCAAGTTAACACAACCAGCACCAACACTGTAGCAGCACTTGTCCATGAAGACTCATTTAGCAAAGAGAAAGTAGCAACATCATTCCTGGAAGGCAGAACGTAATCTTCAATCAACTGTGGAGGAGCAGATGGGTGAAGAGGTCAGTGGGCATCTCCATAAGAAATACGTGTTGGAACAGCAGTTGGATATATACAATACCAGTGTTCAGTCTCAGAATACAATAGGTCAGGGGCTAAGCAACCTCCACACAACAGGAGGACAACATGATGGATTACAGTAGAATTCTCAGTGACACATGAGTGTAGCAGACGCTGTTCTAAGGCTTGGTCTTGTCTGCCATTATTGCACTCTCTATTCCTGTGTGGTAAAATGATCCATTCTCGGCATCAGAATGACAGACCTGACTGAGTTCAGTGCGGCATTTACATCCTGATACTTGTGTGTTCTATGGAGCTCGTGTGTAAAGGCTTGGTAACAGGTAAAGAAAAGAAAGACTTGCATTTATTTAGCGCCTTTCATGACCATCGGACATCTCAGAGTGCTTTACAACCAATGAAGTACTTTTGAAGTGTAGGCACTGTTGCAATGCGGGAAACGCGGCAGCCAATTTGCGCACAGCAAGCTCCCACATTCAACAACAATGTGATATTGACCAGATAATCTATTTTTGTTATGTTGATTGAGGGATAAATATTGGCCAGGACACCAGGGATAATTGCCCTGTTCTTCTTCAAAATAGTGCCATGGGATCTTATATGTCCACCTGAGAGAGCAGACAATGCCTCGGTTTAACATCTCATCTGAATGACGGCATTTCCGACAGTGCAGCATTCCCTCAGCACTGCACTGGAGTGTCGACCTATGTTTATGTGCTCAAGTCCCTGAACCCACAACCTTCTGACTCAGAAGTGAGGGTGCTACCCACTGAGACACAGCTGATAAGAGGTGATTTACTTAACTTAATTGAATCTATCCACTACTAATTAGCTCAGTTACTGTTTCCTGCTTGTCATAACTCATGATGAGTTAAACTCTTACCAGAAAACAAGACTTGATGTTAATGCTGCCTAACTCAATGTTAATGTCAAACCTGTTATTTTCAGATTAGCGCTAAGCCTGTGTAAAATGTACTGCTGCAGTAAAGTGCTAATCTTTCCTCCATCCCAAACAGTAAACAAGATTCAGCCATGGCTAAGCTTCTAAAAACCGGACAAAGTATGTTTGTTTTAGACTCCCGACACCAACTTAACCCAGCCAAGTAGGGTTCAGTGAATAATTCATCCCTGTATCTATTCTTCCAGCTTTCATTAGTCTCTACTCCTATACAGAAGAAAATCATGTTTTTATTTTTAATATTGACAAAAATTCAACCAGTAATTTGGCTTGCATTCTGAGATTAATTTCTACACTTCAAATTACTATATGATTTTCCAAAGGAAAGGCGTGTTTAATGAGTGCAGTATGAAGAAATGATTTATAGTTATTAATGGTTAAGATGTTTCCGAATCCTATTGAAACCAGCCACTCAGGTACAGCTTCAATTAAATGAATTAGGATTCATCTTCTGCTGTAAACTACACCCATTCATTTTCATTTTCATTCCAGCAGAGTACAGATTGCTATAAAGTAAACAAATGTACAGGATTGTGATAAAGTGATTGCATCAAGGCAGCATTCTCTTGAATTATTAATATATAACAACTGATGTTAGAAATGTGCAGAAAAATGAGAGCTGATGAATTTGTCTTTGGATGAGAGAAGGCAGAGAGGAGATTGGGAATGAATCTTCAGGCAAAGGGCACCACTAAATCAAACGTACAGGGGAGATTTTCATCGGCTCGGCCGAGTGGGAATGGGGCGATTGAGCGCCGAAGATTGCAGTGAGAAGCTTGCCGCTTTGTTCCCGCTCCCGGTAAAGCTGACGCCATCCTGAAAGGAGCTAATCGCTGAGTGGCCAGAGCGCCTGCCTGTTTCACGTGCTCTGCCCTTTTAATAGGCAAATCAGGCTCCTGTGATGCACATAGGCCCTGGATTGTCTTTTTGGGAGTTAACTGGGTGGAGCTTGCGCTGTGCTTGCTCTTCCCAGCTTTACCCAGCAGCACAGCCGAAGAGGAGTAAAAAGGATGAGTTGAAAATGATTTTTGTGGGGACAGGAGTTGTCTGGGCTGGTACCACATTCTCCTGGACTTAGCTTGCTGTTACCGGGCCATCCAGTTTTGGCACTGCCATTGGCGCTGGCATTTTCATTAGCGTCCCCCCCAGCTCTGGTGTGCAACGGCTGATTTAGTGCCCCTGTCAGCTCTGTGACCGATCCTGATGAATTTCTGGGCGGGAGGCGCAAACGTTTTCAAGCCGCTAAAAGTATCGCTCCGCCGTAGGCGTTACCGAATTTCTCCTCTGAAATCTTTCCATAAGTCGGTACATGGGGCTCATCCACATCTGGTCATTAGACCAGTTTTGGCCAAGTTCAACTATTTTAGTAAAGCCAAGAGATGCAATTGTAACAACTGCTTACAACCAGAGTCATCAGAGGATCATTTCATCCTCAAGTAGAAAGTATGGGCCCAAGTTTCGGGCCGCGCCTAGAACGGCGCAGCCCCGACCTGGACGCCCATTTTTCGCGCCACAAAGTGCGCCAAAAAAAACCTTCCAGATTCTCCGGCTCCCTGCAGGTCCTCTTGAGCCGGGCGCGGTACAGCACGAGCTGTGGGGGGGCGGAGCTAGGTCCCTGCGCTGAAAACAGTGCCGGGACCTCTGCACATGCGCGCTACAGTGGGCGCGCATGTGCAGTAGCTCCAGGTGCCCAAAACTGTGTGGGAGGGGCCCGAAGCACGCAGCCCCTAGCCCTGGCCCAATGGCCTCACTGGGGCTGTGTGGATAAGGCTCCTCCCACGCCCAGCTCCTGCTTCCTCCCGACCCGACTCGACTCCCGCTTCCCCCCCACCGCCCCCGGACTGGACCCGACCCCGACACCGACCCGACTCCCGCTTCCCCCGCCCCCGGACCGGACCGGACTCGACCCCCCAGACTCGACCCGATCCGCGTTCCCACCCCCCCTCCGCCCCGACCTGACCTCCCTCTCCCTCCCCACCCGACCCGAACCGAACCGACCTCCCTCCCACCAGCCCCCCCGACCCGACCCGCGCTCCCGACCCCTCCCCCCCGGACCGGACCCAACCTGACCTCCCTCCACCCGCCCCCGACATGAACCGACCCGCGCTCCCTTCCTCCCCCCCCCCGCCTACCCGAATCAACCCGACCTCCATCCTCCCCACCCCGACCCGTGCTCCCGACCGCCACCTCCCCCTCCCCCCCCGGACCGGCCCGACCCGACCCGCGCTCCCGACCCCGGACCCGACCCAACGCCACCTACCTGTAAATCTGGTGCTGGGGACGGGCCCTGCCCTGAAGGCTTTGGCGTTCAGCCTTCCCCCCCCCGCCTTCTCCTTCCCCCCCTTCTCCTTTCCCCCCCCTCTCCTTCCCCCCTTCTCCTTCCTCTCCCCCCCTTCTCCTCTCCCCCTTCCCCTTCTCCTCTCCCCCCCTTCTCCTTCTCCTCTCCCCCTTCTCCTCCTCCTCTCCCCCTCTCTTCCTCCTCACCCTCCTTCTCCTCCTCCCCCTTCCCCTTTTCCTCCTCCCCCTTCCCCTTCTCCTCCCCCCTACCCCTTCTCCCCCCTTCCCCTTCTCCTCCTCCCCCCTACCCCTTCTCCCCCCCATCCCCTTCTCCCTCCCTTCCCCTTCCCCTTCCCCTTCTCCTCCTCCCCTTCCCCTCCTCCCCCCTTCCCCTTCTCCTCCTCCCCCCTTCCCCTTCTCCTCCTCCCCCCTTCCCCTTCTCCTCCTCCCCCCTTCCCCTTCTCCTCCTCCCCCCCTTCCCCCTTCCCCTCCTCCCCTTCCCCCTTCCCCTCCTACCCCCTTCCCCCTTCCCCCTTCCCCTCCTACCCCCTTCCCCTTCTCCTCCTCCCCCTTCCCCTTCTCCCCCTTCCACTTCTCCTCCTCCTCCCCCCTTCTCCTCCTCCTCCCCCCCTTCTCTCCCCATCCCTCCCCCTTCCCTCCCCATTCCCTCCCTATCCCTCCCCCTTCCCTCCCTATCCCTCCCCCTTCCATCCCTCCCCCTCTGCCTCCCTCCCCTCCCCCTGCCCCCTGCCCCCTACTCTCCCTCTACCCCTCACCCCTCACTGTCAGAAACACAGACACTGACAGACAGAGAGTGAGAGACACTGACAGACACACTGGGTGGTTGGGGGGTGGCATCCCAGCATGTTGTTGGAGGGCTCCCGGTGCTGTAGTCGGTAAGTAGAAAATGTTTTATTTATTGATTTAAAATTTTTTTAAATTTCTTATTAATTTTTTTTGATTGACTTATTGGTTGATTTATTGATGTTTTTATCATTTATTATTGATGATGGCTCTTTATTTGTAAAACTGAAGTATTTAATGTTTGTAAACTTCCCTTTAAACCCCCCCCATTCCCTACGCCTGATTTGTAACCTACGCCTGATTTTCTAAAGTGTAGACAAGGTTTTTTCGAGCGTACAAAAATCTTCACTTACTCCATTCTAAGTTAGTTTGGAGTAAGTTTTCCCTGCCGAAACTTTGAAAACAGGCGTAAGTGGCCGGACACGCCCCCTTTTGAAAAAAAAATTCTGTTCCAAAGTGAAACTGTTCTAACTGACTAGAACTGGAGCAAACTAAATGCCGAGAATTTGAATTTCTAAGATACTCCGTTCTACACCAGTTGCTCCAAAAAATCAGGAGCAACTGAGGCCAAAACTTGGGCCCTAAGAGTTGTACTGGCTAGTAATCGAACCCAGGTCAACTGCTTGGAAGGCAACCACTGCACCACCATCACACAACTTGGCCAAGTTCAATTAAACTTGGATTGGTAACAGGTGGTGGTCGTTAGTAAGCAATTGTGCATTTCCCAGCAGCCAGCAGCCGATAAGTTAGAGCAGCAAATTGCAATGGAGGTCTGGGGCACTCAGCAGCTGAACAGCAGTGAGATGAAGTGTATAGGTTAGAACGTTGTGGCATTCTCTCTGCAGTGTAAATGAGAAGGAATGAGCTAATAAGACAATCTCCCTGAGGCCTTGTACCAGATTTGTTTTCATTATTTTTGAGCCAAATTCGGAGGTTTATATCGATGACAGAAATGTTTCCAATGCATTTTCTTCCAGATGGAGGGATTAATATTTAGTACTCCAGGTTGGCACATAATACCTTTTAAATGAGAGTCTGATATTCGATTTTGGAACTCAGTCCAACAATGTTTAAAGAGCAAGGCATCAGAGCTCCTTCCACAAAGCAGCAGTTTCACCAGCAGAACCTCTTCTTCTAAATGAAATAGTTACAAGCAAACTATTTGTCATCTTTAATGTCCTATTGTGTTTCTCTCTAATTTAGTTGATAATTTTCAATATTCAGAGAAAATGTGGTTATTGTCCCTGACATTGAGGGGCGCAGATGCATTGCTCGGTGATCTTGAGGCACAAGTCCCTCATGGTACCTTACACACCTTGGGCTCAATTTTGGCCAGGAATTACTCTGTTTTTTTTTGGAGTAACTTGTTTTTTCTGGCGAAACTTAAAAATCCCCATTTTACCCAATTAATTTGCACCAGTGTAACTGAGTTAGTTACGATTTTTTTAGGTTAGTTTTTTTTTCTCAAAAGGAGGCGTTACCAGCCACCTACGCCAGTTCTGCCCATTAGGCAACTTTGGCCGGCTAATAGTTACTCCATTTATACTTAGGCCAGCGTATGTGGCCACTTCAGAAAACTCTTGCGGAGAGTTAAAGAAATCCGCGCAGGTAGGTACATCGGAGGCCACTCGGCCTGGGCTAGGGGCGGGTAAGGAAGTTGGGAGGAGCTGCACCTAAAGCACCAAGTCTTACAAGCTACCAAACCTTGCAAACAAAAAGCTGTAAGCATTCAATAACAAATAAAAAATTGAAGTAAGTCCTATCTCCATTTTCAAACTCAGCCCGGGAAGGCAGGGGCCAGCTGGTGCGGGAGGCCACTCGGCCTGGGCTAGGGGTGGGATGACAACGCACCGGGGGGCCACTCGGCCTGGGCTAGGGGCAGGACGACAATGCACTGGGAGGCCACTTGGCCTGGGCTAGGGGCAGGACGACAATGCACTGGGAGGCCACTTGGCCTGGGCTAGGGGTGGGATGACAACGCACCGGGGGGCCACTTGGCCTGGGCTAGGGGCGGGACGACAATACACTGGGAAGCCACTCAGCCTGGGCTAGGGGTGGGATGACAATGAACCGAGGGGCCACTTGGCCTGGGCTAGGGGCGGGTCGACAATGCACTGGGAGGTGATTCAACTGGCCGGCATCGGGGCCCACAGAATGGCTGCAGCAAGCAAATCAATGGAGAGGCTGGTGGGGTGGTTGCGGGGAGTGATGGGAGGGTGGGGGGGGGTGGGAGGAGGGAGGGAGTGGGGGGGGGAGTTGGAAGGAAGGGAAAGAGAGGGAGAGGCTGCAATTCAATGGAGTGCTGGGGCGGGGGGGGAGGGAGGGAGGAGAGAGGAGAGAGAGGTCACAAGACTCAATGGAGGGGGGAAGGGGGAGAGGAGAGGACAAAAGACCTTTGGGTGTGGTCCATCCATACAGACCTTGGGGGCGGGAGCCGGGGGAGAGAGAGAGAGAACTGCAAACCTGTCGGTTTGACCTTCTTTGAAAGTTTAACTTTAAGTATGGAGGCAATACTGACAATGCCATACCTTTTGCAAGCATTCGGCATCATTGTGCTACATAGGAGACAATTGATTAGAGCTCATCACATCAGCAACATCAGAGCCCGTAGGCTGCTGGGCCTCGGCAATTTCGAGTCAGGCGTTCGTACATGCAGATTGTGTCAGAAGGCTGCATTTCCACAGAGAAGTTGTCCATGAGATCTGTGAGTTGCTGAGACCAGACCTACAGCCGAGAAGCAGCAGATGGACTGCTTTGTCAGTTGAAGTGAAGATTACCGCTGCACTTTTCTTCTATGCTACCGGATCATTTCAAGCTACAACTGGAGATGTGTGCGCCATTTCTCAACGTGCAATATATGTCTCCATTCACCAGGTCACGGCTGCACTGTATGCGCGGAGGAATGACTTCATCAAGTTCCCAATGACTGCCCAAGCAATCCATGATAGGGCTGTGGGGTTCTCAAGGATTGCTGGCTTCCCAAAGGTACAGGGCTGTTTTGATTGTACCCACATTGCCTGCGAGCGAGCACCTTTGGAGAATGCCGAGCTGTTCAGGAATAGAAAAGGTTTTCACTTCGTGAATGTGCAGCTCGTGTGTGACAACATGCATCACATCATGTCAGTTGATGCAAGATACGCAGACAGCATCCAGGATACGTTCATCCTACGCGACAGCATTATATCTGACATGTTTGAGCAGCAGCCAGAAGGGCAGAGCTGGCCACTGGGAGACAAAGGGTACGGCCTCGCCACCTGGCTCATGATGCCCCTACGTGTAACCCGGATGGAAGCTGACCATCAATACAACATGTCGCACATTGTGACGCGCAGCATCATAGAGAGGACCATTGGCATCTTGAAACAGCATTTCCGATGCCTGGACCATTCCGGAGGCTACTTGCAATACTCCCCTGAGATTGTCGGTCAGTTCACTGTTGTATGCTGCATACTGCATAACTTAGCCATCATGAGGCAGCAGCAGCTGATAGTGGAAGAAGACCCACCTGCGGTGAGAGTGGCCGATGATAATGATTTGGAAGATGCAGGTGACGAGCAGGAGGAGGAGGATGATGACGAGGATGAGGAAACCATGCAAGTGCCTAAGGCCGGAGCACAACGCAAGAGGAGAGTGGGCCAGCGTGCTCCTTTAATGATTGCTCGAGCCTTGCGCCAGCAGCTCATCCGGGAACACTTTACTGATGCCTGAGGGTTCAGTGACAACTATTCCGCATGGACATGTTTATCTTTTGGAGCTGTTCCGTAATGTTGTGTTGTGTTAATGGAACATGATTCAGTTTTAATGTAAAATATATTTTATTCAAAAGTTTACAATGTACTTAACTTTAGTGTAATAAAATTATTCTTGTATCAAACTTTACTTTAATATGACTCTTTAAGATGACTTAAAACTTTAAGATCACCTATTTGTAGTGTAAAGTAACAGTTTATAAAGTAACATAACTTACAAAATACTTTCAATGTGAGAACATTTACACTTTAAGATCACTTAAACTTTAAGATATCTTATATAGTTGTAAATTTATATTACTTACAAAAAACTTTCAATTTGAAAACAGTTACAACAGTAACATCAACAACAACAACAACAGCAAAGAAAGGCTGCACCCATCTCTCATCCCCCTTTAGTCTAACACCACCCGCCGCTCTTGGCCTTGGACTCTCCACCACCCCTGCCCGCAGGGGGTGGCGCAGTGCTTTTGGGCTTGGTACCAAGCTTATTCCTTCCAACATATCAGTGAATGTGCACTTTGTTGTGTCCTTACACACTACTATAAATTCACACGAGGCACATTCTGCAGACAAGGTCACTCTGTGACCCTAACCTTTATTCACAGGACCAAGAAGTGATGACCCTGCGTGGGACCTCCTTTTATATACCTGGATGACCAGGTGAGGAGTGTCTCTCACAAGTTCACCTCCTGTGGTCAAGGTGTGCATTTCTTAGGTGTATACAGCATGCAGTGTTGTTACATGAAGGTTACAGTTACATGAAGGTTACATACATGACATAATTTACTCCCCCAACGCCTTATGGGGTCAAAGGTTAAGTCTTTCGGGCAGTCGACGCTCTCTTGTGGAGCGCCGCAGTTGGGGCTCTGGCTGTTGAGCCTTGGCATGCATCTCTGTCACCTGTGGCGATTCCGGCCTGTCCCGGCTGGCCGCAGGGACTGTGCATGCTGCTGAAGGTTCTTGTTGCTCGTTCACTGGCGGTGGTGTGAATACCATCTCATGATCTTCCTCAGGTTCCTCAGTGTCCATGCTGAACCTTTTTTTTACTTGGTCCAGATGCTTGCGGCATATCTGTCCATTGTCAAGTCTGACCACTATGACCCTATTCCCCTCTTTGCCAATTACAGTACCCTCAAGCCACTTGGGCACCAAAGCGCGATTAAGAATAAATACAGGGTCATCGATTTGTATACATCTTCCCTTTGAATTACAGTCATGGCACTCATTTTGGGACTGGTGCTTGCCCTCAACAATGTCTGACGGGACTGGATGAATGAGGGACAGCTGAGCTTTAAGTGTACGTTTCATGAGTAGTTCCGCAGGCGGGACTCCCGTGAGCGAATGCGGTCGGGACCTATAGGACAGCAGGAGGCGCGATAGGCGGCATTGAAAGGAGGGTCCTTGAATCCGGAGCATGCCTTGTTTTATGATTTGGACCGCACGTTCCGCCTGGCCATTGGAAGCCGGCTTGAACGTCGCTGTCCTGACATGTTTGATACCATTACCCGACATGAATTCCCGGAATTGGTAGCTAGTGAAACATGAAACACGAGCCGTTATCGCTAACCAGGATGTCCGGCAAGCTGTGGGTCGCAAAGACCACACGCAGACTCTCCACAGTGGTGGATGCCGTGCACGAATTCAACATGATGCACTCAATTCATTTCGAGTACGCATCAACAACAATGAGGAACATTTTTCCCATGAACGGGCCCACGTAGTCTACGTGAATAAGTGACCATGGCCTGGTGGGCCAGGGCCAAGGGCTGAGTGGGGCCTCCCTGGGGGCATTGCCCAGTTGGGCACACGTCGTGCACCTGCGAACACAGTGTTCCAGGTCTGAGTCAATTCCCGGCCACCATACATGTGACCGGGCAATGGCTTTCGTTAGCACGATGCCCGGGTGCTCGCTATGGAGTTCCCTGATGAATGCATCCTTTCCCTTCTGGGACATGACTACCCAGTTTCCCCAAAGTAGGCAGTCGGCTTGGATGGAGAGCTCATCCATCCGTCTGTGAAACGGTCTGACCTCCTCGGGGCATGCTCCATGTGCGGGCGCCCAATCCCCAGTCAGGACACATTTCTTAATCAAGGATAGGAGGGGATCTCTGTTGGTCCAGATTTTGATCTCGCGGGCTGTGATGGGGGAGCCTGCGCTGTCAAAAGCATCGACAGCCATGACCATCTCAGTACTTTGCTCCGCTGCCCCCTCAGTGGTGGCCAGTGGAAGCCTGCTGAGTGCGTCAGCGCAATTTTCGGTGCCTGGCCGATGCCATATGGTGTAGTCATACGCAGCCAGCGTTAGAGTCCATCGCTGTATGTGAGCTGACGCATTGGCATTGACAACTTTGCTGTCTGACAACAGGGATGTTAACGGCTTGTGGTCCGTTTCTTACTCGAACCTTCTGCCAAAAAGGTACTGGTGAATCTTTTTCATCCCGTAGACACATGCGAGTGCTTCCTTTTCAACCATCCCATATCCCCTTTCTGCTTGGGAGAGTGACCTGGAGGCATAAGCTACAGGTTGGAGTTGGCCCTCATCATTACTCTGCTGCAACACACACCCAACCCCATAGGATGATGCATCACATGTCAAAACCAATTTCTTACAGGGGTTGTACAGGGTCAATAGCTTATTAGAACAAAGCAGGTTCCGCGCCCAATTGAAAGCCCGTTCCTGACAGTCCCCCCAAAACCAATCGCAACCCTTATGCAGGAGCACATGTAGCGGCTCCAACAATGTGCTTAAGTTCGGCAGAAAGTTCCCGAAATAGTTCAAGAGTCCCAGAAATGAACACAACTCCGATGTGTTGCCGGGCCTGGGCGCACGACGAATCGTCTCCGTTTTGGATTCGGTAGGCCGGATTCTGTCTGCGGCAACCCTCCTGCCCAAAAACTCGACCTCTGGGGCCAAAAACACACACTTGGACTTCTTTAGTCGCAGGCCTACCCGGTCCAGTCAGCATAGCACTCCTCCAGATTGTGGAGGTGTTCCTCGGTATCTTGACCTGGGATAAGGATGTCATCCTGAAATACGATTGTTCCATGGATGGATTTGAGCAGACTTTCCATGTTCCTTTGAAAGATAGCGGCTGCTGAACGAATGCCAAACGGACACCTGTTGTAGACAAACAGCCCCTTGTGCGTGGTGATGGTGGTCAGTAGCTTGGATTCTTCGGCCAGTTCCTGGGTCATGTAGGCTGAAGTGAGGTCCAACTTGGTGAACAGCTTGCCACTTGCCAGCGTGGCAAAAGGATCCTCCA
The DNA here is from genome assembly GCF_044704955.1 of Pristiophorus japonicus. Taxonomy (NCBI): domain Eukaryota; kingdom Metazoa; phylum Chordata; class Chondrichthyes; family Pristiophoridae; genus Pristiophorus; species Pristiophorus japonicus. Next base: position 19,557,224 of record NC_091997.1, read on the forward strand.
CTCTCGGAAGCGGGTATTGGTCTTGTAGTGACACTCGGTTGATAGTGGCCTTGTAGTCGCCACAGATCCTGACTGAGCCATCCGTTTTTAGGACAGGGACGGTGGGGCTTGCCCAGTCGCTGAATTCAATGGGCGAAATTATGCCCTCTCTCAGCAACCTGTCCAACTCACTCTCAATTTTCTCCTGCATCACATACGGCACAGCTCTGGCTTTGTGGTGCACTGGTCTGGCGTCCGGGGGATGCGTATCTCTACTTTGGTACCCTTGAAAGTCCCGACACCAGGTTGAAATAGTGACTCAAATTTCTGTAGGACCTGTGAGCATGAACTTAGCTCCACAGATGAAATGGCGTGCACATCCCCCCATTTCCAGTTTATCTCGGCTAGCCAGCTCCTCCCCAAAAGCGCGGGACCATTGCCCGGGACAATCCAGAGTGGCAGTCGGTTCTCTGATCCATTATGTGTGACCACCAACATTGCACTGCCTAGCACTGGGATGATCTCTTTGATGTACGTCCGTAATTGCGTGTCAATGCATTCTAGTTTGGATCTGCTAGCTCTGAGTGGCCATAGTTTCTCGAATTGTTGGACACTCATAAGTGACTGGCTGGCCCCTGTGTCCAGCTCCATGCCATTTAATAGGACTTTCATCATCATAGGTGGCATTTTGGTATATGAGCTGTGGATGTTTGCCACATGAACCCGCTGAACTTCAGCATCCATTGCTTTGTCGCAAGCATCAACCTGCCTTGCAGATCCCTCTTGTGGTTCATCTGCCTCGTAAATTGGCCTCACTGCGGGCTTCCTGCACGTTCTGGCTAAATGTCCACTGAAGTTACAATTTCTACAGATAAATTGTTGAAACCTACAGGTTTTTGCAGCATGTCTGCCCCCGCACCTCCAGCATGAGCTGAGATTGTTGTGAACAAAAGAGCTGTTACCAGGCATTCCGCTCTGATTGTCTCTTTGATTACTCTTGAGTACTCTGTTAGTGGGTGTCAATGGCCCCATCCCGGGACATATTGTCCACTGTCATAGTGTAAATCTTCGTTCAACCTGCCATTGTCTCTGTTGAGGACCCACTCTTGAGTCTGTTGCTGCCTGGGTGGTGTCGAATTGCCCTTGCCTGCCTGCGGGGTTCTGAATCGCGTTTACAATGTTAACTCCCTGATCCATTGGGAGCAGAGTTGCGTGTATATATTATCTTGGTTTCCTACTCCCCCGCCATGAAGTTCTGAGCCATCAACGCCGCCACTTCCAAGGTCAAGTCCTTGGTCTCAATTAGCTTTCTGAAAATCCCGGCATGACCAATGCCCTCAATGAAGAAATCCCTTAACATCTCCCCCCTGCAGGCGTCTGTGAACTTACAGAGGCTGGCCAAGCGCCGAAGGTCCGCAACGAAGTCCGGTATGCTCTGTCCTTCCCGACGTCGGTGTGTATAGAATCGGTGTCAGGCCATGTGTATACTGCTTGCCGGTTTGAGGTGTTCACCGATCAGTTTGCTGAGCTCTTCAAAAGTTTTGTCTGCCGGCTTCTCGGGTACTAGCAGGTCTTTCATCAGCGCATACGTCTTAGGTCCACAGCTGGTCAGTAGATGTGCCCTTCGCTTGTCAGCCGCTGCATCTCCCAGCCAGTCCTTCGTGACAAAGCTCTGCTGGAGCCTCTCAATGAAATCGTCCCAGTCCTCACCAACACAGGAGCATTCCTCTGTGCTACCGGTGGCCATTCTCGTGAGTCGTTGATTCCTGTTTCTCGTCGCCAAATGTTGTGTCCTTACACACTACTATAAATTCACACGAGGCACATTCTGCAGACAAGGTCACTCTGTGACCCTAACCTTTATTCACAGGACCAAGAAGTGATGACCCTGCATGGGACCTCCCTTTATATACCTGGATGACTAGGTGAGGAATGTCTCCCACAAGTTCACCCCCTATGGTCAAGGTGTGCATTTCTTAGGTGTATACAGTATGCAGTGTTGTTACATGAAGGTTACAGTTACATGAAGGTTACATACATGATACACTTTCTCATGGGTGGTGGTGGGGGTCAGGTGTTAATGTGGAGCGTCCGGCTAGGGTCTCTTCAGGAATTGCAGTGGGAGTGGCAGTTGATTCTGTCAATGGGCGCATGGTCTGGGTGCGTTCCCTTATTGCAGCAGCCCTCCCTCCTGCACCCTGACAGTGTCTCAGCGGACTGAAACATTCCTTCCCTGATAGCCTGTGTCATTGTGAGTGTCGTCCTTTCCACTACCTCTGACATTCCCTCCCTCATGGCCACTGCCGTGCTTTGCACTACGTCTGACATTCCCTCCCTCATGAACACTATTCCCTCACTGATCCCGGACATTGTTCCCATTTCCCGTGTCATTGCTGTTACTTCTCCCGACAGTCCCGCTACCTCATCACTCACCCCACTGATGGTGTCCAGGAGTGACTAGGTAAGGTCAATGCTCTTCGCACTCAATGCCATGATCTGAACCACATCTGTTGCATCTTGCATCTCAGGAGAGCATGGTCGATTTCTCTTTCCCCTGACCCTGCGCCTGCCTCGCGGCATCCCTGTGGGAGGCGCAGGCTCGGACGGTGGGGCCCTTGGTGTTCCATGCCGCTTCCCACCACTGGGACCCGCAACCTCGGACGATGAGAAACCATGGAATGTCGCACCAGAACTCAAACCACGGAGGGGGCTACCAAATCCATGACCGCCACCTCCTCAAGATTCAGTAGAACAGGGTCACCTTCATCCATCTCCATCCCCTCCCCCCATGTTGGTCTAATGGGTTGGCTTGGAAGATGTTCTCGTGCTCAGGCTCATCCGCATCCACATCTGAATCTTCTTCTGGATCTTCAGGATTGGCATCAGGTTCTGCAAAATATAACAGAATAGTCAAATGGTTAGCAGCACAGGAGGTTGCAGGATGGGTGGCATGAGTAGGCTCACACATAGCAGGCCAGGCAGAGGTTGATTTGAAGGACCACGATGAAGGATTTAGCTTCTCCCTCGCGTGTGGGCCCAGCTTGTGCAGTACTGATTGCTTTTCTCCAGGCAGGACCCATCAAAGCAGTGACCCTCTCTTCCAAGGGTGTCAGTTGGTGCAGATTTGGCGGGCCTCCTCCTGTTCGATTTCTTTCCCCTTTGTTGAGGGACAATTTCCTCTGCAAAGATGAAAATGCAACTTTTTAGCGAGGATGTCTTTCTGCTGGGTGGGACATATACAGCTGGTCACATTTACAATTGCAATTGCATTGAATAAATGAAAATATTACTTACACTAACTACTTGACCAAGGTCCTGCCATTTCTTTTTACACTGGCTTCCAGATCTCTTGGTGTTCACCAATGCGTAGAAATCTATTACAACTTGCTTCCAGCATTTCTTCATTTCTTTGGGTGGCACTTTTGTGCAACCTCTGCTGGTATCGAGCTCCTGCCATCTGTTCTCAATGACATTAACTTGCATCTCCACTTCGTCATGCAAGAAATTCTTTGTTCTTGGTGCACTTTGCTGCAGCTGCAGCTGCTCTGAGACACTCACAGCACTTTTCCAATGCTCTTAGACACACAGTGATTTTTCCAAACACACAGTCCTTATTTTGCATGCAGCAGTGATTTTTACAAATACAGCACTCCTTCTGACACTTTTGCAGGCATGCAGCACTGATTTTACCAAACAGAGCACTGCTTCTTGAACTCAGGAGTTAATTTCATACCACAGCACTCCTTCTGGCACTGAAACACAAGCAGCTAGCTAGCTCTTTAAAAATGACCGATTGACAACTTTCAGTGCTACTGCGCATGCGCGGAATTCGCCAGCGGACTCCACTGCGCATGTGCAGATGTCCCGGCACAGTTTTCGGCGCAGAACGCTGGCTCCACCCCCGACTCGACTGGCCACGCTGCACGACTACAGGGAAGAGGCCAGACAGCAGCCAAAGCGGGAAGAATATTTTTCGGCGCACCTCGGAACGGAGAAAAGCGGCGCAACTCCGATAAGAGCGCCGAAAAATGGGCTGGGCCAAAATTGAGCCCCTTGTGTGGCCAACAGGGCAGCTGTAGAATAATCCATCATCTGCCTGAGCTTTACTGCAAGCGCCTAGATTTATGTCTGGTTAAAGCAATGCATGGCTGACATTTGGAGGTTGGTTAGTGGCATCATGAGTCAAAGTTTCATAGAATCACAGAATCATAGAAATTTACAGCACGGAAGGAAGCCATTTTGGCCCATTGTGTCCGTGCCGGCCGACCAAGAGCTATCCGGCCTAATCCCACTTTCTAGCTCTTGGTCCATAGCCTTGTAGGCTACGGCACTTTAAATGCACATCCAAGTATCTTTTAAATGTGGTGAGGATTTCTGCCTCTACCACCCTTTCAGGCAGTTAGTTCCAGACCCCCACCACCCTCTGGGTGAAAAAATTTCCCCTCATATCTCCTCTAAACCTCCCCCCAATTACTTTAAATCCATGCTCCCTGGTTGTTGACCCCTCTGCCAAGGGAAATAGGCCTTTTCTATCTACTCTAAGAAAGACCCCTCATCATTTTATACATCGCAATCAGATTTCCCCTCAGCCTCCTCTGTTCCAAAGAAAACAAACCCAGCATCTCCACTCTTTCCTCAAAGCCAAAATTCTCCAGTCCAGGCAACATTCTTGTAAATCTCCTCTGCACCCTTTCCAGTGCAATCACATCTTTCCTGTAATGTGGTGACCAGAACTACACACAGTACTCCAGCTGTGGCCGAACCAGTGTTTTATACAGTAAACATAACCTCCTTGCTCTTGTATTCCATGCCTCGACTAATAAAGGCAAGTATTCCATATACCTTCTTAACTACCTTATCTACCTGGCCTGCTACCTTCAGGGATCTGTGGACCTGCAATCCAAGGTTTCAATGGATAATTATAGTCCTCCAAAAACCTGGCTAAATAAGTGACCAATACACAACTGTTTCATGATGACTACATCATATGTAGAGCATAGCTACATGGCAGACACCTGGAGGATTATTTTCATGGTATCATGGTGGAGATGGGGGCACAGAGTACCTTATGGCTGATACGTGCTGCTAGATTGACTTAGAAGACTCATATCTCCACATAGCTGATCACTCCCAACATCCTGAGAAAGCTAGGATCAGTACAAATCATTGCTACGCCACCAAGTGTTTGTCCTCATTCTCGGTGGAATGAATGAACCTTGTGTCAGCTGTGGCTCAGGAGGTAGCACTCTTGTCTCTTAGTCAGAATGTCATGGGTTCAAGTCCCACTCCAGAGACTTGAGCATGAAAAATCTAGGCTGACATTCCAGTGCAGTGGTGAGGGAGTGCAGTGCACTGTCGGAGGTGCCGTCTTTCAGATGAAACATTAAACCGAGGCCTTGTCTGCTCTCTCAGGTAGATGTAAATGATCCCATGGTACTATTTCGAAGAAGAAGAGCAGGGGAGTTATCCCTGGTGTCCTGGCCAATATTTATCCCTCAATCAACATAACAAAAATAGATTATCTGGTCATTATCAATTTGCTGTTTGTGGGAGCTTGCTGTGTACAAATAGGCTGCCGCATTTCCTACATTACAATAATGACAACACTTCAAAAAGTACTCCATTGGCACGTTGAGATGTCTGGTGGTTGTGAAAGGCGCTATATAAATCCAAGTCTTTCTTTCAACCTTCCGGAAGATTGCATTACTTATTTCCTGAATGTAGGTAGATGTGTATTAACACTAAGCCCAGAGATTCAGATTCCTAGCAAAGAATCTTTTGCTTGAATGCTGAGGTTGAGATGACTTTAACAGCCTAATTCTAGATAATTGGAATCAGATGCCTGAATGCTCTGGATGTCTGATATATCCTGGGAGTTCATTGTGACTGCCAAGCCCTTTCTCTTCAATAATGTTAGTTTCATAAGGCTCAGGTTTCCCCCACCCCCCCCCCGTAAAAATGGCGCACTTCTATCTTCGGCCTCGGCGTGGTGCAGCACATCCAGTGGGGGGGGGCGGTGGAGCCAGGTCCTGGTGCTTAAAACAGTGCCAGGACCTCTGCACATGCGCACTAGAGTGTGCGCGCATGTGCAGTAGCTCCTCGCAGCCCGAATCTCTGTGATGCTCTGCAGGCTGTGTGGGAGGGGCCCGAAGCACGCCGCCCCGAGCCCTGGCCGAATGGGCTCCCTCATCGGCGGCTCGCTGCATTCCCTAAGGTAGGACTTCTATTTTTTATTTGTTATTTATTGATTGATTGATTGCTTATTACTTTGGTCTTGGTGCTTTAGATGCAGGGTTCCTTCTATTTTTTATTTGTTAATTAATTGCTTATTACTTTTTGTGCTTTGTAAGTCTTGGTGCTAGGTGCAGGTCCTCTCAGCTTCCTTGTATTTTTTATTTGTTATCGAATGCTTATTTTTGTGCTCTGTTTAGTGTTTGGTGTTTTAAATGTATTTATGCTTCTTTAATGTTGTTGTGAAGGTGCTTAGTGTTTTGCAAGGTCCTCTCAGTTCCCTCCCCTGCCACTATCTCTGGCTACCTACGCTAATTTCTTAGCTCACCACAATGTTTTTCTGTGCGAACACGTGGCCACATACACTGGCCTAATTTGGTTTGGAGTAACTTTTAGCTGTCTAAACTTGCTTAAAAGACCAAAACAGACATAAGTTGCTGGTAATGCCCCCTTTTGAAAAAAAAAACAAAACTTAAAAAAAAAACCTAACTAACTCACTTACACTGGAGCAACTTAAATGGGCAGAATTGCGATTTTTAAGATACTCCAAAAAAATCTAGTTGCTCCAAAAAAAAACAGAGCAACTCCTGTGGAAACTTGGGCCCTCAATCTCCTTCTCCACGGGCACATTCCAATTTCCTCCTGCTCCTCTGAATCTACAAATATGATTGTCACGTCTGTGAACTTATCTGTATTTTGACCTTCACACTGGAGGATATCAGTCCAGTAGTGGTATTAAATTTCAGTTCCCCTGATGTGCTGGTGCTATAATTGAAAATGACATACATACTTAATTGGATTGGATTTAGCCCTTACTGATTGGCTTAATTATTGTTTATGGCCCACCAATGCTGAGGGCTTACTGCTTCTTTCAATCTACATGGCATCTATACCGCCTATACCAGGAGTGCTATTCTCTGCCTTGCGTTAATCAGCATACCAGCGCTTTGAAAGTGAGATTTCTTCTGGCTTATAGGTAGTGGGAGTTAATTGTTTTTTTCATACACTCACAATAATGCACATCTTCATTCTATGCTAGAAACAAAACAAGAATTCCACAGCAGGCCCATCGCCATCTGCAAAGTGAAAAGACAATTAAGATCAGAACTGTGGGGACACATCATAGGTGGACGTGAGATCTGTTCATCAGGGGTGTACTCGGGTACGGAGAGGTGGGGGAACTGGACAAGATGCGCCTAAACCAAGAGTCAATGTTTCTTTAGATTTCAGAAATTGAGAGAGAGATAAAGGGGAACATCTTTGTAGAATTTGTTTCTGGTTGTGCATCGTGTATTTAGTTGAGTCCCGCCGCCCTCTCTGACTTGTGATCAAAAGCTCAGAAATGTGCAATGTACAACCTGACTGTGTCCTTATTATATCTGATAAAATATGATTTTTTTTTATCGTGGGAGACATCCAACAGAAGGTAAAACAATTGAATGAAAATTCAGTCATGTACTTAACACACAATCATAAAATATAGATCCTTTATATAATAAATACATGCTACCTGCAGCGCACAGCATCTATATTCTTAGAGCAGGGATTTTGAGTCAAATGAAAATATTATACCTGCATCTTTTACTCAGGTTAAATGTATCATGAATATAAAACTACTGTTTGTTATTTTTGGGTTGAATTTGATGAAAAGGTCACCTTTTTAATTAAAAAAATAAATTTGTTCTTGTTATTTCTTTGAGTTCCTTGTTGCTAAGCCATGTGTAATATGTTTGAGTGTGTGGCAAAATATCCTGGGTTCACAAGATGCCCTGGGTTTGTGTTTGCTGTGGGGAATTGCAGGCGACATGAGCTGCTGGCTGGAGAATGAGCTTGAGGACCACATCAGCTGCTGAACCCAAGGATTCTTATGCCACATGGCTTGCGTATTGTTGTGCTCTTAGATGCTCTAGTAATGACTCCACGAGGCAATGTGTTGTACTTGAACCGTGGTGACCTTAGTCCGTTATTTGTTAACTCCAGAGTGAGGATCACACCTGGTGGCCTGCCTTTTATACTAGGCCAGGCACACCTGTACAGGTAACCCACAAGTCTCCCACTGCTGTGTCCTCTGGTGGCACACCTTGAGATAGTACCAACAGTAGTCATGTAGGATACATGACATCACTCTCCCCTGAGCCTTTAATGCAAATCGCCTCTGCATTGACTGTTCTGGGCTTAGCTCTATGTGGGCTCTATCTGGTTGACCCTTGGCAGGTCGTTTCAATCTTGGGTGAGTGGTTGGTACAGTAGAGTGCTGGTGTACAGTGTGTCCCCCTGACCACTCCATTCTCCCCCCACCACACGCACATATAGATTATGTCGGAGGCTCATAGCATTCATATACATTCAAGTTCAGGTGCTGGCAGTGGGAGCCTGGTTGGCTCGAGTTGCCAGCGCTTGGGGCTGTTGCCGTGGTCCCTAGCGTCGGGCCAGTTCACAGATGCCTGTGACCTCTCTGTCCTTTCTTTGTGCCCTGGGTCGCTGCTGCTTCTTGAGGAGCTGTTGCCTAGCAATGCACAGGGGACTGCTGACTTGCTGGCCTGGGCATTGTTTGGTTTGGGATCCTGGCTGGTCCCGGTCCCCTTTGGGGGAACTGTGGCGGTTGACCCTTCGTTTACGGGTATGGCTCTGGTGGCGATGAGGTCTGGGGGCTGCGCCTTAGCACCGTCTGCTCCTTCAGGCTCGTGGCAGTCGGTGCCATCGGGTGCCTGAGAGGTAGAACCAACCAGGAGCATGATATCGATACCGGTGCCATTGCCCTGCTGAGGTCACTTGCTCTGCAGCTCGTGTGTGTTGGCTGCTTGTGGCCACACTCCATGGTGCATGACTCTGGTCCCCGGGATGCAAGCTACAGCATTGGGTAGCTCGCTGGACCTGTGTGCTCCCGACGGGTGTCTGCCCGCTGCATTGGCTGCATGCAGTTGAAATCCTGCATTGCATAACTTTTCCTTACTTATGATGGACACTCTGTGGGTCCGATCGCGATTGCGCGACTTTTCCTCGCTGGTTGCATGTGCACAATTCAGATAATCAATTACACATTTTACATAATCGCGCAACTTTTCCTCACTGGTTGCATGTATACAATTCAGATAATCTGTTACACATTATGGGCCCAAGTTTCCACATGATAAAAAACGGGCGCCCCTCCGAGCTGGGCGCCCGTTTTTCGCGCCTAAAACAGCGCCGGAAAAAAAACGCGTGATTCTGGAGCGCCCTGCAGCTCCTTGTCTGTTTGGCGCGGCGCCCAGGGGGGCGGAGCCTACACTCGCGCCGATTTTGTAAGTGGGAGGGGGCGGGGACCATTTAAATTAGTTTCTTTCCTGCCGGCAACGCTGCGCGTGCGCGTTGGAGCGTTCGCGCACGCGCAGTGTGAAGGAAACATTGGCACTCGGCCATTTTTGTAGTTCTTTGTAGCTGTTTAATTTTTGAACATTTTTTAATAAAAGCACATTTCCATCAGCACTGAGAAGGCTGCAGGAAGCCTCAGAAAGTTGAGGCAGCCATTTCCCTCCCCCCTCCCTGTAGAATTTACCAATATCTCGCAAAGATTCCAGGTACCTTTCCCCTACAGAGGAGAAGAATCCCTTTCTGGGCTTTTAAAATGAGTTTAAAGGGGCAGACGAAGCCTACGGGGGATAAAAGGGGATGCATTCATGGAGACCCCCCCCCACAGTGTTTGGACTCATAGGAAAGGGAATTCAAAATGGACCTAAATTACAGAAGTTTGAGATCCCCTAAACATCTATGGGAAGGAGCATATCAATTTTAAGATTCTACAACATTTTGGCTGCAAAAAGAAAGTTACCAAATACAGGAGGTGGGGCCAAATTCGTGTATTAAAGACCCCAGACTGTCTGGGGGAACTATTCACCCTCTAAGAGATAATCGAATTACCCAATCAAGCACAATGGAAATCATGGTCAAGAAACTGGACAATTCTAAAACAATGCAAAACCAGTGATAACACATTCTCACACCCTAATCGAGTTACTGCTGACAAAGGAGACATTTGAAAATCAGAACAGTTCAAACAGAGCCCAAGAGATTTGATGGGAGATAACGGAGCCTTTTTTTGGAATATATCTATCCCCAGTTTTACAATGAAAGACCAGCAAGGAGCAGCACACAGACTGGAACACAGGCACAGACACAAGCAGCCGGAGCTGGGGAGTGAAGAAATGGAGCAGTGAAGGAAACTACTAGAACTCATCAAGAACTGACCGAGCACGAGGCCCATGAAATGGAAGGTTGTCAGCAACCAAATTAACAAACCCGGGCTACTACAACCAGCGAAACGACCAACCAAAATCAACTCAGCAAAAACTGAAGAATCGACCTTTATTTCCACTCTACAATCTACTTTGGAATGACCAACGGGTGAGAAATTACCAAAAGGGACTAACTAAAACTATTCCTAACCAAAGAAAGTGGGTACTTACCCCATACAACCAAAACGCAACTTACCGCATCAACGGATGCACCCCAACCGAAGACTACGCAGTCCGAAGTCCTCTCCTCCGACCGGGGTACGGCTCGCCTAGAAGGCCAAGTGCAGCGAACCCCGAAACCGCGATTCACCGGCAACTGTCAAAAAGGGGATTGGTGAGCATGGCCCCTGAACCCACAGAGCTATAAGTTAGTTAGTTAGTTAGTTAGGGGAATTGGGGGAGGGAGGCTGGGATAACTTGTGTAAATGTATCTGCATTCTCCTCTTTACCCCATTTAGAGTTTAAGCTGTATTCTTTTCCCCACAGGCTGCAATTTGACATTTTATTCAATGTGTTGCACCCCTCAGTGTGTATTGGTCTGTGTGTGTTATTAAAGGTGTGCCTTTTACTTCTTTTTAAACACAATAAAGCCATACCTGCTTCCTACCTTGAAACCGATTGTCTAAGTCTGTCACAGTCCCTTCATAATTCCAGTGTCTAGAACCAAGGGTGTGGGAGCTATTCGGAACCGCTCATATAAGGTCAGAAGGGAAAGCTGACCCCCTGCAAACCACCCCTTACATCCCCGCCCGCCGTCGGGAACAAACGGCTGCCTCCTCACCCCCCCGCGGGAACGAATGACTTTCTCCTCCCCCCCCGCGGGAACGAACAGCTTTCTCCTCCCCACCCCCGCGGGAACGAACGGCTTTCTCCTCCCCCCCCCACCCCCGTGGGACTGACTTACAGTTACTATTACATTGCTTGAGTGTGTGGAACTGTCCCTTTAATTGTAGTGGGTTGCAGGCCTCCTTTAAGAGAACCTTGCTATCTTTACCCCAATCCGCTTCTCAGTTTGGTGCCACGTGTTGCTCCATCAGCGCTGCATCTCGTGGTCTGGCTGCCGCCATCTTTTTCTTCAGCGCATCACCTCGTGGTTTGGGCGTCATCTTTCCTCCATCCACGATGTCGACTGCGGTGATCCTCTTCTCCCCGGGTTCTGCCTCCGAAGCTGGGAAGTCGCCTCTGGATCCGATTTTCTTCCTCTGGAATCCTGCCACTGGAGCCTGGAAGGTGCGTTCGGGTTGTCTCAGCTGGATCACCTCCATGCAGTCGTGCTGAGCGGTCTGTGCCTTGGGTACTGTGCTGGTCTGCTCTCTGGTGCCGGGTCCACCCTCAGGTGAGGGCTTGCTTTGCCTCTGAGCGCGGAGGACGTCGAGCGCTGGAGGGGTGAAGTCTTCGCACTTCCAATGGATCTTCTCCATCCACCTTCTGTCGAGCAGCATTGGCCCATCACCTGCAACAATCCTCAGAGGTACCTTTACATTTGCACTACCAATGACTGGGATGATTTCATCGGTGTAGGTGCGCAGCTTTGCCTGAAGCGGAATCAACTTGGTTTGTTCAGCTTGATTGTCCCATAGCCTCTCAAAGGCTTCTTGATACTTCACTGACTGGCTCACCCTGTGTCCACTTCCATGAAGACTGAAACGCCATCTATCTCGACTTCCACCTTCAGCGGGGAACATTCGGTGGTGCAGGTAAACATGCTATGTACCGTCCCCTGGGGCTGGGCTGCCTCTCTGCCTATCAATTCATAATCCGCACTGGATTCCTGGCCATCTGCAGACTCTTCATCGACACAGTGAGTCATATTTCTCTTACACATTCACTGGAGGTGGCCCTTTGTGCTGCAGCCTTTACATACACAGTCTTTAAAGCAGCACTGGTGAGCCCTGTGATTCCTTCCGCAATGTCAGCATGGAGCTACTCGTTTAGCTCCCCTCCGCGGACTCTGAGATAAGGAACTCGGGGGCCTGTTCTTTCTTCCCTAAGAGGGTTTGCGGTTTACAGTCCAGCCTCTAAATGGCGCCACTCTGAGCACAGTACCTGCCGGGTTTGAGTCCTGAGGGTGAGTCATCTGCCTAGAGCCACAGGTCGAGGTCGTGAATGCCCGGCTCACAGAGATGGCCTTCTGCAGTGTGACTGTGGTATCCGCCGACAATAGCTTATGAAGAAGGTCCTCATGGCCAATTCCAATGACAAAAATGTCCCGCAGCATTTCGTTGAGATGGTTGCTGAACTCGCACGGTGCCATCAGCCTCCTGAGGTCTGCGGCATACTTTGCGATTTCCTGGCCTTCGGGCCGTCGGTGGGTATAGAACCGGTGTCTGGCTGTGAGGATGCTTTCCTTGGGCTTGAGTTGCTCATGGATCAGAGTTATGAGCTCCTTGTACGTCTTGGTCGTTGTCTTCACTGGTGCCAGCAAGTCCCTGACGAGGCCATAGACAACTGGTTAGCAAGATAGCTCTGCGCTTATCAGCCAGTGTGGCCAGGTTGTCTCCTGCCAGGTCGTTTGCTGTGAAGAAATGTTCCAGCCTCTCCACAAATGCGTCCCAATCATCACCTTCGGCGAACTGCTGCAACGTACCAAGGGTAGGCATTTTCGCATGAAAGTTCGTAATCTTGTCGCCAATTGTTATATCCTTAGATGCTCTAGTAATGACTCCACGAGATAATGTGTTGTACTTGAAATGTAGTGACCTTAGTCCTTTATTCTAAAGAACTAAGAATGAGGATCACACCTAATGGCCTGCCTTTTATACTAGGCCAGGTACACCTGTAGAGGTAACCTACAAGTCTCCCACTACTGTGCCGTCTGGTGGCATACCTTGAGATAGTACCAACAGTAGCCATGTAGGATACATGACACGTATAAGCATAGAATTATAGAATCATAGAAACTTACAGCTATGTAGGAAGCCATTGGGCCCGTCGTGCTTGTGCTGGCCCTTTGAAAGGGCAGTCGTGCTTAGGCCCAGATCTCTGCTTCTTGTCCATAATCCTATAGGTTCCTCATCCTGAAATACCCGTCCAACTCTTTTTTTAAATTATTGATGGAATCAGCTTGCACCACCTTGTCAGGTAGAGCGTTCTAGATTCCGACAACTCTCTGGGTGAAAACATTCTCCTCATCTCCCCTCTAGATCTTTTTCCAATGATTTTGAATCTGTGATCTCTAGTTATTGACCCAGTCGCCAGAGGGAATATTTTTTCCTTACTTTCTCTATCAAAACCTCTCATCATCTTGAAAACCTCTATTAGGTCGCCTCTTAACCTTCTCTGTTCCAACCTCTCCTCATAAATGAAGTCCCTCATCCCTGGTAACATCCTGATAAACCTCCTCTGTACAATTCCTAAAACCTTTACATCTTTCCTGGTGTGGTGCCTAGAATTCTCCATAATACTCCAGCTCCACAGGTCTACCCAGTGATTTATAAAGTTCCAGTATGATCGCTTTGCATTTATATTCTATTCCTCTACCTACAAACCCAAGTAACCCATATGCTTTTTTAACCACCTTATCGACTTGCCCTGCCACCTTTGTGTTTGTGTATATGGACACAAAGGTCTCTCGGCTCATCTACACTTTTCAAAAATTGTACATTTATTGTGTACTGTCTTTCTATATTAGCCCTCCCAAAGTGTGTTACTTCACACTTCTCCACATTAAACTCCATTTGCCATGCTTCTGCCATTTCACCATTCTGTCTATGTCATCCTGAAGTCTGTAACTATTCTAATCACTATCTACTACTTTGCCAAGTTTCGTATTATCTACAAACTTTATTATGCTGGTTCCTACACCCGAGCCTGGGTCATTTATAAAAATTGCAAAGAGTAATGGACCCAAAACTGGCCCATTGGGGAACACCACTGCAAACCACCTCTCAGTATGACTATCTTTGGTAGGTCAACATCAGCATCTCTGATTCATAGTAGTAGGCAGCCTGCATAGTTTAGACCGTTTGTGAAGGAATCCACAACCTGCATCTGTGCAATGTTGCATGACCGCTTGTAGTTGAGCTGCAATCCACCATGGAGAATGTGGTCACTCCAGGGCCCGCTTCAGCAGAGTCCCTTACCTAGGCTGAGGTAGGGAGCTCAGAGGCAGGGATACTGCCACAAATGGTCTAATTGTAGCTCTAGAGTTCTTGAGTTCCAATGTACAGCAATATGTCTACATAGCATAAACTTTACAGCATTTTACAGCACAGAAGGAGGCCATTTGGCCCATCTTGCCTGTGCTGGCTCATTGAAATCACCATCCAATTAGACCCACTCCCTTACTCTTTCCCCAGAGCTCCTGCAAATTCTCTTCCCTTGCACTTTGGGCTTCTCATACTTATGGACAATGAGGCCATCAGTAATCTAATTCAGTGTGTTGGGGAATCAGGTTGAGAAATCCACTGAGCAGGGCTTCAACTTAATTGTTTGCAATGGCCTCTTCTCACACAAATCTCTAGCCATGCTGAGCAAGTGCCCACTCGCAGGAGAATGACAGGACAAGAGGTGTCCTTGAACGTACAGGCCCAGCAAGCACCACATCCTTTGCCACAGTGCCTGCAGTTGTCAGCCCATCTCCTAGCCCAGCACCAGGAGGCACTGAACCACCTCCATCCCTAGCTGCACAAACCAACAGCAAGATTACCATCCACCTCTCTTCCTCCTCCTACTCGGAAAATGCTTAAAAAAGCACATGATTTGCACGTCAAAGCAAACAACTTCACTAAGGGAAGCTCCCGGACAAACATATTGAACAGGCTTGCTGCGTAAAATTTGGATTGAATGAACCTCTAAGCTACCTTGCCAGTTCTTTTCAATGAAGATTTGTTGTGGCAAAATGATGTAACAATTATGGAACTAGCCTTAGGGATAGACACAGTGGAGGGAAGGTTTGATTTAGCCAGGATTATACATCATATCAAATGTTAGAATATACATTGTAGGGTTGTATTTTTGACTTTATACCCCATGTGGGATATCTCGCCTGCTGAGATCACATCAGGAATCAAGGGTGCATTGTTCACGGTTTCATGTAACGTACATCTGACTACAAGGATCACATCTGGAAAATTGGTGTTCAGGTTCTGCATTCGGATAATTAGCCCTCAAGCGTATCTTATTAAACATGGTTGAGTGAAATATAGTGTTGAGCGTGTCAGTAAATATTCATACAGACCTTGATCTGAAAAAAAAGGACCATTCCTCTATAGAGGAAGCTTTAGTAGAATATTGTGAGAATTGATTCCATAACAGTCAGCAGAAAAGACAGAACTAAAAAGGTTTATCAAAAATAAATGGTAAACTGTTCTGCTGAAGCACAATGGAAAAATGGGACTGGGATATTGAGATAACAGAACTAATCATCTCTTCTTTCATGCTTTATTTCTATATCCCTCAGGCCACTATAAAGCCTAACTCCTCCATTTACTTTAGCCTAGTACTCAGCTCCAGCTCGATGGTTTAATTGGCTTTGAGACTCCTCTTCCAGCATCGAAGTTGTAGCAGTGCAGCTCCTTTGACAGTTCACATGATCACATTATTGTGCGGATCAACTTGTGAGACAGAATTAGCAAAAGTCTCCCGGTCCTCAGCTGGGGGGGCGTGGGACTCTGGAGAATCAAGATGTAGTTGCATCACAAAGCTCACCAGAAGAACTCTTATTTATAATGTCAACATGCTTAGTGACTGGAGGAGGCTGTTGCAGATGCAGTTCGCTCCAAATATCGAATTTCTCCAGACAGCCAATTTTGACTATTAACCAATTTGTCAGGAGAAAATTCAGACATACACAAATATCCCTTCTGAAGAGTGTGTGTGTGTTCGATTTCTGCATGGCTAACAGTAAAACAAAGTGTGGCATATTCAAAGTAGCAGTTATTGCTAAATCTGAACTGGGATTCACAAGGCCTTAATGAATAGAAGAGTAAACTATGACTATAGCCATAGGCCAATATCTATAGAGTCTGCTTAATATCTTTTCTTGCTGCGCAGAGCCTCATTTTGCCCCCAGTACTTGGATCAAGCAAGCGGAGCGACAAAGCCTTTGCATTCATCCAGATATTCTATTGCAACTAGCCCCGGGCCCAGGACTGCTTTGTGAGCCTTTCTGAAGCTGAGCGCTTGACACTGAAAGAATAAGCACTGCCTCGACAAGGTGCCTATTCCTAAAACACAAGAGAGCATTAAGATAAGCTGTGAGTTTTTACTTTGACATTTGGATAAGACTGGAAACTCAGAAAATGATTTCAAGTGATAACCCCACCAGCAAAGCTCTGATTTTATTGCAAAGCTCTAAGGACTAATATAATTCTAATTCATGAGTTTTGCCCTCACTGGTACTTTTTATGTTAACTGCATCCATGCATCACATTGTGGCTGTACAGTTCCACAAGGTGCAAAGTACAGGACACCATCACTGTTGAAAAAAAGTAGGAGAGAAGATACTAACCAAGAGGTAATAATTTGGTAATGCCAAGCTCGAATTTTAAAATCCTCTTGATTGTAAAAAGAAAATAATACTGAGAAAAATACACAGATGAAGAGTTCAACAGTATTGCCAACCATATAATTTCACAGTATCAGACATAAACACAAACATTATCACGCCATTGAATGCCCAATCCAGTTGATCTCAAATCCAACTCTCAGTAAGAACCTTTATTACCTCCATTCCTTGTTCCACATGTGGGAGGGGTTGCTGAATTCAAGATTCAGGTTATATTTTCCTCAGGTAGAACTTAAAGGTTTGTGCAATCTCTGCACAGAGGTCAATAACCAGGGGGCATAGATTTCAAGTAATTGGTAGAAGGATTAGAGGGAAGTTGAGGAGAATTTCTTTTACCCAGAGGGTGGTGGGGCATCTGGAACACACTGCCTGAAAGGGTGGTAGAGGCAGAAACCCTCACTGTATTTAAAAAGTATTTGGATATGCACTTGAAATGCCATAACCTGGAAGGCCACGGACCAAAAACTGGAAAGTGGGATTAGGCTGGATAGCTCTTTTTTGGCTGGCATAGATACGATGGGCCGAATGGCCTCCTTCTGTGTCATAAATTCTATAATACTATGAGTAGTCTGAAAGGCCTCTATATAATGGCTTTCACTTTTCAAATAAACTAGTCAATGAAAATGTTCCTGCATTTGTTTACGATGTAGTTGGAGGTGATCATCCCCATTGATGAGTAGATGCAGTTTTGGATGTATAAGGGCTAATTTACCTGCCCCCCCATCCTGACCCCTGCCCTGGTGCTAGATAGGCACAACATGGAAGGATTTCCTACCTAGGGTTGTGTACATCTGCCGGCAATGCTTCCGATCCAGGCCCAGCTCCAGCAGAGCCAACCAACAGCAGTAAGGAGCAAATGTCAGGAGAAGATGCAGGCCTTTGAGGCCTACAGTGATGTGTCTGGCTTTGGTGATCAGTACCTTTAAACTTCTGTCGCTTAACAAACCTAATCCCCTTTATTCCGACAGCACCAGCCTTTTTACTCTGACAAGTTACTTTTGTAAGTGTCTCTTCTGGAAGTAAGACCAAAACCCCAACTTGTTTCCAAACTTATGGTCGAAGAGTTTACCAACCAGTGGAAGTCCCCCCCCCCATAAAGGTTTTAGTTGCAGGGGTGGGGAGGGGGGTCGGGTGCAGGGAGGGATAGTCACACGCTCACACAGCGGGCTATAGTTGGAGTTAGAGGAGGTATTGATCGATTAGAAGCTACACCTCTGTAGTCAGTTGCAGTGTCAGCTGTGGCTCAGTGGCTAGCACTCTCTAGGTGGGAGGGGCTAGGAAACGAGCAGGTGCTGCTGATTACTGCAGGAGTTGGAGTGAGTTTGTAAAAAGTTGGTGGTGGGTTTTTGGGTTGTTTTTTTTCAAATTTTAGGGCCTTTTTGGCCCATAAGCATCAGCCAGATGGCTGCTGAGGGGCCTGGAGTGCCGGGCCCCTCTGAGGACAATGCTCCCAGTATGAATTTAACCAGGGGAGAAAATGTCTTGAGAAAGGAGAATACATGGCCCAAAGATTTGGGCAGGGACCCCAGGAGGTTTGGAACAGAAAACACAATGGTGGTTCACTGCCAGGATAAGGAGATATGAGCTTGGCATATCATACAGGCAGTACACGAGGACTGCGGTGAGGGAAGTTGCTTTGCTTGCTGACCAAAGTCGAATGTTGGATTCGAAGTGACGGTCAGTGGCCGAGAGGAGGTGGAAAAACTTTTACTGAGCCTGAAGGTTGGTGAGAAGTACTTGGATGTATCTTTGCTGTATTCCAAAGAGGTGGTAGTTTCATTCTTAAACCTGCCGGTTTATGTTGTGGACAATGTGCTGATAAAAAAGTTGGAGTCGTGGGACATTAAACTTTGCTTAGTAATAAAGAGGAGAGATTAGCCTGGAACGCAGGTAGCCAATGGAATCCGTTATGTAAAAGTGTGGTTCCCAGAGGGGGTGAAGTCATTATCCTACAGTATGAAATTCAGGACAATTGAAGGAGTGCAGTACTTCTGGGTTCTGCATAATAACCAGGTGAAGGTTTGCTATTATTGTCTTGGGCACGACCATCTTGTAAGAAGCTGTCCAGACCTGTACTGTTATAACTGTGGCAAGTCTGGACACATCGCTCGGAACTGCAAGGCAGAGAGCTGTGCGGTTTGTCACAAAGACCCCACCTGCTGGGAGTATGAGGCAGAAGGAAGCTCCTTGAGCGATGAGGAGATGGGAGAAAGAGCAGCAGGTGTGAGTGGAGTGGCCAGAAGAGCGGAGCAGGCAGAGGACACAGTCGCTGAACAGAATGAGGAAAGAGCGCAAGAAGAGGCAGAAAATTGCAGAGCAGAAAACCGGATGGAGATGGTGGAAAACACACCAAGTATGGTGGAAAAGGACAAAGTCAGTGGAGGACATCATGGGTCAGGGACAGAGTCGAGCCATAATATGCCTTGCCTTCAGTTGTCCGTGGGGGGAGCAGAGGGGGGGTGCGGGGTAAGTGTAAGTACTCCAAAGAAAGATGGGGAGTTGTACACCTTGGGGAGCAGGAGGGAGCAAGACCAGGAGAGGGTGCAAGAGACAGGAGCCTTAAAGGGGCAGCAGGATGGGAGCGGGGAGACAACGACGCCAAAAGGGAGCAAGATGGGTGGAGACGTGCCATTATCCTAGAGAGAGAGAGAAGAAATGGGGAGCAAAGGTCAGCGGTGGAGGTGAGGCCGAAGGGAGTGGCACTGTTGGAGAAACCAGGTTAGCAGGAGGACTCTCTAAGGGAGATTCTGTATCTGACAGAGAACAGGGACGGGAGATTACAGAAGAGCTCGAGAGTGAGGAGTCAGAGGAGGAAGGAGACATGGAATTGAGGTGTGGGGGGCATCATATGGAAAGGGAAAGGTTAGTGAGGGGCAGGAGAAGGGGCAGTTAAATTTAATGTAAGGAAGAGGCTGAAACTGCAGGGAAAGTTCAAACTGGAGGCGAAAAAGAACCGGAGGCTGCAGGAGAAAGCAACAGCGGCCCAAAAGGTTGGGATGGAGCATGAGAGGAGGGTAGAACCAGAGATTTAATGATGATGGGGGGATTATCAGGCGCACTTCTTTTATTAGGAGCAATGATTACATTGGTCTCGGTTAATGTGAATGGACTGAGGGGGGAGAAGAAATTGCAGCAGTTGTTGCAGTGTTTTAACGGCACGGACCTGTTGTGTCTGCAAGAAATTTTTGGGATGAGGAGATCCTAGAAAGAGTTCGGAAGGTTTGGAAGGGAGAAGTGTTTGCAAGTTGCGCAAATAATAACCGTAGAGGGGTGGCTGTTTTTGTGAGTTTGTCCATAAGAGAACATTGCATTGGTGGACAAGGACACTGAGGGGAGATTTTTACAGCTAATGGTACAAATGGATGAACTGAATTGTGAATTCTTTAATATCTATGTGCCGACCATTGCAAGCGTTGTAAGTTTTTTTCGGTGGTTATTCACAGAAGTGGCAGAGGCGGTAAACCCTTGTAAAGTGGGGGATTTAATGTGTTTTTTATCTCGGATGGACATTTCAGCCTAGATGACCTTTAAGGATGATAACTCCAGAGAGATGATTGTAAAAATGATGGCAAATTTAAATTTGAGAGACTTATGGAGGGATCGGAACCACATTAAAAAGGGAGTTCTCTAGAAGAGTTTGTGTGAGTGATGTTTTAAAACAGAGCCAAATAGATTTTATGTTAATGTGGGAAGGGTTAAGTTCTGAGGTGATGGAGATTTATTATAAAAAATATTTTTTAGTGAGCACTCGGCTTTGGTTCTTAAAATTAGGAACAGTAGAGTTAAGATCAGTCCAGGGGTGTGGATTTTAAACAATCAGTATCTGAAATAAATTGCTTTTAAAGAAGGGATTTTAAATATAATAAAGAATGCTTGGAAGGAAACGTTATTCTTGAAAGAAAAAACGAGTTTGGTAGGACAATTTCAAATATGAGGTAAAAGTTTTTTGGTACGTTATGGGAAAGAAAGAGCAACAGCTAACCGGCATCAAGAAGAGAATATAAACAGAAGGTTTACAGGTTGACGGAGGGGATAAGGGAGCAAAGACGAAGTGAAAGGTTTTAAAGGAAGAGTGGGAATTATTGCAAGCTGAAAAATGCAAGGGGATCATTCTTCACGCAAAGGCTAAAGAAGCATTGGTGGGAGAAAGATGCACTAGATATTTTCTAGAGCAAGAGAAGTTACGACAAAGGTTATCATTAAATGGAGAGTTGAAGGTTGGGGAAAAGGTCATTAATGAAAGTGGGGAGATTATGGAAGCGGATAGTAGCTTTTATCAAGAGTTATATACAAAAGAAGACTTTTCCAAATTGATGATGGAGAAGGTTATTGCTTTTATTGAAGAGGGTTTAAAGGAGGATGAGAGAAGCATGTGTGACAAAGAAGTAAGATTAGCGGAAATAAAAGTAGCAATAAGTGGAATGAAGGGAGGGAAAGCCCAGGGTTGATGGACTAAGTGCAGAATTTTATAAATAATTTTTTAGAGGTTTTAAGTCCATTGGTCTTCGAGGTTTTTAAGAAGATTAAAACAGAGGGAAGCCTGGCCCCATCTATGAAGAGAGGTATCATAAGCTTAGCTTATAAAAATAAAGCGATAGAAAGGATCTGAAGAATTGGTGGCTCATCACATTATTAAATGTGGATTATAAGATCTTGGTGAGGGTTATGACAAATCGTATGAAGGAGATGATGCCGCGGATAGTTTTGCTCTCCCAGTCCTATGGAGTCATAGGCCGGGACATCGCAGACTCTGTGGTCTCACTCCGAGATGTGATTGAACTCATGGAAGAGAGTGGGAGGGAAGCTTATGTGCAAAAGATGGATCAAGAGAAAGCCTTTGATAGAATCGCTTATGAGTTTTTATTGATGGTTTTGGAAGCATTTGGTTTGGGGGAAAATTTCATTAAGTGGATAAGGACTTTTTATTCAAACACATTTAGCTGTGTTAAATGTAATAGTTTTGTATACAAGTATTTTCCAATACAGAGATCAGTGAGACAGGGTTGTCCCCTGTCCCCAGTGTTGTACACATTGGTAGCAGAACCATTAGGTTACATGATGCGAAAGGAACAAGGCGTGGTCGGGATTGCGGTTCCCAGTTCCAGGCAGGTGTCGGTGATACACCAATATACAGGTGACATGACTTAACGTTGAGAGATGGGGAGTCATTTGAGGAAAGCGATGGGAGTAGAGGGGGAGTACTGTAGAGCTCCAGGAGCCAGAGTAAATTATACTAGTTGTGGGAAGGAGTAGAGGAGGGAGTGGTTGGAGGAAAGCCCTTTTAAGGCGGTGGAGGCTTTAGAAGTTCTGGGGGTGCATATGGGGTGCAAGAAGGATAGGGATGAAGTAGATCGATTAAATTGGGAACCGAAGGTTATGAAAATTAAAAAGATTTTGAGAAGCTGGGAAAGAAGGTGGCTGAAAGTGTAAGGAAGAACAACAGTGGTGGCAGCTCTCCTTCTATCTAAACTATGGTACTATGGGACCATTTTCCATACCTCGGAAGCCTTTTATCAACAAAAGAAGACATTGATGAGAAGATTCAACAGCTCCTCCAGTGCACCAGCGCAGCCTTCTGCTGCCTGAGGAAAAGAGTGTTCGATAACCAGGCCCTCAAATCTACCATCAAGCTCATGGTCTACAGGGCTATAGTAATACCCACCCTCCTGTATGGCTCAGTGACATGGATCATGTACAGTAGACACCTCAAGTCGCTGGAGAAATACCACCAATGATGCCTCCGCAAGATCCTACAAATCCCCTAGGAGGACAGATGCACCAATATTAGTATACTCATCCAGGCCAACATCCCCAGCATTGAAGAACTGACCACACTTGATCAGCTCCGCTGGGCAGGCCACATTGTCCGCATGCCAGACACGAGACTCCCAAAGCAAGCGCTCTACTCGGAACTCCTTCATGGCAAACGAATCAAAGGTGGACAGAGGAAACGTTACAAGGACCTCCCTGATAAAGTGCAACACCCCCACTGAAACCTGGAAGTCCCTGGCCAAAGACCGCCCTAAGTGGAGGAAGTGTATCCGGGAGGGCGCTGAGCGTCTTGAGTCTCATTGCCGAGTGCATGCAGAAAACAAGCGCAGGCAGTGGAAAGAACATGCGGCAAACCTGTCTCACCCTCCCTTACCCTCAACAACTGTGTAAGGGATAAATTGTAAGAGTTGCAAATAGGTAGTCAGAGTTATGCTGAAGGTAGTGAACTTATCAGTATTAGGATGGTCTGTATAATTGCCTATGTATGTAACATTTGCTTATGTAGGTATAGCATAAATGTATAACGCATTAAGCGGAATCCGTAACCTCTGTAATACTTAAACAGCAAAATCAGCAGTTGTTGATCAGAAGTCTCTGAGGAAGAGATAAGGAAGCCAGTTTAGGCGTCTATTATACTGTAGCAAAGTGCAAGTCATGGAACAACATCATAGAAGATGAGCAATTGCATATACCACTCAGAGACAGTTAAATAAGAGTCGAAAAATCAATGTAACTTCACTGATAGAATTAGACCTATCGAGGATTTTGTAGGAGGGTGCTCCTCTCCAAAACCCGTATAAATTGTATTGCGGAGGTTCTACGGTTGAACCTTCCCGTGCATTGCTCGTAATAAAACCGGTAAACCTGAGGTTTCATTTGTTTACTTCCATGGTCATTATACAGTGGGAAGCCGGGCGAGGTGTCGATTAACTATATCAGTTAGTTCACCTTGAGGGAGAGAAGTCTCCTTTTACCCCAACAGACTGTCTGTCCCACCTGTGGCAGGGACTGTGGTTCTCGTATTGGACTGTTCAGCCCCCTAAGGTCACATTCTAAGAGTGGAAGCTAGTCTTCCTCGATTCCGAGGGACTGCCTATGATGATGGTGACTTATTGACGGTGGAAGAAATTCCTGAGTGGGCAGAAACGTCTATGAGAGGCTTGTGTAAAGTTTTTATGGGAAGGGAAACCAGCCTTGGTTGCTTATATTACCATCATTGGACAGCAAAATCAAGGAGGACTCAATTTCCCAGATATTGATTGGAAGAAAAAATCCTTTAGAATTAAATGGGTGAAGATATTTCTTCAGAAGTCAAATACAAGTTTTTGGAAGAGTTGTTTCCAGCACTTTTTAAAATTAGGTGGGATAGGAGGACAGGGAATATTTTACATGGAATACAACAATATGTTTTTGAAATCAATTAAACCTCTCCCTAGGTTTTATAAGGGGATTGTAGACACTTGGGCCCAATTTTTTTAAAAGGGTGCAGTTTATGTCCAAAGGTGCTGAGGAATTTTTAGAACACCCCTTATTTCTGAACAGGTGGATCAACATTGAAGGAGAGGTATTATTTAATCAAGCTTTTATAAAAGTTGGTATTATATATGTAAAAGATGTATTATATGAGATAATTCCAGGTTGGTTGCCAGAAGCAGTAGTGAGGGATATGGTTTGGGAGGAGGATTGGGAGGTAGAGGTAAAAGCAATTATGATCATGTATAAGAAGATTGTGAGGGCAATGCCACAGGATTGGATGGAAGAAATAAATACGCAAATCTCCAAAGGAGGTATAATGCGTCTCGCTTTTGCAAGCGTTCTGCTGGAGAAAGGGGAGGAGTTGGCCCAACTGTCATACTCGAGATTTTTACGGGGTATTTAGAGAATGGAGATTTAAGACACCTGCTGGTCAGGAGTTTTGGCAGAATATATACCCACAACTGGACTTCAACAGGATTTGAAAGGGAGTGTGGGCATATTTTAAATGTCCAGAGAGGATCGAACTGGATTTCAATTTGCTCATAATTGGATTTTTACCATGATAGTCTTATGTAAGATTGGACGAGTAAAGGTGGCAACTTGCCCAGTGTGTGGCACGTGGGATGAGACTCTGTCCCATTTGCTGGTGTTATTTCCGCAGTTACAGGATTTTAAGTCCTATGCTTGACAGTTGTGTGAGGTTTTCTTGCTGGGTGAGGACCAAAGAGCAAGAATGGGAATCCCGTGGGACTCAATTTTGAGATGGGGATTGTAAGAGTGTCTGTCCAAGTTTAGTGGAGCGGCAAATAATTTAATGTTCAGTTTGGCTAGATTTGTGATTGTGCAAAGAAGGAATGCTTTATTTTTTAAGGGGAGGAGAATAAACCTAAAAAAGTATTTTAAATATAAACTAAAAGATCATTATAAGACGTTGTGGATGTTTTATTCAGAAAAGAATTTAAAGATAGTATTTTATAATCAATTTGTAAAATACAATAGATTATTATATGTTACGGGAGACAAATTAAACTTCAGGTTTTAATGTTAATATGTGTGGGGGAATGGCTGTGCAGAGGGGCGGAATGGATTTGTATGATACAATGGAATGATCACCATGTTATAAATGTTCTTAATATTCAATAAATATTAATTATAAAAAAAAGTGGGTAGCACCCTCGCCTCTGAGTCAGAAGGTTATGGGTTCAAGTCCCACTCCAGGAACTTGAGCACAAAAAAATCTAGGCTGACACTCCAGTGCAGTGCTGAGGGAACGTCACAATGTCAGAGGTGCAGTCTTTCAGATGATTATCCTCCTGGCCAATATTTATCCCTCAATCAACATAACAACAAAAACAGATTAGCTGGTCATTATCACATTGCTGTTTGTGGGAGCTTGCTTGTGTGCAAATTGGTTGCTGCGATTCACACATTACAACAGTGACTACACTCCAAAAATTTTTCATTGGCTTCAAAGCTCTCTCTCTCTCTCTCTCTCTCTCTCTCTGTTTCTCTCTTTTTCTTTTCTTTTCCACAGGCTGTGATTGGAGAGACAAACTCACAGAGGATGGGCTACAGGATTACTGGAGAGTTCCATTATTCTGACAGTTAATTACTTGGCACCGTGTTTTAATGCGAATGTCGGTGAAACGTGAAAGACAATCATTACGAATGTTGCGCTGTCATCAAATAACAGATGGGATTTATTTCGCTCCGTTTTACCATGTTCCATTGAGAATGTACGTTTACATTTCTTTTCTGCATTCAAACTTGAAAAATTTAACAGAATTGCAATTGACAGAATAATGAGGAATATTATTAAAAATGTGGCCTGTGTTTCTGCCAGATAATGGAATGCTCCTTTTATTCACAGCTGTCAGCATGTTTTGAGCGTTGTTTTATACCTATACAGCGGGTACACCAGTGGGTCTATTCTGAAAATGTAACAGCATCAATTAGGCATTCAATGTACTTACAACGCATCACAGCAACATCAAGTCTTATGGGATCAGGACGTTGTAAGTATCCATTGTCAAATTATCATTTAAAAAGAAATATCTTAAAATAGAGACAGAGGCATGTCAGCGTGGTGGTGTGAAGGACTCCTTTGACTATTGCAATGCACTGCTGGCCTCCCACATTTTACCCTATATTGGCTCCCGGTTAAGCAACACCTCGACATCAAAATGATCATCCTTGTTCTCAAGACCCTCCATGGCCTCGCCCCTCCCTATCTTTGTAATCTCCTCCAGCCCCACAACCCCACCTCCCCCCCCCTGCTCCCCGAGATGTCTGCACTCCTCTAACTCTGCCCTTTTGAGCATCCCTGAATATAATCGCTCAACCATTAGTGGCCATGCCATCTGTTGCCTAGGCCCCAAGCTCTGGAATTCCCTGCCTAAATCTCTCCGCCTCTCTACCTCCTTCAAGATGCTTCTTAAAACCTACCTCTTTGACCAAGCTTCCTCCTCATGTGGCTCGGTGTCAAAATTTTTATCTCATTACACTCCTGTAAAAAGCCTTGGGATGTTTCACTACGTTAAAGGTGCTATATAAATACAAGTTGTTGTTGTACGCAGGTGCGATAGCATGACAGGTTGCTAGGGGTAAGAGTGCAATGATCCTCCGTGAGTGGGTGCGATGCTGTAAGGTGTTCCTCACTGTGTGGATGCATTCCTGTAAGGGGCTCTGTACTGGTGAGTGTGTTTGTTTTAATACACGCCATAAAGCATTTGCATTTAAAACCACCTTTCACGTCCTCAGCATGCCCCAAAGTGCTTGCCAGCCAAATGAATTATCACTGCAGCAGCAGCCACAAACAGTAATTAAAGAAAGAAAGACAGGCTTGGATTTATATAGCGCTTTTCACAACCACCAGATGTCTCAAAGCGCTTTACAGCCAATGAAGTACTTTTGGAGCATAGGGCCCAAGTTTCCCCAGGAGTTGCTCCATTTTTTTGGGGGCAACTAGATTTTTTTTGGAGTAACTTAAAAATCACAATTCTCCACATCTAAGTTGCTCCAGTGTAAGTGAGTTAGTTAGGTTTTTTTTTCAAAAGGCGGCGTTACCAACCACTTACCCCTGTTTTGGCCATTTATGCAAGTTTAGACAGTTAAAACTTACTCCAAACTAAGTTAGGCCAGAGTAAGTGTCCAATTGTGTACGTTCTGAAAAACCTTACCTAGAATTAAGAGTTCAGCGCAGGTAGCCAGAGACAGGGGGTGGAAAGCATTAAACACAAAGGACTAAAGCATTAAACACATCACTTTAACCAATAAAGAACCATATAAATCATAACAATTAATAACTAATGTAAAATATAAAATAAATCAAGTAATAATAAGTAAAGAGTCTTACCTTCCCGACTGGAGCACGCTCCGGCAATGTCCTTCGGTCAGGGCTAGGTGCGGGAGCCGACTGCAGCAGCTACCAAGCACCAAACATTGCAAATAAAAGTTGAAATAGCTAAATAAAAATAAAGAACTCAGGTAAACAATTGAATAACAAATAAATAATTGTCGTAAATCTTACCTTGAATTGAACTCGGCCGGGGAAGGCAGCGGGCCGGCCTGTACGGGAGGCCATTTGGCCTGGGAAAGGAGCAGCCGGCAAAGACCAAAGATGCATTTGGAGGCTGAAGGGAAAGGGGGGGGGGGGTGGTGGAGGAAAGGCTGGGCTGGGCTGGCTGGGCTCGGGCGACTCAATTCTCTAATACAAAACAGAAGATCCACTGGATCTGATAAACAATAAGCTGCAAAGTTGCTTTTTGATTCTGTCTGTGGCGGGGGGGGGTAGCGGTGGGCAGTGATTGTTGTTGTGCTTATTGATTTTCCTAACTTCTCCACTAACGGCAGCCCGATTCTACTGCGCATGCGCGATCACGGCAATCCCGATCCGATTGTGCATATCCAGCGTCCCGGCACAGTTTCCAGCGCAGGACATGGGCTCCACCCACAGACCCAGTCACCACGCCATGCCAGCAGCTGGAAGACCCGGGACAGCGGCCAAAATCATCCCGAAGATTTTTGGCACACTTTCACACATGGAAAACGAGCGCACCTCTGGTAAGTACGCTAGAAATCTCTAGTGGCCGAAATTGTAACTTAGGAAACGCGGCAGCCAATTTGCGCACAAGCAAGCTGCCACAAACAGCAATGTGATAATGACCAGATAATCTGTTTTTCTTGGTTATGTTGATTGAGAGATAAATATTGGCCAGGACACCAGGGTTAACTCCCTTGTTCTTCTTCTTAAATAGTGCCATGGGATCGTTTACATCTACTTGAGAGAGCAGACGGGACCTCAGTTTAACATCTCATCCGAAAGACGGCACCTTTGACAGTGCAGCACTCCCTCAGGACTGCACTGGAGTGACGGCCTAGATTTTTCATGCTCAAGTCCCTGGAGTAGGACTAGAACCCACAACATTCTGACCCAGAGGCAAGAGTGCTACCCACTGAGCCACAGCTGACACCATTAGGTAAATAACCAGTGATGCTGGCTGAGGGAGGAATGTTAGAGAGGGCTAGAAGAATGAGAGGTGATCTTATCGAAGCGTATAAGATTATGAAGGGGCTTGACAAGGTGGATGCAGAGAGGATGGGGGAGACTAGATGGGGGAGACTAGAACTAGAGGGCATGATCTTAGAATAAGGGGCCGCCCATTTAAAACTGAGATGAGAAGAAATTTCTTCTCTCAGAGTGTTGTAAATCTGTGGAATTCGCTGCCTCAGAGAGCTGTGGAAGCTGGGACATTGAATAAATTTAAGACAGAAATAGACCGTTTCTTAAACGATAAGGGGATAAGGGGTTATAGGGAGCGGGCAGGGAAGTGGAGCTGAGTCCATGATCGGATCAGCCATGATCGTATTAAATGATGGAGCAGGCTTGAGGGGCCGTATGGCCTACTCCTGCTCCTATTTCATATGTTCTTATGGGATACGGAGAGAATTGTCTTGCTCTTCTTGAAATAGTGCCATGGGCACTACATCTATCGGAACAGCCAAATAAGTCGTCAATTTAACATTTCACCAGAAGGACAATGCAGCACTGTCTCGGTACTGCATTGAAGGAGCAGCCTACGTTACACACTCAAGCTCTAGAATGGGGCTTGAGCCATTAACCTTCTGATTCAGAGGCAAGAGTACTACTACAGAGCCAATCTGTCACTTACATGCAAAAGCAAAATACTGCGGATGCTGGAATCTGAAATAAGAACAGAAAATGCTGGAAATCTCAGCAGGTCAGGAAGTGTCTGTGGAGAGAAAAACAGTTGTTGCTTGGCCTGCTGAGATTACCAGCATTTTCTGTCACTTACATGATTAGATAGGAAAACATGGAACAGGATAGAAAATAGGCTCAATTAGAGAAAGTGAAGGGTGGCTGTGAATGGAGGAGCATTGAAGTGGCAAGGTGGGGTAGCAGACTGATCCGTGCTGGCTCTATTGCTGTTAATAGTGTACATAAAATGATTTGGAACTGGGGACAGAAACAAAGCTGTCTAAATTTGCAGTACATACGGAATTGGATGGAGAAGCGTGAGTTTCAAACATTGAAGAACAAGCAAGCTGAATACAAAGAGATCTAGATAGGTTGGTTATTGAATGGCAAAGGTATTTAATGTGGACAAATGCAAGGTAATGTGATTAGGGGAGGGGAAAAACAGTAACAATATAAATCATCATCATCATAGGAATCGAGGAAGACTTGCTTCCACTCTAAAAATAAGTTCTCAGGTGACTGTACAGTCCAATACGA
Organism: Pristiophorus japonicus; assembly: GCF_044704955.1. Taxonomy (NCBI): domain Eukaryota; kingdom Metazoa; phylum Chordata; class Chondrichthyes; family Pristiophoridae; genus Pristiophorus; species Pristiophorus japonicus. The sequence continues at coordinate 19,587,216 of NC_091997.1, forward strand.
GAATTATAGTCTCTGTCACAGATGGGACAGACAGTCGTTGAGGGAAAGGGTGGGTGGGATTGGTTTGCTCTTTCCACTGCCTGCGCTTGGTTTCTGCATGCTCTCGGCGATGATACGCGAGGTGCTCAGCGCCATCCCGTATGCACATCCTCCACTTACGGCGTTCTTTGGCCAGGGACTCCCAGATGGCAGTGGGGATGTTGCACTTTATCAAGGAGGCTTTGACGGTGTCCTTGAAACGTTTCCTCTGCCACCTTGGGCTCGTTTGCCAGGAAGGAGTTCCGAGTAGAGTGCTTGCTTTGGGAGTCTTGTGTCAGGCATACGAACAATGTGGCCCGTCCAGTGGAGCTGATCGAGTGTGGTCAGTGCTTCAATACTGGGGATGGTGGACTGGTCGATGACACTAGTGTTGGTGCGTCTGTCCTCCCAGGGGATTTGCAGGATCCTGCGCAGACATCATTGGTGGTATTTATCCAGCGATTTGAGGTGTCTACTGTATATGGTCCATGTCTTTGAGCCATACAGGAGGGCAATATAAATAGCAAGGCTCTCGGCCACAGGATTTAACCAGGAGAGGAACCTGGGGATGTTAATGGATTGTTCACTGATATCAGCAGCACTAAGTTTGTGGCAGTACTAAGGAAAGTTAACTAGATCGTAGGATGTTTAGCCAAAGGAATATAACTTAAGTCCCAGGAGTTGATAATCATTCTGTACAAAGCACTGATACAGCCACACCTGGAGCACTGTGTACATTTCTGGTCATTGGACTACAGTAAGGTGTTGGAGGCAGGGCAGAAAAGGGTAATCAAACCAATATCTAACTTATTATTATTGATTCCAAATAGGACAAAAATTTAATTTTTAAGAAAGCACTTTAGGGTGAAGTAACAATTGCACAGATTTCAAACAATAGGGTAAAGTTTGCATGTCCCCGGCAGGCTCTTGCACGGCCCACGCTATTGGTTTGCTCTTGCATGCCCCAGCTATTGGTTGGCTCTTGCATGCCCCAGCTATTGGTTGGCTCTTGCACGCACCACGCTATTGGTTGGCTCTTGCACGCTCCACGCTATTGGTTGGCTCTTGCATGCCCCATGCTATTGATTGGCTCTTGCATGCTCCACATTATTGGTTGGCTCTTGCAAGCTCCACGCTATTGGCCTGCTCTTGCACGCAGCCAGCGCAGATTGAGAAAATGTGGATGAAAATACATGGGGTTTCAAAAATTCTACCCTCATATCTCAGCAGGTTGCTCCTCCCAAGTGTCTGCAGAGCTTACTGGTGGTCTACACATTTGCTCTGTCCCTTACAGTTCACAGCACTGTTCCTTGATGAGCTTTGGACACTCATTGGGTTCTTGATGGAACTTTGTTGATTTATGTGGCATTAATGTTCCAATCACAGCATGCTTCAATAGAAGGGTTTGATGTCTAGAAATAATATAATTTGTAAAATGTTTTATGAGGATGTGTAAAACCAGTGTGGAGCACTTAGGTTTCAGTTATGTGTCTGCTACTAATACTGTTCTCCATCTGTTACTGGTTTTATGGACTGAATAAAAAAACAAGTCATTAGCACAGGCCAAGTGGGTTAAATCTAATAGGTAAGATCGTAATTGCCATTGATTATCACTGAATTCTTAGTGAAGGTTGCATTTTCTGTTGGTGAAATGTTTGAAGGTGTTGTGGTGGCTAAATCCACACAGAATGCAAGAGAATGAAATGTCAGTGGAATATCTGACAAAAGTACCCACACTGCATGTACCCTACAAAAGTATCATGGAAAATAACCACCAAAAGCACAAAATAAATAAAGTTACATGCAGTGTGAAAGCTGTACCCATCCCATTCCCACCCCACAAACCACTGCGCAAGGAGATTATTCAAAAAGGACTTAGTTAAAATGGAGTCCATGCCAGCCAACAGCTTTCAAATGCATCAACTCTTTACAGTCAGTCGGCACATTAACGGCCATCCACTTTCTAGAAATTCCACATTCAATTCTCCTTCGGCAGTGGAAATATCTTTAATAAACTCAATTAAAGTTGATAAAAGAGCTGGCATTTTGAAAGCCCTCTGCTGTGCTGTCCCTGAACTAATTGGCAATTGTTCCAATTATGTTGGCACATCTGACATCATTGTCAGAGATGGCACTTAATTTTGTTCTTTTTTTCTGTAGGAACAAGAGAGGTAACAATTTTCTTGCTGCCATTCCCTCCAGGACAATACATAATGCCACGTTGAATTTTAACTTTTAAGCTCTCGTATAGCACTTTATTTTACTATCACTTGTGTTTTGTTCTCTCTGCCCTTCATCTTTTTGTATTGTTGATAGTATGGTAGTGGGAAATGTGTGAGCACGCTAGGTCTGTAGTCGCCTTGGGTAATCCTTGCCACTGGACCAAGACCTAGCTCTGTCAAGCCCGTGTGGTGGCTGGTGTGCAACGGCCACCACACGTTAAACAAATCGACGCACAGTCATCTTCCACCCTTCAACATGTCGTTCAGGATCTGGAATATTAGTCCGGGATCTGGAACATTGAAACACCTGTGAACTCATCCCTTTTTGGCGTGGAAGCAAGTCATCCTCGCTTCGAGGGACTGCCTATGATGATGGTGGGAAAGGATTTTCCACTGCGCCAAGAATATTTAGGCAATTTACCACTCCATGCAAACTGAGATTTAGGGCAGGAGTTCAAGTTTGCTCATCACTTCTGTCTCTTCACGATTTGCATTGAGGTAATTCTACATAGTTATGGCTACCAAGAAAGCCCTGAAGAAACAGTCAAACCAATACCAACCGAGCATCTGAAATTCATCCAGTTACTATTTTTCTCATGCAAGGGTCAGTAAATGCAGTGGATTAGAGAAGCTGAGGTTGTTCTTCTTAGAGCAGAGAAGGAGATTTGATAGAGGTGTTCGAAATCATGAGAGTAGATAGAGAGTAACTGTTTCCATTGGCAGAAGGGTTGTGAACCAGAGGACACAGATTTAAAAGTGATTGGCAAAAGAACCAAAGGCGACATGAGGAAAAACTTTTTTACGCAATGAGTGGTTAGGATCTGGAATGCACTGCTTGGGTGGTAGAGGCAGACTCAATCGTGGCTTGGAGCCTGCTTGGAATTTGATAATAAGCCTTGGAATGATATTTAGTTTAACAATTCCAACTCTGCTGAGGAAGGACATGGGCATGAATGACTGCTCTAGACCAGTATACAACAGTTCTCCTGTAGCAAGCAGGAGAACGTAACTCGAAACAGCCTAAAAGGCATGATGTGATGTTAATACCAAGTTATCAGAAACGTACTATCTGAAGTGATTTCCTCATTCAGCGCATGTGTTTTTTTGTGTTAAACTGCTAACCAAAAGTCTGTCAGGACCCTACATCACATTGGAAACCAAGGTCATAGCCTTGGTGGCACATAATAGGATCCCGAATGCACGGAATGAATTGTGATGCTGTGTATTCCATGTGCAATTTAGGGTCTATTGGGCAGTTCCTTAGCAAATTGGGCGATAAATTTAAAAAAATCTATTTAAAAAATCTATAAAAATTTACCCCGAGGCTGTGGGTTGGGCCAAATGGCAGAAAAACAATAAAAATAATTTTTCACAAAACATCACCTAACAAAAATAGAAAAAACATTCCCAAGACAATTTTAAACTAAATAACTACAACAGATTTCTAAAATAATTACTAAAAAAACAATCATTAACCTTTTCCTTGGAGAGCTACTCACCTACCGCCCAGCTCCGCTGATCCTCATAGGCATTTAAAAAAAAAAACTCAGCTACGGGTCACCGCTGAGCCAAATATCGCGCTGGGCGATCTGAGAACAGTGCACACCGACGGTCTGCTCCCCAGCGGGTGCTTCGAAACCGCCGGCGTAACTCAAGGAATTTCTCACTTACCTGATTACCGCCGACAATCATAGAAATTTACAACACGGAAGGAGGCCATTTCGGGCCAATACCGTTCAGAAACCGGGCGGTAAGCCACTGCAAATTCTAGCCCTATGATTTTTGTAGTAAACAAATACAGCTCAGTCTAATGTAGATTGCCCAAAGCCTAGCCAAGTGCATTTGACTTTCACAATCCTGCAATCCGTCCAATCAAAATATATCTCAGCGTTAAGGAAGAGTAACAAACCCAACCCAATATTTTCCGACCTAGGTGGAGTCAAATGGAGGATGTCATGTTTTAAAGTTGATTGCCAAGTGTCATTATAGTGTGCAGGATGTGATTAAGAACTTCAGCTTGTGGTTATTGAGATTCTGCTGTTTTTTGCGATTCTGTTGGCAAAACGTGTTTGACACCAATTGAAAGCTTTCCTGCAGTTATCTGTTACACGATGTAAAATATTTATAAGCTGATAAAAGAAAAGCAGAAATATGGTTGTCATTTGCCCATTTTGAATGGCCACTGATCAATGTGACTTCACTCATCAGTGTATCGCTCTATCCGAAAGGCTGTAAGGAAACAAAGAAAAATCAATGACTGACTCATGAGAATTGGTGAGTGGTACTCCAATGTGACACCATAGTACTCTGAATATAGCATGGCACACAATATGTAACCCTGCGCCTGCCTGCTCAGAATTTGTCAAAGTGATGTGCGCGAGTACTTGGATGATTGATTATTATACCATTATTTATAGAAAAATCCAAGGCGTAGGAGTCACAGCAAATCAGCTGTCGGGAAACAGAGGACATGAGCAGCAGTAGGAATTTGTGAAATACTCTTGACCCCATAATAAGACAGCACATCGGAATCTTTAAAAGAGTACATCGGCTCAATGCTAAGGCCAACCTCACACGGCAGATAACTGTGAGCAAGAATGATACAGAGATTGGTGTGCAATCCAGCTACACGGAATATAGTAAATTAGTGTCAGAAACATAGAAACATAGAAAGTAGATGCAGGAGTAGGCCATTCGGCCCTTTGAGCCAGCACCACCATTCAATATGATCATATGTTCAATATATCTAACGAACTGGCCTCAACAACTTTCTGTGGTAGAGAATTCCACAGGTTCACAATTCTCTGAGTGAAGAAGTTCCTCCTCATCTTGGTCCTAAATTGCTTACCCCTTATCCTTAGACTGTGTGCCCTGGTTCTGGACTTCCCCAACATCGGGAACATTCTTCCTGCATCTAACCTGTCCAATCCTGTCAGAATTTTATATGTTTCTATGAGATCCCCTCTGATTCTTCTAAATTCCAGTGAATATAAGCCTAGTCGATCCAATCTTTCTTCATATGTCAGTCCTACAAACCCAATCATTATTCTGGTGAACCTTCGCTGCACTCCCTCAATAGCAAGAATGTCCTTCCTCAGATTAGGTAACCAAAACTGTACACAATATTTAAGGTGTGGCCTCACCAAGGCCTTGTACAACTGCAATAAGACCTCCCTGCTCCTATACTCAAATCCTCTCGCTATGAAGGCCAACATGCCATTTGCCTTCTTCACCGCCTGCTGTACCTGCATGCCAACTTTCAATGACTGATATACCATGACACCCAGGTCTCATTACACCTCTCTTTTTCCTAATCTGTCACCATTCAGATAATATTCTGCCTTCCTGTTTTTGCCACCAAAGTGGATAATCTCACATTTATCTACATTATACTGCAACTGCCATGCATTTGCCCACTCATCTAATCTATCCAAGTCACCTGCAGCCTCTTAACATCTCCTCACAGCTCACACTGCCACCCAGCTTAATGTCATCTGCAAACTTGGAGATATTACATTCAATTCCTTCGTCTAAATCATTAATGTATATTGTAAATAGCTGGGGCCCCAGAACTGAACTTTGCGGTACCCCACTAGTCACTGCCTGCCATTCTGAAAAGGACCCGTTTATTCCTACTCTTTGCTTCCTGTCTGCCAACCAGTTCTCTATCCATGTCAATACATTACCCCCAATACCATGTGCTTTAATTATGCACACTAATCTCTTGTGTAGGACCTTGTCAAAAGCCTTTTGAAGTCCAAATACACCACATCCACTGATTCTCCCTTGTCCACTCTACTAGTTACATCCTCAAAAAATTCTAGACACTTGCATTTTCTCTCGGCTTGGGTTGTGAGGGAAGAGACTCCTGCAATCAAAATAAACTAGACTAGCTACATGGTCGCAATGGAAAGCAAGGATGCGTTTTCTAGGGTACAAACATCTACAGAGCGAAAGCTTGTTTTCTCCATTAGCCATTGTCATCTTCAGCTCCCAGGATATATCCCCACAAAATATTTAAATCCTTCATTTCACCATTGCATTTGTCTCTATTACAAAAGAAACAATGACTGCACTGTTCCAAATGTGACTTGTCTTTAAACTGGTGAGGGGGGCGGGGAACAGGGAAGGGAGAAGGCGTGGGGGGAGTGCGCCAGTGACTCAGTTGGTAGCACCCTCACCTCTGAGACCTACGCCACAGACTTAGGCACAAAAATCTAGGCTGACATGCCAGTGTAGTGCTGAGGGAGTGCTGCACTGTCGGAGGTGCCATCTTTCAGATGAGATGGTAAACCGAGGCCCCGTCTGCTCTCTCAGGTGGATGTAAAAGATCCCATGGCACTATTTCGAAGAAAAGCAGAGGAGTTATCCCCAGCGTCCTGGCCAATATTTATCCCTCAATCGACATCACTAAAAAATGACACAGATTATCCCATTGCTGTTGGTGGGAACTTGCTGTGCTGCATTTCACATTACAACAGTGACTATAATTCAAAAAAAAAAGTTGTATAATGCTTTGGGATGTCCAGTGGTTATGAAAAGCACTATATAAATGCAAGTCTTTCTTTCTAAAGGAGAAACCAGAATTGTAGCCTTAACAGTCTGAGTTCTAACAAAGAGCTCAGGGAATATGGGTTATTGGAAAACCATCTCTCAACAGGAGGAAGACTGGTATGTCATGTAAGAAGCTGAAGACAAAGAGCAGATGCATTGGAATAAAACTCCAGCTGCTCTGTTTTGTTGTGGGGACCACGTATTGTGAGAGGAAGAATTTCTATCTGCCAATTACATGATGTTTCATCATCCCCTGCTGTCCTGTATGTTTCCATTACTGCATCAAATGCACAAAATGAGGGGGAACTTTTACACTGCTGTGAACTAAACTTCCAACTATCTAACTGGCATTGTCAGGTTGAGAGTTTACTAATTCTAACTGTAAATTCATCACCGCATCAATATACTGAAATATAAGAGCCAGATATCAGCAACTATTATTCCAAGGGCCTAGGAATGATATGTTTTTAACTAGTTACAGTGACTAAAATAACTTTGAGATATTGCTTTGAAGAACACCATTCCATATTTTCTCTCAAGATACACATACATTCCATGCACCCTATCCATTACAGTATACTGTATGCAACCATGTGATAGTAGCAGTCAATGAAAAGTAACTACTGATGATGGCATCACAGCATTGATGGTAGCTGCACAATCTTGTTCCTCTGTATCCCTCAGCCAAGCTTCTTCATCTTCCAGTGATGCCCTCACATATCTTGTTGCCAAAATACTCACTCACCACCTTCAGTGTTTTGATCTGATTTCCATGTAATGTAATATTTGAACTTCTTTAATTCCTCAAAAATATCACAACCCGGATTTTGCAGTCAGCAATGAATGAATGCTGCTTGCTATTCATTACTCATACAGCTGCCCGCACACTTTTGTGGGCTTTTGAGCAGCAACTTATGGTCGTCAGGAGTGTGACAGTGTGGTGCCCTCTTCAGGGGATCTGGGACCTGTGTGAACCAATCTCCAACCAGAGTGAAGAATCCTTACTGAGGCACGCAGAGTCTAAACCAGGCAAGTACAAGTTAGAATATTTAATTCAATGTAAAATCATGTACAGAAAGTGAAATAGATAGAGCAAAAGAAAGATGGGATTAAGAGAGAAATAAAAGAGATAGAAAGAAAAAGTTTAAAAAATATATTTTAATTTTTAATTTAAAAAATCTCCAACAATAATTAAAATCTGACTGAATGAGACTCCACACTTGTAAAAGTAAATTTTCAGTTCCAGAGAGGTTGTTTAGTAGTAATTAAAAATTCACTTACATTAGAATGGACAAGCACTAACATTTTCTGGTGTGTTTAGTGTGTATCTCGTGGGTAAGTACTGCAACTTTACACCTCCATGTGTTTGAATGCAAAGTCTCTCGGCAAAGTACCAGTGCAGTGAAGCTTGTGGATTAGCAGGGTAACTTGGACAGAAACTTCCTGATTTCTGCATTTAACTGTGCATGGCTGAATGCCAAAAGTTGCTGTCTGATTTACTCCTTAACAACAGTGAGAATTGATAGCCTCACCATTGCTAGGATGTATCCAATCACTGATAGGATGCTCCAGCTGCCGGGGTGGTCTTACTGATTACAGTGCAATACTATTATTGGATGTGTGACAGTTAAACATAAACAATGTCCTTTGCTTGTTCCAAACTGGTAGTGATAAATTAGTCCTGGCCCTTGCTAGTCCAGTCATCTCCCTGAGCAAAGTGATGGCAACTTGAGAGACAAATTTATTCTCTGCTGTCTGGAGCATGTCAATATTTGCTCTACTGCAGGCTTGAAATGTGCTGCAGTGAACATTTGTAGGGTGGCAAATCGTATTTTATTTGGAGAGGGAGAGCAAGGTGCCATTTTCGTCAATATGGTGCGATGGGAAAGTAGTACCACGATGTGAATCAGCACAATTTATGATACACACAAAATATGTTGTGCGTTTAAATACAAGGTGAAAAGTAGTTCACCACTTTTTCACAGAGACAGTGTCCATTTTAATATGAATTATGAATACACTGAGGAATGATGTCAAGTACTGTTTCCAATTATAAGTTATATAGCAGGTATTATAACATAGAATTTACAGCGCAGAAACAGGCCATTCATCCCAACTGATCCATGCCAGTGTGCATGCTTTACATAAGCCTCCTCCCACCCTACTTCATCTAACCGCATTAGCATATCCTTCCGTTTGGTAATCTTAACTATTCACTGCTCACATCCCAACAAACTAGGGGATCGAAATTGCTCTATTTAGCAATTCCCATTAGTGCCTCTGAGGGGGGTGGGTGTGCTACCAGCTCCCAAGGAATTGCGTCATCGATGATGTCATCACTGTGCGCGGCGACTCCTTAGCACTGCGTGCCATTCCCTTTCCATCCCACGGCGGACATTGGCCAGCGCGCCGCGAGGCTGTCATGAGCGGTGTCAGTGCCAGCCTCACGGGTCGCGAACCGGGCCGCCATCCGCTCACGGGGCGGGAGTTAAAGGGGAGGTCGGGAACGTCCTGCGCCACCATCTTGGCGGTTTGGCCGACTCACCGGTCGGCTCGACTTCTTCCTCTGTTGCGTGGTCCGGGCCGCCATCGTGCAGCCCAACACTCCATTTTGGGGGCCGGCTGCGGTCTCAGCACCATGCCATCCTCGTGGTCCAGTGGAGGCCATCAGAGGCCCCGCAGAGTGTGCTGCGGCCCTCCCCTTTAAACGAAGGGGAGGGGCATCGAAACGCGTCTGTACTACATGGGGCAGCCATGTCGCGCTGATGAACGTGCCCCAGTAGCGCCCCGGATCCCACCTGAACAGGGAGTGGAGCACGCAAGATTGCACTCCACTTCCTGTGAGGGGCAGTAACCGCAATTCCGCGTCAGGGCGGGGCTTCCGGGCTGAGTGCAGGAAGTCCCACCCCGTAAGGTTACAGTCCCCAAAGCTCTCCACCACTGGAATTTTCTAATGTTAACTCTGGGTCTGTTGTTAGACTAATTGATAGCGATTGATTGCCATGATGAGTGAATAACTGCATTATCATTGTATCATGTGACTACCAGAATGGTAGTAGGTGAACGAGATGAACCGTGGTCTTTTTTCATCTGGCAATTCTTATATTCCGATGTTCCTATAACTTAGACGTCATAGTGCTGTCTGGCTCTTTTCCTCTTGGAGTAGACTCTTACAGTCTTGGAATATTTCACTAAAACATCATACAAGGCCTTACTATATGGCATATGTATTAACTATTGGCTCGCAATATACCATAGCAACAAACAGACCTCACATACAGCATATAGTCTGTCACTAACCAAAGCAGTTCACATATGGAAAGTAACCACACCAGAAGAAAAAAAGAAAGACTTGGATTTATATAGCGCCTTTCATGACCTCAGGATGACCCAAAGTGCTTTACAGCCAATGAAGTAATTTTGAAGTGTAGTCACTGTTGTAATGTAGGAAATGCGGCAGACAATTTACGAACAGCAAGCTCCCACAAACATGATAATGACCAGACGATCTGTTTTTTTAGTGATGTTGATTGAGGGATAAATATTGGCCAGGACATCAGGAATAACTCCCTGGCTCTTCTTCGAAATAGTGCAATGGGATCTTTTACATCTACCTGAGAGATAAGACAGGGCCTTGGTTTAACGTCTCATCTGAAAGGGAGCACCTCCAACAAATCTCTGGAGTGGGACTACGAACCCACAACCTTGTAACTCAAAGGCAAGAGTGCTAACCACTGAGCCATAGCTGACATTAGCAGAATTTGGACGTCGTTATAACATACACGTTTTCTGCAAGAAATAAGGAAAATGCCTGCAATTTATACCATAATCTTTCACTAGATGAGAGATAAAATGTGGGGAATATCAGCAGCTTTAAGTTGGAACAAGTCTGTGGCCCACTGCAGTCACTTGTCATGGGCCCATATTCAGGGCTGTTTCGGAGTTGCCAGCTTTTCTGAAGATGTTTTGGCTTTCCTGAAGCTGTTGGTCAGCACGTGTATAGCAATGTACCACAGCGGCACACAGGCCTCAGTATGGGTTGGCAGCAATCCAGCTCACTGACGGGCAGTATTTCTAAAGCCAACAATGGCCGAGACAGTGGTGACACCAAAGAATTACCATGTTAGCATTTTATTCCACACGACAGACCAGAGCTGACAAATGATTTCTTTAAAAAGCGCAAACCGAGTAATTAGACGGATAGTTGAGTAGGTCAGTAAAGCAGCAGGAATGTTATTATAAAATATACAGACTATTTAAATGACTGATATGTCACTTCCATTTGAAAACGGCTCAAATACTATCTGCTGCAATGCTGTCCTACGAAGTTTAGTTGGCTCCTGGTCACTGTGTAAATACATTTATTTTTAATGAGTCCACTGTCGGAGTTGAATTAGGGAAGCAACATTTCTCGATATAATTAGGAATGACAGTACTGCAACAGGAAAGGACATTTTTCTTTCTGGCAGAATTACGGTGGACCCCATTAAGTTGTATATATTCAGTGAGGCCAAAGTATCTCGTTCTATCCAGAATATAGTCGCAACAACAATTATTACTCCACCATTTACTGGCAAAGTTGAGGCGGGTATGTGTAGTCACTGTTGTAATGTAGGAAATTTCAAGACTTGTCAGCGATGAACTTTGATCACATTTATGGGGGTTGTGTGACGACTATGTCAGTAAAAGCCACATGGGATGGCACTGATCCATACAGATCAGAAAGCTCCCAGGTTCAATCTGTTCTGTCCTGAATTAGATGGATTGGAAGCAAGACCCTGGAAATTATGGCCCCAAGTTTCCACATGATTTGCTCCTGATTTTTAGGAGCAACTGGTGGAGAACGGAGTATCTTAGAAATCGGAATTCTCCACATTTAAGTTTTCTGCAGTTCTAGTCAGGTAGAACAGTTTCACTTTTGAACAGAATTTTTTTTTCAAAAGGGGGCGTGTCCGGCCACTGACGCCTGATTTGAAAGTTTCCACAGTGAAAACGTACTCCAAACTAACTTAGAATGGAGCAAGTGAAGATTTTTGTACGCTTGAAAAAAATCAGGCGCAGGTTACAAATTAGGCGTCGGGAACGAGGTGGGCGGGGGGGGGGGAAGGAAAGTTATTAAATTCTACAATCAATCCTTAGTTATACTTATACAAATATTATACAAATAAATCCAACCTGAATAAAAATTTATAAGCAAAGAAAAGATTAAATAAACCATGCTCCTACCTGTATGAAAGTGCTTCAGGCAGGCCTTTCAGGCAGTGGTGTGGCGTCGGTCCCGACGGCAGGGGCAAGAAGCAGCAAGCAGCCTCAGTGCTGATCCTGGAAGGGCAATGTGGTTTTATTAAAAAATGTTAAAAATTGAACAGCTACAAAGAATTTGAATAGTCTCAAACAAGTGCATGTGTCCCGTTTATCACAGTCTATCTTTAATTACAGAATGAGTGGTGGAGATTGAAACGGTAACGAGTTGTAAAGGCTGAATTAAAATGCACAGTTGCTGCAGTAACACTGGTTAAAGAGCCAACATTAATTCAGCAGGTGATTTATTCAGCAGTGCTGCTAAAAGCACTCCCTCACACACAGAAATATCAAGAAAATTAAAATACAAGCCTTTGCAAGGGTTCAATAAACAAATTTTCACTTTTTCTGCAGCACTTTTTAAAATGGCCGAGTGCCAATGTTTACTTCAGACTGCGCGTGCGCGAACGCTCCAACGCGCACGCGCAGGGTTGCCGGCACCAAAAAAACTCAATTTAAATTGTACCCGCCCCCTCCTACTTACAAAATCGGCGCGAGTGGTAGGCTCCGCCCCCTGTGCGCCGCGCTAAGCCGACATCGAGCTGCAAGGAGCTCGAGAATACCGCGTTTATTTTCAGGCGCCGTTTTCGGCGCGAAAAACAGGCGCCCAGCTCTGAGGGGCGCCTTTTTCACCGCGTGTGGAAACTTGGGGCCATAAGGTCTGTAAGCCTGATATCTACAGAGGAAAAAAAATACTGGCAACTATTACAAGGGAAGCATTTCAAGAGCATGTAGTGAGAGTAAAGGCAATACATCTATGCCAACACGGATTTGGAGAGTCCCACACTGCAATTTGACCCAAACCAATGATTGTTTCATTAAAACTACAAAGATCAAAACACTAGCCAGGAGAAACTGATAGATCAGTAATAATGGACCGTACAAGGTCAGGGAATTGAGAGTCATGGACCAATCAAAGGATAAGGCCCATCCTGACTCTGCAGCACAGTGCAGCCCATTATTACTCGATTATGCAGTGACAAGTATATCTGCAAAGAATGTGGTCCAAAAGATCGAGTTGACTGAGAGCTGATCTCAGTAGGACTGAAGGAGGAGGAATGAGAGAGAGTGCAAGGGCTTGCTCCAATGTGATTTTGCCTCGTTATAATGGAACTGTGTTCCAGTGCAGCAATCCAACCTTGTGTAAAATCCGAACATGCTATTAAAGGCGATGGCTTCTCTACTGCTTTAAAACCTCTAATCAACTCACTGGATTAAAATCAGACCACTGGCCTATAGAATGGCTTCTTTATTGTTAAAGGGCCACTGACTTCATCAGAAATAATTAGTTTACTCACTTCCACCATGATAGCATGGAGCAATGATGCATTACAACACAGCACAAATCAATGTATTGCAAGGAAACAGTTAATTCTCAATATTAACTTTTAGCTTCTGCCTGCTAAGCAAGTTTCTGTTAGAAATATCAATTTCCTTTCCAGTGAAATTGAAAGTTACCAGACAGACTTTAACTGATAAGCTACAAGCATTCTTTGTCCAAACCTCATAGATATCTCAGCTGTCCGCCCAGGGATTAACTCCTCCAAGGGCACATCTGCGCAAGGCAAGTGATACTCACCTATTCGAGAGTCTTGGGTCCCTGAAACTGTCTCCAGTTGAATGACTTAATTGACGGTCCAGACAAGGCGAAGGATTGAGAAGTGTTTCTTGTTAAAACTGAAGTCCAGCTAATTGGATGAGGTAATATTTTGAAACAGGCGGATTCTCATGTAGTCAGAGTGAAAGAAAGGTATAAAAAGACAGGTGTTAGAATCGATATTTCAAAATTAGAATTGGCCAACCGTTCTCCTCGAGCTGGAAACTTATGACCCGATGTATCGGGTACGGTAGCATAGTTATGTCACTGGACTAGTAATCCAATAGGCCTGGACTAATGATCCAGAGACGTGAGTTCAAATCCCACCACGGCAGCTGGGGAATTTAAATTCAGTTAATTAAATAAATCTGGAATAAAAAGTTAGTCTCAGTGATGGTGACCATGAAGCTGCCGGATTGTTGTAAAAAACCATCTGGTTCATGAATGCCCTTTAGGGAAGGAAATCTGCTGTCCTTACCTGCCCTGGCCTATATGTGACTCCAGACCCACAGCAATGTGGTTGACTCTGAACTGCCCCTCTGAAATGGCCTAGCAAGCCACCCAGTTATACCAAACTGCTGCAAAGAAGCATGGGCTGCAGCGGTTCAAGAAGGCAGCTCACTACCACCTTCTCAGGGGCAATTAGGGATGGGCAATAAATGCTGGCCTTGCCAGCAACGCCCACATCCTGTGAGCAAATAAAAAAAAAAATACTTTTGAGGGAAGATAAGAACCCTGAAAATCTTGATTGTGGCTGCTAGCACTTGGGCCTCTGATCTTTTCATATGGATTAGGCTGTCCTACATCATCATCATAGGCAGTCCCTCGGAATCGCGGAAGACTTGCTTCCACTCTTAACATGAGTTCTTAGGTGCCTGTACAGTCCAATACGAGAACCACAGACTCTGTCACAGGTGGGACAGATAGTCGTGAGGGAAGGGGTGGGTGGGACTGGTTTGCCGCACGCTCTTTCCGCTGCCTGTGCTTGATTTCTGCATGCTCTCGGCGACGAGACTCGAGGTGCTCAACGCCCTCCCAGATGCACTTCCTCCATTTAGGGCGGTCTTTGGCCAGGAAATCCCAGGTGTAGCACTGGGGGGATGTAGCACTTTATCAGGGAGGCTTTGAGTGTGTCCTTGTGACGTTTCCGCTGCCCACCTTTGGCTTGTTTGCTGGGCAGGAGTTCCGAGTAGAGCGCTTGCTTTGGGAGTCTCATGTCTGGCATACGAACTATGTGGCCTGCCCAGTGGAGCTGATCGCGTGTGGTCAGTGCTTCGATGTTGGCCTGGTCGAGGACTCTAATGTTGGTGCGTCTGTCCTCCCAGGGGATTTGTAGGATCTTGCAGAGACATTGTTGGTGGTATTTCTCCAATGACTTGAGGTGTCTACTATACATGATCCATGTTTCTGAGCCATACAGGAGGGCGGGTATTACTACAGCCCTGTAGACCATGAGCTTGGTGGCAGTTTTGAGGGCCTGGTCTTCAAACACTCTTTTCCTCAGGCAGCCAAAGGCTGCACTGGCGCACTGGAGGCGGTGTTGGATCTCTTCGTCAATGCCTGCTCTTGTTGATAGGAGGCTCCCGAGATATGGGAAGTGGTCCACCTTGTCCAGGGCCGTGCCGTGGATCTTGATGACTGGGGGTCAGTGCTGTGCGATGAGTACAGGCTGGTGGAGGACCTTTGTCTTGCTGATGTTTAGCGTAAGTCCCGTGCTTTCGTACGCCTCAGTAAATATGTCAACTATGTCCTGGAGTTCAGCGTCTGTATGTGTGCAGACGCAGGCGTCCTGTCCTACAGGAGCCATTAACAATGGCCCTAATTTAGTTCAGAATAAGCAGAGGTTTTATTGGCATTGCACCCCACTTGGCTGCATCTATAGTCATCTGGCTGTTACACTACTGCAGAAATAACCTGAGATTCCCCATCACAGAAGGTGCAGTAAGTAAAGGATTCTGAAACTTCTAAATAAAATAGCTGTGTAACCAATTATTCGGGAACGGGCAGTATTCAAGTTTTGCAGCAGTAACTAAAGAAAATGCAAGTCACAACAACCGTTTATATCTAATAATAAAATAAATGTAAAATATACACACATTTTAACAACATAGTAGCACTTGCTGTATGGTAGTAGTGAGAGTTTGAATGTCTTAGGTCTGAGCTTTCATTTCCTTTTTTTAATGTTAGTTAAAAAAATTCTCATGGTGAAAGCACAGCTATAAATGTAACTGAAATGGTGATCAAATATCAGGCTGCTTCACAATTAAGTCTGTGATTAATTACGACAAAGAATGCAGGACTAAAACATATATAACCCGCTATTGCTTTGAAACAGGGCTTTCTGTTCGTATTATATTAACAACCTAGAAAATTAGTGAGTTCTGGTCATGGTTTTGCAGGAAGCTCGATTGCAGCATCGTCCAATCTGTACAGGTGGCACTGTTGTGATGTGAAGCACCTTAGGATGTTTTACTACATTAAAGGTGGTATGTAGATGCAAGTTATTGATGTGTTCTTTGAGAAAAATATTACCTAGATTTATAGTGATTCAGGAATTGGGACAGTATCAGGGGAGGAAAACATGGAAATAGAGTAATTGTTTATATAGTTAACTCACAGTCTTCAAAACCTGGATTGTAGTAAACCTGTTGGGTAGCCATGGACTTGGACCACAATTAGCTATGTGTACGCTGGATTGGATATTTAATTAAAACCAATGTCCTGCACCTAGATCTGCATACCAATAACTAGACACCTTTTACCTCTTCATTTAAGAATTTATTTAGCTTCTCAACCAAACGTGGTTCATACTTTTGAGTTCTTTGGCCATCAGAAGGTCTTTTACCTCGCCACTACAAAAACAAAGGCCTCAACTTAAACTTGCCCTTCGGCAATCTTTGCTTCATGTAATCAAAGGCACACTGGTTAAAGACCATCACATCTGTAACTATTGGCATTCCAGTCATTTTTTTAGACAATTCTATATAACATCCTTTGTGAGAGTTGGCTTATCTATAAATAATTCATGTGATTTATTGAGCACCAACATAGCAATGTCCAGAATCTAGGCATACAACTATTCACCTTTTCCGCCATACATTAGCTAATCTAAATCCAACCCTTCTCATCTGGTACTTTTCCAGTAACATTTCCAGACTTATTCCTAGTCGCCTCACTGACAGGATCTGAACCCTGAAAGCAAACCAACTCCCTGATCTGAGCATCTCCATATTGTTACATTGTTGGTAGGATGTCGTGTTGATTAGGGAAAAAACTATTTATCTAATTTAATGTTTGGAAGATATGCACTTGGAACTGGAGAACGTATAGGGGAGCTGTCAGTTTTGAAAAAGTACCTCTGCTTTGCTTCATTAAGAGGAAGTTTTTTTCACTGCATTATTTAAGTTTGTGACGATCAAAACTCTTGGATCACCTCATCCACTCCATCAATCAGCAGAGGAAGAGAAACTTGCTCATGACAATGAAAGGTGCCATAGGTAAATGATAAGTTGTAGAGTGCTGACTCTAGTAAAAAGCAAACACAGTATAGCAGAATTCCATTCTCTGCTAAGTCCCTATTTTAATGATTCTGTAGGAAACGAGAGATCTCACCTGGCCTTTAGGCTTATCAGTGTCTGAATGATTGAGAGCAATCGTGCATGGTACTGCTTGTTAGAACTTAATAAGAAAATGGTCTGGTGACCTCGAGGAACAATATGCTTACTTCAGCCAAGCTAAGGGGATTGAAAAGGATGATTGATGCATCAAGTCATCTTTACCCATGTCACAAGTATTGGGAATCCCTGGCCCAAGACCGCTCAAAATGGAGGAGAAGCATCCGAGAAGGTACCGAACAATTCGAGTCTCTTCGCCGGGAGCACGTGAAAGTCAAGTACAAACAGTGGAAGGGGCGGGAATGACAAATCAAGCACCCCACGCACCCGTTCCTCCAACCACTGTCTGCCCCACCTGTGACAGAGACTGTAGATCCTGCATTGGTCTCAGCAGTCACCTGAGAATTGATTTTTAGTGTAGAAGCAAGTGATCCTCGACTCCGGGGGACTGCCTAAGAAGAAGAAATTATAACTGATCATGTACACTAGTTTAGAAATGTAGAATTGCATGTGAATAAGGCGTGATCAGTTCATGCTGAGCATTATAAGGGCCTTATTGATAGAAGCCTAGCTCAGAAAGGTCATTGACCTTAAAACCCGTTACATCTCTAACTTTTTCCAGTTCTGACGAAACGTCATCGACCTGAAACGTTAACTCTGTTTCTTTCTCCACAGATGCTGCCTGACCTGCTGAGTATTTCCAGCATTTCCTGTTTTTATTTCAGATTTCCAGTATTGTGCTTTTGTATCAGAAGTTTAAGCAATGTAATGCGAATTTGGATTTGAAAATTTGATCAACCTGAACACTGAGTTCAGAACTATAATGCATTAGATTCCCCAATCCTTATCGCCTGGTGTGGTTGTAAGTACTATTTTAAGTGTGTGCTCAAGTACTATTGTATATACTTAATAAATTGCTTGACCATAACATTTCAAGAACCTTATTGATTATGATGATTGTTTATGAGGAATAGATAAAACATCTAACTATTAATAATTCAATCCTCTAACAACTGCTTCATCTTGATCCACTTAATATATCCACACGGCCAATCAAATTTACCAATCGCAGATTACAGTTTTGTGTCTGAAGTAACCATAAATGGCATAATCTCAATTCCCCACATGACATGTGACAAAATCTCATCTGTGGTGTCAAAGGACTGGAGAGAACGAAATAAGTGGCAAAATAATTTTGGAAAATGTTCATACACCTCCGAGCAGCTGGCTCGAGGGGCGGGAACAGGTCATCGGGCTTCATGGCATAGGGAGACCTAAGAAGTTGCAAAATATGTTAAAGGTAAGATGATAGATAAATGAATAAAGAACAGCGTCGTTCCTATAAGAGTAAAGTGGGATCTGGGAATTGGAATAAAACAAATCTAAATTTACTACTCATCGGTTATTTAGAAGGCTCTATCACATCTGTCATCAGTCCACACTGCTTGCCCCTTCCAAAAGAAAATGTCCTGCTGATGCCCATGTGTATGTGAACTAAACACACTAATAAACCAATGCAGCTAGTGTACCCAGAAAAAGGGTAGGTCCACCCCAGAGTCCAATTTAATGTTTTCCTGTCAGCAGGAAAAATGAACAGCCTTGCCCAGCTGGAAATGCCTTCAATCTTGCTGTGTTGATGTTAACATAGAAACATAGAAAATAGGTGCAGGAGTAGGCCATTCGGCCCTTCGAGCCTGCACCAGCATTCAACATGCAACTTCAGTACCCCATTCCTGCTTTCTCGCCATACCCCTTGATCCCCCCAGTAGTGAGGACTACATCTAACTCCTTTTTGAATATATTTAGTGAATTGGCCTCAACTACTTTCTGTGGTAGAGAATTCCACAGGTTCACCACACTCTGGGTGAAGAAGTTTCTCCTCATCTCGGTCCTAAATGGCTTACCCCTTATCCTTAGACTGTGACCCCTGGTTCTGGACTTCCCCAACATTGGGAACATTATTCCTGCATCTAACCTGTCTAAACCCATCAGAATTTTAAACGTTTCTATGAGATCCCCTCTCATTCTTCGGAACTCCAGTGAATACAAGCCCAGTTGATCCAGTCTTTCTTGATATGTCAGTCCCGCCATCCCAGGAATCAGTCTGGCGAACCTTCACTGCACTCCCTCAATAGCAAGAATGTGCTTCCTCAAGTTAGGAGACCAAAACTGTACACAATACTCCAGGTGTGGCCTCACCAAGGCCCTGTACAACTGTAGTAACACATCCCTGTCCCTGTACTCAAATCCTCTCGCTATGAAGGCCAACATGTCATTTGCCTTCTTAACCGCCTGCTGTACCTGCATGCCAACCTTCAATGACTGATATACCATGACACCCAGGTCTCGTTGCACCTCCCCTTTTCCTAATCTGTCACCATTCAGATAATAGTCTGTCTCTCTGTTTTTACAACCAAAGTGGATAACCTCACATTTATCCAATTATACTTCATCTGCCATGCATTTGCCCACTCACCTAATCGATCCAAGTCACTCTGCAGCCTCATAGCATACTCCTCGCAGCTCACACTGCCACCCAAGTTAGCGTCATCCGCAAATTTGGAGATACTACATTTAATCCCCTCGTCTAAATCATTAATGTACAAAGTAAACAGCTGGGGCCCCAGTACAGAACCTTGCGGTACCCCACTAGTCACTGTCTGCCATTTACTCCTACTCTTTGCTTCCTATCTGCCAACCAGTTCTCAATCCACGTCAGCACACTACCCCCAATCCCATGTGCTTTAACTTTGCACATTAATCTCTTGTGTGGGACCTTGTCGAAAGCCTTCTGTAAGTCCAAATACACCACATCAACTGGTTCTCCCTTGTCCACTCTACTGGAAACATACTCAAAAAATTCCAGAAGATTTGTCAAGCATGGTTTCCTTTTCACAAATCCATGCTGACTTGGACCTATCACGTCACGTCTTTCCAAATGCACTGCTATGACATCCTTAATAATTGATTCCATCATTTTACCCACTACCGATGTCAGGCTGACCGGTCTATAATTCCCTGTTTTCTCTCTCCCTCCTTTTTTAAAAAATGGGATTGCATTGGCTACCCTCCACTCGATAGGAACTGATCCAGAGTCTATGGAATGTTGGAAAATGATTGTCAATGCATTCGCTATTTCCAAGGCCACCTCCTTAAGTACTCTGGGATGCAGACCATCAGGCCCTGGGGATTTATCGGCCTTCAACCCCATCAATTGCCCCAACACAATTTCCCGACTAATAAGGATTTCCCTCAGTTCCTCCTTCTTACTAGACCCTCTGACCCCTTTTATATCCGGAAGGTTGTTTGTGTCCTCCTTAGTGAATACCGAACCAAAGTACTTGTTCAATTGGTCTGCCATTTCTTTGTTCCCAGTTATGACTTCCCCTGATTCTGACTGCAGGGGACCTATGTTTGTCTTTACTAACCTTTTTCTCTTTACACATCTATAGAAACTTTTGCAGTCCATTTTAATGTTCTCTGCAAGCTTTCTCTCGTACTCTATTTTCCCTGCCCTAATCAAACCCTTTGTCCTCCTCTGCTGAGTTCTAAACTTCTCCCAGTCCCCGGGTTCGCTGCTATTTCTGGCCAATTTGTATGCCACTTCCATAGCTTTAATACTATCCCTGATTTCCCTTGATAGCCACGGTTGAGCCACCTTCCCTTTTTTATTTTCTTACGCCAGACAGGGATGTACAATTGTTGTAGTTCATCCATGCGGTCTCTAAATGTCTGATAACCTTAAATAAAATGGCTGATGATACTTTCCCCTATCTAAATCATGCATCTTATTTTCTCTTATCCTTCCTTCTTCCTAATCTCTGTCAGTATTCTCTTCCTCCAACAAATAAACTTTTAAAAGCAAAAAGATGCTACCTAACCACTATTTCTTGATTTACGTCATCTTGTATGCCTTGGGTTCCAATTGCTATTGAATGCTAGATATTGGAAAGTAAAGGTAAACTCCTGATTACAGGGAACTGGAGGTACCATCAACAAGGTTCACACTGTATACACTATGCTGGCACCACCAGAGGGTGCAACTGGTGGAGGCCCAGAGGTCACCTGTACACCACAGGTACCCAGGTATAAAAGGGAATCCACCATGTGTTATCCTCACTCTGGAGTTATATTAAATGGACTGAGGTCACTACAGTTCAAGTGCAATACTTTGCCTCGTGGAGTCATTATCAGAGCATCTAAAGACATAACATCTAGCCCTGTAACTTTTAGGATTGAAGTGGTTGGCTAGACCATGTGTAATTTATTCACTCATATTGGCTCCTTTCAAAGCATTTGAAGATGGTGTCACATTGAAGAATCGAAGAACAGAGTCTGAGAGGAAGAATTTGGAATCGGATGAAATACAGGAGTTCTTTCAAAGACAAATCACATGGGAAGCACAGCTGCAGAAGTAGCAACAGGATAATTGAACAAGTAGACTGATTGAGATCACTAAATATTTATCCCTGCAAAGCTCCCCTGCTTAGGCATGAGCAAGCATCTCAAGGCTATCATAAGCTTTTAGTGATTTCTTGATAAAGAACAAATGTACCCAGCAGTCAGGCATAAGGGAAGTCTGACACATAAAAGGTAATTTTGAGTTAAAGTACAGAAAGAACAAGCAGAATTCAGAGACGTCCTATGGCAACTACATCAACCATGTGCTATGTTATATGATCAAGAGTCCAAATTGATGTTTATCACCAAGTTTCAAACCAAATCAGAAGAAGCCAATGAAGTGGCTTTGTGTAAAGGTCTGATGTATATGATGATCCTTGACAGCAGGAGGAGGTATTGAACTGACCACTAAAGTAGCTGCATCCATCTTGAGAAGAAGTTAATTCTCCATCTTAATTAGTGCCCTTTTTTAAACTAAGTTACAAGGGGTTGAAAAGAGTAGCATACAAGATGACGTAAATCAAGAAATAGTGGTTAGGTAGCATCTGTTTGCTTTTAAACATTTATTTGTTGGAGGAAGAGAATACTGACAGAGATTAGGAAGAAGGAAGGATAAGAGAAAATAAGATGCATGATTTAGATAGGGGAAAGTATCATCAGCCATTTTATTTAAGGTTATCAGACATTTAGAGACCGCATGGATGAACTACAACAATTGTACATTCCTGTCTGGCATAAGAAAATAAAAAAGGGAAGGTGGCTCAACCGTGGCTATCAAGGGAAATCAGGGATAGTATTAAAGCCAAGGAAGTGGCATACAAATTGGCCAGAAATAGCAGCGAACCCGGGGACTGGGAGAAATTTAGAACTCAGCAGAGGAGGACAAAGGGTTCGATTAGGGCAGGGAAAGTAGAGTACGAGAGGAAGCTTGCAGAGAACATTAAAATGGATTGCAAAAGCTTCTATAGATTTGTAAAGAGAAAAAGGTTAGTAAAGACAAACATAGGTCCCCTGCAGTCAGAATCAGGGGAAGTCATAACACGTCTCCATCTTATGCAACTATACAGTGACTACACAGAGAGTATATCTATAGTATACATATATAACACTAGACTTGCGCCTTCATTGTCGACGATTTTCTCGGCGGTATAGCTGTTTTTTTCACCTGGTGAAAGTTTCCACTTAAGTTTTTTCCTTGGTATCACCCATATCTGACCACGCCCGCTGGGACCAATCTCGCCAGCGTTACTCACCGAACGTTAGTGGTTCTTCTCAGCGGGCAATCAGGCGTTGAGGGGCTTTAGGGAAAGTCTAGCTCACAGTGTGAGATAGTTCTGGCACTGGTCTTTGGAATAGGATTTCTAAGTTTCTGTTGATTAGATTCATTCTAACATACTTTTACTGTGAACTTTAGGACAGTGGTGACAGGAGAGCCTTTTGAGGTTTGTGAACCATGCTGACATTTTCTGCAGCATAGCTACCGAGAAGGACCAGGTTAGATCAAAGTTTAAATAATGGAAGGAGACAAACAAATGTAGGCAATCTGTTTATATACAATCCTCTGACTTGCGTAGGCTGTGCTCTCCCCCATTCTCTCTCTGGATTCTGCTTTAGGTTGATCTGAGCCAACACAACAAGTGATCGGTATCAGCACGCTCGCCCATAAGCGGTCCCTGCGTTCCCTGTAATCAGGAGTTTACCTTTACTTTCCAATATCTAGCATTCAATAGCAATTGGAACCCAAGGCCTCTACAACAGCCATCTGAGTATTCATAAGAGATACTGCCACTGGGTTTTTAGGACCTGTATTAATGGGGCTCTACTGCGGATGACCCAGAAATTGCTGTGCAAGCCATGATTGTCTGATGCAGGCTTGGAAGTACTCATAGAGCAAGTGAGCAGCAGGAAGGATGTTATCTTTCCCTCCAAAGGGCACGAGGTGCCCAGAAAAATGAGGCAGTAGCAATGTAGAATGGTATAAGAGTATATCAATGCTACCAGCATTGTTTCCAGGATCTGGCGGTAGTTTAGGAACATATTTAATGACTTCACCAGGACTACCAAAGTAAGGGACCACTTCATATTGTTCTTTCTCTCTACATTGTTCTGCATTACCTTACTTTAGCCCCAGCACAATTAATCCTTCCCTCTGCTGCTTCCTATGCATCCCCTCCATTCACAATCGGACACTTCACAGCAACCAGTTCTGCTTGCAATCACACCCTCAGGATGTGTGACTACTTTGTTGTGGTAAAAAAATAAACCACTCTCGAGTCTACTGAGTCCAGCAGGTAAAGGGGTTATTCGAGCACATGCAAGGGAGTTCAGTTGCCTGAGATACCACACTCAACAATACAGAGTTTGCAGCATAATTTTATTATACACAAGTTATTGTAATTTGGGTTGTTTTGCAGCAGTCATAAATCAGTACACACTGTATCAACACTTATACTCCATCAATAGAGTTAGTCCAATCCAGCAAGTGTCTCCATAATCTTAACACAAGATAAAAGTTCACAGGGTTGGGGGTAATATATTAGCATGGATAGAGGATTGACTAATTAACAGAAAACAGAGATTCAGGATAAATGGTTCATTCTCTGCTTGACAAACAGTAACGAGTGGGATGCCGTAGGGATCAGTACCGAGACCCGAACTATTTACAATCTGTATTAACGACTTGGAAGAAGGGACTGAGTATAACATAGCCAAGTTTACTGACAATACAAAGATGGGAGGAAAAGCAATGTGTAAGGAGGACACAAAAAATCTGCAAAAGGACATATACAGGCCAAGTAAGTGGGCAAAAATTTGGCAGATGGAGTATAATGTTGAAAAGTGTGAGGTCATGCACTTTGGCAGAAAAAAAATCAAAGAGCAAGTTATTATTTAAATGGAGAAAGATTATAAAGTGCTGCAGTATAGCGGGACCTGGGGGGTACTTGTGCATGAAACACAAAAGGATAGTGTTATATATGTGGACTTGTATTTACTCTGTACAGCCACAGAGGACTCATCCTCTGGAGTCCCAAGGGATCCCATAGTCCCTTGGGAGCACAGGTATTTAAGGAGGCTTCACAGGTTGGAGAGGCACTCTGGAGATCTGCAATAAAAGACTAAGGTCACACTTTACTTTCAGCTCACAGTGTTCAGTCTGATTCTTTCTCCATACACAACAACTGGCGATGAGATACAGATAGTGAACCCAAAGATGCAGAGAACAGTGGGCATCCTGGAGAAATTTTCAGAGCGAGATGATTGGGAAACTTTTGTGGAGCAACTCAACCAATACTTTGTGGCCAACGAGCTAGATGGGGAAGAGAGCGCTGCCAAACAAAGGGCGATCCTCCTCACCATCTGTGGGGCACCAACGTATGGCCTCATGAAGAATCAGCTCACTCCAGCGAAACCCACGGAGAAATCATACAACGATTTGTGCACACTGGTCCGAGAGCATTTGAACCTGAAGGAAAGCGTTCTGATGGCGAGGTACGGTTCTACACCTACAAAAGGTCTGAAGGCCAGGAATTGGCGAGTTATGTTGCCGACCCAAGATGGCTTGCAGGACATTGCGAATTTGAAGGACATTTGGAGCACATGCTCCGAGACTTTTTCGTACTTGGCATTGGCCACGAAACCATACTTCGCAAACATTTGACTGCAGAGATCCCAACCTTGATTAAGGCCATAGCGATAGCCCAGGCATTCATTGCCACCAGTGACAATACGAAGCAAATATCTCAGCACACAAGTGCTACTACAAGTACTGTGAACAAAGTGATGTTGTTTTCGAATCGTAACGCACAGGGCAGGTCACACATACCTGCAGCTGCACGTCCGCAGATGACTCAGAGTCCACCATCAAGGGTGATGAATGCAAGGCCATTAACACCTTGTTGGCGCTGCGGGGGTGATCATCGTTACCATTCATGCCGATTCAAAGAGTACGTTTGAAAGGGCTGTGGAACAATGGGACACCTCCAGCGAGTGTGCAGCCGAGCTGCTAAGCTTGGTAAACCTGCAAACCACCATGTTGCAGAGGAGGACAAATCCACGGAGGATCACAACGAACCAGAACCTCAGATAGAGGAAACAGAGGTACATGGGGTGCATACATTCACCACGAATTGTCCCCCGATACTGCTGAATGTTGAACTAAATGGACTCCCGGTGTCAATGGAGCTGGACACGGGTGCGAGCCAGTCCATCATGGGCAAAAAGACTTTCGAAAGGTTGTGGTGCAACAAGGCCTCAAGACCAGTCTTAACTCCAGTTCGCACAAAACTAAGAACTTACATGAAAGAACTGATTCCTGTAATCGGCAGTGCTACCATAAAGGCTTCCTACGATGGAGCGGTGCACAAGCTACCACTCTGGGTGGTACCAGGCGATAGTCCCACGCTGCTTGGCAGGAGCTGGCTGGGAAAGATACGCTGGAACTGGGACGACGTCCGAGCGCTATTGCCCGCTGATGACACTTCGGGTGCCCAGGTCGCAAACAAATTTCCTTCGCTGTTCGAACCAGGCATCATGAAATTCCAAGGAGCAAAAGTGCAGATGCATCTAATTCCGGGGGCGCGACCCATCCATCACAATGCGAGAGCAGTACCGTACATGATGAGGGAAACGGTAGAGATTGAGCCAAACTGGCTGCAACGAGAGGGCATCATTTCACTGATCGAGTTCATCGAGTGGGCCAGTCCTATTGTCCCAGTCCTCAAGGGAGACAGCACCGGCAGAATCTGTGGCGATTACAAAATAACTATCAATCGTTTCTCCCTGCAGGAAAAATACCCACTACGAAAGGCTGACGACCTCTTTGCAATGCTGGCGGGAGGAAAGTCATTCACGAAGCTGGATCTGACTTCAGCCTACATGAAGCAGGAACTGGAGGAATCATCGAAGGTCCTCATCCGCATCAACACGCACAAGGGTCTTTGTGTTTATAACAGATGCCCGTTTGGAATCCGATCAGTGGTGGCGATATTCCAGAGAAACATGGAAAATTTTCTGAAGTTGGTCCCGCACACCGTGGTCTTCCAGGACGACATCTTGGTCACAGGTCGGAACACAGTTGAGCACCTGCATATCCTGGAGGACGTTCTTAGTCGACTCAACCGAATGGGTTCAGGTTAAAACACTCGAAGTGCATTTTCCTGGTGCCTGAAGTGGAGTTCTTGGGAAGGAGGATTGCGGTGGATGGCATCAGGCCCAACAATGCGAAGACGGAGGCAATCGAGAACGCACCGAGGCCACAGAACGTGACAGAGCTGCGGTCGTTTCTGGGACTCTTGAACTACTTTGGTAACTTCTTACTGGGTCTCAGCACCCTGCTAGAACCATTACATGTCTTACTACGAAAAGAGGGCGAATGGGTTTGGCGCAAAAGCCAAGAAAATGCCTTTGTAAAAGCCAGAAAATTATTATGCTCAAACAAATTGCTTGTGTTGTATGATCCATGTAAGCGTTTGGTACTAGCATGTGATGCGTCGTCATATGGCGTCGGGTGTGTATTGCAACAAACTAATGATTTTGGGAAACTGCAACCGGTTGCTTATGCATCCAGGAGTCTGCCTAAGGCTGAGAGAGCCTACAGCATGATTGAAAAAGAAGCGTTAGCGTGTGTCTATGTGGTAAAGAAAATGCATCAATACCTGTTTGGGCTAAAATTCGAATTGGAAACTGACCATAAGCCACTTATATCCCTGTTTTCCGAGAGTAAAGGGATAAATACCAATGCATCGGCCCGCATCCAGAGATGGGCGCTCACATTGTCCGCATACAACTACGCCATCCGCCACAGGCCAGGCACACAAAACTGCGCCGATGCTCTCAGTAGGCTGCCATTGCCCACCACGGGGGTGGAAATGTCGTAGCCCGCAGATCTAGCCATGGTTATAGAAGCGTTTGAGAGTGAGCAATCAACCCGTTACTGCCCGGCAGATCAAAACATGGACAAGCCAGGACCCCTTATTATCTCTAGTCAAAAGCTGTGTGTTTCACAGGAGTTGGTCCAGTGGAAATGCAGGAAGAGATAAAGCCGTTCCAGCGGCGCAAAGCTGAAATGTCTATACAGGCAGACTGCCTTCTGTGGGGCAATCGAGTAGTGGTCCCCAAGAAGGGCAGAGACACCTTCATCAATGACCTCCACAGTAGCCACCCAGGCATCGTGATGATGAAAGCGATAGCCAGATCCCACGTGCGGTGGCCCGGTATCGATGCGGACTCAGAGTCCTGCCGCTAATTTTATGGTCTTGGCCCTCTAAACCATGGTCCAGGGTACACGTTGACTATGCAGGCCCGTTCTTGAGTAAAATGTTCCCTGTGGTTGTAGATGCATATTCCAAATGGATTGAATGTGAGATAATGTCGGCTACACATCCGCTGCCACTACTGAAAGCCTGTGGGCCGTGTTTGCCACACACGGCTTACCCGATGTCCTGGTGAGCGACAACGGCCATGTTTTACCAGTGCTGAGTTCAAAGAATTCATGACCTGTAATGGGATCAAACATATCACATCTGCCCCATTTAAAGCAGCGTCCAATGGTCAGGCAGAGAGAGCAGTGCAAACCATCAAGGAAGGCTTGAAGAGGGTAACTGAAGGCTCACTGCAGATTCACCTATTCCGAGTCCTGCTTACCTACTGCACGAGACCCCACTCACTCACTGGGATCCCACCTGTTGAAAAGAGCATTTAAGACAAGGCTCTTGTTAGTTCACCCTGATCTACATGAACAGGTAGAGAGCAGACGGCTTCAACAAAGTGCATATCATGAAACTACAAATGTGTCACGCGAGATTGAAATCAATGATCCTGTATTTGTATTAAATTATGGACAAGGTCCCAAGTGGCTTCCCGGCACTGTTGTGGCCAAAGAGGAGAGCAGGGTGTTTCGGGTCAAACTTCCAAATGGACTCATTCACCGGAAGCAATTAGACCAAATCAAACTCAGATTCATGGACTATCCTGAGCAACCCACCTTGGACCCTACCCATTTTGATCCCCCAACATACACACCAGTGGCAACCGGCACCACAGTTGACCACGAAGCAGAACCCATCATCCACAGCAGCCCAGCAGGGCCCAACACACCAGGCAGCCCAGCAAGGCCAACTGCACAGCAGCCCAGCGAGGGCCCAACAAATGATTCAACAACACCAGCTTTCACACCGAGACGATCAACCAGGGCAAGAAGGGCCCCAGATCGACTCACATTGTAAGTAGTTACACTATTGACTTTGCTGGGGAGTGTTATTATATATGTTGACTTGTATTTACTCTGTACAGCCACCAGAGGGCTCATCCCCTGGAGTCCCAAGGGTTCCCATAATCCCTTGGGAGCACAGGTATTTAAGGAGGCTTCACAGGTTGGAGAGGCACTCTGGAGACCTGCAATAAAAGACTAAGGTCACACTTTAGTTTTTCCAAGCTTCTAAATAAACTAGCTGTCTCTAAAGATACCTGTTGTCAAATATCCCAGCATGCCTTGGTGAAGAACCATTACCATCGACAGCGTTTATTTCAAAGATACACTTTACTAACAATTTAAGCATTGTAATAATAATGTTAGCCAAGCCCCACTTGTCCCACTTCAACCCTTACAATTACTTCCACCTCCTATCCACATTTGCTGCTGCTTCCTCTCATTGTGCATACTATGCCAAGCTGCAACAGGCATCTTCAAAACTATTCAGCAGACCAACTTGCGTGGGGTTCTGGCTTATGGCATTTTCAAATAAAAAACGAAATGAATTTTTCACACCTCTCTGAAGTAGCGGAGTCTTTGCTGGGGTACAATTGCACCGGCACTGTCAGCCCTTCAATATCTCATAGCCAAGCATGATCCTGTCCTCATCCCTCATCCACATACTTGTTTCCAGCAATGATTATTGGATGATGATCAGGAACATGACCTCAGCTGATATTTCTCCTGCCCTAAACTATGTGTCTGAGAGCAATTGTAGCACCCCTATCATACGAGTGTAAGCTAGGTCTAAGATAGGTTTACAGTGCATGTGTGTAAACGCACAAAACGTGGTAAATAAGGTTGGTGAGATGCACGCGCAAATAACCACATGGGAATATGATATTGTGGCGATAACGGAGACCTAATTCAAAAAGGACAGGATTGGGTATTAAACATTCCTGGATATAAGGTGTTCAGGAAAGATAGTGAAGGAAAGAAAGGAGGTGGGTTGGCAGTATTGGTAAGGAGAATGTTATAATGCTGGAGAGAGTGAATGTCCTAGAGGGGTCAAGGACAGAATCTATTTGGTTAGAGTTAAGAAATAATAGAGATACCATTACACTACTAGGTGTATTCTATAGGCCGCCAACTAGTGGGAAGGATATAGAGGAGCACATTTGCAGGAAAGTTACAGAGAGGTGCAAGAACAATAGAGTAGTGATTATGGGGGACTTCAACTATCCTAATATAGACTGGGATAGTAATAGTGTAAAAGGCAGAGAGGGGGAAACACTTCTGAAGTGTATTCAGGAGGACTTTCTTGATCAGTATGTTTCTGGCCCAATGAGGAAGGAGGCATTGCTGGATCTGGTTCTGGGGAATGAGTTGGGGCAAGTGGAGCAAATGTCAGTAGCGGAACATTTAGGGAACAGTGATCACCATAATCATCATGTTTAGATAAGCTATGGAAAAGGACAGAGAGAAATCTAGAGTAAAAATACTTAATTGGAGGATGGCCAATTTCAGTGGGTTGAGAACGGATCTGGTCAGGTAAATTGGAATCAAAGATTGGCAGGCAAAATTATAATCAGACAACGAGCTGCCTTTAAAGAGGAGATGGTTCGGGTACAGTGTTAGAAATAACCTCTTTATGGCAATCTCTGGTCATTTTCATTATCTCAGGTTCAAATGCAAATCAATATGGTGGATATATTGTGTTTAATCAGAGTTTAAGATGGAATATAACACATTAGTTATACAGCAAAAATATACGACCGTAACAATAGTTGAAATCGATCCACTTGAACAGAAGGTTGACATACATGAGCAATTCTGTTGTTCCTTTCATCTAGGACTTCCTTCACTCTCTCTCTCTCTTTCTTTGTTTTCTTCCATCTGTGAGTACGAGCTTCCAGGAGGTCACTTTTAACCTATCTTTAGGGGTGGGACTGAACCGGAATATTGACAAGACCTTTTGACCAATAGTGGTCCCCCTAAAAACTTGCTATCCAATAGCTTATCGTGGTCTTTGTCTTCATTCTTGTTTCAAGAACCTGCCCAAAAGATGTCTTACGATTTTGGGAACATGTCATCGTATATACATTCTCGCAGATGCTTTTCTGTGGAATTCCTTCAGTCTCTCTCTGTCCCTATTCTCTCGGGTACAATCAATACAAAGCATGGTGCTCTATCCTTTCAGTTTATGAAGCCAAACCAGAACTTTCTTGTCTTAAAGATACATAAACAAACTGAAGCGTTAACATGAAAACCACAGTTAATGGTTGTCATAGTGCAGAATGCTATAACATCTCAGCAGGGTACCAGAACATTAGCAACTCTAAGCATTTCCTATAATTCTAAGGAGACACCTTGTCTCTAGTTCAAAACAATGATCTAAAACACAGCATTCATATCAGTTTTATACATTTTTAGTTTCTAACAACAGTCGAGGTACATTCCCACGAGGGAGAAAAGTAGGGCAACCAAAGACAGAGCTCCCTGGATGACAATAGAGATAGAGAGTAAGATGAAGCAGAAAAAGAGCATGTATAACAAATGTCAGATTGAGAATATAAGTGAGAATCAGGCTGAATATAAAAAGTTCAGAGCGGAAGTGAAAAAGAAAATAAGAGGGGCAAAGAGAGATTATGGGAATAGATTGGCAGCTAACATAAAGGGGAATCCAAAGTCTTCCATAAATAGGTGCAGGAGATCTTCGAAGTGCTCCTTCCAGCGGGCCCTGACTGCCTCGGTGTCCTTGATGAGTGTTTCCCCGTTCTTGGCCAGCAATGGGGTGGGGCCTTGGGTATTTGGCCCGTAGGTGACCTTGACTGCGATGAAGAATCCTTGCACATCATGGTTGTCGGCCAGCTGCTGTATCTCCTGTGCTTTCTTCATCCACCACCTGTTCTTTACGTCCCAGGTTTTTTGTTGGACCTCAGCCTTGAGCCGTCTGTAATGCTGCTTTGCTGTTCCCGCGTTGGATTGTTGTTTAAGGCTCAGAAATTATCTGCGCTTGCAATCTATTAGCTCTTGGATCTCCTGATCATTCTCATCAAACCAGTCCTGCAGTTTCCTGGTTGAATAACCGAGTGTCTCTTTGCAGGCACTGCTTAAGGAGGCCTGGAGGGCAGACCAAGCGCTGTCTGCGTTTCGGGATCGTGAAGGCACGCCAGGTGGAATTCTGCATTAGGATGGAGAATGAAACAGTAAATTCAGAGACCATGGTCCAGAACTTAAAGAAGGGTAACTTTGAAGGTATGAGGCGTGAATTGGCTAGGGTAGATTGGCGAATGATACTTAGGGGGTTGACTGTGGATGGGCAATGGCAGACATTTAGAGACCGCATTGATGAATTACAACAATTGTACATTCCTGTCTGGCGTAAAAATAAAAAAGGGAAGGTGGCTCAACCGTGGCTATCTAGGGAAATCAGGGATAGTATTAAAGCCAAGGAAGTGGCATACAAATTGGCCAGAAATAGCAGCGAACCTGGGGACTGGGAGAAATTTAGAACTCAGCAGAGGAGGACAAAGGGTTTGATTAGGGCAGGGAAAATGGAGTACGAGAAGAAGCTTGCAGGGAACATTAAGGCGGATTGCAAAAGTTTCTATAGGTATGTAAAGAGAAAAAGGTTAGTAAAGACAAACGTAGGTCCCCTGCAGTCAGAATCAGGGGAAGTCATAACGGGGAACAAAGAAATGGCAGACCAATTGAACAAGTACTTTGGTTCGGTATTCACTAAGGAGGATACAAACAACCTTGCGGATATAAAAGGGGTCAGAGGGTCTAGTAAGGAGGGGGAACTGAGGGAAATCTTTATTAGTCGGGAAATTGTGTTGGGGAAATTGATGGGATTGAAGGCCGATAAATCCCCAGGGCCTGATGGACTGCATCCCAGAGTACTTAAGGAGGTGGCCTTGGAAATAGCGGATGCATTGACAGTCATTTTCCAACATTCCATTGACTCTGGATCAGTTCCTATGGAGTGGAGGGTAGCCAATGTAACCCCACTTTTTAAAAAAGGAGGGAGAGAGAAAACAGGAAATTATAGACCAGTCAGCCTGACCTCAGTAGTGGGTAAAATGATGGAATCAATTATTAAGGATGTCATAGCAGTGCATCTGGAAAATGGTGACATGATAGGTCCAAGTCAGCATGGATTTGTGAAAGGGAAATCATGCTTGACAAATCTTCTGGAATTTTTTGAGGATGTTTCCAGTAAAGTGGACAAAGGAGAACCAGTTGATGTGGTATATTTGGACTTTCAGAAGGCTTTCGACAAGGTCCCACACAAGAGATTAATGTGCAAAGTTAAAGCACATGGGATTGGGGGTAGTGTGCTGACGTGGATTGAGAACTGTTGTCAGACAGGAAGCAAAGAGTAGGAGTAAACGGGTACTTTTCAGAATGGCAGGCAGTGACTAGTGGGGTGCCGCAAGGTTCTGTGCTGGGGCCCCAGCTGTTTACATTGTACATTAATGATTTAGACGAGGGGATTAAATGCAGTATCTCCAAATTTGCGGATGACACTAAGTTGGGTGGCAGTGTGAGCTGCGAGGAGGATGCTATGAGGCTGCAGAGTGACTTGGATAGGTTAGGTGAGTGGGCAAATGCATGGCAGATGAAGTATAATGTGGATAAATGTGAGGTTATCCACTTTGGTGGTAAAAACAGAGAGACAGACTATTATCTGAATGGTGACAGATTAGGAAAAGGGAAGGTGCAACGAGACCTGGGTGTCATGGTACATCAGTCATTGAAGGTTAGCATGCAGGTACAGCAGGCGGTTAAGAAAGCAAATGGCATGTTGGCCTTCATAGCGAGGGGATTTGAATACAGGGGCAGGGAGGTGTTGCTACAGTTGTACAGGGCCTTGGCGAGGCCACACCTGGAGTATTGTGTACAGTTTTGGTCTCCTAACTTGAGGAAGGACATTCTTGCTATTGAGGGAGTGCAGCGAAGATTCACCAGACTGATTCCCGGGATGGCGGGACTGACCTATCAAGAAAGACTGGATCAACTGGGCTTGTATTCACTGGAGTTCAGAAGAATGAGAGGGGACCTCATGGAAACGTTTAAAATTCTGACGGGTTTAGACAGGTTAGATGCAGGAAGAATGTTCCCAATGTTGGGGAAGTCCAGAACCAGGGGTCACAGTCTGAGGATAAGGGGGAAGCCATTTAGGACCGAGATGAGGAGAAACTTCTTCACCCAGAGTGGTGAACCTGTGGAATTCTCTACCACAGAAAGTAGTTGAGGCCAATTCACTAAATATATTCAAAAGGGAGTTAGATGAAGTCCTTACTACTCGGGGATCAAGGGTTATGGCGAGAAAGCAGGAAGGGGGTACTGAAGTTTCATGTTCAGCCATGAACTCATTGAATGGTGGTGCAGGCTAGAAGGGCTGAATGGCCTGCTCCTGCACCTATTTTCTATGTTTCTATGTTTCTATGTTAGCTGTGAGGCGCTGGCTGTATACGGCTCTCTTAGCTGGATCCTTAAGTGCTCCGGCATTGACTTTTTTGCAGCACTGCTTCTGTTGCCCACTCCGCTTTGGGGCTATGTTGATGCCGATGATGGATCGCATTAGGTGGTGATCCGTCCAGCAGTCGTCGGCTCCTGTCATGGTGCGGGTGATGCGCACATCCTTGCAATCCCTGGCTCGGACGATGACATAGTCGATCAGGTGCCAGTGCTCGGAGCAAGCATGTTGCCACGATGCCTCAATCGAGACTGTGCCTTTGACTCGAGTGTTCTCGACTCCATTCCTCAGCATGCTACCCGCCACCACCTCAGTGAGACCCCAACACTGCACAGGTAGAAAAAGCCATAAGACAGCTTATAAACAACAAGGCTACGGGTGCGGACGGAATCCCTGCTGAGGCACTGAAGTACGACAGAGAGGCACTGCTGGCGCGAATACATGACCTCATCTCTCTCATCTGGAGGGAAGAGAGCATGCCGGGAGATCTCAGAGATGCAGTAATCGTGACCATCTTTAAAAAAGGGGACACGTCTGATTGCGCAACCTCAGAGGAATCTCTCTGCTATCAGCCACTGGGAAAGTCGTCGCTAGAGTCCTCCTCAACCGACTTCTTCCTGTGGCCGAGGAGCTTCTCCCGGAGTCACAGTGCGGATTTCATCCCCCTACGGGGCACAACAGACATGATTTTTGTAGCGCGACAGCTACAGGAAAAATACAGGGAGCAGCACCAGCCCTTATACATGGCCTTCTTCGACCTTACAAAGGCCTTTGACACTGTCAATCATGAGGGTCTATGGAGCGCCCTCCCCTGTTTCAGATGCCCCCATAATTTCGTCACCATCCTCCGCCTGCTCCACGATGACATGCAGGCCGTGATCCTTACCAACGCATCCATCGCAGACCCAATCCACTTCCGGACCGGGGTCAAACAGGGCTGCGTCATCGCCCCAACCCTCTTCTCAATCTTTCTCACCGCCATGCTCCAACTCACAGTCAACAAGCTCCCCGCTGGAGTAAAACTAAACTACCGAACCAGTGGGAACCTGTTTGACCTGCGCCGTCTCCAGGCCAGATCCAAGACCACCCCAACCTCTCTCGTCGAGTTACAGTACATGGACGACGTGTGCGTCTGCGCACATACAGAGGCTGCACTCCAGGACATAGATGACGTATTTAGTGAGGCGTACGAAAGCATGGGCCTTACGCTAAACATCCGTAAGACAAAGGTCCTCCACCAGCCTGTCCTCACCGCACAGCACTGCCCCCGAGTCATCAAGATCCACAGCGCGGCCCTGGACACCGTGGACCACTTCCCATATCTCAGGAGCCTCCTATCAACAAGAGCAGGCATCGACGACGAGATCCAACACTGCCTCCAGTGCGCCAGTGCAGCCTTCAGCCACCTGAGGAAAAAAGTGTTTGAAGACCAGGCCCTCAAAACTGCCACCAAGCTCATGGTCTACAGGGCTGTAGTAACACCTGCCCTCCTGTATGGCTCAGAGACATGGACCATGTACAGTAGACATCTCAAATTGCTGGAGAAATTCCACCAATAATGTCCCTGCAAGATCCTAAAATTCCTCTGGGAGGACAGGCGCACCAATATCAGCGTCCTCATTCAGGCTAACATCCCCAGCATTGAAGCACTGACCACACTTGATCAGCTCCGCTCGGCAGGCCACATAATCCGTATGCCAGACATGAGACTCCCAAAGCAAGTGCTCTACTCAGAGCTCCTTCATGGCAAACGAGCCAAAGGTAGGCAACGGAAACGCTACAGGACACCCTCAATGTCTCCCTGATAAAGTGCAACATCCCCACTGACACCTGGGAGTCCCTGGCCCAAGACCGCCCTAAGTGGAGGAAGTGCATCCGAGAGGGCGCTGAGCACCTCGAGTCTCAATGCTGAGAGCATGCAGAAATCAAGCGCAGAAAGCGGAAAGAGCGTGCGACAAACCCCTTCCTTCAATGACTATCTGTCCCACCTGTGACAGTGTCTGTGGCTCTCGTATTGGACTGTTCAGCCACCAAAAAACTCACTTCAGGAGTGGAAGCAAGTTTTCCTCGATTCCAAGGATCTGCCTATGATGATGATGATGGATAAATAGGCATATAAATAGTAAACAGGTAGTAAGAGGAGGGGTGGGGCCGATTAGGGACCAAAATGGAGATCTACGTATGGAAGCACAGGGCATGGCTGAGGTACTAAATAAATACTTTGCATCTGTCTTCACCAAGGAAGAAGATGCCAAAGTCGTAGTGAAAGAGGAGGCACTGGAGAAACTGGATGGGATAAAAATTGGTAAAGAGGAGGTACTATAAATGCTGGTTGTACTTAAAGTAAATAAGTCACCAGGACCAGATGGGATGCATCCTACGATGCTGAGGGAAGTTCAGGTGGAAATTATGGAAATACTGGCCATAATCTTCCAAGCCTCCTTAAGATACAGGTGTGGTGCCAGAGGATTGGAGAATTGCAAATCTTACACCCTTGTTCAAAAAAGGGTGTAAGGCTAAACCTAACTATGACAGGCCAGTCAGTTTAACCTTGGTAGTGGGGAAGTTTTTAGGAATGATAATGCGGGACAAAATTAACAGTCACTTGGACAAGTGGGGATTAATTAAGGAAGCCAGCAGCGATTTGTTAAAGGCAAATCGTGTAACTAATTTGATTGAGTTTTTTGAAAAGATAACAGAAAGGGTTGATGAGGGCAATGCAGTTGATGTGGTGTACATGGACTTCCAAAAAGCATCTGATAAAGTGCCACATAATAGGGTTGCCAGCAAAGTTGAAGCCCATGGAATAAAGGGAACTGTGGCAGCATTGATACGGAATTGGCTCAGTGACAGGAAACAGAGAGTAGTGGTGAACGGTTGTTTTTCGGACTGGAGGAAGATATACAGTGGTGTTCCCCAGGGGTCAGTACTGGGACCACTGCTTTTCTTGATATATGTTAATGACTTGGACTTGGGTGTACAAGGCACAATTTCAAAATTTGCAGATGACACAAAACGTGAAAGTATAGTGAACAGTGAGGAAGATAGTGATAGACTTCAAGAAGACAGACAGGCCGGTGGAATGGGCGGACATGTGGCAAATGAAATTTAATGCCGAAAAGTGCAGTGATACATTTTGGTAGGAAGATCAAGGAGAGGCAATATAGACTACAAGGTACAATCCTAAAGGGAGTTCATGAGCAGAGAGACGTGGGGGTATGTATATGAGCACAAATCGTTGAAGGTGTCAGGGCAGGTTGAGGAAGCAGTTTAAAAAGGCGTACGGGATCCTGGGCTTTGTAAATATACGCAGGGTACAAAAGCAAGGAAGTTATGATGAACCTGTATAAAACACTGGTTCGGCCTGAATTGGAGTATTGTGTCCAATTCTGGGCACCGCACTTTAGGAAGGATGTTAAGGCCTTAGAAAGGGTGCAGAAAAGATTTACGAGATGGCTCCAGGGAGGAGGGACCTCCGTTATGTGACTGGAGAGGCTGGGGTGGCTTTCCTTAGAGCAGAGAAGGTTGAGAAGAGATTTGATAGAGTTGATCAAATCCATGAGGGGTCTAGACAGAGTAGATAGCGAGAAATTGTTCCCGTGGCAGAAGGGGCCAGAACCAGAGGATACAAAATTAATGTGATTGGCAAAAAGACCAAACGCGACATGAGAAAAAACCTTTTTTCGCAGCGAGTGGTTAGGATCTGGAATGCACTGCTGAAAGGGGGGGTTGGAGGCAGATTCAATTGTGGCTTTCAAAAGGGAATTGGATAAGTACCTGAAGGAAAAATATTTGCAGGACTATGGGGAAAGGGCAGTGGAATGGGACGAGCTGAAGTGCTCTTGCAGAGAGCCTACATGGGCTTGATGGGCCGAATGGCCTCCATCTGTATTGTAACTATTCTATGATACCGAGCTGAAATCAGATAACCCTGTGTAGGCCGGGGTTTGAACTTGCTACCTTCCTAACATAATCAGCTAAGCTAATCAGTGCTCCAGCTGAACCATCAGGGAACCACAACTGTATCTTTCTTCAATGAGTTATGTATTCAATGCCATTTTCTGCCTGATGTATGCTGCCACCATATTTTTCAAGGCTTGAACTGTATGTACAGTTCCATTGTATTAACTTGCTCCTAAATGGACTGATGGGCAAGTGCACTCAGCTATACAGAGTAGGAAAGTACGATGTTCAGTCCCTGGTCTTTACTAAGTTATTTAAAATAAAGTGTTAAGGAAGTACCTCAGGTGGCCCCAGCATCCTCGAGCTGGAGGAAATTCAGCCAAGCCTCTTGCTACTGATCACTATCCAGTGATGCTCCTACACGTGTGACATTCAGATAACAACAGGCTCCTATACATATTGAGTGTGATAACTCTTCTTTTCTTTTCTACACAGTTTGACTGTAATAGCTCTGCTCGTTCCCCCACAATCTAGTTTGGTCGTGAAGCCTCTCCTCCCCTCCCCATCTGATTTGCTTTTATGGGATTCCATATGCACACCAACCCCACCACCGCCCAACCCCATTATCAAACAGCCTGTGGATAATCATTGCCTAGACTTATACACGAACAATGTTCCATTCAGGTGCTGAGGTTTTCGGATTGCTGTAGTTGGAGGCAAGAGAAGGACGGAGGGTGGGGGGAGGGAGAAAATTGTAAATAACAATACTACTTCCGAGAATTTTTTTTTCTTCGTTCCTGGGATGTTGGCATCGCATTTATTGCCCATCCCTAATTGCCCTTGAGAAGATGGTGAACTGCTGCAGTCCTCGTGGTGAATATACTCCCACAGTGCTGTTAGGGAAGGAGTTCCAGGATTTTGACCCAGTGACGATAAAGGAACACCGATATATTTACAAGTCAGGATGGTGTGTGACTTGGAGGGGGACGTGGAGGTGGTAGTGATCCCATGCGCCTGCTGCCCTTGTCCTTCTAGGTGGTAAAAGTTGCGGCTTTGGGAGGTGCTGCCGAAGAAGCTTTGGCGATTTGCTGCAGTGCATCCTGCAGCCACAGTGTTTCGGTAGTGGAACGAGTGAATGTTTAAGGTGGTGGACGGAGTGCCAATTAAGAGGCTTGCTTTGTCCTGGATAGTGTTGAGCTTCTTGAGTGTTGTTGGGTCTGCACTCATCCAGGCAAGTGGACACTATTCCATTACACTCCTGACTTGTGCCTTGTAGATGGTGGAAAGGCTCTGGGGAGTCAGGAGGTGAGACACTCACCACAGAATACCCAGCCTCGGACCTGCTCTTGTAGCCACAGTATCTATGTGGCTGGTCCAGTTACGTTTCTGGTCAATGGTGACCCCCAGGATATTGATGGTAGAAGATTTGGTGATTGTAATGCCATTGAATATCAAGGGGCGGTAGTTAGACTCTCAGCTTTTGGAGATAGTAATTGCCTGGCACTTATGTGCCGCGAATGTTACTTGCCACTTACTAGTCCAAGCCTAAATATCGTCCAGGTCTTACTGCATGCAGGCATGGACTGCTCCATTATACGAGAAGTTGTGAATTGAACTGAACACTGTACAATCATCAGCAAATATCACCACTTCTGGCTAAATGAGGGAAGTTCATTGATGAAGCAGCTGAAGATGGTTGGGCCTAGGACACTGCCCTGAGGAACTCCTGCAGTGATGTCCTGGGGCTGCAATGATTGACCCCCAACAACCACAACCATTTTACTTTGTGCTAGGTATGACTCCAGCCAGTGGAGACTTTTCTCCCTGATTTCCATTGACTTCAGTTTTACTAGGGCTCCTTGAAGCCACACTCGGTCAAATGCTGCCTTGATGTCAAAAGCAGTCACTCTCACCTCACCTCTGGAATTCTGTTCTTTTATCCATGTTTGGACCAAAGCTGTAATGAGATCTGGAGCTGAGTGGTCCTGGTGGAATCCAAACTGGGCATCAGTGATCAGGTTATTGATGAATAAATGTCCACGACACCTTCTATCACATGGCTGATGATTGAGAGTAGACTTGTTGTAGGAGGTAGGCACCTTTAGAATATACCAGAATACTAGGCATTAGGCACCTGCTAGATATATCAAAACTCACATAAGCTTAAAATGGACACACACATAAAATGGCTGCCCAGGCATGATGGGAAATCAGGTAGTCAAGCTGTGAACTGTTGAACGTTCAATGACCAAGCAATAACCCTGTGAGGCCCACTGTAGGAATGCCTGGGATGCGGGAAGACAGAGATAAGAAGGAAACCATCTCCTGTGAACAAGGTCATAAACCAATTATTTCTCCCAGATGAAAGAACTAGGGAGAGAACCTATAAAGTCATCGATCAGCCCAAGCTGACAATAACCGAACATATGGTTCCCTGGATACTAGGGGAATTCTATTGGGTTAAAAGAACCTATATGTAATCTATAATCGTTGTGATTGGCTTGTGTCCAGCCGTGATGGGCTGTGTAGCTGTAGTAAACTGTTTTGTAACTGTTGTGAAACATATAAAGGTGCATGTAACCCTTTGTTCGGAGGAGAGAAACCTGGATACGGTCCTGAGTTTTTCCTCCCCGCTGAGCGTAATAAAAGCTGCATCAGCATTGGAACCGACTCTGAGTGTTGAGTGATTCTTCTAAGAAAACACTAACGCTAACAGTGGCGTAGTCGACGGGATTTCCCGGAGTCGCTGGACGCCCTTGGAAAAAACCCGGGTGAGTAAAAAAAAAACAATTTTTAAGTATAAAGGGTGAGGAAGCTGGTTGATCGACATGAGGAGACGGTCTAATATCTCAAACGCCTAGCCTGAGCCTGAATTAAGAGGACTTTTGTCCCACGTGACGGCCAGGAACCAAGTAGGCGTAGGGAACACACTTAGACCGTGGGATCGTGATATCGAGAGACATCTTCCGGACCCAGTAGTGTAATTTGAAATACCCCGGGGTAGAACCAAGCGGTGTACAGCGGCTAACGGAATCCAAACCTGTGAACAGGGTCGGACCAACGGGCCGAGCGGTGGTAGGTAGTCGTTAAGGATACGTAGAGCACTGCGGGAATTGCTTAAACGCGTTTTTAAGAATTGTATAAGTTTGTGTAACAGCAGAACTTGTGACCTGACAGTAGCCAAGAGACAGTTTACTACAAGTCGCGCAAGAAAGAAAGCGGACCTCTGAGAGTAGATTCCTAATGGTACTAGTCCTACCCAGGAATGGCCATGAAAACAAGTAAACTCGAGTGGGGACCAGAAGGGTCGCTTACCCGCCACCTGGCGGAAAAACAAAAGAAGCTAATTGAAAAAATGATTAAAGCAGGGTGGAATCCTCAGGAATTAGTTATGTGAGGAATTATTTAGATAAAACTACGAATTCCCTGAAAGGTGATGGATCCAAAAATAGAGCCGGCCAAAACAAGAAGAGAGACTGTTGTAAATGTCTGATCGTTGAGTGAGAAGTGTCTGTGTGATTTTTGACTGCAGAATGAATTTTTTTATGTTTTCATGTTCCGAAAGCCTGGTTGGAAGAGGAATGCAAGTGTCTGTTTATTTTAGAAACAGAGTGAAAGTCTTTTTTTTAACCCTTTGTAATGTTGTCCTGTATGTGGGAAGTTTTAAGACATTTAAGTTAGAAACGCAGGTGTGGATTTATTCGGATGATAAGTTACGGAGCTAGGAAAATAAACAAATAAAGAATAGGTTTATTGAGCAAAATATTTATTTGACATGCTCACTTACTTGCCGAAAGAAAACATGCAATGATTGATTGGGTTGAAAGACATAAATTTAGTCTCGGAATGAGATAAAGAATGCTTTAAAAAA
The DNA here is from genome assembly GCF_044704955.1 of Pristiophorus japonicus. Lineage (NCBI taxonomy): Eukaryota > Metazoa > Chordata > Chondrichthyes > Pristiophoridae > Pristiophorus > Pristiophorus japonicus. The sequence goes on from NC_091997.1 coordinate 19,629,371, forward strand.
AAAGAGCTTCTAAAAAAAAAGTTTTAAATAAAGATTGAAATTACAAAGTTTGAATTGGGATTTTGAGATATTCAGAGAAGGCACAGGAAATACTGAGGTGGATTTAAAAAAAAAAGAAAAAGATTAAATTAAATCTGATCAGGTCAAACTCCTGGGCAAGTGGCGAGCTATCTGCGAAGGTGTAAAAGGAACTTTTGGAAAATGTTAAAAAACAGCAAGCTTTAGTAACGACTTTGAAACTGGAGCATTTTGAGATAACGAAAGGCAGCACTCAAACTCTCAAAGCTGGACTCCATTCCAGTTATGGAGAAAAAGAAAAAGATAAAGACGCCACTTTGAAAGTAAACAAATGATTTTAAATTAACAACTTTATGGAGTTACGAACCCTCCGTGTAAAATACAAAACCTAATTTGAAGAAAGGAAAAAAAGATGTAACGGACTAAATGGAAAAAGACATAACTTACTAAATACTAGTTGATGTTTGCTGTGAAAAAGATATTGGTTTAATTAGAAGAGAAAAAAAAAAAATTGGAATAAGTAAAAAACACTCTACATGGATTCGAATTTTCAATTATGAAAAAGTTTCAATGCAGATTGAAAAGATTTCCAAAATGGACAGTGTTTATCAAAAATGTCCCGAACAGTCTAAACAAGCAGGAGGGTTTTGAAGATAACGAGGAGAAAGAGAGAAATAAAAAAAAACAGAATTGAATTTCAGTAAACAAAATTGCTATTGTATGTGTGGTCTTGTTTTAAAACAATTTAAAAAAAAATTCTTTGGCAAGTACTTGAATTAGAAGTTAAGAAAACATTGGAGTTTACTCTAATGATTTATGCTGTTTTTAACGGATTCCTAATTTCGAAGCCAGTTTTGAAGGCACAAAGACTTTTTTTTCAGATGATTACGTGAAGTCACGTAATGACATCAGGTCTTCTTACAAACCTGGAAAGGAGTTAACCCTTTCCATTGACAGCCGTTTTATACTGAACATTATTAATTTGGATTTCTTAATAGGAAAAAAAAAGACTCACCTAACAGAGGAAACAAAAATAAAAACAGAACTAGCTTATGTAATAATACTTGCCTGATACAATAAAGAAATAGATATTCAATAAAACAAATTGAAGAGTTAAAAGCTAAGATAAACAGGTTGGAAGAGATAACAGGACTAGACAGATAGTGCAGTGCGCAGCCATAGCACCATCACCTCTGGCAATAGAGCCAATGTACCCCACGGTGGGTAGGTGTAGTCCACAAACCCAACCTAACGGTAAAGCAGACAGCGATGTTTGGAGGAATAGCTTTGGCCTTGGTCATAGGAGTTTGGGTAATATTTAAGTGGGTAAAGACACGGGCGCACGCCTACAGATTCAGCTCGAAATGGTTCGATTATAACCTTGTCCTTCTGATTTTGCAGGGTGACAGGGACACTCGTAGAGCAAAAAACTTAACCCCTGGTGACGACCAGGCCGTCTGTTTAAAATTACAGATAATACTTACCGGAATGGGAATACGAACGGCGCTACTCGTAATATGGATAGCCCTGCGACATGCACGTACCCTGGGCAACACCGACGGACAGCAGAGCACGCTGGAAATAAACAACTATATGAACTATGGAGTCTTGTTTAATTTAACGGACGGAATGTGCATCCCAGCAGCCAAGGACTGGAGCAAGGACAGGACTTATTTTAATGCATGGTTACAAGTGAATCCTAATAAGAATCCTAATAAGAATAAGAGTATGTGTACAGTGCTCCACAGGTATAAGGAGCAGATGCATTAAACGGAGGGATGTCAAAGGGCCTGATGAATGTACTTTCGGCATAATTTGCACGCCTCCGGGACAATCCCAGCAATCAGTCATCCGCAAGAAGGGAATGGGGCTGTGTGGGTATTACGAGGAGGCGGGGGCGGCTGCAATATCATTGTATGTATGTTTCTCACCCCCTCCGACACCGCGCCCCATAAGAATCACTACATTGCCCGAGGAACTGCCTTGCCCCATAACTACGAAGGGACCAGAGAATGGGATTGTAATGTACAGCGAGGGGGAACTGTTGTATGATAATGTTAGACATGAAATTGTGCCTGTTCTGATCAATATTTCAGGCATCCAGATGCCGGAATACTGTACAGAACAGTCAAGGAAGATGTACAATGTATTAAGTAAAGTTGTAATGCAGCAGGCTGCCGATGCAGTGGGTGCCAGTAGGTTCCGGGGACAGGGGTTAGCCCCCAGGATGAAGAGGGAAATAGTTAATGATGTTGCTATCGTTTTCAATACAGGGACCTCCGTAGTGAACTCGATAGACATACAAGGATTAAATGAGAGGGTGGAACAGCTTAGAGGGGTGATGAAGGGGTTATTGGAGAGGGTGGAGCAAAACCAGGAAGACCAAGCCAACCTAGGAAAGGAGGGTGCCAAAATCCAGCTGGATGGCATCTCAGTCCTGGAAGCTCACGCCAGAACCATCAATCACCTCATTGATAGAGAACAGGAAGATTTAGCTCAGTTGGCTAACCAAAGGGGGACACTGGATAATTGTACTCTGAAGAGACTGACCAGAGTATACCCAGCAATTCCAGATTGCCAGATGGGTAGGACTACCGGGATAGGGACAGTCCTGATGATCCCTATAGCCACGCCGGACTCAGGGCCGTTCCCCCTATACCAACGAGAGAATATCGGAATAATACGGGAAAATGTCTCCATACGCTACTACCTGACCACCACCTCTGCCGTTCGTCGAAACAACATACTTACCGGGATTTCCCTAGCAGATTGCAAGCAAAAGGGGGAAATCACAGTATGTCCTCACCCGGTGGGCAGAGGGGAGCGAGACGAGTGCGGGTTTAACCGAACCGACGGGTGTGTACTAGAAATAGTGCCCGCACACATGCACTTCGCGAGGGCAGGCTACGGAGGGAGGGGAAGATACTGCGTCTCTACCACAGAGCGTTCATACCGGTATAATGACCTGCAGTGCCCTATACCGCAGCCAAACTTTTGCTTTACACCACTACGACCTGTCGCGATCGGGCAAGCGCATATCACCCAGGTTAGGCGCCGGAAGTCCGAAGTTATCGAGGTAACCGATCAGCTCCATGATCATTTACAGGATTATGACGAGCCAGAGCAGGTCCCTATCCCACATCTAACCGAAGTATTACGAGAGTTGAGGCTCAGAGTGGGTCAATCTGTAAAACTATATCACCAACTGCAAACTAAAATCAAAGTACTGGAAGAAGATACCGAGGTAGACTTACAAAGTCAGAGTTGGTGGAGAAAGGTCTGGGACTGGGGAATAAATGTGAACATCCACCCATGGATTCGAATAATTTCACATATACTGGTCGGGATACAATTGATCTTAGCAATAACATGGGGCGTAATGGCCTGCCAGGCATGCAGACACCACGCACAACGAAGACGGACAAATCACCGTTCCCCGGATACTAAACAAGCCTGTTTTATAAGGGGGCAGGAGGATTTGGCCTTTGTCAATTCGATTTAAGCAACCGGGACTCCTGAAACCGCGTGACTGGCCAGCACGTTGAGGCAGGGAGTACCGGGCTGTGCACAAAATCTAATAAAGGTCCAATGGTCGGTTAAAAGGGGACTAGGACTAGTCCCTTTACCGAAAGGGGGAGTTGTTGTAGGAGGTAGGCACCTTTAGAATATACCAGAATACTAGGCATTAGGCACCTGCTAGATATATCAAAACTCACATAAGCTTAAAATGGACACACACATAAAATGGCTGCCCAGGCATGATGGGAAATCAGGTAGTCAAGCTGTGAACTGTTGAACGTTCAATGACCAAGCAATAACCCTGTGAGGCCCACTGTAGGAATGCCTGGGATGCGGGAAGACAGAGATAAGAAGGAAACCATCTCCTGTGAACAAGGTCATAAACCAATTATTTCTCCCAGATGAAAGAACTAGGGAGAGAACCTATAAAGTCATCGATCAGCCCAAGCTGACAATAACCGAACATATGGTTCCCTGGATACTAGGGGAATTCTATTGGGTTAAAAGAACCTATATGTAATCTATAATCGTTGTGATTGGCTTGTGTCCAGCCGTGATGGGCTGTGTAGCTGTAGTAAACTGTTTTGTAACTGTTGTGAAACATATAAAGGTGCATGTAACCCTTTGTTCGGAGGAGAGAAACCTGGATACGGTCCTGAGTTTTTCCTCCCCGCTGAGCGTAATAAAAGCTGCATCAGCATTGGAACCGACTCTGAGTGTTGAGTGATTCTTCTAAGAAAACACTAACGCTAACAGACTGATGGGGCAATAATTGGTCGGATTGAATTTGTCCTCCTTTTTGTGGCCAGCACACACCTGTGCAGTTTTCCACATTGCTGGGAGATGCCAGTGTTGTAGCTGTACTGGAACAGTTTGGCTAGAAGCACAGCTAGTCTTGGAGCACAAGTCTTCTGCACGACAGCCGAGATGTTGTTGAGGCCCATAGCCTTTGTTGTATCCAGTGTAGTCAGACATTTCTTGATATCATGTGGAGTGAATCGAATTGGCTGAAGACTGGCTTCTGTGATGGTGGGGACCTCAGGAGGAGGTCGATATGTATCATTCGCTCGACACGTCTGACTGAAGATGTTTTAAAATGCTTCAGCCTTGTCTTTTTCACACATGGCTGGGCTCCTCCATCATTGAGGACAGGGATATTCATGGAGCCTTCTCCTCCTGTTAGTTCTTTTATTGTCCACCACCATTGACGACTTGATATGGCAGGGCTGCAGAGCTTTGGTCTCATCCGTTGGTTGTGGGATCACTTAGCTTTGTCAATATCATGCTGGTTCCGTTGTTTACCATGCATGTAGTTGCAGCTTCCCCAGGTTGGCACCTCATTTTTAGGTACGCCTGGTACTGCTCTTGGCATGTTCTTCTGCACTCCTAAATGAACCAGGGTTGGTCTCCAAGCTTGATGGTAATGGTAGAGTGAGGGATATGCTGGGCCATGAGGTTAGAGATTGTGGTGGAGTATAATTCTGCTGATAGCCCACAGTACCTCATAGATGAATAGTTTTGCGCTGCTAGATCTGTTCTGAATCTATTCTATTTAGCACGGTTATAGTACCACACAACACGATGGAGGGTGTCCTCAATGTGAAGATGGGACTTTGTCTCCACAATGACTGTGGGGTGGCCACTGCTACCAATGCTGTCATGGACAGATGCATCTGCGACAGGTAGATTGATGATGACGAGGTCAAGTAGGACTTCCCTCTTGTTGGTTCTCTCACCACCTGCCTCAGGCCCAGTCTGGCAGCTATATCATTCAGAACTCAGCCAGCTCGGTCAGTAGTGGTGCTACCGAGCCACTCTTGGTACTGGACATTGAAGTCCCCGACCCAGAGTACATTCTGTGCCCTTGCTACCCTCAGTGCTTCTTCCGTGTGGCGTTCAACGTGGAGGAGTACTGATTCATCAGTTGAGGGAGGGCAATAGCTGGTAATCAGCAGGAGATTTCCTTGGCCATGCTTGATCTGAAGCCCTGGGACTTGATGGGATCTAGAATCAATGTTGAAGGCTGCCAGGGCCTCCGAAGTTCTGATACAATTGAATAACTATTAATCTAGATTCTTAACTAAGAAACTGGAAAACAAACTGTTCTCTATTTAGCGACAGTGACTGCCCTGAGTTCCTGCTCGAATCAATGCAATGTAATGAAGATGTAATAAAAAGATCTCTATTGGATTCCAAGCCTTTAATGATCAGAAGTGAAGCATTCATTAGTTGGGGAGAAATAAATGCTTCTAGCTAGTGGTGCAAAAGCCCATGGAGTAGTTAGTGCCAGTGGGACAATAAATATACATTGCAAAAGCACAGGTGAAAACAGCCACAAGGATCTCTTCCTATCAGACTAGATCAATGAGGAGGCAATAATGTAGCTTTTTATATCATCTTTCTTTCAACAAGCTGCCAGTCCTTTTATTTGGAGAAGAATATGTGGGACATCAGTTGGCTGGGATCTGAGGCACTGGTCATTGTTAGTTTAACTCCTGCATAGCTATTGCCATGCAAAGCCAACACAGCGGCCATTTCTCATGTTAACCTGTGACACAATTTTCAGGTTCTTGTACTCGGTATTCTCTTGGTTTCACTGTCACTGGTCACTCCTGTAATCAGACCTTACATCCCCTACAATCCAAAGTGCGCCCTTTCCTGCTTAATAGTTAGTTAAACAACAACTTGCCTTTATATAGCATCTTTAACGTAATAAAACATCCTAAGGCGCTTCGCAGGAGCGTTATCAAACAAAATCTGATACTGAGCCACCTAAGGAGATATTAGGACAGGTGATCAAAATCTTTGTCAAAGAGGTAGGTTTTAGGGAGCATCTTAGACGAGGAGAGAGAGGTAGAGAGGCGGAGAGGGTTGGAGAGGGAATTCCAGAGTTTAGGGCCTCGGCAGCTGAAAGAATGACCCCAATGGTTGAACGATTATAACCAGGGATGCTCAAGAGGCCAGAATTGGAGGAGCGCAGAGATCTCGGAGGGTTGCAGGGCTGGAGGAGTTTACAGGGATCGGGAGAGGCAAGGCTTTGGAGAAATTTGAAAACAAGGGATGTGAATTTTAAAATTGAGGCATCTCCAGAACAGGAGCAAATGTAGATGGGCGAGCACAGGGTTGAAGGGTGAACAGAACTTGGTACGAGGTAGGATATGGGCAGCAGGGTTTTGGACGAGCTGAAGTTTACATAGGGTAGAACGTGGGAGGCCAGCCAAGAGAGCGTTGGAGTAGTCAAGTCTAGAGGAAGCAAAGGCATGGATGAGGGTTTCAGCAGCAGATGAGCTGAAGCAGAGGCGGAGACGGGCGATGTTATGGAGGAAGAAGTAGGCGGTCTTCGCGATGGTGCGGATATGTGGTCGGAAGCTCATCTCGGGGTCAAATACGACACCAAGCTTGTGATCAGTCTGGTTCAGCCTCAGACAGTTGCCAGGAAGAAGGATGGTGTCAGTGGCTAGGGAATGGAGTTTATGGTGCGGACCGAAGACAATGGTCTTCCCAATATTTAGTTGGGGGAAATTGCAACTCATCCAACAGTGAGTCGCAAAGATTGCAACAGTGAACTCTTGCTTCATTTGCCGGATACTGAAAGGTATCATGTAAATTTTCTTCGCTTTATGGAAACTGGACTGAAAGAGCTCTTCACTGAGATGAGACACAACTTCAAACCATGTACTCATTTATTTTGCATAAAATGTAACTTTTACAGTGAGAACAGGAAACCTTCCTATGCTCCATGGTTATGAAAAATAATAAAGATGCAAATTATGATCTCTATAAACATGGGCTCATTTTACTAGTTTAAATTCTTTGAGCAACATTGCTTCTTTGAAACACAGGCTGCGAGAACACAAATTAGAGATACAACCATTTCAGATAATTGATGTCCCGGACTCTTCCCATTCTTTCAAAGCTGCGGTAACTAGCCTGAGCGAAGAAAGAACTTGCTTTTATATAACGCATTTTACAACCTCAGGATGTCTCTCAACCAATTAAGTATTTTTTTTAAAAGAGAAATCACTGTTGTAGGAAATGCAGCAGCCAGTTTGCGCACAGCAAGTTCCCACAAACAGCAACGTGATAATGATCAGATCATCTGCTTTTGTGACAAAAGTAAAATACTTTGGATACCGGAAATCTGAAATAAAAACAGAAAATGCTGGAAATACTCAGGAGGTAGGCAGCATCTGTGGAGAGAGAAAATGAGAACTGGATGAAGTTTGAGATGGAACCATTTGTAGGCAGTTCAGAGAAGGTTCACTAGGTTGATTCCGAAGATGAGGGGGTTGACGTATGAGGAAAGGTTGAGGAGATTGGACCTCTACTCATTGGAATTTAGAAGAACGAGAGGTGATCTTAGCGAAAAGTATAAGATTATGAGGGGGTTTGACAAGGTGGATGCAGAGAGGATGTTTCCACTGATGGGGGAGACTAGAACTAGAGGGCATAATCTTAGAATAAGGGGCCGCCCATTTAAAACTGAGATGAGGAGGAATTTCTTCTCTCAGAGGGTTGTAAATCTGTGGAATTTGCTGCCTCAGAGAGCTGTGGAAGCTGGATAATTGAATAAATTTAAGACAGAGATAGACAGTTTCTTAACCGATAAGGGAATCAGGGGTTATGGGGAGCGGGCAGGGAAGAGGACCTGAGTCCATGATCGGATCAGCCATGATCGTATTAAGTGGTGGGCATAACCAGTGTCTGCAAGGAGACACTTGGTCACTCAACCAGGAAACATCAGGACTGGTTTGATGAGAATGATCAGGAGATTCAAGAACTAATAGACTGCAAACGCAGGGCATTTCTGAGCCTTAAACAGCAACCCAACTCGGGATCAGCAAAGCAGCATTACAGACGGCTAAAGGCTAAGGTCCAACAAAAAACCCGGGACCTAAAGAACAGGTGGTGGATGGAGAAAGCACAGGAGGTACAGCAGCTGGCCGATAGCCATGATGTGCGAGGATTCTTCACCGCAGTCAAGGCCACATACAAACCAAACTCCCAAGGCCCCACCCCACTCCTGGCCAAGAACAGGGAAACACTCATGAAGGACACCGAGGCAGTCAGGGCCCGCTGGAAGGAACACTACGAAGATCTCCTCAACCGAGACTCTGCCTTTGACTCGAGTGTTCTCGATTCCATTCCGCAGCATGCTACCCACCACCACCTCAGTCAGACCCCAACACTGCATGAGGTAGAAAAAGCCATAAGACAGCTAAAAAACAACAAGGCTACAGGAGTGGATGGAATCCCTGCTGAGGCACTGAAGTATGGCAGAGAGGCACTACTGGTGCGAATACACGACCTCATCTCTCTCATCTGGAGGGAGGAGAGCATGTCGGGGGGATCACAGAGATGCAGTAATCATGATCATCTTTAAAAAAGGGGACAAGTCCGACTGCAGCAACTACAGAGGACTCTCTCTGCTATCAGACACTGGGAAAGTCGTCGCTAGAGTCCTCCTCAACCGTCTTCTCCCTGTGGCCGAGGAGCTTCTCCCGGAGTCGCAGTGCGGATTTCGTCCCCTCCGGGCCACAACGGACATGATTTTTGCAGCGCGGCAGCTGCATGAAAAATGCAGAGAACAGCGCCAGCCCTTATACATGGCCTTCTTCGACCTTACAAAGGCCTTTGACACTGTCAACCGCGAGGGTCTATGGAGCGTCCTCCTCAGTTTCAGATGCCCCCAAAAGTACGTCACCATACTCCGCCTGCTCCACGACGACATGTAAACTGTGATCCTTACCAACGGATCCATCACAGACCCAATCTACGTCCGGACCAGGGTCAAACAGGGCTGCGTCATCGCCCCAACCCTCTTCTCAATCTTCCTCACTGCCATGCTCCACCTCACAGTTGATGAGCTCCCTGCTGGAGTGGAACTAAACTACAGAACCAGTGGGAAGCTGTTCAACCTTCGCCTTCTCCAGGCCAAGTCCAAGACCACTCCAACCTCTGTCTTCGAGCTACAGTACGCGGACGACGCCTGCGTCTGTGCACACACAGAGGCTGAACTCCAGGACATAGTCGATGTATTTACCGAGGTGTATGAAAGCATGGGCCTTATGCTAAACATTAGTAAGACAAAGGTCCTCCACCAGCCTGTCCTCGCCGCACAGCACTGCCCCCCAGTCATCAAGATCCACGGTGTGGCCCTGGACAACGTGGACCACTTCCCCTATCTCGGGAGCCTCCTATCAACAAGAGCAGGCATTGATGATGAGATCCATCATGGCCTCCAGTGTGCCAGTGCAGCCTTCGGCCGCCTGAGGAAAAGAGTGTTTGAAGACCAGTCCCTCAAAACTGTCATCAAGCTCATGGTCTACAGAGCCGTAGTAATACCCGCGCTCCTGTATGGCTCAGAGACGTGGACCATGTACAGTAGACACCTCAAGTCGCTGGAGAAATACCACCAGCGATGTCTCCAAGATCCTGCAAATCCGCTGGGAGGACAGATGCACAAACATTAGCGTCCTCGTCCAGGCCAACATCCCCAGCATTGAAGCACTGACCACACTTGATCAGCTCCGCTGGGCAGGCCACATAGTTCGCATGCCAGACACGAGACTCCCAAAGCAAGCGCTCTACTCCGAACTCGTCCACGGCAAATGAGCCAAAGGCAGGCAGAGGAAACGTTACAAGGACACCCTCAAAGCCTCCCTGATAAAGTGCGACATCCCCACTGACACCTGAGAGTCCTTGGCCATAGACCGCCCCAAGTGGAGAAAGTGCATCTGGGAGGGCGCTGAGCTCCTCGAGTATCGTCGCCGAGAGCATGCAGAAATCAAGCGCAGGCAGCGGAAGGAGTGTGCGGCAAACCAGGCTCCCTGCCCACCCTTTCCTTCAACGACGATCTGTCCCACCTGTGACAGAGACTGTGGTTCTTGAATTGGACTGTTCAGCCACCTAAGAACTCATGCTCAGAGTGGAAGCAACTCTTCCTCGATCCCGAGGGACTGTCTATAATGAAGATGATGAAATGGCGGAGCATGCTCGAGGGGCCGTATGGACTACTCCTTCTCCTATTTCTTATGTAACCGGTTCTGACGAAAAGTCAGCGACCTGAAACATTAACTCTGTTTCTCTCGCCACAGATAAATATTAGCCAACACACTGGGGATAACTGGGGATAACTCTTCTGCAAAATAGTGTCATGGGATCTTTTATATCCACCTGAGAGGGCAAACGGGGCTTCGGTTTAACGTCTCATTCAAAAGACGGCACCTCCGGCAGTACCATTGCTGTCATGTCCAGGATGATGTACCTCATCCCTCTGAGAAACCTCGGGCGATGTATCATAAACCAGTTTTGAACTGATCCGAGTACGACACAAATACAAAGAAAATCCTGCTCAGGTTCCCACTATAGATCATTTCATTTTTGTGAGCTTTCCTTTCTCTTTCAATAACAATGTTACCATGTTTATAATTCAGCTGTACAAAATTCATTACTTGAAGTCTCCAAGAAGTCAGCTTTAGTGAGATTGTAAAATAAAGAATGCAAAGCTTTATCTGTTGACCTTGGGCTAGTTCTGCTGGTTTCCCCGTGTATATTTGCATTTGTTGACCTCATTTGAAAATTATGAATAATGTTTCAATGGAGATGGAGCTATAAATTTTCCATTTAACTTTTGATTTCCTATGACATGGCTGACAGATGGATTGAGGCACGCATTGTTTCTGCTCTGGATTAGGCGAAAGTGAATGATCCACAGAGAGAAAGAACAAATGCCAAACATCTCACGGCACTCGCGCGATATTGCACAGGAGTTAGTGGAAGTGCTAACACAGTAGCGTCGCACCCCGCTACTGATGACATCATCAATGCCGATGCAACTACCGATGACATCATCGCCGTGGACGCTGACCCCTTAGCGTCCCGCGGCGACCCCTTTCCACCCCGCGGCGGAAATTGTCCAGAGCCCTACAAGGCTGCCGCGAGCTGCGTCAGCGCCAGCCTCGCGGGTCGGGAACCGGTCCGACCTCCACTCGCGGGGCGCAAGATAAAGTGTCGGCGTGCTGCGACACGCGCCGCATTTTTTTTCGGCCGACTCACCCGTCAGCCTGTTCTTCTTTGCTGTTGCCTGGTCCGGGCCGCCTTCGTGCAGCCCGGCACTCCGTTTGGGCCTTTTTTTTTGGCCACGGCACCACGCAGCCCTGGTAACCCAGTGGAGGCCATCGGAAGGCGAGGCTTCCCAACAGGAAGTGGAGCATCCCCAACAGGAAGTGGAGTGCACAACATTGCCCTCCACTTCCTGTGAGCGGTGGTAACCACAATTTCGCGGCCGGGATGGGACTTCTGCGCCAGGCACAGGAAATTCCTCCTCCCCTTGGTTACCGCCCATAAACAGGACGTAACCCAATTTCGCCCCCTTTTTGCAGCAACTAACTTACGTACCAGGGAGCAGGGCAGGAAATCGGGAGGAGGGCCGATTGGAGCTGGCAGCAATTGTCAGGAGTGCTGTGTTGTTGGCTCTACAGAAAGGTTTATTAAAAATCGAAAACAAAAACTTGCTTTTAGTTGGTGGTCACTGAGGCTGCTGAAGAATCCCGATCGGGGTAGGCCCCTCATTGCAAACCAATTTCTGTAAAGGGGCCTAAATCAGGCGTTAGATCCCAAGGTTACGGCTGTTTTTGGTGGCCAGCTGGAATGCCTGAAACATGGCCTGACCCAATTTTGAGGGTACAGGATGTCAGTCCCTGAACTTGAGCCACATTGTGCCCATTTTACGCCTATAAGATGATGCCACGAGGTCCAATTTCTACTCCATAGACTTTTAATATTAGGACATTTCTCAATGGCTGATTCCCTGATTGAGCTCTCCCGGTAAGAAGCAACAGGCAAACTGATCAGAAACCTATGGACTTGCAGCCCCAATGTTCCATTTATGAACGAACCTGTGATTTTCCAACCAGCACTCCTTTTCTCGGGACTGCTCAATTGATGAATCAGCCTGACAGAAACGTGATAGATGTTTGAACTATGCAGCCCGAAGTCAGGGGATAGTTGGGATTAGAATAAAATGTCAACTCAATTCCTGTGGCGATCACTGATCTTGCAATCTTGGCACTTACTAGCTTCGGAGATGACTGCTTTCGATCGCCTTGGACCCCTCACTCCTAGGGAAGGTGCACCCTCAACATCTTTGAAGGCAGACACAGATGGCGGCTTTGAGTTGCCACCGGAGCTGACTTCCTCCATCTTTCCCAAACCCTTCCTTCATCATCTGGCCCTCGCTAAGTGCTTGTGCTCAGCTTGAGTCAGTTGAATTTAACCTGTTTTTAGCTTCTGTGCTAGCACCTATTTCATCCAGAACTGTACAAGCACCATCAAGATATGTTCCAACAGTTTTAGACTAATTATTTAATAGATGGCTATAAATTTGACAGCAGATTATCAAGGACTAATGAGCTCAGAGTCATCTTGCCTCACCGGGAAAGCAGTCTGAAAAATGGTTTGTGGCTCATAATGTACCTGTTGCTAGGCAAAAACTAAATTCTGGTAGCCTCATAACTGCATAATTGAACAACACTCCTATGGTTACCAGTAACCAATAAGAACAGGATAGAAGCTGAGACCCTGGTAACAACATCGTTCAAAATCACCAGTGACCAGGGAGACCTGATAGGCAATGCTCACTGAGAGATAAATAAATCTGATAGTCACATAATTCTCATGGACCAGTCAACATTACGAAAAGGTCATACAGCAGATGCTATTTTATCAATGATGGAGATCGACACATCCTGTAAGCCTGTGCTGCTGTGTTTCAATGTGTATTAGCAGCTTATCCCACAGGTTGCAAAGTATCCCTGTCCAAACTGCTCAGTAGCTGGCAGAACACGTCCAGCACACGTGCTGTAGGTTCTCTGAGGATTGGCAATTATCTCTCGCAGTGTCTTCAAATTCGTCATTGTTAATTTTATTTCAATTAAATTTGACCTGTCAAATTTTTGTTGCTGAATTTAAATTCCTTCCATTGTTCTAAATTAGAATCAGACAAGCATGGAGAATTACTATTTTTTAATTTATTCATTCACAGAATGTGGGTGTCGCTGGCCAGGCCAGCATTTATTGCCCATCCCTAATTGTCCTTCAGCAGATGGTGGTGAGCTGTCTTCTTGAGCTGCGGCAGTCCTTGTGGTGAAGGTACTCCCACAGTACTGACTTTGTCATAGCGGGTTGGGACAACTGAGTGGCTTGCTAGGCCATTTCAAAGGGCAATTAAGAGACAATCACATTGCTGTGGGCATATAGGCCAGACCGGGTAAGGACAGCAGATTTCCTTTTCTAAAGGACATTAGTGAACCAGTTAGGTTTTTCTGACAATCCGGTAGTTTCATGGTCACCAATACTAGCTTCTTAATTCCAAATGTATTTAAAGAACTGAATTTAAGTTCCCCATGAGAGGATTTGAACTCACGTCTCTGGATTAGCAGAGGGGTCAATAGCCAGGGGGCATAGATTTATAGTAATTGTTAGGAGGTTTAGAGGGGTTTGTGGAGGAATATTTTCACCCAGAGGGTGATGGGGGTCTGGAACACACTGCCTGAAAGTGTGGTTGAGGCAGAAACCCTCATAGCATTTAAAAAGTATTTGGATATGCACTTGAAGTGCCGTAGTCTACAAGGCCACGAACCAAGAGCTGGAAAGTGAGATTAGGCTGGATAGCTCTTTGTTGGCCGGCATGGACATGGTGAGCCGAATGGCCTCTTTCTGTGCTGTAAATTTCTATGGTTCTATGATTCTATGATCATTAGGTCCAGGTCTGGATTACTGGTGCAGTAACATAACCACTATGCTGCCATACCCTAAGATGAGATTATATGTAATGATTTTTCAAAGTTTCGGATACTGATCTAGATGAATACATTTGATTCCTTCGAAATAAACTTTCCCCTTCCACCCTCTCACCAAAAACAACTGGATAATTCTCACGTATCTTTGTTTTCAGACTGATTGGTAATGTAACTTCATCTGGGTTTAATTGAATTTACACTAGTCTGTAGTCAGGTCAAATGAGTACCAATCAGCATGGATTCGCGCTCAAGATATTCCGTCAGCAGTATTGTATTTCCTCCTTAATTGTGCGGTTATCAAGTTGAAGGATACTGGCCAATAAGTTCCTTAAAAGTAAATGCTGCCTTTTCTCATTTCTTGATTTTAATTTCCCCGATCTTTGAGAGAGAAAAAAGGATAGCATTTTTAAGAAATGGAAATGGTGTAAAATGTTTATCTTATAGTGTTTGAAGTTACTGTGTTTAAAAAAAAAAGAAGACTTTTGATGTTCTTGAAGAGACTGTGAAACTAATGCTGCAAAAGATAAATGAGAAGAGATGCAGCTAACAGCGATGGACGGGGAGCGAAGCAATGAATTAGAACAATCGCTGTGGGCACTGGAATGTCTGAAGAGGGAATGGGTTCAGCTGCTAAGCTTTGATTGTATGAGGGTGGATTTTCTTATCGGGCCTTCAATCAGTTGGCGGTGTGTAATTAGCTCCCACGTAACTACTGGCATGCTGCTTCCAGATGATTTTGTGGAGACCATCCGATTTGCATAGTGTGGGTCTGGATCTGGCATTGCGAGCTCACCGAGGGGGCAGCAAAATCCCGTCCAAGAGACACATGGGCCGCTCGTGAGGGGGCATGGGTTTATTTAACTGGATGCAGCTACTATATGCTATGTAACTGCATAACGGGGATAAGCACGTTGACAGCAACTACAAGGGCCGCTAATACTTTTGACAAGTATTTCAGCCTTTGTAAGAGGTTACTTGAACAACACTAATGTCAGGCAAGACCTAGTGGCACAATATGAGTGGAGGCAGGAAGAGTTTAATGGACCGGTACAATACTCTAACCCCCTGTTTAGTGGCTGGTGAAATGAAGGAGCTGCTGATTGAGGTGGTAGTGAGGAGAGAGGGCTTGGTTTTCTATCCTGGGACATCTCCACCCCAAGGACAGTAGTGCAGCATGCCTTGAAGGAGGTGGAGGAAGGGGATTTGAGGGTGAAGCAGCTACAGCCATCGGCAATGCTACTTCCATAGTGTGTGTTAGCTTCACATGTCTTTGCAACAGGTTCCACGTATATCTGTCTGCAGAAGCAGAGCCCGATTAGCCAGAAAGGTGTGCCTCTACTTGTAAAAGCGGGTACAAAGGTAACTACTTCTACGGGAGCACCTCCCAAACCCACAACCCCCGCTGCCTAGAAGGACAAGGGCAGCAAGTGCACAGGAACACCATCACCTCCAATTTTCCCTTTAAGTCACACACTACCCTGACTTGGATGTATAATCGCTGTTGCTTCATCATCGCTGGGTCAAAGTCCTGGAACTCCCTTCCTAACAGCGCTGTGGGAGCACCTTCACCACACGGACTGCAACGGTTCCAGAAGAAGGCAGCTTACCACCACCTTCTCAAGGGATAGTAGAGATGGGCAATAAATGGTGGCCTTGCTAGTGACGCCCACATCCCGAGAATGAAAAAGAAATGGGTGAGTTCTGGCCTGCCTGGCATCTCCTGTTTTCTTTTTCCTCAAAAAACGTAATTAAAGGAGGCTTCCCCATCGGAAACCCATTGGCAGTACTTGGCACAAAACCTCCAGACCACCGAAGTGGGAAAAACAAGGTCAAAATGAAACAAAAAAAAACTTCAGAATAATCTCAAACTGCTGCTACAAATTTATGTTGGAGGTCTATAAGAACTTAAGAAATAGGAGCAGGAGTAGGCCATCTTGCCCTTCGAGCCTGCCATTCAATAAGATCATGATTGATCTTCGGCCTTAACCTCAATTTCCTGCCTGATCCCCATACCACTTGATTCCCTGAGAGTCCAAAACTCTGTCTATCGCAGCCTCGATTATACTCAGAGACTCAGCATCCACATCCCTTTGGGGTAGAGAAGTCCAAAGATTCACAACCCTCTCTGTTAATTAATTCCTCTTCATCTCGGTCATAAATGGCCGACCCTTCATCCTGAGACTATACCACCCTAGTTCTAGACTCTCCAGCCAGGGGAAACAACCTCTCAGCATCTGCCCTCTCAATCTCCCTCAGAACCTTATATGTTTCAATGAGGTTGCCTCTCATTCTTCTAAACCCCAGAGATTATTTCCATAAACAGCTCACCACAGCAGCCCAGGATGCCGATTTGATAAGGGTGAGTAAATGACTGAGTGCCATATTGGTATAAATACTGGGACATTGCATGTTCAAATATCATCATTAGGGACTGATTTTAATTTAAAAAATCACTGCACACTTGTAGTCCCTTCTGGTGCCAGTACAAAACCTGACTGGCAAATAAGGTGGGGCACAAAATGTGCAGAAATCTGACTGAATGAATCTCTGCCCGTTTTTTCCCACTTGATTACATCCACTATATTCCTATTAGTCAGGCAGAACTAATCACAATCCCTGGCTGTGAGCTTTGGGTTCTGATGCCACCTGAAGCTTTAACCTTTATAAAATGCTAACTAACCTGCTGTGAATTTCCAGCACCTCCTGTCCTTATTTCTGATTACATGTGGTGCTGAGAATGTGTCCAGCATGTAGGGCTGCTGTGGTGAGCTGTTTATGGAAATGATCTCTGGGGTTTAGAAGAATGAGAGGCGATCTCATTGAAACATATACGGTCCTGAGGGGGATTGACAAGGTAGATGCTGAGAGGTTGTTTTCCCTGGCTGGAGAGTCTACAGGCTCGAAATTGGTGAAGCCTCCGCCCGCCCAAGTGCCGATGGCTGCCGCGGTTCCTGATGGTACTTTCGGCGGGATTTTCACCGGAGAGGTCCCTCGAAGGTCGGCGAGTGGCAAATGAGCGACTTACGTTGTCAATCTAGGCGGCAGCCGGCGGGAGATCTTATTCTCGGCGGCAAAGGCGCTTGCCGCCCAAGTGCCGCCGAGGATGGAGTCGGGGCCACGGAGGATCGAAGAGCTGAAAAGTTTTTTAAATCATCTGAAGACCTTCAGGGGACCCCATCCAGGTAAGTACCTGTGAAGAAAAAAAATTACAAAAAATGTACTAACCTTTTTTTGCACCATCTTCTTACCTACCATCGGCGATAGACCAGCCTCCAGCCAGCAGTCCACCCCGGTTCTCCCGCCCGCATCAATGCCGCAGCTCGGTGGGCGGGAGAACAGCTGTGCAACTCGGCCAGCCGCTGACGTTGGCGGCTGGAGCGGGCGGCTCTCAGCTCCCACCCGCTCCAGCCCGCTCCAGCTCGCTCCAGGCCACATCGAAAATGGCACTAAGCGGATGTTGCAGAGGAATGTCGGTGGCAATGGGTGGCAGTCGGCGGTAGGTTCTTCAATTTTGAGCTCTAGAACTATGGGGGTATAGTCTCAGGGTAAAGGGTTGGCCATTTAAGACTGAGATCAAGAGGAATTCATTAATTGACTTTTTTTTTGTTTGTAGCCATTACAATCACTCCATTAAAATGCGGTGAAAAAAGAGCACATTGTCTGGACTCTTTTGTTCCAGTGATCTGTTCAATTTATGTATAACTATTCATGAACTAAGCAAACCTGCAATCCTTGTAGAGCCTGTGTGGACCAGTACCACTTCTGGCCATTGCATACCCTGACCTACCAATTTAAATTGGATGAGCAGAAATTTTCTCCAATTAAATATTGGGAAGACCAAAGCCATTTTCTTCAGTGCCCGCCACAAATTGCTTTCCCTAGCCACTGACTTCATCCCTCTCCCCAACATCTGTCTGAGGCGGAACCAGACAGTTCGCAACCTAAGTGTCATATTTGACCCTGAAACGAGCTATATCCGCGACATAACTAAAACCACCTATTTCCACCTCTGTAACATTGCCCGTCTCCACCCCTGCCTCAGCTCATCTGCTGCTGAAACCTTCATCCATGTCGTTGTTACCTCTCGACTTGACTACTCCAATGCACTCCTGGCTGGCCTCCCACATTCTACTCTACGTAAACTTGAGGTCATCCAAATCTCGGCAGCCCGTGTCCTAACTCGCACCAAGTCCCGCTCACCCATCATCCCTGTGCTCGCTGACCTACATTGGCTGCTGGTTAAGCAACGCCTCAATTTAAAATTTTCTCAACCTTGTTTTCAAATCCTTCCATGGTCTTGCCCCTCCCTATCTCTGAAATCTCCTCCAACCTCACAACCCCCCGAGATATCTGCGCTCCTCAAATTCAGCATCCCTGATTAAAACTGCTCAACCATCGCTGGTCATGTCTTCAGCTGCCTAGGCCCTAAGCTCTGGAACTCCCTCTATAAACCTCTTTGCCTCACTACCTCTCTTTCCTCCTTCAAGACACTTCTTAAAACTTACCTATTTGATCAAACTTTGGTCATCTGCTGTAATTTCTTCTTATCTGGCTCATTGTTAAATTTATTTTTTGTCTTCTAACACTCCTGTGAGGAGCCTTGGGATGTTTTACTACTTTAACGGCGCTATATAAATACAATTTGTTGTTGTTGCCACAACTCAGTCAATGTGCCGTCTTATCTTTTACTTCCTTGGAATCTGGTCTCAAGCATTGGATTTGTGGATTTGGGAAAAAGGTTATAATTGAGTTAATATTTAGGTGTGAACCTGAGATCATGTGTAATTTTGAGGTTGAAAAGAACTCGAGCTTCGGGCAATCAAAATATAATTCTATTTAATATCTTGCAATTAGTCTGTGGAAAATGATAATCTAGTGGACCATATTATGATTGAGCCAATTTTAAAGTTATTTGGAGGAACGGGGCAGGAAAACTAGGCCAGCACGATGGAATACTGTCTGGAGAGGGTGAAACTGGAACAGAGAAAAATGAAGTTATATTAAATTAGATTAAATTAGTTGCTAAGAAAATATTAAGGGTTGAAAATGAAATAAAAAAGAAACCAAACTAATAGGTATCAGGGGAAATAATGAGAGTTCGTTGAGACTGGCAGAACCATTGCTAAGGGATGGCGTAACAGTGAAAGGTGCAGTAATTGCATGCAGGAGGAGGGCAGAGGTGGCAGAAGCAATTTGGGTAGAAATTAGCAGTGATAAGGACAGCAATTCGTAATAAATGCCAACTGCTGCCAACTGTCAGTTCAAGGTGAGCAGGCAGGTAATGAGCTGTTTGGACAAGTAAGAGAGTTTGAAGGAAATTGCAATATAATAGACATGGGAGAATATCAGCTTCGTGGAGGGCAATTCTGGGATAGCCACGAGAGAGAGGTGAAAGCAGAAATAGTTTTATTGAGGTAATGTCATTGCTTCTGAACACAAGTGAAGCTGGGCACAACTGACAGCAATAGAAAGCAGAAGCAGAAGTAATAACTGCTGAAGTTCAGCATACTGCTTATCCTATTTATAAGTGGAATTCCCGACATGAACCTCTCCACCTTTCATTCCTCCTTTTAGATACTACTGAAAACCTACCTCTTTGTCACCCTGTCTTAATGTCTCTTTCTTTGGCTCAGTGCTGACTTTTGTCTAATAACGCTTCTGTGAAGCGCTTTGGGGTGTTTCACCATGGTAAAGGCACTATATAAATGCAAGTTGTTGTTGTAGTCTTCGCCTCGTCTTGACTGCACTGAAGTTTCTTGGAGGAGCAAGAGTGGGTGATTCTTGCATCTGTCCTGGTAGGAGTTAACCTGAAAGTACACTGGGGTCACTGGCATCTCATAACTTAAATTGCTTGTCTATCCATCATTGCATCACTTTTATTGCAGGAGGAATAAAGCTGAAGTAGACAGACGTGTAGTTTGCAGTAGTAGTGCATTTAGACATTACTGAAGAAGGAAATACATTCTGAACATATAAAATGTATTTATTGGGATGGTCTGGGAATATCCCCTCAGAAAATTTTAATTTTTGTCAATTTACTTGATGCATTTTCCAGCATTTTGAAGCCGACATTTTTTCTTTATGTTTCTGCTTGGGTGAGGACTGAAAGTCGATAAATCCACTGGACCAGATGGCGTACATCTGAGGGTTTTGAAAGAGGTGGCTATAGAAATAATGGATGCATTGGTTGTCATCTTCCAAAATTCCATAGATTCTACAATGGTTCCCACCGATTGGAAGTGGCAAATGTAACCCCACTATTTAAGAAAGGAGGGAGAGAGAAAATGTGGCACTGCAGACCAGTTAGCCTGACATCAGCAGTAGGGACAATGCTAGAATCTATTATTAAAGATGTGGGAACAGGGCACTTAGGGCTGGAAATTCCCCAACTTTGCACCGGGTTTTTCGGCGATATTGCGCCATTTTGGGGGAAAGGCGGTGCGGCGGGAAATTCGCTGAAGTCTTACGGCAGCGGTTTTTAAATACCGCTGGGGAGCGGACCACTGGCGTGCAAGACTGGAAAAAGCGCTTTCGCCCGATATTTGGCTCGCAGGGCACCCGTAGATAGGACCAAAAAACCGCCTGGGAAAAACCTGCGTTGCAGCCCTTGGAACGGCGGTAGGGGTGAAGGCCTGCAAAAAAGGTAAGTTAAAGTTTTTATTTTTTAATTCTTTTGCAGCAATTCGATAGAAAAGGGTCTTGTGAATGTTTTGTGATTTTTTAAATTTTTTGTTCTTTGGAATTTTTGGGGGGGTGTTTTCCCCACGGCTCCCTAGGCCCAACGCGCCTTGGAGAAAAGTTGCAGAAAATTTGCGGTTTGCACCGTGAATCCTTGTGCAATGCTGATTTTTACCGCTGGGCGCAGTTTTTACCAAATAGAGCATAAGAACATAAGAATTAGGAACAGGAGTAGGCCATCTAGCCCCTTGAGCCTGCTCCGTCATTCAACAAGGTCATGGCTGATCTGGCCGTGGACTCAGCTCCACTTACCCGCCCGCTCCCCGTAACCCTTAATTCCCTTATTGGTTAAAAATCTATCTATCTGTGATTTGAATACATTCAATGAGCTAGCCTCAACTGCTTCCTTGGGCAGAGAATTCCACAGATTCACAATCCTCTGGGAGAAGAAATTCCTTCTCAACTCGGTTTTAAATTGGCTCCCCCGTATTTTGAGGCTGTGCCCCCTAGTTCTAGTCTCCCCGACCAGTGGAAATAACCTCTCTGCCTCTATTTTGTCTATCTCTTTCATTATTTTAAATGTTTCTATAAGATCACCCCTCATCCTTCTGAACTCCAACGAGTAAAGACCCAGTCTACTCAATCTATCATCATAAGGTAACCCCCTCATCTCCGGAATCAGCCTAGTGAATCGTCTCTGTACCCCCTCCAAAGCTAGTATTTCCTTCCTTAAGTAAGGTGACCAAAACTGCACACAGTACTCCAGGTGTGGCCTCACCAATACCCTGTACAGTTGCAGCAGGACCTCCCTGCTTTTGTACTCCATCCCTCTTGTTCCATTCCATTCACCTTCCTGATTACCTGCTGCACCTGCAAACTAACTTTTTGGGATTCATGCACAAGGACCCCCAGGTCCCTCTGCACCGCAGCATGTTGTAATTTCTCCCCATTCAAATAATATTCCCTTTTACTGTTTTTTTTTCCAAGGTGGATGACCTCACATTTTCCGACATTGTATTCCATCTGCCAAACCTTAGCCCATTCGCTTAACCTATCTAAATCTTTTTGCAGCCTCTCTGTGTCCTCTACACAACCCGCTTTCCCACTAATCTTTGTGTCATCTGCAAATTGTGTTACATTACACTCTGTTAGGCCTTGGAATCATAGCGGAAACATATTTGGTGGAAAAATACCGCTATGACCAAAAATGGAATTTCTAGCCCTTTAGAAAATAATAATAGGATTGGATAGAGTCAACATGGATCATGTTTGACATATCTGTTAGTTTTATGAGGTTGTAACTGGCAGAATAGATAAGGGGGGACAAGTGGATGTGGTGTATTTAGATTTTCAGAAGGCATTCAAAAGACATAAGAACAGAAGAAAAAGGAGCAAGAGTAGATAATTTTGCCCTTTGAGACTGCTCCGTCATTCAATAAGATCATGGCTGATCTGATCTTGGCTTCAACTCCACTTCCCTGCTAGCTCCCCATAACCCTTGACTCTCTTATCATTCAAAAATCTGTCTGACATCAGCAGTAGGGAAAATGCCACACAAGAGGTTATCAAACAAAATTAGAGCTTACGGGATTGGGGATAATATACTAGCATGGATTGAGGATTGGTTAATGGACAGAAAACCGAGAGTAGGAACAAAGGGCCATTTTCAGGTTGGCAGACTGTAAGGATCAGTGCTTGGGGCCTCAGCTATTCACAATCTTTACCAATGATATGGATGAGGGGACCACATGTAATAGGGCCAAAATTCAGGGTCTCAGAAAGACCTGTTGATGTCTGTTTGCGGCGGCCATGCATCAGAATCCCGTGGCTGCCGCTTTGTGGTCAACTGGCCGACCCAACCCAAATTCAGGTCGGGGATTTTTCAGCCTGGACCTGGTACCACCCCGATGCTGATGACCGCCACAAGTGAGTCATCAGAATGTGACCACCGCTTTCCCTCACCTTAAAAATCGTCCGTCTGAAATTTAAGTTGAAAACTCGATCCCCTGCTGCGCGGTGCCCCTGACAGACCTTATCCCCATTGAGTGCGGCCCAGCAGTGCGGCGGCCCTTCAAGGGGAAGGCCCACTGCCGCGGCCACCGCGTAATAATCTTCCCAATCGGCCGGCAAGATAGTACCCACGGATTCGGCCAGGCCGCCAACGGTCAGCCTGGCGCCCCCTCTTGGGTGTCAGGCTGCTGCTGCCTGGCCGAAACCCTTCCTTGGTGGCCCAGTAGCCGAAGATGAAAACTGACAGATTCTCTCCTCTTTAACAAAGGGGAGAGCGCGTGGTGGCGCACATGCACTGTGACATCACCACCGCTCCACCGCTGAGTGACAGCGGCGGAGTCCCGGTCCCGACCCAAAATTTAGTCCCTCAGCCTGCCTTCCTGTCGATCTCCTGCCCCCATTATGACCGATTTCCTTTGGGACTTTGAAAAAATCTCAAATTCCTGAAAATCGATCCTCCGACCACTTCATGGATCCGTGTGGTAAGAACATAAAAAAATCATAGGTGTGCCAGCTTTCTTGCGCTACTAAATTTTGGCCCCAATATATCCAAGTTTGCTGATGATACAAAGCTAGGTGGGAATGTAAGTTTTGAGGAGGGTGCAAAGAGGCTTCAAGGGGATATAGGCTGGCTAAGTGAGCGGGAAAGGACATGGCAAATGGAATATTGGCCTGGATATTCCGGCCTCCCCGGGTCCGTACGGAGTGTGTATGGACCCGGGATGGCATCTCAAATAATCTGCAGTCTAAAAGACCGGGTGGTGTCGTTATTATAGTCACTTGTTTCAGCTGTAACAGAGATATTATTTCCTCCTTGTAAATGCTGCACTTGCATCCATGTCCAATGTGTGCAGTCCAAATATTCCAGTAATGCATTGATACATAGTGCACTGTGCACCAGTGTGAGTGAAATTCCTCATATATATATATCAATATGGTATATACACTCATTTTTTTCTGATTTGTTGTGACACATTTTTTTTTTAAATGACTTCAATCGTGTTGGGTTTGGCTAATTGTGTAGGTGAGGCCTGGACTGTGTCACGTAATGCTGGCAGGGTAAACCATGCAACAGTCCAGAATTTACAGCATAAATTAATTCAGAATTTTCAGTTTAGAATAAGTTAATTGGATGCCCTCAGCAATAATTTTTTTTTAGCCCACTCATTTAAAACCTTTACTGCTGTATTAATCCTACATCAGAGTTTGCAAATTGGCATTTATATCAGCCACTACACTCCTAATGCTTACAGTACTATAATGACAATTATGACACTGCCCTCATATATACCACAATATCTTACTGAGGATTTCTGCCCTCTCTTCAGATTTCATTCTGCAGATAATATATCTCTATGTGATTTGGCTTCTAGTCTTTTCTGCCTTCATAGCTCAAGTAATAATGGCGAGATGCCCTCTCCTTCTAGTCCAACCTTGAACTGCTGTAGGATGATAGTCGAGAATTCCTGATGCTGTTTGTTGTGTCAAAAACATAATCACTGAATACTTAGCAATTGTGCTATCACCCAGAACATCTCAAACCGATGTAGACAGTCCCACGACAGGCCACACTAGAACATAAGAAAAATCAAGGACATGAAAAGGTCATTCAATCCATTCAAGCTCAGCCCTCCAGTATATTAACTCTCCCAGTGCAACATTCAGCCTCTTGAATATTTACCACTGCTATCCTGTTCGACAGAAGATTCCGAGGGGGGGCTGAAATTGCCCTCCGTCCCATTTCGGGTGGATAATTTGAATTATCACCGCCTGGTGGGAGTCAGAGGGAAAATTCAGCTCTTTAACTGCGATACCGCCTCCTAGCATTTTGGGGCGCTGTTTGGGGCGGTGTCGGGGTGGAATTGGGTCGGGAGCAAGGCGGTTAAAGGGGCCTAGTAAGGCCTCCGTGGCGCCCACTGGGCCAGCAGGGAAGGATTCGGGCAGGTCAGTGGCCTGGCACCCAAGAAGGGATGCTGGGCTGCCTGATGGCAGCCTGGCCGAATCTGCTGCCACCATTGTCGGCTGACAATGAAAAGAAAATGGCAGCACCATTGATGCACTCTCCCCTTTAAGAGCAGACGCACCGCCCAGCCAACTGGCAGCTTCCCGCCTGGCAAAGCTGTCAGTGGCACCGAGCGATGGCAGCTGCACTCCCACGGGGCAATTTCCCCCGCCGGGCGCAAAAGGAGTCAGCGCGCAGCCGACAAGGGGTTGGAGGGCCGGGGGTGGAAAGTCAGGTCACAGCCCGGTTCAGGGGCAATTGTGAAAGGGTCGCACCCTCCACCAGCCCCCGGTCGGTAAGTCCTTACCGTCCCGTTACCACTGGTAACGGGCTGTAAAAAGGGGCAATTTTGGCCCCCAAATCTTTAGCACTCCATCTTTCACTAATTTAAATTTATGTCCTCTGTTCCTGGTTTATTTGTAAGTCTGTTTACCATTTCATTTTTTTTTTCTTTCTTCAGTGATGTCCTCCTTAATCTCCTTTCGAGCTTGTGGAATTGAAGCTTCTCTAAGATTCCTAATAGCCCACCCCCGTTATACCTGGGATTGTCTGGATAATCATTTCTCAATCCTTTCAAATGCTTGCATGTATTTTTTTAATTATACCAGAAATGAACACAATACTGAACTGTAGACTAACTGATGTACAGTCCCAATATAAATCTCTGGAGAGTATGCTACTGTTCTGGATACATAGTCCAGCATTTGGATGCTTTTTAAATGCTTTGCCATATTATCCATATATGGAAAGTGATGAATCAATCATTACTTCCAGATCCCTTTCTAAATCTCCTGCTGACTCAATCCTATTCACGGTAAATCTCTGGTGCTCATTCTTACAGCCTATATGCAAATTTTGGATTACATATGTCAAAATTCCTAAAAAAATGCTTTGTAAAAAAAATCACCTTTGATTACATGCTATTCTCAATTATTATCACATCTTTAAACTTCTGTGGCTGAACTTTTCTTTCATGATCACTGTCCCTCACTCCCAGTGTAATTATATTAAACAGGATCAAAATCTATCTGTGGCTATCACCTGGCATTAAGTGCCTATTCAGATCTTTTGTGAGTAACTTATACATAATGGGTTTTACCCTCAAACACATTGGATGTTACGTGGCCATGCATGACCAGAAAAAGATAACAGATAAGAAAAGCCCATTCAACTCATTAAAATTCCCTGTCATATTGGCACATTTAGTGGTGATGCTGTTTCCAGTACAAGAATGACTTGCATTTGCAGCTTATTAGCTCCT
Organism: Pristiophorus japonicus; assembly: GCF_044704955.1. NCBI lineage: Eukaryota > Metazoa > Chordata > Chondrichthyes > Pristiophoridae > Pristiophorus > Pristiophorus japonicus. The sequence continues at coordinate 19,655,661 of NC_091997.1, forward strand.
GGATCTCCTGGTCATTCTCATTGAACCAGTCTTGATGTTTCCTGGTGGAGTGACCAAGCATCTCTTCACAGGATTGGCACATTTTTAAGACTAATATAGGCCATTTTCCTATACCTTTCTAGAGCACAAAAAATAGATCCTTCGACTCCCTGTCGCATCAGGTAAGTGCCCATTATTTTCTGACGTTTTAAACCAGCTGCATTCACAGCACCAGAGCACCCATCACTTAACAATAAATGAGAAGTAACTTGTTTTTAGGTTTCAATTAGTTTGTTGGTTTATGTCACACCTTCCAGCAGAGGAAGAACCACTGTGCATCCCAGTGAATCCCATCATGATTCAGCAAAACATGGATCATGTTCGCTCCTTGGAGTTCTTTTTTACACTGCTTGCTGATGTAAGACCTGACATTCATGCTACTGAAGACTGAATGGGGGTGACATTTTTCTTGGGCTGAAGCACAGTAGCACATTGGCTTCAATGGAAAAACAAATTGGGCAGGGTGTTGTTTTGTTTCGTTCATGTGGGAGTCGTTGGCAAGGCCTGCATTTATTCCCCATCCCTAATCAAATTACAGCCACCTTGAGAAGGTGGTGGTGAGCTGCCTTCTTGAGCTGCAGAGGGCAGTTAAGAGTCAACCACATTGCTGTGGGTCTGGAGTCATTTGTAGGCCAGACCGTGGAAGGATGGCATTTTTCCTTCCCTAAAGGACACTAGTGAACCAGACGGTTTTTTGTTAATGACAATCCAGAGTTATTTAATTAACAACAGCTTGTTAATTAAATAACTCTGGATTGTCATTTATATACCGCATTTAACGTAGTGAAATGCCCCAAGGCGCTTCACACGAGTATTATGAGACAAACAATTTGACACCGAGCCACATAAGGCGAAATTAGGGCAGGTGATCAAAGGCTTGGTCGAAGAGGTCGGTTTTAAGGAGCACCTTAAAGGAGGAAAGAGAGGTAAAGAGGTTTAGGCAGGGAGTTCCAGAGCTTGAGGCCGAGGCAACAGAAGGCACGGCCACCAATGATGAAACGATTATAATCAGGGATGCTCAAGAGGGCAGAATTAAACGAGCTCAGTTATCTCAGGGGGGTTGTGGGGCTGGAGGAGATTACAGAGTTAGGGAAGGGCAAGGCCATAGAGGGATTTGAAAACAAGAATGAGAAATTTGAAATTGAGCCGTTGCTTAACCAAGCGTCAATGTAGGTCAGTGAGCACAGGGGTGATGGGTGAGCGGGTCTTGGTGTGAGTTAGGACATGGGCAGCCAAGTTTTGGATCACCTCAAGTTTATGTAGGGTAGAATGTGGGAGGCCAGCCAGGAGTGTTTTGGAATAGACAAGTCTAAAGGTAACAAATGAGGGTTTCAGCAGTGGATGAGCTGAGGGAAGGGCGGAGACGGGCGATGTTACAGAGGTGGAAATATGCAGTTTTAATTATGCTGCAGATATGTGGTCGAAAGCTCATTTCAGAGTCAAATATGACACCAAAGTTGCGAACAGTCTGGTTCAACCTCAGACAGAAGTTGGGGAGAGAGATAGAATCAGTGGCCAGGGAATGGAGTTTGTGGTGGGGACCAAAAACAATGGTGTCAGTCTTCCTAATATTTAATTGGAGAAAATTTCTGCTTGTCCGAAACTGGATGTCGGACAAGCAGTCTGTCAATTTAGAGACCGTGGAGGGGTCGAGAGAAGTGGTGGTGATGTAGAGCTGTGTGTCATCAGTGTACATGTGGAAACTGACGTCGTGTTTTTGGATGACGTCACCAAGGGGCAGTATGAAGATGAGAAATAGGAGGGGGCCAAGGATCGATTCATGTGTTCTTTATCGAACTGATTTTGCTGCAAATCTTCCTGCATTGTTGCTTCTTGTGGCAGGATCAAGTCACGTGCTTGTATGGTGCAATTACACCGCGAGTGAGGCACGGTATGTATTGCTTAAGGGACTGTTTCTGTATCAGAGCTTCAAGTATTTCTACCACTGGGTTTAAAGCCCAGGCTGAGGTAGTGGTTAGGGAATGGAGTGGCCAGCTCCTGTTTAAATTTAGCACCTGTGTGATGTTGAAAGGATCATTGTGTGTGCTGCACAACAGCTGACGGCCACAGCTGGCTTGTGCTGGTGCTTTGGACAAAAAACAACTGTGGGAATAAGCCCTTCAAAACATCTCAAAAGAATAAGAAATTGGGAATAATCAAAGAAGAATTATCGTCTGCAACTGCAAATAACAAACGGAGCTTGCAGTGGACCGTTTTACTGATCCAAAACATTTTAGCAGTATCAAGAAGGAACTAAATCATTTGGATAGTTATAATGCAGCATGAAACACAGGCCACAGGAGGGCCAAGTAATTTATACATGGGAACAATTTGCATAATGCTGGCGAGCTGTCACTTCTGCAATCAAAAAAAAACCGAAGCCACTGGTGAAAAGACATTTCTTTAGTTGCATTTAAAGTAAATTTATTCGAGAATGGAGTTGCTATTGGAAAAAAAGTAAGGCATTACTTGGGGGAGAAAAAGACAGTTGACAGACATAGGCTGGGGGATAGTCAGCTATAGGAAAATCAAGAATAATGGTTTTGGAGCAACTCCAAGCAGGCTCGGAACAAAGCATCAAGCATGTCTGATACAGTCAGAAAGCAATTTAAGCTTTATATTGGAAAAGAAGCACTTTGAAGAGGAAAATATGACTAACCGTGAGGGGTCAAAAGTAACAAGAAGCCAGCATCCCTTCCCTGAGTTGTATGGAAAGCAGTGTGAGACGAGACAATTAAGGAAGGATTTTTAAAGAATTTATGGTGGAATGTCAGCTGGAGATTTCTCAGTGCAGAAACCATTGAATTTAATTAACTTTCTGAAGGTAGTCGGTAAAGTAAACAGGGAGCTTTATTGAGAGGATGCAAACCCTGCAATGGTAGAGCACATCGAAATTCTACTATTGCTTTGGACAGACCAGACTGAGCCTTGATAAGAGCACAAATTCACAGACGCAATTACATTTTAAGAAAATAGCTCTGGGAATGCCGTTTACTATAATCACTGATTGCTGTGATAAGCAATAGGTCAGAGCGACTAAACCACTACTTAGAAATAGATTTGTGTCTGATAGGGAACAGTTTTAAAAATTTGTTCATGGGATGTGGGCGTCACTGACAAGGCCAGTATTTATTGCCCATCCATAACTCAGTTATACTAATTCAGAAATCTCTGTAAAGCCATATACATTGTTTTCTGATATTTAGCTATAAATCGTCCTATTCATAAATAACAGAGTTTTGCTGAAGCCTTCGTCATTGTGGATCCATTGCAAAATACTTCCTTTAGCATTCACGGGGAGTCACTCCAACAGAAATTAGTATGCAAGAGCTATTCAGTACACTTTATGGTCTTCCAAAGTAGCACTCTGAAGGGAATCAGATTGCAGCCACCTCTAGTTCTTACTGTTTGCATTGTATTAGTATAAACAATGCGCTGTAATGGGACTGAGTCCACAAAGGAACCAAATTCTTTTTTATATACAATGAACAGATGACAACAAAGTGAGCAACATTAGGAAACAATGCTTCTATCCTCCCAAAAGACTGCTATATCCCTGAGTTATCTTTCAAGAGCAGACAGATACAAGTCATTGGGACATAATGGATAAAGCAGAAAGTGCTTCACATCTGTGAGGATCTTGAAAGAGAATTTTACTTCAATATACTTCATACAGTCCTGCATATGCCTGCACATCAATAAAGAAAGAATGATTGAACGTGGCTCTCGGAGGACATATCTGGCATAATCCAGACATATGTGCTACACTGTTGATCTCAGGTGACTGCTGATTGAGGAACATTTTATTGTCTATAGTTGATTTGGTTAATGGAACACATCCGAGATGACATTTACAAAAGCAAAATACTGCAGAGGCTGGAACCTGGAATAAAAACAGAAAATGCTGGAAATACTCAGCAGGTCAGGCAGCATCTGTGGAGAGAGAGGAAGCAGAGTTAACGTTTTGGGTCGATGACCCTTCGTCAGAACTGGAGAGTGTTCGGAAGGAACAGATTCTTAACAAGCACTGAAAGGGGGAGGGGAAGAAAGAACAAAAGGGAAGGTCTGTGATAGGGTGGAAGGCAGGAGAGATTAGAGAAACAAAAGGGATGATGGCCCAAATTCAAATGCTCATGTCAAGAGTTAGAAAAACATTAATCGAGATAGGGTGTGAATGTTGGGATAATGACCAACTGCCATTAGAGACAAGGAGAAAAAAAGAAAGAAAGAAACAGGCTCTTCATTTACCAACAGGTTTCCCAAATGCAAATGCAAAGGATGCAGTATTTCTTGCTCTTACTAGACAGAATGTCTTTCCCCAGTAGCCTGGGCTGATGTACCATTTTATTCTTCATACACTACTTTAGGAGATCCCACCTTTGCTCAAAGATAGACAGTTTTCAGGATATGGGCATTGCTGACAAGGCCAGCATTTATTGCCCATCCCTAATTGCCCTTAACTGAGTGGCTAGCTAGACGGTCCCGGACTCATAAGTGAGATAAACTCCCACCTTCTCGGGGATCTGGCGGGCAGGGACAGGGGATCGAGGGGGGAGGAGTTTACATTAAACTGATCATCATACCGTCTGATGGTCCAGATTCCATTCTCCGGGCTCAGTCTGACCCAACTCTTCCTCTCCACAGACTCTGTGGCTATTCTCAGACTGCACCACCGATTCCCCGCCACCTCAGTAATGTCTCTCCGATGTGAATCCCTCCGATCCCAGCACACACCACATGTCTGTAAACATCTTCTTGGTGTCAGGGAGATTCCTCCAGGTCCAGGTTCATCGCACACTCTTCAGATCCTCAGACAACTCGAGCCATGGAAGCGCTGTTTTCACATCCAGGGTCACAGACATAATCTATATCCACTTCATCATATCCTTCTAAAGTGCAAAACAGCTGTAGTTCTTTAATGTTTTTATCTTCATTTCTGTGGACCATTATATCAACAGCAATAGCTTGCAACCACCCAGAAAATTACCAGCCAGACATTGACTTTATGGAAAAACTCATTTGATATCTGGATATGGACCTCTCTTTTTTGTGCAAGAAGCGATTTTGCATGAAACATGAAAACTTGTTTACAGAATCACTTGTGACATCAATGTGACTCTGGACAACAATAAGGCCTCTTCAAGAAGACAGGGACTTTGGAAATCTTTGGTTTAAAGGGCTGAATGTTCTTTTTTACGGCCGTGTGGGCTGTAAAACTGGTGGTCGATCCGCTAACGGCTATTTTGTTCCCGGTGGTAAAAGTGAAAATTCACCCCAGAGTGTTTAACGTTCCCTTGCAGGTCACTGTAGTGCCACTCAGCCGGTGCCGGCCTGCAAGACCATCGGCAGCCTGGGGCCATTAGAGGGAGCAGCGTGTGGCAACATACCACTGCAGGGAGCAGCGTGTGCTGCTGTAGGAGGGCAATGGCTGATTGCAGTGCGGGCAGGTACAGCAGGAGCGGCAAGGTTGGGGCAAAGGAGCGGCAAGAGTTCATAGAGGGATGTGATCGGGGCCCAGGAGAGGCAAAGGTTCGGGGCCCAGAAGAGGCGAGGGCCCAGGGCCAGCACGGGCCAGCCCACACTGCAATATGTGTGCGCATGTTAGGTCTGTGCAGCAGAGCTGGTCTCCAGCCATCTTGGGTAATCCTTGTCACTGGAACAAGACCTAGCTCTGTCAAGCCCGTGTGGTGGCTGGTGTGCAACGGCCACCACACGTTAAAAAAATCCACGCACAGGCATCTTCCACCCTTCAACATGTAGTTCGGGATCTGGAATATTAGGTCCTTCAGTGAAACACCTGTGAACTCATCCCTTTTCGGCGTGGAAGCAAGTCATCCTCATTTCAAGGGACTGCCGATGATGATGAGCTAGGCAAATACAGAGGGATGTTAAGAATCAACAACATTGCTGTGGGACTGGAGTCACATATAGGCCAGACCAGGTGAGGACGGCAGATTTCTTTCCCAGATGGGTTTTATGACAATCCGGTAGTTTCATGGGGCCAAAGTTTCGGGCCGTGCCTAGAACGGCGCAGCCCTGACCTGGACGCTCGTTTTTCGCACCACAAAGTGCGCCTAAAAAAACGTACCTATTCTCCGGCTCCCTGCAGGCCCTCTGGAGCTGGGCGCGGCGCAGCACGAGCTGTGGGGGGCGGAGCCAGGTCCCTGCGCTGAAAACAGTACCGGACCTCTGCACATGCACGCTACAGTGGGCGCGCATGTGCAGTAGCTTCAGGCGCCCAAAACTGTGTGGGAGGGGCCTGAAGCACGCAGCCCCTAGCCCTGGCCAAATGGCCTCACTGGGACTGCGTGGAAAAGGCTGCCTCCCACGCCCAGCTCCTGCTTCCTCCCGACCAGACCGGACTCGACTTGACTCCAGCTTTCCCCCCGCCCCCGCTGGACCGGACCCGACACCACCCTCCCCGCAACCCGACCTCCACCCACCCCCCCCGACCCGACCTCCGCTCCCCCCCGCCCCCGGACCGGATCCGACCCTCCCCTCCTCTCCCCCCCGACCCGACCCGAACTCCCCGCCTCTTCCCCAACCCTCCTGACCTCCTCCGACCCAACCTCCGCTCCCGACCTCCCCACCCCGTCGACCTCCGCTCCCGACCTCCGCACCCGACCCCCTCCGACCTCCGCTCCCGACCCCCCCGACCTCCGCTCCCGACCCCCCCCAGACCTCCGCTCCCGACCCCCCCCAGACCTCCGCTCCCGACCCCCCCCAGACCTCCGCTCCCGACCCCCCCCCAGACCTCCGCTCCCGACCGACCACCCGACCTCCGCTCCCCCCCCACCCGACCTCCGCTCCCCCCCCATCCCCCACCCGACCTCCGCTCCACCCCCCCCACCCGACCTCCGCTCCCCCCCCAACCGACCTTCGCTCCCCCTCCTCACCCCCCCGACCTCCGCTCTCCTTCCCCCCCGACCTCCACTCTCCCCCCCCCGACCTCCGCTCTCCCCCCCGACCTATCCCCCCCCGACCTCCGCTCTCCTCCCCCCCGACCTCCGCTCTCCCCCCCCCGACCTCCACTCTCCCCCCCCGACCTCCGCTCTCCCCCCCCCACTCTCTCCCCCCCCGACCTCCGCTCTCCCCCCCCGCTCCCACTCCCCCCCCCGACCCCCACTCCCCCCGACCTACGCTCTCCCCCCCCCGACCTCCGCTCTCCCCGCCCCCCCCGACCTCCGCTCTCCCACCCGGCCTCCGCTCTCCCCCCCCGACCTCCGCTCGGCCCCCGACTCCCGGCCTCCGCTCTCCGCCCCCCACCCGACCACCTCCGCTCTCCCGACCCCACCCGACCCCCGCTCCCGACCCCCTGGACCCCGAACCCCGGACCCGACGCCACCTACCTGTCAATCCGGTAAATCCAAGCCCGAAGTCTTGGGCCCGGCCCGAGCCCGGCCCGTTCAGCTTCCCTCTTCTTTCTTTCTCTCTCTCTCTCTCTCTCTCTCTCCCCCCACACTCTCTCCCTTCTCTCCCCCCTCTCTCCCCCCTCCCCCCTCCCTCCCTTCTCTCCCCCCCTCCCTCCCTTCTCTCCCCCCACTCCCTTCTCTCCCTTCCCTCCCTTCTCTCCCCCCTCCCTCCCTTCTCTCCCCCCTCCCTCCCTTCTCTCCCTCTCTCCCCTCCCTTCTCTCTTCTCTCCCCTCCCTCCCTCCCCTCCCCTCTTCTCTCCCCTCCCTCCCTCCCTTCTCTCCCCTCCCTCCCTTCTTTCCCCTCCCTCTTCTCTCCCTCCCTCCCTCCTCTCCCCTCCCTCCCCTCCCTCATCTCCCCCTCTCCCCTCCCTCCTCTCCCCCTCTCCCCTCCCTCCTCTCCCCCTCTTCCCTCCCTCATCTCCCCCTCTCCCCTCCCTCCTCTCCCCCTTTCCCCTCCCTCCTCTCCCCCTACTCTCCCTCCTCTCCCCCTACCCCTCCCTCCTCTCCCCCTTTCCCCTCCCTCCTCTCCCCCTTTCCCCTCCCTCCTCTTCCCCTTTCCCCTCCCTCCTCTCCCCCTTTCCCCTCCTCCCCTCCCTCCCCCTTTCCACTCCCTCCCCCCCCTTTCCCCTCCCTCCCTTCTCTCCCCTCCCTCCCTTCTCTCCCCTCCCTCCCTTCTCTCCCCTCCCTCCCCTCCCTCCCTTCTCTCCCCTCCCTCCCTTCTCTCCCCTCCCTCCCTTCTCTCCCCTCCCTCCCTTCTCTCCCCTCCCTCCCTTCTCTCCCCCTTTCCCCTCCCTCCCCCCTTTCCCCTCCCTCCCTTCTCTCCCCCCTCCCTCCCTCCCTTCTCTCCCCCCTCCCTCCCTCCCTTCTCTCTCCCCCTCCCTCCCTCCCTTCTCTCCCCCCTCCCTCCCTCCCTTCTCTCCCCCCCTCCCTCCCTCCCTTCTCTCCCCCCCTCCCTCCCTCCCTTCTCTCCCCCCCCTCCCTCCCTCCCTCCCTTCTCTCCCCCCCTCCCTCCCTCCCTTCTCTCCCCCCTCCCTCCCTCCCTTCTCTCCCCCCCTCCCTCCCTCCCTTCTCTCCCCCCTCCCTCCCTCCCTTCTCTCCCCCCTCCCTCCCTCCCTTCTCTCCCCCCCTCCCTCCCTCCCTTCTCTCCCCCCCTCCCTCCCTTCCTTCTCTCCCCCCTCCCTCCCTCCCTTCTCTCCCCCCCTCCCTCCCTCCCTTCTCTCCCCCCTCCCTCCCTCCCTTCTCTCCCCCCCCTCCCTCCCTCCCTCCCTCCCTTCTCTCCCCCCCTCCCTCCCTCCCTTCTCTCCCCCCTCCCTCCCTCCCTCCCTCCCTCCCTCCTTCCCTTCTCTCCCCCCTCTCCCCCCTCCCTCCCTCCCTTCTCTCCCCCCTCTCTCCCTCCCTTCTCTCTCCCCCTCCCTCCCTCACTTCTCTCCCCCCTCCCTCCCTCCCTTCTCTCCCCCCCTCCCTCCCTCCCTTCTCTCCCCCCTCCCTCCCTCCCTTCTCTCCCCCCCTCCCTCCCTCCCTCCCTTCTCTCCCCCCCTCCCTCCCTCCCTTTTCTCCCCCCTCCCTCCCTCCCTTCTCTCCCCCTCCCCTCCCTCCCTTCTCTCCCCCTCCCCTCCCTCCCTTCTCTCCCCCTCCCCCTCCCTCCCTTCTCTCCCCCTCCCCTCCCCCTCCCCTCCCTCCCTTCTCTCCCCCTCCCCTCCCTCCCTTCTCTCCCCCTCCCCTCTCTCCCCCTCCCTTCTCTCCCCCTCCCCTCCCCTCCCTCCCTTCTCTCCCCCTCCCCTCCCTCCCTTCTCTCCCCCTCCCCTCCCTCCCTTCTCTCCTCCTCCCCTCCCTCCCTTCTCTCCCCCTCCCCTCCCTCCCTTCTCTCCCCCTCCCCTCCCTCCCTTCTTTCCCCCTCCCCTCCCTCCCTTCTCTCCCCCTTCCCTCCCTCCCTTCTCTCCCCCCTTCCCTCCCTCCCTTCTCTCCCCCCTTCCCTCCCTCCCTTCTCTCCCCCTTCCCTCCCCCCCTTCTCTCCCCCCTTCCCTCCCTCCCTTCTCTCCCCCCTTCCCTCCCTCCCTTCTCTCCCCCTTCCCTCCCTCCCTTCTCTCCCCCCTTCCCTCCCCCCTTTCCTCCCTCCCTTCTCTCCCTCCTTCCCTCCCTCCCTTCCCTCCCTCCCTTCTCTCCCCCCTTCCCTCCCTCCCTTCTCTCCCCCCTTCCCTCCCTCCCTTCTCTCCCCCTTCCCTCCCTCCTTCCCTCCCTCCCTTCTCTCCCCCCTTCCCTCCCTCCCTTCACTCCCCCTTCCCTCCCTCCCTTCTCTCCCCCCTTCCCTCCCTCCCTTCTCTCCCCTCCCTCCCTTCTCCCTGCCCCCTCTCCCCTCCCTTCTCCCTACCCCCCTCCCCCGCCTCCCTCCCTCCCTCTGCCCCCCCTCCCTCTGCCCTCCTTCCTCCTACCCCCCTCTGCCCCCCTCCTCCCTCCCTCCCTCCCTCTGCCCCCCCCGCTCCTCCTCCACACCCCCTTCCTCCTCTCCCTCACCCCCCTCCTCCCCCTCCCCTCGCTGTCAGAAACACAGACACTGACAGACAGAGCGTGAGAGACACACACAGACAAACAGAGAGATAGAGACACTGACAGAGACACACTGGGGGGGGCCATCCCAGCACGCTGTTGGAGGGCTCCCGGTGCTGCAGTCAGTAAGTAGAAAATGTTTTATTTAATGATTTTTAAAAAAAATTATTATTTATTAATTTTTTTTGATTGATTTATTGGTTGATTTATTGATGTATTTATCATTTATTATTGATGATGGCTCTTTATTTGTAAAACTGAAGTGTTTAATGTTTGTAAACTTCCCTTTAAACACCCCCCCTCCCCCCCATTTCCTATGCCTGATTTGTAACCTACGCCTGATTTTCTAAGTGTAGACAAGGTTTTTCTGAGCGTACAAAAATCTTCACTTACTCCATTCTAAGTTAGTTTGGAGTATGTTTTCACTGCCTAAACTTTCAAAACGGGCGTAAGTGGCTGGACATAGAAACATAGAAACATAGAAAATAGGTGCAGGAGCAGGCCATTCAGCCCTTCTAGCCTGCACCGCCATTCAATGAGTTCATGGCTCCTTTTGAGGTACGCCCCCTTTTGAAAAAAAAAAATCTGTTCCAAACTGAAACTGTTTTAACTGACTAGAACTGGAGCAAACTAAATGCTGAGAATTGCAATTTCTAAGGTACTCCATTCTAAACCAGTTGCTGCAAAAAAACGGGAGCAACTCAGGCCGAAACTTGGCCCCATGGTCACCATTACTGATACTAACTTTTTATTCCAGATTTATTTAATTAACTAAATTTAAATTCCCCAGCTGCCGTGGTGGGATTTGAATTCATGTCTCCAGATCCATTAGAGAGGATTTGAGGGGAAGCTTCTTCACGCAGAGAGTTGTGGAGGCCTGGAACTCACTGCCTGGAAAGATGGTAGAGGCAGAAACCCTCACCACATTAAAAGGTGCTTGGATGGGCACTTGAAGTGCCGTAACCTGCAGGGTTACGGACCTAGGGCTGGTAAGTGGCATTAGACTGGATAACCTCTTGTTGGCTGGCGCAGATATGATGGTAAGTACTTCAGGGAATGTAATACGGCCAGAGTGATCTCCTGGACTAGTTTCGATCGCCTGGATGGGTCGGAGAGGAATTTTCCCAGATTATTTTCCCCAATTGGCCTGAGTTTTTATCTTTTTTTTACCTCTCCCAGGAGATCGCATGGCTCCAGGTGGGGTGGAGTGTAAAATGTTGTCATACATGGGGTAGCACAGTTGTGTGAGGCGGACTGGTTGGGCCGGATGCTCTTTACCTGTGTGCCATTGTTCATTGTTCATAAGTTTATATGTAACCTTCAGGGCTGCTGACCGAGGGCCGCGTGGCTCTTTGTCGGCCGGCCGCGGACACGATGGGCCAAAATGCGTTGTAAATTTCAATGTTTCTATCATTAGTCCAGGCTCCTGCATTACTAGTCCAGTAACATAACCAGTGTGCTACCGTGCCCCCAATGTCAGACCAGCCGCTTACTTTGCTGCCTGGGATTCCAGGGATTCCCAAGAATCGCGAAGGGTCACCTATTGTGAACTGTAACAACTGAAGCCCTGCGTTCCACACCCATCACCAGCATCACCCCCCATCTCCTCCCTTTGTATTAAACTGTCCTTTAACCACTCATCCACCCATTGCACATTCACCCAATGGGTCCCGTCATGTATTGACATTTATCAGGAAACTGAATATCAGGTGGCCGTTCCATTGATGTCCATTTCACTGGCCAAAGAATTCTAAACTGTGAAAGGGAAAAAATTGGGAATAAGAGGAAAATTGCTTTCGACTTTCAAACATTTACCTGCATTTTAATCAAATTCCCTGCTGCCAACTACTCACTTCTCTAATTTGCAGTATTATTCAGATTATCCATTTATTCACTCCCCTGTTAAGACAATTTGCTCTGCCCACCCAGCCAAACACACTTAATAATCTTATCATTGCTTCTCATTTGCAGAAAACTCATTGAAACCACAGAACAGCAATTCATTCCATTAAGCAGCAGAGGAACAAAACATTTTGTCAATATCAAGAGGATTTTCATTAAAATAAACTACAAATGAAGCAATGCTTCTCCATCTGCAATGCTCAATAAAATGTACTGTCAATTTTTCTAATACAGAAATCATTTTATTTGTCTATTGAAGTTTTAGACAGAAGTGTGAGAAGTGGTACCTTTGGTGAGATCACATTGAATATCATTACTTTCGTCATCTGATTGATATTGGCAGTACAGCTCGAACACATCAGTCGGAAATGTGCTAATGTGCAAAATATAATCCATAGTGTTGGAATTCCATTTTTGCATAATTCTGCTTATAGAACATTACATTTCATAGGATATAAGGCACAGAAACAGGCCATTTTGCCCAACCAGTCCTTGCTCCACTTGAGCCTCTTCCTATCTTTCCTCATCTAAATCTATCAACATAACCCGCTATTCCCTTCTCCCTCATATACTTGTCTAGCTTCCCCTTAAATGCATCTATTCTATTCGCCTCAACCACTCCCTGTGGCAGCGGGTTCCACATTCTCACCACTCTTTGGGTAAAGAAGTTTCTTCTGAATTCCCTATTTGATTTATTGGTGATTATCTTATATTGATGGCCTCTAGTTGTGTTCTTCCCCACAAGTGGGAACATTCTCTCTGTATCCACTCTTTCAAAACCTTCCATAATTTTAAACACCTGTATTAGTTCACCCTTCAGCCTTCCTTTTTCAAAAGAAAAGAGACGCAGCTTGTTCATCCTTTCCTAATATGTATACCCTCGCACTTCTAGTATCATCCTTGTAAATCTTCTCAGCACTCTCTCCAGTGCCTCTATATCCTTTTTATAATATGGTGACCAGCACCGAATGCAGTACTCCAAAGGGGCGAAATTGGTCGTCCGCCCATTTCTCGCTGGTATGCCGGTGCTATGTTGTTTCATACCGCCGGGTACCACTGGGACGGAGTGCGCGTGATTTTCGTCATTTTTTCTCGGCGAGTATGCCAAGCAGAGTTCAGCCGGCGGTGTGCAGGCGATGAGTCTTTTTCACTCGGGAATCTACCGGTCCCGAGATGTACGCACGGGCATGCTGCTGCGAAGCTCCGCTCCCCCCGAGAGGCACCGATCAGAATCGACAGAGACTGCCGACCTGAGAGCGATGTGCAGGTATGTGGGGGCGGGGGGGGGGAAATCGCTACTGTGGGGAGAGATCACTGCTTGGGGGTAGATCGCTGTGGGGTGGGGGGGAACAGATCGCTGTGGGGAGCGGGGGTGGGAAGAGACTGGGTGGGGGGGAAGAGATAAACATTATTTTACAGATGCATACCGCCGACTGAAGATCGATTTAAAACCTTTTCCAGGGCGGTCTGCAGGATCGGCGGTATGTTGGGAGTAAGTGATCAATTCGGCAATTTTGAGCGGTATGTTGGCGATGTGCATGGGTAGACAGTATGCATACCACCCGGCGGTATATCGCTGATGAATTTCCCGCCGAGTGGTATGTGGATGATATGCAGGTATTTTTCAATCAATTTGGTGATTTTGGGCGGTATGTCCACCAATTTCAGGCCCCAAATGTGGACTAACCACATAACATAAAAATGTATTGCTTGTCCCATCAAGTGTGCTCTTTTCACAAACCGTACAATCTACTCTTATCATGGCCTTTATCTTTCATTGGTTCTCTTTCATCGAAAACGAACAACTTGAATTTATACAGTATAAATGTCCCAGGCAGTGGAGTAAACATACAAAAATAGATGCCAAGCCAAATAAGGAGAGTTGACCAAAAGCTCGGTCAGAGGGGTGGATTTCAAGGAGGATATTAAAGGAAGAGAGGGAGATGCACTGACAGAGAGGTTTATAGAGGGGATTTCAAGGCATCTCAGGGGAGTATACCAGTGAAGTTGGGGAAAAGACCAACGTGTGATTAAGTAATTAGGGTCGCACCACCAAAATAATGGTTTGGGGTAGTGATTATTGATTGGCTGGCAGTGTCCAAGAACGGTGAACTGGACAACCCAGTGCATTCTAGGCAATGGTCCATACAAATCAAAGACTTTGGAATTCACCTAGATGGCTCACATGCAAATACAAAACAGTATACGAGCTGCAACGTCGCCTAAATCCGATGCACAAGTGCAAAAGTTATGTGTTGTAGCTTTCAGAGAATGTTGCTGGATGTGCACCGTTCTTGCGTACGTGAACACATTTCGTGCATCTGAGCCACATAGTTCAAGTCTCCAATTTCTGCAGAACATTGCCTTGAATGCCTTGGATGAAGGAGAACAACCATTGTCATTCCCAGCGAGGATGACATTGGAACACAGCAGCAGACATTCAGAAGACTTGGCAGCGGTTCACATTTGTGAGTAAACTATCACAATTTATTATTTCTTGCAAGTTTAGGTTCTCCCTAAGAAGGCGGATTAATGGAGCCGACTACAGCAGAGAACAAGGTGGCTTTATACTGCACAGCATCCACTAATGCAAACCCAAGCCTCAAATGCATTTTCAAAAGTTTACCTTTTCTTCCAGCCAAATGCTTATTTAATCACCAACCACTGTAGGGATGGAGTGGAAGGTTTACATAGCCTTTTGATAAAGCTATGGAATTCATACAAAGCCCATCGATGCATTGTCGAATTTATCCAGAGCCCACAGATAAGCCGTGGAATCCTTCAGGAGGATTTCGATATACTGCACGTGGAATATGTGGAAGCATGTGTGTGGAAGCCTTCTGCGGAGTGGCTGAATTCAAAGTGGTCTCGCCACTGAATTTCCATACACAAAGTAGTTTCCCTGTAGTGATAGTGGGCTCAATTTTCTCCAGTTATCTACGCCGATTTTTTGGCGCATGCCGCTTTTTTTTGGCCTAAATTAAAATATCCAAGTTTCCCCAAAGTTTGTACACCAGCATAACTCAGTTAGTTACTATTTTTTAGGGGTTTTTTTAACCCGCTGTCTGCGCCAGTTTTTTCAAATTCATACAAGTTTGGCCAACTTACATTTCTCCAAGGGCGGCATATGTGACCACTCCCAAAAACCCTTCTGTGCACTTAAGAAAATCTAGCGCACATTAAAAAATCGCACAGACAGATGCCATTGTTTTTATACGAAGTTTTGGAGGGAGTCAAGAAGATTTTAAATATGCATCATGAAGCTTAATTTTTTCAAACTTAAAGCGGAGAAAATGGAAGTCGAATGCAATTCTTTAATTTGAAATTTTTTCCAAAGTGCCACGTCACCACCGAACGTCTCCTCACCAGGCTCGAGGCTCAGAGCGTCGGCCGGCAGAATCGTTCCTTCGCCAGGACACAGGAGCTCAGGGCTTTGCTTCAAAAGAAGCCCGGGGAGGGGGGTTGGTGGGGTGGAAGCCGAACTGAAGGCATGAGAAGCCTTACACTATGCAACAGCTTCAAAAGAAGCCCGGGGTGTGGGGTGGACGCCGAGCATACAAGTCCGGGTGAGGGAGCGATTCTGCCGGCCGACCCGGTGAGGGGATGTTCGGTCGATGGTGGGTGGTACTTTGAAAAAAATCTAAAATTAAAGAATTGCATTAGAACATAAGAACATAAGAACATAAGAATTAGGAACAGGAGTAGGCCAGCCAGCCCCTCGAACCTGCTCCGCCATTCAATAAGATCATGGCTGATCTGGCCGTGGACTCAGCTCCACTTACCCGCCCGCTCCCCATAACCCTTAATTCCCTTATTGGTTAAAAATCTATCTATCTGTGACGTGAATATATTCAATGAGCTAGCCTCAACTTCTTCCTTGGGCAGAGAGTTCCACAGATTCACAACCCTCTGGGAGAAGAAATTCCTTCTCAACTCGGTTTTAAATTGGCTCCCCCATATTTTGAGGCTGTGCCCCCTAGTTCTAGTCTCCCCGACCAGTGGAAACAACCTCTCTGCCTCTATTTTGTCGATCTCTTTCATTATTTTAAATGTTTCTATAAGATCACCCCTCATCCTTCTGAACTCCAACGAGTAAAGACCCAGTCTACTCAATCTATCATCATAAGGTAACCCCCTCAACTTCGGAATCAGCCGAGTGAATCGTCTCTGTACCCCCTCCAAGGCTAATATATCCTTCCTTAAGTAAGGTGACCAAAACTGCACGCAGTACTCCAGGTGCGACCTCACCAATACCCTGTACAGTTGCAGCAGGACCTCCCTGCTTTTGTACTCCATCCCTCTCGCAATGAAGGCCAACATTCCATTCGCCTTCCTGATTACCTGCTGCACTTGCAAACTAACTTTTTGGGATTCATGCACAAGGACCCCAGGTCGCTCTGCACCACAGCATGTTGTAATTTCTCCCCATTCAAATAATATTCCCTTTTACTGTTTTTTTTCCAAGGTGGATGACCTCACATTTTCCGACATTGTATTCCATCTGCCAAACCTTAGCCCATTCGCTTAACCTATCTAAATCTCTTTGCAGCCTCTCTGTGTCCTCTACACAACCCGCTTTCCCACTAATCTTTGTGTCATCTGCAAATTTTGTTACACTGCACTCTGTCCCCTCTTCCAGGTCATCTATGTATATTGTAAACAGTTGTGGTCCCAGCACCGATCCCTGAGGCACACCACTAACCACTGATTTCCGACCCGAAAAGGACCCATTTATCCCAACTCTCTGCTTTCTGTTAGCCAGCCAATTCTCGATCCATGTTAATACATTTCCTTTGACTCCGCGTACCTTTATCTTCTGCAGTAACCTTTTGTGTGGCACCTTATCGAATGCCTTTTGGAAATCTAAATACACCACATCCATCGGTACACCTCTATCCACCATGCTCGTTATATCCTCAAAGAATTCCAGTAAATTAGTTAAACATGATTTCCCCTTCATGAATCCATGTTGCGTCTGCTTGATTGCACTATTCCTATCTAGATGTCCCGCTATTTCTTCCTTAATGATAGCTTCAAGCATTTTCCCCACTACAGATGTTAAACTAACCGGCCTATAGTTACCTGCCTTTTGTCTTCCCCCTTTTTTCAACAGGCGTTACATTAGCTGCTTTCCAATCTGCTGGTACCTCCCCAGAGTCCAGAGAATTTTGGTAGATTATAACGAATGCATCTGCTATAACTTCCGCCAACTCCTTTAATACCCTGGGATGCATTTCATCCGGACCAGGGGACTTGTCTACCTTGAGTCCCATTAGCCTGTCCAGCACTACCTCCCTAGTGATAGTGATTGTCTCAAGGTCCTCCCTTCCCATATTCCCGTGACTAGCAATTTTTGTCATAGTTTTTGTGTCTTCCACTGTGAAGACTGAAGCAAAATAATTGTTTAAGGTCTCAGTCATTTCCACATTTCCCATTATTAAATCCCCCTTCTCATCTTCTAAGGGACCAACATTTACTTTAGTCACTCTCTTCCTTTCTATATATCGGTAAAAGCTTTTACTATCTGTTTTTATGTTTTGCGCAAGTTTACTTTCGTAATCTATCTTTCCATTCTTTATTGCTTTCTTACTCATTCTTTGCTGTCGTTTAAAATTTTCCCCATCTTAAAATTAACCTTGGCCACTTTATACGCATTGGTTTTTAATTTGATACTCTCCTTTATTTCCTGGTTATCCACGGCAGGTTATTCCTTCTCTTACCGCCTTTCTTTTTCACTGGAATATATTTTTGTTGAGCACTATGAAAGAGCTCCTTAAAAGTCCTCCACTGTTCCTCAATTGTGTCACCATTCAGTCTGTGTTCCCAGTCTATGTTAGCTGACTCTGCCGTCATCCCACTGTAGTCCCCTTTGTTTAAGCATAGTACGCTCGTTTGAGACACTACTTCCTCACCCTCAATCTGTATTACAAATTCAACCATACCGTGATCACTCATTCCGAGAGGATCTTTTACTAGGAGATCGTTTATTGTTCCTGTCTCATTGCACAGGACCAGATCTAAGATAGCTTGCTCCCTTGTAGGTTCTGTAACATACTGTTCTAAGAAACAATCCCGTATGCATTCTATGAATTCCTCCTCCAGGCTACCCTGTGCGATTTGATTTGACCAATCGATATGTAGGTTAAAATACCCCATGATTACTGGCATTCCTTTTTCACATGCCTCCATTATTCCCTTGATTATTGTCCACCCCACCGTGAAGTTATTATTTGGGGGCCGATAAACTACGCCCACCAGTGACTTTTTCCCTTACTATCTCTAATCTCCACCCACAATGATTCAATATTTTGTTCATTAGAGCCAATATCGTCTCTCACAACTGCCCTGATATCATCCTTTATTAACAGAGCTACCCCACCTCCTTTCCCTTCTTGTCTATCCTTCCGAATCGTCAGATACCCCTGTATGTTTAATTCCCAGTCTTGGCCACCCTGCAACCACGTTTCTGTAATGGCCACAAAATCATACCCATTTGTAGTGATTTGTGCCGTCAACTCATTTACTTTATTTCGAATGCTGCGTGCGTTTAGGTAGAGTGTTTTAATACTAGTTTTTAAACCATGATTTTTAGTTTTGACCCCTCCTGCAGACCCTTTATATTCATACATATTGTCCCTTCCTATCACCTTGTGGTTTACACTTACCCCAGTGCTACTCTGCTCTGTTGCCTCCTGCCTTTTGCATTCTTTCTTGGGGTCCTGTTCATCTGCGCTCTCACCCACTCTAACTAGCTCAGAGCCCTCTCCTGGGTTCCAAATACTCCTCGCATTGAAGCACCGAGCTTTCAGGCTTGCCTTTTTATTACACTTTGACCCTTGAGAATTTTGCTGTACAGTGGCTCTTTTTGATTTTGCCTTGGGTTTCTCTGCCCTCCACTTTTACTCATCTCCTTTCTGTCTTTTGCTTCTGCCTCCGTTTTGTTTCCCTCTGTCTCCCTGCATTGGTTCCCATCCCCCTGCCATATTAGTTTAACTCCTCCCCAACAGCACTAGCAAACACTAGACTTCATTGTCCCAAATGTCCTCATTTGAATGCCTAGCTTCCTGTTCTAAACAAGTCTATTGCGCATGCGCAGACCAGGGTGTGGTCCTTGGGGCGGGCGGGGGGAGAGAGACAGAGAGCAAAGCAGCTTTAACTCCTTGTCCTGCTGTTTGGAGCTTCTTGCAAAGGTGCAATTTAATTATTGGGGCAATATTGACAATGCCATATCTCGTGCAAGCCTTCTGCATGATGATGCTGCGGAGGAGATGATTGATTCGATGCCATTGCATGAGGAACCTCAGAGGGGGGAAAAAAAGCAAAGAAAAGAAAGGAAGAAGTGCTGCTGGATGCTTGCAAGGCATCAGGTGGTTAAGGAAAGCCTCTGAGAAAAGAGAAAATGCTGGAAATACTCAGCAGGTTAGGCAGCATCTGTGGAGAGAGGAACAAAGTTATGGTTTCAGGTCATGACATTGCCTGATGTGCTGAGTATTTCCAGCATTTTCTGCTTTTATTTCAGATTTCCAGCATCCGCTCGCAAAGTGAAGAGGAAGACACAGAAGAGGAAGGTGCAGAAGGAGAGATGCAACCCACACAGCCCCTTTATGGCCACAATATCTGGGATCGAATCATCTGCCTGCAGTACCAGTGACCACAGCCCCAATTCCCCTTTCAACACTTGTGCCACACCTTCCCTTCACTCTGTTACTGACCATTACAGCAGTCTCTTGGCCACACTGCTAAAATAAAAGCCACCACGAAGCAATTATTTCAGTGCAACTTTATAAATCTATCCATCCAACAAGACATCAAGAAACCAACTCATCACCCTTATGCATTTCCTTAGTGACTATCTTGTGTGTGCCTTTGTCACGCTGATGTCACGGACTCCTACCCCAGTGGCAGCAGCATGGTTTGTGGAAGGCTGTTGGCTTTCAGTGCAGACTGACAATGCAAATAGCTTTGCAGGGTGACCTTGAGGAGCTGGGAAGTGGGAGTGATGATGTTTCTTCTTCTTCTTCGCTCTCCTCTCTCTCTTTTTGGCCAACCACTGACTGGGCAGGCTGCATTTCTTGGGTGTGTGAAATGAGGATGGCACAAGGATGGAGTTGTGGTGAGGGGAGGGCGGGAAGTTAAGAGATGCATGCCAGAAGGAGGATAATGTATGAGGCTAGCAGCATCTTGTATCCTTTCAGCCCCAAGAATGGCCAGCACTATCTCCTCCGAGAGGGTGAGGTGAAGCTCGGAAAGGGAAGTGTGTCTCGTGATTGATCGAGATTGTTGGTCGGTGAGTTTTGGGAGGGGTCGTGCATTGATCAGTGTGTGAGGCTGGTGGTGCAGTTGGTAGGAGATGGCTTTTGAAGATGCATTCACTGACCTTAACCAATGGCCTGAGGTCATGAAGCTTTTTTGGGCACTGGAGCCAGGTGGTGAGGGCAACACTGCTGGCACTGATGGCCTCGGTGATCTGGTCCCACGTCGTACTTTCTGTTCTGGAGGCCTCTTGGCCCCTATGGGTAGAGGACCTCTCTTGCAGTACTCACCCCCTAGAGTGCTGCGTGCGAGACTCTGGGTGCCCCTTCCCTGGCTTATTGAGCCATTCGTGTTGGCGCTGAAGCACTTTTACCATTTTTATTAGGTGTGGAAGGAAATTCGGCTTGAAGAGTTGAAGACTGCCATTTGGTAATTATTTTTAATGTTTATTTTTTTCAGAAGGCAGTTGAGCTCTACGATCTAAAATCTGCATATTTTGAAATTATTTTTACTTTTATAATTTTAGAAGGCAGTTCCCCTTTAAGGGACCAACATTGCTTTCTAAAATAACAGGTTAACTTTAAGATAACGCTGTTCTTGCTCCAGGGATGCTATGGCCAATATTGGGCCCGCTGCTGAGAGTAGCACCTAAAAACCAGCCTTGCATGATAAGTTTAGCTCTGCACTAATGTTAAATATCAGACAGCACCAAAATACTAGGCTGCCTGCACTATTAATTCGTGCGGCCGTTAACTGCGCCCACGGTGGAACTGGATGCTTTTCAGCGCACTGGAATTTCTCGGCCTATATTTCTTACTAAATTGATCCCTAAGCACACAGTTCAATGATAACTATTAAGGGTCCATGGAGTGCAATTTTGATAAAGCAGAAATTTTCCTTATTTCTGAAAACTGCTCAATTGGCTCCACAAGAGCAACACACAACCCTTTCAGAAAACATTTTTCAGCTCAAAGTGGGCTTGTACCGATCGCCCAACACATTTCAATCCTTGTAATGTAAAGCCAGCAATCAGAGAAACAATATGATTGATTGGGCCACTGATTGCATGTTGTTCCAGTACATCAACCACGCTATTGGTTCCAAGTTTTACTGTGAAATGTCAGGACACCCGTAGCAGCAGACAGCTGTATCGACTCCATGGTTAGTGTGGCAGTCAATGCTGGTGATGGGTTGCCTGCATTTATGACTTTGTTTCCGAACTGTGAAGTTCAGGCCATAAGCCAAAGGGTTCAATGGTTCCCTGGCTGTTCAGTGATTATTCTCGTTAGCTGTAAATATCTGCGGCTTGAATTCTGCTCCTGTCTGGAGGTGGGGGAGATCTGCCACTTGAGGCATTTTATTTTTACTGTTGGCATTAAGAGCAATTTATAGAGAGCAAAATGATTGCCTGTGATGGTGGCCATTGATTATGTCCACTCAGCGATGGGTGGGCATTAGGGCGTCCCACCTGTGACAGAGTCTGTGGCTCTCGTATTGGACTGTTCAGCCACCAAAGAACTCACTTCAGGAGTGGAAGCGATTCCGAGGGACTGCCTATGCATTGTCCTGGAGTCTCCAGGAATTAATCTCCTGGACACTGCTGTGAACAACCCAAGTATAATGTATGTACTTGTGAGTATGACCACAGGTTGGTAGTTCTGTTGAGTTGGGAGTGGCTTAGCCAGTCACGTGATGTTCACAAGACTCAATAAAACCCCAGCTAGTTGAGTTTGGGGGATCCACGATGAGGCAGGTGGTTGTGAGCCTGGTGGATGAACTGGTAATGTGCTGTGTGATTGTTAAACCTTTGCTAATAAACCAACTAGTTCTTAATAGCAATGTGCTGCTATGAATTCTTAAGCAAAGAACCCGTGAAACAAATACATTACACCAGGATAAAAACATTGGCATAAATTGTAACCCTCCAGGACAGGCGGGGTATGGGTTTAAATTGGGTAAACCGACCCCAACCGGTCGCCAATTCGCTCACTTCGGTTTAAGCGGGGTGGGTGGGGGATCGAGTGATTAGCCAGCTCTGAGAGGCAGGTCATTAATTATTATATTTAAATGAGGTGGTGCACCTCAGATTTTAGCAACCATTTAGATTTAACGGCTGCGGGCCAAGTTTCCCAGGGCTCGGGAAACCTGGGAGCTCAAGGCAGGTGAGAAATGCCGAATTCAGCAGGTAAGTGCTTTTCTAGCACTGTTTGTGGGCCAAGAGGAGTAGGAGTGCTTCCCGCCGGCCCCCAAGCTAACCAAGATCAGCCGAACACCCCCCCCCCTTCCAACAGCCACCATCGTGTTCCAATGTCACCCCCCATGACATCTCCCTCCTCCCTTGTCGATCCCCAGCTGCGGCCTGGTACAGCAAGCTTTTCCATCCAGCAACCAGCCAGCCTCTCAATCTGATTGGCTGCAAACCAAAAGACTGAGTAACTGAGGAAAAAAATGTTCAAATGAGGTCTCACCATAAAATCTCACTATTTGACTGGCTGAATGACCTATTCCTGATCCTATGTTTCCATTCCTCTGTTCCTAAGGCAGCTCCCAAACGCGGGCAGAAATCCTGCTGAGAGTCTGCCACATAAATGCTAAATTATCCTGACACGAGGGAGCACACCAGGGTCACCGCTGGGCCTAGTGTGTGGGCAGAAAGCCCACCTTAACACTTGAAGGGAAGCATCCTGTGAGATATTGGGAAATGGGGATGTAGAGATTATGTGTGATTAGCTTTGATTCTGAGAGGTGGATGTAGTATTTAGGATTTGATGCAGAGAGAAGAATTTACCTAATCTCAATGCCAGACTGGTTTGCCGCACGCTCTTTCCACTGTCTGCGCTTGATTTCTGCATGCTCTTGGCATTGAGACTTGAAGTGCTCAGCGCCCTCCCAGATGCACCGGATCCACTGAGTCAACTGATTTCACACCAAGCAGCTGGTGGTGGGAGTTGTATAATTTGCCCAGGGCTCCGAACCTGGGGGGAGATGTTGGATAGCACCGGCTATTACAAGGACACCCTCAAAGCCTCCCTGATAAAGTGCGACATCACCACTGACACCTGGGAGTCCCTGGCCAAAGACCGCCCTAAGTGGAGAAAGTGCATCTGGGAGGGTGCTGAGCACTTCGAGTCTCAATGCCGAGAGCATGCAGAAATCAAGCGCAGGCAGTGGAAAGAGCATGCGGCAAACCAGTCCCACCCACTCCTTCCCTCAACGACTATCTGTCCCACCTGTGACAGAGTCTGTGGCTCTCGTATTGGACTGTTCAGCCACCAAAGAACTCACTTCAGGAGTGGAAGCGATTCCGAGGGACTGCCTATGATGATGATGACTATACTTTGAACCAATCATGAACAACAAGAGGAAAACCCATGCTTAAATGAGCCAATCACTGGGGCAAACACGGGAATCTCACAAGAAGAATTTGAGCACAAAAGAATGTAAGAACTGACACAATACCTAGTTATTGCAGTCGGTCAGGATAAATGTATACCTGGTCTGATAAAGAGAAGACATCTAAAGATTTCAACAGACTTCAAGTGATTGTTGGTTTTGGCATTGGGCACTTGAAGACTCTAAGACATGCTAAGTTGGGTTCTTATTTAATCCGTGTGTTAGTGGTTAAGTAAAAGATCTCTGGGAGATAATGGCTCTGAAATCCCGGTCCTCTGCTTCACGCGGGTGTTTGACATAAAAAGGTAAAAAAGATGTGCACCTACCTGTTCCTGCTGCGCCCACCAGAGATCCCGGTCCTGAGGCCTCCTCTCCCGACGCATCGGAGCACGTGCTCGTCTGGACGGACATAAAGCTGGAGCTGGAGTCACATGGCACTGGGCAGCCATTCCAGGTACAGTATTTTCTCATTCATAATAATAGGAACTCCGTAAGTAGCAGTTCTCATTATCATGATTGAAAAACACCCCCCAAACACCCAAATACAAATAAAAATAGAAAAAATACATCACATATTTAAGATTAATTTAAATTAAAGTCTTAAAAAATATATATATTTTTCTGATTTTTTGAATTATTGTTTAAAATAAACTTACCTTAGTGGGCAGGGTTTTCAACATTAAAATTTATTTTTAAAATTTTATTTTACTATGTTTTTGTATGTTTTAAAACTCTTATGCTGGTAAAAGTAGGCTACGTGCCTGCTTTTACCAGGCGCAAGAGTTTTCAGGACATATGCTGGGC
The DNA here is from genome assembly GCF_044704955.1 of Pristiophorus japonicus. Taxonomy (NCBI): domain Eukaryota; kingdom Metazoa; phylum Chordata; class Chondrichthyes; family Pristiophoridae; genus Pristiophorus; species Pristiophorus japonicus. The sequence goes on from NC_091997.1 coordinate 19,680,008, forward strand.
AATAGATGGGTAAATACCGCAATCTCGCCCATGTGACTGTCCTGTCTGTGGGGATATGGAGGATCTGCCAGAGCTTGATAAATCCGGAAAAGCCAGTTTTCAGCGCATGCGCATTGCGCGCTGAAAACCAACTTTTGCGAAGCCTTCCCGGGTCCATACACATTCCGTACGGACCTGGGGAGGCCGGGATTTCTGCCCCAGTGTATCTGTGGGGTTTTATTTTAAAGTGGATTCAGGCCTACAAACCCTAAACTAATACCTAATGTGAGAGGTGTGAAAGTCATAAATAATTCCTACACATTCAATACCACCCTTTTTGTTTTTAACTTGTTTCACTTGACATTAATCCAGTGACTTCACTTGAAACAATTATAACTGTAAGGGATTAGCCAACAGTACTGCTGATGTTACTTCTGTAGCTCAGTTCATTGATCCATGTTTCTTGTCAGCTTCTAAAAGCAATCTGACTGTTCTTCGCTGAGGCCTTAAACATGAACCTATCATTTTGAGGGCTGTTTATGTCCATGCTCTTCTCATGTTATAAACAGGAAGAGTCTTAAGGCAGACTCTAATTGACAGCTTAAGTGCCTGTTTTGCCTCATGTGTTCAATAAAGTGAACTAAAACACTATCTTCATCATTTCACTTTGCCTTGTAGCAATTGCCGTCTTTCGAATGAGACGTTAAACCGCGGCCCTGTCTCCTTTGTCAGGTGGACATAAAAGACCCCACGGTACTATTTCGAAGAAGAGCAGGGGAATTATCCCCGGTGTCCTGGCCAATATTTATCCCTCAATCAACACAACAAAAACACAGATTATCTGGTCATTATCACATTGCTGTTTGTGGGAGCTTGCTTGTGCACAAATTGGCTGCCGCATTTCCCACATTACAACAGTGACTACACTCCAAAAGTACTTCATTGGCTGTAAAGTGCTTTGAGATGTCCGGTAGTCGTGAAAGGCGCTATATAAATCCATGTCTTTCTTTTCTTTCTGCCATGGCTACCAGTTCATGTTTCTGCTCCTATCTTATTCCAGCCTATCGGAAGTAAACTCTGAGGATACAAGTGACATACAATAAATTCATTTTCTTCCGAATACCATGAGCTCCATATGTGCTCAGTACATTTGTGAAAGTGTATGGTGTATGTATTTTATTACTAAACTGATGCTCCATCAATGTGATTCCCCATTGGTAGGAGTACATATGATGATGGTTGGCTGCTGGGTGTCAATTCATGGCTCTTGGGATGAAACTAGTCCACACCTTCTGCTGGGTCATGAGAGCGTCCTGTAACTGTTGGCACCACAGGTAATACTACAGTGGTTGTCTGGTCCAAACTACTCTCTGGCACAATTTGCAAGTCACATGACTGAAATGGCTGGGGGGGACAGATTCGGTGTTGCCCTGAGAAACAGCTCCATCATCCTTGCCAGTTCCCACCATTCCCTTGCTGTGGGTCATTTGTTCAGCATGTCAAGCAATCCGTGTGGGAGCGGGTATGATAATGTAGTGGTTATTTTATGGGACCAGTAATCCTGAGGAAGGTGAGTTCAAATTCAACCAAGGCAGTTTGAGAATTTGAATTCAGTTTTGTTTTAAAAATTCATGAAGTTAAAAGCTGCTTTCAGTAAAAGTGACCATGAAGCTGATAGAACATAAGAAATAGGAGCAGGAGTAGGCCATACGGCCCCTCGAGTCTGCTCCGCCATTTAATACGATCATGGCTGATCCAATCATGGACTCAGCTCCACTTCCCTGCCCGCCCTCCATAACCCCTTATTCCCTTATCATTTAAGAAACTGTCTATTTCTGTCTTAAATTTATTCAATGTCCCAGCTTCCACAGCTCTCTGAGACAGCGAATTCCACAGATTCACAACCCGCTGAGAGAAAAAATTTCACTTCATCTCTGTTTTAAATGGGCGACCCATTCTAAGATTATGCCCTCTAGTTATAGTCTCCCCTATCAGTGGAAACATCCTCTCTGCATCCACCTTGTCAAGCCCCCTCATAATCTTATACATTTTGATAAGATCACCTCTCATTCTTCTGAATTCTAATGAGTAGAGGCCCAACCTACTCAATCTTTCCTCATAAGTCAACCCCCTCATCTCTGGAATCAACTTTGTGAACCTTCTCTGAACTGCCTCCAAAGCAAGTATATCCTTTCCTAAATATGGAAACCAAAACTGCACGCAGTATTCCAGGTGTGGCCTCACCAATACCTTGTATAACTGTAGCAAGACTCCCTGCTTTTATACTCCATGGATTGCCATAATAACCCAACTGGTTCTCTAATGTCCTTTAGGGAAGGAAATCTACAGCCCTTACTCGATCTGCCCTACCTGTGACTTCAGTCCTGTGTCGACATGGTTGACTGTAAGCTGTCCTCTGAAGTTGCTAAATGTCCTCTTAGCTAGGTACTCGGTTGTATCAAACCGCTAAGCACCACACGGACTGCAGCAGTTCAAGAAGGCTCACCACCACCTTCTCAGGGCAAGTAGGGATGGATAATAAATGCTGGCCTTGCCAGCGATGCTCACATCCTGAAAATGAATTTTGAAAGAGAGCCGGGTAGCAATGGGACTGTTGAAGCTCTGTGCTTTGGCTCTGCCAATCTGACTTCTCACCTTCCCCCTCCCTCTATGTTAAAACCAGACAAGGCACACTGCTGCATATGTGAGCCCAAGGATGTCTATAGTCCCATTCAGAGCAGCTGGTGCAGGTGTCCATAGTTACCTTTGCAATACACTTGACATGCAATGAAACACATGTTCAGATGTGATGTTTCATTTGTAGGCAAGTCCTGTAAAGTCCTATTTCCTGACCAGTAGCTAAACCACTGGTCTTCCAGCCATCAGGTTTCTGGTCCTTCGAGTGAGTGACTGCCCATGATGGTTTACTGGAGTCAGTATGGCGGAGCTCAATATGTTCTACTCATAGAGTGCTACATTGCAGGGTTCTAGTGTGCAATTTCCCTTTTAATGAGTTATTAAACTTCAGTCATGTGACATGGGGGAGATGCCAGGCAAAGACCAAGGAAGGAAAGTCACTCCACGCTGACTTTCTGTACCTCCCAGTGAAGAAAAGAAATAATTTTATCTCTAATGTGCACTCCATGACCTAAGGCTTCATGGCCAATGAATCACTTTGTAAGTGCTGTCATTGGAGGCAAACAAGCAGCCAGTCAGTGCACAGCCAGGTCACACAATACAACAATAAGAGAAATGACCAGCGACTCTGTTTTTTTTGGTGTTATTGATCAATGTTGACTGGAACAGGGACTAATTATTGAATAGGTCAGGTAGAGGTCTCAGAGCGTGGGGGTGGCACATGATACAGAGAGACATTAAAGAGTTGCTGGTGAGAGGGTAAGTTTACCCCTGATCAAAGCATGAGCAATATTTCCTTTCTAATCATTAGAATATTGAGGTCACAATGATGATTAAGATTGGTCATAAAGTTGTCATTAATGAGTAACAGGATTAGTTGAATATTCATAAGAAGCCAGGACCAGATGGAATCCACTCACGAGTATTTCAGGGATGAGAAGGGAAGCAGGAGGGCCGAGATAGGAATGTTTTGAGGCTCACTGGGCAAAGTGCTGCAACCAGGGAAGTGGAAAATAGTGAATATTATTCCAATTTTGCAAAATGTTATGGATGAAATGATACAATGAATGTTAAACTGCTAAATAGAATCAGGAACTTGACCTGAATGTAAAATTTCAACAGCCATTGAAAGTGTTGTCACAGTGGTTGCAATGTCAGGATGTTCAATAGAAATCCAGAAATCATGAAAATGACAGCACACAATGTCATAAAAAGTTTACTGACCTCATCAGAAGAGGCAAGGTAGAATATGTTACTGCGCACCTTAAAGCATTCAGTCCCTCACAATTCTTTTGCAAAATTCTCCTGGCTTCTATCTTCTACAGCTTCCTTGCAAACCATTTATTCCCCTAACGCAACTTTCTCCCTCCCTAACCTGTGTGCCATCTCAACCACACCATCTATTTCCTATTAGCCCAACTCGTTCTTACATGGGTTTGGTGACTGGCACTGCTCACTTCAACCCTATTTTATCTCTTACAGGAGCAAGCAGCCCACAATCAAAGGGAACTTGAGGTGGGCAAGCCTCCATCAAGGAGCTCACCCCCTTTGAGGAGCGAGCCATAACGAGGCAGGGCTACTGCAATCCAGAGGTGGCTAGAGGTGGAAAAGAAGAAGGGTGATTCCCAGATGTTGTACTCTAACACAGTGTGCCAGTGTAGCTTTCGGTCACCTGAGGGAAAGAGTGTTTGAAGACCAAGATCTCAAACCCAGCACCAAGCTCAGGGTCTACAGAGTGATACCTGCCCTCCTATATGCTTCAGAGACATAGACAACGTACAGTAGGCACCTCAAAGCACTGTAGAAATACCACCAACACTGCCTCCACAAAATCCTGCAAATTCATTGGCAGGATAGGTGTACCAACGTCAGTGTTCTCTCTCAGGCCAACATTCCCAGCGTCGAAGCATTGACCATGCTCGATCAGCTTCGATGGATGGGCCACATTGTCTGCATGCCCAATACAAGACTCCCGAAACAAGCGCTCTACACCGAGCTCCGTCACGGGAAGCGGGTCCCAGGAGAAGAGATAAAAATGCTTCGAGTATGCCCTCAAAGCCTCCTTGAAAAAATGTTACATCCCCACCGACACCTGGGAATTCCTGGCCCAAGACCGCTCAATGTGGAGGAGAAGCATTCGAGAAGGCACCGAACATTTTGAATTTCTTCGCCAGGAGCATTCGGAAGCCAAATACAAAGAGCGGAAGGTGCGGACAACAAACCAAGCACCCCACCCACCCCGTCCCCTCGACCACCACCTGCCCCACCTGTGACAGCGCCTGAAGATCCCGCATTGGTCTCATCAGTCACCTTAGAACTCATGGTGTGCAAGCAAGTCATCCTTGACTCTGGGGGACTGCCAAAGAAGAAGACCCCAAGGATTGCAATCTAACATCCCATCAGAAGGACTGTCTCACAATCCTTCCAGAAATGCCTTCTCCAGGCGCAGTCAGGTGTGGACCAGGAAAGCCATACAGGAAGTACAGGTGCAGTGCTACTCAGGCGCTAAATGGGAACATTGGATAATGCTCATTTTTCATCTGCATTGCACCCATTTTACAGGCACTATTTGAGAGCATGCCAATGGAAAATTAACCCTTTCACTCCCATCAGTCTTACCTTCCTCCTCCAATTTATCGGTGTTTAAGACGCACCTAATCACCACCTGTTGATTCACCCCGCATGCGTTCCTCTATTTTTAGACTTCATGGCACCCTTCACTGCGGTTTTGATCCTTGTCAACAAAAAAAACGCAGATTCCATTTTTACATCATTCAGCTATGATTAGAGCTTAAGAAAGCAAATTCAAGTTGCGATAGCAATTGAAACACAAGGTTTAACTGGACTATTCCACAGTCCTGTCATAGTGTCAGTGATTCATTGTACACAAGTGTGCAGGTAGCATCGAGACTGACCTCGTGTGAGTTCACAAGGTCAGCTCATTTTAATAATCATATGGCTGATGAACTGGGAGAGCACTGGCTGTGTGTGGGATATCTGGCAAGCCAGCAGATCTTAAAGGGCCGCTGCTCACTGTTAAAGCTCTGCACAATTCAACAACAACAAAAAATGACGCCTTGCTGCCAGCAGTTAAAGATAGAAGCAAGACAGGACAACAGCAGGGTTGCTCCTTTTGAGAGTGTTGATGTGAAGGTCTTTGTTCAGCCGGTGTTACAAAAGAAGGTTGCTTTCTCACAGCTGAGGGGCACCTGATGAGCAGCTGTAATGTTAGAAATAGCTCGGTGGAGGGGGCCAACTAAGTGAACACATTATTCCATGTCTGGAGATCAGAGGAGCAGATGAGAAAGACATTTTCCAGACTCATGAAGATCGCCAAAGTATGAATGCTAAACTTTGTCTGCTTTTAGTATTTGCCCTTATGGCTCATGGCAACAAGAGTTCGCTCTAACCTTGGTACTGCTTTTGTGGCAGCTGACAAAGCACTCAGGCAAATGCATATGCATGCCCGTGTTGCTGCTGGATGAACTTTATTACTGCTGCATCTATCTAATCGTAGCCAGAGAATCACCTGCAACGGCTTCTCTTTCTCTTCCCATGCCCGCATCGTTACCTCTGGTGTCCTCCAAGGAACTGTCCTTGGCCCCCTCCTATTTAAGAACATAAGAATTAGGAACAGGAGTAGGCCATCTAGCCCCTCGAGCCTGCTCCGCCATTCAATAAGATCATGGCTGATCTGGCCGTGGACTCAGCTCCACTTACCCGCCCGCTCCCCATAACCCTTAATTCCCTTATTGGTTAAAAATCTATCTGTGACTTGAATACATTCAATGAGCTAGCCTCAACTGCTTCCTTGGGCAGAGAATTCCACAGATTCACAACCCTCTGGGAGAAGAAATTCCTTCTCAACTCGGTTTTAAATTGGCTCCCCCGTATTTTGAGGCTGTGCCCCCTCGTTCTAGTCTCCCCGACCAGTGGAAACAACCTCTCTGCCTCTATCTTGTCTATCCCTTTCATGATTTTAAATGTTTCTATAAGATCACTCCTCATCCTTCTGAACTCCAACGAGTAAAGACCCAGTCTACTCAATCTATCATCATAAGGTAACCCCCTCATCTCTGGAATCAGCCAAGTGAATCGTCTCTGTACCCCCTCCAAAGCTAGTGTATCCTTCCTTAAGTAAGGTGACTAAAACTGCACGCAGTACTCCAGGTGCGGTCTCACCAATACCCTGTACAGTTGCAGCAGGACCTCCCTGCTTCTGTACTCCATCCCTCTCGCAATGAAGGCCAACATTCCATTCGCCTTCCTGATTACCTGCTGCACCTGCAAACTAACTTTTTGGGATTCATGCACAAGGACCCCCCAGGTCCCTCTGTACCGCAGCATGTTGTAATTTCTTCCCATTCAAATAATATTCCCTTTTACTGTTTCTCATCTACATGTTGCCCCATGGCAACATCATTTGAAAACACAGCATCAGTTTCCACATGTACGCTGATGACACCCAGCTCTACCTCACTACCGCTTCTCTTGACCCCTCCACAGTCTCCAAATTGTCACACTGCTTTTCCGACATCCAGTTCTGAATGATCAGAAATTTTCTCCAATTCAATATTGGGAAGACCGAAGCCATTGCTTTTGGTCCCTGCCACAAACTCCGTTCCCTAGCCACTCACTCCATCCCTGTCCCCAACTTCTGTTTGAGGCTGAAGCAGACTGTTTGCAACCTTGGTGTCGTATTTGACCCTGAAATGAGCTTTCGACTACATATCCGCAGCATAACTAAGACCACCTTTGTAACATTGCCCGTCTCCGCCCTTGCCTCAGCTCTCTCGCTGCTGAAGCCCTCATCCATGACTTTGTTACCTCTAGACTATTCCAACGCACCCCTGGCTGGCCTCACACATTCTACCCTACATAAACCTGAGGTGATCCAAAACTTGGCTGCCCGTGTCCCAACTCACATCAAGTCCCGTTCACCCATCACCCACTGTGCTCGCTGACCTACATTGGCTTCCGGTTAAGCAACGCCTCAATTTCAAAATTCTCATCCTTATTTTCAAATCCTACCAAGGCCTCACTCCTCCCTATCCCTGTAATCTCCTCCAGTCCCCACAACCCCCCGAGACATCTACGCTCCTCTAATTTTGCCCTCTTCCATCACTGATTGTAATTGCTCAACCATTGATGGCCGTGCCTTCTGTTGCCTAGGTCCCAAGCTCTGGCATTCCCTGCTTAAACCTCTCCGCCTCTCTACCTCTCTTTCCTCCTTCAAGACGCTCCTTAAAACGTACCTCTTTGACCAAGCTTTTGGTCACTTCCGCTAATTTCTATTTATGCGGCTCGTTGTCAAATTTTTTATTTCATAATACTTCTGTAAAGGTGCTATATAAATGCAAGTTGTTGTTGCATGTTCTAAAGACTGAGGGTAGGTCTGTAACAACACCCCAGTATATCAGAAGTATCAAAAGTACAGGTTGAACCTCCCTTACCCAGCACCCTCGGGACCTGGCCTGTGCTGAATGAGGGATTTTGCCAGATGAGGGGAGGTCATCGACCCGAGGGGGGAGGGGGGTGGGGGCAGCCCGGGATGAGGGGGGGAGGGGGGGAAAGAGTTTGGCGGCCCGAGCGGGCCCCGAGAAGTGTCGGTCGATCGGCGGGCCCTGAGAAGTGTCGGTGCATGCGCCACCCGGCGGTCAGAAACAGTGCCGGACGAGGGGTGGTGCCGGATAAGTGAGTCCCGGATAAGAGAGGTTCAACCTGTATTGATAAATCCCGGTCGGCAGTCTATGTTAGTGGAAGACTATTAGATGCCTCTTAATTTCCTCCACCAAAAGCCGGATGAGGGAAGGATTAGATTGGTTTGAATATCTGGTGTTTGGAGTTTTCAGCCTGTGATTTTTCATTTACTTTAATGGGCAGAAAATTGTGGATGAGCAAACATTGAAGCTCCAACCACAATGTTTGAGTTGACTCACTTCAGACTGCTACAGAATCCAGCCCAAATTTATTCATTAATAATCAAACTAAATGAGTCAACAGCAGGACTATAATGTAACTTAAGTCTTACTTGTCAAAGACATTACTGACCAAGATGGGCAGAAAGATGTATTGCTAACACTATGTTAATTAACTACAATTGAAAAGATATGGTCAATGCCACCATGATTAAATATTGGTGATTACCGTACAGGTCAGTTCATACTTAACAATCGTTAACAGAATCCTAATCATCATAAGCATCACAGTAACAATTATAAGCTTCACAGTATCTGATTAGCTAGGTTACTCTCAATAACAATATATTAGAATGATGTTTGATATCCAGTATAGATTAACTGAGTTTCAATGCAAGTGTACTACTGCTGGGGTATCAGTGTCAAAGCTGACATGTTGTGATTTGAGCATGAAAGCATATAAGCTTTCGATGAATAGTAAATTCGTAGTAGCATCGGATAGTACTGCTCTTTTCAGTGATCCTGTAACAAAAAACTAACATCACAAAATATGTTTACTGTGGAAATATCTACCCTAAGATCCTTTGCAATACCATTCACTCAAAGATCTTATTTTAGGCTCAGTGGGTAGCACTCTCGCCTCTGAGTCAGAAAGAGTGGGTCCCACTCCAGGGACTTGAAGCACAATAATATAGGCTGAAACTCCAGTGCAGGGAGGGAGTGCTGCGCTGTCAGAGGTGCCGTCTTTTGGATGAGACATTAAACCGAGGCCCCTTTTGCTCGCACAGTGTGGTCGTAAAAGATCCCATGGCACTATTTCAAAGATTAGCAGGGGAGCTATCCCTGGTGTCCTAGATAATATTTATCCATCAATCAATGTAACAAAAACAGATTATCTGGTCATTATCACATTGCTGTTTGTGGGAGCTTGCTGTGCGCAAATTGGCTGCCGCATTTCCTACATTACAACAGTGACTACACTCTAAAAGTAATTCATTGGCTGTAAAGTGCTTTGGGACATTGGTGCTCTAAAAATGGAAGTGTTTCTTTCTTCCTTTTTATATATGGGTGGTGTATGTGTACCTATATACACAGGTGGTGTGCGTGTGCATATAAAACGTGTTTACTGAATGCACATGAATATTCCAATCATTATAACTGTAAGTTGAGGAAGGATTACAATTTATTCCCTCTAATAAAGAGCCCTATGCCTAAAGTATCGCTTCAGAACTAATGGAAATCCTCGTCCAGGCTAATATCCCCAGCATTGAAGCACTGACCACACTTGATCAGCTTCACTGGGCAGGCCACATAGTTCACATGCCAGACACGAGACTCCCAAAGCAAGTGCTCTATGCGGAGCTCCTTCACGACAAACGAGCCAAAGGTGGTCAGCGGAAACGTTACAAGGACACCCTCAAAGCCTCCCTGATAAAGTGCGACATCACCACTGACACCTGGGAGTCCCTGGCCAAAGACCGCCCAAAGTGGAGAAAGTGCATCCGGGAGGGCGTTGAGCACTTCGAGTCTCAATGCCGAGAATGTGCAGAAACCAAGAGCAGGCAGCGGAAAGAGCGTGCGGCAAACCAGTCCCACCCACCCCTTCCCTCAACGACTATCTGTCCCACCTGTGACAGGGTCTGTGGCTCTCGTATTGGACTGTTCAGCCACCAAAGAACTCACTTCAGGAGTGGAAGCAAGTCTTCCTTGATTCCGAGGGACTGCCTATGATGTTGATGGTGAGATGTTATATTTATGCAAGTACAAAGAAGAGAGTAGCTGAAGATTACGTTTCATGTCAAAGAAACAGCATGAATATGTTTGTAGAAGGGAGCTGTGTGCACTGACCTGTGCTGGTTTGATTTATGGATGAGTACTTGTGCTGAATTATTCATAATTCAGCTGCTTGAACTAAACCAAATGCTCCCTCTTTTGCCCAATTTATCAGTGTCAGTTAATAGCTAATACCTATTTATCTCTTCTCAACTAAGCCACAGGCAGCATGTGAATACCAGCAATGTGTAAAATTAGAATATTAATTCAAATGAATTTAGTTAAAATAAACTCAAGCCAGTTCTTGCTGTTGTAACATTCAGTGGAATTCTTTGTTGAGAAAAGATCTGTCTTAATGATTTGAGAATTCCGAACATTTAATTTATGGGAAATTTATTCTGAAGTTAAATGAAAATCAAATGTATTTTAGGTTGGCTGTACATACCTCACACGGAATGTAGAATCCCAAGCCTTTTGGCCATTAATGCACTGCTTATTAGCTCCATTTTATCTTTTAGTCAGTCCTTTAGAGCTCTTTACTGAACTGATTCTATTGCCCCAACTTTTAACTTCAGCGAGGGCATAATACAAGCGGAAGTGGATTGGCTGCCTGTTAAACACCAATCAAAGGAAAGGAAGATTGTGCCGAGCATCTATGGTTGGCCGATTCATTACTGCCCGTATTACAAGGTTGAAAGTTCCAGCCCAGTGACAGCATCAGATTTGGGGCTGCCCGTTTTACACCCCACCTGATTTTAATTGAAGACAACAGGAAGTAAAATGGTGTCAAACAGGTGGTCGATCTGATCCTGTCCGTTTTCCATCTGTGTCTGCAACAGAACAGCCTGAAAGTATTCCTTGGTCAATGTATCTCTTTAATAGATGAGTCTAAAAGCACTGCTCACTGAGTTGGCCCATCTATCTTTGTGTGCATCTTAGATCTGTTACACTGAGGCCTAAAGGACTCTTGATTAAGCTAACCTCGTGTCTGCAAATATGCTGCCTGAATGAACTGCTTGCTGGCTGGTCCTAATCTGTTGAGCTATATACTTTTATTTGTAGCATTCATACCTCAAAGGGTTGAACATTTTTCATTAAAAGCTACAAGCAATATGTAACCCCTGTTTGCTCACTTTCATTTCTATGATGAATCATCAGCAGTAACTTTGGCCATCCAATCAATTTTGGTTGCAATGATGAAAATTAATGAACTGCTTGGTCTTTGGAAATACATCTAACTCACACCTTCCTCAATTGTCAGGAGTGAAGAAAATGTTTACATAAAAAACCGAAGCATTTTGTGATTTGTTGTGACAGATTAAACAAATTCACATGGTTGCATCGATGGCTTTATTTGTTTTGGTAGAATTTAAGAAGTGTTCTGGTCTGCTATTTATCTGGCATTAATATCCCATCGATGAATTTAGAATTTCTGAATTGAAGTGAAAACGGTTTTAATAATTTGACAATTTTCAACCATGCAATGTTGGGCCAGAATGCACACACCGTTATTAATGTGTAAATCGTCCAGCAATTTGTGAGGCAGAAGAGTTATCCCGCAAGTTACAAATCGCCACAAGTTGTGGGACGATTTGCGCCGGTCCGCCTTTAGCCTCGTGAAAACAGCAGCTCGCCCTCAAGCTCCCCGTGAGTGTCAAGAAGTTGCTGTGTTTGCACATTAATTACCAATTAGGTGCTGACTGGAGAAAGTGTAAGAAGTTGAGAGTGGCAAAGAGTACAAAAGGGAGAGGAACACAAATTTTGAAAGCCTTTATTGAAACATATAAGATTCTGAGGGGGTTTGATAGGGTAGATGTTTTCCCTCGTGGGGGAATCTAGAACTGGGGAGCATAGCTTCAGAATAAGGGGTCGCCCATTTAAGACGGAGATGAGGAGAAATTTCTTCTCTCAGAGGGTCGTGAATCTTTGGAATTCTCTAACCCAGAGGGCTGTGGAGGCTGGGCCATTAAATAAATTCAAGCCGGAGATAGACAGATTTTTGAACAGCAGTGGAGTCAAGGGTTATGGGGAACAGGCAGGAAAGTGGAGTTGAGGCCAAAATTAGATCAGCCATGCTCTAATTGAATGGTAGAGCAGGTTCGAGGGGCCATACGGCCTACACATGCTTCTATTTCTTATGTTCTTAAGAAAGCTTCAAAACGCATCCCAATCCATGAGGAGCCTTTTCCCTTGTTGAAGGGGTCGGGGATTAAGAAGTGGCAAACAAAAATGGAGAGAAAAGAAGGCCCATGTGCAGGTTGGGTCGCAGCTAACTGGTTCTGTCACGGGTTGTGCCAGTCCTGCGGCGTGTTTTAGCGGCAAGTGTCCTTTACAGCATATAGCACAGTTCTGCATCTATTGACCCAGATTCTCTGAAGACACTTACCCATGGCCAACTCCCCACATTCGTTGCCCATTAGCTGTGACAAGCTCTTCAAATATGCTTGGTAGGATCTTGTAAGATGCAGGCAATCAAGCTATGTTGACTGATGATGCCTTCTTGATACAGTACTATGTAAATTCCGCCATGCTGTGATTGGGGTACCTTTGAAGAACCATCTTGCAGCACAGTTGGCCAGGCCTTCACAATCAGGCCTGTTGTCACAGCCTACCTTTAAAGTTAGCGTTTCCACCCGTAATGATTGTGTACCAAAGTGAGGTCACCATGGTGCATGGACCAAAAAAAAAAACAAATCAAGCCAGAAATGGCCTCAAAACTGATGCTAGACTCTTCTTTATGGCCCTTTAAATATCCTTGCCTGTACTGCTTATTGCCTAGCAACCCTGGATGCCCAGTTCTATAAACCATTCATATAACTTGCCAAATGCCTTGCATTAAGGATGCATAAAAATGCAGAATAACACTTCTGCATCATTTTCCTCTAGCTACACCGTCCCCCTCCCACCCACCAGAAAACTGTGCCATACGCAAAAGGGGCAGAGGCCCAGAGTAATGGGTCTCTGTTCCTATTTTATGCTCTGGGTGCATTGGGAATTGACAAGCACGGAGTGCTGAGGCAGGAAAATTGCCTCCTCCAAGTCTGCAACTGAAATTGTTCAGGTCATTGTCCTTTTGCAATTCCAGCATCAGATTCTACTGACAGGGTAATGGTGCGCTCTTCTGTCAAAGATTTCCATCTCACTGCCAGACTGCAAAGATTTTCTGTGACTTATTTGCAGAATGCTTACCAAAAGGGATTACAAGACATAACAAGTAGTTTAATCACAGAAGTGTCATCTTTTTAAATATTTTTATTAGAATCAAAGCTGTTGCGAACAGTCTTGTGGTTAAAAAATAAAATTAAAATAAGTGAATCTTGTCATGTATCCTACATGGTTACTGTTCGTACTATTACAAGGTGTGCCACCAGAGGGCACCGCAGTGGGAGACTTGCAGGTTACCTGTACAGGTGTGCCTGGCCTAGTATAAAAGGCAGACCACCAGGTGTGATCCTCACTCTGGAGTTAAGAATAAAGGACTAAGGTCACTACAGTTCAAGTACAATACATTGCCTCGTGGAGTCATTATCAGAGCATCCAAAGACATAACAATTGGCGACGAGATTACGGACCGTCATGTGAAAATGGCTACCCTTGGTACGTTGCAGCAGTTCGCTGATGGTGATGATTGGGACACCTTTGTGGAGAGGCTTGACCATTTCTTCACAGCAAACGACCTGGCAGGCGACAATCCAGCCACACTGGCTGATAAGCACAGAGCTCTCCTGCTAACCAGTTGTGGGCCCACTGTCTATGGCCTCGTCAGGGACTTGCTGACACCAGCGAAGACAACGACCAAGACGTATGAAGAGCTTGTAATGCTGATCCAAGAGCAACTCAAGCCCAAAGAGAGCATCCTCTCAGCCAGACACCGGTTTTACACCCACCGACAGCCTGAAGGCCAGGAAATCGTGAAATATGCTGCAGACCTCAGGAGGCTGGCGGCATCATGTGATTTTGGCAACCACCTCACCAAAGCACTGCGGGATATCTTTGTCATTGGAATCGGCCATGGGAGCCTTCTTCTTAAGCTACTGTCTGCGGATACCACAGTCACACTGCAGAAAGCCATCTCCGTGAGCCAGGCATTCATGACCTCGACCTGCGGCGCTGGGCAGATGACTCATCCTCAGGAGTCAATCCCAGCAAGTACTGTGCACAGAGTGGCGCCTTTTAGAGGCTGGACTGTAGAATGTGAACCTTCTCAGGGAAGAGAGAACAGGTCCCACGAGTCCTTTATCTCAGAGTCTGCCGAAGGTTGCTAATCGAGTAGCACCATGCTGGCGTTGTGGAGGGAATCACGTGGCTCACCAGTGCCGCTTTAAAGACTATGTGTGTAAAGGCTGCAGCACAAAGGGCCACCTCCAGTGAATGTGCAAAAAAAATATAACTCACTGTGTTGATGAAGAGTCTGCAGATGGCCATGAATCCAGCGCGGATTATGAAGCGACAGTCAGAGAGGCAGCTCAGCCCTACGACGAGGTATATAGCATGTTTACCTGCTCCACCGAGTGTTCCCCATTGAGGATGGAAGTCGAGATAAATGGTGTTCCAGTCTTCATGGAAGTGGACATGGGGGCAAGCCAATCAGTAATGAATCAAGAAGCCTTTGAGAGGCTATGGGACAATCAAACCGAACGACCTAAGTTGGTCCCGGTTCAAGCAAAGCTGCACACCTACACCAATGAATTTATCCCAGTCGTTGGTAGTGCAGATATAAAAGTACTCCATGATGGCGCAGTGCACAAGTTACCACTGTGGATTGTTGCAGGTGATGGACCAACGCTACTCGGAAGTAGGTGGATGAAGAAGATCCATTGGAGTTGGGAAGATTTCACCCCTCCAGCGATCGACGTTCCCCCGTGCTCAGAGGCAAAGCAAGCCCCCACCTGAGGTTGGATCCGGCACCAGAGAGCAGACCAGCACAGCACCCGAGGCACAGACCGCTCAGTACGACTGCGTGGAGATGATCCAGCTGAGATGATCCGAACACACCTTCCAGGCTCCAGTGGCAGGACTCCGGAGGAAGAAAATTGGATCCAAAGGCGACTTCCCAGCTTCGGTGGCAGAACCCGGGGAGAAGAGGTTCACCGCAGTCGACATCGTGGATGGAGGGAAGATGGCGCCCAAACCACGAGGTGATGTGCTGAAGAAAAAGATGGTGGCGGCCAGACCACAAGGTGCAGCGTTGATGGAGCAACATGTGGTACCAAACTGAGAAGAGGATTGGGGTAAAGATAGCAAGGCTCTCTTAAAGGAGGCCTGCAACCCACCACACTTAAAGGGACAGTTCCACATTCTCAATCAATGTAAGAGCAACTGTGAGTTAGATGCAAAATGTGCAATTGATGATCAGAGTTGTGTACATGCAATAAGCAAAGAAAAGGCACGCGATCGCGATTGGAGCTACAGGTTATTTACAATGAGTAATGAAACGTTGTGCGATGTAGGATTTCAATTGTATTCAGTCAATGCAGCGGGCAGACACCCATCGGGAGCACATAGGTCCAGTGAGCTACCCAATGTAGTAGCCTATGTCCCTGGGACCAGAGTTATGCACTATGGTGTGTGGCCACAAGCAGCCAATACATACAAGCTGCAGAGCAAGCGATCTCAGGAGGGCAACGGCACCAGTATCGATACCCTGCCCCTGACCGGCTCCACCTCTCAGGCACCCGATGGCACCAACCGCCACGAGCCTGAAAGAGCAAACTGTGCTAAGGCGCAGCCCCCAAACCCCATCGCCACCAAGGCCATACCCGGGAATGAAGGGTCACCCGCAACAGTTCTCCCAAATGGGACCGGGACCAGCCAGGATCCCAAACCAAATAATGCCCAGGCAAGCGAGTCAGCAGTTCCCTGTGCACTGCTAGACAACTGCTCCTCAGGGAGCGCAAGGAAAGGACAGGGGGGTCACAGGCGTCTGTGAACCTGCCCGACGCTAGGAGCAACAGCAAAAGCCCCGAGAGCAGGCAACTTGAGCCAACCAGGTTCCCACTGCCAGCACTGGGCAGCATGCCACCACCAGACTACCTGGACACCATCCAGCAGTTGTGGTGCTAGTTCGTCCTCACGCACCGGTGCTGACACCTGTACTGATTCCAAGTATGTATCAAAATGTATCTCACCAGTCAAATGTAATGATGTAAATGAAAACTTTTTTTTCTGGACTTGAATGTACATGAATGTAATGAGCCACCGGCGTATTCTATATGTGGGGGGGGGTGGAAGAGAATGGAGTGGTCTGGACACACAAACAGAAACCACCAGCACCTCTACTGCCAATGAAACACCACCTACTCACCCAAGATAGAAACGGCCGGCCAAGGGTCAACCAGATAGAGCTAATGCCAGAGCAGAGTCAATGCAGAGGCGATTTGCACTCAAGGCTAGGGGGAGAGTGATGTCATATATCCTATATGGTTACTGCTTGCACTATTACAAGGTGTGCCACCAGATGGCACCGCAGTGGGAAACTTGCAGATTACCTGTACAGGTGTGCCAGGCCTCGTCTAAAAGGCAGGCCACCAGGTGTGATCCTCACTCTGGAGTTACCAATAAAGGACTAAGGTCACTACAGTTCAAGTACAATACATTGCCTGGTGGAGTCATTATCAGAGCATCCAAAGACATAACAAATCTTGCACTGTTTCCAAACCATGAAAATAGTCTCAAAGCAATTCAGGAAACCACTGCTTACAAAGGGAGTGCTGGAACTTTTAGTTTTAAGGTGACGTGATTTTAGTTTTGGATCCAAAATAAGTGCTTCATGTGCGAAAGCCTGAAGACGTGTTATGTGGATGGTTCTTCAGAAGCAGCCCAGTCACAGTATGTCGTATTTTACATGGTACAGTATGAATGAGCACTTCAACAATGTTTTGATGTGATATCACAAATAAGCCCTGTAATATAAGCAAAGGTAAAGATAAAGGGGGGAGAAATTCACTATCGTCCCATTTGGGTCATTTATTTTTAAAAGTTTGCGCCAAGAGCTAACGATTTCATACTTTAAAAAAATTCGCCGTTTGCATTCCAAGAAAGAAATAGAGTGTTAAACCAAGCTTTCCACTTCCTTCTTCGAGCGCTAATGGCAGCAGGTGGGGCGGAGACATCAGCAGCGCTGCCACATTCAAAGGGCCCTTCCCTCCCTTAAAGGGAAGGGCCATCGCTGCAGGCTCTGCAATATGAAGGGGACCTACCTGAACCACCAAGGGAGTGGCGAAACCAGGCGATCAGCCCTGCACTCAAACAGAGCGCCGGCCTGAATGATCGCGGGCAGGAACCCACGAAAAAAACAGCAACAAGAAATGTACGTTTTTTTTTAAAACTTACCTCGGCTACCTGGCCTTGAATCATCGCCCCCGAAGCGGCTGGTCGCCCAATCCGAACCTCCTGCAGCTGTCGGTGTTCTCGCCCGGTGTTGCAGCGGGGGCGGAAGTCAATTTCGGGTCCGGGACGCTAACGGGGTGATGTGCACAGCGATCACGTCACAATCTCCGGGCGCCGTCGCGAAAACCCCCGCCGAACATGGCGTGAGTCGATGTCAGATCCGTGTCTGGTCGCTAAGCCATTTGCGCCCAGTTAGCGCTCCCCGGGGTTCGCTAACGGGAGGTGCAAAGCACCCAATTTCTCCCCCATGGAATCCCTCTGTGTCTTCGAGTGTATTCGCCCACACTAATACCCGCACTATTGACAGGGCGCGAGGAATCTTTACTTTGAAGTTGGATTACCTCACAGAATATAGCTCCTACTCAACCAACCATGCAGTGAGAGGAGGAACCTGTCCCCAGAAGCTCGACAGAAAAAGTTAAGTAAGTTAACACCGAGGGTATTGGGTCATCAAGCACTCTCGAAGAACTCCTTAGGCTGCAGGAGCTAAGGAATACAGATGAAGCTGAAACGTGCAGGTTGCTGGAGCAGAGATGTATACAATAACACAGATTGGCATAGTGGTAATTCAGGAAACTCTCTGCACTGAAACATAAGAACATAAGAACATAAGAACATAAGAATTAGGAACAGGAGTCGGCCATCTAGCCCCTCGAGCCTGCTCCGCCATTCAATAAGATCATGGCTGAACTGGCCGTGGACTCAGCTCCACTTACCCGCCCTCTCCCCGTAACCCTTAATTCCCTTATTGGTTAAAAATCTATCTATCTGTGACTTGAATACATTCAATGTGCTAGCCTCAACTGCTTCCTTGGGCAGAGAATTCCACAGATTCACAACCCTCTGGGAGAAGAAACATCAGCCACTCAGCAAGTTTTGCAGACTGCCCTCAGCCGGATGGATATTAAACAGCAACATTGTGCACTACTCAATCAAGTATGGAACAAATTATGCCAAAAAATTATAATTTCTGTCCCATGGGATGTGTATAAATTGCGTATGCATCATTTTCAATTTGATGATACCCTTAAACGGATGATGGACTCCAAGTGCTTTTGTAATGGAAGCCCTGAAATGCTTTTTTCTGTGTCAGAGTTTTGTTATAGCATTAACCAAATTGCAGGTTATCTTTTCGGAGATGGGACCTGGATTCTCCTTTTGTTCACAGGCTGCTGGTCCCAATGCCCGTCAATGTGAAACCATCGCAGACCCACTGCTATTTCCTGCCAGAACCCTCCCGAGCCATGCCGGGCAGATTGGAGGTTGTAAAACTGTCCTTTATTGGGCCTGCCACCTCTGGAAGGGAGGGAAAAACAGTTCCGAGGCAGCCTTTAAAAGGCTTCAGCCAGCGAAAGGGACACTTTGCTTTTACAGCACCAGATACTGCGAGACGGCTGAGAAGGCAGCAGTTGACAATGACCAGATAATCTGATTTTTTGATTGAGGGATAAATATTGGCCAGGAGCTCTTCTTCAAAATAGTGCCGTGGATCTTTTACGTCCACCTGAGAGGGCAGACAGGGCCTCGGTTTAACGTCTCACCTGAGGCAGCAGTTTTGGGCATGGCGGCAGTGCTGGGGCATCTGAGGAGGCTGTGCTGTCTGAAGGCAGGAAAGGGAGGGGCTGCCACCATTGAGGGCAGGAATCTCTATGAGTGGTACAAGCTGTCTGTATGGAGGTTGGAGCAGGCAGTCAATGCAACCTCCATCACTCCAAGAATAATCACACAGGGCTGAAATAGCTTTAATGACCTCAATAAAATAAAGATTTGCATTTATATAGCGTCTTTCATGACCTCAGGACGTCCCAAAGCGCTTTACAGCCAATTAAGTACTTTTTGAAGTGTAGTCACTGTTGCAATGTAGGAAATGCAGCAGCCAATTTGCGCACAGCAAGCTCCCACAATCAGCAATGTGACAATGACCAGATAATCTGATTTTTTGATTGAGGGATAAATATTGGCCAGGAGACCAGGGATAACTCCCCAGCTCTTCTTCAAAATAGTGCCGTGGATCTTTTACGTCCACCTGAGAGGGCAGACAGGGCCTCGGTTTAACGTCTCACCTGAAAGAGGAAAATCCAAAAATCACCATCATTGTCATCAGGCTTTAACAGCAGCAAGCTCCTACTCAATCAGCCATGCAGCAGGAGGAGGATTCTTTAAGATAACTTACAAACTCTAAGATCACTTAAAAACTTTAAGATCACTTATAAACCATTAAACTTGTAAATTTACATCACCTACAAAAAACATTTAATTTGAGAACAGTAACAACAATAATAATAACAACAACAACAGCAGCAAAGAAAGGCTGTGTCCATCGCTCCTACACCTTATTCTAAGACCGCCCGCTGCGCTTAGTCTTGGCGACTCCACCCCTGCCCACAGGCGGTGGCGCAGCATTTCTTGGGTTGGTACCAAGCTTATTCTCTCGAACATCTCGGGTAATGCGCACTTCTTGGTGGGGGTGTGGACAGGCGGTAATGTGGAAGGCCCGGCTTGGGCCTCTTCAATGGCTGGTCTGGGAATAGGAGTGGGAGTGGCAGATTCTGTCAATGGGCGAGGGGTCTGGGCTTGTTACCTTATTGCAGCAGCTAACTCCGACATTCCCTCCCTCATGTGCCCTGACAGTGTCTCAACTACCTGCGACATTCCCTCCCTCATGTTCGCCGACAGTGTATTAGCTACCTATGACATTCCCTCCCTCATGTTCACCAATAGTGTGTTAACTACCTGCAACATGCCCTCCCTCATGTTCACTGACAGTGCATCAGCTACCTGCGATATTCCCTCCCTCATGAGCTCGGACAGTGTCCCCATTTCTCGTGAGAGTGTTGTTACTTCTCCCGACAGTCCCGATACCTCATCATCCATCCCACTGATGGTGTCCAGGAGTGATCGTGTAAGGTCAATGCTCTCCGCACTCATTGCCATCATCTGAACCACATCTGTTAGATGCTGCACCTCAGGAGAGCGCGGGCGAGCTCTCCTTCCCCTCCTCGCCGTGGGTGTGGCTTGTTGCATCCCACTGGGAACGGCAGCCTCAGACTGTACGAAACCATGGAATGTCCCACCAACACTCGTACCACTCAGGAAAGGGCCTGGCACTCAATGGGCGGCACCTGCACCTCCTCCAGAGTGAGTACAACAGTGGGGGCTTCATCCATCCCTTCCCCTGCCCCTCCCCCTCATCCCCATGCTCTTGGTCTGGAAGGTGAGATTGGAAGATGTTCTCTGCAGGCTCATCTGTGTGTGAATCTTCTTCTGTATCGGCTTCAGTCTTGTCAGGGTTGGCCTCAAGTTCTGCAAAATATAACAGAGCAGACAAATGGTTAGCAGCAGAGGAGGGGGCAGGGTGGGTGGTACGAGTGGGCTCACACAACGCAGGCAGCAGGCTCATTTGAAGGACCACGATGAATGATAGCACATTGCATCAACTGAAGCGTAACTGACGGAGACATCCCCATGAACCAAAGCATGGCTAGCCCGCGCAGTACTAAATATTTAGCAAAGCCAGAATGTGGAATTTGTAGGACTTACCGTCTCCCTCGAGTGTGGGCCCAGCTTGTGCAGTGGTGGCTACTTTTCTCCAGGCAGGACCCATCAAAGCGACGACCCTCTCTTCAAAGGGTGTCAGTGGGTGCAGCTTTTCCAGGCTTCCTCCTGTTCGAGTTCTTTCCCTTTTGTTATGTGCCACCTTTCTCTGCAAAGGTGAAAATATAACTTTTTAAAGCGGGTAGGCCCAAAATTCACCGTCCCCGAAGGAGTTTGGACGGTCGATTGGAAAAATCGATGGGCCGCCGCAGTCGGGTACTTTTCCCTCCCCGAACCATATTCAGCTCGGGGAGGATTTGAGTGGTGTTCACTTCCGCCTAAAAAGGCGTGGTGAAGCCACAGTAAAGGAAGGTTTCCAGCAGTGAGCTCTGCAGCGTGTGGGCCGCTGGAAAGGGACTTTAGTATGTGCAAGCCTCTAATAATGACTCCCGAGGTAAGGGTATTGTATTTGAACTGTAGTAACCTTAGTCCGTTTATTGTAGCTCCTTGAGTGAGGACTCAATGAGGTGAGCTCGCTTTTATACTGGGTTACCTGCAGTGTGCAGGTGACCTTTAGGTCTCCACCAGTAGCACCCTCTGGTGGTACAGGTATGGTGTATTTATGTGAAGGTACATTCAGTGGTCTAGTGTTACAGTACATACATTATACATACACAACACTCCCCACTAAGTCTTGTGCCACAGGCTTTTGCACTGTCTGCTCTGGCCCTCAACTTGAGTGCCCAAAGCCCTTGCACTTGGGAATGGCTCTCTCCCTCTGGACCCCCAAGTCCTTATTGCCATGACATTGGGAAGTGGTCGGCAGTGGACGGTTGGAGGTTGTAGTGAGGGTTGAGTGGGTTCTGGGTGTGATCCATGTGTCCATGGCTACATACATCCATTTCCCCCCCCACCGTACATAGACCATGTGTGTGGCTCAACACCTGCATTGGCATAGATGTACAGAGAATAAAGAATCAGGTTGGGTATGTCACTATTTTAGAGTTCAGCAGGGGTGGAGCAAGCACATGGTGTTGCGGTCTGGCCCCTGGGGTATGGGTGCAGGTAGGTGAGGACGTTTAGTGGTGGGCAGAGCTACAGGAGCGTGTGGCCTCCTTGTCCTCCTTTGAGGGCTGCAGGGTCTCCTTGCTGCCCTTCAGCGGTGGTGAAAGTCTGGTCATAGAAACACAGAAACATAGAAAATAGGTGCAGGAGTCGGCCATTCGGCCCTTCGAGCCTGCACCACCATTCAATAAGATCATGGCTGATCATTCCCTCAGTACCCCTTTCCTGCTTTCTCTCCATACCCCTTGATCCCTTTAGCCGTAAGGGCCATAAGTAAGTCCCTCTTGAATATATCCAATGAACTGGCATCAACAACTCTCTGCGGCAGGGAATTCCACAGGTTAACAACTCTCTGAGTGAAGAAGTTTCTCCTCATCTCAGTCCTAAATGACCTACCCCTAATCCTAAGATTGTGTCCCCTGGTTCTGGACTTCCAGAACATCGGGAACAATCTACCCGCATCTAACCTGTTCCATCCCATCAGACTCTTGTATGTTTCTATGAGATCCCCTCTCATCCTTCTAAACGCCAATGTATAAAGGCCCAGTCGATCCAGTCTCTCCTCATATGTCAGTCCAGCCATCCCAGGAATCAGTCTGGTGAACCTTCGCTGCACTCCCTCAATAGCAAGAACGTCCTTCCTCAGATTAGGAGACCAAAACTGAACACAATATTCCAGGTCATCCCAGGTTCCGCCGGGAGGGCTGGAGGGTGCTGGCCTCTTGCTCCCGGTGCTGGCCCTGGTAGCCAGTGGGGGTAGGGCCGATCTGGGGCAGGGCGCCAGTGATGGTGCCTGTGCCATCCATTGATCGCTGGCCCTACAGTGGGTATGCTCCCACTGTATGTGTGGCCACTCTCCCTGGGGCATCACATTGGTCCCAGAGGCGCAGGCTGCATGATCGGGTAGCCCGCTGGACCTGGGTGCTTCCCACGAGAGGTTACCTTTGGCTTTGTCGGCGTGCATGTAGAACCCGGCATCATATATCATTTCATCATTAGCATTCATGATACATTGGTTCCAACTGCAATCAGCCGACTCGACATTGTTATTTGACTTTACAGTTTCACATTTGTCAATTACATCACTTTCCTGTGTACTATCAGC
The DNA here is from genome assembly GCF_044704955.1 of Pristiophorus japonicus. Taxonomy (NCBI): domain Eukaryota; kingdom Metazoa; phylum Chordata; class Chondrichthyes; family Pristiophoridae; genus Pristiophorus; species Pristiophorus japonicus. Next base: position 19,703,408 of record NC_091997.1, read on the forward strand.
ATCTCTGTGCAAGGTTACATTTGGATACCTGCATTTGTTAGTTACATTTTTTTCATTCGCATTACCAGCATGACCGTTCAACAGTACATTTATCTACTTGCATTCGTTGATTGTATCTTTTACGTTAGTGTCACTGGCATTGCTGTACCAAGAGTGGAACTGTCCCTTTAATTGTTCTGGGTTGCCGGTCTCCTTTAAAAGGGCCTTGCAATCTTTACCCCAATCCGGTTCGCTGCTCGGCATTACGTGTTGCTCCCTCAACGCTGCCCCTCGTGGTCTGGTCTCGGCTATCTTGGTTTCAGGTGCTTCACCTCATGGTGCGGGCGCCATCTTCTTTCTCTCAACAAGGTAGGCTGCGTTGATCCTTTTCTCCCCAGGTTCTGCCACGGAAGCCTGGAATCTACCTTCTGCGCCGATCTCATTGTGCGAGGCCCCTTGGGGAAGAGTGACCATAATATGGTGGAATTCTGCATTAGGATGGAGAATGAAACAGTAAATTCAGAGACCATGGTCCAGAACTTAAAGAAGGGTAACTTTGAAGGTATGAGGCGTGAATTGGCTAGGATAGATTGGCGAATGATACTTAGGGGGTTGACTGTGGATGGGCAATGGCAGACATTTAGAGACCGCATGGATGAATTACAACAATTGTACATTCCTGTCTGGCGTAAAAATAAAAAAGGGAAGGTGGCTCAACCGTGGCTATCTAGGGAAATCAGGGATAGTATTAAAGCCAAGGAAGTGGCATACAAATTGGCCAGAAATAGCAGCGAACCTGGGGACTGGGAGAAATTTAGAACTCAGCAGAGGAGGACAAAGGGTTTGATTAGGGCAGGGAAAATGGAGTACGAGAAGAAGCTTGCAGGGAACATTAAGGTGGATTGCAAAAGTTTCTATAGGTATGTAAAGAGAAAAAGGTTAGTAAAGACAAACGTAGGTCCCCTGCAGTCAGAATCAGGGGAAGTCATAACGGGGAACAAAGAAATGGCAGAACAATTGAACAAGTACTTTGGTTCGGTATTCACTAAGGAGGATACAAACAACCTTCCGGATATAAAAGGGGTCAGAGGGTCTAGTAAGGAGGGGGAACTGAAGGAAATCTTTATTAGTCGGGAAATTGTGTTGGGGAAATTGATGGGATTGAAGGCCGATAAATCCCCAGGGCCTGATGGACTGCATCCCAGAGTACTTAAGGAGGTGGCCTTGGAAATAGCGGATGCATTGACAGTCATTTTCCAACATTCCATTGACTCTGGATCAGTTCCTATGGAGTGGAGGGTAGCCAATGTAACCCCACTTTTTAAAAAAGGAGGGAGAGAGAAAACAGGGAATTATAGACTGGTCAGCCTGACCTCAGTAGTGGGTAAAATGATGGAATCAATTATTAAGGATGTCATAGCAGTGCATCTGGAAAATGATGACATGATAGGTCCAAGTCAGCATGGATTTGTGAAAGGGAAATCATGCTTGACAAATCTTCTGGAATTTTTTGAGGATGTTTCCAGTAAAGTGGACAAAGGAGAACCAGTTGATGTGGTATATTTGGACTTTCAGAAGGCTTTCGACAAGGTCCCACACAAGAGATTAATGTGCAAAGTTAAAGCACATGGGATTGGGGGTAGTGTGCTGACGTGGATTGAGAACTGGTTGTCAGACAGGAAGCAAAGAGTAGGTGTAAACGGGTACTTTTCAGAATGGCAGGCAGTGACTAGTGGGGTGCCGCAAGGTTCTGTGCTGGGGCCCCAGCTGTTTACATTGTACATTAATGATTTAGACGAGGGGATTAAAAGCAGTATCTCCAAATTTGCGGATGACACTAAGTTGGGTGGCAGTGTGAGCTGCGAGGAGGATGCTATTAGGCTGCAGAGTGACTTGGATAGGTTAGGTGAGTGGGCAAATGCATGGCAGATGAAGTATAATGTGGATAAATGTGAGGCTATCCACTTTGGTGGTAAAAACAGAGAGACAGACTATTATCTGAATGGTGACAGATTAGGAAAAGGGAAGGTGCAACGAGATCTGGGTGTCATGGTACATCAGTCATTGAAGGTTAGCATGCAGGTACAGCAGGCGGTGAAGAAAGCAAATGGCATGTTGGCCTTCATAGCGAGGGGATTTGAATACAGGGGCAGGGAGGTGTTGCTACAGTTGTACAGGGCCTTGGTGAGGCCACACCTGGAGTATTGTGTACAGTTTTGGTCTCCTAACTTGAGGAAGGACATTCTTGCTATTGAGGGAGTGCAGCGAAGATTCACCAGACTGATTCCCGGGATGGCGGGACTGACCTATCAAGAAAGACTGGATCAACTGGGCTTGTATTCACTGGAGTTCAGAAGAATGAGAGGGGACCTCATAGAAACGTTTAAAATTCTGACGGGTTTAGACAGGTTAGATGCAGGAAGAACGTTCCCAATGTTGGGGAAGTCCAGAACCAGGGGTCACAGTCTGAGGATAAGGGGTAAGCCATTTAGGACCGAGATGAGGAGAAACTTCTTCACCCAGAGAGTGGTGAACCTGTGGAATTCTCTACCACAGAAAGTTGTTGAGGCCAATTCACTAAATATATTCAAAAGGGAGTTAGATGAAGTCCTTACTACTCGGGGGATCAAGGGGTATGGCGAGAAAGCAGGAAGGGGGTACTGAAGTTTCATGTTCAGCCATGAACTCATTGAATGGCGGTGCAGGCTAGAAGGGCTGAATGGCCTGCTCCTGCACCTATTTTCTATGTTTCTATGTTTCTTCCCTTGGTGTCTTGCCACTGGAGCCCGGAAGGTGAGGTCTGGTCGTTCAGGTTGGATCATCTCGCCGTTGAGTTGTGCAGTCTGTGTCGTTGCCACGCAGTCGAGTTAGACGGTAGGATTTCCAGGTGCTGAGATGGAACCAAGTTTGGGGCCGCGTAGGAAGTCGATCGCCGGGGCCTGGAGGCTTTCCCAGCTCCAACAGATTTGGATTTGCTTCATCCATCTTCTCCCAGTTGGGCCATCACCAGCAATGATCCAAAAAGGTAGCTTGTGCATCGTGTCGCCATGGGACACTTGGACATCCACGCTGCCAACGACTGGGATGGCGTCTTTTGTGTAAGCGAGCTGCTTCGTCTCGATTGGGAGCATTTTGAGTCGTTTGGCGGGATTGTCCCAGAGTTTCTAGAAGGTCGTCTGATTGATCAGTGATTGGCTTGCCCCTGTGTTGACCTCCATCAAGACTGGAACACCATTGATTTCTACTTCCATTTTCCACGGTGAACTCTCGGTGGAGCAGGTATACACTCTGTACACCTCTTCCAGGGGCTGAGCCGCTCCATAGACTCTCTCTTCATCTTCATCAGCGCTGGAGCCCAGGTGATCGGCCAACTCTTCAGCGACTCGGTGAGTAAAATTCTTTCTACACATTCGGTGGAGATGACCTTTAGTGTTACAGCCTTTGAAAGTATAGTCTTTGTATCGACACTGGTGATTTTCTTCACAGCGCCAGCATAGGGCTAGCCGGTTGGCCCCATGTGGCAGACTTAGGGTTGCGGGACTCGGGGCAGCAGCCTTGCCTCTGAAAGGCACCACTCGGTTCACTGTACTTGTCGGGTTAGAGTCCTGGGGGTGAGTCATCATCCTCTTGGAATCACAGGCCGAGATCATGAACGCCTGGCTCACTTTAATTGCCTTCTGCAGGGTGACCGTAATGTCCGCAGAGAGCAGCTTGTGGAGGAGGCCTTCTTGGCCGATTCCAATAACAAAGATGTCCCTTAGTGCTTCGGTGAGGTGGTCGCCAAAATCACACGGTGCAGCCAATCGTCTCAGGTCTGCAGCATATTTTGCAATTTCTTGGCCTTCGAACCGCCAGTGGGTGTAGAACCGGTGTCTGGCTGTGAGGATGCTCTCTTTAGGTTTGAGCTGTTCCTATATTATTGTTACGAGCTCCGTGTAAGTTTTGGTTGTCATCTTCGCTGGGGCTAGCAGGTCCCTGACGAGGCCATGGACAGTGGGCCCACAACTGCTCAGCAGGATAGCTCTGCGCTTATCAGCCAACGAGGTCGGATCGTCTCCTGCTAGGTCATTTGCAATGAAAAAGTGTTCGAGGCCTTTCCACAAAGGCATCCCAAACTTCCCCATCAGCGAATTGTTGAAAGTTGCGCGTGGAAATTCGTAATCTCATCGCCAGTTGTAGTATATGCAAGCACTCTAATAATGACTCCATGAGGTAAGGGTTTGTACTTGAACTGTAGTGACCTTAGTCCGTTTATTGCAGCTCCTTGAGTGAGGACACAATGAGGTGAGCTCCGTTTTATACTTGGTTATCTGCAGTGTGCAGGTGACCCTTAGGTCTCCACCAGTAGCACCCTCTGGTGGTACAGGTACGGTGTATACAGTGTGAAGGTACATTCAGTGGTCTAGTGTTACAATGCATACATTATACATACACAACAGGGACTACCACAGCGACATTCACTGAGGAAAAGGTAGGACTTTTCCCGGCAGTGAGGTTTTCAATGCGGTGCTCAAATGCAACACCGCTGAGGCCCTTTGGTTGGTAAAAAGTTTTATTACTTATTATTGTTTTTATTTCATTTTCCAGCATGCATCCACAGTATTTTTCTTTTGATATAGTTTTATTAATTATTAGTGTTTTTATTTCATTTCCCAGCATCCGCAATATTTAACTTTTGATATAGTTTTATTAATTATTTTGGCTCCATTAAACCTGCTGAGTGCTGCTCAGAGGTTTGCACACACCCCTGTACTTTTGTACAACTTTCAGGTCTGACTCTTTAGTGGAGCCCTGTGGGCTGCAGAGACCTGCTTGGCAGGGTTCACCCTGAGGATGGGAGAAGTGTTGGGAGGGAGACACCTGGGGTACACCTGGTCAGAAGCAGGGCGGTACGCAGGAGAAGGCGTCGCCGTCAGCACCGTGCAGACAGGCAGCGAGCAAGATAGGCAGCAGCCATGATTTGTTCATTCTATGCCAGACCAGTGTGCCCGTCATCTTCACCGGCCCGAATCAGGATTGTGGTTGGCTGCTTGGGGACAAGGGATATCCCCTGTCCACTTGGCTGCTCATTCCTCTACGGAACCCCAGGACAGCGTCAGAACATGCATACAATGACACTCATTGTGCCACCAGGTGCATCATCGAGCAGTGCATAGGCATCCTTAAGCAGAGGTTCCGGTGCCTGGACGTTCTGGTGGCGCCTTGCAGTACTCTCCTCAATGGGCCTCCATAATCATCGTGGTCTGCTGCATGCTGCACAACCTGGCCATCATGAGGGGACAGCCGCTGGAGGTCAAGCTAGCAGTACCACCTGAAGAGGAGGAAGAGGAAGTGCAGGAGGAGGAGAAGGAAGAGGAGAAGGAGGAGGCGGATCCCTGTCGCCCCAGAGCTAGGAGGCGTCAACCCATTGCCACCCTGAGAGGGCCGGGTGCAAACTGGCCAGCACCCTCCTTGGAGGGTGCGTCCTCACATAAAGGGAGGTGCCTGACACCTCCCTTGCAATCTCCCTCCATGCATTATGTACTACCTGTCTGCCAGATCTCCCCACATCAGGAAAGAGTATTCTTCTTCTGTCCTCCACACCGTCCATCAGTGTCTCCAGCTCCATATCAGTGAACCTGTTGGCTCTCCTTGCACCTCTTACACCAGCCATCCTTCCAACCTCCTTCCCCCCTCAGGGTCTTGCTGCAAACCTTGGCCTTTAAAAAAGGCCAGGGAGCAGCTGCCTCATTAGAAACCCTTACCTGCATGCTGAATTTCTCAGTGGTGATAATGCTCAAATTAAGACAGCAACACCAATGAAAAATCCACTTTGGAAGGGTTCATTAGCACTGGAACCTATTTCTTCACTTTTGAAGCTGAATATGGGGTGGCCCAGCCACTCAAAAGTTTCGGCGCTAATGGCCACAAAAAGGTGAGGGGCAGCACCAGCTTTCCAGCGGTACTGAATTTCAGGCCTGAGATCTTTCTGCTGGGTGGGACATATACAGATGGTCACATTTACAATTGCAATTCCATTGAATAAATTAAAATATTACTTACACTAACTACTTGACCAAGGTCCTGCCACTTTTTGCTCTGGCCTCCAGACCTCAGGGTGATCACTATTGCACAGTAATCTTCCGCAAGTTGGTTCCAGCGTTTTTTCATTTCTTTTGGTGAAACTTTTACGTGACCTCTGCTGATGTCCAGCTCGTGCCATCTGGCCTCAATTAGAGTAACTAATGCCTCCTGTGAGAAATTCTTGGTCCTTGAGCTGCATTGCACATTGTATTGCAGCTCCGATTTTTCCAATGAGATTTAAAGTTCACACACACAACTTGCTCTTTAAAAACGGCCGAATGCAGACCAGGAGGTGTAGTGGGCATGCACGCCCATAGCAGTCAGGTCAAAGACGTCATTTTTTTTCCCCGCGCATGTGCAGAAGGAAGGACATCGTTTTTTTGGCACAGACATTAGGCTCCACCCCCCGAAGCTAAAGGACAGGCTGCACGCCGCCAAATTCAAAAAATAGAACGGGGAAACTGGCTAGTTATTTTTTTGGAGTAATCGGGGCCCAAAAACACTCTTGTAGTACGCCAAAAAACGGCATTGGGGAAAATTGAGCCCATGATTAGCAACTTTAGGATTTCTACTACAAATAAGTTGGTGTTACATATTTGCTTAGTATCTTTAAATGAAAACAAGATCTGATTGGCTGATCTGTTGTCTTTTGAAGACTGGAGAGAGAGCTTGTGGAAACACAAAAATAATTCCAGTAGATTAAAAATAATTGACAAGACTTTTTCTGCTCTGCTGGAAATACTAGGCAGATCAGGCAGCATCTGTGGAGGGAGCAACAGAGTTAACGTTTCAGGTTGGTGACCTTTTGTCACAACTGGAAATGGTTAGAAATGTATCCGCTTTTAAGCAAGTGCAGAGGTGGGGAAAGGGGAGGATAGAAGGAAAAAACAAAAGGGAAGATCTGTGATAGATTGGAAGGCAGGGAATGTTTAAATGACAAAAGGGAGGATGGTACAAGGCAGAAAGGGGTGGCACTGTTATTAATTGATCTTGTATGAGTGCTAACGTGATCCGAGGTGGTTGGAGGTGTAATGTCTGTAAGCTTGTAATGTTTGTAGCTCCACACTGTGGATGTGGACTTATTGTGTACTGCAACTAGAGAGTTAATAATTAAACAGAAGCAGCAGGTTCCGGAGACTTCTGAGAGAGCTGCCTGCCATGTTAGAAAGCTGTGTGTGCTGTGCACTGTGAATATATCATATTTGGTGGCGAGGTGGGATTTTTCGGATGATTTAGAGCTGAAATTTTGTTGGTGAAGGATTCAGCCAGCCGACAGAGAGACTTTGGGAGCTTCTCTGTCTTTGGAAAAAGCTACAAAATTCGAGGTAAAACACAGCACACAGTGTGAACAGCTAGAAATTAAAATGGCAGCACCCACAGGTGTAATGGGACATTTGGGTGAATATAGACACAACCGGGAACGTTTTAAAGTGTATGTGGATCGGCTAGAGATGTATTTCACTGCAAATAACATAATCGAAGTTCCAGACAATGCAGTCCAGAATCAGGCGATATTGGAATGGAAGCGAGCTATCTTCTTATCTGCAGCTGGACCGGAATTGTATGAAACCCTTGTAAATTTGCTTGTGCCTGACGAACCAAAGGATACAATGCTTAAAGAGATTTTAACGAAGCTGGAGCAGCACCATAACCCCAAACCGTTAGAAATTACTGAAAGCTATCGTTTCGGTATACGGGATCAAAGATTGATGAATGTATCAGTGATTACATTGTAGCATTAAAAAAGCTGTAATTTTTGAAACTTTCAAAACTGAGCATTGCGGGATCATTTTGTTTGTGGGCTGAAAAATGATGCGATCAGAAGAAAGTTATTGACGACGGATGACTTGACTTTTGAGCTTGCTTGTCAGACAGCGAGGTCGATGGGCATGGCTGATCAATATTCCCAAGAATTAAATAATAATTACGGTCATCAGTCAACCGAGGTGAATCGCCTGCAGATTCAAGGTAAAAGGTGGTGGCGGCCCAAAGTCTCAGAAACTGGAAATTCTAACAGAGCATCGAAGTTGTGCTATAGGTGCCTGGGACAACACATTGCTCAAAGTTGTCCACATGTGAAAGCAGAGTGTTTCTTCTGCAGAAAGATTGGGCATCTTGCGAAGGTATGCCAACTGAAGGGTAAACCAGCTTTCAAAGCTATGAGTCCAGAGTTCAAACTATGAATAGTAATCCCCAGAGATTACATAGCATGGAAGAACAACAACAGGAAGTGGAGATGTTAGAGTTACACGTCATCAGGAGCACGAGATTAATGGACAGCGATTCGGAAAGTATCACAATCCATATAGATGTTGCGGGATTCAAGATACCAATGGAAATCGACACTGGTGCATCTGTGAGTGTCGTACTGGAGTCGCTGTACCTCGACAAATTGCGTGATTTCCCACTGGAGAAATCCAAGATAGAGCTGCGAGGCTACTCGGGAGAGAAAATTCCTGTGGTAGGTCATATCACCGTACTGGTGAAATATAAGGATCAATTTCAGAGCTTGCCTCTAATAGTAGTGAAAGGAGACAAACCTGCCTTACTAGGAAGAAATTGGTTGAGATCACTGAAGCTGGATTGGAGTGAGATTTTTCGTGTTGAAACAAGATTTTGATCGACAGATGATGTTATCAAGAAGTTTCCGAAGGTGTTCTGCGAAACGGGCAGTCCGATCCAAGGCTTCAAGGTGAGTGTCAGGGTACAGAAGGACGCTAGATCGGTTTACTACAAGCCACGTTCCGTACCATATGCACTCAAGGAGAAAGTTGAGCAAGAACTCAAAAGACTAGAGACTGAGAACATTATTTGTAAGATAGATCGATATAATTGGGCTACACCCATTGTTGTTGTATCTAAGTCCGATGGTAAGGTAAGATTGTGTGGTGATTATAAAGTAGCAATTAATTAAGAAAGTGTAAACCAGGTTCTAGAGGGTAATGTCCCCTATACATTGCCGAATATAGAAGATTTGTTCACAATACTAACAGGTGGTCAGATCTTCTCAAAATGGGATCTTACGAATGCCTACTTACAGCTTGAACGAGATGAGCAGTCCATTTAGGCCTGTATCAATTTAAAAGCTACAGTTTGAAGTATCTTCCGCCCCTGCCATATTCCAAGGGGTGATGAACCAGTTTTTGCAAGATATTGAAGGGATAATATGTTATTTGGATGACATATTAATTTCAGCACCAAATAGGTAAATGCATAATAACATATTGAATGAAGTCCTTAAACAGCTAGAGAAGCACAGAATACGTGTGTCTGCTCGTAAGTGTGAGTTATTTCAAAACTCAGTGGAATACTTAGGGTACAGAGCAGACAAAGATAGTTTACATCCAACCATGGGAAAACTGGATGCAATTAGAAATGCACCCACTCCCAGGAATGTCACTGAACTTCATTAATTTTTGGGTCTTTTGAACTATTATGGGAAGTTCCTACCAAATTTGGCTACAGTATTACATCCACTGAATGAACTATTGAAAAAACAGTTCCATTGGAAGTGGTCATAAGAATGCGATATAGCATTCAAGGAGTGCAAAAGCAAATTGGTAGAGAGCACCATGTTAGTTCACTATGACATATCGAAGGAGATTAAGCTAGCATGTGATGCCTCTTCATATGAAGTTGGGGCAGTGATCTCTCATGTATCATGTAGTGGGGAGGAGATACCAATTGCTTTTGCTTCACGCACTCTCAGTGCCAGTGAGAGTAATTATGCGCAAATCGAAAGGGAAGCCTTGACATTCATTTTTGGGGTCAAGAAGTTTCACAAATACTTGTATGCTCATAAGTTTACCATCGTTACGGACCATAAGCCCCTAACAACAATCCTCCATTCAAAGTCCCCAGGTCCAACATTAGCTGCAGCCCGAATGCAGAAATGGGCTTTGATTTTGTCAGCATATATATTTGATATTGAATATAGACGATCAGCTGATCACAGTCATGCTGATGCTATGTCTAGATTGCCTTCCCCATCACAAGTTGCACCCAATAGGAAAGAAGTGTTTTATTTTTCATACATTGATGAATTGCCAGTCACAGCTGAAGAGATTGGTAGAGCAACCAAACGTGACCCAGTGATGTCAAAGGTGTATGATTATATTGCAAATGGTTGGCCAAACCATGTAACAGACAAAGACACTCATCCGTTCTTCATTCGAAGGAATGAATTATCAGTCGATAAAGATTTTATCATGTGGGGTTGCAAGAGTGGTTATACCAAATAAATTCAGGTCCAAATTATTAGGAGACCTCCATGACTAGCACTTAGGAATGTGCTTGACCAAGAGTTTTGCATGCAGTTTTTTATGGTGGCCAGGTCTTGATAAAGATATAGAGTACATCATGAGTCAGTGTATGACATGTCAATCGGTATGCAAGCAACCACTATCAGTACCATTACAGCCATGGAAATGGCCTCCCAGGGTGTGGCAAAAGCTACATATTTATTTTGCTGAGTTAGAAGGACGACATTGTGATTGATTCCCAATGTGGAAAATAACAAGTAAAACAGTGGACATTTTACGAAGATTATTTTCTTTATTTGGCCTCCCTGAAGAAATTGTTTTGGATAATGGACCACAATTTCGTTCCAAAGAATTTGCACAGTTCACGAGCAAAAATGGGATGACACATACCAAGGTTCCACCATAACACCCTGCTTCAAATGGTGCAGCAGAGCGCACTGTACCAATTGTAAAACGTGCCCTCATAAAACAAATGTTGGATCCAAATCCAAAGAAACGACAGTTGTCATTGGATCACAAATTGGCTAATTTTTTGATTACATTTCGTAATACTCCTCATACAACTACTGGTAGAACACCAGCAGAGTTGTTTCTCAAATGACAGCCACGAACCAGATTCTCGATGTTAAAACCAAATTTGGCACAGTCTGTAGAAGAGACACAATTAAGACAGAAAGAGAATCATGATAGAGGTAGCGTAAAAGAGAGAAGAGTGAAATTAAACCAGAAGGTAAGAGTGAAGAATGGTTAAAGTGGTTACTAGGATGATTGGTGAAGATATGTGGTCCTCGTACATATTTGGTAAAGATGTTTGATAATGGGCAGGTTAGGTTTGTTCATATTGATCATATTTTACCGACAGACATGGAAGGAATTGAAGGTGGGAATGATTGAATTATTTCTGACTCATCAGATAGTTTTGATATACCAGTAGCAAATCCTAAATCCTATGTACTGGAAACAAATCCAGGAGAGATTCAGAATGTAAGTCTGAGTCCAAGTCAGGAAAACAAACAACCTGAAGTGAGAGTGGGTTCAAATGAAAATCAAGGAAATTCCTTGGAGGAAAACGTTCCTCAGGATGAGCCTCGCATGAGTTTAAATTCAACACTATGTTTGGAAGGTTCTGTTCGAGAGCGAAGGTATCTTCTTCGAATCAGAAAACAAGTGGTTAAGTTAAATTTGTAAATATGAAAAAAAAATGTCTATATCCTGTGTTATGTATAAACATGCAAGTTATGTATGATGTTTGTTATAATAACTTCTTCATTAAGGAGGGAGAAGTGTAATGTCTGTAAGCTTGTAATGTTTGTAGTGCCACACTGTGGTAGTGGACATATTGTGTACTGCAACTACAGATTTAATAATTAAACAGAAGCAGCAGGTTCCGGAGACTTCCGAGAGAGCTGCCTGCCATGTTAGACAGCTGTGTGTGCTTGTGCTCTGTGAATATATCACAGGAGGGAGGAATGAATGACAGCTTGAACTGAAGTAAAGAAGGTTGACATAGAACAGGATCCAGGTTGTTCAATGCTGGGAGGCATTCACAGCATGGATGAAAGCAGTCCAATTTATTTCAACTATGTTCCCAGAAGAAGAGGTGGAGTATAAAACTGTCTTGCTTCCAACAAGAAGAGAGATTAGAATGATTTGTTCTCCAATGAAAAGTAGTTATGCGAAATAGATTCCCATCAAAGTAGCTTAATGCCAGATTTATTCACGCCTTTAAAAATAAGCTTGAAGCATTTTTGTTTAAAAAAAACAGCTTCCCTGTTATTGGGCAATTAAGGACACACATGATCAAATACTCTTTAAAAAAAAATCTTAGCTTATATATTTTGAGTGTTGATCATTTTCTTGCCCAAATACTGCAGAGTTGATCATTGCATTTTAGCCAGTATAGTTTATTTTAGTCACTCTGTATATTTGATTATAAGTTCAAACTAGCTGTCAATGATTATTGTTACTGAAGTAAAGACAGCAGTTTAAACAAACATCAGGGGACAGATCACACTTGTTTTAGTTTAACTTCTATTTTCATGTAAATTGAAGGAATGACGCAATCAGCACTGTAAGCAGATACGCCAAAAGGTCGGTGTTTCGGTGTTTTGGAGATCCGGTCTGTGTGCCAAAGTCTGCCAACAAAAATCAGAGTGATGGGACCAGTCTGCCGTCAGTGCTGCACCAACCTGAATCCTGCTGCTAGAGGAAGTGATGCTAGTCATCTGGTGTCTCGGGATCCACGGAGACTCGCACTTTTGGGCCTCTGCGAAGGCCCACGTATCCCAGGGGCGCAGGCGGTCCACAAGCGCCCCTGGGATCACATGGGCCGGCCCAGCCAATGGAAGAAGGAGGGTCCCCATTCATGCTTCTGGGGATTCCGTATGGAATCCCCATAAGCATGAATGAGGATCACATAAAAAAACCACATTTACATACCAAATTTAAAAAAAGCATTACATATTTAAAATTTATTAAAATACCATTTAATTACACATTTAAAACAAAAATTTAATTTTGTGAAAAATAAATGTAACATTTTAGAGGGGCTAAAAATAACCGTAACTTGTTCTAATGTTTAAATAATTTAAAAAAATATATTTTTATATTCATTTAAACTCTTACGTCTGCTTTTACCAGGCTTCAGAATTTTACGGGCATTCGCTCAGCAGTAGTTGGGTAAAAATAGCCCAACTTTCTGCCCGTGGATGTGCTTTTCCCGGGGTTGCTGACGATCTGGCAAGAAGATTTTTGACTGATCGCAAGTTCCGGGTTTTCGCGTGTGCACCCGCAGGCCATTGTATACTGTCGGCAGGAAGCCACACAGGAACAGGAATTGCTGCGAATGGCCAGAATCACTTGCACTGGCAGCAGGACTCGGGCAGGAGGGACAATGAAGTGAGAGGAAAGAGGGGGGCAGGGCGGGGGCTGGAGGATGTGGATGGCAATGAAAGGGGGAGGGAAGGAAGAAATTAATGGGGAGAAGAAAGAGGGGAATGAAACAAAGGAGAGGGAGAATTCATGGCAGTGAAAGGGGAAAGGGAAATGGGCAGGAATGAAAGAAATAGATGCCAATGAAAAGGAGAAGGAAGGGGATGGGAAATGGATGGTGATGATAGGGAAAAGAAATTCAGAAATGAAAGGGGCAGAGAACAGGTGAGAAGCTGAAGCAGTGCTTTGAGGTGGGGATGAGGGAGAGTGCCAGTGTACAGGAGTGGGGAGGCAGCATTAACTGATGGAGGGATGGAGGAGTTCAAGTTTGAACTGCGGTGGTTGGAGGACCATCGGCATGATCTGAGGGGGCTGGAGGGAGAAAAGAGTGGCAGTTTGAATTGAAGGGGAAGAGGCGTACTGGTTTGGATATGATTGCCAGGGGCGGGGAGCGGTGGAAGAAGAGTGCCAATTTGAACAGAGGTGGAGATAGAGAGGAATGTCAGCTTGAACAGGGGGGTGGGTTGGATGAAGAGTGTCATGTTTGAGCTGAGGAGGGAGAGGAAGAAGGGTGCCAGTATGAACTAGGAGGGTTGGAGAACGAGAGAGTAGCTCTGTGAAAAGGTGGGGAGTTGGATGTGGGGTAGTGACTATTGAGCAAAGTTTTGGGAAGTGAGGATCGGGTTGGTCTATTAAAAACCCAACCATGATTGTTTTTCAATTGTGAAGTATAAAATGCTTCAAATTAAGCATAATGCACTATTTTAATGTGAAAATTCAGAATTTCCTTGGGGACCATTCCTCCCGTACTCCATTACAATTTCAGGTCTATTATACATTCCTCCAGGTTCAGTGGTATCAATTGCTTTTGAAAACATTCTGTGCAGATTACTTTGATGGGAGTTGACACACACTGCCTTATATCTACCTGTACAATAGCAGGACCTATGGATGTAACAATACTACCTCCTTGTGACCAGAACCTGATATTCATGTCTTTCACCAATGTACTTCTTCAATCTCTCTGAGGCAGACTGAGTAAACACTTGCTGTGGTGAGGCTTAATTCCAATCGTTAAGAACATAAGAACATAAGAAATAGGGGCAGGCGTAGGCCATACAGCCCCTCGAGCCTGCTCCGTCATTCAATAAGATCATGGCAGATCTGATCATGGACTCAGCTCCACTTCCCTGCCTGCTCCCCATAACCCCTTATCCCCTTATCGTTTAAGAAACTGTCTATTTCTGTCTTAAATTTAATCAATGTCCCAGCTTCCATAGCTCTCAGAGGCAGTGAATTCCACAGATTTACAACCCCCTGAGAGAAGAAATTTCTCCTCAGCTCTGTTTTAAATGGGCGGCCCCTTATTCTAAGATCATGCCCTCTAGTTCTAGTCTCCCCCATCAGTGGAATCATTCTCTCTGCATCCACCTTGTCAAGCCTCCTCATTATCTTATACGTTTCGATAAGATCACCTCTTATTCTTCTGAATTCCAATGAGTAGAGGCCCATCCTACTCAACCTTTCCTCATAAGTCAACCCCCTCATCCCCAGAATCAACCTTGTGAACCTTCTCTGAACTGTCTCCAAAGCAAGTATATCTTTTTGTAAATATGGAAATTAAAACTGTACGCAGTATTCTAGGTGTGGCCTCACCAATACGTTATATAGCTGTAGCCTGCTTTTATACTCCATCCCCTTTGCAATAAAGGCCACGATACCATTGGCCTTCCTGATCACTTGCTGTACCTACATACTATCCTTTTGTGTTTCATGCACAACTACCCCCAGGTCCCGCTGTACAGCGCCACTTTGCAATCTTTCTCCATTTAAATAATAACTTGCTCTTTGATTTTTTTCTGCCAAAGTGCATGACCTCACACTTTCCAAAGATTATAGTCCATCTGCCAAATTTTTACCCACTCATTTAGCCTGTCTATGACTTTTTGCAGGTTTTTTGTGTCTTCCTCACACGCCTTCCAGCAATTTGGACTTTTTGCTAACAGTACTGAAATGGCCCTTATCAAAGTCACAAATAGCATCCTATGTGACTGTCACCGCATAAACTATCCCTCCTCATTCTTCTTGACCTGTCTCCAGTCTTTGATATGTTTGACCACATCATCTTCCCCCAATGTCTTTCTTCTCTTGTCGAGCTGGGTGGGACTGCCCTGTCCTGGTTCCACTCTTACCTATCCAGTCATAGCCAGAGAATCACCTGCAATGGCTTTTCTTCTGGCTCCCGCATCGATACCTCTGGAGTCTCCCAAGGATCTATCCTTGACCCCTTTCCTATTTATCATCTACATGCTTCCCCTTGGTGACATCATCGGAATGGGAACCATCAGGTTCCTCAGGTACGCTGACAACACCCAGCTCTACCTCACCACCATCTCTCCCGACCCCTCCACTGTCTTTTGTCAGACTGCTTGTCTGAGATCCAGTTCTGGATGAGCAGAAACTTCCTCCAACTAAATATTAGGAAGATCGAAGCCATTGTCTTGGGTCCCCATCTCAACCATCGACTCCATCCCTCTTCCTGGTCACTGTCTGAGGCTGAACCAGATAGTTTGCAACCTTGGTGTTGTATTTGACGCTGAGGTGAGCTTCCGACCACATACCAGCTCCCTCACAAAGACTGCCTACTTCCACCTCCGCATCATTAACTGACTCCGCCCCTGTCTCAGCTCATCTGCTGCTGAAACCCTCAACCATTCCCTTATTACCTCTAGACTTGACTATTCCAATGCTCTCCTGGTCGGCCTCCCATCTTCCACCCTCCATAAACTTGAGCACATCCAAAATGCTTCACGCATCGTTCAAAGAACAATCCTGTGCTCGCTGACCTACATTGTCTCCCGGTCCGTTAACACCTCAATTTTAAAATTCCCATCCTTGTTTTGAAATCCCTCCATGGCCTCGCCTCTCTCTATCTCTGCAACCCTCCTCCAGCTCTACAAGCCTCCAAGATATCTGCGCTTCTTCAATTCTGGCCTCCTGAGCACCCCGATTTTAATCATTCCACCATTGGCAGTTGTGCCTTCAGCTGCCTTGACCCTAAGCTCTGGAATTCCCTCCCCAAACCTCCCCGCATCCCAACTCTCTCAACTCTTTCAAGATGCCCATAAAACCTACCTCTTTGACCAAGCTTGGTCATCTGTGAAGTGCCTTGGGACATTTTGCTGAATTTACTGCATTAAAAGGCGCTATATAAATGGAAATTGTTGTTGTTTATGAGCCTGTCTGAAGCTATTGCGGCTCTTTGTTTAATAGACTGACTGAACTCTCAGCCTTCCTGTTTCAACAAACTTGTATGTCAGCCTCTAATCTTTGTTATCTTCCAATGTTCAGGCAGAAAGGGATCAAAGAACTTCCCAACACAGCGGGAGTGATTTTAACCCCCATAAACAGGTGAGTTTGGTTTGGGTAGGTGGTTAAAAGCTAAACATCTGAAATGGAATACAACTTGCCTTAAACACGCCCATTTATGGTCTTAATGGAGACGAGATGCGGGGCGGGTGACAAATTTGCACTCAGGAAGCAGGTTGGTCGCACTGGATGCAGCAAAGGCTTTGGGCCCCGACAGTATCCCGGCTGTCATGATGAAGACTTGTAATCCAGGACCGCGCCTCTTGCCAAACTGTTCCAGTACAGCTGCAACACTGGCATCTATCTAACAATGTGAAAAACTGCCCAGGTATGTCCTGTCCACAAAAAGCAGGACAAATCCAATCCAGCCAATTGCTGACCCATCAGTCTACTTGCAATCATCAGCAAAATGATGGAAGGTGTCGTCGACAGTGCTATGAAGAGGCATTTACTCACCAATAACCTGCTCATCGATGCCCAGTTTGGGTTCCGCCAGGAACACCCAGCTTCAGACCTCATTACAGCCTTGGTCCAATCATGGACTAAAGAGCTGAATTCCAGAGGTGAGGTGAGAGTGACTGCCCTTGACATCAAGGCAGCACTTGACCGAGTGTGGCACCAAGCAGTCCTAGTAAAACTAAAGTCAATGGGAATCAGGGGGAAAACTCTCCACTGGCTCGAATCATACCAAGTCAGTAGAGAGTTTTACCTGATAAGTGGCAAGCAACATTCGTGCCACACAAGTACCAGGCAGTGGCTATCTCCAACAAGTGAGAGTCTAACCACCGCCCCTTGACATTCAACAGCATTACCATCGCCGAATCCCCCATCATCAACATCCTAGGGGTCACCGTTAACCAGAAACTTAACTGGACCATCCACATAAATACTATGGCAACAAGAGCAGGTCAGAGGCTGAGTATTCTGTGGAGAGTGTCTCACCTACTGACTCCCCAAAGCCTTTCCATTATCTACAAGGCACAAGTCAGGAGTGTGATGAATACTCTCCACTTGCCTGGATGAGTGAAGCTCCAACAACACTCAAGAAGCTTGACATCATCCAGGACAAAACAGCCCGCTTGATTGTCACCCCATCCACCACCTTAAACATTCACTCCCTCCACCACCGGCGCACCGTGGCTGCAGTGTGTTCCATCTACAAGATGCACTGCAGCAACTTGCCAAGGCTTCTTTGGCAGCACCTCCCAAACCTGTGACCTCTACACCTAGAAGGACAAGGGCAGCAGGCGCACGGGAACACCACCAGCTCCACGCTCCCCTCCAAGTCACACACCATCCTGACTTGGAAATATATCACCGTTCCTTCATCGTCGCTGAGTCAAAATCCTGAAACTCCCTCCCTAACAGCATTGTGGGAGTATCTTCATCACACAGACTGCAGCGGTTCAAGGAGGCGGCTCACGACCATCATCTCAAGGGCAATTAGGGACGGGCAATAAATGCTGGCCTTGCCAGTGACGCCCATATCCCACAAACGAATAAAAAAAAACATTAAAAATATTTTAATGAGGTTGTGTGCCTTCATTTTAGCAGTGATTATATTTTTAACCACAGTCGGGCGGGTTTCTCTGGCCTGGGGAAACACGGCACGTAAAAGAAGGCGTGATGGGTCGGATCCATAATGTAAATATATTTTTTGCATGGCTTGTGGGCCAGGAGGAGCACGAGTGTTTCCTCCAGGCGCAACAAGTTTATCTCTGACCCCATCCCCCGCGATCGGCCTGCTCCCTCCCACCCTCCGACTACCATCTCGCCTGCGATCTCTCCCGCCTCGGCACTAGGCCTACCTGTTCTCAGCTCTGCTGCGGCCTTGTGCTGCAGGCTTTCCTATCCGACCATTCAGTCTGGCCGTCGGGCAGGAAACCTGCAGAAAAAAATTAAAAGACATCCTGCTTTTAATTAAACACTACGGACGTTCATAAAACCTGTACTTCCAGCACGGACACAATGAGCTGAATGGCCTCCTTCTGCGGAATAATTTTTCTAGGATCCTATGATTGCATTTTCCGTGATCCTAACACCACCCCCACCCCCAAACCGAAAGCGGCCTGAAGATAAGATCGGGGCCAATAGCTCTGATGCATTTTCTGATTACTTAGACAAGCTAACGCATTGCTTATTCTTCTGTCTCCGTGGAAAAGAACTTTCATTTAGTATATTAACCCACTTTCGTTTCAGAGTCTTTTTTTTTTTAAAAGCTTGTGCGAATACACAGTGCTAGACTGGATAGACTGGGAGAGCTGGGGTTGTTCTCCTTAGAGCAGGGAAGGTTGAGAGCAGATTTTATAGAGGTGTTCAAATCATGCGGGGACTAGATAGAATAGATAGAGGGAAACTGTTCCCATTGGCAAAAGGGTCGAGAACCAGAGGACGCAGATTTAAGGTGATTGGCAGAAGTACCACAGGCAGCATGAGGAAATACATTTTGACGCAGCGAGTGGTTAGGATCTGAAGTGCACTGCCTGAGAGGGTGGTGGAGACAGATTCACTCATGGCTTTCAAAAGGGAATTGGATACGTATCTGAAGGAAAATAATTTTCAGGGCTACGGGGAAAGGGCTGGGGAGTGGGACTGGCTGAAGTGCTCTTGCAGAGAGCCAGCATGGGCTCGACGGGCCGAATGGCCTCCTTCTGTGCTGTAACCATTCCATGATTCTAAGTTTAAAGTATCACTTGCTTTCAATTGCTTTCTGTGGAAATACCTGTATGATAGAAAAATTCCGATACCCTTTAAAAATGCACCATCCAACATCCAATACAAGGCATGTTGGGCATACCTACAGTTTATGATACATAAACATGTTCACACGTTATAGCGCTATAATCAGGGCTTTTCCTGAGTCATCAGTGTTTTGGGGCTGCGTCAGCTTTTGCTAGTTCTCTAGCTTGCCATTTAGATGCAAGTTCCAAATAAAACTTGCTGCTTGAGTTCATTATTGCTGCCAGACCAAATCTAATGTTTCCAGGGATTTAGAAAATGTTGCACTAGCAAGCATTTACTATCTCTGCGAGAATGAAGACAAATAGGAAAAGCAAGCCCAGGAGTGACATTTAGGAGTATGCTCTGTCCACAGGAAATGCTGCTTAAGCCAAGGATGAATTCTCTGAGAAACAGCGTGTGAACAAGAATTAAGCTAAATAACAAGGCATTCACACAAACATGCCAAATACAAATTTCAGATTTTGAAAGTGCCTGAGAGTCTCCAATTGCGCCAACTGTGGCTATAAAAAGGCACAGAAAACATTAATTGCTTTTGCCGCAGGTTGTATCAGGCACCAGGAAATCCGGCAGTGGTTCCACTCAAAGCACTACATCCATCTACACCGAGGAGGTGACAGATGCCATGTTCCACAGAGTGGCAGGTACATTGCTTTCTCGAAGTGCGAAGAAACAGGTGGCCACATATCTGGGCTAGAAATTCATTATCGCTGCCGCATACGAGGGGTTCTTCCCTCAATTAAAGGGAAGGGCCCAAGCTGCATACTCTGCATAAGAAGAAATCACCTACCTGGAGCACCGGGGAGCCGAGCGACACACAATCAGCCCAGCACTCAAGCAGAGTGCCAGGCTGAGCGAATGCAGCACCGACCCCATGACCAAAGCACGACCAGAGCAGCAAGGAAAGCAGCAGATGTTTTTCCGCAGCAGCCGGCCACCTCCCCTTTAAATTTCACCACAGTAGTGGCCGGCCGCCCGGGACACATCCCCTGAAACTGTCACTGTTATCGCCCGGCACAGCTTCAGAGGGTGAAACCCAATTTATGGGCCAGGGCGCGAATGGGGCAATGTGCACGCTAATGACGTTACACTCTCTGGGCGCAGGAGATCGGGGCACAATGCTGTAGCACCACCGCCTAAACTCCTGCCAAAGTTAACGGGAGTTGTTAGCGGTGCTGCACCCGGTCACAAATGCACCAAATTTCGCCCCATAGATGTGATATGTTCTCTATGACATCACAAACACATACTTACAAGATGGCTTCAACTCAGGAACTTGTCAGGTGACCTGACCTTTTATTATTCACACCAATGCCTGCATTACCACAGTCGTTCACTAGGTGGAGCAGTAGTCCACTATATGGAGGTATATATTACACTTCTTCCTCCTTAATGAAGAAGTAATTATAACAAAATAATCATTATACATAACTTGCATGGTTATAAATAACAAAAGATATGGTGGCCGATTTGCAGCAAGGCCTCCGCCCACCCAAGTGCCACCCAAAGTGCTGCCTGTCATGTATCTTACATTATTATATATAACTCTATCCTAACATGCTATACATGACTGTAATACGATATGACCTGTAACCACCAGCATACCTTACTTACCACCAGGGGTGCACTTGCAAGAGACAGGTATATAAGGACAGGTCTCAGGCAAGTGCAGCATTCCAGAGCTGTGAAATAAAGGTGCAGGTCCAGAGTGACCTTGACTTCACTATATGCCTCGTGTGAATCTGTACTGAGGGGACAGGACTTTACAGTGGCGACGAGTTACGGGATTACAGAATCCACAGAATGGCGAACAACGGATCAGATGAAAAGTACAATGCGGAAGACAATTGGGAAGACTTTATAGAAAGGCTCCAGCAAAGCTTTGTAACCAAAGACTGGTTAGGCGACGATACGGCAGACAAGAGAAGAGCCCATCTCTTGACCAACTGTGGCTCGAAAACATACGCTTTAATGAAGGACCTGTTGGCACCCGAGAAACTAGCAAGCCAAGTCATTGGAAGAATTGAGCACATTGGTAAGAGGCCACCTGAAGCCAGCGAGCAGCCTACACATGGCCAGACACAGGTTCTACAACTACAGACGCTGTGTGGGCCAGAGCATACCCGACTTCGTGGCGGAACTTCGGAGGTTGGCTAGTTTATGTGGGTTCTCTGATGAACTGAGGAGAGAAATGCTGAGAGACATTTTCATTGAAGGAATAGGCCACGCAGCATATTCCGAAAGCTCATAGAGACCAAGAACCTGACCTTAGAGGCAGCAGCACTGGTTGCACAGACATTCTTGGTAGGGGAAGAAGAAATGAGGTTGATTTACAATGCAGGTACGACAACTAACTAAATAATGGAACAAGAAGTTCACAGCATTAAACAAGCTGCTACCCCCACACACAGACAAAACCGGCAGAACAGGCTTTTGACAGCAAGCAGTGGCAACAGAAGCCATTAAGCGTCACAGGAACGGCCGTTCACACCTTATCAACCCACAATGAGAGCAATCAACTACAAACTGAGAGAAGCTCAAGAGAGATCAGCCAGACGCAGCTCATTCTTTGCAAGCAGTCTGTGCTGGAGGTGTGGGGGTGGGCACTCGTCAAGGGAATGTCGATTTCAGCAGGCTGTTTGCAGGAACTGTGAATATACAGGGCATTTGGCCCGCATGTGCAAAAAAACGGCAGCTCGGCTGGTATACGAATCGGATGGGTCGGAAAGCGGACCAGACAGGACGCCTCCTATAATGATGAGGGTCCTACTCAACGGGATATCTGTCAACATGGAGCCGGATACAGGAGCGAGTCAATCTCTCATGGGCGCTCAACAATTTGAACTGTGGCCGCATAAAAGAGACAGACCAAAACTCACAAGGGTCGACACCAAACTAAGGACCTATACCAAAGAAATCGTACCAGTCCTCGGCAGCACCATGTTCTCTGTCACAGACAAAGGGACAGTGAACCGACTTCCCCTGTGGATTGTCCCCGGAGACTCACCAGCACTGCTGGGGAGAAGCTGGCTGGCAAAACTAAACTGGAAATGGGATGATGTCCATGCCATGTCATTAGAGGAACGGACCTCCTGCTCAACAGTTATAAAGCGATTTGAACATCTCTTTCAGCCAGGTGTGGGCACTTTCAAAGGGGCCAAAGTCAAAATCTACATCACACAGGATGCAAGACCGGTCCATCACAAGGCCAGAGCTGTACCCTATGTGATGAGGGAAAAGATTGAATACGAACTAGACAGGCTTCTGTGGGAAGACATTATATCACCTGTGGAATTTAGCGACTGGGCAAATCCCATCGTCCCAGTCATGAAGCCTGATGGATCAGTACGAATCTGTGGGGACTACAAATCTACCATAAACAGAGTCTCCCTACAGGACCAGTACCCGCTGTCCAGAGCGGAGGACTTATTTGCCACATTAGCTGGAGGTAAACTTTTCTCAAAATTAGACCTTACATCTGCGTATTTGACGCAAGAATTGATCGAGGAATCCAAGCTACTCACCACCATCAACACACATCGAGGCCTTTTCATGTACAATCGATGCCCATTCGGCATCAGGTCGGCAGCTGCCATATTCTAGCGCAACATGGAGAGTCTGCTCAAGTCCATCCCGGTTGTATTTCAAGACAACATACTTATCACGGGCAGGAACACCGACTCCCATCTCCGTAATTTGGAGGAAGTACTAAAGCGGTTGGATCGGGTAGGCCTACGAGTCAAGAAATCCAAGTGCCTGTTTCTCGCACCCGAGGTTGAATTTTTGTGCAGAAGGATTGCCGCTGATGGAATCCGCCCAACAGAGTCCAAAACAGAAGCAATTCGCCTGGCACCCAGGCCCCGGAATGTCTCAGAACTGCGCGCCTTTCTCGGGCTACTCAATTACTTTGGGAACTTTATGCAGAACTTAAGCACGCTGCTGGAGCCTCTCCATGTGCAACTCAGGAAGGGGTGCGATTGGTTTCGGGGGGACGCCCAGGAACGCGCCTTCAATAAGGCACGCAACCGTCTGTGTTCCAACAGTGTTTTGATTTTCTTTGACCCAGGTAAAAAGTTAGTTCTCACATGCGATGCGTCAGCGTATGGGGTCGGGTGCGTTTTGCAACATGTCAATAGTGCGGGCAAATTACAACCCATAGTTTATGCCTCCAGGTCATTTTCGCGGGCGGAGCGCGGGTACGGAATGGTAGAGAAGGAGGCGCTCACATGCGTGTACGGTGTCAAAAAGACGCACTAATACCTTTTCGGGGCCAAGTTCGCGTTAGAAACCGACCACAAGCCCCTCACGTCCCTCCTATCCGAGAGCAAGGCAATAAACGCCAACGCCTCAGCGCGAATTCAACGGTGGGCACTCATGCTGGCGTCCTACGTCTACTGCTAGTTTCCCACTAACCTTGGCCACCTTTTACGCATTGGTTTTTAATTTGATACTCTCCTTTATTTCCTTGGTTATCCACAGCCGGTTATCCCTTATCTTACCGCCCTTCTTTTTCACTGGAATATATTTTTGTTGAGCACTATGAAAGACTCCTTAAAAGTCCTCCACTGTTCCTCAATTGTGCCACCGTTTAGTCCAGTCTACTTTAGCCAACTCTGCCCTCATCCCACTGTAGTCCCTTTTGTTTAAGCATAGTACGCTCGTTTCTGACACAACTTCCTCACCCTCAATCTGTATTACAAATTCAACCATACTGTGATCACTCATTCCGCGAGGATCTTTTACTAGGAGACCGTTTATTTTTCCTGTCTCATTACACAGGACCAGATCTAAGATAGCTTGCTCCCTTGTAGGTTCTGTTCTAAGAAACAATCCCGTATGCATTCTATGAATTCCTCCTCCAGGCTACCCCGTGCGATTTGAGTTGACCAATTGATATGTGGTTAAAATCCCCCATGACTA
Source organism: Pristiophorus japonicus (assembly GCF_044704955.1). Lineage (NCBI taxonomy): Eukaryota > Metazoa > Chordata > Chondrichthyes > Pristiophoridae > Pristiophorus > Pristiophorus japonicus. The sequence continues at coordinate 19,727,671 of NC_091997.1, forward strand.
CTGCCGTTCCTTTTATACATGCCTCCATTATTCCCTTGATTATTGCCCACCCCACTGTGAAGTTATTATTTGGGGGCCTATAAAGTATGCCCACCAGTGACTTTTTCCCCTTACTATCTCTAATCTCCACCCACAATGATTCAACATTTTGTTCATTAGAGCCAATATCGTCTCTCACAACTGCCCTGATATCATCCTTTATTAACAGAGCTACCCCACCTCCTTTCCCTTCTTGTCCATCTTTCCGAATTGTCAGATACCCCTGTATGCTTAATTCCCAGTCTTGGCCACCCTGCAACCACGTTTCTGTAATGGCCACCAAATCATACTCATTTGTAATGATTTGTGCCGTCAACTCATTTACTTTATTTCGAATGCTGCGTGCGTTTAGGTAGAGTGTTTTAATCCTAGTTTTTAAACCATGATTTTTAGTTTTGACCCCTCCTGCAGCCCCTTTATATTCAGTGGCCCTTTTTGTTTTTTGCCTTGGGTTTCTCTGCCCTCCACTTTTACTCATCTCCTTTCTGTCTTTTGCTTTTGTCTCCTTTTTGTTTCCCTCTGTCTCCCTGCATTGGTTCCCATCCCCCTGCCATATTAGTTTAACTCCTCCCCAACAGCACTAGCAAACACTCCCCCTAGGACATTAGTTCTGGTCCTGCCCAGGTGCAGACCATCCGGTTTGTACTCGTCCTACCTCCCCCAGAACCGGTTCCAATGCCCCAGGAATTTGAATCTCTCCTTGCTGCACCACTGCTTATGCCACGTATTCATCTGCACTATCCTGCGATTCCTACTCTGACTAGCACGTGGCACTGGTAGCAATCCCGAGATTACTACTTTTGAGGTCCTACTTTTTAATTTAGCTCCTAGCTCCTTAAATTCATCTTGAAGGACCTCATCCCTTTTTTTTACCTATGTCGTTGCTGCCAATGTGCACCACAACAACTGGCTGTTCTCCCTCCCTTTTTAGAATGTCCTGCACCCGCTCCGAGACATCCTTGACCCTTGCACCAGGGAGGAAACATACCATCCTGGAGTCTCGGTTGCGGCCACAGAAATGCCTATCTTTTCCCCTTACAATCGAATCCCCTATCACTGTCGCTCTCCCATTCTTTTTCCTGCCCTCCTGTGCAGCAGAGCCAGCCACGGTGCCATGAACTTGGTTGCTGCTGCCCTCCCCTGATGAGTCATCCCCCTCAACAGTACTCAAAAAGGTGTATCTGTTTTGCAGGGGGATGACCGCAGGGGACTCCTGCACTACCTTCCTTGCACTGCTCTTCCTGCTGGTCTTCCATTCCCTAGCTGGCTGTGGACCCTTCAGCTGTGGTAAGACCAGCTCGCTACACGTGCTACTCACGTCATTTTCAGCATCGTGGATGCTCCAGAGTGAATCCACCCTCAGCTCCAATTCCGCAACGCGGACCGTCAGGAGCTAGAGGCGGACACACTTCCTGCACACGTAGTCATCAGGGACACTGGAAGTATCCCTGAGTTCCTACATGGTACAGGAGGAGCATATCACGTGACCGAGCTCTCCTGCCATGACTTAACCCTTAGATACACTTAAATTGGCAACAACAATGTTAACAAGTTACTTACTGTTATAGGAGAGAAAAAAGAAAAACTACTCACCAATCACCAGCCAATTACTTACCCCCTTGGCTGTGACGTCACCTTTCTGTTTCTTTCCACTTCTTTTTTGCCTTCTCCCTGTAGCTGCACAAGTACGCCTTTTATAGGCCTCACCAACGAACCTCCTCGACGCTGCTACTGAATGAAGAGTCTGCTCAAGTCCATCCCGGGAACGGTTATATTTCAAGATGACATACTTATCACGGGCAGGGACACCGACTCCCATCTCGTAATTTGGAGGAAGTACTAAAGCGGTTGGATTGGGTAGGCCTACGAGTCAAGAAATCCAAGTGCCTGTTTCTCGCACCCGAGGTTGAATTTTTGGGCAAAAGTATTGCCGCTGATGGAATCCGCCCAACAGAGTCCAAAACCGAAGCAATTCGCCTGGTACCCAGGACCCGGAAGGTCTCGGAACTGCGCGCCTTTCTCGGGCTACTCAATTACTTTGGGAACTTTATGCAGAACTTAAGCACGCTGCTGGAACCTCTCCATGTGCTACTCAGGAAGGGGTGCAATTGGTTTTGGGGGGACGCCCAGGAACGTGCCTTCAATAAGGCACGCAACCTTTTGTGTTCCAACAATGTTTTGACATTCTTTGATCCAGGTAAAAAGCTAGTTCTCACATGCGATGCGTCAGCGTATGGGGTTGGGTGCGTTTTGCAGCATGTCAATAGTGCGGGCAAATTACAACCCATGGCTTATGCCTCCAGGTCACTCTTGCGGGCGGAGCGCGGGTACGGAATGGTAGAGAAGGAGGCGCTCGCGTGCGTGTACAGTGTCAAAAAGATGCACCAATACCTTTCCGGGCCAAGTTCACATTAGAAACCGACCACAAGCCCCTCACGTCCCTCCTATCCAAGAGCAAGGCAATAAGCGCCAATGCCTCAGCACGAATTCAACGGTGGGCTCTCATGCTGGCGTCCTATGACTATACCATAAGGCACAGACCAGGCACAGACAACTGTGCTGACGCGCTCAGCAGGCTACCCCTGGCGACCACGGAAGGGTCTGACAAACAGGACTGTGAGATAGTCATGGCAATCAATGCCTTTGAGTCCACAGGTTTGCCCATGACAGCTCGTCAAATCAGAGCCTGGACGGCTAGCGACCCCACGTTATCCTTAGTAAAAAGATGTGTCCTAATCGGTGACTGGGCAGAGGCTCGCGATGCCTGCCCCGAGAAATTAAAACCCTTTCACAGGCACATGCATGAGCTATCACTACAGCAGACTGCCTGATGTGGGGCAGCCGAGTAGTCATGCCTCTGCGAGGCAGAGAGGCATTTGTCTGGGAGCTCCACCGCGAGCACCCGGGAATCGTTTGCATGAAGGCCATTGCCAGATCCCACGTCTGGTGGCCTGGTATTGACGCGGACTTGGAGCTCTGCGTCCGAAGGTGCACCATTTGTGCCCAACTCAGCAATGCCCCCAGGGAGGCTCCACTGAGCCCCTGGCCCTGGCCTACCAAACCGTGGTCGCGGGTGCATGTAGACTATGCCCCATTCAGGGGCAAAATGTTCCTTGTAGTTGTAGATGCATTTTCAAAGTGGATCGAATGCACCATTTTAAACTCGAGCACAACCTTCACCACTGTGGAGAGCCTCGCAACCATGCTTGCAACGCACGGAATCCCTGACATATTGGTCAGTGACAATGGTCCGTGCTTCACCAGCGCAGAATTCCAAGACTTTATAATTGACCACGGCATAAATCACGTCAAGACGGCACCGTTCAAGCCGACCTCCAACGGCCAGGCGGAGAGAGCAGTGCAAATCATTAAACAAGGCATGCTTAAAATCCAAGGTCCCGCGACTGCTGCTGGCATACAGATCTCGTCCGCACTCACTGACTGGGATCCCCCCCCCCCCCGCACAACTGTTGATGAAAAGGACTTTAAAAACAAGGCTCTCATTAATCCTCCCAGACATGCACAAAATCATTGAGGCAAAGCGCCGTAAGCTGACTGAGTACCATGACAGAAATTCGAGGGGGGAGATGGAATGAGATAGGGGACAAAGTGTTTGTACTAAACTATGGCAGGGGTCCCAAATGGCTTGCAGGGACAGTAACGGGCAAGGAAGGAAATAGGCTACTGGTAATACAAATGGACAATGGCAAAACCTGCCGGAGGCATGTAGACCAAGTCAAAAGCAGATTTACCAACAACACTGCGAAACCAGAGGCGGACTACAATGTGGAACTCGCACCACACCTGGTGGACAGAGGGAACAACCTGAGGGAAGGGCAATCTCAACAGACAGCCCAGGCGAGTCAACAACAATCACACCAATCGAAACAGACAGCCCAGGTGAGATACCAGCAACCACACCAAAAGAGAAACAGACACCAAGGCAAACAACTGAACCACAACTCAGATGTTCCACGCGAGAGCGTAGACCACCTGAGAGACTCTACCTATAAAGACAATAAGACCTTGGGGGAGGGTGATGTCATGTATCTTACATTATTATATATAACTGTATCCTAAAATGCTATACATGACTGTAATAAGATATGACCTGTAACCACCAGCATACCTTACCACCAGGGGTGCACTTGCAAGAGACAGGTATATAAAGACAGGTCTCAGGCAAGTGCAGCATTCCAGAGCTGTGAAATAAAGGTGCAGGTCCAGAGTGACCTTGACTTCACTACATGCCTCGTGTGAATCTGTACTGAGGGGACAGGACTTTACACTGCCAATGGCCGCAAATGGACGACGTATGCCGCCAATCTGTGCGACAGCGGGCGGGAGGTAGAATTCTCGGCTGCAGAGGCGCTTGCCGCCTGAGTGCCGCCGAGGATGGAGTTGGGCCCATGGAAGGTAGAAGACCTGTAAAAAAAAACAACAGCAAAAAATTTAAAAAGTATCTGAAGACCTTCAGGGGAGCCCATCCAGGTAAGTCGCTGTTGAAAAAAAAGTATAAAAATGTTCACTTACCTCTTTTTCAGGTTCTTCATACTTACCGTCGGGGACAGACCAGCCTCCAGCCAACGGTCTGCCCCCTGTTCTGCCGCCAAGTCTCGCCCGCAGGAATCTGGGAGTTCGGCAGGCGGGAGCTCAGTTGCACCACTCGGCTGTCTGCTGACGTCAGCAGGCGGTTCCCGGCGGCTCTCCCCTCCCACCTGCTCCAGGCCACCCCAAAAGTGGCACTGGGTGGATCTGCAGGAGGAATATCAGCGGCAGTGGGCGGCAGTCAGCGGTAGCGAGCAGTGAGGTGCTGAAAATCAGCCATATGGACTTATTTTGCCACATTTACAAATCAAACTTAACCATTTGTTTTCTGTTTCAAAGAGATATCTTCACTCTCGAACAGAACGTCCCAAACTTGGTGTCAAACTTAGACTCACTCTAGGCGGAGCCTGAGGAGAATCTTTCTCCAAGGGCAACCCTTGATCGACATTTGAACTCTCTACAGCTTCAGACTGTTTGTCTGCCTGACTCAGACTGAGACTTAAATTCTGTCTTTCTCGCACTTGTTTGTAGTGCGTCTGATGTAGGATTTGCTACTGGTACTCTACTTGTAACAAGACTATCTGATGAGTCAGAAATAATCGAATAATTCCAACTTTCAACACCTTTCATATCTGTAGGTAAAATATGATCAGAGTGCACAAACCTAACCTTTCCATCATCTGACCAAATATGTGCAAGGGCCATATAAGAACATAAGAACATAAGAATTAGGAACAGGAGTAGGCCATCTAGCCCCTCGAGCCTGCTCCGCCATTCAACAAGATCATGGCTGATCTGGCCGTGGACTCAGCTCCACTTACCCGCCCGCTCCCCATAATCCTTAATTCCCTTATTGGTTAAAAATCTATTTATCTGTGATTTGAATTCATTCAATGAGCTAGCCTCAACTGCTTCCTTGGGCAGAGAATTCAACAGATTCACAATCCTCTGGGAGAAGAAATTCCTTCTCAACTCGGTTTTAAATTGGCTTCCCCATATTTTGAGGCTGTGCCCCCTAGTTCTAGTCTCCCCGACCAGTGGAAACAACCTCTCTGCCTCTATCTTGTCTATCCCTTTCATTATTTTAAATGTTTCTATAAGATCACCCCTCATCCTTCCGAACTCCAACGAGTAAAAAGACCCAGTCTATTCAATCTATCATCATAAGGTAAACCCCCTCATCTCCGAAATCAGCCTAGTGAATCGTCTCTGTACCCCCTCCAAGTCTAGTATATCCTTCCTTAAGTAAGGTGACCAAAACTGCATGCAGTACTCCAGGTGCGGCCTCACCAATACCCTGTACAGTTGCAGCAGGACCTCCCTGATTTTGTACTCCATCCCTCTCGCAATGAAGGCCAACATTCCATTCGCCTTCCTGATTACCTGCTGCACCTGCAAACTAACTTTTTGGGATTCATGCACAAGGACCCCCAGGTCCCTCTGCACCGCAGCATGTTGTAATTTCTCCCCATTCAAATAATATTCCCTTTTACTGTTTTTTTTTTCCACGGTGGATGACCTCACATTTTCCGACATTGTATTCCATCTGCCAAACCTTAGCCCATTCGCTCAACCTATCTAAATCTCTTTGCAGCCTCTCTGTGTTCCCTACACAACCCGCTTTCCCACTAATCTTTGTGTCATCTGCAAATTTTGTTACACTACACTCTGTCCCCTCTTCCAGGTCATCTATGTATAATGTAAACAGTTGTGGTCCCAGCACCGATCCCTGTGGCACACAACTAACCACCGATTTCCAAACCGAAAAGAACCATTTATCCCGACTCTCTGCTTTCTGTTAGCCAGCCAATTCTCTAGCCATGCTAATTCATTTCCTCTGACTCCACGTACCTATATTTTCACTTCTCTTCCTGGTCACCACTTTAACCATTTATGGTGATGGTTCTTCACTCTCACCTTCTGATTTAACTTCACACTTCTCTCTCCTACTCTACCTCTATCATGATTCTCTTTCTGTCTCATTTGTTTCTCTTCTACGGACTGTGCCAAGTTTGGCTTTAACAACGAGAACCTGGTTCGTGGCTGTCATTTGAGAAACAACTCTGCTGGTGTTCTACCAGTAGTTGTCTGAGGAGTATTACAATAAGTAATTAGAAAATGTGGTTCAATGAGAACTGCCGTTTATTTGGATTTGGATCCACCATTTGCTGGGTGAGGGCACATTTTATAATTTGAACGGTGCGCTCTGCTGCACCATTTGTAGCAGGGTCGTACGGTGGAACTTTGGTATGTTGCACACCATTTCTGCTCGTGAACTGTGCAAATTATTCTGAACTAAATTGTGGTCCATTATCAGACACAATTTCTTCTGCGAGGCCACATGAAGAAAATAAGCTTCGCAAATGCTTTATTGTTTTATTTGTTATTTTCTGCATTGGGAACACCTCTACCTACTTTGAATGTCTATCAATCACAATGAACAATTACTGTCCGAGCTCAGCAAAATCAATATATAACCTTTGCTACACCCTGGGAGGCCGTTTTATGGCTGTAATGGTACTGATGGTGGTTTCTTGCTTTCTGATTGACATATTGTACACTGACTAAGGATGTACTCTATATCTTTAGAAGATCCTCTATAGAAGATACTCTATAGAAGATTCACTAGGTTGATTCTGGAGTTGAGGGGGTTGACTTATGAGGATCGGTTGAGTAGGTTGGGCCTATACACATTGGAGTTCAGAAGAATGAAAGGTGATCTTATTGAAAGTTGTAAGATAATGAGGAGGCTTGACAAGGTGGATGCAGAGAGGATATTTCCACTCAGAGGGGAAACTAAAACTAGGGGACATAGTCTTTGAATAAGGGGCTGCCCATTTCAAACTGAGATGAGGAGGAATTTCTTCTCTCAGAGGGTTGTAAATCTATGGAATTCTCTTCCCCAGAGAGCTGTGGAGGCTGGGTCATATATTTAAGGCGGAGATAGACAGATTTTTGAGCGATAATGGTTATGGGGAGCGGGCAGGGAAGTGGAGCTGAGTCCATGATCAGATCAGCCATGATCTTATTGAATGGCGGAACAGGCTCAATGGGCCAAATGGCCTACTCCTGCTCCTATTTCTTATGTTTTTATGTTCTTATTTTTATCTAGACCTGGCCACCATAAGTAACTGCAAGCAAAACTCTTGGTCAAGCACATTCCCAGATGCTGGTCATGGAGGTCTCCTAATAGATTGGACCTGAATTTATTTGGAATAACTACTCTTGTACCTCACATGACACAATCTTTATCCACTAATAATTCATTCCTACGAACAAAGTATGGATGAACATCTTTCTCTCATACCTAGTTTGGCCAGCCATTTGTAATGTAATCATACATCTTTGACTTAACTGGGTCACATTTGGTTGCTCTACCAATCACTTCAGCTGTGACTGGCAGTTGATTAATGTATAAAAAATAGAACACTTCTTCCTTATTGGGTGTAACTTGTGATGGGGAAGGCAATCTAGGCATAGCATCGGCATTACTGTGATCAGCTGATCGTCTGTATTCAATATCATATGTATATGCTGACAAAATCAAAGCCCATCTCTGCATTCGGGCTGCAGCTAAGGTTGGAACTGGGGACTTTGGATAGAGGATTGAAGTCAGGGGCTTATGGTCCATAACGGTGGTAAACTTATGACCATAGAAGTATTTGTAGAACTTCTTGACCCCAAAAATTAATGCCAAAGCTTCCCTTTCGATCTGTGCATAATTACACTCACTGGTACTGAGAGTGTGTGAAGTAAAAGCAATTGGCCTCTCCTCCCACTATGTAGTACATGAGAGGTCACTGCCCCAACTCCATATGGAGAGGCATCACATGCTAGCTTGATCTCCTTAGATACGTCATAGTGAACTAACATGGTGTTCGCAACCAACTGGCTTTTGCACTCCTTGAATGCTGCATCGCATTCTTCTGACTACTTCCAATGGAACTGTATTTTCAACAGTTCATTCAGTGGATGTAATACTGCAGCCAAATTTGGTAGGAACTTCCCATAATAGTTCAAAAGACTTAAAATGATCGAAGTTCGGTAACATTCTTGGGAGAGGGTGCATTTCTAATTGCATCCAGCTTTCCCTTGGTTGGATGTAAGCCATCTTTGTTTACTCTGTGCCCTAATACTCCACTGAGTTTTGAAGTAACTCACACCTGTGAGCAGTCACTCGTGCTCTGTGCTTGTCTAACCGTTTAAACACTTCATTCAATATGTTATTATGGATTTGCCTGTTTGGTACTGAAATGAGTATGTCATCTAAATAACATACTACCCCTTCAATGCCTTGCAAAATCTCATTCATCACTCCTTGGAATATGACGGGGGCGGAAGACACCCCAAATGGTAGTCTATTAAATTGATACAGACCAAGATGAGTACTTATAATCAAGCATAACTTGGACTCCTCACCTAGTTCAAGTTGTAAGTTGGCATTTGTAAGATCTAACTTTGAGAAGATCTGACCACCTGTTAGAGTTGTGAACAAATCTTCTATGTTCGGCAATGTATTGGGGAGATTACCCTCTAGAACCTGGTTTACGGTTATTTTATAATCACCACACAACCTTACCTTACCATCTGACTTAGGTACAACAACAATGGGTGTAGCCCAATTACATAGATCTATCTTAGAGATAATGTTCTCAGTCTCTATCTTTTGAGTTCTTACTCAACTCTTTCCTTGAGTGTGTATGGTATGGGACATGGCTTGCAGCAAACCGGTCTAGCGTGCTTCTGTACTCTGACACTCGCCTTGAAGCCTTGGATCGGACTGTCTGTTTCACAGAACATCAGATAATTCTTGATGGCATCAACCTTCAATTCAAATCTCCTTTCAACATGAAAGATCTCATTCCAATCCAGCTTCAGTGATCCCAATCAATTTCTACCTAGTAAGGCAGGCTTGTCTGCTGCCACAGCTAAGAGAAGCAATCTCTGAAATTGATCCTTGTATTTCACCAGTACAGTGATAGTCCTACCACAGGAATTTGCTCTCCTGAGTAGCCTTGCAATTCTATCTTCAACTTTTCCAGTGGAAAATCACTCAACTTGTCGAGATACAGCGAATCCAGTACTATGCTCATGAATGCACGTGTCGATTTCCATGGGTATCTTGGTTCCTGTAACATCTATTTGGATGATGATACTTTTTGAATTGGGTGTTAGATACCTTTGTGCTCCTGATGATGTGTATCTATTCATTCAGTTGCTTTTCTTCTACGATATGTAGTCTCTGAGGATTTCTACTTATAGTCCTTAAAGTTGGTTTACTCTTCAGTCAGGATGCCTTTGCAAGGTGTCCTTTTTTCTTGCAGAAGAAACACTCTGCCTTCACATATGGACAACTTTGAGCAATGTGTTGTCACAGGCACCGATAGCATGACTTCAATGCTCTGTTACTTTGGCCAGTTGCCGAGGCCTTGGGGCTCAGCTGCCTTTTACTTTTAACCTACAGGCGATTCACCTCCGTTGCCTGATGACTGGAAATGGTACGAAATACTTGGGAATATTGGTCGGCCATATCCATTGACATAGCTGACTGACAAGCTAAGTCAAACGTCAAGTTCGGGGTTGTCAACAACTTTCTTCTGATTGCTTCATTTTTCATCCCACAAAGCGTTCACGCAATGCTTGCTCCTGAAAGTTTCTGAAATGGCTACAATGTACTCACTGATACTCTCGTCGGTTAATTGATTTTGTATTCCAAAATGATAACTTTCAGCAATTCCAGGGCTCAGGACTGTAGTGCTGTTAGTTAGAACCTCCGTAAGTGATGTGTCCTTCGGCTTGATAGGAGCAAGCATTTTTTTCAGGATTTCATACACCTCGGGCCTGCTTCAGTCAGGAAAATAGTCCGTTTTCTTTCTAACACCACCTGGTTATGGTTTTCATCATCGGGGATTTTGATTATACTATTCGCGGTGAAAAACATTTCAAGCCACTCCACATATGCTCTGAAAGTCTCGGCCTTGATGGAATTCACCCAAGCACCATATTATTCCCATAGGCACGGCCATCTAGGCTCTGGCAGGTCCACCAAGTTCGGTTGTAATTTACCTTGGATTTTTAGCTATTATGCAACACAAAGGACCTCTCTAGTCTCTCTGGTGTTTGGTTGGAATCATCCACCAACACAAATTTCAGCTAGGTTGTCCAGAAATCCGATCCTTCATCGCCAATGCGGTATATTCTCTACAACATCAGAAACACACACTTACAAGATGACTTCAACTCAGGAACCTGTCAGATGACCTGACCTTTTATTATTTACAGCAATGGCTGCATTATCACAGTAGTCCACTAGGTGGAGTGGCAGTCCACTGGATGGAGCTATATATTACAATAAGCTTTCCTGTCATTTTGGTTGTGGTGCACTATCCTCAGATATAGAAACCAAGAGTAATTTCGATAGTGTTTATCAATCCAAGGGCTTTCATTTTCTCAACAGGCAGGTGATTTTGAATACAGGTATAAAATGTCCTATTCAGCATCAAGTCCCTCAAGTCCAAAGGGTGCAGACTTGTGTGTATCTGGCACACAACTCATTTAACTATCGTGCATCGTGTTTGGATGGACCATATCAAGCACTATCCTCTGCCAAGACTATTTGCTACTCCATGAAAAGTGTACCATGGTCACGGTCTTTGATTGGACTGTTTCAGTGCTGTGGGAAGAGTGGAAGCTGTGGAAGCTGGGACATTGAATAAATATAAGACAGAAATAGACAGTTTCTTAAACGATAAGGGGATAAGGGGTTATGAGGAGCGGGTAGGGAAGTGGAGCTGAGTCTATGATCAGATCAGCCATGATCTTATTAAATGGCGGAGCAGGCTCGAGGGACATTATGGCCTACTCCCGTTCCTATTTCTTATGATCCTCCTGAAAAGCAAAGATAACCTCCAGCTTCTTCTCTGCACTATCAACCATCTCCTTAAACCCCTCTGCCCTGCCACCTCACCCTCACCTCCAGCAAGTGAGGAGCTCATGCACTTCTTTATCACTAAGGTTGAGAGCATCGGTTCAGCTACCTCTACCCCACCCTCCCTTCCCCTTTTCCACCAAACCAAACCTGCCCCAAGGTTCCTCCCTGCCATAGTCTTGAGCCTGTATAATTTTCTAATTTCTCTTCTATCTCCCCGCATGATCGCTCTGAGCTCATCTTGTCCAGGAGACCCATTTCCTGCTCTCTTGTCCCTCACATTCCTCACCCCCGTGCTAGCTGACATTGTAAATGGTTTGCATTCCTTTGGTACTGTCCTCACTTTCAAAACTGCCACCGTCACATTCCTCCTCAAAAAAAGTACCCCTTTGGCCTTGCAAATTACAACCCCTCCCTTTCCTTTCCAAAGTCTTTGAACATGTTGTCACCTCCCAAATTCATACCCAGGTTTCCCACAACTCAATGTTTAATTCTTTCCAATCAGATCTCCACTCCTCCCACAGCACTGAAACAGTCCAATCAAAGTCACAGATGCCATCCTCCTGTGACCGTGACCATGGTGCACTATTCGTTCTTGTCCTTCTCGACTTCCTTGCAACCTTTGACACGGTTGACCATTTTTCTCTAATGCCTCTCGTCCAATTTCCAGCTCACTGGGACTGCCCTCGCTTGGTTCCACTCTTAACTATCTAACTGTAACCGAAGTATCTCCAGCGATGGTTCTATTCTCACCCCCTGAACCAATATCTCTGCCCACCCCCCAAGGAACTATCTTTAGCCCTGTCCTTTTCCTCATCTACATGCTGTCCATGTGTTCACCAGGAGTGTAAAAGTGGAAAATGTACCCTTTAATTCCCATACACACACAAACCCTCCACCCATTGTCAACAGACTAGGCCTGCTAGTGCTTTACTGACCACTTAAAGAAGTCTGTAAGAGTTCTTTTTTGCAATGAATGACACCTTTTATTCTACTAATGATATGCTGTTAACAGGAAAATAAATTGAAATTATTGCTAAGTGTCAAACTTTAATCAGTTACTAACTTTTCAGGCATTTCTGCAATTTTTTGGAGAATTCCATCCGGTACCTTGTCAATAAACTGTCTCCTGTGCCATCACCTTCAATGCAGTCTCCTCATCAATCACTGTTTCAGTGGCAGCCTTGTTTCTTCCTCTGTCCTCGTTTAATACAAATATATTCAGCTCCTAACCATTCATCAGTCATCTGCTGTCAATCTCTCCTTCCATCTGCGATTCATTCATTATTGTGTAAGGAAAAACTACTTGCAGGATGAGGATTGATATGAGATGTCGCTAAACGTATTGCAACTGTTTCCAGTTCACAGACTATAACCCCTTGGTGCACAGTATTCATTATAATCAGCCAATCCAAATTGAATCAAAGGGGGAAAAAAAGAAGTCATCAAGATGTTGCTGGCTGAGCAGTGATCTATCAAGACATGCTTCACAGCTCTCTGATCGGATTTCAAGTTAGACATTTCTCAACTACAAACGTTTTCAATTAACCAGAGGAACCCACGTGGACCAAGTGGATCCCATGAGAAAGTGCATTACATTTAGACCCCATGACATTTCATTTTGCCTTCGTAAGGATTTTCTTCATCATTTTCCTTGCGATTTGTTATTTTATATCAAGTACCATATGTGATGCAACCACTGTGACACCTGGAATACAGGCAAGCATCAGTGACAGTTGAGGGAGAGGAACAAAATAGGTTAGATCAGTTACCAGCCAGGTGAAGAAGAAGCCCTTCCCATGGCACCTTCCTCTGCAAGCGCAGGAGATGTAACACCTTCCGTTTTACCTCCTCCCTTCCCACTGTCCAGGGCCCCAAACACTCCTTCCAGGTGAAACAGCGATTTACTTGTACTTCTTTCAATTTAGCATACTGTTTTTGCTGTTCATGATGTGGTCTCCTCTACATTGGGGATGTTATGTATAGAGAAAGAGTCAGACTGAACACTGTGAGCTCAAAGTAAAGTGTGACCTTAGTCTTTTATTGCAGGTCTCCAGAGTGCCTCTCTAACCTGTGAAGTCTCCTTAAATACCTGTGCTCCCAAGTGATTATGGGATTCCTTGAGATTCCAGGCGATGAGCCCTCTGGTGACTGTACTGAGTAAATACAAATATACATATATAACAACACTCCGCCCCCCCCCCCAAAGTCAATAGTGTAACTATTTACAATGTGAGTCGATCTGGGGCCCTTCTTGCCCTGGTTGATCATCTTGGTGTTGTTGAATCGTTTGTTGGGCCCTTGCTGGGCTGCTGTACAGCTGGCCTTGCTGGGCTGCCTGGTGTGTTGGGCCCTGCTGGGCTGCTGTGGATGATGGGTTCTGCTTCGTGATCAACCATGGTGCCGGTTGACACTGGTGTGGATGTTGGGGGATCAAAAAAGGTAGGGTCCAAGGTGGGTTGCTCAGGATAGTCCATGAATCTGAGTTTGATTTGGTCTAAGTGTTTCCGATGAATGAGTCCATATGAAAGTTTAACCCGAAACACACTGCTCCCCTCTTTGGCCACGACAGTGCCGGGAAGCCACTTGGGACTTTGTCCATAATTTAATACAAATACAGGATCATTGATTTCAATCTCACGTGACACATTTGCGCTATCATGGTATGCACTTTGTTGAAGCCGCCTGCTCTACCTGTTCATGTAGATCAGGGTGAACTAACGAGAGCCTTGTCTTAAGTGCTCTTTTCATGAGCAATTCAGCAGGTGGGATCCCAGTGAGTGAGTGGGGTTTCGTGCAGTGGCTAAGCAGGGCTTGGGATAGGCGAATCTGCAGTGAGCCTTCAGTTACCCTCTTCAAGTCTTCCTTGATGGTTTGCACTGCTCTCTCCGCCTGATCATTGTACTCTGGTTTAAACGGGGTAGTTGTGACATGTTTGATCCCGTTACGGGTCATGAATTCTTTGAACTCAGCACTGGTAAAACATGGCCCGTTGTCGCCCACCAGGACATCGGGTAGGCCGTGTGTGGCAAACATGCCCGCAGACTTTCAGTAGTGGCAACGGATGTGCTAGCCGACATTATCTCACATTCAATCCAGTTGGAGTACACGTCTACAACCACAAGGAACATTTTACCCAAGAACAAGCCTGCATAGCCGATGTGTAGCCTAGTTTGGAGGGCCAAGACCATAAACTTAGCGGCGCCTCCCTGCGAACATGTATTACATCTGTGAACGCAAGACTCTAATTCCGCATTGTTACCGGGTCACCACACGTGGGATCTGCCTATCGCTTTCATCATTACGATGCCTGGGTAGGTACTGTGGAGGTCATTGATGAAGGTGTCTCTGCCCATCTTGGGGACCACTACTCGATTGCCCCACAGAAGGCAGTCTGCCTGTATAGACATTTCATCTTTGCGACGCTGGAACGGCTTTATCTCTTCCTGCATTTCCACTCTGGGATACTGGACCAGCTCCCGTGAAGCACACAGCTTTTGACTAGAGATAATAAGGGGTCCTGACTTGTCCAGGTTTTGATCTGCCGGGCAGTGACCGGTGATTGCTCACTCTCAAATGCTTCCAAAAGCATGGCTAGATCTGCGGGCTGCGCCATTTCCACCCCCGTGGTGGGCAATGGCAGCCTACTAAGAGCATCCACGCAGTTTTCTGTGCCTGACCTGTGGCGGATGGCGTAGTTGTATGCGGACAACATGAGTGCCCATCTCTGGATGCGGGCCGATGCGTTGGTATTCATCCCTTTACTCTCGGAGAACAGGGATATAAGTGGCTTATGGTCAGTTTCCAATTCGAATTTTAGCCCAAACAGGTATTGATGCATTTTCTTTACCCCATAGACACACGCTAACGTTTCTTTCTCAATCATGCTGTAGGCTCTCTCAGCCTTAGACAGACTTCTGGATGCATAAGCAACCGGTTGCAGTTTCCCAGAATCATTAGCTTGTTGCAATACACAACCAACGCCATATGACGATACATCACATGCTAGTACCAAACGCTTACATGGATCATACAACACAAGCAATTTGTTTGAGCATAACAATTTTCTCGCTTTTACAAAGGCATTTTCTTGGCTTTTGCCCCAAACCCATTCGTCCCCTTTTCGTAGCAAGACATGCAGTGGTTCTAACAGTGTGCTGAGACCTGGTAAGAAGTTACCAAAGTAGTTCAGGAGTCACAGAAACGACCGCAGCTCCTTCACGTTCTGTGGGCTTGGTGCGTTCTTGATTGCCTCCGTCTTCGCGTTGGTGGGCCTGATGCCATCCGCCGCAATACTCCTTCCCAGGAACTCCACTTCAGGCACCAGGAAAACGCACATTGAGCGTTTTAACCTGAGCCCCACGCAGTTGAATCGACTAAGAACCTCCTCCAGGTTCTGCAGATGCTCGACTGTGTTCCGACCTGTGACCAAGATGTCATCCTGGAAGACCACGGTGAGCGGGACTGACTTCAGTAAGCTTTCCATGTTTCTCTGGAATATCACCGCCGCCGATTGGATTCCAAACGGCCATCTGTTATAAACAAAAAGACCTTTGTGCGTGTTGATGCAAGTGAGGGCCTTCGATGATTCCTCCAGTTCCTGCGTCATGTAGGCTGAAGTCAGATCCAGCTTCGTGAATGACTTTCCTCCCGCCAGCGTTGCAAAGAGGTCGTCGGCCTTTGGTAGTGGGTATTGGTCCTGCAGGGAGAAACGATTGATAGTTACTTTGTAATCGCCACAGATTCTGATGGTGCTGTCTTCCTTCAGGACTGTGATGATAGGACTGGCCCACTCATTGAACTTGATCAGGGAAATTATGCCCTCCCTTTGCAGCCGGTCCAGCTTGATGTCTACCCTTTCTCTCATCATGTACGGTACTGCTCTCGCTCCTTGAAATTTCCAGATGCCTGGTTCGACCAGCGAAGGAAATTTGTTTAAGACCTGGGCACACGAAGTGTCATCAGCGGGTGATAGCGCTCGGACATCGTCCCAGTTCCAGCGTATCTTTCCCAGCCAGCTCCTGCTGAGCAGCTGGGGCCATTGCCCGGTACCACCCAGATTGGTAGCTTGTGCACCGCTCCATCGTAGGAGACCTTTACTGTAGCACTGCCGATTACAGGAATCAGTTCTTTTGTGTAAGTTCTTAGTTTCGTCTGAACTGTAATTAAGACTGGCCTTGAGGCCTTGTTGCACTACAATCTTTCGAAAGTCTTTTTGCCCATGAGGGACTGGCTTGCGCCCGTGTCCAGCTCCATTGACACCGGGAGTCCATTTAGTTCAACATTCAGCATTATCGGGGACAATTTGTGGTGAATGTGTGCACCCCATGTACCTCTGCCTCCTCGATTTGAGGCTCTGGTTCGTCGTGATCCTCCGTGGATCTGTCCTCCTCTGT
Organism: Pristiophorus japonicus; assembly: GCF_044704955.1. Taxonomy (NCBI): domain Eukaryota; kingdom Metazoa; phylum Chordata; class Chondrichthyes; family Pristiophoridae; genus Pristiophorus; species Pristiophorus japonicus. The sequence continues at coordinate 19,744,582 of NC_091997.1, forward strand.
AACATGGTGGTTTGCAGGTTTAGCAGGCTTACCAGCTCGCCTGCACACTTGTTGAAGGTGTCCCATTGTTCCACAGCCCTTGCAAACGTACTCTTTGAATCGGCATGAATGGAAACGATGATCACTCCCGCAGCGCCAACAAGGTGTTAATGACCTTGCATTCATTGATGGTGGACTCTGAGACATCTGCAGACGTGTAGCTGCAGGTATGTGTGACCTGCCCTGTACGTTACGATTCGAAAACAACATCACTTTGTTCACAGTACTTGTAGCAGAACTTGTATGCTGAGAGATTTGCTTCGTATTGTCACTGGTGGCAATGAACGCCTGGGCTATCGCTATGGCCTTACTCAAGGTTGAGGTCGCTACAGTCAAAAGTTTGCGAAGTATGGTTTCGTGGCCAATGCCAAGTACGTAAAAGTCTCGGAGCATGTACTCCAAATGTCCTTCAAATTCGCAATGTCCTGCAAGGCGTCTTAGCTCGGCGACATAACTCGCCACTTCCTGGCCTTCAGACCTTTTGTAGGTGTAGATCCGATACCTCGCCATCAGAACACTTTCTTCGGGTTCAAATGTCTCGGACCAGTGTGCACAAATCGTTGTACGATTTCTTCGTGGATTTCGCTGGAGTGAGCAGATTTTTCATGAGGCCATACGTTGGTGCCCCACAGACAGGAGGAGGATCACCCTTCGTTTGGCAGCGCTCTCTTCCCCATCTAGCTCGTTAGCCACGAAGTATTGGTCGAGTTGCTCCACAAAAGTTTCCCAATCATTTCCTACGAGAATTTCTCCAGGATGACGACTGTTCTCTGCATCTTTGGGTTCGCTCTCTGTATCTCGTTGCCAGTTGTAGTGTATGGAGAAAGAGTCGGACTGAACACTGTGAGCTCAAAGTAAAGTGTGACCTTAGTCTTTTATTGCAGGTCTCCAGAGTGCCTCTCCAACCTGTGAAGCCTCCTTAAATATGTGTGCTCTCAAGGGATTATGGGATCGCTTGGGACTCCAGGGGATGAGCCCTCTGGTGTCTGTACAGAGTAAATACAAGTATTCATATATAACGAGGAGACCAAACGCAGGTTGGGGGACCGCTTTGCCCGTAAGTGTTACTCCGAACTTCCGGTTGCCTGTCACATTAATTCTCTGCTCCACTCCCACTCTGACACTGTTCCAACGCATGCTTGAGGAACATAGAAACATAGAAACACAGAAAATAGGTGCAGAAGCAGGCCATTTGGCCCTTTGAACCTGCACCACCATTCAATATGATCATGGCTGATCATGCAACTTCAGTTCCCCATTCCTGCTTTCTCTCCATACTCCTCGATCCCTTTAGCCGTAAGGGCCACATCTAACTCCCTTTTGAATATATCTAACGAACTGGCCTCAACAACTTTCTGTGGTAGAGAATTCCACAGGTTCACAATTCTCTGAGTGAAGAAGTTTCTCCTCATCTCGGTCCTAAATGGCTTACCCCTTATCCTTAGACTGTGACCCCTGGTTCTGGACTTCCCTAACATCTGGACCATTCTTCCTGTCCAATCCCGTCAGAATTTTATATGTTTCTATGAGATCCCCTCCCATTCTTCTGAGTTCCAGTGAATATAAGCCTTGTTGATCCAGTCTTTTTTCATATGTCAGTCCTGCCATCCCGGGATTCAGTCTGGTGAACCTTCGCTGCACTCAGTCAATAGCAAGAATGTCGTTTCTCAGATTAGGAGACCAAAACTGTACACAATATTCAAGGCATAGCCTCACCAAGGCCCTGTACAACTACAGTAAGACCTCCCTACTCCTATACTCAAATCCTCTCGCTATGAAGGCCAACATGCCATTTGCCTTCTTCACCGCCTGCTGCATCTGCATGCCAACAGCACCTTGTCTTTTGCTTTGTCACTTTGCAGCCTTCTGGACTCAACATCGAGTTCAACAATTTCAAAGCATAACCTCTACCCAGATTTTGTTCCCTTTCCTCCCTTATTTTAACCCCTCCACTTTTAATTTTTTTTTCTGTTTCCCATGGCAGCTGGTATTTATTCCGCCATTCATATCCCTATCTAGACTCATCTTTTTTTTCCTAACTTGTGCCATTACCATCTCAATTTGGCCCATCATCCCTTTTGTCTCTCCTGCCTTCCACCTTATCACAGCAGCATGTGGAGGTGCGTCGCTGAGTCGGGAGCAGCGTCGAGGAGGTGCGCGGAGAGGCGTGAGTTCCGGGGTCAGCGAGAGGCCTACAAAAGGCCCAACGCGGCGGCAGTCGGGAGCAGCGTGTGGAGGTGCGTCGCTGAGTCGGGAGCAGCGTGAGGAGGTGCGTGGTGAGGCATGAGATCCGGGGTCGGCGAGAGGCGAGCCGGTGCAGCTACAGGGAGAAGGCAAAAAAGAAGTAGAAAGAAACAGAAAGGTGATGTCACAGCCAAGGGGGTAAGTGATTGGCTGGTGATTGGTGAGTTGTTTTTCGTTTTTCTCTTCTAAAACAGTGAGTAAACTTTAGCATTGTTGTTGCCTATCTAAGGGTTAAGTCATGGCAGGAGAGCTCGGACACGTGATATGCTCCTCCTGTACCATTTGGGAACTCAGGGACGCCTCCAGTGTCCCTGACGACTACATGTGCGGGAATTGTATCCGCCTCCAGCTCCTGACAGATCGCGTTGCGGAGTTGGAGCTGAGGGTGGATTCACTCTCAGGCATTCACGATGCTGAGAATGATGTGAATAGCACGTTTAGTGAGTTGGTCATACAGCAGGTGAAGGGTCCACAGCCAGATAGGGAATGGAAGACCAGCAGGAAGAGCAGTGTAAGGAAGGTAGTGCAGGGGTCCCCTGCGGGCATCCCCCTGCAAAACAGATACACCGTTTTGAGTATGGTTGAGGGGGATGACTCATCAGGGGAGGGCAGCAGCAGCCAAGTTCAAGGCACCATGGCTGGCTTTGCTGCACAGGAGGGCAGGAAAAAGAGTGGGAGAGCGATAGTGATAGGGGATTCGATTGTAAGGGGAATAGATAGGCGTTTCTGCGGCCACAACCGAGACTCCAGGATGGTATGTTGCCTCCTTGGTGCAAGGGTCAAGGATGTCTCGGAGCGGGTGCAGGACATTCTGAAAAGGGAGGGTGAACAGCCAGTTGTCGTGGTGCACATTGGTACCAACAATATAGGTAAAAAAAGGGATGAGGTCCTACGAGATGAATTTAAGGAGCTAGGAGCTAAATTAAAACGTAGGACCTCAAAAGTAGTAATCTCAGGATTGCTACCAGTGCCACGTGCTAGTCAGAGTAGGAATCGCAGGATAGCTCAGATGAATATGTGGCTTGAGCAGTGGTGCAGCAGGGAGGGATTCAAATTCCTGGGGCATTGGAACCGGTTCTGGGGGAGGTAGGACCAGTACAAACCAGACGGTCTGCACCTGGGCAGGACCGGAACCAATGTCCTCGGGGGAGTGTTTGCTAGTGCTGTTGGGGAGGAGTTAAAATAATGTGGCAGGGGGATGGGAACCAATGCAGGGAGACAGAGGGAAACAAAAAGGAGACAAAAGCAAAAGACAGAAAGGAGATGAGTAAAAGTGGAGGGCAGAGAAACCCAAGGCAAAAAACAAAAAGGGCCACTGAATGTAAAGGGGCTGCAGGAGGGGTCAAAACTAAAAATCATGGATTAAAAACTAGTATTAAAACACTCTACCTCAACACACGCAGCATTCGAAATAAAGTAAATGAGTTGACGGCACAAATCATTACAAATGAGCATGATTTGGTGGCCATTACAGAAATGTGGTTGCAGGGTGGCCAAGACTGGGAATTAAACATACAGGGGTATCGGACGATTCGGAAAGATAGACAAGAAGGGAAAGGAGGTGGGGTAGCTTGTTAATAAAGGATGATATCAGGGCAGTTGTGAGAGACGATATTGGCTCTAATGAACAAAATGTTGAATCATTGGGCCCAAGTTTCCACAAGAAAAAAAACGGGCGCCCCTCCGAGCTGGGCGCCCGTTTTTCGCGCCTAAAACGGCGCCTAAAAAAATCCTCGGTATTCTCCACCTACTTACAGGTCCTCTGGCCCTCGGCGCAGCCAGCACGAGCTGTGGGGGGGGGCAGAGCCAGGTCCCGGTGCTGAAAACAGTGCCGGGACCTCTGCACATGCGCGCTACAGTCGGCACGCATGTGTAGTAGCTTCAGGCGCCGAACTGTGTGGGAGGGGCCCGAAGCACGCAGCCCCTAGCCCTGGCTGAATGGCCTCACTGGGGCTGCGTGAATGAGGCTCCTCCCACGGCCAGCTCCTGCTCCCCCCCCGAACGAGACCCGACACTCGCTCCCCCTCCCCCCCCCCGCCGACCAGACCCGACCCGACAATCGCTCCTCCCCCCCGCCCCGACCCGACACCCGCTCCCCACCCCCCCCCCCGCCGACCAGACCCGACCCGACAATCGCTCCTCCCCCCCGCCCCGACCCGACACCCGCTCCCCCCCCCCGCCCCGATCCGAGACCCGACACCCGCTCCCCCCCCCTGCCCCGACCCGACACCCGCTCCCCCGCCCGAGACCCGACACCCGCTCCCCCCCCGACTGACCCGACCCGATCCGCGCTCCTCGACCCGCCACCCCCTCTCTCTTCCCCCCCCTCTCTTCCCCCCTCTCTCCCCCCTTCTCTCTCCCCCCGCTCTCTCTCCCCCCCTCTCTCTCCCCCCATCCCCTCTCTCTCCCCCCCCTCTCTCCCCCCTCTCTCTCCCCCCCTCTCTCTACCCCCCTCTCTCTCCCCCCCCCGCTCTCCCTCTCCCTCCCTCCCTCTCCCTCCCTCCCTCTCTCTCCCTCTCCCTCCCTCTCTCTCTCTCTCTCTCTCTCTCTCTCCCTCCCTCCCTCCCTCCCTCTCTCTCTCTCTCTCTCTCTCCCTCCCTCCCTCCCTCTCTCTCTCTCTCCCTCCCTCTCTCTCTCTCTCTCTCTCTCTCTCCCTCCCTCCCTCTCTCTCTCTCTCTCTCCCCCTCTCTCTCCCTCTCTCCCTCCCTCCCCTCCCTCTCTCTCTCCCTCCCTCCCCCTCCCTCTCTCTCTCTCTCCCCCCCTCCCGCTCAGCGGCACGAACGGCTGCAGAATTCTCCCTGGCTGAAGCACTTTCACACAGGTAGGAAGATGGTTTATTTAATCTTTTCTTGGCTTATAAATGTTTATTCAGGTTGGATTTATTTGTATAATATTTGTAGAAGTATAAATAAGGATTTATTGTCGAATTTAATGAGTTCCCTTCCCACCCCCTCCCCCCCACCTCGTTCTGGACGCCTAATTTGTAACCTGCGCCTGATTTTTTAATGTGTAGAACAGGTTTTTTCAGTTCTACAAAAATCTTCACTGGCTCCATTCTACTTTAGTTTGGAGTACATTTTCACTGTGGAAACTTTCAAATCAGGCGTCAGTGGCCGGACACGCCCCCTTTTGAAGAAAAAATTCTGTTCTAAACTAGAACTGTTCTACCTGACTAGAACTGCAGAAAAAGAAATGTGGAGAATTGCGATTTCTAAAATAGTCCGTTCTCCACCAGTTGCTCCTAAAAATCAGGCGCGAATCATGTGGAAACGTGGGCCCATTGTGGGTGGAGATTAGAGATAGTAAGGGGAAAAAGTCACTTGTGGGCGTAGTTTATAGGCCCCCAAATAATAACTTCACGGTAGGGCGGGCAATAATCAAGGAAATAATGGATGCATGTGAAAAAGGAACGGCAGTAATCATGGGGGATTTTAACCGACATATCGATTGGTCAACTCAAATCGCACGGGATAGCCTGGAGGAAGAATTCATAGAATGCATACGGGATTGTTTCTTAGAACAGTATGTTACAGAACGTACAAGGGAGCAAGCTATCTTAGATCTGGTCCTGTGTAATGAGACAGGAATAATAAACGATCTCCTAGTAAAAGATCCTCTTGGAATGAGTGATCACAGTATGGTTGAATTTGTAATACAGATTGAGGGTGAGGAAGTAGTGTCTCAAACGAGCATACTATGCTTAAACAAAGGGGATTACAGTGGGATGAGGGCATAGTTGGCTAAAGTAGACTGGAAACACAGACTAAACGGTGGCACAATTGCGGAACAGTGGAGGACTTTTAAGGAGCTCTTTCATAGTGCTCAAGAAAAATATATTCCAGTGAAAAAGAAGGGCGGTAAGAGAAGGGATAACCAGCTGTGGATAACCAGGGAAATTAAGGAGAGTATCAAATTAAAAACCAATGCTTATAAGGTGGCCAAGGTTAGTGGGAAAATAGAATATTGGGAACATTTTAAACGACAGCAAAGAATGACTAAGAAAGCAATAAAGAAAGGAAAGATAGATTACGAAGGTAAACCTGTGCAAAACATAAAAACGGATCGTAAAAGCTTTTACAGATATATAAAATGGAAAAGAGTGACTAAAGTAAATGTTGGTCCCTTAGAAGATGAGAAGGATGATTTAATAATGGGAAATGTGGAAATGGCTGAGACCTTAAACAATTATTTTGCTTCGGTCTTCACAGTGGAAGAGACAGAAACCATGCCAGAAATTGCTGGTCACAGGAATGTGGGAAGGGAGGACCTTGAGACAATCACTATCACTAGGGGGGTAGTGCTGGACAGGCTAATGGGACTCAAGGTAGACAAGTCCCCTGGTCCTGATGAAATGCATCCCAGGGTATTAAAAGAGATGGCGGAAGTTATAGCAGATGCATTCGTTATAATCTACCAAAATTCTCTGGACTCTGGGGAGGTACCAGCGGATTGGAAAGCAGCTAATGTAACGCCTCTGTTTAAAAAAGGGGGCAGACAAAAGGCAGGTAATTATAGGCCGGTTAGTTTAACATCTGTAGTGGGGAAAATGCTTGAAACTATCATTAAGGAAGAAATAGCGGGACATCTAGATAGGAATGGTGCAATCAAGCAGACGCAGCATGGATTCATGAAGGTGAAATCATGTTTAACTAATTTACTGGAATTCTGTGAGGATATAACGAGCATGGTGGATAGAGGTGTACCAATGGATGTGGTGTATTTAGATTTTCAAAAGGCATTCGATAAGGTGCCACACAAAAGGTTACTGCAGAAGATAAAGATATGCGGGGTCAGTGGAAATGTATTAGCATGGATAGAGAATTGGCTGGCTAACAGAAAGCAGAGAGTCGGGATAAATGGGTCCTTTTCGGGTTGGAAATCGATGGTTAGTGGTGTGCCACAGGGATCGGTGCTGGGACCACAACTTTTTACAATATACATAGATGACCTGGAAGAGGGGACAGAGTGTAGTGTAACAAAATTTGCAGATGACACAAAGATTAGTGGGAAAGTGGGTTGTGTAGAGGACACAGAGAGGCTGCAAAGAGATTTAGATAGGTTAAGCGAATGGGCTAAGGTTTGGCCGATGGAATACAATGCCAGAAAGTGTGAGGTCATCCACCTTGGGAAAAAAAACAGTAAAAGGGAATATTATTTGGATGGGGAGAAATTAAAACATGCTGCGGTGCAGAGGGACCTGGGGGTCCTTGTGCATGAATCCCAAAAGGTTAGTTTGCAGGTGCAGCAAGTAATCAGGAAGGCGAATGGAATGTTGGCCTTCATTGCGAGAGGGATGGAGTACAAAAGCAGGGAGGTCCTGCTGCAACTGTACAGGGTATTGGTGAGGCCGCACCTGGAGTACTGCGTGCAGTTTTGGTCGCCTTACTTAAGGAAGGATATACTGGCTTTGGAGACGATTCATTAGATTGATTCCGGAGATAAGCGGGTTACCTTACGATGATAGATTGAGTAGACTGGGTCTTTACTCGGTGGAGTTCAGAAGGATGAGGGGTGATCTTATAGAAACATTTAAAATAATGAAAGGGATAGACAAGATAGAGGCAGAGAGGTTGTTTCCACTGGTCGGGGAGACTAGAACTAGGGGGCACAGCCTCAAAATACGGGCGAGCCAATTTAAAACCGAGTTGAGAAGGAATTTCTTCTCCCAGAGGGTTGTGAATCTGTGGAATTCTCTGCCCAAGGAAGCAGTTGAGGCTAGCTCATTGAATATATTCAAGTCACAGATAGATAGATTTTTAACTAATAAGGGAATTAAGGGTTATGGGGAGCGGGCGGGTAAGTGGAGCTGAGTCCACGGCCAGATCAGCCATGATCTTGTTGAATGGCGGAGCAGGCTCGAGGGGCTAGATGGCCTACTCCTGTTCCTAATTCTTATGTTCTTATGTTCTTATGTTCCCTTTTGTTCTTTCCTCCCCTACCCCTTTCACTGCCCCTTGCACTTCCTTAAGAATCTGTTACATTTTGAACTTTTGCCAGTTCTGACGAAAGGTCAGTAACCTGAAACGTTAACTCTGTTTCTCCCCACAGATGCTGCCTGACCCGCTGAGATTTCCAACATTTTCTATTTTTATATTAGTGTAGATATGGTAGATCTGCTGACACTATTAGGCTCTCTTTAGGAAATCTATAAACATAGGATGTTATTATAGACATTCTACAATGTTACTGTGTGAATCTTTAGCATAATGTTACTTGAATATAGGAACAAGTTTACTTGGGATTTATATCTGCTTTCGAGGAAGACCAAGTTTTGAGCGTTAGAAAGGTGTAACCAATTGTAACTAATTGCATTATTGCAAGCATCACATTTGTCTTGAACCTCAGACATCCATTTTGGTCTGCGTGTTTTGATGCTTATCAAGTTAACAAATGTGAATGGTGGGGAACAGAACAATTCTTCGACTTTTACAACACAGTGTCAGTGTAAACACTCCCAGGTCCAATACATCACAACCAAATTCTTTCTGCTCTGTCCTAAATATATGTTTTAACGCTGACCTCAAAAAACACCCCTAAATCATAGAATCATAGACATTTACAGTACAGAAGGAGGCCAGCTGAAAAAGAGCTATCTGGCCTAATCCCACTTGGTCCATAGCCTTGTAGGTTACGGTGCTTCAAGTGCATATCCAAGTACTTTTTTAATGTGATGAGGGTTTCTGCCTCTACCACCCTTTCAGGCAGTGAGTCCCAGAGTCCCACCATTCTCTGGATGAAAAGATTCCCCTCTATTCCTTCTACCAATTACTTTAAATCTATACCCCACTGGTTATTGACCTCTCTGCTAAGGGAAATAGGTCCTTCCTATCCACTCCATCTAGGCACCTCATAAATTTTACACACGAAAAATTCAGTCTCCTCTGTTCTAAAGAAAACAACCCCAGCCTATCCAATCTTTCCTCATAGCTATGCATCTTAATTTCCATTTCTCACACTAGCCATGGTTGTGCACAGAGTCTGTGCATGTTCTAGCCCCAGTCTCAGAGGTCAAACTAGAGGCAGTTTACCATCCAGTCCTGATGTCTTGGCAGTTACTTGATGTATTCTGATGAGGCCAGTACTTGTATACATGTGCTGAAGCTGCTCAGAGCAGTTTCTTCACATATCTACAAAGAGTCAACAACATATTTATACCAACTTGCTAGGTCAACAAATACACTCAGTAATCCCTAAAAAAAATGAGTTCTCCTGATGGCTAAGCCAGTGAATAGCTGAGCCATATAGACCAGAATGATTCCATCTTCAGTGCTCTTTATTTCATTGCAATGTTCTTTCTTTCTTTAGTTAGCTCATCTCAATCATGATGACAATACCAATTGTGCTCAGTATCCTTAAATGAAAGAAGGAAAAGATTGGGCAGGTTAATCACTGTTGGTTATCCGCCAATTGCTGCTGGATATCCATAAACCTCAAATGAGGACAGGATCATGCTAAACTCTGTGGCCTTGTACAATTGATAAGTCTTCCAACAGTCACAGACCATGTTAAACCTTGAAGATGGACATTTGGATGAGGTCTTGCCTGAAGAACTGTATTCTGACAAGGAGTGATCATCTTAAGGGGGGAAATGGTATGAAAATGAGGAAAAAATAATCAAATGAATAATTAAAGCCAACATGACAGCTACTCACACTGTCGGTGACCTATTATGTTGGATTTCTGTACCACATAGACTGGGATGTAATATCGTACACACTGGAATTCCATGTTTAGGAGCAAGGTATGCTTTCACTCGCAGTTTGACTTGAATGCAATTGATATCATTTCATGTGTTTGGGACTTGTTCTGACAGATATGATTAATACTGACATTTTTTTTTGTCATCGTAGTACCTACCAGTAATCTTTCTCATCGGATTACCATCAAACAGCAGCTTTGGCTGTTGCTGCTACTCACGTGGAAGTTTTTCCACAAAGTGCAGTGAGCTGAGTTAAGGCTGAAAATCCGGTTTGCTTCGACTCCCAAAGTTTCACAAGTGAAGGTGGATGAAAATCTCTCGGAAATCAATCCCATGGATTCTCTGCGATGTCACATCGGCTATTCATGAATGCTAATTAATCTCGAGTCTGAAACGATAATGCAGAATTTAATTTCAAAAGGTCACTGTATCATTTTGTAATAGTAATCACAATGAACTGCAATCATCGGAATTTATTTGTCACTGATATTATTTTCTGAAAAAAGCCCAGCACCAGAAAGGTCTGTAAATCAGGGCAGTCTGGCTCAATAAAATATGATTCATCGTTTTCTGCTTCTTCAAGCTGATCTTTAGCTTTCTTCTTTATTTCTTACGGTTTTATACACAGGAAATTGTTGTTTCAAAGAATGTGAGAGCGAACCTCAAGGAGACACAAAGGAGTTGAGAATTGTCCAATGATGCAAAGAAGTCTAAACAGTCTAAGTGATGTCACAATCAAAGTGACTTAATTGTTTCAGATTTTGAAATTTTAAAGGATGCGATTGCTGGCATGCGCAGTTCCAGGGTCTTGTTTGTTTGTTGTCATTGGACTTCCCAAAATGAGGAATAAAAAAAGTGGACTTAGCGAATTCTGTTAGAACCATTAATTTGAAATAAAATTCGAAATGTGAGCTTATTTTTAAAAGTTGTTGTTTGTACAACATGCTGCGGTGCAGAGGGACCTGGGGGTCCTTGTGCATGAATCCCAAAAAGTTAGTTTGCAGGTGCAGCAGGTAATCAGGAAGGCGAATTAAATGTTGGCCTTCATTGCGAGAGGGATGGAGTACAAAAGCAGGGAGGTCCTGCTGCAACTGTACAGGGTATTGGTGAGGCCGCACCTGGAGTACTGCATGCAGTTTTGGTCAGCTTACTTAAGGAAGGATATACTAGCTTTGGAGGGGATACAGAAACGATTCACTAGGCTGATTCCGGAGATGAGGGGGTTACCTTATGATGATAGATTGATTAGACTGGGTCTTTACTCGTTGGAGTTCAGAAGGATGAGAGGTGATCTTATAGAAACATTTCAAATAATGAAAGGGATAGACAAGATAGAGGCAGAGAGGTTGTTTCCACTGGTCGGGGAGACTAGAACTAGGGGGCACAGCCTCAAAATATGGGGGAGCCAATTTAAAACTGAGTTGAGAAGGAATTTCTTCTCCCAGAGGGTTGTGAATCTGTGGAATTCTCTGCCCAAGGAAGCAGTTGAGGCTAGCTCATTGAATGTATTCAAATCACAGATAAATAGATTTTTAACCAATAAGGGAATTAAGGGTTATAGGGAGCGGGCGGGTAAGTGGAGCTGAGTCCACGGCCAGATCAGCCATGATCTTGTTGAATGGCGGAGCAGGCTCGAGGGGCTAGATGGCCTTCTCCTGTTCCTAATTCTTACGTTCTTATGTTCTTATGTATTTCGAGACAGCGGTTCTTAAACCAGAAAAATCACCAGTAACATTAACCCAATCTAGTAACATTAATGAAACTTTATTAGTGAGGTGCTTCAGCGCTTCACAGATCCACCGAACACCTTGAGTCTCTTCGCCGGGAGCACGCGGAAGCCAAGCGCAAACAGCGGAAGGAGCGCACGACAACCCAAGCACCCCACCCACCCGTCCCTCCAACCACCGTCTGCCCCAACTATGACAGAGACTGTCGGCCCCACATTGGACTCATCAGTCACCTGAGAACTCATTAATGTGGAAGCAAATCATCCACGGTTCCGAGGGACTGCTGAAGAGAGAGATCCTCCGTCTGTTGTGGTGAACGTTATTTTTAAAATTTGGGCCCTGACAGTTCTGCACGGAATGCTTCTGGTAGCTTCTGGTAGCTTCCGGTTCATTGGCTCTGAAATTTAAACAGTTTTGCTTCCTGAAATGTCCATTTTGGTTGGGAGTATAATGGCCCATAAATTGCTCGAAAAATAATGGCGAGTTCACAGCGAAAAACCCTGCAGTTCGTGGTGAGGACGAGTTGTGCTGCTCTCCCGTTAGCCTTGCAAAAGCGGGACCTCCCCATGAGTGTCAAGAAATTTCTGGATTTGTGCCGTAACTATGAATGAATCTCACCATGGTTATTTAGGGCTGGTATTTCATGTCATAAGGACCCTATTAATGATGTGATTTATTGTTCTGCGATGAAACTCAACCAGAAAAGGACCAATTGAAACTCCTCCTGCAAGTCTCACTCCTGCAGGTAGCTGTTATATTTTCACAGAGCACAGCACACACAGCTTCCTAAAATGGCAGGCAGCTCTCTCGGAAGTCTCCGGAAATCTGCCTGCTTCTGTTTATTATTAACCCTGCACTTGCAGTACACAATACGTCCACATCCACAGTGTGGCGCTACAAACATTACAAGCTTATAGACATTACACTTCTCCCTCCTTAATGAAGAAGCCATCATAACAAACATCATACATAACTTTCATGTTTATACATAACACAGGATATAAACTTATTTTTTTTTCCATATTTACAAATTTAACTTTACCACTTGTTTTCTATTTCGAAGAGGATACCTTCGCTCTCGAACAGAACCTTCCAAACATGGTGTTGATTTCACACTCATTCGAGGCTCATCCTGAGGAATGTTTTCCTTCACGGAATTTCTTTGATTTTCATTTGAACTCACTCTAACTTCAGGCTCTTTGTTTTCCTGACTCGGACTCAGACTTTCATTCTGATTCTTTCCTGGATTTGTTTCCAGTACATTGGATTTAGGATTTGCTACTGGTGTATCAAAACTATCTGATGAGTCAGAATTAATTGAATCACTCCCACCTTCAACTCCTTCCATGTCTGCAGGTAAAATATGATCAGTATGAACAAACCTAACCTGTCCATTATCAAACATCTTTACCAAATATGTGCGAGGACCACATATCTTCACCACTCTTGCTGGTAACCACTTTAACCATTTATGGTGATGGTTCTTCACTCTCACCTTCTGGTTTAATTTCACTCTTCTCTCTTTTACTCTACCTCTATCATGATTCTCTTTCTGTCTTAATTGTGTCTCTTCTACGGATTGTGCCAAATTTGGTTTTAACATCGAGAATCTGGTTCGTGGCTGTCATTTGAGAAACAACTCTGCTGGTGATCTACCAGTAGTTGTATGAGGAGTATTTCGACATGTAATCAAAAAATTAGCCAATTTGTTTCCTTGGATTTGGATCTAACATTTGTTTTATGAGGGCGCGTTTTACAATTTGTACAGTGCGCTCTGCTGCACCATTCGAAGCAGGATGGTATGGTGGAACCTTGGTATGTTTGACACCAATTTTGCTCATGAATTGTGCAAATTCTTCTGAACGAAATTGTGGTCCATTATCCGAAATAATTTCTTCAGGGAGGCCAAATGAAGAAAATAATTTTCGTAAAATGTCCAATGTTTTACTTGTTGTTATTTTCCACATTGGGAACACCTCAATCCACTTCGAATGGCTATCAATCACAATGAACAATTGTTGTTCTTCTAACTCAGCAAAATCAATATGTAGCCTTTGCCACACCCTGGGAGTCCATTTCCATGGCTGTAATGGTACTGGTGGTGGTTGCTTCCTTACCAATTGACATGTCGTACACTGACTCACGATGTACTCCATATCTTTATCAAGACCTGGACACCATAAATAACTGCGTGCAAAACTCTTGGCCAAGCACATTCGCAGGTGCTGGTCATGGAGATCTCCTAATAATTTGGACCTGAATTTATTTGGTATAACCACTCTTGCACCCCACATGATACAATCTTTATCGATTGATAATTCATTCCTACGAATGAAGAATGAAGAATCTTTGTCTGTTACCTGGTTTTGCCAACCATTTGCAATATAATCATACACCTTTGACATCACTGGGTCACGTTTGGTTGCTCTACCAATCTCTTCAGGTGTGACTGGCAGTTCATCAATGTATGAAAAATAAAACACTTCTTCCCTATTGGGTGTAACTTTTGATGGGGAAGGCAATCTAGACATTGCATCAGCATTACTGTGATCAGCTGATCATCTATATTCAATATCATATGTATATGCTGACAAAATCAAAGCCCATCTCTGCATTCGGGCTGCAGCTAATGTTGGAACTGGGGACTTTGGATGGATAATTGCTGTTAGGGGCGTATGGTCTGTAACGATGGTAAACTTATGAGCATACAAGTATTTGTGAAACTTCTTGACCCCAAAAATTAATGCCAAAGCTTCCCTTTCAATTTGCGCATAATTACTCTCACTGGCACTGAGAGTGCGTGAAGCAAAAGCAATTGGTCTCTCCTCCCCACTACTTAATACATGAGAGATTACTGCCCCAACTCCATACGGAGAAGCATCACATGCTAGCTTAATCTCCTTCGATATGTCATTGTGAACTAACATGGTGCTCCCTACCAATTTGCTTTTACACTCCTTGAATGCTGTATCGCATTCTTTTGACCACTTCCAATGGACCTGTTTTTTCAAAAGTTCATTCAGTGGATGTAATACTGTAGCCAAATTTGGTAGGAACTTCCCATAATAGTTAAAAAGACCCAAGAATGAACGAAGTTCAGTGACATTCCTGGGAGTGCGTGCATTTCTAATTGCATCCAATTTTTCCATAGTTGGATGTAAACCATCTTTGTCTACTCTGTACCCGAAGTACTCCACTGAGTTTTTACATAACTCACACTTATGAGCAGATACTCGTACTCTGTGCTTCTCTAGCCGTTTGAGGACTTCATTCAATATGAATGTTATTATGAATTTGCCTATTTGGTGCTGAAATTAGCATGTCATCCAAATAACATACTACCCCTTCAATACCTTGCAAAATCTGGTTCATCACTCCTTGGAATATGGCAAGGGGGGGAAGATACTCCAAACGGTAGCTTTTAAATTGATACAGGCCTAAATGGACTGCTCATCTCGTTCAAGCTGTAAGTAGGCATTTGTAAGATCCAGTTTTGAGAACATCTGACCACCTGTTAGTATTATGAACAAATCTTCTATATTCGGCAATGTATTGGGGACATTACCCTCTCGAACCTGGTTTACAGTTACTTTATAATCACCACACAATCTTACCTTACCATCGGACTTAGGTACAACAACAATGGGTGTAGCCCAATTACATCGATCTATCTTATAAATAATGTTCTCAGTCTCTAGTCTTTTGAGTTCTTGCTCAACTTTCTCCTTGAGTGCATATGGTACGGAACGTGGCTTGTAGTAAACCGATCTAGCGTCCTGCTGTACCCTGATACTCACCTTGAAGCCTTGGATCGGACTGCCCGTTTCGCAGAACACCTTCGGATACTTCTTGATAACCTCATCTGTTGATGAAAATCTTGATTCAACATGAAAAATCTTACTCCAATCCAGCTTCAGTGAGCTCAACCAATTTCTTCCTAGTAAGGCAGACTTGTCTCCTTTCACTACTATTAGAGGCAAGTTCTGAAATTGATCTTTATATTTCAACGTTACGGTGATACGATCTACCACAGGAATTTTCTCTCCTGAGTAGCCTCGCAGCTCTACCTTGGATTTCTCCAGTTGAAAATCACGCAATTTGTCGCGATATAGTGACTCCGGTACTACATACACGGATGCACCCGTGTCGATTTCCATTGGTATCTTGAATCCCGCAACATCTATGTGGATTTTGATACTTTCCGAATCGCTGTCCGTTAAACTCGTGCTCCTGATGATGTGAAATTCTAACATCTCGTCCTGTTGTTGTTCTTCCATGCTATGTAGTCTCTTTGGATTTCTACTCATAGCTTTGACCGCTGGACTCATAGCTTTTAAAGCTGATTTACCCTTCAGTCGGCATGCCTTCGCAAAATGCCCAGTCTTTCCGCAGAAGAAATACTCTGCCTTCACGTATGGACAACTTTGAGCAATGTGTTGTCCCAGGCACCTATAGCATGACTTCGACGCAATGTAAGAATTTCCAGTTTCTGAGACTTTGGGCCCCCACCGTCTTTTACCTTGAGCCTGCAGGTGATTTACCTCAGTTGACTGATGACCGTAATTATTATTTAATTCTCGGGAATATTGTTCGGCCATGCCCATTGACCTCGCTGTCTGACAAGCAATCTCAAAAGTCAAGTCATCCATCATCAATAACTTCCTTCTGATCGCATCATTTTTCACCCCACAAACAAAACGATCCCATAATGCTCGGTTTTGAAAGTTTCCAAAATTACAGTGCATCGATAGCTTTTTTAATGCTACGAAGTAATCACTGATACTTTCATCAGCCTTTTGATTCCGAATCCCGAAACGATAGCTTTCAGCAATTTCTAACGGTTTGGGGCTATAGTGCTGCTCCAGCTTCATTAAAATCTCTTTAAGCATTGTGTCCTTTGGCTCGTCAGGCACAAGCAGATTTACAAGGGTGTCATACAATGTCGGATCCGCCTCCGATAAGCAGATCGCTTTCTTACGTTCCAACACAGCCCGGTTCTGGACTACATTGTCTGGAACTTCGATTATGTTATTTGCAGTGAAATACATTTCTAGCCGATCCACATACGCTTTAAAATGTTCCTGGTCGTGTCTATATTCCCCCAAATGTTCAATACACCTGCGGGTGCTGCCATTTTAATCTCTAGTTTTTCACACCGTGTGCTGTATTTTACCTCAGATTTTGTAGCTTTTTCCAAAGACAGAAACTTCCAAAGTCTCTCTGTCGGCTGGCTGAATCCTTCACCAACAAAATTTAAGCTTTAAATCATCTGAAAAATCCCATCCTCGCCGCCAAATGTGATCTATTCACAGAGCACAGCACACACAGCTTTCTAACATGGCAGGCAGCTCACTTGGAAGTCTCCGGAAATCTGCCTGGTTCTGTTTATTATTAACCTTGCACTTGCAGTACACAATACGTCCACATCCACAGTGTGGCGCTACAAACATTACAAGCTTACAGACATTACAATAGCAGATTGTTCCGAGAGGTATTATAAATTTAACATTTTAAAGATGGTTTCTTACTATTTCTTTTTCTCTCTCTCTCAATCCATTCTTACATTTCTTCTCTTTATTTCTCTTTCTATATCTAATTCGACTCTAATTCACCCTATTTCCTACTCTGTTGTTCCCTCAGTTTTTTTCTCTATCCTTAAATTTAATTGGTTAAGAAACTAGACCATTGGACCTGACGTTCATGAGATCCCAGATGCCTTGTTGACCTCTCTGCACTGTTTTAACTTGTGTTTCCTGCAATTTTATGTGCAAAAATAATACGACCTGAAGGGTGAGGAAAAAAACAAATTCAAGCCACAGTTCCTCAGTCGATATTTCTTACTGGGTATTATCCACTTTCAACGTAAAAATTAATAAACATCACATTTTAGCTCTTCCCATAGAGATGGCATGTTGTCATAATGCTGTCTGTCTTCAAAAGGTCAACCCTCTCCATCAGGTATTCACTATAGACACAGGAGGCTTTCCAGATCATAAAAGGACTTGAAAATAACTTACAAAATGAGTATAATTCTGTTTTGACTAAGTGGCAAAAACTAAAGAAATATCCACATAAGTTCTTCAGCCAAGCAAGAATACATTCATGACTCATAGGACTTGCTGTGGTTTGAATTGCCAACTTACAAACCATTGTAAATATTTAGGGATTCAACTGACATAGCAAATAAGATGTATCCAAATAAAAGACAATTAGAAGAAATTAGGTTTAAATAGTCAAATTTAATAACCAGTAATGTCTCAATATTTATAGGAAGAGGTGGATTCCAGCTTTGTAACTGCTGAACCTGTTCACAGGAGAACCAGCAACCATTGTAGATTGGGAGAACATCAATCATAGAGCACATAACAAAAAAATCACAAGTTCCTTTCAGACTTCGGCCCCAATATGTACGGGGAGGGAGCGGGGTCAAGTGTCAGCAGCCGGGCAAGCCGGAAATACAGGAAAGGTGGAGGCCCTGGCCAATTTAATGGCAGGACCACTTTTGAATTAATTTTCTCCATTTCCCGCCCGGCAGATGGCCAGATCGAGAGGCTGGCCGGCTGCCTGGCTGGAAGGTTGCAGGTCGCAGCCGGAGATCGGGGACCAGTGATGAGGGAGGGAGTGATCGTGGGGGGGCGGATGAGGGTGGGTGGGGGGAGAGACATCAGATCACTGGGGAGGGAGGGTCAGTTGATCGTGGAGTCAGAATCATATGTTAGCAGGTTTAATTGTGGGGCCGAGGAGGAAGCACTTGCCTGCTGGCTCTCTGGTCGTTTGCGCCTCCCTTGAGCTGCTGGGTTTCCCGAGCCCTGGGAAACCCAGCGCGCAGCCGTTAAATCCACATGGCTGCTAGAATCTGAGGCACCCACCCACATTTAAATATTATAATTAATGACTGCTCTTTTGAGAGCAGATTACTCGCCTGCCCCCAAACCCACCCTGGTTAAACCAGAAGTAGATGGGTTCACCATGGGCTGGGGTCGTGTTTCGCATTTTAAAGAATTTAACAACCACCAACCTTCTCCATAAGCCCTGGGGGAGGTTAAAATTCTCTCTGTAGAGTCTAAAGGTGTGTAAGGTATTTTTGACAACCCTGAATGTTGGCACTATGACAGAGCTTCCTGTAAAGGAACATTTAATACATCCATCATACTTACTGAGGATAAAGAATTGCTCTATCCCTCAAAATACAACGGATATCTGCAGCCTCATGGTTTAGATTCTGTACATATGTCCAAGGACTAGCGACCCACAGGACCTGGTTCTCTGGGCCAATATCGAAGGTTCACCTGACAGAACATTCGGCTGGGGTGGAGTGTTCATATTGTGATACACGAGGTATCACAATTGTGTGGGACAGGCTCAATGGGTCAGAGGGTCTTTACCTGTCTGCCATTGTGCGCATGTCCGTATGTAACTCACAGTGGTTCGATCGCACAGTTTTGTGACAGCAAAAAGGAGAGGGAAATGTGAAAAAATACCAACCAAAGCAGAACATGAAGGAAAAAAATACATTGGCAGGATCTACAACCATCATCATCATCATCATAGGCAGCCCCTCTAAATCGAGAACTTGCTTCCACTCCAATAGTGAGTTCTGAGATGACTAAACAGTCCAATACGGGAATTACAGTCGCTGTCGAAGGTGGGACAGACAGTCATTGAAGGAAAGGGTGGGTGGGATTGGTTTGCCGCACGCTCCTTCCGCTGCCTGCGCTTGATTTCTGCATGCTCTCGGCAACGAGACTCGAGGTGCTCAGCGCCCTCCCGGATGCTCTTCCTCCACTTTGGGCGGTCTTTGGCCAGGGACTCCCAGGTGCCGGTGGGGATGTTGCATTTTTATCAAGGAGGCTTTAGGGTGTCCTTGAAACATTTCCTCTGCCCACCTGGGGCTCGCTTGCCGTGTAGGAGTTCCAAATAGAGCGCTTGTTTTGAGAGTCTTGTGTCAGGCATGCGGACAATGTGGCCCGTCCAACGGAGCTGGTCGAGTGTGGTCAGTGCTTACATGGGCTAAGTGATAATGGCTGTTCAACATGTCTAGGCAAATATGGGCAGACATATGCAAACGGGGTAATAATGATGGGAATGTGTCATACGTCGCAGGGGGAATTTTAAACACCCCGCGCGGCGGGTACAGTGCGAGCGGGGAATTAAGATGGCGGTTCACACGGTCTTCCCGCCACCCATCATTTTAATTAGCTTGAAATCAGGCGCAGGAAGGCCGTCTGCCCCAGAGGAGCAGGGGCCTAAAAGGCTAAGTCATGTTCTGATGATGTCATCGGGCCTCGCACGCCATTTTAACTGCAGGCCTAACTAAGGGCCACAAAGTTGCAAACCCGCCAGAAAAAGATGGCAGCAGGCAGCATCCTGGCCACAGGAGGGCCAGACAAGTTTAATGTTTTTAAATGTGTCCTTTGGACCAGAAGGAACATCCTCACGCCTCTTGGCCCCACAAGGATACCTGGAGTCTCCCTCGTGTCGGGCTAACCCATCCCCCGATCATCAACTCTCCTGATCTGCTTTCACCACCCTATTACTTATTTACTTGCCGTGGATTATTTCCATGGGTTCCTGGCAGTAGCATCCCTCTCCGCCTCCCCCCACCCCCCCACCATGAGCTTTGACAACCTGCCCACTCGCAGTAATATCATTCCCGCCAACTTCGGCCGGGAGTCAGTTTCAGGGCAAACAAATGAGGCCCGGGAGTTAAAATCCCCTTTGGCCCCACCCCCATACCTCCGATTCCCGCCCAGAGTTATAATCAAAGGTTTGTGTTTCCCGACATTACGCAACAGCAATGGACACTGGGCACATCTGCTTCTTCCTGTGTTGCTTTGGCAAGCAAGTGGGTATTTAAATAAACAAAGGTCTGTTTCAGAGCAATCGGTTGCACTTCAGGGCCCTTGTGGAAATTTATTTTTAAAGTTACATTTTCTGTTAAATGTACCCTTTTGTAATAAAACAAAATGGAGTCTCAGTTCTCCCAGAAGACCCTGCAGCATACAGTTTGCTTCTGCATAAACATGCCAACCTTGACTGATAGCTAATTAAAGAAAGGCAGGAGCCATTGTATGAGTGAGGGAACCTTGAATTTACCCTCCCTAACAGAAAGAATGTCCTGTTAGAATTATACTCCCTTGTACTACCTTTGCTATGCTAAACCTCAGAAATACTAGATAAAGATTGTATAGATATGTAAAGAACTAAAACAAGGATGTAATGTTAATTAAGTGATTGAAGAACTCCTTATCTGTATTTGCTGACCGCAAGGGCAGAACTGATACACGTGATGGAACCATAATTTCTTTGTTTGTTCTTCTGTATAAAGATAATATAATTTTGTTCCACTGTAGAAGTCTTCGCTGAGCCTTTGACTTAGTGAGACTTTTCCTTGCAGCAAGTAAAACTATTAAAGGGACACCTACCGAGCTGTTTGTGTCAGAGTTTCATATTTTTTTTAGTTAAATTGAGAGTCGAGATTTCGACACCCTGCACAAGTTTAAAAAATAAGTTTTCATTCCCTTTGAGTTACCCCACAGGCAGCCAACCAGTCCCCGCTGCACTGGTGCAGACATTTTGGGGGTGAAACTAGACATGGGTGGGATCCAAAGCAAGCGCTATTGTATTGGTCACCCGTTAAATGCAAAATATTCAGTTCCATTAACTTCAATATACCTGAATATCAAGCGTGTTGTTTAATTCTCCACAAATCCAATTCCTCTTGTTTTGGGTCCTCCCCCCCCCCCCCCCAGGAGTCGACAGCAGTTATTTTCCCTCCTCTTCCTGAAGCTGGCTCCGTGATCCCGGCGGAAATAGAAAGATAGAAAAGATAGAAAGAAAGAAAAGAAAGAAAGAAGAAAAAGAAAGATAAAAAGAAAGATAAAACGAAAGGTAAAATGAAAGATAGAAAGATAGAAAGAAGGATAGATAGAAGGAAATATAGAAGGAAAGTGGAAAGATGGAAAGATGGAAAGAAGGAAATAAAGACTTGCATTTATATAGCACCTTTCATGACCACCGGACGTCTCAAAGTGCTTTACAGTGAATGAAGTACTTTTGGAGTGTAGTCACTGTTGTAATGTGGGAAACGAGGCAGCCAACTTGCACACAACAAGCTCCCACAAACAGCAATGTGATAGTGACGAGATAATCTGTTTTTGTTATGTTGATTGAGGGATAAATATTGGCCAGTACAGTTTAGTATGACCCTGGAGAATTCACAGTGAACCTGTCAGACGACAACAAAGCATCTCTCCTCCCCTTCCCCGCACGGACACTCTGCTCTGATTCCAGCAAAACAGAAGGTCCCAGGCCTTGCCCAGGCAATGTTGGATACCTGAGATCAGGAAACCAGTGTACTGTGTCAAATCCTAACCGTTTCTTGATATGAAAGTTGTACATGAAGTTAAATATTTACAGATCAAACTGACTTACAGCCTAGAACAGATGATTGTGTCCTACGCTATATAGAGAGACCTCTGTATAAACAGCAGCTGCACACAGTATTCAATTATCATAAAGCTCATAGTGATTGCTCTTCAATCTCATGATTAGACTCCTTCAGGCTGGAAAGTTGGAGGATTTCATCCTCCGGAGCATGACCTGGGGCTCTGCTAACAGAACCCGCGGTGGTTTTTGTCTACCATAGCCTCGTTCAACATTCAACAGACTTATAGCACCAATAGTTCTACAAACACTGAAGATGTTTTCTTTATCCTTGAAGTTTAATTCTGTAGATGTTACATGCCCACCTGCTTACTGACTTTGCCTTGCCATCTCCTATTGTGTTAATGAGCTCCCCCTCCTACTCTGGTCCTGTGCTGCTATAGGCAGACATGTTGTGAATCTCTGATACGGTTTAAATAATTGATTGTTCAATGGCATCACCACTGGACACTGCCTGCTGCTGTGATGGCGCCCAGAATGACTTAAGTACCACACAAACTGCTTCACAACATGTTACATTCCTGCCCTTTAACAATTATAGGAGATAGCACCGACCTTTCACTCTGCTCCCCCCTTCCCTTGGGGAGAATTGTGCTCACATTTATATTAATCGCCGGCACTGTTAACTTTTTAGTTCCTGCTTGTTAGAAGCACTAGTAGGAAAGGTTGTATTAAAGAATCCATTTTATATCAAAGACTCCATTTTGTAAAAAAAAAAGCAAACAGCTTTTACATCTGCTGGCATGAACATTCTGGAAAATGAGCAAAAATCAACTCAGACATTCTAGGCCTTCATAGCTGGTACAGCCGGAGTCGTAAGATTGGGGCCTGTTCTTTGTGCCACTTCAACATGCTTGTAGATAAGCTTATCTGTGCTACTTCTGGTGCCAGTACATACACACAAACTCAAACATACTCCGACTGTCATGCACCTGCGACGGAGCCTGGTCTTTGGATTCCCTTGCCGCTGGATCAAGACCTTGCTCCGTCAAGCCCGTGTGCTGGCTGCTGTGCAACGGTCACCCCATGTGAAAAGAATTCACGCACAGGCATCTTCCACCCTTTAAAATGAGGTCATCAGTCACCTAAGCTACTCGTTTTTAGTGTGGAAGCAAGTCCTCCTCGACCCCGAGGGACTGCCGATGATAATGATGATGATGTTACTTCTGGTCACCATAAGCTTGGATGAGTAAGGCCATAAAACATTCACCCGCTAATACCACAGAAATCAACGGGAGTGAAATTAGACAAAGATGAAAGACGAGTGCGGGCACCGCGATGCGCGATCTGCCCGTGCCCGTTGAAAGGAGTTCGGGCAGCACATCAAATTCAGGCTGCCTGCTACTTTACATGCGTGCTGCTGACAGGCTGTGTGCTTAGCAGGGGGCCGAAGTTCTCACCAATTGTGCGAGGCTAGCTTTACTTAAACCTGGTTTGCTCCTCTTAAAGGCAGTCGGCACCTCTTAAAGGTGAGCTGCCTTCTGGTGATGAAAAATGTTAAAAATGCATTTGCACTCACCCCAATGCCTCAACAGGCCAGGGAGGAGGCACCCGGGGTCTCAGACGCAGCACTCGAGGCCTTTGTGCAGGGGGTGAACACTGAAATTGAGGTCCTCTACCCACAGAGGACCAGGAGGCTCTCCAGAAAGAAGACGGTAATTGCCAGTAGTGTTACCCCCCCCAGGATGTGACTCCAGTGCCCAAATAACCTCAGACCACTGATCGAGGTCAATGAATGCACCTTCAAGAGCTGTCTCCGACCAACTGCATCTCTAGCCTCACACAATGCTCAATGCATGACACCCCCATCACTCACTTACGAACAATCTCTACCAAATACGAGGCACTCCTCACATTCCTAGCTTCACCTCATCCCCTTGGAGGAGATGGTGTTGGGAATTCTTGGCAGGGGCCTGGTTGGAAAGAATAGAAGATGCTGGTATCCTCATATGTTATCCTCCTTCACACATCCCACCTCCCCCTCATCCCACAATATCTTTTGAGTTACAAGCTGCACATGGTGCAATCATGCACCTCTTGCTTTACTCCACCCCCTCCCTTCGCCGCAAACCTAGCCTTGTGTCGTCCTCATTTCACACACCCAAGAAATCCAGCCTGCACAGCCAGTAGTGACCAAGATGATGGAGAGAAGAAAAAGGAGAAAAAAAACAAGTGGGAGGAGCAAGACGGAGGAAGACGAAGAAGAAGAGGGAGAAGGAGAAGAATGAGAAGGAGGAGAAGAAGAACCGTCATTTGATTTGACTCTCCAAGCCACCACCTCCTCAAGGCCGACCTGCGAGGCCATCTGCAGTGTCCCCCACTGAAAGTCAGCAGCCTTCCAGCAGCCTTGCTGCAGCCACTGGGATAGCACTGCATGACATCGGTAGGATAGGCAAAGGCACAGACAAGACAGTCACTGAGGGAATACATAAGGGTGGTGAGTTGAGTTCTTTGTGTCATGTTGGTTGGATAGATATATAAAGTTAGATTGGAAAGTTTGCTTTGTGGTGGCTTTTATTTCAGCACCATTGCCAAGAGGACACTGTGATGGTCAGTAGCAGAGGGAAGGTAAGGTGTGGGACTAATGTTGAAAGGGGAATTGGGGTGATGATCACTGGGAATGCAGACAGATAATTCCATCCTGGATATCCCGACCACAAAGTGGCTGTCTGGGATGCATCCTTCCTGTTGCTTCCTGCTCTTCCGCTTCCGCCTCTTCTCTGTCTTCCTCGTCTCTCTGTGAGCGGATGCTGTAAATCTGAAATGATAGCATAAAATGCTGCAAATACTCAGCTGGTCAGGCAGCATCTTGACCTGAGATGTGAACTCTGTTTCTCTCTCCACGGATGTTGTCTGACCTGCTGAATATTTGCAGCATTTTGTCTTCTTAGAGGCCTTCCTTTACCATCCGAGGCCCTGCAAGCATCCAGCAGCACTCCCTGCACACTTAAAAAAACTTTTAACATCTATTGCAGTAAGCCACTACTTCAATAAAATCCAAAAAAAAACAGTCCAAAAGCTTAAATCTAAACTTACTTAAAAGATGTGCGTGGCCATTTAAGAGATGCTGACATTGCCACTGCTAGTCTGCTTATATGCCAGGTATACCTGTCGTGATTAGTACCCAGCGCTAAATTCAGCACTAAGATTGAGGTTCGGAGTGGTGACGTTAACTTGGCGATGCACGCTCACTGACGTCACCACACTGCCAGTATATTTTTTTACAGTGCTGCCAGTTACATGTAGGGCAAAGGGAGGAAGAAAAATGGCAGCCGTGAGACCCGTTGGCAGCTGGCGAAAGAGCGGCGGCCATCATTTTTTCGCCATTTCATGGCGCTACAGAGTGGTGGTAAGTGGATGAATTTCTAGCCCCTAGTTTTTATTACTGCAGTCGGCCAGGATAAATGTATGCTGGTCTCATGAAGAAAAGACGTCTAAAGATTCCAAAAGTCTTCAAGTGAGCATCGGTTTGGCCAACCAGGCACGAAGACTCTAGGACAGGTTAAGTTGGGTTCCAATTGAATCCATGAGTTAGTGGTTAAATAACAGATCTCTGGAAGATAGTGTATCTGTGTGATTTTGTGTTAAAGTGGATTCAGGTCTACGAACTCTAAACTAACACCGAATGTGAGAGATGCGAAAGTCGCAAATAATTCTTACTGAAGTACACAGCGGTATTTTGTGGAATAATATAATTTGCCTGCGGCACCAAATGTGCTGATTTCACTATTCGGAAAAATCAACTCATAATGAATGCCAAAACACAGCAATGGAGGCAATTTTGACGCACCCCGCCCAACTGGAACGGGGAGGAAGGGGCCTTTAAAATGGAATGATTCGCCTTACCACCCAGTTCCCGTTGGCATCACGCTGGCCACCATTTTAACCGCTCGCTGCAGTTCGGTGGCCGAGGCCCACGGCAGGAGCCACACAGATGTACATAAATCGGGATTGCATTACAACAATGACCACGTAGTATCCCAGGCCTGACCAGGCAAGTCAGCATGGCTTTCCCACCAGGTGCAGGCCCCTCAGCAGCAGTCAGGAGGATGAAGCGGCCCTCTGAGGTAAGCCGAAATCTTTCCCATCATGAGGCTAGGACGAGCAGGAGCGCTTCTCCGGAACCCGCAATAAAAATCGCAGCCTTCCCTGGGCCGCTCTCCTCCTCTTTCCTTTCCACTTACTTGCTTGTCAGCCAGCCTTCCTGTGGTGCTAGCTGGTCTCCAGTCATCTTGGTTAATCCTTGCCACTGAACCAAGACCTCGCTCTGTCAAGCCCGTGTGGTGGCTGGTGTGCAACGGCCACCGCACATGAAAAAAATCCACGCACAGGCATCTTCCACCCTTCGACATGTAGGTCAGGACCTGGAATATTAGGTCCTTCATTGAAACACCTATGAACTCATCCCTTTTTGGCGTGGAAGCAAGTCATCCTCGATACGAGGGACCGCCGATGATGACGATGATGGTGCCAGCTGGCAGCCTCAGGCTGGCTGAACTCCCATGCCTTTCCCGCTGGCCAGCTGACACTTCCTGTCCGTTTCAGGCAGGGAGCTGATTGGCGGCATGCAGATCGTAGTCTGGCAGTTAAAATATCCCAAGCATCAAACCTTAGGCCTGTGAGTGCATGTTTGCACTTGCTCACCAATGACTTCACAATGACAAAACCCTGCAACCAGTCACCAGTGTTGTATATAGTCACCATGGCGATGTGGCTGCTGACAACATCTACCAATTGTTTCTCAAAAATCCCAGGTAAAGCAATTATGTCGTCAGTTTACAAAGTCCTATCATATGTACAATTTTGAGTCTTCCCCGTTTTTGTAACTCTGACCTTCATCACATTTGCCACTGAACTGTATCCATTCTAGAATTTCTCCTTTGCAAGGTGACCGAAATCCATATTTATCTGTTTTAAGACAAAATTATTGCAACCAAAATCCTGTACATAAATAAGTAACTATATTTGCTCAATACATGTAGCCCAAAACAGGAGGTGCCCCGTGCCCATGTGGAACATATACAAGAGATCACAATCTAATCAGAACTCCCCTTGCATTGGCCATCGGCAGTTTCATTTATTTTTAAATAGCTGTGCATCACTCTCATCATCAGCAAGTGCTAGCTGTTACTAGGATACCATCACTGCCCTAAGCATTCTGGAGTCATAACAGTGAAAGAACAAAAGGGATTAAACAAAAACCTTCATGAAAACTGTCACTGACCCACATAATAAACAAATGGATCAAATACTTAACATGCTCCAAAGCTTTTCCAAATATCGAGACGTTATCCATAACGTCTCTGCTCCCAGAAACTGTTTCTAATGATTGCATATTGTTGCTTTAATGCTTCATTTTGATGTGCCTGATTCATTCTTTTATCTAAAGTTGAATTGGCATTTAGCTGGAATCTCTCATAAATGTCTCGTTACACGAAGCTATTAGGAACCTTTCTACTGATTCTTTATTCTTCCAATAAACTGTGACCATTAAAATATTGTATTCTTCTGATTATAAAAGGAAGCTCGGGTCCATTTCAAGCTGTTTCAGATTGTTTCTTCTGAGCTTCTGGAATCGTTCTGCTGGCTAATAGGCGAATGTATTCTCAGCTTCAGCTCTCATCGATATAAGAAAGTATCGCATTTGCTTTATGTATCTTGTTCAATCCAAATATTTGTCTGGACTATATCAATGTGGCAGGCCACCCCTCTGACTCTTCTGGAACATAATTGTCTTCAGTACACATCAAAGTCAAATAGCATCAGTATCGTGGCACGCCCTCCTTTGCTCACATATTTCTCCTACAACTGTCCCTTTCCTTTTTGTCAGTGCACTGTTCCATACATTCAACAAATCTTTGAGTTTGTAGCTCATTGCAGTTGACTCTTTGGGAAGGCCCCAGCTATGACCAATTTGGTGTCTCTGGCTTGACTTACATCATCACATGTTCAACTCTTCAACAACAACAATTTGTATTGATATAGCACCTTTAACAAAGTAAAACATCCCAAGGCGCTTCACAGGAGTATTATAAGACCAAAATTTGACACCGAACCATGTAAGAAGAAATTAGGGTAGATGACCAAAAGCCTGGTCAAAGAGGTAGGTTTTAAGGAGCATCTTGAAGGAGGAAAGAGAGGTAGAGAGGTGGAGAGCTTTAGGCGGGGAGTTCCAGAGCTTAGGGCCAAGGCAACAGAAGGCACGGCCACCTATGGTTGAGCGATTATAATCAGGGATGCTCAGGAGGGCAGAATTAGAGGAGCACAGACATCTCGGGGGGTGTGGGGCTGGAGGAGATAGGGAGGGGGCGAGGCCATGGAGGGATTTGAAAACAAGGATGAGAATTTTGAAATTGAGGCATTGCTTAACTGGGAGCCAATGTAGGTCAGGGAGCACAGGGGTGATGGGTGAACGGAACTTGGTGCATTGGTGCAAGTTAGGAACCTCTTCAGATTTTTCCACGATATTAATCATACGCAACATATTTTAGTTTATTATTTCTCACAGAACTACTTGATCCTTATCAAAGTTCTATTTATATACAATAAATTTTATTTTGTCCCAACCCACAGAGCACAGGTTGATACTCCAGTGCAGTATTGAGAGATCACTGCACTGTTGAAAGTGCCATCTTTAGATGAGATCATAGAAATTACAGGACAAAAGGAAGCTAATCCCATATGTACTGATGGCAGCTCTTCAATTGGATTTATTTAGTCTAATCCACCTTCTTTGCCATATTTTTTATATTCTTTTCAAATATTTATCCCAGTCTCTGCCTCAATAGACCCCTGTGAAAATGAATTCCATGGACTCGTAACACTCCCTGTGAAAAACATTCTTCCAATTTGCCCTTATGGAGATTTTAAACTGAGGTCCTGTTTGCTTGTTCTAGTGCTTCAGATGGATGTTAAATATCCCACAGCATGTTCAAAGCAAAGCAGGGGTTCTCTCAGTGCCCTGGTCATCCCTCCCAGCCAATACCACCGAAAATAAAAGATTATCTGGTCATCTGTCTCATGGTTCTTGGGGAGATGTTATTTCTGCAGAACATTTGCCTACATATCACAAGGTACTGCAGTTCAGAAAAGTAATTTATTGTACAAAGCACTTTGGGATGTTACGATGTGAAAGCCACTTTAAAGTGCAAGTATTATTATCTTTGCAAACCATAATGCTCTATCAGGCTGTACATAACTATTATGAAGCTGTCTACTGACTCCCCTTTTTTCAATTCTCTGGTTAAATTTGCCTCTTCCAAATATCTTCTGATTAAAATATGAAAAAGCTATGAACCTTACACACATTATGTTACTTCTAATTATGAACAGAATTTTAAATCAGATACCACCAGAATGCAGAGCCTGTATTTTTCCAGTGTCATCTTCGTCATCATCATCATAGGCGGTCCCTCAAACGAGGATGACTTGCTTCCACGAGAGTTCACAGACGATTCAATGAAGGACCCGATGTTCCAGTCCTGAACTCCATTTGAGGGGGTGGAAGATGCCTGTGCGTGGATTTTTTTAACGTGTGGTGACCATTGCACACCAGCCACCACACGGGCTCGACAGAGCTAGGTCGTTATCCAGTGGCAAGGGTTAACCAGGACGACTGGGGACCTGCTCTGCTGCACGGACCTAGTGCGCACACATATCGCAGTGTGGGCTGGTCCGTGCTGCCTCTGGGCCCTCGGCTTTTCTGGGCCCCATACCCTCATTCACCGCACCTTTGCCCACGATGTTCCAGGGTCCGGCGCTCCAGCTCTATTTATAGCCCCGACCTGCGGTGGTGTTCTCACACATCGGATTCTTCCAGTGTATGACACAAGGAACTGATGCAGATCACTCTTCCGTTCCCAGTGGATAGCAAGCCTTCTTTCTTTATTCTCACCCAGTTTTAAATAAATGAATGCTTCTCTCCTTCGACAGATTCTCTTTTCTGTCTTTTTCCTTCGGTCTCCAAAACAAACTAATTACACAATACCAAATTCCACACTGACATGGCAAAGTGTGTGTCGGCCTTATCTGCGTCATGGCACATAAAATATCTTCATTTGGTTTGATTCCATTGTATTCCAGAGCTACAGCCTGCTGTTTAATTGATTTCTTATATTTATTCAAATCCAATATTTTTTCCTCTACCAACATCACTAAACTAGATTATCAGGTCATTATCTCATTACATAATAACATAAGAACATAAGAATTAGGAACAGGAGTAGGCCATCTAGCCCCTCGAGCCTGCTCCGCCATTCAACAAAATCATGGCTGATCTGGCCGTGGACTCAGCTCCACTTACCCACCCGCTCCCCATAACCCTTAATTCTCTTATTGGTTAAAAATCTATCCATCTGTGATTTGAATACATTCAATGAGCTAGCCTCAACTGCTTCCTTGGGCAGAGAATTCCACAGATTCACAACCCTCTGGGAGAAGAAATTCCTTCTCAACTCGGTTTTAAATTAGCTCCCCCGTATTTTGAGGCTGTGCCCCCTAGTTCTAGTCTCCCCGACCAGTGGAAACAACCTCTCTGCCACTATCTTGTCTATCCCTTTCATGATTTTAAATGTTTCTATAAGATCACCCCTCATCCTTCTGAACTCCAACGAGTAAAGACCCAGTCTACTCAATCTATCATCATAAGGTAACCCCCTCATCTCCAGAATCAGCCTAGTGAATCATATCTGTACCCCCTCCAAAGCTAGTATATCCTTCCTTAAGAAAGGTGACCAAAACTGCATGCAGTACTCCAGGTGCGGCCTCACCAATACCCTATACAGTTGCAGCAGGACCTCCCTGCTTTTGTATTCCATCCCTCTCGCAATGAAGGCAACATTCCATTTGCCTTCCTGATTACCTGCTGCACCTGCAAACTAACTTTTTGGGATTCATGCACAAGGACCCCCAGGTCCCTCTGCACTGCAGCAGGTTGCAATTTCTCTCCATTCAAATAATATTACCTTTTGTGGGGTTTTTTCCAAGATGGATGACCTCATATTTTCTGACATTGTATTCCATCTGCCAAACCTTAGCCCATTCGCTTAACCTATCTAAATCTCTTTGCAGCCTCTCTGTGTCCTCTACACAACCCGCTTTCCCACTAATCTTTGTGTCATCTGCAAATTTTGTTGCACAATACACTCTGTCCCCTCTTCCAGGTCATCTATGTATATTGTAAACAGTTGTGGTCCCAGCACCAATCCCTGTGGCACACCACTAACCACCGATTTCCAACCCGAAAAGGACCCATTTATCCCGACTCTCTGCTTTCTGTTAGCCAGCCAATTCTCTATCCATGCTAATACATTTCCTCTGACTCCGCGTACCTTTATCTTCTGCAGTAACCTTTTGTGTGGCACCTTATCGAATGCCTTTTGGGAATCTAAATACACCGCATACATCATAGAAACATAGACATAGAAACATAGAAAATAGGTGCAGGAGTAGGCCATTCGGCCCTTCTAGCCTGCACCGCCATTCAATGAGTTCATGGCTGAACATTCAACTTCAGTACCCCATTCCTGCTTTCTCTCCATACCCCTTGATCCCCCTAGTAGTAAGGACCTCATCTAACTCCTTTTTGAATATATTTAGTGAATTGGCCTCAACAACTTTCTGTGGTAGAGAATTCCACAGGTTCACCACTCTCTGGGTGAAGAAGTTCCTCCGCATCTCGGTCCTAAATGGCTTACCCCTTATCCTTAGACTGTGACTTCTGGTTCTGGACTTCCCCAACATTGGGAACATTCTTCCTGCATCTAACCTGTCTAACCCCGTCAGAATTTTAAATGTTTCTATGAGGTCCCCTCTCATTCTTCTGAACTCCAGTGAATACAAGCCCAGTTGATCCAGTCTTTCTTGATAGGTCAGTCCCGCCATCCCGGGAATCAGTCTGGTGAACCTTCGCTGCACTCCCTCAATAGCAAGAATGTCCTTCCTCAGGTTAGGAGACCAAAACTGTACACAATACTCCAGGTGTGGCCTCACCAATGCCCTGTACAACTGTAGCAACACCTCCCTGCCCCTGTACTCAAATCCCCTTGCTATGAAGGCCAACATGCCATTTGCTTTCTTAACCGCCTGCTGCACCTGCATGCCAACCTTCAATGACTGATGTACCATGACACCCAGGTCTCTTTGCACCTCCCCTTTTCCTAATCTGTCACCATTCAGATAATAGTCTGTCTCTCTGTTTTTACCACCAAAGTGGATAACCTCACATTTATCCACATTATACTTCATCTGCCATGCATTTGCCCACTCACCTAACCTATCCAAGTCGCTCTGCAGCCTCACAGCATCCTCCTCGCAGCTCACACTGCCACCCAACTTAGTGTCATCCGCAAATTTGGAGATACTACATTTAATCCCCTCATCTAAATCATTAATGTACAGTGTAAACAGCTGGGGCCCCAGCACAGAACCTTGCGGTACCCCACTAGTCACTGCCTGCCATTCTGAAAAGTACCCATTTACTCCTACTCTTTGCTTCCTGTCTGACAACCAGTTCTCAATCCATGTCAGTACACTACCCCCAATCCCATGTGCTCTAACTTTGCACATCAATCTCTTGTGTGGGACCTTGTCGAACGCCTTCTGAAAGTCCAAATATACCACATCAACTGGTTCTCCCTTATCCACTCTACTGGAAACATCCTCAAAAAATTCCAGAAGATTTGTCAAGCATGATTTCCCTTTCACAAATCCATGCTGACTTGGACCTATCATGTCACCTCTTTCCAAATGCACTGCTATGACATCCTTAATAATTGATTCCATCATTTTACCCACTACCGATGTCAGGCTGACCGGTCTATAATTCCCTGTTTTCTCTCTCCCTCCTTTTTTAAAAAGTGGGGTTACATTGGCTACCCTCCACTCCATAGGAACTGATCCAGAGTCAATGGAATGTTGGAAAATGACTGTCAACGCATCCACTATTTCCAAGGCCACCTCCTTAAGTACTCTGGGATGCAGTCCATCAGGCCCTGGGGATTTATCGACCTTCAATCCCATCAATTTCCCCAACACAATTTCCCGCCTAATAAGGATTTCCCTCAGTTCCTCCTCCTTACTAGACCCCCCGACCCCTTTTATAACCGGAAGGTTTTTCGTGTCCTCCTTCGTGAATACCGAACCAGTACATCGGTACACCTCTATCCACCATGCTCGTTATATCCTCAAAGAATTCCAGTAAATTAGTTAAACATGATTTCCCCTTCATGAATCCATGTTGCGTCTGCTTGATTGCACTATTCCTATCTAGATGTCCCGCTATTTCTCCTTAATGATAGCATCAAGCATTTTCCCCACTACAGATGTTAAACTAACTGACCTATAGTTACCTGCCTTTTGTCTGCCCCCTTTTTTAAACAGGCGTTACATTAGCTGCTTTCCAATCCGCTGGTACCTCCCCAGAGTCCAGAGAATTTTGGTAGATTATAATGAATGCATCTGCTATAACTTCCGCCATCTCTTTTAATACCCTAGGATGCATTTCATCAGGACCAGGGGACTTGTCTACCTCGAGTCCCATGAGCCTGTCCAGCACTACCTCCCTAGTGATAGCGATTATCTCAAGGTCCTCCCTTTCCACATTCCTGTGACCAACAATTTTTGGCATGGTTTTTGTGTCTTCCACTGTGAAGACCGAAGCAAAATAATTGTTTAAGGTCTCAGCCATTTCCACATTTCCCATTATTAAATCCCCCTTCTCATCTTCTTAGGGACCAACATTTACTTTAGTCACTCTTTTCCGTTTTATATATCGGTAAAAGCTTTTACGATCCGTTTTTATGTTTTGCGCAAGTTTACCTTCGTAATCTATCTTTCCTTTCTTTATTGCTTTCTTAATCATTCTTTGCTGTCGTTTAAAATTTTCCCAATCTGCTAGTTTCCCACTAACCTTGGCCACCTTATACGCATTGGTTTTTAATTTGATACTCTCCTTTATTTCCTTGGTTATCCACAGCTCCCTTCTCTTACCGCCCTTCTTTTTCACTGGAATATATTTTTGTTGAGCACTATGAAAGAGCTCCTTAAAAGTCCTCCACTGTTCCTCAATTGTGCCACCGTTTAGTCTGTGTTTCCAGTCTACTTTAGCCAACTCTGCCCTCATCCCACTGTAGTCCCCTTTGTTTAAGCATAGTACGCTCGTTTGAGACACTACTTCCTCACCCTCAATCTGTATTACAAATTCAACCAAACTGTGATCACTCATTCCAAGAGGATCTTTTACTAGGAGATTGTTTATTTTTCCTGTCTCATTACACAGGACCAGATCTAAGATAGCTTGCTCCCTTGTAGGTTCTGTAACATACTGTTCTAAGAAACAATCCCGTATGCATTCTATGAATTCCTCCTCAAGGCTACCCCGTGCGATTTGGTTTGACCAATCGATACGTAGGTTAAAATCCCCCATGATTACTGCCGTTTCTTTTTCACATGCCTCCATTATTCCCTTGATTATTGCCCAACCCACCGTGAATTTATTATTTGGGGGCCTATAAAGTATGCCCACCAGTGACTTTTTCCCCTTACTATCTCTAATCTCCACCCACAATGATTCAACATTTTGTTCATTAGAGCCAATATCGTCTCTCACAACTGCCCTGATATCATCCTTTATTAACAGAGCTACCCCACCTCCTTTCCCTTCTTGTCTATCTTTCCAAATTGTCAGATACCCCTGTATGCTTAATTCCCAGTCTTGGCCACCCTGCAACCACGTTTCTGTAATGGCCACCAAATCATACCCATTTGTAATGATTTGTGCCGTCAACTCATTTACTTTATTTCGAATGCTGCGTGCGTTTAGGTAGAGTGTTATAATACTAGTTTTTAAACCATGATTTTTAGTTTTGACCCCTCCTGCAGCCCCTTTATATTCATACATATTGTCCCTTGTGGGGTTTACACTTACCCCAGTGCTACTCTGCTCTGTTGCCTCCTGCTTTTTGCATTCTTTCTTGGGGTCCTGTTCATCTGAGCTCTCACCCACTCGAACTAGTTCAGAGCCCTCTCCTGGGTTTGTGGGACCTTGCTTTCTGTAAATTGGCTGCCACATTTCCTATATTACAACAGGAAGATAGAAACAGGAGTAGGTCATTCAGCCCCTCGAAAGTACTTCAATGGATGTAAAGCACTTCGGGACATCCTGAGGTTGTGAAAGGCACTATATAAATGCAAGTCTTTCCTTGTTTTTAACATGATTCTCTCCATTAAGCCCCTGTAAAAAGCAAAGCAGTTCCCCAAATAATGCTTACATACTGGTGATCTCCCATGGCATTGCATCACAGGGTGTGAAGCCCACTTGCAGCCTTAACATGAAGTAGGGTTAGAGGATCATTGGATCAGGGTGTGCAGATATAAATCAGTCCCCATTTTAAAGCCTTACATTCTGAGCGTAATTTTATGTAATACTTTGATCTTTTATTTTATAATCAGTCGCTAAATAGCCAAACCTATGACTTTTTGGTAATGCAGAGAAGTTGAGTTGGTTTGAGCCTAGGGCTGGATTTTCGGTTTGTTCATTTCGGGGCAGTAATGGCGGCGGGGCGGGAAAGTTTGCGCCCGGGAACAGTTTGCGCCTCAGTCATCAAAATTTGGCAACTGGGCCCTGAGTGTGGGGCGGAGCGCTAAGGGAGGCGTTGCACACCCCTCTTAGGGTGCGAGGCCGGCTGGGCAAGCGAAAATCCTGAGCTAAACAGCCGGTCTGGGAGCGCTCTAAGAGAGGCCTGGGGAGAATGGAAACCTAAAAAAAAAACAGCAAAAACATTCCCAATAAATAACTCACGCCACCACAACATAAATGGAAAAATAAAAATAAAATAAAATCTTTACCTGAGGTCGCCATAACTTACCACACTGCAGCCGCTACAGATCGGACCTCCCGCTTTCACAGGCGGTCCCAGCAGGGCGCTCTACGGAATGCTACGGATCGGGCGGCAGCCAAAGATCGAGCCGGTGTCGCAACCAGGGACATTGCACAGTGGCTCGCCTCTTCCGGGTGGTAATGCTCCGCGTCCTGCCGAAACCAACACCGAAAGTCCCGACGGGGTGCTGGAAGCTGGCTGCCCGCCCAGAAGAGCCATTGCTACCCTTCCGGGATGAAAACAGAGGCGGCAACAAGCCAATAATCCAGCCCCTATAGGAGTTTCTCTGTAATATGGGCTGAAGAGCTAGCTGGGAGGTGCAAAACTGAGGCCACACCATCTGCACAAACACATGGTTACATCATAAAAACATAGAAACATAGAAAGTAGGTGCAGGAGTAGGCCATTCAGCCCTTCGAGCCTGCACCATCATTCAATATTATCATAGCTGATCAAGCAACTTCAGTACCCCATTCCTGCTTTCTCTCCATACCTCTTGGTCCCTTTAACCATTAGGGCCACATCTAACTCCCATTTGAATATATCTAACGAACTGGACTCCACAACTTTCTGTGGTAGAGAACTCCACAGGTTCACAATTCTCTGAGTGAAGAAGTTTCTCCTCATCTCGGTCCTAAATGGCTTACCCCTTATCCTTAGACTTGGTTCTGGACTTCCCCAACATCGGGAACATTCTTCCTTCATCTAACCTGTCCAATCCTGTCAGAATTTTATATGTTTCTATGAGATCCCCTCTCATTCTTCTAAATTTCAGTGAATATAAGCCTAATCGATCCAATCCTTCTTCATATGTCAGTCTCGCCATCCCGGGAATCAGTCTGGTGGACCTTCGCTGCACTCCCTCAACAGCAAGAACGTCCTTCATCACCACTGGCCAGAGGATTTAATGACAGTTTTTTTTTTCTGAAGATTAGTAACCTTACAGTGTGTCATGTTTATATGGTGTGACATGGACTGGAAAGGAGTTTGGTTTAATTTATACTACGATATTGCAATGATGTTAGATTTAGTTCACAAAAAATTAACTCCCAGAGACGCATAAGCTATTCCGGGACGGGTAGTTCGATCAAATTAGTTAGAAAGCCAAATAAATCAGCCTCAAAGGTGTGTAACCTTGCTACTCCATCCGCTTTGAACCCCTGGGGAGTCATTCAAACACATCCAAGAGTTATTCACACCTGTAGCCCAAGAATGAATTCCATGTCTCGTGAGGGAGCATAGCTAAACAAACAATGTAGTTGCCATGGCCCCTACACCAAGAGAGAGTGTTTTGCATTTGAGATAGTTTTAATGGGCAATTCAGTGAGCCAATTTCTCGCCATAGAGAGCAGAGGGAACAGTCAATGGTCAGTTTTAATCTCTCTAAATCCCTCTCTGGAGAAGTTTGTCTGTAGTTAGAGTCTTTGAAAAGTCAGTGTGAATCAGAGAAGTCTTGTTTTCTAAGGTTAGTGACAATTATTAGAGGGACTGCTCACTTGTAAAGTGAGTCCAACCAATAACGGGCAGGGTCTTAAATTTAATTATTTTAATATTGGTAGGAAATAGATGTAAGAACATAATAAGAACATAAGAAATAGGAACAGGAGTAGGCCATACGGCCCCTCAAACCTGCTCCGCCATTTAATATGATCATGGCTGATCCGATCATAGACTCAGGATCACTTCCCCGCCCACTCGCCATAACCCCTTATCCCCTTATCATTTAAAAAACTGTCTATCTCTGTCTTCAATTTATTCAATGTCCCAGCTTCCACAGCTCTCTGAGACAGCGAATTCTACAGAACCACAGTTCTCTGAGAGAAGAAATTTCTCCTCATCTCAGTTTTAAATGTGCGGCCCCTTATTCTAAGATTATGCCCCCCAATTTTAGTCTCCCCCATCAGTGGAAACATCCTCTCTGCATCCACCTTGTCAAGCCCCCTCATAGAAGACTGCACTTTGTTCATTCATACCTTTTATGCAGAGGTAATTTATTCGTTCACAATTGACCTCATCTCACTAGAATGTTTACCAGTCAACCTTCCAAAAAGATAGGAGAATGCAAGTGGCAACACATGCAAGATCATTGGATCGAATGCATACAATGAGGGATGTTATTGTTTCAATCGCAGGTCATGCCATTACTTAACTAGATATTGGGCAATAAAGGTGCTCTCCAGTTTGTAAGGGACACAAGACCCACTCACGACAGAGACTGCAGATGCAAAACCCTCAAGAAGGTTTACTATAGACCTCTAAATTTGTGGCACAAAATCAGTTTACATCATAAATGTGAACACGGAAATTAATAATGGAAAAAGTTGACACTAAAGCACGACAAAAACGTGACAACAGAAAGTAGGCTTATGTGAACAGAGTGTGCACACAGACATGGGATTTATAATACGTTATAGATAAGAACTACATCAGCCATTCCCAAAAAGTACATATCTTGTCTGCTTTCTAGTTTTTCTTATTTTTTCTGGATTTTAATTTCCATCCACGATTCTCCACCCTCAATATCAGTACCAGAAGGTCAAGGTCATGGGACATGGAGAAAGGGATTCCACTTCGGCGGGGGCACAAAGTGGGTGGTAGTGGATTGGCTGCTCATTATACACCATTCTGCTCCCTCCATTGAGTCTGAAGGATGCCCATTTGAAAAGGGCATCCAGAATTATCAGGGAATCGGTGATGGTCAGAGAAACCACAATCTTTTAGATTTCAGTTACTTTCCAACCATTTTTATTAATTTTGTTGGTTTTATTTCTGCTGGCACTTAGATTCTTATGAGTCTTTGTGCCAATTGTTGTTATTTTAAAAATCCCCCTGCTCACTATTACTTGCACCAATGGGAGGAGGGAGGGAGGGAAGGAAAGGGAAAGGAAGGGAAGGGAAGGCAAGGGAAGGGCAGGGAAGGAAGTAAGGAAGGAAGGAAGGAAGGAAGGAAGGAAGGAAGGAAGGAAGGAAGGAAGGAAGGAAAGAAGATTTGAATTTATATAGCGCCTTTTATGAGGAGTGTTGTCACTGTGGGAAGAAGAATAAGACCTATGGTAGGATGCTAGGCAATTAGCCTGCACAAATCATGCTGTGGCCAGCAGCCGGTGGCAACCCACTGGCATCTACAGAAAGATGAACATATTTCACTTTGGCAGATAATTAGTGCATGCAGAGGCTGCTCATCCCAAATGAAGCTGAGACAGCAGACCCAAAATGAACATTAAGATATGTGGATGCATGACTCACTGTAATGTTAGATGCTTCCTGCTTCCTGGTACTGCACAACAGAAGGCATGTGAAAGCTAATTAGCTACATCCATCAAGATAGCTGCAACATCTCTGCCGTTCCCGGCACATCTACCTGGCAATGACTATGGATACCTCATTTCGCAGGATCCGAGTCACCAGGGAGCAGGTTGAAGAGCTATGCCAACTACTGCAAAGACTCCAGAGTCTACCTTGCTGCATAGGCTTGGAACATCTCGTCACAGTAACAGTCAGCTCAGAGCTGAAACTTGGTTCAAGCTCCTTGCAATGCTGAAGGTGGAGTGATGCAGTGGACCAACATCCTCACAACCACGTCACACAGCACCAGGAGCCATCAAACAGGGGGTGAAGTGCTCTGTTGTTTGGTCACTTGCCTGTGATTTCTGCTTGGGGTTCCTTTCACTTAGCTATTTCCTGTCACTTCTTAGCCCCACCCCTCGTCCCCCTTCAACCGTGGCAAAGGTCACTGATGGTTTCAAATGCCTTTTGACGCTCTCCAAAGACTTGCAGAATTGTTGTCAGCTTATTGTGATACTCCCTTTAATTGTCATCATCCCTCTAAATTTCACTTACCTGCACACACTCATCTGCATTGGCATCTGAAGCTATGTTACAGAGTTGACTTCGGAAACCTGGGTACAAAACTTCCAGTAGAGCCTGTCTCAATCCGGTCAATTTTCATTCGGGGCTAAACTAAACCAACAGAGGAAAATACAGGCAAGGAAGATCCAATGTGTTCTTTATCCCTTCTAAATGTGGTTGTGAAGAATTGTATCCAAGCTGATGTTGACTTCCATCAAGACCTTCAGTGACCAATACAAAAGTTGATTTATTATACACAAAAAGTGAGAAAGACAAAGTGATAGCAACAAGGACCATAGAAGTGAGGAGATAATACAGCAATGAGTCAAGGGCAAACAAAGACAGCACAGAGCACTGTCCTGAGTCAGGGCAAAACTTGGCCATGATGCTTTGGCAGTTAAGGTGCATATTTCCAGTGGGTTTATGAGCCTGTAAGTACCTAGAAGATATGACGGTAACACTTCCAAAAGGGATTCACGCCACATCCTTCAACTTGTTTAGGAAAACAATCTAGCTTCTGTTCTTGCTGTTGTTAAGATTTTATTATTTTGTTCTATTGGGCTTCTACCTATTTGGCTTTTGCTTCAAGATGTGCCACCTTCTGTTGAAAGGGATCGCATCCCTATTTCCAGTGATGACAACTCGAATGCTCAATTTACTGATACCAAGTACATTCCTGTTGTGTTCAGCTCCCATAGGATTATCAATTTTATGCTATTTTGAAACAATTTGTTTTGCATCACCTAATTTCAATAGATTTTAGGCCACTGCATTGAGAAGATGTTCTACTTCTGGGAGCAGAGACTCTGCTTGGTTAAGTTTTTCC
Source organism: Pristiophorus japonicus (assembly GCF_044704955.1). Lineage (NCBI taxonomy): Eukaryota > Metazoa > Chordata > Chondrichthyes > Pristiophoridae > Pristiophorus > Pristiophorus japonicus. The sequence goes on from NC_091997.1 coordinate 19,785,289, forward strand.
ATCTTTTTCTGTTTCAGAGGCCCGAGCTGTAGTTATTAAATCAGCCAGCCACCTCAGCTACTGGGCATCAGCACACTTAAAATGCATCCCCTCCTGTTTGCCCCTTTCAGTTGGTATCTAAGGTACACTCAAGTAAACAGAGGTATAGAGAGCTAATAATGTGTAAGCCGAGGAACCAATAACTAATCACCTTAGTAACCAACAATGATTACTTTAGATACCTCTACCTCACTCAGATTTACATCATTTGCATTAGTGATGGACTATTGAAATAAACGCTAATTTATTCTTTCTATAGGTTAGTTATTCAACATTATTCAAACACTTATAGCTCTGTGAATTAATTCAAATATTTATTACATAGTGGTATTACACAGGCCATGTTTTCTGCAGCCGAAGAAACACTGAAGCATTTCCCTCCCCCTCATGTGGCATTCTGAAGATAGTACATACTCCATTTAATGTTGAGTCAGCTCTCCGCATACCAAGCCTTATGAAGGTTTCCCTCTCCTTTCATGGAGCTTCTTCACAGTGACAGTTGAGAATTGTTCCAACAGCATCATCACGGAATGCTAAAGACTGAATTGACAGGCTATCCAGAATATTCTAAACGAACAATTATATGTCAGTCAACACCAATCAATCAACACCACTAAACCTTTAGAAACAGCCACTGACCATTTAAAAACTAGTATGAAAATGTTTTTGAAACCAGGAACTGTAGTGTATGAATAAAGAGTCTGACCAGATACTGTGAGCTCATAGTAAAGTGTGACCGTAGTCTTTTATTGCAGGTCTCCAGAGTGCCTCTTCAGCCTGTGAGGCCTCCTTAAATACAGGTGCTCCCAAGGGATTGTGGGATCCCTTGGGACTCCAGGGGATGAGCCTTCTGGTGGTTAAACAAGGTATTTACAGGTTTACATATATAACAGTAACAAACCACTTTAGCTGCCTGCTTCACTTGTTTACCATTGCAAGTTCAGCTTTTTGAGCTTATTCCAATATTGTGACCTTCACTTGTAACTTTCTACATCATACATAACACATGTGCAATGCAGTACATAATGGCATGTCCAAATTCAGAAGGACCAGTAGAAATACAAGCATGAAGCCAATGTTAGTGGTTTAACACAGAAAAAGGCACAATTTGATTGAGGAGTAGGACTTTCACTAATCAGTGGGGCAACTTCAACATAATGGAGCACTGGAGAAGTACCACCAACGCTGCCTCTGCAAGACCCTGCAAATCCATCAACGTCAGTATTCTCGCTCAGGCCAACATCCTCAGCATCGAAGTATTGACCACACTCGATCAGCTGTGATGGACAGGCCACATCATCCGCATACCCAGTACTAGACTCCCAAAACAAGCGCTCTACTCCGAACTCCAACATGGCAGGCAAGCCCCAGGTGGACAGAGGAAACGCTTCAAGGACACCCTCATAGCCTCCTTGAAAAAGTATAACATCCCCACCAACACCTGGGAATGCCTGGCCCAAGACAACTCAAAATGGAGGAGAAGCATTCGGGAAGGCGCCGAACACCTCAAGTCTCTTCACCATGAATAGGCAGAAACCAAGCGCGAACAGCGGAAGGAGCGCATGACAACCCAAGCATCCCACCCATCCATCCCTCTAACCACCGTCTGCCCTACCTGTGACAGAGACTGTAGGTCCCACATTGGACTCATCAGTCACCTGAGAACTCGTATTAGTGTGGAAGCAAGTCATCCTCGATTCCGAGGGACTGCCGTAGAGAAGTAGACTGTGGGGAAAATTGCAGTTGGAGGCTTCCTTCGTACGAACGCATCTGACCCAAAATATATCTACGAAACTACCTGTTGATCCCAGAGAAACGTAGGATTCCAGAGTCTAAGGCCTTTATTCGCTGTGCAGCACACGGGGACCTGTCTTTCACATGTGGACATCTATGTTACAATCACGTAGGTCTGGACCACCAATCACTAGGTAATATTCTCATTGATAAAAATGGGAACTCCGTTTGTCTGAGTTCCCATTACTATCAATGAGAACCCCCCTCACCCCCCCAAAACACCAAAACACAGCACAATAAATTAAAAAAAACACCTCACCTATTTAAAATTAATTGAAATTAAATGTAATTAAATGATTTAGAAATATTTTTTTTTTCGAAATTTAAAAAAATGTGTTTTAATAGGGTTACAAATAAACTTAACTTAATGGGACAGGGTTTTTAACATAAAAATGAGTGATTAAATTTAATTATTCTATGTTTTAAAAGTTTTACACTGGCAAAAGTAGGCTATGCACCTGCTTTTACCAGGCGTAAAAGTTTAAAGGACATTCGCTGGGCATGAGTTGGGCAAATAGCCCAATCTCTCCCGCCCGGACGTCCTTCTCCCGGAGATGCGGAGGATCTGTCTGAAGAAATTGTAACAGATCGGAAAAGCCGGTTTTCGGTGCATGCGCATTGCGCACCGAGAAGCGGCTTTTGCGAGGCCTCGCCGGGTCCATACACACTTTGTATGCACCCGGAGAGGCTGCAATTTTCAGCCCAATAATGCGTGTCACCAGAAACAGCGGCCCGTAATCTGCGGGCAACGGCGACGCAAAAGCGTTCACCGCTGTCCCCGCAGAAAGCTGCCCGCAAAGGTCTTGCGATCTCTGTGGAGAGAACTTGGGCTTTTTCCACGTGCAGTTGAGATCAGTGCAGTTGAGTGGGAATTCCATGGTGCGCGTTGTTGTGACGTCAACAAGCTGCCTAAGCAGCCAATCACAGAGCATAATTCTCACAGACAGGAAACCAGGAAGTGATAAAAGTGCTTTTATTCAGACTTTAAAAAAGTGTTAGAGAGAGCGAAACAAAAGATTGGAACTCTCACATGGGGAAAGGTAAACCTGAAATAAATATGAACAAACTTAAAAAAATATATATTTTTAAAAAGTTTCTTAAAAATTGTAATTTATATTAAAATGGTGAAATTTGAGGGGGTTGGGAGCCAGTGTCGGAGCAGTGAATAACTGACTGCAAATTCAGGATTTCCACATTCAGGTGCCATTTATTTGCTGTTACTCCCCATTGCAAATTTCGGGCCATTGATTTTTAAAATTAATTCACAGGATGTGGGCGTCACTGACAAGGCCAGCAGTTATTGATTTCTAGAGCATTGCACCAGTTCCTTGTGGCACCTACTAATCCACTATAAGATTATCACAATGTCTACATCACATATAGCACCAACAACTCTATGTTCCACTTTTAGTGCTACACTTATGGTCATATGTGAATGTGGTACCAGAACAGGAGTATTACTGGGGAGTACAAACTGGTCACTGTGGAACGAATCACTCTTGATCGATGATTCAAGTTGACAGGGTGGTTTTGGAGCTAGAAGTTTTGTGAAATGGAAATTAATTTGCAATCCACTTGGACAAATATCTATTGATTGGGAAAGGGTGTAGCCATCAAAGTCTGAGTTCATACTAAACTCCAGTGACTGAGGTGCCTCCTATCGCTGCTCTACAACTTAAGGCTTCATCGGACAAATGCCTTTTTAAAAAATACTACACTTTCATATGTTGCTATTTTATATTATATGATGTCACCTTACATTTAAAATGTTAAAAATAAAAACCTCCTAGCTTTGCGATGGTCTCTTTTAGTTATTAGTCAATTGAAAAATACAAGCAAGGTTTCATCATCATCATAGGCAGTCCCTCGAAATCGAGGAAGACTTGCTTCCACTCTAAAAATGAGATCTTAGGTGACTGAACAGTCCATCACAGGTGGGACAGACAGTCGTTAAGGGAAAGGGTGGGTGGGACTGGTTTGCCGCATGCTCCTTCCGCTGCCTGCACTTGGTTTCTGCGTGCTCCTGGCGATGAGACTCGAGGTGCTCAGCGCCCTCCCCCCCCCCGGATGCACTTCCTCCACTTAGGGCGGTCTTTGGCCAGGGACTCCCAGGTGTCGGTGGGGATGTTGCACTTTATCAGGGAGGCTTTGAGGGTGTCCTCGTAACGTTTCCTTTGCCCACCTTTGGCTCATTTGCCATGAAGGAGTTCTGAGTAGAACGCTTGCTTTGGGAGTCTTGACTCCCAAAGCAAGCAAGGTTTAATGAGCTGTTGGCGACAAGGGATTTTCGTTTTGAGAAAAGTGGCAGTGAGTTTGTTTAGAAGCATCCAGAAGGGTCTTAGCTCCAACATCAATATTGTATTTATAATTTGAAATACTCTCCCAGTGGAACAGATCATATCCGAGCAGTTGTATTGCTTACAAGAGTTTGGAGGATAAAGATAACAGCAAAGAGGGAGAAATCTCTTTCTTTTCTCCTTATATAAGTTATATTTTCTCTCAGTTTTGAGATTTTGCAGTTGACTCACAATCTTCTCAAGCCTGTTACTATCAATACCAGTCACGAGGAAGCATGCGGAAGCAGCACTGATTAATGGCCATGCCTTTCAGTACAAGTCCAGCTTTGCCATGTGCGAGAATTCCAACATCTTCACTACTGTTCCATTGTATCAGTGTGAGTATCCCCGACATCTACACAATGGCTTCAGCCTCTCATTGCGAGCCTCCTCAACATGTTCACCTAGCCTCGCCCTCTCAGTGGAAGTCCTCTCAGTGCAAGTCTTTAGAGCTGGATTTTCCGCTGGTGTCCACCTCTATTTTCACCCCAGAGGGGCAGCAATAGCGGTGGTGAGCACTTCCGGGCGGGCGGCCAGTTTCCAGCGTCCCACCGGGGTTTTCGGGGCCAGTTTCGGCGGGGCACGGAGCATTACCACCCGGAAGAGACTAGTCGGTGTACAATGCCCCTGGCTGCGACATCGGCTCGATTTTTTGGCTGTCGCCCGACCCATAGCACTCCGTAGAGCGCCGTGCTGGGACTGCTTGTGAAAGTGGCCGTTACAAGCTGGAGCGGCTGCAGAGAAGTAAGTACGATCTCAGGTAAGTGTGATTGTTTTTTCACGATTTAAGTTGCGATGCTGTGGGCTATGTTTTGTGAATGTTTTGGTGGGTTTTTTTTCAGGTTTTTTTTCCCTCTCCCCAGAACTCTCACGGAGCAATCCAAGGCCAGCTCTTTAGCTCGGGATTTTCGCATGCTCAGCCAGCCTAGCATCCTAAGAGAGCTGTGCAATGCCTCCCTTAGCACTCTGCCCCACACTAAGGGCCCAGCTGCCCAATTTTGCTGACTGAGGCGCAAACCTTTTCCAGGCGGTATCAGGATCACCCCGCCATCATTAACACCCCGAAATCTTGAAAGCAGAAAATCCAGCCCTTAATATCTTCACTATCAGGACAACATTTTACTGCGAGTTCAATCAATGGGGGTAATTTTGGCTTTGTGCATTCGTGTAAAACGGTAATGGCGATGGTGAGTCGGCTGCCCATTTTGTATCTCTCTTGATTTTTATTTCAATGTAGGTGAGGGCTGAAGGGATGTAGGGTAGGCTGCCGATTCGCTATCAGCTTTTTTACACTATTGCACAAAGTCAAAATTACCCCCACCATTGCACATCATTTTAGTGAAATTAGATCTAGATTTCCTCAATGCTTTGATCACAACCTCTCAATGCCATCTATTTATCAAGATTCTCATTTCAATTTTTTTTGATGTTCTCATGTTCAATAAGTGAGGTGTTCTGTAAATGAACATAGAGCCTTAGAATCATAGAAAAATTATGACACAGAAGGAGGCCATTAGGCACATCGTGTCCATACCGGTCGAAAAAGAGTTAGCCAGCCTAATCCCACCTTCCAGTACTAAGTCCGTAGCCCTGTAGGTTACATGTCTTTAAGTGCACATCCAAGTACTTTTTAAATGTGATGAGGGTTTCTGCATCTACCACACTTTCAGGCAGTGAGTCCCAGACCCCCACCACCCTCTGGATGAAGACATTTTTCTTCATCTCTCCTCTAATCCTTCTACCAACTACTTTAAATCTATGCTCCCTGGTTATTGACCCCTCTGTTAAGGGAAATAGATCCTTCGTACCCACTCTACCTAGGCTCCTCATAATTTTAGACACCTCAATTAGATCTCCCTTCAGCCTCCCTGTTCCCAGGAAAACAATCTCAGCCTATCCAATATTTCCTCATAGCTAAAGTTTTCCAGTCCTGGCAAGATCCTCGTAATTCTCCTCTGCACCCTTTCTAGTGCAATCACATCCTTTCTGTAATGTGGTGACCAGAACTGCACGCAGTACTCCAGCTGTGGTCTAACTAATGTTGTATACAATTCTAGTGTAACTTTCCTGCTCTTGTATTCTAAGCCTCAGCTAATAGAGGAAAGCATTCCCTTTGCCTTTGTATCTACCCTATCGACCTGTTACCTTTAAGGATCTGTGAAGGCCTTCTTCACAGTATTGCTAGAGAAAGGCAGAAGGTAAATCTTTTCAAATACAAACCACAACCATTGTAAGCACTCTGCAATTGTGTAAAATTTCAGCTCAATGTACAACAGCATGCTCTGTGTAACCAGTGAGCTGACCTCCAATCCCCCCACAAAGAATATAAAATGTACTTTTAACATCTGACCCTGAATTGTAAATTAGAATGATTTGAAATACAATTTCTAACTGCTCAGTCGATGCTGATTTGTTTGAGGGGGTCAGAGGGGAGGGGAGCAGATGATGCCAACCTCATAACTGCATCATTTCACTGATGTATTCCTCGGGTCAGAGAGCTCCAGCAGATTATGTCAGTTTGATGCTAAGATTATTTCATTGGTTCGCTAACAGAGAAACTCCATCTACTGCAGCATGAACTTGGTGACCTGTGTGAATGAATTCATTTCAGATCATTCCTCTATATTGCTCAAGTGTACACACATGCATAAACACACCCACACAATAAATGAATGCCCGATAATATATATTTCTATCATATACAAATAAAGGCAACTCTCCATTATCCGGGTCCCTCGGGGATTGGGCTATGCCGGATAAACGATTCCTCCATTCGAGCGAGTTGACATTATAAAGTTAAAACTTCAATGAATAAATACTGTGCAATCAGCTACAAACAGTAACAAGGCAGTTAAGTATGGACATTACCAGCATGCATGCAGGTGGCCTTGAGGAGGAGATTGTCTAGCTCTGGAGTTCCGGAGCGCACTGACTTCCCGGGCCGATAGGACTCCGAACGCACCGGCCTGATGCCTTCCCGGGCCAAAAGGACTCCGACGTCAGCGGTGGCCACGAGAGACAGCGGCTGCAGCAGTGCGCACACACACCGAATTTTAAATGCCGTTACAACAGTTTCCCATTGCATCCGTGTGCGGATAATCGAGAGTTGCCTGTACATATATCGTATGTGTGAACTTTCACTGTATGTAAGCCAGGGTTATTGAGAGCAATGCAGCGTATTGTCTGATGATTTCAGCTTGCCCTTTGGAAGCAAAACTGCAAATGTTGGAAACACTCCAGGTCAATCAACATCTGTGGGGAGAACAAATGGGTTAATGTTTCAAACGTGGACCCTTTGCCATTTGGTATTGTTTCGAATTGTTTTTTTACAGGTGTACATTGCAAACTCCGTCATGGTGCATTCCATTTATACTCAGTGGCTTGGAGAGATAAACATTTGTGTCTTGAATTATGCTATTAACACAATTTTGTGCATCCAAAGAGCATTAGGCAAATTGTGAATCTTTCCAACTGCCTGGAAATCGGTCAGCTATGGCCATGGAGGTTGTCATGTGCGGAGGGATACTCCTGAGGACTTGAGCTGTGAAAAGCTGGCATTGTTGTCCCTCCCATCCCTGAGGAACAGGAGGGAGAAATTAGATGCAGAAGGCAAAATGCAGAAAATTCCAGAGAGAAGACAAAGTTGCTGATTATTCTAAGTTTACTTTGTTCCATATTTACTTTAGAGTGGAAGCAAGTCATTCTTGATTTCGAGGAACTGCCTATGATGATGACTTTGTTCCATATACATATTTGTGGAAAACGTTGCTTATGTCGGTCTACACAATTGCCGCCTGAACGATAAACAATCAATCGGAGAGATGAAGTGCCAACAGTTTTCTACTTGTAAGTTAGGTCTAACCAAGTGACCTTTCAACTCACAAGAACACAAGAAAAAGGAGCAGGAGTAGGTCATTTGATCCCTCGAACCTGCTCCGCCATTTAATAAGATTATGGCTGATCTGATCATGGACTCAGGTCCACTTCCCTGTCCACTCCCCATAACCCTTTATTCCCTTATCGCTCAAAAATCTGTCTATCTCCGTCTTAAATATAACTCAATGACCCAGCCTCCACAGCTCTCTGGGGCAAAGAATTCCACAGATTTACAATCCTCTGAGAGACAAAATTCCTCCTCATTTCAATTTTAAATGGATGGTCCCTTATTCTGAGACTATGTCCCCTAGTTTTAGTTTCCCCCATGAGTGGAAATCTGCTCTCTGCATCCACCTTGTCGAGCCCCCTCATTATCTTATATGTTTCGATAAGATCACCTCTCATTCTTCTGAACTCCAATGAGTATAGACCCAACCTCCTCAACCTATCTTCATAAGCCAGCCCCCTCATCTCCAGAATCAACCTAGTGAACCTTCTCTGAACAGCTTCCAATGCAAGTATGTCCTTCCTTAAATACGGAAATCAAAACTGCACGCAGAACTCCAGGTGAGACCTCACCAATACCCTGTACAGTTGTAGCAGGACTTCTCTGCTTTTATACTCTATTCCCTTGCAATAAAGGCCAACATTCCATTTGCCTTCCTGATTATTTGCTGTAGCTGCATACTAAAATTTTTTTGTTTCACGCACAAGGACCCCCAGGTCCCTCTGTACTGAAGCACTTTGCAATTTTTCTCCATTTAAATTATAATCTGCTTTTCTATTTTTTATGCCAAAGTGGATAACCTCACATTTTCCTACATTATACTCCATCTGCCAAATGTTTGCCCACTCACTTAGCCTGTCTATATCCCTTTGCAGATTTTTTTGCGTCCTCCTCACAATTTGCTTTCCCACCCATCATTGTATCTTCAGCAAACTTGGCTATATTACACTCTGTCCCTGCATCTAAGTTATTAATATAGATTGTAAATAGTTGAGGCCCCAGCACCGATCCCTGCGGCACCCCACTAGTTACTTTTTCCTACCAGAAAATCACCTGTTTATCCCAATTCTCTGTTTTCTGTTAGTTAGCCAATCCTCAATCCATGCTAATATATTACCCCTAACCTGGTGAACTTTTATCTTGTGGCACCTTATTGAATGCCTTTTGGAAATCCAAATACACCACATCCACTGGTTCCCCTTTATCCACTCGTGATGCAGTGGGCAGAAAATTACTTTCACATCAGCAGTAAGGAGCCACCGGAGGAGGATATAGTCACTTACAAATTGCATTTATGGGGGGCTGGACAGAGTAGATAGAGAGAAACTGTTCCCATTGGCGGAAGGGTCGAGAACTAGAGGACAGAGATTTAAGGTGGTTGGCAGAAGAACCAAAGACGACATGAGGGAAAACTTTTTTACGCAGCGAGTGGTTAGGATGTGGAATGCACTGGCTGAAAGGGAGGTGGAGACACATTGAATCGTGGCTTTCAAAAGGGAATTAGATAAGTACCTGAACGAAAATGATTTGCAGGGCTCTGGGGAAAGGGCGGGGATGTGCGACTAGCTGAAGTGCTTTTGCAGAGAGCCGGCACCAGCTCGATGGCTTCCTTCTGTGCTGTAACCATTCTATGATTTTTAGTTTTGTGTCTATATATTTGAACCATTAAAGCTCCTAAAAGTGCAAGTTTTGCTCATTTGTAATGGAATACAAAACCTTTTCCCATGTTTAGAAACAGGAAAATTGTCTGTTGAATTTGTAAAAACTTGCTTTATGATGCAAAGTATTAGATGCAAACATTAAGTAACTGTAGGCTAAAACATGACATTTGAGACATTTTAACATTTAAGGTAAAGGTTTACACAATTTTTGATACATCTGGTACAAACTGGGGGATAGGTAAATGAACTCCATTAATAAGCTAACTTGAGCCCAGGTTGACCTCAATGTATTGAATGATTCTTGTTCTTAGCTTTGTGCAAAGTTAAACCTGCAAGTGATATTTCTGTTAATTTTACTATATACCTATTAAGTGATATGGTGACGAAGGGGAATAAATCAAACTGAGATGAAATTGGGAGAGGTTTGGAACACAACCATAATTGGAATAAGTAAATGCATGGCATGGTGATCTGGCTGTTGTAGGAGGAGAAATTAAATCAATGTTAGGGGGAGCTTCGTTAGGGGCAGTACAGAGAGACCTGGGGGTCCTTGTGCATGAAACAAAAATAGTTAGTATGCAGGTAAAGCAAGTAATCAGGAAGGCAAATGGAATGTTGGCCTTTATTGCAAGGGGAATAGAGTATAAAAGCAGAGAAGTCTTACTACAACTATACAGGGTATTGGTGAGGCCACACCTGGAGTACTGTGTACAGTTTTGGTCTCCATATTTAAGGAAGGATATACTTGCATTGGAGGTTGTTCCGAGAAGGTTCACTAGGTTCATTCCGGAAATTAGGGGGTTGACTTATGAGAATAGGTTGAGTAGGTTGGAAGAAGAATGAAAGGCATCGCCTGAGGAGCTCCTCGGCCAGGTGGCTTGGAGTCAGGAGGGGAAGGGGAAGGGGGAGATGGGGAGGAGAAGCGGGGGTGGGTGGGGAAGGGTTGATTTTTACAGAAATACTGATGATTTCAGACAAATGTTCGGTTTAAATGTTTTTTATTTAACAAGACCTTGTTGTGCATTGGCTCAGATAGCTGCACCGTTACATGCTGGTGATTCCTTAACATCAAAGGGTATAATTACACTTAACTTCAATCAACTTAAACTTTAACTGTCAGTAAGATGATGCCCACCATTGATGTGTGACCTGCATACCCAGCAATGTGTCAGCTTTGTAAATACCACCAACGCTCTTTCAAGCAAAAGCTCATTGATGAGCTCCTGGTTTAAGGCTCTTGCAGCTATCAAGCCATCACGGGCCCTTCCATGCGGTCTAGAGGGGGGTGGGGACATGGCTTCAGAGTCAGCCTGATTGTCTGGGCCATATCAGCGTCTGCCTCCTCATCCTCCTCTTCCTCTCTCTGATGAGATTGACTGTCAGATTCTTCAGATAATTCTTGTCCCCGCCTGATAGCCAAGTTGTGCAGCATGGAGCACACCACCATAAATTGAGCTACCTGCTCAGAGTGGTATTGGAACTTGCCTGCTGAGTGGTCCAGGCATCTAAAGCGCTGCTTAAGCACTCCAATGGTTTTCTCCACGATATTGCAAGTAGCTCTGTGGCTCTCATTGTATCGCCTCTCAGCTTTGGTATGGGTGTCACGCAGAGAGGTCATCAGCCAGGTGGTGAGGCCATATCCTTTGTCACCAAGCATCCAGCATTGACCTTGTGGTTGATTGTTAAACAAGTCAGATACAGTGCTCTCACGCAGGATGTGAGCATCATGGATACTACCCGGGAATTGAGCATTCACTGCCAGTATAATTTGCTGGTGGTCGACAACCAGTTGGACATTCAGGGAGTGGAATCGCTTGCGGTTCCTGAAAACCTCTGCATTCTGAAAAGATGCCCGCATCGCGATGAGCGTACAGTCTATTGCTCCCTGCACCTTGGGGAAGTTTGCAATTCTGGAGAATCCTAGAGCCCTCTCAGTCTGTGCCTCCCTGGTCATAGGGAAGCTGATCAAGTCCCTCTTGCATACGTACAGGGCTTCAGTGACCTGTCTAATGCAGCAACGTGTGGCATGCTGGGACAGACCGCAAATGTCATCTGCTGAGACCTGAAAAGAACCCGACGTGTAGAACGACAGTGCCGCGGTGACTTTAACCTCGACAGACAATGCAGTTCTGATGGTGCTGGTAGGCTACAGATCTCCCCTTATGAGCTGGCATACCTCAGTGATAACCTCCTTGTGGAAGTGCAGTCTCCGAAGACAGGTGGTGTCGGGCAAGTCGAGGTAAAACCGCTTGACCCTGTACTTGCAAGGGTTGTAACGTCTGGTCCTCCTCATCAGTCTGGCACAACTTAAATTGGGCACATAATGCTGTGGAGCGTACTTTTGGCCATCTCGAGTCTGCAGCATGTAATTGGTCATCAAGAGAGGGTGAGAAAGGACAGGTCCCATTGCAATAGCTCTCTGTTTTCCACCGATTGGGCACAAAGAATGAATGTCCTGAAAAAGACACCTATTAAATTCCAACCATTCACAGTATGGTAAAGATGTTTGTTCAGATGTTCACATCACCTCCAAAAACCTCCAGAGTACATATGAACTCCCCCGAGGTTAAAGCAGAGCAGCCTTTTAAATGATGCGACATGTGATGTATAACATGGCGTCCATAATGCTGCGATAAGTTCCGGTTAGTTCCACTTTCTCTGGGCGTTTTTTTAGGCAAGTGATATTGTGGGCGATATGTGTGCAAGGTGGTGAAAGTGATGCTGGGCGATCTCCTGGCTGTTAGTTTCGGCAAATGTGATCTTTATGACAAAAACAGTGGGCGGTCGGTATTATTGAATCTCGGCGTTAATTCCGTGTGGAAATTAACGCTGGGTGATATTATGGGCGTTGATTTCGCACATTCTGATGATTCCGCCCAAAAAAAGTGGGCAGGCAGTATTATTTTTTTCCGGCATTAAGCACATGGGGAAAGTAAGGCTCGGCGTTAAGTTTCCAAAAAATGTCCGTCAGTTTCCATTTTGTGACTAAATGGGCTAAATGGGCTAAATGGGCGTTATATGTCATTTCAGCGGTAAAATGGACGATAAGTGGGCGTTAAGCATGCAAAAAAAGTGGAAAATCTAGCCCAGAGTCTTAGATTAAGGGGCCACCCATTTAAAACTGATATAAAGAGAAATTTCTTCTCTCAGAGGGTTGTAAATCTGTGGAATTCTCTGCCCCAGAGAGCTGTGGAGGCTGGGTCATTGAATATATTTAAGGCGGAGATAGACAGATTATTGAGTGATTGGGGAATAAAGGGTTATGGGGAGCGGGCAGGGACGTGGGGCTGAGTCCATGATCAGATCAGCCATGATCTTATTAAATGGCGGAGCAGGCTAGTGGGACCAAATGGCCTACTCCTGCTCCTATTTCTTATGTTCTTATGTCCTTATTCGCTGAGCAGAAGCTGGGCAAATAGCTCAACTCTCCGCCCATGGATGGCCTTTTCCTGGGGATGCACTGGTTCTGTCAAGATCAAAGTTCTGGGTTTTCACACATAGAAACATAGAAACATAGAAAATAGTTGCAGGAGTAGGCCATTCGGCCCTTCGAGCCTGCACCACCATTCAATAAGATCATGGCTGATCATTCACCTCAGTACCTCTTTCCTGCTTTCTCTCTATACCCCTTGATCCCTTTAGCCATAAGGGCCATATCCAACTCCCTCTTGGATATATCTAATGAACTGGCATCAACAACTCTCTGCGGTAGAGAATTCCACAGGTTAACAACTCTCTGAGTGAAGAAGTTTCTCCTCATCTCGGTCCTAAATGGCTTACCCCTTATCCTTAGACTGTGACCCCTGGTTCTGGACTCCCCCAACATCGGGAACATTCTTCCTGCATCTAACCTGTCCAATCAGGTCAGAATTTTATATGTTTCTGAGATCCCCTCTCATTCTTCTAAACTCCAGTAAATACAGACCCAGTATATCCAGTGTGTCAGTCCAGCCATCCCGGGAATCAGTCTGGTGAACCTTCGCTGCACTCCCTCAATAGCAAGAACGTCCTCCCTCAGATTGAACACAATATTCCAGATGAGGCCTCAGCAAGGCCCTCTACAGCTGCAGCAAGACCTCCTTGTTCCCTACTCAAATCCCCTAGCTATGAAGGCCAACATGCCATTTGCCTTCTTCACTGCCTGCTGCACCTGCATGCCAACCTTCAATGACTGATGTACCATGACACTCAGGTCTCGTTGCACCTCCCCTTTTCCTAATCTGTTGCCGTTGAGATAATATTTTGCCTTCATGTTTTTGCCACCAAAGTGGATAACCTCACATTTATCCACATTATACTGCATCTGCCATGCATTTGCCCACTCACCTAACCTGTCCAGATCATCCTGCAGCCTCTTAGCATCCTCCTCACAGCTCACACCGCCACCCAGCTTAGTGTCATCTGCAAACTTGGAGATATTATCCTCAATTCCTTCATCTAAATCATTGATGTATATTGTAAATAGCTGGAGTCCCAGCACTGAGCCCTGCGGCACCCCACTAGTCACTGCCTGCCATTCTGCTTCCATGCGCTTCACGGAACTTGGACGGTCTTTACGGGCATGAACGCACCTCATATGCGCCCGCAGGGGCTGTAAATTATGGGCCTATGTTTAACAACAATGGAGCACTGTCTCTGAGTGACTGGCCTAATTCGATGTTGGTATATCAGGGAAGGGCAAAGAAAGGTAATTAAACCTCACTGGCTCAAAAGCAACATTTCAATATAAATCATATCCAAATCCTTTCTGCGGAAACATGCTCAAAGGCTCTCAAACGTAATATTGACTGTGAAGAATCAAAGGCCTATAGATTTTACAACCCGAGAAGCCCACAAAGGCCAGGATTTTCAGCTTCTATATAATGTGGATGGAATCCTCACAGGGTGACCTTTGCATCCACCCCTGGCCTCTCCTTCTGACCCCAGTTAACTTTTGGGATATTTTAGACAAGCATCTGTCAAGGAGACAAAAGAAATTGGCTGTGAAAGGCTGTGGTAGATCACAGCCGACTGTGACCCATGCTGAAATGCTGCAGGCACCAAACTAATATAAAAAAAGAGTCCTGCCCACCCCCCCCCCCACCCCAACACGTTAGTTTATGCAATTGATAAGAACATAAGAATATAGTATAGTATTAAGCAGTCCCTCGTATCGAGGATGACCTGCTTCCACACCAAAAAGGGATGATTTCACAGGTATTTCAATGAGGGACCTGACATTCTAGGTCCCAAACTATATAATGAAGGGTGGAAGATGCCTGTTCAGGGATTCTTTTCACGTGGGGTGGCCGTTGCACACCAGCCACCACACGGGCTTGACAGCCACCGCAAGGGTTAACCAAGACGACTGAAAAAACATAAGAACATAAGAAATAGGAGCAGGGGTTGGCCATGCGGCCCTTCGAGCCTGCTCCGCCATTTAATACGATCATGGCTGATCCGATTATTGACTCAGGTCTATTTCCCTGCCCACTCCTCATAACCCTTATTCCCTTATTGGTTAAGATTGCGCAGTAAAGTTAGTAGCCCTGTTGCCTGCCTCAATATTTTAAATATGGTGCAGGCAAAGAATGGGGCGACGCCGTGCCCTGCAGCAGATGGGGAAATTGTTTGATCCCTTGCTGCAGCTAATGCTGCTGGTTGAAGCATTTGACACAAAACTTAAAGGAATGTTTCAAAATTGCTGCTTTTTACTAAGACGTGTTAAAGATACAACCTTTTCAGCAGAAGCAAAGAACAATCACAGTGGGTAAATGGAGCACGTGATTGAGCAATTGGCTAGGAAGAGCCCATATTCAATGGTTGGTTTGTGCTGATTTAGCCAATCATGCAGGACAGCCGTTCGGAAGGTACATTGTCCTTGGCGAAGGAGAGTGTGGGAAACAGCCAGGATTCCCACTCCGCCTATCCAGTGACCAATCCTGGAGAAGCTTCATTGGGAAAGAAAGACCGACATTGCTATATGCCCTATCATGTTGAAAGGCTGCATTAGAGGGAGCAGCGTGCGGCGGCGTGGTCCCGGCCTGCAGGACCATCAGCAGGCCGGGGCCATCAGAGGGAGCGGTGTGCGGTGGCATGCCACTGCAGGAGGGTGACGGCTGCGAAGCCAGGTCGCTGATTGCAGTGCGGGCAGGCACAGCAGGAGGGGGCGAAGGAGCGGCGAGAGTTTGTAGAAGGAAGTGACCGGGGCCCAGGAGAGGCGAGAGTTTGGGGCCCAGAAGAGGCGAGGGCCCTGGGGCAGCACGGGCCCAGCCCACACTGCACTATGTGTGTGCACTAGATCCGTGCAGCAGAGCTGGTCTCCAGTTAGTCTTGGTTAATCCTTGCTACTGGACCAAGACCTAGCTCTGTCAAACCCGTGTGGTGGCTGGTGTGCAACAGCCACCACACATTAAAAAAAATCCAAGCACAGGCATCTTCCACCCGCGAAGATGTAGTTCGGGATCTGGAATATTAGGCCCTTCATTGAAACACTTGTGAACTCATCCCTTTTTGCCGTGGAAGTGGGTCATCCTTGCTTCGAGGGACTGCCTATGATGATCATGTTGAGCTTCCTTCTGTTATAGAGCTCCACCTAGAGGACTACTGATGTAATGCAACTACTGATGTTTAATAATGTCATGTGGCCAGGTCACATGATGACAGTTTCTGTTAAGGAGCCATTCGTTGTGTGTGTGTGCTTGTTAGTGATGTCATAAGGATATAACATCTTCCAGTGTACATATTGTCATTACTGACAGTGGGGCAATCATTAGCAGAGCTTGGCCTACTGTTCTATCTGTTGCATTGGTACACACTCAGGGTACTGTCTCGACTTGCCTCGGTCAGGTGAATGGTCGGGTGGAGGCTGTTCAAGACATCGAATGATAAGGGCCTGACATCAAAGAGAACTGACTGGTCTGTCAGTCCTCGACATGATTATCATTGGAACGACTCCAAAAATATCACAAGTGCTTATAGAGCCCTCCGCATTTCGGCAAAAGCACAAGAGCTACTGCAGCTTTCTGTATTAATTCAAACATTCCTCACAGAGCACTGGAAGTGAAGCTGCAGACTTATTTCTAATTATTTTATTTATTCATGGGATGTGGGCGTTGCTGGCAAGACCAGCATTTATTGCCCACCCTGCGTTGCCCTTGAGAAAGTGGTGATGAGCTGCCTTCTTGAACTGCTGCATTGCAACAACTGAGGTCTTGGATAATCTCTCCAAAACAGTGTCGAGGTGAATCCCAAACTTTATCCATGCTGGCCCTCTCTGATTAGCTCATTTGTCCATATGCTCAGTTACTGACCCTAATAAGAGTTTGTTAACTTTCCCTCAAAAGATGTTTGATTAATAAGCCTATAATTTCCTAGTTTATCTCTCTTACCCTTCTTAGCTAGTGGAGTGATATTGGCAATTTTCCAATCCAATAGGATGATTCCTGAATTGAAAGAATTTTGGAATTCATGATTAATGCATCCACAATTTCTTCTTCTACTTTTAATGCCCTGGGGTGGAAACCATTGGGTCCTGGGATTTGTCGATCTTTAATCTTATTAGTTTCTCCATCACCATTTTTTAAAACTTGTATTAAATCTAGTTAGTTACTCCCTGTAATTTATGTTTTAGCTTTTTTTCTATCTCTGGTATTTTAGTATCATTCGCTACTGTAAAGACTGATACAAAATACAAAGTACACGCAACTCTCGATTATCCGCACACGGATGCAACGGGAAACCGTTGTATCGGCATTTAAAATTCCGTGTGTGCGCGCGCTGGTGCAACCGCGGTCTCTCGCTGACGTCGGAGTCCTATCGGCCCGGGAAGTCAGTGCGGCGAACCCCGGAGCTAGACAATCTCCTCCTCGAGGCCACCTGCATGCATGCTGGTAATGTCCATACTTAACTGCCTTGTTACTGTGTGTAGCTGATTGCACAGTATTTATTCATTGAAGTTTTAACTTTATAATGTCAACTCGCTCTAACGGAGAAATCGTTTACCCGGCATAGCCTAATCCCCAAGGGACCCGGATAATCGAGAGTTGCCTGTAATTATTTAGTAAGTCTGCTATTTCCTGATTTCCAATTACAGGATTATCTGTGTCTGTAATTAAGGGCCCCTCTTGGCCAACTTATTTCTCTTCAAATATTTAGTGTAGTCCTTGATATCGCTCACAAGATTTTTCCATTACTTCCTTTTTGCAGCTCTTATTACTTTTTTTCTGTCCTTTTTTCTGTTTTTTTATATCTCTCACTGTCCGCGGGGTCTCTACTGTTTGTTGCCTTCGAATCAGCCTTTGTAGTTTTATGTTACCTCTCACTTCCCTTGTTGACCATGGTTGTTTAATTACACAAGTAGAGATCGTGCTCTTTAGGGGTATTTATAGGTCTTGTATTCTACCCAATACTTCTTTGAACACCTGCTGTTCATCCACAGTTTTATCAGTGAATAGATCTGCCCAGTCTATTGTGGTCAATTTCTGCTTTATCTCTCTAGATGAGATGTTAAACAGAGGCCTCGTCTCCTCTCTCAGGTGGATGGAAAAGATCCTGTTGTGTATGGAGAAAGAGTCAGACTGAACACCGTCAGCTCAAAGTGAAGTGTGACCTCAGTCCTTTATTGCAGGTCTCCAGAGTGCCTCTCCAACCTATGAAGCCTCCTTAAATACCTGTGGTCCCAAGGGATTATTGGATCCCTTAGGACTCCAGTGGATGAGCCCACTGGTGGCTGTACAGAGTAAATATAAGTTTACATATATAACAACACTCCCCCTCCTCCCAAGTCAATAGTGTAACTATTTACAATGTGAGTCGATCTGGGGCCCTTCTTGCCCTGGTGGATCGTCTCGGTGTGAAAGCTGGTGTTGTTGAATCATTTGTTGGGCCCTCACTGGGCTGCTGTGCAGCTGGCCTTGCTGGGTGCCTTGTGCGTTGGGCCCTGCAGGGCTGCTGTAGATGATGGGTTCTGCTTTGTGGTCAACCGTGGTGCCGGTTGCCACTGGTGTGTATGTTGGGGGATCAAAAAAGGTAGGATCCAAGATGGGTTGCTCAGGATAGTCCGTGAATCTAAATTTGATTGGTCCAAGTGTTTCCGGTGAATGAGTCCATTTGAAAATTTTACCTGAAACACTCTGCACCCCTCTTTGGCCACGACAGTGCCGGGAAGCCACTTGGGACCTTGTCCATAATTTAATACAAATACAGGATCATTGATTTCAATCTCGCGTGACACATTTGCGCTATCATGGTATGTACTTTGTTGAAGCCGTCTGCTCTCTACCTGTTCATGTAGATCAGGGTGAACTAACGAGAGTCTTGTCTTGAGTGCTCTTTTCATGAGCAGTTCAGCAGGTGGGATCAATGTGAGTGAGTGGGGTCTAATGCAGTAGCTAAGCAGAACTCGAGATAGGCGAGTTTGCAGTGAGCCTTCAGTTACCCTCTTCAAGCCTTGCTTGATGGTTTGCACTGCTCTCTCTACCTGTCCATTGGACGCTGGTTTAAACGGGGCAGATGTGACATGTTCAATCGCGTTATGGGTCATGAATTCTTTGAACTCATCACTGGAAAAACATGGCCCGTTGTCGCTCACCAGGACATCGGGTAAGCCGTGAGTGGCAAACATGGCCCGCAGGCTTTCAGTAGTGGCAGCGGACGTGCTACCCGACATTATCTCACATTTAATCCACTTGGAATATGTGTCTACAACCAATTTTATCCAAGAACGGGCCTGCATAGTCGATGTGTACCCTAGACCACAGTATGGAGGGCCAAGACCATAAACTTAGTGGCACCTTCCAGGGTACATTGCTTAACCGCGAGCATGTATAACATCTGTGAACGCAGGACTCTAAGTCTGCATCGATACCAGGCCGCCACACGTGGAATCTGGCTATCGCTTTCATCATTACTATGCCTGGATGGGTACTGTGGAGGTCATTGATGAAGGTGTCACTGCCCTTCTTGGGGACCACTACTCGATTGCCCCACAGAAGGCAGTCTGCCGGTATAGACATTTCATCTTTGCGCCGCTGGAATGCCTTTATCTCTTCCTACATTTCCACTGGGACACTGGACCAGCTCCCGGGAAGCACACAGCTTTTGACGAGAGATAATAAGGGGTCCTGGCTTGTCCATGTTTTGATCTGCCGGGCAGTGACGGGTGATTGCTCACTCTCAAATGCTTCCATAACCATGGCTAGATCTGCGGGCTGCGCCATTTCCACCCCCGTGGTGGGCAATGGCAGCCTACTGAGAGCATCGGCGCAGTTTTCTGTGCCTGGCCTGTGGCAGATGGCGTAGTTGTATGCGGACAATGTGAGCGCGATCTCTGGATGCGGACCAATGCATTGGTATTTATCCCTTTACTCTCGGAAAACAGGGATATAAGTGGCTTATGGTCAGTTTCCAATTCGAATTTTAGCCCAAACAGGTATTGATGCATTTTCTTTACCCCATAGACACACGATAATGCTTCTTTCTCAATCATGCTGTAGGCTCTCTCAGCCTTAGACAGATTCCTGGATGCATAAGCAACCGGTTGCAGTTTCCCAAAATCATTAGCTTGTTGCAATACACACCCGACGCCATATGACGACGCATCACATGCTAGTACCACACGCTTACATGAATCATACAAAACAAGCAATTTGTTTGAGCATAACAATTTTCTCGTTTTTACAAAGGCATTTTCTTGGTTTTTGCCCCAAACCCATTCGCTCCCTTTTCGTAGTAAGACATGCAGTGGTTCTAGCAGTGTGCTGAGACCTGGTAAGAAGTTACCAAAGTAGTTCAGGAGTCCCAGAAACGCCCGCAGCTCCGTCACGTTCTGTGGCCTCGGTGCATTCTCGATTGCCTCCGTCTTCTCGTTGGTGGGCCTGATGCCATCCACCGCAATCCTCCTTCCCAAAAACTCCACTTCGGGTGCTAGGAAAACGCACTTTGAGCATTTTAACCTGAGCCCTACCCGGTTTAGTCGACTAAGAACCTCCTCCAGGTTCTGCAGATGCTTGACTGTGTTCCGACCTGTGACCAAGATGTCGTACTGGAAGACCACGGTGTGCGGGACTGACTTCAGTAAACTTTCCACCTTTCTCTGGAATATCGCCGCCGCTGATCAGATTCCAAACAGGCATCTGTTGTAAACAAAGAGACCTTTGTGCGTGTTGATGCAGGTGAGGGCCTTCGATGATTCCTCCAGTTCCTGCGTCATGTAGGCTGAAGTCAGATCCAGCTTTATGCACGTATTTCCTCCCGCCAGGTCATCGGCCTTTGGTAGTGGGTATTGGTCCTGCAGGGAGAAACGATTGATAGTTACTTTGTAAACGCCACAGATTCTGACGGTGCCGTCTCTCTTGAGGACTGGGACAATAGGACTGGCCCACTCGCTGAACTCAATCGGTGAAATGATGCCCTCTCTTTGCAGCCAGTCTAGCTCAATCACAACCCTTTCTCTCATCATGTACGGTACTACTCTTGCCTTGTGATGGATGGGTCGAGCCCCCGGAATTAGGTGGATGTGCACTTTTGCTCCTTGGAATTTCCCGATGCCTAGTTCAACCAGTGAAGGAAATTTGTTTAAGACCTGGGCACAGGAAGTGTCATCAGCGGGCGTCGTACAAGTTCCAGCGTATCTTTCTCAGCTAGCTCCTGCCGAGCAGCGTGGGACCATCGCCCGGTGCCACCCAGAGTGGTAGCTTGTGCACCGCTCCATCATAGGAGACCTTTACGGTTGCACTGCTGATTACAGGAATCAGTTCCTTTGTGTAAGTTCTTAATTTCGTGCGAACTGGAGTTAAGACTGGCCTTGAGGCCTTATTGCACCACAACCTTTCAAAAGTCTTTTTGCCCATGATGGACTGGCTCGCGCCCGTGTCCAGCTCCATTGACACCAGGAGTCCATTTAGTTCAACATTCAGCATTATCGGGGGACAATTCGTGGTGAATGTGTGCACCCCATGTACCTCTATCTCCTTGATCTGAGGCTCTGGTTCATCATGATCCTCCGTGGATCTGTCCTCCTCTACAACATGGTGGTTTTCAGGTTTAACAGGCTTTGCAGCTCGCTTGCACACTCGTTGGAGGTGTCCCATTGTTCCACAGCCCTTGCAAACATACTGTTTGAATCGGCATGAATGGAAACGATGATCACCCCCGCAGCGGCAACAAGGTGTTAATGGCCTTGCATTCATCACCCTCGATGGTGGACTCTGAAACATCTGAAGATGTGTAGCTGCAGGTATGTGTGACCTGCCATAAGTTACGATTCGAAAACAACATCACTTTGTTTGCAGCACTTGTGTGCTGAGAGATTTGCTTCGTATTGTCGCTGGTGGCAATGAATGCCTGGGCTATCGCTATGGCCTTACTCAAGGTTGGCGTTTCTGCAGTCAAAAGTTTGCGAAGTATGGTTTCGTGGCCAATGCCAAGTATGAAAAAGTCTCTGAGCATGTGCTCCAAATGTTCTTCAAATTCGCAATGTCCTGCAAGGCGTCTTAACTTGGCGACATAACTCGTCACTTCCTGGCCTTCAAACCTTTTGTAGGTGTAGAACCGGTACCTCGCCATCAGAACGCTTTCATTTGGATTCAAATGCTCTCGGACCAGTGTGCACAAATCGTCGTACGATTTTTCAGTGGGTTTCGCTGGAGTGAACAGATTCTTCATGAGGCCATATGTTGGTGCCCCACAGACAGTGAGGAGGATCGCCCTTCGTTTACCAGCACTCTCTTCCCCATCTAGCTCGTTGGCCACGAAGTATTGGTCGAGTCGCTCCACATAGATTCCCAATCATCTCCCTCCGAGAATTTCTCCAGGATGCCCACTGTTCTCTGCATCTTTGGGTTCGCTATCTATATCTCATCGCCAGTTGTAGTGTATGGAGAAAGAGTCAGACTGAACACTGTGAGCTCAAAGTAAAGTGTGACCTTAGTCCTTTATTGCAGGTCTCCAGAGTGCTTCTCCAACCTGTGAAGCCTCCTTAAATATCTGTGCTCCCAAGGGATTATGGAATCCCTTGGGACTCCAGGGGATGAGCCCTGTGGTGTCTGTACAGAGTAAATAAAGTTTACATATATAACAGATCCCATGGCACTATTTCGATGAAGAGCAGGGGAGTTATGCCGTGTGTCCTGGCCAATATTTATCACTCAATGAACATAACAAAAAAACAGATTATCTGCTCATTATCACATTGCTATTTGTGGGAGCTTGCTGTGAGCAAGTTGACTGCTGCATTTCCCACATTACAACAGTGACTACACTCTAAAAGTACTTAAATGGCTGTGAAGCGCTTTGAGACATCCAGTGGTCGTTGAAGGCGCTATATAAATGCAAGTCTTTCTTTTAATGCATACGTTTAATCACAGAGTTAAGCATCATTGTACAGGATGGACACAGAATACCGAATGGGAAATCTGTTGCTTGTTTATATTCCAATACCATATTTTCCAAGCTCCGGGGTCGATTTATAGGCTGTGTATCCTGTATCCAACTGCATTGTGTTGCGGCACTACCTAAAAAGCCTGCCTTGGGCTGGGAAGAGGGAAACTATGGTGACAGGTCATGGGTGAAAAAAATAACATTGGAGTCTGTGATAGATTGCAGTACCCTTCCCTTCCCTTTAAATTTTACAGCTCCCTTTGCTGGTTTTACAACACTGGACACCAGAAATTAAAATGAGTTCTTGCTGCCCAGTGTTGCCAAGGTGCTAACAATGGCAAATATTTTTGGTGAAGCAGTGCCGTCATTAATATTGAATTTGAAATGTGGCCGAGAGTATACAGCTTCCACCATCTCATCCGGTCGGCAAGCCCAGCAATGGCACAGTGGTCAAGGAGCCCAAGGAACAACTCCCCGTCTTATTTCATGACCAGAAGTTGTTCACAAAATCCATGCCAACACATCCCACTTTGCACACTTTTTATGGGACATACTGAAATGCACACTTCACTCAGTCCAGACAAAGAATGCATGCTATTAGCATTCTAAACTTTATTTCAATAGCTGCTCTCTTATTGCACAAAGCATGTATTATTAAAAAATTGAAGTTTGACACTCAAGTGCAGTGCTGAGGGAGCGCTGCACTCAGAGGTGCCGTCTTTCGGATGAGATGTTAAACCGAGTGGATCTCTCAAGTGGACGTAAAAGATCCCATGGCACCATTTCAAAGAAGAGCAGGGGAGTTATCACTGGTGTCCTGGTCAATATTTATCATTCAATGAACACAACAAAAAAACAGATTATCTGGTCATTATCACATTGCTGTTTATGAGAGCTTGCTTGTGCGCAAATTGGCTGCCGCGTTTCTTACATTACAATAGTGACTACACTCCAAAAGTATTTTACTGGCTGTAAAGCGCTTTGAGACATCCGGTGGTCGTGAAAGGCGCTACATAAATCCAAGTCTTCCTTTCTTTACTGCTGGTGGGTCCTGATAGGAGTCTCACCCAACCAGGGCAAACCCAAAATGACCCTGCTGGATTCACTACGACCAGGTACAGGTACTGTGAAGACCAGGTAAACCAGGTAAGCTGCTAGCCTTAACAAATCCAGTAAGGTTACTTTGCAGTTACTGCTGGCTTCCAAAGACACCCTGCATTAGGAGTCAATGGCACGAGAGCCACACCTAACCTAATATAAAAGCAGGTATTAACTCACAATGCAAGTCTACTGAAGATACACGGAAACTTTCCAATTCATGGGTTGGACTTCATTTTAGAATACTGTGCCAGTTTTGGTCGACAGGTATCAAAATGTTTACATGCATTAGAAAAGATACAGAACCTATCAACAGGACAAGTACAAGTGTTAAGGGCAAGAGCGCTGAGGAAAAATTAGAGAAATTTAAGCTTCTCAGTCTGGCGAGATTGAAAGAGGTTAAGTGAACAGTCAACACTGCATTGAAGTATATCAAATAATAAATCGTATAGAGAAGATATTTCTAAAATGTTACCTTGAATTACATCAAGAAAATAGGGCTCATGATAGTAATGGGGATTAGTGAAAAGCACATTTAACACAGATACAGGTTGAACCTCCCTTATCCGGAACCCTCGGAACCTGACCTGTTCTGAATAAGAGATTTTTCCGGATGAGGGGTGGTCACGTTAAATTGGATGCTACAGGTACTGAGCAAGGGGATATCAGGGTTGGCTGGCTAGGGGCTAGGGGCTGGGAGTGCGGCAGAGAGATCATGGGGGGTGAGGGGGGGAGGGGAGAGGACCGCGGGGTGAGGCCAGCGATTGCGGGAGTCGGCAGCGAGGAAGGACTTCAATTTGTTCACGATGGAGCTCTGCGCATGCGCCACCCGGTGGCTGAAAATGGTTCTGGATGAGGGGTGGTTCCGGATAAGGGAGTTCTGGATAAGGGAGGTTCAACCTGTATAAGGAATAGTCCTTTATTCATTGGGCTAGAATTTCCATAAAGTCCGCCCCCGCCGGATTGCCGCCCAAAAGATCGCTAAGATTATTAAATTAGCGCCGGGGAAAAATTGCATGAATAAAGGAAAAAATTCCACCCGGCGAGAAAACTGGGTCTTACACGCATATTCCGGTGGAAAACGCGATCCTGGGCAAATTGGGTGGTTCTAAATCAGAATGGACGGTACTTACTCAAATTTGGACTGAGGCTGCGGGAGGGGGGAAACACAAAAAATATTTTTTCCAAAAAATTTAAAAAGTCAGAGAACATTCTCAGGACCCTTTTCCACTTAAAACATTTTTAAAAGAATTATAAAAAGCACTTCAACTTACCTTTTTTTTTGCAGGGCTGCTTATCTACCACCCAGCTCTGGCAACTTTCTTGTGGCGTTTTTTTTCTACTCCCCTACGGGTCACCGCTGAGCCCAAACTTGGGCGGCAGTGGGTTTTTTCTGCAGTACACGCCGGCGGTCCGCTCTCCAGCGGCATTTCGAAAGCGCCGCGGAACTCTTTGTGGGTTTTCCGCCGAAAATGAGCAGTACCGCCGAGAAACCCGGCGGAATGGAGTAGAAATTCGAGCCCAAATGAGTGCTAAATGTTTGGAATAATCTGCCCAGCAGTATAGTAGAGGCAACAATGTTAGGGTGATTTAAAATAAGGTTGGTTGCTATAATAAGAGTTGGGCTACCAGGGAATGACTGATTTAGATAATTGGCAAAAGAACCAGAGAGGGGATGAGGAGAACTTTTTTTTCTACGCAGTGAGTTGTTATGAGAGTCCGCTCAGGCACGATCGGCCGAAAGGACTGCTTACGTTCTGTATGATTCTATGGGGTAGAAATTCGGCTGCTTTGCACCTCCAGTTAGCCCCTGCAAGGAGCGCTAAAGGACGCTCAGGGATTACCGACTGGGCACGGTGAATTCACTGACGCCCGCGAACTCCCCTGGCGGTTTTGCGCTGGTGCTAACACTTATCGCCTCACTCTGTTGTGCCCCGTGGATCGTGACATCATCCAGTGCGCAGCACCCTGTTACCGCCCCGGATGTGATATTCATTCCCGCCCCCTGCTACATTGCAGGGCGTCAACAACGGCAGCAAAAGGAGGCGTCGTCATCTCGGCCGGCCACTTGGGGAGCGATATTTAAAGGCAGTGGTGGTCAGGTAGGGAAAATGTTATTCTTCGCACCAGTCTGATTCCTCAGCTTTCCACTCTCTTAGAGTGCTTGGGGCTGTAATGAAAGTCGCACAGGCCCCATGGCCCCACAGAAATAATAATAAGAATGTTGCAACCCATCATTCGCCCTTCCCTTTAAGCGTGCGAAGGAGCCTCTAATGCCAACAGCACTGCACTGAACATTCTTCAGCGTCTGCTGCTGCTGTCCCTCTAACTCCCTTACCAGCTCGAAGACAAGTGGTAGCGTTTGATTTAGCGCTCCCATTCCCTCTTGGAGCGCTAAAGTTAAAGTCCCCAGGATGAAAACAGGATTATCGCCTGGTGATACTTTTCTCACTTTTCATAAGTTATCATCCCAGACAGGGCTCAACAGAATTTCTAGCCCTATGATTCTCTGAGTTTTGAAGAGGTAGCCTGCAGAGACTCTACGAAGTGACACTGTCATTTCATAATGAATTATGTTAAACCTGAACATAATTTTTCTATCGAATGTAAGGTGTTACGAACACACTGGAATGAGAATGGATTTGTGAGGAATGGTGATAGTAGATTAGAGCTCCTCCATCAGTCATGCATTTATAGCCTGTGTGACTGCCTGAATGACACTGCTGTGTTTAATCCTGTCGTGTTACATGACATCTGTAATGGAAATTCTAGAAGGCAGTAAAGAGATTAAAAAATGTTTAAAGATGCAAACAGGTTTCCATGGTTTTAAACTTTAATTAATCAGAATTTGAACACCATTGTCTTCACTGCACTTGCGATCCAACCTCCATGAAATTGACAAGAATGAGTCACACACGGATTAGTCTCTTGCATGGGGAAATCTAACTCTGTCAGAAATCTGACATCAACACAGCTTCCTTCTATGCCTCTCTTGGCATTCTCCGAAGGGCCCATCATGGCACTCATCACTGACTCCTCACAAGCAGCAACCCCAACTGTCCCATCCTACTCTCTCACTGACCTTATCGCCCAGCTTGTCCTGGGAAGGTTAACCTTACAAATCTCCGCCCTGTGCCACTCATTCCTCCAACCAATGACTCCAAAAAATTCACGCACAGGCATCTTCCACCCTTCAGGACGTAGTTCGGGTCCTTCATTGAAGCACCTGTAAGCTCATCCTTTTTTTGGCGTGGAAGCAAGTCATCCTTGTTTCGAGGGACTGCCTATGATGATGATGATGTATTCTGGTAGTAGATCAGCCATCACAGATGTTCTCAAAATCTCCTTACAAAATGTCCGTTCACATTCAAACAAGGCCCTTGCCATCCATGACCTTATCATGGATGAATGCATTGACATCATGGCACTGAAGGAAACTTTAATCGAAGCCTCCCCTCCCGGCTTTACCTTCTACCACTTGCCCCGCCCAGACCACCATGGTGGCGGTATAGCTCTCATCGCTAAATCATACCTTGGTCTGGCTCCCTACT
This sequence comes from Pristiophorus japonicus, assembly GCF_044704955.1. NCBI lineage: Eukaryota > Metazoa > Chordata > Chondrichthyes > Pristiophoridae > Pristiophorus > Pristiophorus japonicus. The sequence continues at coordinate 19,813,010 of NC_091997.1, forward strand.
CCTCCGGCACTTTCTCATCTTTTGAACATCTCGCCTTATTCCAACCCTCCAACCTCTCATTCAAAATTCTCTTTCTCTACCGCCCACCCAAACATGATAAAAACTTTATCACAGATATATCCTCACTGCTTTCCTCCCTCAGCCTTTGCACCGAGCGACTTTTTATCCTCCGTGATTTCAATCTTCATCTCAATTCATCTTGTTCTCGCTCCTCTGAATTGACTGCCCTCTTGTCCTCCCTTAACCTCTCCCTCCATGTAAATTCCTCAACCCATATTCACGGCCCTCCCCTTGACCTTACAATCTCTCATGGCCTTTCTATTCCAATTGTATCAATTACAGATAAGGCCATCTCTGACCATGTACTTGTATCACTATTGACCCACATTCCCCTTCCCCAATCCAAACATACTTCCTTCTGCATCCGCCCCTGGAAAAAACTCTCTCCAAATTCTATTACAATTGCACTTATCAACTCGAAACTATCCAACCGTTGGCCTTCTTTTAACAATGACATTTCTTCAGTCACCGATTTGCTCAATCACACTCTCACTACCACCTTTGATGCCCTGATCCCTATTAAAATGATTACTCTCTCCCACCCTTACCGGGCCCCCTGGTACAGCCCTCACCTTCGCTCCCTCAAGTAAAAAGTGCGTAGACTTGGACGGATGTGGTGGACAACTGGTTTAACCATTCACCGCCAGATCTGGCTCAAACACATAAAACACTATCGGTTCTTACTCTTGTTTACAAAAGCTGCTCACTATTCCAGGATCATTCTGGATTGCAAAAATAACCCCACGCTACTATTCTCTACTGCTAATAGTCTCCTTAAACTCCTCTCCCCTGTCTCCGCCATACTCACCTCCAGCAAGTGTGAGGAGCTCATGAACTTCTTTGTATCAAAGATTGAGACCATCTGATCAGCCGCCTCTGCGAGTTCCCTTCCTTTACCTAGCCCACAGGGCCAAATTTCATCTGACGCTCCCACCTTCCCTAGCCCTAAACTCACATCTTTCTCTAGTTTCTCTTTAATCTCCCCTCTTAATCTCTCCAAACTCATCTTATCCATGAGCCACTTCCTGCTCTCTTAACCCTATTCCCATTAAACTGCTGACCATCCAGCTTCCTCAGGTACTGTTCCCTCTCCTTCAAATCTGCTGTCATCACCCCGTTCCTCAAAAAAACAACCCTTGACCCCACTTTGCTTGCTAGCTCATCTCCAACCTCCCTTTCCTGTCCAAAGTCCTTGAACATGTTGTTGCCTCCCAAATCCGTGATCATCTTTCCATGAATTCAATGTTTGAATCCCTTCAATCTGGCTTTTGCCCCTGCCACAGTATGAAACTGCTCTCATCAAAGTCAAAAATGACATCCTTTGTGACTGTGACAAAGATAAACTATCCCTCCTCATCCTTCTGGACCTGTCTGCAGCCTTTGACACAGTTGACCACTCCATCTATCTCCAATGCCTCTCCACATTGTCCAGCTAGATGGGACTGCACTCGCCTGGTTCCATTCTTAGCGATCTAATCGTAGCCAGAAAATCTCCAGCAATGGCTTCTCTTCCCACTCCCTCATCGTTAACCTCTGGTGTCCCCCAAGGATCTGTCCTTGGTCCCCTCTTATTTCTCATCTATATGCTGCCCCTTGGTGATATCATCCGAAAACACGGAGTCAGTTTCCACATGTACGCAGACGACACCCAGCTCTACCATGCCACCACTTCTGTCGACCTCTACTTGGTCTCTAAATTGTCAGATTGCTTGTCCGACATCCAATCTGATGAGCAGAAATGTTCTTCAATTAAATATTGGGAAGACCGAAGCCATTATCTTTGGTGCCCACCACAAACTGCGTTCCCTAACCACTGACTCCACCCCTCTCTCTAGCATCAATCTGAGGGTGAACAAGACTATTCACAACCTAGGTGTTATATTTGACGTTGAAATGAGTTTCCAGCCACATATCTGCAGCATAACTAAAATCGCCTTTTTCCACCTCCGTAACATTGCCCACTTCTGCCCCTGCCTCAGCTCGTCTGCTGCTGAAACCCTCATTCATGCTTTTGTTACCTCTAGACTTGACTAATCCTACTCACTCCTGGCCAGCTTTCCACATTCCACACTATGTAAACGTGAAGTAATCAGCAAAACTCAGTAGCCCATGTACTAACCCGCACCAAGTCAAGATCACCCATCACGCCTGTGCTTTCTGACCTGCATTGGCTCCCAGTTAAACAACACCTCAATTTCAAAATTCTCATCCTGGTTTACAAATCACTCCATGGCCTCGCTCCTCCCTATCTCTGTAATCTTTCTCAGCTTCACAATCCCACAAGATGTCTGCGCTCCTCAAATTCTGGCCTGTTGAACATCCCTCATTATAACTGCCCAACCATTGGTGGACATGCCTACAGCTGCCTGGACCCTAAGCTCTGAAATTCCCTCCCTAAACCTCTTTGCCTCTCTACCTCTTTTTCCTCCTTTAAGATGTTCGTTAAAACCTACCTCTTTAACCAAGCATTTAATCATTTGCCTTAATTTCTTCTGTGGCTCGGTGTCAAATGTTATATCCTTAGATGCTCTGATAATGACTCCACGAGGCAAAGTATTGTACTTGAACTGTGGTGACCTTAGTCCATTTAATATAACTCCAGAGTGAAAATACTGTTGTGTATGGAGAAAGAGTCAGACTGAACACTGTGAGCTCAAAGTAAAGTGTGACCTTAGTCTTTTATTGCAGGTCTCCAGAGTGCCTCTCCAACCTGTGAAGCCTCCTTAAATACCTGTGCTTCCAAGGGATTGTGGGATCCCTTGGGACTCCAGGGGACGAGTCGTCTGGTGGCTGTACAGAGTAATTACAAGTCCACATATATAACAACACTCCCCCCCACCCCACCTACCCAAATGTCAATAGTGTAACTATTTACAATGTGAGTCGATCTGGGGCCCTTCTTGCCCTGGTTGATTGTCTCGGTGTGAAAGCTGGTGTTGTTGAATCATTTGTTGGGCCCTCGCTGGGCTGCTGTGCAGCTGGCCTTGCTGGGCTGCCTGGTGTGTTGGGCCCTGCTGGACTGCTGTGGATGATGGGTTCTGCTTCGTGATCAACCGTGGTGCCGGTTGCCACTGGTGTGTATGTTGGGGGATCAAAAAAGGTAGGATCCAAGGTGGGTTGCTCAGGATAGTCCGTGAATCTAAGTTTGATCTGGTCCAATTGTTTCCGGTAATTGAGTCCATTTGAAAGTTTGACCCGAAACACCCTGCTCCCCTCTTTGGCCACGCCAGTGCCGGGAAGCCACTTGGGACCTTGTCCATAATTTAATACAAATACAGGATCATTGATTTCAATCTCGCGTGACACATTTGCGCTATCATGGTATGCACGTTGTTGAAGCCGCCTATTCTCTACCTGTTCATGTAGATCAGGGTGAACTAACGAGAGCCATGTCTTAAGTGCTCTTTTCATGAGCAGTTTAGCAGGTGGGGTCTCGTGCGGTAGCTAAGCAGGACTCATAGAAACATAGAAACATAGAAAATAGGTGCAGGAGCAGGCCATTCAGCCCTTCTAGCCTGCACCGCCATTCAACGAGTTCATGGCTGAACATGAAACTTCAGTACCCACTTCCTGCTTTCACGCCATACCCCTTGATCCCCCGAGTAGTAAGGACTTCATCTAACTCCCTTTTGAATATATTTAGTGAATTGGCCTCAACTACTTCCTGTTGTAGAGAATTCCACAGGTTCACCACTCTCTGGGTGAAGAAGTTTCTCCTCATCTCGGTCCTAAATGGCTTACCCCTTATCCTTAGACTGTGACCCCTGGTTCTGGACTTCCCCAACATTGGGAACATTCTTCCTGCATCTAACCTGTCTGAACCCATCAGAATTTTAAACGTTTCTACGAGGTCCCCTCTCACTCTTCTGAACTCCAGTGAATACAAGCCCAGTTGATTCAGTCTTTCTTGATAGGTCAGTCCCACCATCCCGGGAATCAGTCTGGTGAATCTTCGCTGCACTCCCTCAACAGCAAGTATGTCCTTCCTCAAGTTAGGAGACCAAAACTGTACACAATACTCCAGGTGTGGCCTCACCAAGGCCCTGTACAACTGTAGCAACACCTCCCTGCCCCTGTACTCAAATCCCCTCGCTATGAAGGCCAACATGCCATTTGCTTTCTTAACCGCCTGCTGTACCTGCATGCCAACCTTCAATGACTGATGTACCATGACACCCAGGTCTCGTTGCACCTTCCCTTTTCCTAATCTGTCACCATTCAGATAATAGTCTGTCTCTCTGTTTTTACCACCAAAGTGGATAACCTCACATTTATCCACATTATACTTCATCTGCCACGCATTTGCCCACTCACCTAACCTATCCAAGTCACTCTGTAGCCTCATAGCATCCTCCTCGCAGCTCACACTGCCACCCAACTTAGTGTCATCCGCAAATTTGGAGATACTACATTTAATCCCCTCGTCTAAATCATTAATGTACAATGTAAACAGCTGGGGCCCCAGCACAGAACCCTGCGGTACCCCACTAGTCACTGCCTGCCATTCCGAAAAGTACCCATTTACTCCTACTCTTTGCTTCCTGTCTGACAACCAGTTCTCAATCCACGTCAGCACACTACCCCCAATCCCATGTGCTTTAACTTTGCACATTAATCTCCTGTGTGGGACCTTGTCGAAAGCCTTCTGAAAGTCCAAATATACCACATCAACTGGTACTCCTTTGTCCACTTTATTGGAAACATCCTCAAAAAATTCCAGAAGATTTGTCAAGCATGATCTCCCTTTTACAAATCCATGCTGACTTGGACCTATCATGTCACCATTTTCCAAATGCGCTGCTATGACATCCTTAATAATTGATTCCATCATTTTACCCACTACTGAGGTCAGGCTGACCGGTCTATAATTCCCTGCTTTCTCTCTCCCTCCTTTTTTAAAAAGTGGGGTTACATTGGCTACCCTCCACTCGATAGGAACTGATCCAGAGTCAATGGAATGTTGGAAAATGACTGTCAATGCATCCGCTATTTCCAAGGCCACCTCCTTAAGTACTCTGGGATGCAGTCCATCAGGCCCTGGGGATTTATCGGCCTTCAATCCCATCAATTTCCCCAACACAATTTCCCGACTAATAAAGATTTCCCTCAGTTCCTCCTCCTTAATAGACCCTCTGACCACTTTTATATCCGGAAGGTTGTTTGTGTCCTCCTTAGTGAATACTGAACCAAAGTACTTGTTCAATTGGTCTGCCATTTCTTTGTTCCCCGTTATGACTTCCCCTGATTCTGACTGCAGGGGACCTACGTTTGTCTTTACTAACCTCTTTCTCTTTACATACCTATAGAAACTTTTGCAATCCGCCTTAATGTTCCCTGCAAGCTTCTTCTCGTACTCCATTTTCCCTACCCTAATCAAACCCTTTGTCCTCCTCTGCTGAGTTCTAAATTTCTCCCAGTCCCCAGGTTCGCTGCTATTTCTGGCCAATTTGTATGCCACTTCCTTGGCTTTAATACTATCCCTGATTTCCCTAGATAGCCACGGTTGAGCCACCTTCCCTTTTTTATTTTTACGCCAGACAGGAATGTACAATTGTTGTAATTCATCCATGCGTTCTCTAAATGTCTGCCATTGCCCATCCACAGTCAACCCCTTAAGTATCATTAGCCAATCTATCTTAGCCAATTCATGCCTCATACCTTCAAAGTTACCTTTCTTTAAGTTCTGGACCATGGTCTCTGAATTAACTGTTTCATTCTCCATCCTAATGCAGAATTCCACCATATTATGGTCACTCTTCCCCAAGGGGCCTCGCACAATGAGATTGCTAATTAATCCTCTCTCATTACACAACACCCAGTCTAAGATGGCCTCCCCCCTAGTTGGTTCCTCGACATATTGGTCTAGAAAACCATCCCTTATGCATTCCAGGAAATCCTCCTCCACCGTATTGCTTCCAGTTTGGCTAGCCCAATCTATGTGCATATTAAAGTCACCCATTATAACTGCTGCACCTTTATTGCATGCACTCCTAATTTCCTGTTTGATGCCCTCCCCAACATCACTACTACTGGATAGGCGAGTCTGCAGTGAGCCTTCAGTTACCCTCTTCAAGCCTTGCTTGATGGTTTGCAGTGCTCTCTCTGTCTGACCATTGGACTCTGGTTTAAACATAAGAACATAAGAATTAGGAAAAGGAGTAGGCCATCTAGCCCCTCGAGCCTGCTCCGCCATTCAACAAGATCATGGCTGATCTGGCCGTGGACTTAGCTCCACTTACCCACCCACTCCTCGTAACCCTTAATTCCCTTATTGGTTAAAAATCTATCTATCTGTGACTTGAATACATTCAATGAGCTAGCCTCAACTGCTTCCTTGGGCAGAGCAGATATGACATGTTTGATCCCGTTACGGGTCATGAATTCTTTGAAATCAGCACTGGTAAAACATGGCCCGTTGTCGCTCATCAGGACATCATGTAAGCCATGAGTGGCAAACATGGCCCGCAGGTTTTCAATAGTGGCAGAAGACGTGCTAGCCAACATTATCTTACATTCAATCCACTTGGAGTATGCGTCTACAACCACAAGGAACATTTTACCCAAGAACGGGCCTGCATAGTCGACGTGAACCCTAGACAACGGTTTGGAGGGCCAAGACCATAAACTTAGCGGCGCCTCCCTGGGTACATTGCTTAACTGCGAGCATGTATTACATCTGTGAACGCAGGACTCTAAGTCCGCATCGATACAGGGCCACCACACATGGGATCTCGCTATCGCTTTCATCATTACGATGCCTGGGTGGGTACTGTGGAGGTCATTGATGAAGGTGTCTCTGCCATTCTTGGGGACCACTACTCGATTGCCCCACAGAAGGCAGTCTGCCTGTATAGACAGTTCATCTTTGCACCGCTGGAACGGCTTTATCTCTTCCTGCATTTCCACTGGGACACTGGACCAGTTCCCGTGAAGCACACAGCTTTTGACTAAAGATAATAAGGGGTCCTGGCTTGTCCATGTTTTGATCTGCTGGGCAGTGACGGGTGATTGCTCACTCTCAAATGCTTCCATAACCATGGCTAGATCTGCGGGCTACGCCATTTCCACTCCCGTGGTGGGAAATGGCAGCCTACTGAGAGCATCGGCGCAGTTTTCTGTGCCTGACCTGTGGCAGATGGCATAGTTGTATACGGACAATGTGAGCGCGATCTCTGGATGCGGACCAATGCATTGGTATTTATCCCTTTACTCTCGGAAAACAGGGATATAAGTGGCTTATGGTCAGTTTCAAATTCGAATTTTAGCCCAAACAGGTATTGATGCATTTTCTTTACCCACATTATTGCTTCTTTTTCAATCATGCTCTCTCAGCCTTAGACAGACTCCTGATGCATAAGCAACCGGTTGCAGTTTCCCAAAATCATTAGCTTGGTGCAATACACACCCGACGCCATATGACGATGCATCACATGCTAGTACTAAAAGCTTACATGAATCATACAAAACAAGCAATTTGTTTGAGCATAATAATTTTCTCAAAGGCATGTTCTTGGCTTTTGCCCCAAACCCATTCGCCTCCTTTTCGTAGTAAGACTTGTCGTGGTTCTAGCAGTGTGCTGAGACCCGGTATGAAGTTACCAAAGTAGTTCAAGAGTCCCAGAAACGACCTCAGCTCCATCACGTTCTGTGGCCTCGGTGCATCCTCGATTGCCTCCGTCTTCTCGTTGGTGGGCCTGATGCCGTCCACCGCAATCATCCTTCCCAAAAACTCCACTTCAGGTGCTAGGAAAACGCACTTTGAGTGTTTTAACCTGAGCCCCACCCGGTTTAGTCGACTAAGAACCTCCTCCAACTTCTGCAGATGCTCGACTGTGTTCCGACCTGTGACCAAGATGTCATCCTAGAAGACCACGGTGTGGGGGACCGACTTCAGTAAACTTTCCATGTTTCTCTGGAATATCGCCGCCGCTGATCGGATTCCAAACGGGCATCTGTTATAAACAAAAAGACCTTTGTGCGTGTTGATGCAGGTGAGGGCCTTCGATGATTCCTCCAGTTCCTGCGTCATGTAGGCTGAAGTCAGATCTGGCTTCGTGCACGTCTTTCCTCCCGCCAGCGTTGCAAATTGGTCATCGGCCTTTGGTAGTGGGTATTGGTCCTGTAGGGAGAAACGATTGATAGTTACTTTGTAATCGCCACAGATTCTGACAGTGCCGTCTCCCTTGAGGTCTGGGACAATAGGACTGCCCACTCGTTGAACTCGATCGGTGAAATGATGCCCTCTCTTTGCAGCCGGTCTAGCTCGATCTCTACTCTTTCTTTCATCATGTACGGTACTGCTCTCACCTTGTGATGGATGGGTCGCACCCCCGGGATTAGGTGGATCTGCACTTTTGTTCCTTGGAATTTCCTGATGCCTGGTTTGAACAGCGAAGGAAATTTATTTAAGACCTGGGCACACAGTGTCATCAGCAGGCGATAGTGCTCGGACGTCATCCCAGTTCCAGCGTATCTTTCCCAGCCAGCTCCTGCCGAGCAGCGTGGGACCATTGCTCGGTCCCACCCAGATTGGTAGCTTGTGCACTGCTCCATCGTAGGAGACCTTTACGGTAGCACTGCCGATTACAGGAATCAGTTCTTTTGTGTAAGTTCTTAGTTTCATGTGAACTGGGGTTAAGACTGGCCTTGAGGCCTTGTTGCACCACAACCTTTCAAAAGTCTTTTTGCCCATGATGGACTGGCTCACACCCGTGTCCAGCTTCATTGACACCGGGAATCCATTTAGTTCAACATTCAGCATTATCGTGGTGAATGTGTGCACCCCATGTACCTCTGCCTCCTCGATCTGGGGCTCTGGTTCGTCGTGATCCTCCGTGGATCTGTCCTCCTCTGCAGGTTTGGTGGTTTGCAGGTTTAACAGGCTTAGCAGCTCGTCTGCATACTCGTTGGAGGTGTCCCATTGTTCCACAGCCCTTGCAAATGTACTCTTTGAATTGGCATGAATGGAAACAATGATCACCCCTGCAGCGCCAACCAGCTGTTAATGGCCTTGCATTCATCACCCTTGATGGTGGACTCTGAGACATCTACGGACGTGCAGCTGCAGGTATTTGTGTCCTGCCCTGTATGTTATGAATCGAAAACAACATCACTTTATTCACAGTACTTGTAGCAGAACTTGTATGCTGAGAGATTTGCTTCGTATTGTCACTGGTGGCAGTGAACGCCTGGGCTATCATTATGGCCTTACTCAAGGTTGGGGTCTCTACAGTCAAATGTTTGCGAAGTATGGTTTCGTGGCCAATGCCAAGTATGAAAAAGTCTCTGAGCATGTGCTCCAAATGTCCTTCAAATTCGTAATGTCCTGCAAGGCATCTTAGCTCGGTGACATAACTCACCACTTCCTGGCCTTCAGACCTTTTGTAGGTGTTGAACTGTTAACTCGCCATCAGAACATTTTCTTTTGGGTTCAAATGCTCTTGGACCAGTGTGCACAAGTTGTCGTATGATTTCTCCGTGGGTTTCGCTGGAGTGAGCAGATTCTTCATGAGGCCATACGTTGGTGCCCCACAGACGGCGAGGAGGATCGCCTTTCATTTGGCAGCGCTCTCTTCCCTATCTAGCTCATTGGTCATGAAGTATTGGTCAAGTCGCTCTACAAAAGTTTCCCAATCATCTCCCTCCAAAAATTTCTCCAGGATGCCCACTGTTCTCTGCATCTTTGGGTTCGCTATCTGTATCTCGTCGCCAATTGTTGTGTATGGAGAAAGAGTCAGATTGAATACTATGAGCTCAAAGTAAAGTGTGACCTTAGTCTTTTATTGCACGTCTCCAGAGTGCCTCTCCAATCTGTGCAGCCTCCTTAAATACCTGTACTCCCAAGGAGATGAGCCCTCTGGTGGCTGTACAGAGTAAATACAAGTCTGCATATATAACAGATACCACATGTGGACTCCCTTTTATACCTGGGTACTTGTGGTGTACAGGTGACACCCTGGGCCTCCACCAGTTGCACCCTCTGGTGGTGTCAGCATAGTGTATACAGTGTGAATCTTGTTGATGGTACCTCTGATAAACAAGTCTCCATCTTATGCAATTATACAGTGACCACACAGAGAGTATATCTATAGTATACATATATAACATCACTCTCCCCCAAGTCTTTTGTGCCAATACCTTTGCACTATGTGCTCTGGCTTAGCTCTCCCCAGACTTAAGTGCCAATAGCCCTTGCTCCTTGGCTGTGCTTTTGGCCTGGCTCGCTCCCTGTTAACCCCCAAGTCCTTATTGCCACAACATTGGATAGTGGTTACCTGTTGGGATGGTTCGATGATGCAGTGGAGCTTCAGTGGGTTCTGGGTGTGATCCATGTGTGTGTCCATGGCTACATACATCCATTTTCTCTCCCACATGTAGATCATGCCGGTGGCTCATCACATTCATATATATTCAAGTCCAGAAAAGGAAATTTGCATTTACATCATTGCATTTGTGAGACAAGTACATTTGACTGGTGAGATACATTGATGGGACATCTTTGGGATCAGTGCTGGGGTCAGCACCAGTGAGTGAGGACAAGCTAGTTCCAGACTGCTGGATGGTGTCTTGGTGGCCTGGTGGCGGTGCGTTGCCCGGTGCTGGCAGTGGGAACCTGGTTGGCTCGAGTTGCCTGCTCTCGGGGCCTTTGCCGTTGCTCTAGCGTCGGGCAGGTTCACAGATGCCTGTGAACCCCCTGTCCTCTCCTTACGCCCCGGGTCGCTGCTGCTCCCAGAGGGACAGTCGTCTAGCAGTGCACGGGGAACTGCTAACTCGCTGGCCTGGGCGTTATTTGGTTTGGGATCCTGGCTGGTCCCGGTCCCAATTGGGAGAACCGTTGCAGGTGACCCTTCCCAGTGTGAACATTGTTGATGGTACCTCCGGTAAACAAGTCTCCATCTTATGCAACTATACAGTGACTACACAGAGAATAAATCTATAGTATACATATATAACATAAAATTTATCTGTTTGTCTGTAACATTGTTGTGAAGCGTCTTGGGATGTTTTACTACGCCATATAAATAAAAGTTATTATTATTAACAATGCAATGATCATTGCATGTTTTCCAGTGGAGATGGGTTTGAACAGTTTCGAACCAATGATCATAATGAAAAAGCTTCACAATGGGGAATTTGAACAAACATGAAAACGCACTGCATCCTCAAAAAAGCTGCCGCCATCATATCTTTTCCCCTTCAAAGCAGCCACTGACTGTCAAGGAACTTCTCGCTTACAAGATGTTTTTTTGACAAAATTGCCCACTTAAATTGTCATTTTGGGGGATAGATTATTCTATTATCTGGTCCAAGACAAGCTAAGGCTCATTTCCTTCACGGTGAAAGGATGTTGCTTTTGTGGAGGACACCCGAGCATTATCAAAAACTGTATCAAAGTGATCTTTCCTCTTTAACGCTGAGATCTCTTAGGTCTAATGAAAGAATTACTCAGCATTTCTCCAGTCTTATCAGATCGGTAAATTTAATTGGCGTTGTATTATCCTGATTTAGTGGCCAGGATTTTATGCTCCATCAGAATCCCAGCGTAATCAGCAGGCTGGGCTCTGCCCCTGATTCTGGTCAATATTCTGAGGTCAGGCTACTTTGCATAAAACCAGCAGGCTGCCGATGTGATTCCTGTCTTTGTTTGGGCGTCCATTGTGGGGGAGGGGGGGCGAGGCTAAATAGCAGTGGTTGACAGAAAAACTAGTACAAACTGATTTCTTTTTACTAAGATTCTCCTTCAACCACTTAGGCTGTTACAATACACCCAAATTAGGATGGACATACTTTCTATCCTAGTGACCTCTGGGGACAGTCCCAGAAATGGCAGGGAGAATCGATAGTGGGCAGGACAGCTTTCTGACCAAGAACCCGCCCCCATCTGCTGGAGTTACACCATGTAAGATTATCATCGATTAGTTAGCTTTTAGAATACTTGTTTTCTATCTTCAGTGATATAAACATCAGTAATGGATTTATAATTGTGTGCAAGAATTAAATATAAAAGTCTGTAATCATCAATTGTATGCAATGATAACCTGAATTATTGCTGATATATAAAACAGTATTGCTACAGTCGTATAGTGAGGCTGTGGATGAAAGTTGGATATTAGCCAACAGTAAGATTGAGACATATTATGGACTCAATTTTCCCCAATGTCGTTTTTTGGCATGTTTGAAGAGTTACACCTGTTTTTTTTGGGCCCGACTTCGGCAAAAAATAAAGTTGAAAGTTTCCCCGTTTTAACTTGTGAATGTGGCCCGGCGCACATTGTCCGTAAGCTCTGTGGGTGGAGCCTAAGATGTGCGCCAAAAAGATCGGATTGCCACAGTAACGAGGGACACACTGCGGGCTGAGGCTGGAAAGTGAAAAATACAAGACATTCTGGCCAGCTCACAGCAACCTGCACAAGCTTTGGGGAAAATTGAGTCCATAATATGTCTCAATCTTACTGTTGGCTAATATCCAACTTTCACCCACAGCCTCACTATTCGACTGTAGCAATACTGTTTTACATATCAGCAATAATTCAGGTTATCATTGCATACAATTGATGATTACAGACTTTTATATTTAATTCTTGCACACAATTATAAATCCATTACTGATGCTTATATCACTGAAGATAGAAAACAAGTATTCTAAAAGCTAACTAATCAATGATAATCTTACATGGTGTAACTCCAGCAGATGGGGGCGGGTTCTTGGTCAGGAAACTATCCTGCCCACTATCGACTCTCCCTGCCATTTCTGGGACTTGCAGCTTACTGACATGAAAATATAAAAGAGTCGTTGTACCAAAAGTAAAGTGAATCGGAAAGCCTCCCCCCCACCACCCCGCTGGTGCTCAGAGCCACTCCGAGCCCAGGCTGAAAGGCCTTCCTCCCCTCCCCGGAACCACTCCTAGACAATGCCAGACCCAAAGCCCCAGATTAAAGTTCATTCAAGATTAAAGACAAAAAGGAGATTGTTACAGTACTACAAAACCGATAAGTAAAAGAGGTTATAATTACCCTCTTTCTCTCCCTCTCTGCCGCTGCTGTCCTGGCCGTGGAACTGGATCTCTTACCTGTGCTGATTTTGTTAACTGCCCAGAAGGTTTTTCACAGCGGACACATACGCCGTCTTAAGAAAAATCGCAGTTGGCCAAACTTGTATAAATAGACAGAATTGGCATGGGTGGCAGGTTACACCACCAATAAGGTAAAAAAAAAATCGTAGCCTAAAAAAAAACGAGCCTAAGTGAATTTCGCTGGTGCAGAAACTTTGGGGAAACTTGGAGATTTTCATTTACTCCCCAAAAAATGGTGCATGCCAAAAAAGTGGTGCAGATAATTGGGGAAAATTGAGTCCTATTATAGAGTGCAGCTAGCCTGGGAATCAAGGTCAGGTGAAGCTGCCACTGTGTTGGTATGTTATGATATCTGCAGTGAATTAAAAACAATAGGCTTCTCACAGTGAACAGCAAGGGCATTATGGGGACCTGTTCTGTTTGTGTTGCCATAACTACCCCAGATTTGAGTCTTGATGGTCAAAAACAGATGATGTAAGGGTGGCATAAAACAAGAACCTGCATAAGCCAAGGTGCTGCGTATGTGTCATCTTTATGATTGGATTTTGGGTTTGGGGTGTCAGCCAGTGATTGGTTCAGGAGGACCCCATGTGTTTTGAATGGGAGCAAGGGTATAAGAAGGGGGTCTGAACAGCCACACATTGTTGAAGATTTCAGGAATAGAAGATTTCAGAAAGAGTAGAAGAATTCAGGGAGAATCAAGGAGACACCTGGGAGACAAGGAGAGATGAGACACAAGAGATACATCATCATCATCATCATCATAGGCAGTCCCTCGAAACGAGGATGACTTGCTTCCACGCCGAAAAGGGATGAGTTCACAGGTGCTTCAAAGAAGGACCTAATATTCTGGATCCCGAACTATATTGTGAAGGGTGGAAGATGCCTGTGTGTGGATATTTTTAACTTGTGGTGACTGTTGCACATCAGCCACCACACAGGCTTGACAGAGCTAGGTCTTGGTCCAGTGTCAAGGATTAACCAGGACGACTGGAGACCAGCTCTGCTGCATGGACCTAGTGCGCACACATATCGCAGTGTGGGCTGGCCCATGCTGCCCCCGGGCCCTCGCCTTTTCTGGGCCCTGAAATCTTGCCTCTCCTGAGCCCCGGTCACATCCCTCTGCGAACTCTTGCCGCTCCTTCGCCCCGACGTCGCCACTCCTGCTGTACCTGCCCGCACTGCAGTCAGCCGTCGCCCTCCTGCAGCAGCACGTGCTGCTCCCTGCATTGGTATGCCGCCGCACGCTGCTCCCTCTAATGGCCCCGGCCGGCTGATGGTCTTGCAGGCCGGGACCGCGCCGATTTCCGGGCCGGGCCGCCGCACGCTGCTTCCTTTAAGGACCACGGCCTGTTGTCACAGGGTGCAGCTTATACATGGTTGCGGCTTCTACCCAGATTATGAGAGGTAATATAAGTCTCAATTATACTCTGTAAACTGCTGCTCGAATGTATTAAGTCTTGCTTGTGCTGAATAAAGTGAAATCACTGTCCCCAGTACAGGTCCACCTTGAATCATTTGGAACCAGGACCTCTCGGGGATCTTATAACCACAGGACCAACATAACTCAATGGAAAATCCTTCCCACTATCTCTAATACAATTGCTTCTTCTCCAGCTGCTAAACTATTCCAGAATGACAGTGCACCCAGGGTCTTCTAAAGCTTTCAGTTTTAAAATTATCTCCAAATCTTTTCATGTCGAGCAGTAACAGGTAGGAAACAGTTTGCACCATGTCAAGTTTGATGTTCAGTGGAGGGTTGCTATAGATTAATTTAAATGAATGAATTAGTGCCAAAATTTAGCTGCGTTAGATTGAACAGAACATTTTGCACCTTATTAAGTCTGCTATTGTGTAGACTGTTTGACTAGTTCTGAAAAACACATCTGTTTTTTTTTGGCAAGCCAGATGTCTGACACAAGCAGAAACCCATCATCATGTTTAAGAATTTACAAACTAAACTACACCTTCAAAAATATCTGTTTTCCTGATAGAAAGTGCACACTCTCTCACCATAAAGACACATTCCAATTATCCGGTTCCAGAGGGCTCCTTCTTAGCATGGTCCCGAACGATTGTTCAGGCTGGAGTTTTTATCTGCCAAGGTACTGATATGAATCAACAATTACGATAGAAATTCCTTGTATCTGATAATCAATACCTTTGCGATCTCCTCTTGAGCCATACAAAGCTTTAATACCATATTTGGACACACCCACCCAGCCAACTGATTAGACCACTGTTCCAGATGCTGGGCACAATGCACTTGTTCTCCAGGTGACTTTACCAACAGCACAGTAAGATCTGTGAAAAGGAGACAAGAAAACATTCAGAAATGACTAGAACATACATTCCAAGCTGCTGTTGTCTCTTCCAGGAATGCCCAGCTTCAAGAAGTTCTGCTTTGCTCCCCGACAGGATTTCCGTTTGTCTCTTTGTTAAAACCTGTGTCCTATCTCACTTTGTTAAAACCTGTGTCCTGTCTCACTTTGTTAAAACCTGCGACCTCTCTCACTTTGTTAAAACCTGAGACCTCGCTCACTTTGTTAAAACCTGTGTCCTGTCTCACTTTGTTAAAACCTGTGTCCTGTCTCACTTTGTTAAAACCTGCGTCCTGTCTCACTTTGTTAAAACCTGTGTCCTATCTCACTTTGTTAAAACCTCTGACCTCTCTCACTTTGTTAAAACCTGCGACCTCGCTCACTTTGTTAAAACCTGTGTCCTGTCTCACTTTGTTAAAACCTGTGTTCTATCTCACTTTGTTAAAACCTGTGTCCTGTCTCACTTTGTTAAAACCTGTGTCCTATCTCACTTTGTTAACACCTGCGACTGTCTCACTTTGTTAAAACCTCTGACCTCTCTCATTTTGTTAAAACCTGTGTCCTGTCTCACTTTGTTAAAACCTGCGTCCTATCTCATTTTGTTAAAACCTCTGACCTCTCTCACTTTGTTAAAACCTGCATCCTATCTCACTTTGTTAAAACCTGTATCCTGTCTCACTTTGTTAAAACCTGTGTCCAGTCTCACTTTGTTAAAACCTGTGACCTCTCTCACTTTGTTAAAACCTGTGTCCTATCTCACTTTGTTAAAACCTGTGTCCTCTCTCACTTTGTTAAAACCTGTGACCTCTCTCACTTTGTTAAAACCTGTGTCCTGTCTCACTTTGTTAAAACCTGCGACCTTGCTCACTTTGTTAAAACCTGTGTCCTATCTCACTTTGTTAAAACCTCTGACCTCTCTCACTTTGTTAAAACCTGTGTCCTGTCTCACTTTGTTAAAACCTCTGACCTCTCTCACTTTGTTAAAACCTGTGTCCTATCACACTTTGTTAAAACCTGTGTCCTATCTCACTTTGTTAAAACCTGTGACCTCTCTCACTTTGTTAAAACCTGTGACCTCTCTCACTTTCAGCAGTCTTGGCAAAAGGTCAACAGGATGCTGATACCAAAGCAAAATACTGATGATGCTAGAAATCGAAAATAAAAACAGAAAATGCTGGAAATACTCAGCAGGTCAGGCAGCATCAGTGGAGAGAGACACAGAGTGAACGTTTTTAGGTCGACGATCTTTCGTCAGAACTGGTAAAAGTTAGAGATGTAACAGGTTTTAAGCAAGTACAGGGGCAGGGAAAGTGGGGACGGAAGGAAAGAACAAATGTCTGTGATAGTGATGATGGTGTAAGGCAAAAGGAGATGGTAAAGGGACAGGTAAAGAAACAAAAGATGTGTTTGGAGGAGGTGTCAATGGGAATGGCAGAATCATTATTAGCAATTGGTGTTCAAAAAATGATTATAATCTGAAATTGTTCAACTTAATATTGAGTCCAGAAGACTGTAAAATGTCGAATCGAAAGACAAGGTACTGTTCCTCGAACTTCCGTTGAGCTTCATTGGAACAGTGTAGGAGGCCGAGGACAGAGAGTTCAGAATAGGAGTGCAACGGAGAATTAAAATGACAGGCGACCGGAAGCTCGGGGTCACACTTACAGGGTGAACTGAGGTGTTCCGCAAAGCATTCACCCAATCTGTGTTTGGTCTCCCCGATGTAGAGACCACATCATGAGCTGCGAATCCAGTATACTAAATATACAGTATACCCCATATGCATCCCCAGAACTTCCAAAGCCTCCACCACCTTAAAAGGGCTTTCCTCCAACCACTCTCCCCTACTCCTTCCAGCAACCAGTCATTGCGACTTACTATAATTCACTCTGGCTCGTGAAGATCTACAATACTCCTCCACTACTCCCACAGCTTTCCTCACTGACTCCCCATCTCTCAACATTGTGTCATCTACATATTGGTGTATCACCAACACTTGCCCAGAACTGGGAACCACAATCCCAACTATGCCTTGTTCCTTTCGCATCATGTTATCTAATTGCTTTGCTACCAATGTGTACAATAATGGGGACAGAGGACAACACTATCTCACTGATATCAGTATTGGAAAATACTTGGATAAAAAGCGAACCTTCACCTGATTATTATGCAGTACCCGGAAGTACTGTCTCGAATTTCATGCTGTAGGGTAATGACTTCACCCCCTCTGGGATCCGCACCTTTACATAACAGATTCCATCTGCTACCCATGTTTCTGGATAGTATCTCCTCTTTGTTACTGAGCAAAGTTCAATGTCCCACGACTCCAACTTTTTATCAGCACATCGTCCTCAATATAAACCAGCAGGTTTAAGAATGAGACCATCACCTCTTCAGAATACAGCAGAGATACATCCAAGTACTTCTCACCAACCTTCAGGCTCAGGAAAAGTCTTTCCACCTCCTCTCGGCCACTGACCGTCACTTCGAATCCAACATATGGCTTAGGTTGGCAACTTCCCTCACCACAGTCCTCATGTACTGCCTGGGTGATATCCCAAGCTCGTATCTCCTTATCCAGGCAGTGAACCCCCACCGTGTTTTCTTTTCCAAACCTCCTGGTGTCCCGGCCCAAATCTTTTGGGCCTTTTATTCTCCCTTTTGAAACGTTTTCTCCCCGGTTAAATTCTTCCTGGGAGCATTGTCCTCTGAGGGGCCTGGCACTTTAGGCCCCTCGGCTGCTGTTTATGGGCCAAAAAGACCATAAACTTTGAAAAGGAACAACCCAGAAACCCACCACCAACTTTTTACAAACTCACTCCAACTCCTATCAGCAGCACATGCTCATTCCTATCCCCTCCAGCTAGAGAGTGCTACTCATTGAGCCACAGCTGACACTGTCATGGTTACAGTTGTTGGAACAGTGGAACACTATTATCAATGATTCAGGATTGAATTCTGATTGACTGACCTATTTTCTGCCGGCGCGGTCTTTTATTTTGGTGGAGTAGCTGATTTGGCAGAGGTTGCAAATTTTAAATGTTTACCTTGAAAATGCAAGTTTGTCACCTGCAATTGCTGTTATTTGTCAGTGATGGTTGATCTAATTTCTTTGAATGTTTACATTTGTGCTGACCTGCGAGTGCTCTGCAAAACTGAAAAGTGGCCAGTGTCAGACTTTGTAATGTTTATAGGAGAAGGTTTATCTGATATTTTCCATAATGGTTTTGACAAGACTTCTAATTCTAATGATCAAATAATAAAGCAGCCTGCAATGTAACTGTCAGAAATGCTACACACGATTATCCCAGTAATCGAGAACATGGCTGTCTCTAGGCAGATGTGACCAATTGCTGCCTGTGTTCCCTTATCAAATTTATTTCAATGTTGGGTGGTTCAAAAGAGAGGAAAACAGCTTGGTTGATTTTCTACTTGTGCCAGGGTGAGAATGCACATACAGCTTTAACAGGGACAAACTGGATGTTTTAGCTGCAGACGCAAAGTAGAGAAAACCACAGGATGTATTGTTTTCATGGAACGTAACAAAAGTATTGACAAAGCCCTGATTAAAATGTGGAATATCTATATGGAACTTATATTCATGGCATAAGATTGTTGCTATTCTCAGCTGCATTCTGTTGCTTGAACTCAAGAGATGTTGACCATTTGTAGAAACTTACCCAAAATCGACTATGTCTCCATCAGTACCTCTCTGTATGGTTCCTGATCTTGTACTGTTAAGGATTTACAAACTCGAGTCTGCTAAAATGCATCAACATTATCCTACACAATAAACTCATAATAATATATCCAATAAAATAAGATCCCCAGTTTGATATGCTTAATATATTTTGTAATCAAGCTTTAATACCACAGTTAAACCAAAGTTCTGTGTCCATTCTATGTTTTAACAGAAAACAGATATACTAATTTCAGCTCTTGAAAATGAATCAGATACTGGACAAAATATGTTAGCACGGACTGGGCGGTAGGAAATTAAATTATTTTATCTGTGTCTTTATTATCAGTTGAGATAAATGCTTGAAGGAACACATTTTCAAACCAAGGTTGTCTCGAGTTCTACGGCCGTTTAGTGAGCATCATCAGTTTAATGCTATTGAAGATAATATAAACACGCTAAATATTTAATGGACTGGAATTGTGTTGGCAGATAATGGAAATTTGTCTCTAGCAAGCCAATAATATTGTCTCCCATTGCTGTCTCTTATTCCCTAACCTTCAATCATTGAGAAGTTATTTTTGAATCTTTCGAAGCCTGTGGTAGCCTGGCAGGTAGAATATCAGCCACAATGGGAGCTGAACTTTGACAAGTCTAACCCATGCCCGCCCCCCCCCCCCCCCAGTAGGTAGAATTTCTAAACATTCACTCGGGATGTGGGCATCGCTGGCAAAGATGACATTTATTGACCATTGCTAGCTGTCTTGAGAAGATGGTGGTGGGCCTTCTTGAACTGCAGCCTGTGAGGTGAAGATGCTAGCACAATACTGTTAGGGAGTGGCAGATTTGAGGGCCTGATCTTCGAACACTCTTTTCCTCAGGCGGCCGAAGGCTGCGCTGGCGCACTGGAGGCGGGGTTGAGCCTCGTCATTGGTATCTGCCCTTTTTGATAATAGGCTCTGTAGGGGAGGACGAAAACCCCCTCATTTTACCCAGAAGGAAAAGGGCTGTGGGATCAGTCTGTGCTGTGAATTGAAACCAAGACGGTTTGACCTTGGCAGAGCAGTGATTGGACGGGGGAGGACACCGGAGGGCCAATGGTGAGACAGAGTCAGCCCGAAACATGGGGCTTTCAAGCCAATGGGAGAGCACTTGCTCGAAAACTGGGACTGACTCATACTATCGTCTTCCCCATGTTTACACTATGGAAGGAAATTATGCAGACCTTCAGATAACTAGGGAACCCAAAACAAACCAAGGGCCTACACAATGGCTACAGGAGGCCAACCCAATTAACACCTACTCAAACCTTGAGTAGGTTTGAAAAACTGAATTGGAGGAAAATTATGAAGACCTTCAGAAACCAGGGAACCCAAGACAACCCAAGGGCCTACACAATGGCTACAGGAGGCCAACGCAATCAACACCCGCTCAAACCTTGAGTAGGTTAACATCAGTGGAAAAAATCCGCAATAATCTAAAACTGTTGCATTTTTCAAAATCACAAAGCCCACCAGTGGGAAGAATCGATTTCAGCAGGAGAGGTGGGCTGGATAATCTGGCTATAAAAAAAGGTTTTTGACGTAGTGTGAGTGGTTCCCTGCTCTCGTGATCCAACAACCAGCAAGTCTCTCGACACTGAAGGAAAACCAGTGTCCGAAGACATCGAAGATAGAAGAAACAAACCACCAGACTGTGGAAGGCACAGTAGTGAGTATAACCTCTGGTCCCTGGAACTCCCAACTCAGTTAGGCCAGGAAAGGTGGGAGGTTGGGCATTGTACTGCTAAACTTGTGTAAAGATTTTCGTTATGTCCGTTTAGTGGGATTTAGGGGGATTATTTTGTTGGTGTATTGCTGTTTGTTGAGATACACCTTGTCAAATAAATTGGAAGCCTAAGTTCCTCTTGGAATCACCTTGTCTCAGTTCTATTGTATTACATCTCCTGATCGTGAGTCTTATGTCAGAACAGTGTAAGGGAAGCTAAGAGCGCCTCGAAAACGCTCAACTGTGTGTCACAGGCTAGGGAAGAAGGGGTTAGGAGTGTTTGACACTCACAGGTGCCTCACAGGCTAGGCATAAGCTGTGGGGACGCACGAGTCTCAAAACCCCCTTCATAAGCTGTGGACACAGTCTCTCCAGGGGTGCTCTTGCAGCACTCAGGGTACCTCACAGGCCAGGCATAAGTTGTGAGGGCAGAAGCCCAGAGAGAGACACCCAAGGCACAACAACAATCCCTGAGAACCCCTTACAGCTCCCAAGGTATAGAAAGTGGCCCACGTTGTCCAGAGCCACGCCATGGATCTTGGTGACTGGGGGGGTAATGCTATGTGGCGGGGTCAGGCTGGTGGAGAACCTTTGTCTTATGAATGTTTAGTGTACGCCTCAGTGAAGGTGTTGACTATGACTCATCGCCGAGAGCATACCAGAAACCAAGCGCAGACAGTGGAAGGAGTGTGCAGCAAACCAGACTCCCCATCTACCCTTTCCTTCAGTGACTGTCTGTCCCACCTGTGACAGAGACTGTAATTCCTGTATTGGACTGTCCAGTCATCTAAGAACTTATTTTTAGAGTGGAAGCAAGTCTTCCTCGATTTCGAGGGACTACCTATGATGATAATGTTAGGTAGTTCATTCTTTGTAGCAGTTTTATACAACTGAGTGGACCAATACAGAGGGTAGTTAAGAGTCAACCACATTGGTGTGGGACTGTTGTCACATGTAGGCCAGACCACTAGCTTTCCTTCCTTAAAGGACATCAGTGATTCAGCTGAGTTTTTACAAGAATTGATAGTTTCATGATCACTGATATCAACTTTTTATGTACGATTTTTTAAACTGAATTCAAATTCTCAAACTGGCATGGTGGCATTTGAACTCACGTTCTCTGAATTACAAGTCCAGTAACAAAATCACTACTGTACCCTATTTAGAGTTGAAACTATTAATAACGATTCCATAACATTGTACATTGTGCTTCAGGGGCTTATTTAAATTGCATTTGCATGCGGCGGGTGAGATTGCAGTGAATGCTGTGGGTTGCCTTCACCGGAGTAGAGGAAAATTGCACAGGGTATTGGACTGGCGAGTAATTGGAGCTAGATCTCTCATCCTCATTTTCTTCCACTGCCCACCCAACATCTGCCACAAAACATGTGGTTAATGGGAGGAAAATCGTTGCCCAATATTCTGTTTGTTTTGCTGAAAGGCTGTCGGAATGGAAAACACAACGGCTAGCGAGGAGAATCTGCATGTTGTGTTTGGGAGACACCTCTTTGATCAATGGAACATGCTATTATTCCCACTGCATATCCTGCACAATGTGCTCTTAACCTTCTGTCAGGCAGCCAGGTGCCATCACCAGTGTATTCATGTTAGGGCTGGATTAAAGGCCCGATGGGCCTGGGACAAATTGATCCAAATGGGCCGATAGTTATGTTTGTTCATGTTCATTACATTACGTATGTGATTCTGATTCTGAGTGTGAAAACATAGGCCAGTACATTCAACAATGAAAGCATATAATCTGTATTAAGTAGGTATATATTCTGGTTCTGGTAACATTACGATACTGAATTCCAATACATATAAGCAAATTTCTCTCAATAACATGTGAAATAAAACAGGCTAGTACATATTCTCTTCACAGGTGAAGTGATAATGGGGAACAAAGAAATGGCAGACCAATTGAACAAATACTTTGGTTCTGTCTTCACTAAGGAAGACACAAATAACCTTCCGGAAATACTAGGGGAATGAGGGTCTAGCGAGAAGGAGGAAACAAAGGAAATCCTTATTAGTCAGCAAATTGTGTTGGGGAAATTGATGGGATTGAAGGCCGATAAATCCCCAGGGCCTGATAGTCTGCATCCCAGAGTACTTAAGGAGGTGTCCCTAGAAATAGTGGATGCATTGGTCATCATTTTCCAACATTCTATAGACTCTGGATCAGTTCCTATGGACTGGAGGGTAGCTAATGTAACCCCACTTTTTAAAAAAGAAGGGAGAGAGAAAACATGGAATTATAAACCGGTCAGCCTGACATTGGTGTTGGGGAAAATGTTGGAATCAATTATTAAAGATGCAATAGCAGCGCATTTGGAAAGCAGTGACAGGATTGGTCCAAGTCAGCATGGATTTGTGAAAGGGAAATCATGCTTGACAAATCTTCTAGAATTTTTTGAGGCTATAACTAGTAGAGTGGACAAGGGGGAGCCAGAGAATGTGGTGTATTTAGACTTTCAAAAGGCTTTTGACAAGGTCCCACATAAGAGATTAATGTGCAAAATTAAAGCACATGGTATTTGGGGTAATGTACTGACGTGGATAGAGAACTGGTTGGCAGACAGGAAGCAGAGAGTAGGAATAAATGGGTCCTTTTCAGAATGGCAGGCAGTGACTAGTGGGGTACTGCAAAGTTCAGTGTTGGGACCCCAGCTATTTACAATATATATTAATGATTTAGACGTAGGAATTGCATGTAATATCTCCAAGTTTGCAGATGACACTAAGCTGGGTGGCGGTGTGAGCTGTGAGGAGGATGCTAAGAGGCTGCAGGGTGACTTGGACAGGCTAGGTGAGTGGGCAAATACATGGCAGGTGCAGTATAATGTGGATAAATGTGAGGTTATCCACTTTGGTAGTAAAAACAGGAGGGCTGATTATTATCTGAATGGTGACAGATTGGTAAAGGGGGAGGTACAACGAGACCTGGGTGGCATGGTACATCAGTCATTGAAAGTTGGCATACAGGTGCAGCAGGCAGTGAAGAAGGCAAATAGCATGTTGGTCTTCATAGAGAGAGGATTCGAGTACAGTTGCACAGGGCCTTGGTAAGGCCACACCTTGAAACTTGTGTACAGTTTTGGTCTCCTAATCTGAGGAAGGACATTCTTGCTTTTGAGGGAGTGCAACGAAGGTTTATCAGACTGATTCCCGGGATGACAGGACTGACATATGAAGAAAGACTGGATCGACTTGGCTTGTATTCAATGGAATTTAGAAGAATGAGAGGGGATCTCATAGAAACATATAAAATTCTGACGGGATTGGACAGGTTAGATTTTGGAAGAATGTTCCCAATGTTGGGGAAGTCCAGAACCAGGGTTCATAGTATAAGGATATGGGGTAAGCCATTTAGGACCGAGATGAGGAGAAACTTCTTCACTCAGAGAGTAGTGGCCATGTGGAATGTTCTACCACAGAAAGTTGTTGGGGCCAGTTCATTAGATATATTCAAGAGGAAGTTAGATGTGGCCCTCACAGCTAAAGGGATCATGGGGTATGGAGAGAAAGCAGGAATGGGGTACTGAATGTATGATCAACCATGATCATATTGAATGGTGGTGCAGGCTCGAAGGGCCGAATGGCCTATTCCTGCACCTATTTTCTATGTTTCTATGTTTCTGTATATAGGTACATTAGTGTATCTAGGTACTTCTGTATATCGGTACATTAGTGTATCTAGGTACTTCTGTATAAACAAGTAAATCTATTTTCTTCGGTCTTGTTTGTCCTCTCATTGTCTATTCTATTCAGCCTATTTGGGAGGCCTTATATTTTTTTTGGCCACCGGTCAGTCTATGCCGGTCTTTTTGAGGAACCCCCCTGCCAAAGTACCGTCAGATATCTCAGCGATCTTTTGTGCGGCACTTGGGTGGGCCTTAGCTTTGACCAGGTTCGGGCCCTATATGTCCTCAAGAAGTTGAACTTCAGGACAAATTACAAATGACTATAACCCTTTTCAAATAATAACACACTTTTGTTTTCTGAAATCATGGAACCTTTGAGGACGGAGGCCCTGAATCCCACAGTGTGATATTATTGTGCATACGCTTAATGTGTTTGTGTGGAAGCCCTCCCTTTTATTTTAACAAAGGCACTAAGCTATGTAAAATAAATGAGAAAATAATTTTTGTTTTCAGCCATTCTGTAAGCTCAAGTCACCAAGGTTACCATCCATCTGCTGTACAATCATTGGAAGCGAGGGCCAGTAGCATCATTACCACTAGCTAGGCAGCAACTGCAGTCAACATTAGCACTAGCAAAGCTGGCACAGAGAGCAGCACAGAAAATTGAGCAGCAGCATCAGCAGAATTAACAATATCGGTGCTATATGTGCACTTGCTGAGCACAGTTGAATTACATCCCCAGTGAAGTTCAAACCTATTGCAAATTGCAAGATTTTCAGGCCTCGGTATCACAGGAGGAGGTACTGCATATGGAGATCATAAGTTCACAGGTAGTTAAAGATAATGATCATCTCATTATAGCTCATCCATCTAGAAAGTCCTTGCAGGCCTTGCAATGACATCTATGGGTTTCTTAAATTATTCCATGATCTTTGGCTGCATCAGCCTGCTCAGAAGTCCATTCAAAGCACCAATCATTCTTTGTACTCTCACTATTTAGTTTTAAGTAGTGTTGTGGATCTATCATCTCTATTCGGTTTTCTAGATCAAAAGCAGCTTCACAGGGCAAGAGATTTCTTTCTCTAATAGAATTTGGAAGTAGGCATTTGAAATTTACAGCAAAGTGGGATGCTACATAGATCATTTGGAAGGTTCCATCATTGATTCAACTGGTTGAAATCTATTCTATTGTCAACACTTTGACCAACAGAGGCACTGGTAGAATTAGCTGTGACATTTTTTATATTGTATAGGATGGGAACTGCACTTAATAAACATCAGAACATAAGAAATAGGAGCAGGAGTGGGCCATTCAGCCCCTTGAGCCTGCTTCGCCAATCAATAAGATCATCGCTGATCTTTGATCTTAACTCCACTTTCCTGCACTGTTCCCATATCCCCTGATTCCGTTAATATCAAAAAATCTATCTCTCTGTCTTGAATATACTCAAAGACTGAGCCTCCACAGCCCTCTGGGGTAGAGAATTCCAAAGATTCACCACCCTCTGAATGAAGATATTTCTCCTCATCTCAGTCCTAAATGGCCAACTCCTTATTCTGAGACTGTGACACCTGGTTCTTGACTTGCCATCAAGGGGAAACATCCTCCCTGCATCCACCCTGTAAGAGTTTTGTATGTTTCAATGAGATCACCTCTCATTCCTCTAAACTCTAGAGAATATAGGCTTAGTCTACTCAATCTCATAAACTGAATGATTTCTAATTTTGAATGGGTTTCTAAGTATTTGATTATGCAACATAAGCCTTGATGCAATCCTCTCTGACTATGGCTGTAACTTAGTAACATTCCAAATAGCATTGTGTGCACGATTAGCAAAAACTGGTGAAGGTTTCCAATGCAGGATTGTCAGAATTTAGGGATATTATCCAGCTTAGCCTGAACCATATAAATAATAACTTACCAATGAACAAGCAACATCAGAGAAAACTCAGGACATCAGAGGCAGCACAAAGAAGCTCAAGTGAATAATTTGTTTGGATAACAGAACGATCTATCTTTGGACCAACAGAAGCGTTCCGATTTCCCTGGAAATGATAAAAAGCTGTGTTTGTTCTGAAGATCATTCAACCATGAGTACCACTGATCCCAATCTGATGCCCATGTCACACGATGAAAACCCCAATTTGGAACGAAATACATCCACCACTGGTAGTGGGACCACAGGGCAAAAACCACACAGAGAAATGTGCCCTCAAGTGAGGAGCAGAACCTGGACATTGGAGGTAAAACCAGCCCATCATTTACTATAAATTGTAAATATTGTTCAGTGCAGTGGGACTTTTTTGCTCACAGTGGTCAGAAACTTACCAGCCCTGTGAGTGCGAGTTTGGAGACTGGCCCACTGTCAAAATGGCGGTGATTGATGGCGGGACGGAAGTCTGCTCTGAACCCGCCTCCGTGTGAATTTCCCAAGTGCTGGCCCTGCCTGCGGATTGCAGACCCGGCACTAAGCGGCGTGACAGGCAATTGAGACAGTTAAGAAGCTATTTAAGCAGCATTTTACCAGGTCCTAACCATTTTACCAAGTTTTTCATGAGTTTCGCGTCCCTTGGTGATCAGGTCAGGTAAGTGTGTCGGCCTCTCAACAACTCTCGATTGGTTTGACTAGTTGACAGCTGCAGAAGTGGTATAAAAGCTACTATTTCAAAGCTGTTCAATTTCCAATCTTAGAAGCTGGAGCCTTCAGGATTTGAAGTACACTTTTCAGCTTTAGGGGGGCTTGAAGGGTTTTCAGTGAACTCTCTATCTAGTGATACCAACACATTATCAGAAACATTAGCATTGGCGATAACATTCAAGTAGCCAACTTTGTGTGTTGTTAGTTGGTATGATTGGACAAGGATGAGGGTGAGTGTGAGGGGTGTCTAGTGAGATGGGGATGTGATAACGTAG
The DNA here is from genome assembly GCF_044704955.1 of Pristiophorus japonicus. Taxonomy (NCBI): domain Eukaryota; kingdom Metazoa; phylum Chordata; class Chondrichthyes; family Pristiophoridae; genus Pristiophorus; species Pristiophorus japonicus. The sequence continues at coordinate 19,840,468 of NC_091997.1, forward strand.
AGAGAGAGGGATGGGTGGAGGTGTAAGGAGTAGGTAGGGTAGGGAAGGTAGAGTGATTGGGATGTGATGAGAGGCACAGTAGGATAAGGTTGAGTGTAACTTTGCAGTAACGTTTCGTGTTCTACTGAGATCATTGAAAGGTTTGCGTCACTGCAACCAGGTCCTCCTGATGACATCCCTGCTTGTGCCCGCCTGTACAACGTATCCTGGGGAGGTCTCTTCTGCCCATTGGAAGGGAAGAGAACCTCCCTGTTTGCAGCACCTCAGTGCTGCAGAACTCTGACAGCACAAATGTCAAAATGTCCCTTTAGGGAAACTGTTTCATGATGTGGCATCTGATGACATCATCAGACCCGCATCCTTTTAATTGGCCGGGAACCTCGCAGGGCGGGCTTAACAACCTAATCGGGGGAAAGTTGTGGGGAAGCCGACATGGAGCCAGGACTGGGTTTGCAGCCCAGCTCCGATGTCGCCCGCCTCTCTCCTGCCTCAGTGGGAAAAATTGAGCCAGTGGCAGCTGTGACTCAGCTGTGGCACACTGGCCTCTGGGTCAGAAGGTTGTGGTTTCAAGTCCCACTTCAGGGACTTGATCAAATAAATCTAGGCTGACACTGCAGTGCAGTGCTGAAGGTCTGCTGCACTGTCAAGCGATGCTGTCTTTGGGATGAGATGTGAAACTGAGGCCCCATGGCACTATTTCAAAGAAGAGCAGGGGAATTATCCCAGGTGTCCTGGCCAATACTTATCTCTCAATCGACATAATTAAAACAGATTATCTGGTCATTATTACATTGCTGTTTGTAAGAGTTTGCTGTGTGCAAATTGGCTGCTGTGTTTCCTACATTACAACAGTGACTACACTCCAAAAGTAAAGTGCTTTGAGACGTCCGGTGGCCATGAAAGGCGCTATATAAATGTAAGTTGTTCTTACTTTCTTTCATGCAGCATATTTCTTCTTACAGCTCATTTTATTCTGTTACTTGATATTTAGTGGAAAAATATTTAAAACCTGGTTGATTAACACACTTATCCTTTTGCTTTGCTAATTTATTTTGTAAGCATATTTGATTTGTCATAATGCATACAAGGATCTGGCATGCAGACACGTTTGTGCAATGTGTAACTTTCCATGTCAGCAAGAGAGATTCCTAGAGGCTAATTCCTTCAATGAGGATGGCACAAATCTCTCATCAATGCCAGCTCATCACTTCATGTTGCAGGCTGTTGTAGTTGCGTCTCATTTACAGGCAGCGTGTAGATCATTTCTTCAGTGAGCTTACTCTGAAAAGCCAAGTTTTGCTAACTGCAAGGAATCGCCAGTGAAATCAATGCACCGTTACTGTTGCCGAAGCATTCAAAAATTCTTTCAATAATAAATGTTAGGGCTGGCTTTAACTCCCTCCACTGGGCGGACACTAGGTTTTAGCGGTGGACCTACTGGCTCACCTCCTGTCTGCCACCTTATTCCCTCCAGTCATGTGAAGCAGTCATGTGAAACCCTGAGGGGTTGAAATTTGGTCCCGCCATTTTTGAGGTGGTGACATCGGCTGAGTGCTGATTTTAACGTCAGGCGGTAGGTGCCACCTCAAACTGTAAAATTTAGTTCTCCCGCCCAAAGATGAGAGAGCAGCGCTAAAAGTGGCATTCACCCTCACGCCAACGGAGCGGTAGCTCAGGTGGCCTACCGAATTTTCCCACGGTAGGCTGCTGGCATGCGTGATGAACAAAAATGACAAAAAAAAGTTTCCGACAATTTCCCTCACCCACACCCACATTTCCCCACTGGTCCCATTAATACATAAATAGGAAACAAAATAAACATAACCACTTACCTTGATCCCTGGGCGCTATCACCCTGGGATCCCCGATGTCCCACCAGCTTTTCCAGGGTGTACAAACGCCTGCCGGTAAGGCCATCATACTTACCTAATTTTGCAGCCACGGCGTCAAGGTGGCGTTGCACGCTCGATGACATCACCATGTGGATAGCGGCAGAGCGCACAGCGGTACCTCTTGGCGCCGTCCCCACCGCCCAATTAAATTTACCATGAGCCGAGAAACCCGGTCCGCGCCGACGGTAAGCTCTTAGCTGCCCGTTAGCTGCCCCTCTCCGCCGTTAACGGGTGGTGGCAGAAATGGAATTTCGACCCCTGAGTATTTTGGTGGAGGATCATTTTAATACTGAACACAAACCTCTGAACTTGCACTGTGTTGGAAGAGTGGAATTCAGGTCAGCACTTGGTAAGCAGAGAGTTTCCTGTAGAACTGCTGTTTTTCTCAGGCCTAATGTCAAAACATCCTAATTGAAACAATATAGTTGAGTAGAATACATCAGCATGTTGCAGAATGAAACACTTGCAGTTAATATATGGCTTTGAATTACTTCGAATTTACAGCCAGGAACATGCTATTTGGCTCAACTGGTTATGTCGGTCTTTATACTCCACATGAACCTCCTCCCACCCTACTTCATCTAACTCTATTAGCATGTCCTTCTATTCCTTTCTGCCTCATGTACTTATCGAGATTTCCCTTAAATGCATCTATGCTATTCACTCCTTGTGGTCGTAAGTTCCACATTCTAACCACTCTCTGGGTAAAGGTGTTAAGCAATTAATTCCTCATTGGATTTATTAGTGACTATCATATTTATGACCCCTGGTTTTACACTCCGCCACTAGTGGAAACATCTTTGCTACATCTACTCTATCGAGCCCCTTCATAATTTTAAAGACCTCTGTCAGATCACCTCTTATCTGTGCTATACATTCTATGTAATTACCCTTATATTTTCTAGAGAACAGAGCCCCAGCCTGTTCAGTCTTGCCTGATAGTTATAACCTCACAGTTCTTGTCCTTGTATAAAATATTTGCACCTTCTCCAGTGCCTCCATATCCTTTTTGAAATATGGAGACCATAACTGTGCACAGTACCCTAAAAAAGAAAGACTTGCATTTATATAGCGCCCTTCATGACCACCAGCCATCTCGGTGCGCCTTATAGCCAATGAAGTATTTTGGAGTGTAGTCACTGTTGTAATGTGGGAAACGTGTCAGCCAATTTACACACAGTAAGCTCCCACAAACAGCAATGTGATAATGAGCAGATAATCTGTTTTTGTTATGTTGATTGAAGGATAAATATTGACCAGGACACCAGGGATAACTCCCCTGCTCTTCTTCAGAATACTGCCATGGCATCTTTAACTTCCACCTGAGAGAGCAGACAGGGCCTCGGTTAAACGTCTCATCCAAAAGACGGCACCTCTGACAGTGCAGCACTCCCTCAGCACTGCACTAGAGTGTCAGCCTAGATTTATGTGCCATGGAATGGAACTGTGTGGTCTGACCGAGGTTTTATTTAAGTTTAACATAATTTCTCTACTTTCCAATTCTATTCATCTCGAAATGAACCTCTGTGCTTTGTTTGCAATTTTTATAGCCTTGTTAGCCTGCGGCTTTGTGAATGAACTGACTGTGCAGATACTTCAATGTGAATATCCAGTTCCCTTGGTAAACCAGCTCAAGCCTGAAATCTAGATGACTGTCAAAGTCTTTCTGCACACTTCCAGTGGTGAAACTGCCAACTTTCTCTGAACAGTGCATCTCTCACCATCCAAATGCAGATAGGCTTGGTATCATGAACAATGTTACCATTTTACATTCCAGAAAGATCCAGCAACAAACAAAACAAAAGTGGTGCAGTGACTTTCCCAGTCACGCTCGACGTCAGTAAGCAAATACAAAGCCAGAATATATGATTAAATCCCAGTGAATTCTTCCCTGGTGAGTTAATCCAATGTGAGAGATATTGCAGAAATAGCTATTTCACTTCAATGATTTGTCTTATTTTTGAACCTCAAATGCACAGATTGAGCAAATTTGGAAATCCATCTAAGCAACCCTTAAATGATAGTAGGGCTGCTCTGATTAATCTCAGCCATCTCTTCCCAAGTTAAGAAGGGGAAATGCGGCAAATGTTTAAGCTGCTGATTGCTAGAAGTGTGTGCATTCAGGTATCCAGCGAGGAAAAGCTCAGGTGAGATGCCTTCTGCCTTTTGTAATGTACGTACATAAGGTCTGCCCACCACCAGGGGGCACTACCACCTGAGGTCCTAGGGTCATAGGTACATTCGTGTTGGGCCCGGTATATAAGCTGAACTTCACCTTTGTATCTTGACTTCTGGAAGCCATTAAAGACTGATCATGTTACATCTAGCCACTGGCTCACAGTACGGAGTTCATTGTATCATTTCATACTCTACACCTTTCACCTGGTCAAATAGCCTGCTGATATGCACCATTAGGCTTATGTATAAATAATGGCCATTTGAGTACAGCCCAAGGTGTAATGTATGCATCTGTGAGGATGCTCACAGACTGGTAGAGCTGTTGAGTTGTAAAGTGGCTTAGCCAGTCACGTGATGTTCACAAGACTCAATAAAACCCCAGCCAGTTGGGTTCAGGGGGTCCACAATGAGGCAGGTGGTTGTGAGCCTGGTGGATGATCTAATAATCTGTAGTTTGATTCTTAAACCTTTGCTAATAAACCAACTAGTTCTTAATAGCAATGTGTTTCTATGAATTCTTAAGCAAAGAACCCATGAAGCAAATACATGACATAAGGATTACTGATATCTGTGAAACAACAGTCCAGCAACAAATCAACACCTTCAAGAGAGAAGTGGAAAGATAAAACTAACAGAACAAAAAGAGGAAGATGAAAGATAAACAATGCTGATTTCTTCTGTGCTTTTGAGTGGATTTTTAATATATTTTTGTTTTAAACAGCGAGTCCCAGTGACATCAATAGAGATAGTGACTTGAAGGTATTACTTAGATTGGCTGTTAGGGAACTGAAACAACATTAGCAGATACAATCGTAAACCTAGGGATAATAGCGATTTGTCTTCCAAACACTATTGAGCTAAGTAATCCTCTCAAACTGCTGCCCTCAATAGTGTCACCAGAAGTCTCAGCTCAAATAAAAAATGTTAGAAATTGACTGAAATGGATGGAACAGCACTAAAAGATATTAAAGTTCATCAAAGTTTCACTTTTGGGCAATATTTCTCTCTTTAATGGAAAAGGAGCAAAATACAATTTAATGCAACAGAACAATAGACCAGGTTAAAGAAAGTAAGAACCTGCAACTATTTAGTACCTTTCACACCCTCATTGCATCCCACAGTACCTCACAATCAATGGATTACTTTGAAGTCCAGTCACTGTAATGTAAATAAATGTGGCAGTCACTTTGCTCACAGCAAGGACCCAAAAACAAGTGTAATAAAGTGCCAGCTGTGGCTCAGTGGGTAGCACTCTTGCCTCTGAATCAGAAAGTTGTGGGCTCAAGCCCCACTCCAGTGACTTGAGCACAGCAAATCAAGGCTGACATGCCTGAGGGAGTGCTGCACTGTCAGAGATGCTGTCTTTTGGATGAGACATCAAACTGAGGCCCTGTCTGCTCTCTCAGGTGGACATAAAAGATCCTATGGCACTATTTTGAAGAAGAGCAAGGGAGTTATCCCCGTATTCTGACCAATATTTATGCGCAAATTGGCTGCCCCATTACAAGAGTGACTACACTCCACTACACTTCATTGGCTGTAAAGCACTTTGAGACGTCCAGTGGTCATGAAAGGGGCTATATAAATTCAAATCTTTTTTTATAAATAACCATTTCATCTGTTCTAACGCAGAAGAAAGCTGCCAACAGGGATCTCGCGAGAAGTTTTCCTATTTCGACGTTCAATTAATTTCAACGCTCTGCAGTGGGAATTCCCAAGAATGATGATGCTGTGACATCATCATCATCATCATAGGCAGTCCCTCGGAGTCGAGGATGACTTGCTTTCACCCTAAAAATGAGTTCTCAGGTGACTGAGGAGTCCAATGCGGGAGCCACAGTCTCTGGTTGAAGGAAAGGGTGGTCGGGAACACTGGGTTGAAGCATGCTCCTTCCACTGTCTGCGCTTGGCTTCAGCTCGCTCTCGGCGACGAGACTCGAGGTGCTCAGCGCCCTCCCGGATGCTCTTCCTCCACTTTGGGCACTCTTGGGCCAGGGATTCACAGATGTTGGTGGGGATGTTGCACTTTGTCAAGGAGGCTTTGAGGGTGTCCTTGAAGCATTTCCTCCTCCCACCTGGGGCTCGTTTGCCGTGTCAGAGTTCCACAAAGAGCGCTTGCTTTGGGAGTCTCGTGTCGGGCATGCGGATGATGTGGTCCGCCCAACGGAGCTGATCGAGTGTGTTCAATGCTGGGGAAGTTGGCGTGAGCGAGAACACTGACGTTGGTGCATCTATCCTGCCAATGGATTTGCAGGATCTTGCAGGTGGTACTTCTCCAGCGATTTGAGGTGTCTGCTGTATATAGTCCATGTCTCTGAGCCATATAGGAGGGCGCGTATCACTGAATTGTAGAACAGATGGGAATCTATTCAACCTCCGCTGCCTCCAGGCCAGATCCAAGGTCGTCCCATCGTCTGTCATTGAACTACAGTAGGCAGATGCCGCTTGCGTCTGCACACACTCGGAGGCCGAACTCCAAGTCATCGTCAACACCTTCACTGAGGCATACGAGAGCATGGGCCTTACGCTAAACTACGTAAGGCAAAGGTCCTCTACCAACCTGATCCCGCCACACAGCACTGCCCCCCCGATTATCAAAATCCACGATGAGGTCTTGGACAACATGGACCATTTTCCATACCTCGAGAGCCTATTGTCAGTCAGCAAGAGCAGACATCGACGATGAGGTCCAACGCCGCCCCCAGTGCACCAGCTCTGCTTTCAGTCGCCCAAAGAAGAGAGTGTTTGAAGACCAGGACCTCAAACCTGGCACCAAGCTCATGGTCTACAGGGCAGTAGTGATACCCGCCCTCCTGTATGGCTCAGAGACGTGTAACATCAACAAGCTGTCTGAGCAACCAATCACATTGCAGAATTCTCACACACAGGAAACCAAGAAACGAGAAGCTGCTTTTATCCGGACTTTTAAAAAATATTACAGTGAGCGAAACAAAGATTTGGACTCTCTAATGGAGATAAGCTAGAAACTTAAATGTCATGGACAATCTTTAAAAAACAATTAAAAAACATTTTTTTTAAATGGTCATTTTAATCATAATGGAGAAATTTGACATCCACAAATTTAAAAATTTGTTTTACAGAGCCAGAACATTTGTTTAGCAGCCATTGCACTGTTAAAATCCCAGTTACACCTAATCCAACAAGGTTTAACATGTAATGGGATATTTAACAGTGATATTACTGCGGAAAAGCCATGGTTATCGTCAGTTCGCTGATTTCACTGATTGCTGGCTATGGAGGGGGCGGGTTCACAGTGCAGCCCGTGTCGGAGCAGTGAATGATGGGTGCAACGCCAGGATTTCCGCAGTAGGATGCACACGCGCTACATCCTGAAGTTGCGGTCAGTTTCAAAGGGGTGATAACGGCGAACGCTGTTTGTTATTACCACCTCAAATTCCGGCCTATTGTATTTTATTGTTATTTACACAAAAAAATGTTTTTCAAATCATTAGCCCAAACATTAAATAATTTGTAACAGATGCTCGCTTCTGGTAAATGATATGTCCGAGGAACGAGCCTCAGCTGTGCAATGCTGTGTTGGGTTAGATTTAATTGTGTTGAGAGGACTCGCATTGCGTTGGAATGCAGTGGATGTTGTTGTGCTTAGCAGTGTTAGACCTGATGCATAATGTTTGGTTGTGTTGTGTTATTGGGCCAAAAATTGAGGTCAGAGACTTCCTGCGGGCGGATGCCTCTGACCACATTTTTTTACGAAAGTACCTGGTGTTCCCGATGAACAAACACTTGGGCTCCGAGGCCTAGATACGCAGCCCAGCGCAGGGTCCCACGTATCCCAGGAGCGTACGGGCATCCTGGGATCACGTAGGCCCGGGCCACCAATCACAACGTTACATTCTCATTCATAGCGATGGGAGCTCTGAGCTGGAGAATACCCCTAAAATCAAATAAAACTCAAAACATAAATTTTTTAAAAAGCCACTTTTTTAAAATGAATAGAAATTGCATTAAATTAAATGTTTTAGAGAAAATTTTATTTTTTTGAAATTTAAAATTTTTTTTAATAGTGTTAACAATAAACTTACTTTCATGGACAGGGGTTTTTAATATAAAAATAGGTAATAAGATTTTTTTTTCTATCTATTTAAACTGTTACGCTGGTAAAAGAAGGCCGCCTGCTTTTACCAGGCGTAAGAGTTTGAAGGACATTCGCTGGGCAAAAGTTGGGCAAATAGCCCAAATCTCCTCCGGCAAAGGCCCTTCTCCTGGGGATGCGTGCGATCTGTCGAAAGAGATTTGGACAGATCGCAAGTGCCGGATTCGGGCGCATGCGTTAAACCCGTAACTTGCGAGGCCTCTTCGGGCACGTGTGCACATCGTATGCACCCAGAGAGGCCACAATTTCAGGGCCATTGTCTCTGGCTTGATGCAGGTACCTTTTTAATAAAGGGAGAGCTTTACTCAGTCCAGCACATCAATCCACAATTATGATGTTTGGGTTTGGTAGCAATTTCTTTCAAAGGGGCATCAGTCCATGTAGTAACTCTCAAAATCACAGCCAGTCCCTCGAACGAGGATGACTTGCTTCCATATGAGTTCACAGGTGTTTCAATAAAGGTCCCGATGTTCCAGTCCTGAACTCCAGTTGAAAGTGTGGAAGATACCTGTGTGTGGATTTTTTTAACGTGCAGTGGCCATTGCACACCAGCCACCACACGGGCTTGGTCCAGGACGACTGGAGACCTGCTCTGCTGCATGGACCGAGGGCACACACATATCGCAGTGTGGGCTGGCCCTTGCTGCCCCATGGCCCTCAGCTCTCCTGGGCCCCTTTTTTTGGTATCAGTATAAACTCTACATGTTACACGTTGCTAAGCAGTTATGTGGTAATTATTCTTGATTGTTACGGACCTCTACACTAGTTTTAGTTCAGTTCTGGTATGCAAAGCTTTCACTGCAATAATTGCATTTCACTGACCGTTGGAAGGATGAGTTCAGTGAAGGTGACACAAGGATGTTAGTTTTAGGAAATGCCATAATGGCATTTGGGCTCGTTACTGTTGTGCCTGTCCAAAGGAATCCCAGTTAAGTGGGCAAAGTTAACAAACATTCTCCCACACAGCAGAAGAAGGAGATGACTTGGAAATTCAGAGAGACAGCAGTTCCCAAATGTCTTGAGGAAATAAGAACATATGCTTTGTAAATGTCACTGCAAATAGAAAAAAAATCTTTATTTATGGATTGTAAAGCTTTTAGTGCAAAGTTTTTAACAATACATTCTGTGGCATATGAAAACAGATGAATGATATAAATGAGACTATGTCAAAGATAGGAATAAGTACACCTCAAAAGCAATATGCAAGATGAAATATTTGCTTTTGATGTAAATCTCAGAAAGCAGTGTTGGGTTATCAAAGTCACAGACATGTGTGGATTATAACCAGATGGGCAGCATAGCCATTTCTTTTTTCTACTTTTTCTTGCTAATTTAGCCTGGCACCTTGCATCCTTATTATTCTCACCTCAGCTTTCATCCTCAATAGTGAGGAGGGAAAGATTGGCCAGGCTGAGTCCATTTACATGGTTGGTGCTTACACAGCTCACTGATTGATCTGCCTGATATGTGAACGATATAAACAGCAGACTCCCTTATTAGTTATCTATCTTTTCCAACAGACAAATTAGAATGGCAAAGTGATCACTGACAAGTTCAAGTGCAAGTGTTAATTGAGAGCCGAGCTCAGGTTCGCATCGACATTACAATTCTCTGGTGTTATCGGATAGTCTCGGCATACTTATTTCCAAAGGAGGCAAGTTTCTAATCAGAGAGAGTTAATTATCAATTCAATTTGATGACCTTTCAGTAAACCAATTGTAAATTTATAAAGTGAGAATTTAAGATAGAGAGGCAATCAGATGGACAACATAAAATGAATTTATGCAGGCTGATTAAATAGTGTCCGGATGAAGGATTTGAATGAACATACTCATTAGCAATGTTCTAGTAAGACCAAAATATCAGCGTAAAGAGTTCTGTTGTCCAGATGGATAATTAGAAATATCGCCATTAGCAACAGGATTAGTCAATGACTCCTTCTGGTCAGTGATCCAGTGGGAGGCTATTGGCCAAAAGACTAATAATTGCTTGCACTGGCCAGGGGATTGTAGCTACTTCACTATGCAGACAATAAGTGGAAACTATGATCAAAGGTGGACAGAGACAATTCCACTGTCCAGAGCGTTAATGAGTCAGCTTGATTAGTCAGAAAACGAATCAGAAAGATAGAAGAGAGTGATTCATTGGCTTGACAGGCCCATTGGTTTGACGATTAACTTCAAAGATTTGTTGAATCGTTTGTTGATGAAATGTCATATTAAGTATCAGATAACTGACACGCAAATAAAAAAACAACAGCAAAACAAATCACAACAAATCTCAATGTTCAAGTAAAGATTTCTTTGCTCTCTGGTTCATGTGAGTAATTAGCAGGTCCTAAACATATTATTCCCAAAATCTAAATGACAGACAACTTAAGTCAAGTTGCAACTGCCAACCATTTAAAGAAGATTCATTTTCTTAGAATAATTTATGGGCCAGAATAAAATAGCTATCTATCCAGGTATCAAGGTATGGAGCACTGCTGTGACAGGAATTGAAAGCCACTGATCTGATGTGTATATAATCATTTTATATGTGGTGATATAATTGTGGTCCTAAATATCTTTTTTGCCAAATATTGTTACCAGTTTTAGCAGACTTAGTCTAAAAATACTTGTGCTCATATGAAAAAGCCAAAGTGGCACGACCCCAATCTTTAAAGCTTTCAAGACTGCAGCAGAACTCAAAAAGCCTGTAGTCACCGAGGTGATCCATGTAGAGTTTTCCCTTAAGATTGGTATAAATACATGACTTTTGAAACTTGATCAAAGTGTCTGAGGGTTGGGGCTACAGTCTGAGTGATTATAACACCTTTAAACTTAAACCATACCATGACAATGCTTTATGCATAACACCAATGATAACCCTGACCTTACTAAATCTCAAGAGACCAGTCTTCAACTAAAGGTTTTACATGAATATTTTTCTCAAACTTTTCATAGAGCATGTTTTTTTATCATCTGTAAATGACCAGTGATTAATTCCAGTGCCATCTTTGATTTTATCAGCCTGATTTGTCAGCACTGAAAACATCGGACCATATTGTTCTCATAGTGTCAAGCTGTTATGTAAACTCAGTACTGTATCTCATAAAACCACGAACAGCAAAGGACATACCCATTTGAACTACGTTGAATCTCTATTGATGTTTTGCTCTATCTCCAAATAAGATACAGTAAGGGGATAAAATACGGTCACTAAAGTGGAAGTAGACAGACAGACAGATGGTCACTAAAATGGATACTGAAGGTAGTGAATTGATCTGACACATGATCCAGATTGTAGGGCTTATCAGTATTAGGAGGTTCTGAGGAATCGGGAGTTCCTCTACCTCACGGTAGAGATTAATATATCGTAAATTGACCAATGGTATGTAAAACTCACTTATGTATGTAAAGCACGCTTATAACACTCGCTTACAATGGGTTTTAAGAAGGGGAAGCAGCAAAGCTTGCTACACAGCAAAGCTTGATGATTAATGTTAACCTTTGTACAGACGGATGGAAACTTACATTCAGTACAGAACAACTTCCACCAAGGACAGTGGAGAGTCAACAGTATAGAAACATAGATTGTAGCAGCACCTGAATCTCATAGCAAACCCTGGGAGACAAGGTTAATTCACACGTCATGAGGAACTGAGGCAAAGTTGACACCACTGAACAACACTTTGCGGGAGGGTGACATGTGATGGGAGATGGACAGGTGGAGGGAACCACTCAAAGCCAGTCTGATAAGGGCCAACAAATCAATGTAACTTCGCTAATAGCAGTCGGCCAATCGGTGGTTTTGTAGGAGGGTCACACACCTCGAAAAATGTACAGCTGTAGATGTAAAACCACTGTTCTTAGAAGGTTCATCCGAGAACACTTTCCCCACATGCTTGAATAAAAACCGGTTGAACTGAGGTTTCGTCTGAGTGACTCCATGCTCACATTAACGGGCGAGTGTCGATTCCTTATATCAGGGAATCCACCTTGAAGAAAAGTCTGTTTTTCACCCCAACAAATACCACTTGTGGCAGTGAGGAGAGGCACCTACCAGGGCCAAGCACAGGCTTCTGAACCTCAAAACCAAATGGATATCTGAATGGAAAATTTGGTCCATAATCAGATTTCCTCTTGGATTGGGTAGTCTTCTTGGGTTTGCAGTTTTTTTCAATGTAACATCTTTGTGAAAAGAGTTGGTTTCTGCCCTTAATGATACAAAAACACTGCAGTTCTGATTGAATGGGATTCAGAAGCATGTCACAAGCTCTTGGACTCTCTAATTTAGGTCCTCTTTAATTAGGAACCAATGTTCTTTTCATTTGCCTTTCTTAGAGTAAAATAATAATATCACAATTCAAACATGGCCTAAGAATTATGCAATTTATTTTTCAAAATGTTAATTTACTCTTCAACAAGTTGGAGTGTGCAATATTGTTTTCTGACATATGAGGGTAGAAATTCGTTCAGGTCCATTTTTTAGTCCAGAATTGGCCACACAATCTAACCAGGAAGCCCAAAACCAGCCCGAAGTTAGACCTTGGGTCTAATTAACATTAATGTGGGTGAGCTATCACCGCCTGCCACACCTCCAGAGATAACTTGCCTATTTAAAGAAAATGAATTTTGGCCCACTTGCTTTGCTGGCTGTGGCTCGAAGGTAATTCTCAGTGTTGGGGGTGGGGGGAGGGGGTTGGAGCAGTAACGGATCGCTAATCGGGATACTGTGGAGTCAGCGGGGCACTCCTGCTCCTCTTGGCTCTGTGGGAAATCTAGCTCCTGCTTCAAAGCAATTTCTGCCAGGGGGCCTAAACAGGCATTGTGCCCTTCATTTATATATGCAAATGGCCTAACGACTGTTTTAGGTGGCTGCCAGAAATGCCTGAAAAATGGCCCGGCCCAATTTTGGGTCAGATGTTTATCAGGCGTCCTTGGGGCACAAGATGTTAGTCCCCCAAATTGGACCTTATTGCATCCATTTTACACCTGTAAAACAGGCGCAATGAGATCCAATTCTACCCCATGAGGGTTAGAATTGTTCTGGTCACTATATATCATGGCATTGTAACTTTGCTTTCCTCTGGTCATTATTTGTAGCAAAATTGTGAACCAGTTGTTTTTGAAAGTCTTCATAAATTTGTTCAAAATACTAACCATTGGAAAACCTCATGGACACATTTATAATGTTGCTACGTATAGTGACCATAATTCCTACCCTCATTATAACAGATTTCAGTAATAATCATTCCAATAGTCGGTGTAATTTTAGTTAGCATCTTTAATGTCCTGAGCAGAGATAGCAAGTCCAAGGTTTGATGAGTTTTATTTCATTCCAACAGAAGAGATTCTCTCCTTTTAATGCATTTGGTTCTCTGGCAATATTCATGTGATAGATGTTTTTTATTTTCTTTTAAATCATCTTATCCAAGAAAAAACAATTAAGAAAGACATGTTTACTGTGTGATTCTTTGGTAACCAACAGCACAGGCACTCCTCTTAGCTGTAGAATTTATTTTCCATAACATTTCATAGGCTTATCAGAAGCATACATGAAATATTCTGCAGTGCAATCATTTCATGATTTAGAAAGAGCTGTTTTAAGTGCATTGTAAAGCACTTTAAGACAATGGAAAGGGAAGCTCATTTAATGGCTAGATTCTAATTGTTATGAGGTGCATAACTGAAATGGATAAACAGTTTATACCAGTAGAAGAACAATGCTACCATTCTCATCTTCAACAATAATAAAGTATGTCTGCTATGAATAAGGCCATATACTCCAATTGATGAAAAATAACCGCTCATCTCTGTGGAAATTCTGCATTATAATCGCTCAACCATTGGCTCAACCTTTCCGCGAGACCCCCTATGAAAGCACCTCCCTTGCCTGCTTGCTTGTGGCTGGCCTCCCACATTCTACCCTATCTAAACTAGAGCTGATCCAAAACTCGGCTACCTGTGTCCTAACTAGCACCAACTCCTGCTCACCCCTCAACCATTGGTGGCCGTGCCTTCTGTTGCCTAGGCCCCAAGCTCTGGAACTCCCTGCCTAAACCTCCCCACCTCTCTTTCCTCCTTCAAGATGCTCCTTAAAACCTACCTCTTTGCTTTTGGTCTGATTTCTCCTTATGTGGCTCGGTGTCAAATTTTTAATCTCATAATACTCCTGTGAAGCGCCTTGGGATGTTTCACTGCATTAAAGGCGCTATATAAATAAAAGTTGTTGTTGTACCTTTGGTCTGATTATGGATACGAGAAACAATCTGCATGACTATCCATCTCTGTAGGCTGTCTAAAGCATCAGCATACCATAAAAATGGTCACCAAGACTCTCAAAGAAAACATACATATTAAGAAGGTCACTGACGGTGTTCTGTTGATTATAACCATGTCCCTTATCTTGGAACCTGGCAACCAGGAAAAAGAAACAGAAATAGAAATATACCGGAAGAGAAGTAAAGAGAACCGGGAAAGGCAGGAGGAGTGGGAGTGAATGCAAAGATAAACAGCAAGAGTAAAAGCAGAGAGGAAGCAAATGAAACGGCAGAAGGATAAACGAGAAAAGTAAAGAGATTGGGAAAAGACGCAAGGTCACCAGTAACGCGAGAGTAGAAAGTTATAGGTATAATGGTGTAACCCGTGAACCAAAATGTTTTCTTTGCACGAGTGGGAGAACATCAGCAAAAGTGTAAAAATGGTTTAATTGATTTAAAAAATATACACCAGAAAATAACCCCAAATATAATCTTGCTAACGGTTGTGGGGAAACGGTCAAGTTTTTGGGGGAGAAGCGTGGGCGGGGGAGGGAGAAATAAATAAGGAAACTGCATTTTATTATTTTACCAATTTCTGATAAATGCCAATTCCAAGATGATTCAAGCTGAAGGTTTAAAAAAAAATGATGCACTAATATTTTTCTTTCCTCCATTCCCTCCGATTATTTGCTTTCAGTTTCAGTGAAGGGGATTGAGTATATGAGCTATTTATGACTATGAAGACACTGTTTTGTGATTTGGATGAGAAATTGTCCAAATAAATACTGGTGTATTTGTTAATAATTGTTCAGATTAAACTGCCTGAGAGGATAGTGGAGGCAGACTCAATCACAGCTTTCAAAAAGTAGTGGAAAAATGCCTGAACGAATTAAATTTACAGGGCTACGGGGAAAGGGCGGGGGGTGGGACTAGCTGAAGTGCTCTTGCAGAGAGCCAACACGGGCTCAATGGGCTGAAGGACCTCCTTCCATGCTGTAACCATTCTATGATTCAGTGACTATTGGCCAATGTATGTCAATGAGTTAACATGCTAACCACTGACAAATAATTGCATTTTTATTTTGGAAGCATTGACTAACCTCTGTAGATTTTCTAGAGCATTAACATATTAATATGACCACCTCTGTAACACCAACCTCCTCTATCCCTGCCCACGTCCATCAGTTGCTGAAACCCTCATCCATACCCTTGGTACCTCCAGACTCGACTAATCCAATGCTCTCCTCCATAAATGATAGCTTATTCAAAACTCTGCTCATATCCTATCCCGTACCAAGTCCTGCTCACTCATCACCCCTGTATTCACACAGCTACATTAGCTCTTGGTCTTCCAATGCCTCAGATTTACAATTCTCATCCTCATGTTTAATGACCCTCTCTAATCTTTCCCCAACAACCCCCCTATCTCTGCCCCCGATCTCTCCCTGCCCCCCCCCCTGACCTCTCCCCGAACTGTCCCATCTCTGCCCCGATCTCTCACCATCCCCCCTCCCTGTGATCACCCTCCCCGACCCCAATCGTCCACCCATCCCCCTTACCACCCCCACCTCCGTGATCTCTAAACTGATCAGCACAAAACATACCTGCTCCAGGGCTGTGGCCTTTGCTGCAGTGTTCCCCACCCAACAGAGAGCTGAGCTTCTCAACCAGGCTGGCTTCCGGGTGGGGAACCTGGTAAAATAAAACGCACACTGTGGAGTTAAAACTCTACAGCGCTCAGAGTCCAGAACTCCACCATCTCGCCCGCTTGGGAATCCCGCCCCAGTAAATCTCAGAGCATACATGCTTGCTGCAATCAATGGTCATGTTGTGGTCAGTTGTACTTGGTTTTGCCCGAACTGCAGGAGGCTTATGGAACCACAAGTGGTATGGAAATCATTGGCTCCACCATATAAACAGTATTTTCTGGTTTTAACTGTATTTGAAAACCATTGCCCCTGGGTTAGAGATTCTTACTCATGTTGCAGTGGCAACAGAAACCATTTAATATACGCTTTAAAGTCAAATTTTGTCAAAGTTGGCATGATGCCTTTGAAAACCGGGCTCTTTGTGAAACACCAGAAGCTCTTGGAATCTTACGCAGGTTCTACCTTCTACTGAATTATATTTAAAGCCTTTAATTATCTGACCGGCATTTACAAATATACGAACATACAAAAATTATGGGCAGGAAAAGACCAGTTGGTCCATCAATCCTGCCCCACACTCACGATGCCTGGAACACCATGACTAGACACTTTATTTTGTTAACTCTCAGACGATAATAATATTTCTGCACCAAAGTAAAATGGTTAGAAGATGACACAAGCTTAGTAAAAGATTAGCCTACAGCAGAAATTACTGCAGGTGTTATTATCGTATGGACACTTAAAAAGAAATAGATTAACACCTCAATTAAAATAGTGGACAAATTAATACAATACAATCATGTCAAGTGTCAGCATCGTGCACAGTGGTTTCAGGAATAATAGGAATAAAATAAGATTCTTTGCTTCATATGCTCTTCTGTCATTCAGCATTAGAAACATCCCAGAAGTACATTAGAGAATATCTGCATTTTGAATGCTGCGAAGGACAGACACATTTTGGAGTGCTGAAATCTTCATTAGACTGCATCCATTTTATGTATTCTTTATTCAAGACACACATCTACATTTCTTTTAAGTACACGAAGAAATAAATCAGATGAGCAACCGCAGTGCCAGCTAATGTCATCCTCGCAGCTTTCTGTTGAAAGATATCGGTTTATATGGGTGAATGAATTAACAATTTGGAATTAGAGGTTGTATATAGACCAGCAGTCTTGATCTAACTATAACCAGAACATTTCTTTATTATTTGACCAGTACAGTTGTATTTTCATAGAACTAAAAATAAGTCTATACAATATATTCAGTACAAACCTCTGCTTTATTCTTGGCTGCCATTACAGTATAGCTGAATCCGTACTGTGTGAGGAGCCCATAACACTTCACACCACTGCTATTCTATGTGTTATTTTTGTAAATTGTCCACTCTCACAAAGGTCGCTATGGGAAAACCGTATTCCCCAACCATATTAAGGGTGTTGCATGTTCTTCAGATGGGAGATCTCACCACATAGTGCTGCTAAGATTTGATAAAAGCAATTCACACCCTATTCTGGATTTGAGATGATAGGAAATGACTTGGTGCTTAAGTGCAAAGCACTCTCTAGTTGCCATTAGGTTTCTCTGTAATTGAAATCTAAGTGATGTTGCTCATTGAGAACCCTTTCATCCATTTCATGAGTCCATTGCTGTGTTACGATCTCCACCAATTTGGGGGGGGGGGGGTAGAATAAGTTATTTCACTGTCTTAGTGAACTTTGTTAACATTGACGTTTCTCAACAGCAAAACAGCACATAATATGGGAATGGACTGATTGAAGTGGAGCACAAGTTACAAATTAGTGGCTTCTCAGTTTTTATGCTGGTGGATATTACCTCAAAAACGAATTGGTGACAATGTGAAGAATAAAATGATCAACACATATGGTGAAGGCTGGACGGGGTGTTATACTGTGTGGGCAATGCTGGTCTACATTCTGCGCTGCTGGCTACCACCATACCTAACCAAGGAGTTTACTACTATGGGTGCACTCTAAATAAAGCAAAACAAAGCGACATAAGCTCACATGTGATGGAAAGAAACCAAGAAGCGATGTTTTTAGCAAACACCTCCATCACAAACACATCTATTCAGGGTTTTCTTTTAAAAATAGACATACAGTTTACTTAATTAGTAACTTCAATTTTTGGAGCATACAAGGCAATGATTGGCTCATGCCCTGATTGAATGTCAAAATTGCAGACCAGATAACAATGCCCACCAGACAAAAAGGCATTCTTTCTGTGCTTTCCAAATCTGAAAGGCAGCCTCTTCTTGCCTGGGAAGCTTCACAGTATATTATACTTTACAAGGGATATCTTACAAGTCTTTGCAATAAAGTATTAGTTATGCATTCAACGAAATCTGCTTTGTGTATGATAACAACACTGTTTTCGTATAAAGAGTTTGGCAGACATGTGGCACGTTTAGTTCAGCTGGGAAGAGCTCGTGTCCTGTTTGAGCGGCTCATCCAAGTTAACAGAGAGTGTTACCACATTATCATCATGACTTCCTTCTTCCTCTCCTTTCTTGAAACTAGTCAGGTCCGTTAACCTGTCCTTCATGACCTGTCAAAACACAAGCAGGTCCATTAGAACGTTTATTCTGGAATTCCATACCATACCTGCTGACAACCAGCCAAACGCGAATCTCCATATTGATCTTGATTGCAATTTAACCAACTATGATTCAGTTATTTATTTTTCCTCTCTTTTAAAAACAAAATGAACAGTGAGCTCTGTTACTATCATCAAAGAGGATTCAGTGAGTCCAACAGTATTAGAGGGCTTAAGGAACATTAGGAGAGAATCAGCAGGGCTAAGACCAAGGGTACTTCAACAATGATGTCATATCAACTGTAGAATAGTTCTGATGAAGGGTCATCGACCTGAAACTTTAACTCTATTTCTCTCTCCACAGATGCTGCCTGACCCGCTGAGATTTCCAGCATTTATTACAGGATTGTTTATTCAATTCATCCACTGTTGGATTCAGGAGTCCGCCTGGTCAGTTCCTCTGGTGACATTGTCAGAACTCGCTGTTTAAACATAAATATTCCAAAATCAAATGAAATAAACAAAAGACTTTTAATGCTAGTCATAATTATTCAGAGCCGTTTGATTTGTAAACAGGGACATTGTCCTAAGTTACAAGAAATTATGTCATACATCTTGGCATTTACTTGGGGTCAAGGAAAGAGCAAGGGTAAGGGTGGCAGGAGGGTGGGTGTGGAACTGCGGACGTCCCGATGAAATCAACATCAGGACAATGTTTAAAGTTTTTCTGCAGGCTTCCTGCACAAAAGGGCGACCCATCAGGTGTGAAAGTCTGCGTGCAAGGCCACAGCTATGGAGCAGAGAGGAGGGCGGGAAGTAGGGAAAGATCATTGGGGTGGGGGGGGGGTGGTGAAGGGGAGATCACGCAGAGGGGGGGAAGGAAGATCACGGAGTGTTAGAGCGATTGTGTTGGGTGGGGGAGATCGCGGTGGGTGGGGTGATTGCAGGGAATGGAGAGATCGTGGGGGAAGATGGGGTTCAGAGGGGTTCAAGGGGGGGAGGTCGACCGATCGTTGGGTCTGTGAAGGGATTCGCTTGTTGAGCCTGGAGGAAATACTCCTGCTCCTCCTGGCCCACAAGCCATGCTGTAAATATCCCTGGAAACCCAGCCAAAATGACTTAAAAATAAAAATAATGCAAAGATGGAGGCACGCAGCCGCCTTAGAAGATATCAATGATGGACCCTTCCCCTGAGACTGAGAATGGATTGGGCGCCCGCTCCTGGCCCCGCCTCCGTTCAAACTGGAAGTGGGCAGGTTAGAGCCGGGTTTGTAATTGTTACAAATTTTATTTCCCACCAACCCAAACCCACCCGATCTTGGGGGTTAAAATTACCCACCTTGTGTTACATTTTCCAAGCTGTGATTGGGTAAGAGGCAGAGTATACAAACAATATAAAGGTTAGACACTGGCAAAGACAGCATCAACATTTAGCAAAGAAGCTATTACTGTCACCGGGGGAAAATCTTTGGCCCCAATTTTGACTCAAGACACCAATTTGGATTGTTAGCCTCACTCATTTTCAAAGTGTGTAAACACATTGCCATTGTCACTGGCTGAGAATGATACAATCATAGAAATTTACGGCACTGAAGGTGACTATTCGGCCTATCGTGTTTGTGCCAGCTGAAAAAGAGCCATCCAGCCTACTCCCACTTTCCAACCCGAGGTCCACAGCCCTGTAGGTTACGGTATTTCAAGTGCATATCCAAGTAATTTTTAAATGTGATGAGGGTTCTGCCTCTGCCAACCTTTCAGGCCCTCATCACCTTCTAGGTGAAAATAGTTCTCCTCAACTCCCCTCTAATCCTTCTACCAATTACTTTAAATCTATGCCCCGGTTATTGAACTTTCTGCAAAGGAAATAGGTCCTTCCTATCCATTCTATCCAGGCCCCTCAATTTTATAAACCTCAAATAAGGTCTCCCCTCAGCCAAAAAAACAACCCCAGCCTAGCCAATCTTTCCTCATAGCTAAACGTCTCCAGTCCAGGCAACATCTTCGTAAATCTCCTCTATACTCTCTCTCGTGCAATCACATCTTTCCTGTAATGTGATGACCAGAACTGTCTGCAGGACTCTAGCTGTGGCCTAACCAGTTCAAGCATACCCTCCCTGCTTTTATATTCTATTCCTCGGTTAAGTATCCCATATGGCTTCTGAACCACCTTGTCTATCTGTCCTACTACCTTCAAGGATCGGTGAACATACACGCCAAGGTCCCTGTGTTCCACTACACCCCTTAGTATCCTACCATTAATTGTGTATTCCCTTGCTTTAGTAGCCCTCCCAAATGCATTACCTCACACTTCTAAAAAAGGATTTAAAAAAGGAGGCAGACAGAAAACAGGAAACTATAGATCAGTTAGCCTATCATCAGTCCTTGGGAAAATGCTGGAGTCCATTATTAAGGAAACAGTAGCAGGACATTTGAAAAGCATAATTCAAACAAGCAGAGTCAGCATGGTTTTATGAAAGGGAAATCATGTTTGACAAATTTGCTGGAGCTCTTTGAGGATGTAAAAAGCAGGATGGATAAGGGGGAACCAGTGGATGTGGTGTATTTGGATTTCCAGAAGTCATTCGATAAGGTACCACATAAAAGGTTACTGCACAAGATAAAAGTTCACGGGTTGGGAGTAATATAATAGCATGGATAGAGGATTGGCTAACCAACAGAAAACAGAGAGTTGGGATAAATGGGTCATTTTCCAGTTGGCAAACAGTAAGTAGTGGGGTGCCGCAGGGATTGGTACTGGGGCCCCAACTATTTATAATCTATATTAATGACTTGGATGAAGGGACTGAGTGTAACGTCGCCAAGTTTGCTGATGGTACAAGGATGGGTGGGAAAATAAATTGTGAGGAGAACACAAAACATCTGCAAAGGGATATAGACAGGGTAAGTGAGTGGGCAAATACTTGGCAGATGGAATATAATGTGGGAAAATGTGAGGTTATCCACTTTGGTAGAAATAATAGAAAAGCAGATTATAATTTAAATGGAGACAAACTGCAAAGTGCTGCAGTAAAGAGGGACCGAGGGGTCCTTGTGCATTAAACACAAAAGGTTAGTATGTAGGTACAGCAAATAATCAGGAAGGCAAATGGAATGTTGGCCTTGATTGCAAGGGGGATAGAGTATAAAAGCAGAGAAGACCTGCTACAATTGTACAGGGTATTGGTGAGGCCACACCTAGAGTATTGTGTACAGTTTTGGTCTCCGTATTTAAGGAAGGATATACTTGCATTGGAGGCTGTTCAGAGAAGGTTCACTAGGTTGATTCTGGAGATGAGGGGGTTGACTTATGAAGATAGGTTGGGCCTATACTCATTGGAGTTCAGAAGAATGAGGGGTGATCTTATCGAAACATATAAGATAATGAGGGGGCTCGACAAGATAGATGCAGAGAGGATATTTCCAATCATAGGGGAAACTAGAATTAGGGGGCATAGTCTCAGAATAAGGGGCCGCCTATTTAAAACTGAGATGAGAAGGAATTTCTTCTCTCAGGGGGTTGTAAATCTGTGGAATTCTCTGCCCCTGAGAGCTGTGGAGGCTGGGTCATTGAGTATATTTATAGGTGGAAATAGACAGATTTTTGAGCGATAAGGGAATAAAGGGTTCTGAGGAGCAGGCAGGGAAGTGGAGCTGAGTCCATGATCAGATCAGCCATGATCTTATTAAAGGCCTACTCTTGCTCCTATTTCTTATGTTGTTATGTTCTTACTTCTCTGGATTTAATTCCATTTGCCACTTTTCTGCCCACCTGACTGGTCCATTGATATCTTCCTGCAGTCTACAATCTTCTTTCTCACTATCATCCCATGATCAATTTTTGTTTCATCTGAAATCTTCATAATCATGCCAGCGACATTGAAGTCTAAATCATTGATATATACCACAAAAAGCAAGGAACCTAGTACTGAGCACTTCAAAATCCTACTGACCACAAAAATACCCGTCGACTATAACCCTTTGTTTCCTGCCACTGAGTCAATTTTGGATCCAGGTTGCCACTTTCCCTTGGATGCCATTGGCTTTTACTTTTCTGACCAGTTTGACCTTGTCAAAAGCCTTGCTAAAATCTATGTAGACTACATCAAATATGCTGCCCTCATCAGCCCTCCTTGTTACCTCCTCAAAAAATTCAATTAGGTTAGACAGACAGACTAACAAATCCATGCTGACTGTCCTTGATTAATCCGTGCTTTTCTAAACGCCGTTTAATATTGCCCCTCAGAACTGTCTCCAATAATTTTCCCACCACCGAGGTTAGGCTGACTGGCCTGTAATTACTCGGTCTATCCTGAACTTCCTGTTTAAACAACGGTACAACATTAGCAGTCTTCCAGTCCTCCGGCACCACACCTGTAGTCAGAGTGAATTGTAATAGGATGGTCAGAGCCTCCGCTATTTCTTCCTTTGCCTCTCTTAACAGCCTGGGATATATTTCATCCAGGCGTGGCAATTTATCTACTTTCAAATATGCTAAATTGTTCTTAATTCATAATACTGCCATTAGATTAAATTCATATTTAGTTAAACAAAAGATAATAGTTCAATTTATAATATTGACGTTCCTGAATTAACTCTCTGGGGGAGAAGAAGCTGTAATGGGAGCCCACCAGAATATCAGAAGCTCCTTGATTTCTGCACTGGAAGTCCACAGCTAGAGCCTCTGAGATAGGAAACCACTGTTTCCATCCCCATGAGTGGATGGCCCAGATGCCAAATCTGACATCTACATAGGAGGGCCATCAAAGGACTCCCAAAACTCAGCCCCACTGCTGCGAATGGGAGTAAGCTAAGGGGCTGAGCTTTCTAGGAACCTCACAGCAGCAGTTCGGAATGACCTGGTACACTTGAGAGTTTCAGCACATAAAATCAGAGAATAGTTGGAGAATCACCCTAACTAAGGATAGACAGGCAGCGACTGGTAGAAATAATCCAGAGTGAGTAAAAAAGGTCTGAAATTAAATCTAGGGAAATGGGTATTAAGGGGCCTCCGTCAAGGGACCAAACCTGACTTTTGGATTCAGGGAATTGTGCCGTGGATCTGGGCAGCTGCACAGCCCAAAAGTGGGGCAGAGAAGATTCCCAGCCAGGACGGAGGCTGCAGAAGATGGACCGCATCATGATTGTTGGAAGCAAGCAATTAAGGATGCTGAGGTGATTCAGATAGATGTGGTTGCAATCCAAATGGCAGATGCAAGACAGTTGACGGATTATTTGCAGATGGTACCAGACTTTTCATTGCTAATAGGCTTTGTTGGAAACTGTACTCTTATCAATGAATGCAGCAGTGGCGGCTAATAAATATTACCTTCATTTGCAATTCTGACTTGCCCCACGTACATCTGTAGATAGTGATAAAGATGGCCAGTCATCAGGTTGCAGAAAACAGCCTTACAGAGGGATCATAGAAGAGAGGGAAGAAATTTGTTCTAGTTCTTTTACTCAAGTTGAAATTACATATTGTGATTATAATTTTTAAAAAGCAATAAATGGAGTTGCTGATGTTTGTGGCCCATATTTGGGCACTATGGGAAACAGCTTCCTAAAGCACGACTGAATTCTGGGGTAAACATGTGGTTAATACTGGAACTAACATACTTAGACTGATTCTTGTAATTTCTGACGATATATTCTAAATGCACGGGATGAATTCTTCTAATTGCTACCAACTTATAGCATCGGCCTGCCTCTTATAATAGTTTGAAATATCTTGTATATTTACATTTTATAATGGCTGGAAGACCTACTCCAGAGTTGACAACACAATTAAAACTGCACTCGGTTTAGTGATTCTCAATTATAAAGCAAGAACAACTTGCATTTTATATAGCACCTTACATCTCAAAGCACTTTACAGCCAATGAAGTACTTTTGGACTGTGGGAAATATGGCAGCCAATTTGTGCACAGCAAGCTCCCACAAACAGCAATGTGATAATGACCAGATAATCTGATTTGTTATGTTGATTAAGGGACAAATATTGGCCACGACACCGGAGATAACTCCCCTGCCATGAGATTTTTTTTCTATCCACCTGAGAGAGCAGACGAGGCCTCGGTTTAACGTCTCATCCCAAAGACAGCACCACCAACTGTGCAGCGCTCCCTCAATACTGCACTGGAGTGTAAGTGTAGATTTTTGTGCTCAAGTCCCTGGAGTGGGATTTGAGCCCACAACCTTCTGACCCAGAAGCAAGTGTGCTACCCACTGAGCCACAGCTGACACTGTATAAAGTTGTTAAGCTAAACCATGAAGTTTAAAATTTGCTGAAGACACTTCAGCAGCACTGAGAACGATAGTTCTGACACCACCGAGAGAAAGATAGCCTGCATCTGCTTCTATTATTGAATTGGCCCAGGAACCTGAAAACAGCTTCACAACCTGCCATCTTGTATATGTGCCAACTATCAGTCATTCCAACTGTCATCAACTTTACAATCCATGTGTCAGCTTGTCAATGCTTTACAAGAAAACATTCACTTTGTTCACTGCCACTGAAGGTTCATTTGGGAGATGGAATTGAAGAGTATCAGATAGGGAATGGAATCAATCAGATGTAACTTTCTCCCATTGTGTGCTGCACACAAATTTGAGTTAGGAAAATTTGAAATGGGGGTAAAAAATCTCATGTCGCTATTTCGAAGAGCAGGGGAGTTAATCCTGGTGTCCTGGGGCCAATATTTATCCCTTAATCAACATCACGAAAACAAATTATCTGGTCATTATCACATTGCTGTTTGCGGGAGCTTGCTGTGCGCAAATTGGTTGCCAAGTTTCCTACATTACAATAGTAACTACACTTCAAAATTGGCTGTAAATCGCTTTGGGACATGCTGAGGTGGTGAAAGGCGCTATATAAATGCAAGTCTTTCTTTTGCTGGTTTCTTAAAATCCAAGTTATAGAAGTATTTACCCCCAATGTTTCCTACATTACAACACACTTCAAAAATACTTCAACGGCTGTAAAGTGTTTTAGGATGTCTCAAGGTCATGAAAGGCGCTATATAAATGCAAGTCTTTCTTTTTCTTTTCTTTCAAAGACTTTATAGAAACAAATAAACTCTTAACACTGGAAATTGCCCCTCGCCCCAATTGGGGATGGTAATCTTCTGGGTGGGACTTCCAGCGCCTGACCCGGAAGTCCCACCCCTGACGCATAATTGGGCCGTACGACCCTCAAAGGAAGTGGAACGCTGTCTCCGGCATTCCGCTTCCTTTGAGGGGCGCTCCTGGGGCGGTAGCTACTTTACCAGGCGTCATGTCTGTCAACGCTGAACAAACTCAACATGCAGCCATGGATGAGGCAATTTAGGTCATTATGACCTTGTTAAAAGGTTATTAAACACAATTTTGAGGCCAACTTACCATTTCTCCAGTTATTCTACGAGGTTGCCGCTGCTCTCTCCAGTGTCACCTCATTGAAACAACCTCTGTCACCACTGACAGATCGCTTCTGTCATCTCTACTTCACCTGCCATCTATTACATGAGCATCGCTGCCCTTGAAACTATTTCACCTTGGTCCTCAAAATCCCACCACGATCAGCCCCAACACCTGCAACACCGCTCACACCAGCAGCACCAACAACACCAACCTTCGCCACCGTAATCACCAGATGGTGCACTGGACACAGGGAATCAGCACCCAACCACTGGGATGCCAGGGATGGCCTCACCATGGCCACATTTACTTCACTTGGTGCCGTACATCTTAGCTGCCACATGATGCGCCAGGTTGGCACCACCCCACACCAACACCATAAAGCATCCCTACAATGCCCAAGCCATTCCTTTCACACTAATTACCATTGGTGGGGTACCAGAGTGTCTCACCATTCACTGCAACTCACTAAGCCACTTTCAAAGGTGCACACAGATCTGTCCAAGAAAGTAAAGTGTTAAAAATAAAAATGTCAATGTCTGACAACATTTTAACAGAAACTTTACATGAACATTGGCAAAAACACCCAAGTGCCTACTCTTGTGTGTTGTTAATTGATATGCTTGCACTAGGATGAGAGTGAGTGTGAGGGGTGACTAGCGAGATTGGAATGTGATAATATAGATAGAGAGAGACGGATGGGTGGAGGTGCAAGATAAGTTGGTGTGAGTAAGGATGTGCAGGAGTAGGGTAGGTAAGGCAGAGCAATGGGGATGTGATGAGAGGCACAGCAGGATGATGTTGAGTGTGGCTTTGCAGTAACGTTTCGTTATCTACTGAGATCATTTAAAGGTTAGCGCCACTGCAGCCAGGTCCTCCTGATGCCATCCCTGCTTGTGCCCTCCTCTGCAATATGCAACCAGGCTGCGTTGGTCTCCTGTGGTGGTCTCTTCCGCCCATTGGAAGGGAAGAGAACCGCCCTGTGTGCTGTGACTCCCTCCATAAGCATATGGAGGGAGTCATGGGAGAGGCTGGGTGCAGCCGTGCACCTTTGTGCAGTGATTGTCAGTGTTTGCAGCACCTCAATGCTGTAGAACACTGACAGAACAACTGTCAAAATGAATGTGGGCATGGTCCCTTTAAGGAAACTGGCTAATGTTGCATCGTATAATTATGTCATCAGACCTGCTTCCTTTTAATTGGCCATGAACCTGTCTGGGCGGGCTTAACAAGCCTATTCAACTTAAAATCACTTCTATAGAGCGGGATGGAGCCGGGAGTGGGCTCGAACCCCGCTACCGACCCCGGCTGCACCGAACCCGCCTCGGTAGGCGAAACCGCGGCCCTGCCAAGGCTGATGTGTACCTGCATTTGGAGAGACAGGTGATTAACATGGCCCAGTCACACATCCACCTCGGGCAAGGCTTTGTGCTGTAAAAGAGGGCGGAGTGGGCGTGGTGGAGGAGGTCAACACAGCAGTACAGCTACAAGCCTGAGAAGTTTGCAGCCGCGAAAGGGTTTACTTAGCCTCAGTGCCTTTTGGCCGCTGTTGAAGATCAGTCGGCAGGAAGCCTCCTCGCCTGTAACTGCATTGGGTCCTGAAAAGAAAAGTAGAGAACTTACCCTATCAACCATCTTAACTAGCTTTCTGGTTTCCTCGAACTCTCCAAATTTGAGGGGGGGGGAGGTAGTGTCTAAGGACAGGGCAGCCTGCCAGCCTCTCTGTGGAAAAGGGTGCCCCTCTTGAATGTAACCAAGGGAAGTTGAGGTTAGAGGTCTGGAACTATCCCCACCTACCTCATTATTATGTTTGGGTTGAAGCTGCTGATACCTTGAGGGCACCCCCAGAAATCCCAAGGCAATGTAAGGGGTGGGGAGTTTGCGAGGTGGGAGGCCTTTGCTTGACCTTTGCAAATGGGAACAAAAGTCAGGAAAATTGGTTGCCCGATATCAAAAATCAAAAACGTCTGGGGAGAGAACCCTCCATGGAGAATGGTTCTCATGTCTGCAATACTTACTTCCCTTTTCAGTACATTGCAATCACCACTGCTGCTGTCGGTTCTTTCACACATTGCAATAGAAGTGATGAATTCTTAGGTTACGACAAGCCAGGTCCCACTGCACACTCAAACATCTCACCTTCACATCAAGATTCAAAGATGTTGCTGAGCTGACAGCTGTTTCAGGTCTGAGACAGGGTTTTTTTTCTGGAAGCCGATGTTCAGCTTTTGCTAGTATCTAGGTTGACATGTCTGATCTTGGATTCCTTAAAGTAATTCTTCACTTTCAGCCCAGGAGATCAGTAGTGTTGTGTTGTTTGTCACTGTATTCGCAACTTCTTTTAAACCTCCCAGAGAAGTTCGGGTTGAACGTGGTTATGGCTGGTTTTCAGGCGTACAGCCAATGGCTCGCAGATAGCGCGTGTCCAAATCCAGAGGCCTGAGGCTCGCCTTGAATTGGGCCTCGGGCCTCATTTGAATACTTTCGAAAAGCTGTCGGTGCCTGTCGCACTTCCTGTCATGTACGTACTTTAGGGATCACCAGTACTCAGTCTAACAGTTACTGCATACACAACATTTGGCGACGAGGCAACAAGAACCTTTACATGCAAAAATGAGCACAATTGGATTGTTAGAGAGATTCATGGAAGGAGAAGATTGGGCAGACTTTGTGAGCCGTTTGAGCCAGTTTTTCGTGGCCTACAAAATGGTCGGCGACGCAGATCGGCGCTGGGTGAAGTTCCTCACGGCTTGCAGTCCAAAAATTTATGGTCTGATAAAGAATCTACTCCTGCCTGTGAGTCCAACAGAGAAGACGTATGAAGAATTGTGTACACTGGTACAGGACCACCTTAAGCCAGACGAAGGCATCATCATCTCGAGACACAGATTTTACACGCACGTTTACTCAGAGGGCCAGAATGCGGCGGAATTCGTTGCTGACCTGAGACATCTAGCGGTACTGTGTAAGTTCGGGGCTGTGTTGGCAGACATGCTGTGGGACTTCTTTGTAATTGGCATCAACCATGAGATGATCCTACGTAAACTACTGGCGGTGGAGACGTTGGACTTGAACAGGGCCAACACGATCGCTCAGCCATGCATGACGACGGATAGAAGTCTAAAGCAGATATCAGTGAAAAATCAAAACCCGGCAAGTGCTGTAAATATGATTGATTCGGTGTTCAGCAGAGCGGCACATGGCAGGGCCTACCCGACTGCATATGCAAAACCTGTGGCTGCCCAAAGCCCGCCAGCGGGAATGCATCCGATTTCTCCGTGTTGGCGTTGTGAGGGAAATCACCGGCACCAGCAGTACCGATTTAAGCAATATAGTTGCAATGGCTGTCTGAGAGTGGGGCATCTCCAGTGCAAATGTCCGCAGATGAGCAAGCGTGCTGCGACACACCATGTGGAGGATGACGGTCAGACTAGCGCGGATCCGGATACGCAATCCGAGATACCAGAGGAGGAAGTGTATGGACTGTACTCGTTCCTAACTAAAAGCAAACCAATAATGATCATCGTGAAATTTAATGGGGTGCCGGTATCGATGGAACTGGACACGGGGGGGCGAGTCAAATCGATAATGAGCTAGACGGTATTCGACAAGCTGTGGGATACGAAGACTGTGAAGCCCAGGGTGAGTCCAGTCAATGCCAAGTTGTGCATGTACACCAAAGAAGTCATAACGGTGATTGGCAGTGCTACAATTAAAGTGTCGTATGACGGTGCAGTTCACGAGTTACCATTATGGATTGTCCCAGGCAATGGGCCAACGCTGTTCGGCAGGAACTGGCTTGAAAAAATCGGATGCGATTGGAACAACATCAAGGCGTTGTCGTTGGAGAAAGATACATGTGCCCAAGTACTGAGCAAGTTCCCCTCGCTGTTTGAACGAGGCATCGGCAACTTCACGGGAGCCAAGGTGCAGATCCACGTGGACTCGGATGTAAGACCCATCCATCATAAAGCTCGGGCAGTTCCGTATATGATGAGGGAGAAGGTCAAAATCGAACTGGACAGACTCCAACGTGAAGGGATCATATCACCGGTTGAATTTAATGAATGGGCCAGCCCCATTATTCCTGTGCTGAAAAGTGATGGCACAGTCAGAATCTGTGGAGACTACAAGGCTACGATCAACAGGGTTTCGAAACAGGATCATTAGTTATCAAAGGCTGATGACTTGTTTGCAACGTTAGCCGGGGGGAAGTTGTTCACCAAACTGGACTTGACGTCGGCCTACATGATACAGGAGCTGGTTGAGACGTCGAAGAGACTTACGTGCATTAATACGCATAAAGGACTGTTTATTTATCACAGGTGCCCTTTTGGAATTGGCTCGGCTGCAGCAATATTTCAGAGGAACATGGAGAGTCGACTGAAGTCCATTCCTAGAACCGTCGTGTTCCAAGATGACATCCTGATCACAGGTTGTGACTCTGAGGAACATCTGAACAACCTGGAAGAGGTTCTACATCATCTGGACAAAGTGGGACTCAGACTGAAACACTCGAAGTGTGTCTTCATGGCACCAGAGGTCGAATTCCTGGGGAGGAAAATTGCTGCTGACGGCATCAGGCCCACGGATGCAAAAACCAAGGCCATCAAGAATACACGCAAGCCGCAGAATGTGATGGAGCTGCGTTCGTTCCTGGGTCAACTCAACTATTTCAGTAACTTCCTAACTAAATTGAGCACCTTATTAGAACCACTGCACATGCTGCTAAGAAAAGGCGACAACTGGGTGTGGGTTGTGTCTCAAGACAGAGCTTTTGAGAAAGCCACTAATCTGCTTTGCTCTAACAAGCTGCTGGTACATTATGACCCATGTAAACGTTTAGTATTGGCCTGTGATGCTTCGTCATATGGAATTGATTGCGTACTCCAACAAGCTAATGAGTCGGGTAAACTTCAACCAGTCGCGTATGCTTCAAAAAGTTTGTCTAAAGCAGAAAGAACCGACAACATGGTAGAGAAAGAAGCACTAGCCTGTGTGAATGGGGTTAAAAAGATGCATCAGTACCTGTTTGGTCTTCAGTTTGAACTGGAGACAGATCACAAGCCGCTCATTTCACTGTTCTCTGAAAACAAAGGTATCAATACCAATGCTTTATCCTGCATCCAGAGGTGGGCGCTGACATTATCCACTTATGATTATGTAGTTCGCCATAGACCTGGCACCGAGAATAGTGCCGATGCTTTGAGCCGTCTGCCGTTGCCCACACCGGAGGTGGAAACGCCACAACCGGCAGACCTATTGTTAGTTGTGGATGCTTTTGAGAGTGAAAGAACCCCTGTCACGGCTCAACAAGTTAAGACCTGGACCAGCCAGGACCTGATTTTATCAGTGGTGAAGAGTTGCATCCTCAAAGGTGATTGGTCTGCCATACCCAAGCAAATGTGCAAGGACACCAAACCTTTCATTCGTCACAAAGACGAACTGTCTATGCAGTCGGATTGTATGTTGAGGGGCAATCGTGTTGTTATGCCCAAGAAAGGGAGAGAGAAATTTGTACATGAGCTACATAGCACACATCCCGGTATTGTAATGATGAAAGCCATCACCAGGTCTCATGTATGGTGGCCGGGAATTGACTCTGAGCTGGAATCATGTGTGCATCAGTGCAACACTTGCATGCAGCTCAGCAAAGCACCAGTGGAATCGCCGCTGAGTCTTGTGTCGTGGCCATCCAAACCATGGTCCAGGATCCACATAAACTTTGCAGGTCCCTTCCTGGGGAAGATGTTTTTAGTTGTGGTGGATGCATATTCGAAGTGGATAGAGTGTATAATCATATCATCCAGCACATCCACAACTACCATTGAGAATCTCAGTGTCACGTTTGCAACACATGGTCTACCTGACATCATTGTTAGCGACAACGGATCGTGCTTCACCAGTCAGGAGTTTCAAGAGTTCATGAAACTCAATGGTATTAAACATGTAAGGTCAGCACCATTCAAACCTGCATCCAATGGGCAAGCAGAACGTGCTGTCCAAATCATAAAGCAGAGTATGAAGCGAATAACCCAAGGATCACTGCAGACCCGCCTGTCATGCATACTGGTGAGTTACAAGACAAGGCCACACACGCTTACCGGGGTCTCGCCTGCTGAACTAATGATGAGGCGAGGTCTTAAGACCAAGCTATCTCTTGTACACCCTGACTTGAATAATCATGTTGAATATAGAAGACAAAGTCAGCAAGGGTATCATGATCGCGCAGTTATGTCACGCGATATTTCTGTAAATGATCCTGTATATGTTCTGAATTATGGTCAGGGTCCCAAGTGGATCGCTGGTACTGTCATGGCCAAGGAAGGCAACAGAGTATTTATTGTCAAGCTTAAATATGGGCAAACATGCAGGAAAAATATGGATCAGGCAAAGCTGCGGCACACAGACAAACCGAAACAGTCGGAGGAAAAGACAATCGACGACCAACCAACCTACTCCCAATCATCAGAGGACTCAGTGGTCATCAGTGAATTGGGACTTTCAATCACTGACATGTTCAAGGAAAATGGACTTTCAATCCCTGACATGGCCATTGCCAATCCCACCACCCAGCCACCTAGCCGCCAGTCACAACAGACTCTAACACTCATCCAAGGCTGGAGTTGAACTGAGACGGTCAACCCGGGAGCGTAAAACACCGGACCGTCTCAATTTGTAAAAGACTGTGTTAATATCTCAGAGGGGGGTATTGTCATCTATGTACTCTTGGGATCACGAGCCACTAGATGGCGTCACTGTTGGAGGCCATTGGGCTGCACGCAAGTGTGTGCAGCCCAAGTATAAAAGGCCAGCCATTTTGTATATTAGTCATTTTGGCCCTTATTAAAGCAGAGCCAAGGTCATACCTCTTGGAGTTAAACAGTCTAACAGTTATTGCATACACAACACTTCCAAAGGCAGCTCGTCCATTTCCAAGGAAACGATTTTGGCCGCCTGCTGTGATCCTCAGGTCAGTCCCAGCCAGAGCATTGGGAGCGATCGTGGGTGGGTAGCAACCCTCGGCATTGATGTGAAGCTGGGAGGAGCACTCACTTGTGCTCTTCCTGGCTCCACATCAAACTGTATTTTGTTTAAGTGACCTTTATGGTGGAGGCTGCTTGCTAGGAAAACCTGAGAGGTGCAGGCCCGGCACTTGCCCTGCTCAGGGGAGCCCAATTTGGTAGATGGGCCGTAAGACAGGCATTATGCCTCTTCTGAACATATGCAAGGGGCCTAAAACCTGTTTTAGAGGGCCGCCAGGATCGCCTGAAAAACTGCCCGTCCCGATATGGGGTTGAACGTATATCAGGCGTCCTTGGGTAATTGGTACTTTTTTGCCCTCGTTTTCCTTCTGGAAAATGGGCCGAGGACCAATCTCTACCCTTTCAGCTCTGAATCCCGGCATCACAAACTCTCTGTGACAATCTCTATCTATCCTGATCTTGCTCACTCAGGAATTATAACCAAATGACACCCATTGCTTCTGCAGTGATGCCTCTTACATACAACACACTCAGAAACTTCTTTTCTGCCTCAGAGGTTCTTCCATTTCGGTTTTACAGCAACATTGACAGGCTCCGACTGTGTCGAGGAATCAGTGTGTATAGTCATGTATTCAGACTAATGTTTACTATGACATTTTTAATTTCAACAAACAATATCATTAACCGAGGTGCTCTGTATAATTGTAGCCTGTGAACTGAGCAAAATAGTGACACAACATCTTCTCCACAGAAACCAGTATTGTGCTATAACCAATATTTATCACAGCATGTATGGGGTTAGAATGTTGTGGGAAATATCAAAATGGCCAAGTGTTCTGTGGTGATGCTGTTGGTAACTAATAACAGAATCAGAGATTGGTAGCTGCCAGTCTGCAATATTTGAGGACCAGATTAGGGTTGTATTTATATGTAGCTAATTATTTGAGACCAGTACCTGTCCATGGAGACATAGGGCCATGCGACCCGACTTCTACTGCAGATTCTGTGCTGTAGTTCTGGGCACCACATGTTCGGAAGGAGAAATTGGCCTTGGAGGGAGTGCAGCTTAGGCTTACCAGAATGATACCTGGACTTCAAGGGTTAAGTTACGAGGAGAGATTACACAAATTAGGGTGTATTCCCTAGAATTTACAAGTTTAGGGGGTGATCTGATTGAAGTTTTTAAGATATTAAGGGGAGGTAGATAGAGACTGTTTCTGCTGGTTGGGGAGTCGAGGACTAGGGGCATAGTCGAAAAATTAGAGCCAGACCTTTCAGGAGTGAAATGAGGAAACACTTCGACACACAAAGGGTGGTAGAAGTTTGGAACTCTCTTCTGCAAATGGTAATTGATGCTTGGGAGAATTGTTAATTTTAAATCTGAGGTTGCTAGCTTTTTGTTAACCAACAGTATTAAGGGATATAGAAACAAAGAAACATAGAAAATAGGTGCAGGAGTAGGGCCATTCGGCCCTTCGAGCCTGCACCACCATTCAACGAGTTCATGGCTGAACATGCAACTTCAGTACCCCATTCCTGCTTTCTCGCCATACCCCTTGATCCCCCTAGTAGTAAGGACTACATTTAACTCCTTTTTGAATATATTTAGTGAATTGGCCTCAACAACTTTCCGTGGTAGAGAATTCCACAGGTTCACCACTCTCTGGGTGAAGAAGTTGCTCCTCATCTCGGTCCTAAATGGCTTACCCCTTATCCATAGACTGTGACCCCTGGTACTGGACTTCCCCAACATTGGGAACATTCTTCTTGCATCTAACCTGTCTAAACCCGTCATAATTTTAAACGTTTCTATGAGATCCACACTCATTCTTCTGAACTCCAGTGAATACAAGCCCAGTTGATCCAGTCTTTCTTGATATGTCAGTCCTGCCATCCGGGAATCAGTCTGGTGAACCT
This sequence comes from Pristiophorus japonicus, assembly GCF_044704955.1. Classification (NCBI taxonomy): domain Eukaryota; kingdom Metazoa; phylum Chordata; class Chondrichthyes; family Pristiophoridae; genus Pristiophorus; species Pristiophorus japonicus. Next base: position 19,875,423 of record NC_091997.1, read on the forward strand.
TCGCTGCACTCCCTCAATAGCAAGAATGTCCTTCCTCAAGTTAGGAGACCAAAACTGTACACAATACTCCAGGTGTGGCCTCACCAAGGCCCTGTACAACTGTAGCAACACCTCCCTGCCCCTGTACTCAAATCCCCTCACTATGAAGGCCAACATGCCATTTGCTTTCTTAACCGCCTGCTGTACCTGCATGCCAACCTTCAGTGACTGATGTACCATGACATCCAGGTCTCGTTGCACCTTCCCTTTTCCTAATCTGTCAGCATTCAGATAATAGTCTGTCTCTCTGTTTTTACAACCAAAGTGGATAACCTCACATTTATCCACATTATACTTCATCTGCCATGCATTTGCCCACTCACCTAACCTATCCAAGTCACTCTGCAGCCTCATAGCATCCTCCTCGCAGCTCACACTGCCACCCAACTTAGTATCATCCGCAAACTTGGAGATACTACATTTAATCCCCTCGTCTAAATCATTAATGTGCAATGTAAACAGCTGGGGCCCCAGCTCAGAACCTTGCGGTACTCCACTAGTCACTGCCTGCCATTCTGAAAAGTACCCATTTACTCCTACTCTTTGCTTCCTGTCTGCCAACTAGTTCTCAATCCACGTCAGCACACTACCGCCAATCCCATGTGCTTTAACTTTGCACATTAATCTCTTGTGTGGGACATAGAAACATAGAAACATAGAAAATAGGTGCAGGAGCAGGCTATTCAGCCCTTCTAGCTTGCACCGCCATTCAATGAGTTCATGGCTGAACATGAAACTTCAGTACCCCCTTCCTGCTTTCTCGCCATACCCCTTGATCCCCCGAGTAGTAAGGACTTCATCGAACTCCCTTTTGAATATATTTAGTGAATTGGCCTCAACTACTTTCTGTGGTAGAGAATTCCACAGGTTCACCACTCTCTGGGTGAAGAAGTTTCTCCTCATCTCGGTCCTAAATGGCTTACCCCTTATCCTTAAACTGTGACCCCTGGTTCTGGACTTTCCCAACATTGGGAACATTCTTCCTGCATCTAACCTGTCTAAACCCGTCAGAATTTTAAAAGTTTCTATGAGGTCCCCTCTCATTCTTCTGAACTCCAGTGAATACAAGCCCAGTTGATCCAGTCTTTCTTGATAGGTCAGTCCCACCATCCCGGGAATCAGTCTGGTGAATCTTCGCTGCACTCCCTCAATAGCAAGAATGTCCTTCCTCAAGTTAGGAGACCAAAACTGTACACAATACTCCAGGTGTGGCCTCACCAAGGCCCTGTACAACTGTAGCAACACCTCCCTGCCCCTGTACTCAAATCCCCTCGCTATGAAGGCCAACATGCCATTTGCTTTCTTAACCGCCTGCTGTACCTGCATGCCAACCTTCAAAGACTGATGTACCATGACACCCAGGTCTTGTTGCACCTTCCCTTTTCCTAATCTGTCACCATTCAGATAATAGTCTTTTTCTCTGTTTTTACCACAAAAGTGGATAACCTCACATTTATCCACATTATACTTCATCTGCCATTCATTTGCCCACTCACCTAACCTATTCAAGTCACTCTGCAGCCTCATAGCATCCTCCTCGCAGCTCACACTGCCACCCAACTTAGTGTCATCCGCAAATTTGGAGATACTACATTTAATCCCCTTGTCTAAATCATTAATGTACAATGTAAACAGCTGGGGCCCCAGCACAGAACCTTGCGGTACTCCACTAGTCACTGCCTGCCATTCTGAAAAGTACCCATTTACTCCTACTCTTTGCTTCCTGTCTGACAACCAGTTCTCAATCCACGTCAGCACACTACCCCCAATCCCATGTGCTTTAACTTTGCACATTAATCTCTTATGTGGGACCTTGTCGAAAGCCTTCTGAAAGTCCAAATATACCACATCAACTGGTTCTCCTTTGTCCACTTTACAGGAAACATCCTCAAAAAATTCCAGAAGATTTGTCAAGCATGATTTCCCTTTCACAAATCCATGCTGACTTGGACCTATCATGTCACCATTTTCCAAATGCGCTGCGATGACACCCTTAATAATTGATTCCATAATTTTACCCACGACTGAGGTCAGGCTGACTGGTCTATAATTCCCTGTTTTCTCTCTCCCTTCTTTTTTAAAAAGTGGGGTTACATTGGCTACCCTCCACTCGATAGGAACTGATCCAGAGTCAATGGAATGTTGGAAAATGACTGTCAATGCAACCGCTATTTCCAAGGCCACCTCCTTAAGTACTCTGGGATGCAGTCCATCAGGCCCTGGTGATTTATCGGCCTTCAATCTCATCAATTTCCCCAACACAATTTCCGGACTAATAAGGATTTCCCTCAGTTCCTCCTTCTTACTCGACCCTCTGACCCCTTTTATATCCGGATGGTTGTTTGTGTCCTCGTTAGTGAATACCGAACCAAAGTACTTGTTCAATTGGTCTGCCATTTATTTGTTCCCAGTTATGACTTCCCCTGATACTGACTGCAGGGGACCTACGTTTGTCTTTACTAACCTTTGTCTCTTTGCATATCTATAGAAGCTTTTGCAGTCCATTTTAATGTTCCTTGCAAGCTTCCTCTCATACTCTATTTTCCCTGCCCTAATCAAACCCTTTGTCCTCCTCTGCTGAGTTCTAAATTTCTCCCAGTCCCCAGGTTCACTGCTATTTCTGGCCAATTTGTATGCTACTTCCTTGACTTTAATACTATCCCTGATTTCCCTTGATAGCCACGGTTGAGCCACCTTCCCTTTTTTATTTTTATGCCAGACAGGGATGTACAATTGTTGTAGTTCATCCATGCGGTCTCTAAATGTCCGCCATTGCCCATCCACTGTCAACCCCTTAAGTATCATTCGCCAATCTATCCTAGCCAATTCACACCTCATACCTTCAAAGTTACCCTTCTTTAAGTTCTGGACCATGGTCTCTGAATTAACTGTTTCATTCTCCATCCTAATATAGAATTCCACCATATTATGGTCACCCTTCCCCAAGGGGCCTCGCACAACGAGATTGCTAATTAATCCTCTCTCATTACACAACACCCAGTCTAAGATGGCCTCCCCCCTAGTTGGTTCCTCGACATATTGGTCTAGAAAACCATCCCTTATGCACTCCAGGAAATCCTCCTCCACCGTATTGTTTCCAGTTTGGTTAGCCCAATCTATATGCATATTAAAGTCACGTATGATAACTGCTGCACCCTTATTGCATGCACCCCTAATTTCCTGTTTGATGCCCTCCCCAACATCACTACTACTGTTTGGAGGTCTGTACACAACTCCCACTAGCGTTTTCTGCCCTTTGGTATTCCATAGCTCCACCCATACCGATTCCACATCATCCAAGCTAATGTCTTTCCTTACAATTGCATTAATTTCCTCTTTAACCAGCAATGCCACCCCGCCTCCTTTTCCTTTTTGTCTATCCTTCCTAAATGTTGAATACCTTTGATGTTGAGTTCCAGCCTTGGTCACCCTGGAGCCATATCTCCGTGATGCCAACCACATCGTATCCGTTAACTGCTATCTGCACAGATATGGGCCAAGGTGGGAATGTGGAATTAGTCGCAGATCAGCCATGAATGGCGGAACAGGCCCGAGGGGCTGAATGGTCTACACCCGTTCCTATGTTCCTGTGCTCCCTTGTCAGGGAAAATAGAGCTCTGTACTTACTGGCATCCAAATGCCAACTAAATGTTGTTTATAGAATCATAAAATGATACAGCGCAGTAGGAGGCCATTCAGCCCAGCGAGCCTGTGCCGGCTCTTTGAAAGAGCGATCGAATTACTCCTACTCTCCTGCCCTTTCGACATGGCAGGCCATCAATTAGCCAGGAGATCATCCATACTGCATAAATAAAGCTGTGACAAAAAAATGAAACCTTTTTGTTTATAAGTCATAGAATCATAACGCGGAAGAAGGCCATTTGGCCCGTCAAGCCCGTGCCGTCATGATACTGGGTTCTTGCCACATATGGGGCTAAGCAACCAATTACACACAAAGAAAATGGCCCAACTTGTTTTACTGCAGTAGCCCAGTGTACAGACCTTGATCTGGATTTTCCTCATTGTTGCTGCTCAATTTTGGGTGACACCTGGGAGATTCCTGTTGATTGTGGCCACTTACACATGACCATACAAAAAAGATTGGCAGATAAAGATCATATCGGGAGCCGAGTGGCTTTGTTACTGGACTAGGAATCCAGAGATCTGGATTAATAATCCGAAGACATGAGCTCAGCTGTGAAATTTAAATTCAATTAAATAAAACTGAAATGAAATTGTAATATCAGTAATGGGGATCACAAAACTACCGGATTGTCGCAAAAACCCATCTGGTTTACTAATGTCCTTTAGGGAAGTTAAATCTGCCGCCCTTACCCGGTCTGGCCTATGTGTAACTTCAAACCCACAGCAATGTGATTGACTATTAACTGCCCTCTGAAATGGCCTAGGAAGCTACTCAGGCGTATTCAAGGTGACTCACCACCACCACCTCGAGGGCAATTGGGGATGGGCAATTAGGGATGGGCAATAAATGCTGGCCTTGCTGACGATGTCTACAACGTGCAAATGAATTTTTTAAAAAGCTGGTCCATCGAGTCTGTCCCTAATCAGCTGTGCTGCAACTACCAACACAACCACCAATTCCCAATTCTCCCCACCCACCAACAGCCATGCAATCACCCAGGAGGGCATCACAACATAGTTTTTTTTTAAACCCAAGCCAGTTCAAGCAAAGAATAAGAATATAAGAAATAGGAGCAGGAGTAGGCCATCTGGCCCCTTGAGCCTGCTCCTCCATTTAATAAGATCATGGCTGATTTGATCATGGACTCAGCTCCGCTTCCCTGCCCACTCCTCATAACTCTTTATTCCCATATCACTCAAAAATCTGTCTATCTCCGCCTTAAGTATATTTAATGACCCGGCCTCCACAGCTGGGGCAAGAATTCCATAGATTTATAACCCTCAGAGAAGAAATTCCTCCTCATCTCAGTTTTAAATGGGCAGCCCATTATTCTAAGACTATGTCCCCTAGGTTTAATTTCCCCTATGAGTGGAAATATCCTCCATCTTGTCTAGCCCCTCATTATCTTTTTTGTTTCGATAAGATCACCTCTCATTCTTCTCCAATGAGTACAGGTCCAACCTACTCAACCTATCTTCATAAGTCAACTCCCTCATCTCCGGAATCAACCTAGTGAACCTTTACTGACAGCCTCCAATACAAGTATATCCTTCCTTAAATATGGAGACCAAAACTGTACACAGTTCTCTAGGTGTGACCGCACCAATACCCTGTACAGTTGTAGCAGGACTTCTCTATCCCCTTTGCAATAAAGGCCAACATTCCATTTGCCTTCCTGATCACTTGCTGTACCTGCATACTAACTTTTTGTGCATCATGCACAAGGACCCCCCAGGTCCCTCTGTACTGCAGCACTTTGCAATTTTTCTCCATTTAAATTATAATTTGCTTTTCTATTTTTTCTGCCAAAGTGGATAATCTCACATTTTCCCACATTATACTCCATCTGCCAAATTTTTGCCCACTCACTGTCTATATCACTTTGCAGATTTTTTTGTGTCTTCCTCACAATTTGCTTTCCCACCCATCTTTGTATCATCAGCAAACTAACTCTGGGAATTTCCCTGTCTGACCCCTGAGGCGATCAAAATGAGTTGCGGGAGATAATAATGACCACAAGATAAGTTACCCAACATCCCACCTAACTTTACTACACAGTAATATCTGCCTCCTCCAGGAACTTGTCTAGCGCCATTATGAATGTTTTACAGTGAATCTGGACCCATTGCACAAGCTGGAAACCTATCCCAAAGGTCAATTGTCCTCGAGGAAACGAGAACCCTCCTGACATCTAACTTAGTTCCATGCTTACATCGCTTAAATGTACATCTCCTGCATTTATCTAATACAAATAATCTGTTCACATGTACACAGTCTAGCCCCTGCACCAATTTAAATACCAATCAAGTCTCTCCAAATTCGATGTTTTCTAGGGTGAAAGGATGCAGCTTACTGATCCTATCTGGATAGCCAAGGATTTTTAATCGAGGTATTAATCTAGTGGGGCTGCTCTGAACTTTTTACAGAGCCTCTCTATCTCCCGCCGTGCTACAGGACCCAAGTGGGTACACTAGGGTAGAGATTCCACTCAGCTGCATCAACTTGCCCGAAATCGGCATACTACGCCATAGATTGCGGAATTTTAAGCACGAATTACATTCAACACGAATCGACTTTCCACGATCTTTTGCGAAGTTTAAAAAACATCGCCCACTCACAGCAACTAGCGATGCCCCAGTATGAATTGATCACCAGTGGGAGTTTCCGCTAATCGCCTTTGTTTGCGGGCCTTCGAGGAGGCTCTAAAAATTAAGCTGGTTCTTTTGGATGCAAGGACACAAAAAGGCAGGTTTTAAAAGCTTTTCAATAGAAACTGACTACTGTACCCCAATATAACTAGAACATGGTTCTGTATATTTTAAAAGTCATTTTCAGTCATTTAAGATCATATTGCTCACAAGTGCTGCACTGACACTGTGATTAAAATGTTTTATTTTTTGTGATAAACCCATTTTCAGCTGTATTAACCAAACTCCATCAAGTTACCACTCTTAAATATATCAAGGAATATTTTTTTAAAGCAAACTTTTTTTTTCAATTACATTTTAAAACGTTGCCCAATTGTGCTGGTTCATGGCAGATTTTGCATTTGGCGATATGCAAATCAGTTTGTGTGGAAACTGCAGTAAAAAAAATCCACTTCAGATAACTAGCGCAATTTGAAGCACAATTTGTGCCTGGATCACCAATTGTGTCTAAAGCAACCAGTATGTTAGATGCAGCCTACGCAAGGTCTTGTATAAGTTCACTATGGTGTTCTTTGTTTTATAATGAATCATCTAAGTTTTACATCCTAAAACCCAATTTATTTTCGCTCTAGTCTATCTGGTTATGAGAGATGTGTGTACTATAACACTCAGGTCTCTTTCCCTCTCAATAGAGTTGAATTCAAAACCCAGCATTGTATGCATGTGTTTGACATTAGCTGGATCTACATCAATCATATTGCACTCATTAACATTAAATATTATCTGCCAAATGCAAGCTCATTCCTCCATCACATTTTGATTAGATTGTTAACTTTATTTCTCCTCAAGGGTTCTGACACCAGCACCGGTCTTTGAGCCTCCGGATAGTACTCTACCCCCGGCGGCTTTCTACAGCTCATTATGAAAAGTGACAGGAGTCCACTTGTAACTGGGGTCCAAGAGGAGTCGCTACCATTAATGACATCTCTCTGTCTACAGCACCGCGACCAACTGCTGAACCAATCCTGGATGCCCTCCAATCCCAAAGGACTATCTTCTTTAACAACCTAATGTGAGGCACCTTGTCAAAAGCTTTTTCAAAATCTAAATAAGCAATATTTACCAGGCTACTTTTATCCATCAACTTAGTAACCTCCTTGAAGAATTCAACTAAGTCTCGTGACCTTCTTTTCCAGAAGCCAAGTCCCGAAGAACCCCAAGGTGGTTGCATGGAGCATCCCTAATGGTCCCCTCTAGCAACTTTCCTGCAACTGACATCACGCTAATGGGCCTATAATTTCCTGGTTCTGACTGTTACCTTTTTCAAATATTGGTTCCCTTCAGGCATCAGTAACAAGCTTAGACTCCAGCAAACCACCTAGCACAGCTCCTATTTATTTAAGCAAACATTCCAGGATTTCCTGCTGGAAAAGGCAGTGGACATATTTTGGTGGGAGTATTCAAAGTAGGTGGCAATGAAGAAGTGATATCGGTGTCCTTTTTTCCATCATTATAGCCATAGTATTGCTCGACACAAGTAATGGCAGAATGGTGCTGGTGTCCAGAGTTGCTAAAATGATGGAAGGGTCATTTTTGAAGACCCACAAGAGAATGGAATTGACCATGGGATAATTGGTTCACCCCTTCTATCTGCAAAATTTAAACTTTGGACTTCAAAAGGCCACTCTCCTTGGCCTAACCTGCACTGACACTGCATCTGAGGCTCCCATCAGCCATTTTTTCACAACCTCCCTCTCCATCCCCATCCCCTTCCATGGCCTTAGTACATCCCAAAGTGCTTTACAGACAAGTAAGTACTTTCGATGTGTTGTCATTGTTGTAATGTAGGAAAATTTAGCAGCATGATCTTATAAATAATAATGAGATAAATGAGCACATCATCAATTTTTTTGGTGTCGGTTGAGGGATGAATATTGGCCAGGACACGAGGAGAACTGCTTTGCTCTAATTCAAATCGTGTCATGACATCTTTTACATTCATGTGAGAGGGCAGCTAGACATTAGTTTGACATCTCATCTGAAAGGCAGTATGGCACTCCCTCAGGGCTGCACTGAAATGTCAGCCTAGATTACATGATAAAATCTCTGGAGTGGGGCATGAACCCACAACCTTCTGACTCAGAAGCACGAATGCTCTCTACTAAATCAACCTTGTAGGAATCAATCTGAATGACAACTGACACTGTCTGATTCTATTAACATATCATCATAGGCAGTTTCTCGGGGTCGAGGATGACTTGCTTCCACACTTAAAATGAGTACATAGGCGACTGATGAACACATTTTAAAGGGTGGAAGATGCCTGTGCGTGAATTCTTTCAACATGGGGTGGCCGTCGCATACCGGCCACCATACGGATTTGACGGAGCAAGGTCTTGGTCCAGTGGCAAGGGGATCCAAGACGACATTTATGGTGTGGATCACTGGTCGTCATTGGGTAGGTTTTCCTCCAGACAGTAATGTGAGTGAATGTTATTGTGAGTATAAAACTGATTTCCACATTTCGTACCCATACTGACCTTATTGTTCATATTAACGAATGGAAGAATATGCACCATCTTGTCTTTTTTCCCCAATATCGCTAGGTGATAGATCCAATATTCCAGAAAGAAATATAGTCTGTATCTTGTTACACGAGTTGATCAATGATGGCGTTGATAAAAGAAATGGAATAGGGCAGAACTAGGAAATCACTAAAACATAAAAACAAAAGCAGTACGCAGGAAAGGAGTGGAAAGTTACAGGTTACGATTTTAACCTTATCTGTTTAGTGGGAACGGGGCGGGGGAGTGGTTCAACTTGTGGGAATCCATTTACGATGGTTGTCAATGGTTGTCAATGGTCAGAATCTTGGGATTTGCAACAGTGGCTGGCTTCTCTCATATACAGGCATGTACCTACCAGGGCATGTACCGACTAGGACACCAGAGGATGAGCCAGGAGAGTATCTCAAGAGGAAGGGCTATCATTGGCTCAATGTCCAATCTGATCACCACTGAAGGATCACTGAGTCTGTGCCAGTTTTGTTGGAGCTGCCACAATGCTTTCATCCTGAGACACTCTTTATATCCCTCCACTAATCCACCCCTCCGGGAATATCAGAGAATGGCTGCTAGGGGCCGAGAGATGTCTGCTATATCAGCATCATCATAGGCAGTCTCTCGAAATCGAAGAAGACTTGCTTCCACTCGAAAAGTGAGTTCTCAGGTGACTGTATAGTCCAATACAGGAATTACAGTCTCTGTCGCAGGTGGGGCAGACAGTCGTTGAAGGAAAGGATGGGTGGGACTGGTTTTCCGCACGCTCCTTCCACTGCATGCAATTGTTTTCTGCAGGCTCTCGGCAACGAGACTCACTACTTGGTTGGTGAGGCAGGATTGGGTGAAGGTGAGGGGGAACTGGAAGGAGGAGCTGCACAATGCCTGGCAGCCAGAAAGGCCAGGGAGCAGTGATGTCACAGCGCTCTCTTTTGTTGACTTCCTCAATCTACCAACCGAAAAAATGACAAAGAGCCCCACTGCACCTAGTTACTCCTTTCACCACTCACTTCATTCTGCATAGCATAAGAACATAAGAAACAGAAGCAGGAGTAAGCCAGTTGGCCCTTCGAGCCTGCTCCGTCATTCAATAGGATCAAGGCTGATCTGATCATGGACTCAGCTCCACTTTCCTGCCCGCTGCCCATAACTGTTGATAACAGAAGAGTCAAACCATTCAGCCAACCTCTATATCAGTGACATTCTGACAATGCAGCAAAACAAAAAGAAACCATACACCAAACTCCCACATGTGAAGAAGGTGATGAATGTATTTACCAGCAGAAGATTGAACCAATTGACATCCAACTGCTCAATTCATAGTGTTTTTCTTAACAGGAGGTCTCCTCACTCTACTACCCCGATAAGGTGCTCCCCCAATTGTTTCAGCAGAGCTGGTGGAAGGCTGCTGTTACTCATGTGGCGAACCTTGAGATGACCATGGCCTGGGTGCTCGAGCCTGAGAGGGCCCGACTGCAGATTGCTGCACTGTAACTTCTGACAGGGCAGTGTGGCCTAGCTGGCTTTCTGGCAATCTACTGGCTATTGGTTGAGGGAATGGCAAGGGAGCAAATGTGTTGAAGACTCATTGAAAGCTCCTACCCTCTTACTCCACCAATTTCTCCAACGTGGACATCTGCCTCTCCAAGACGGAGCACAGGTTTGAGCCCAGAGTCTGCACGGCAGCTATTTGAGCTTCCATAAAAGCTGCAAAGCATTCAATCATGGACTCCTGTAGCGAGGGCCCGGTTACAATGCCCCAGGAAGTGGCCACAATCTCCAAAGTAGACCACTTAGTCCTGATGCCATTCGAGATGACACCGCTCAGGCTGGAAACGGACTCTTCCATATTTTCAGCCATGCTGGTGAAATTCCTTGGTAGGACTTCCAATAGCTCTTCCACTGTTCGAGTGAAGCAAGCAGTTTTCTTCCGAGCCCCTTGAAATCCTCATCTCTGTCCTCCTCAGCAGAGCTCTGAGATGAACACACCCTTCAGTGAGTTACCTTCTGGGCTGTCCCTGCCACCACCACCCTGCTCCTGCACACTAGTGCTGAGCCCATCATCACATGCAGATCTCTCCACCGCACTCTGCAACCCAGCCGCAGAGCTAATATATGCCCTGGTGCCTGGGAGTGATGAGGTGCGTGACGGTACCTCCTCAGAAGGATTCTTTGCCTCTGAGGTGTCTGCTTTGGGCAGATCTGGCTATTGAGGAAGACCTGGAGGAAAGAGAAAAGGGGCAAGATTTAGGATGGCATTGGGTGGCTGCACAGTTGCACAAGACACGTATCACAATGTAATTTGATGTTGTGATGCTGGCTGGCTGTGTGTTTTTCCAGTGCTTAATGAAGGGATACATGTAATGGTTGGAGACCCTGCTCAGTGAGGCCCACAGCCTCGAAATGGATGATGGCACAGCTCTGACAGGCTCACAAATTTCCATGGCTTGCTGCTCCAGCTGGCTCAGGATTGTGACGTTAGCTGGTCCTTCTGAGGTCTTGCTTCTTTCACAATTATTGTGCACCGCTTTGTCCTGTAGAAAGAGAACGAGAGCGAGTTCGGGAAGGGGCCATTGAAACGTTTTGTCCGGCTTATGCTGGCAGTGCATATGCCGAGGAAAAAAAGAATCAAGACGCAAGCAGGATGAGGAGGTGTTGAAAGGGAAGCAGGTCCCTGGAATATGAAGAGAAGGAGTTCTGAGAGATCGTGCTGATTCCACAAAGGCTACCAAGTCAAGGGAGAAAGGAGGGTGTAAATGCGTGTTTGTAATGATAATGAGAAGTAGTGTGGTGTGGCCTTGTACTGGGTGGTGATGGAGGGAAGGGAATGGCTGAGTACTGGGGGATTGGGGTGAAGTGTTCTAGAGTGAGAGGGATAAATAAAGAGCAGTACTCACCTTCGCTGCTCGAGTGAGGTCAGTGAAGCGCTTCAAGTCTTGGGGGAGACACTCCTGGAGCGGAGGACGTCTGAAATCTCTCTGGAAACCCTTCCGCCACTGCTGGGGAACAGGCACTCCCTCTTCACCCTCACCTCTTCCACAAGTATCTCCAGGGAAGCTTCAGAAAGCCTGGGGGCTTGCCTGCGACTCATTTCTGTAAAATTCCTCTTGCAGCAATTAACCAGCGAAACCAGCCAGATGGGAATTCAACCTCCCTTGAGACGCATTGCCATTTTAAATAGGCCTCTGGCTGACCCACTGGATATTGTTCCTCTGAAATGGGGCAGGTTTTAGTCAGGCCAGCCAATTCTGTGGGAATTGTAACGAATCCTGGGAGTTAAAATAGCCCGATGTCTGTTTTTTGGCTGCAATGGGTGAATTTTAAACTGCAACCTGTAATGTATTTGCCATGGGTTCTTTACTTAAGAATTCATAGCAACACATTGCGATTAAGAACTAGAGGTTGAACCTCTCTTAACCGGCACCCTCGGGACCTGGTCTGTGCCGGATAAGAGGATTTGCCGGACTACGGGAGGTCACGCCGACCCTCGATTTACCCGGTCCTGATGACAGCGCTCGTGCACCTGACCGCCTCCGCCACGCTCCGGCTCCAAAACTCCCGCCATGCTAGTTCTCCGCGCTGCCATACTGAACGTTGCTTGGCGTCCTGACTCCGAATCTGGATTTGCGCATGCGCTGCGCAGAAGGCTACTGCGCAGCATTTAGTCTCGATTCACCCACTGCTGACAACGCTGCTGACAACATGTTGTGCAGAAGCCTATTGCGCAGCATTTCGGGCTCAGCGACCATTGGGGGTGGGTGCGGGGGGGGAGGGTGCACCGGAGAGAGGAGGAAAGATTTAAACAGAAAGCGGCTGCTGTATTAAATGTCGACGAAGGGTAATGCTGACAACCAGCTGGCTGCGTTCTGCGCATGCGACCCCGCGCGCACCTCCCCCCCTTCCCCCGGGGCTGGGAATAATGCCGGAAAAGGGAAGTTTCTGGATAAAAGAGTGCCGGTTTTGAGAGGTTCACCCTGTAGTTGGTTTATTAGCAAAGGTTTAACAGTCACACTACACATTACCAGTTCATCCACTAGGCTCACAACCACCTGCCTCATCGTGGATCCCCTGAACCCAACTGGCTGGGGTTTTATTGATTCTTGAGAGCATCATGTGACTGGCTAAGCCACTCCCAACTCAACAAACAGCTCTACAAACCTGTGAGCATACTCACAGGTGCATACATTACAAAACTCAAAACTCACCCCGTCCAAAACTGAGGCAGAGCTAAAATCGGGGCCAGGGATACAGAAAAGAGAAAACTGGAAAAAAAACAAGATGGCAGATCTCACTATCCAATTCTGGTTTATTCGGTTATCGGTCCTGTAGCTATAGACAGGGTTTGTGCAGAGAAAGCTGAGAGCAGAGAAACCAGTACTTTTTAACTGTAGAATGCAAGCGAAAAATGCTAGGTGAAGAGATGATTTTGACAAATCCGATAGCATTAAGACTGTCAGATATGTTCAGAGAGTCAATTCTGTTCTCTGCAGTGTCATTTAAAAACTGCAAGTCTTTCCAAGCATAAAATTACACCCTACAGCAGCATAGTTTGAGTGCACATTAATTTCCCTGTTGACACTTATAAATCAATAATAACTGAGAAGGTAAACAAAGTACTGCACTACTGAGCATGATGCATATGGAATCTTTGTAAATGCATAACCCATGTTCCAACTAATTTTATACAAATATGAGCAACTCTACATAATGAGTCCGATTTGAAATAGAACCGAGCTCCTTGTTTGAAAGACCAGATGATGTTCCTCTGCCAGCTTGGCTCTATTGGTTGTACTTTTTCCCGTGAGTCAGACTATCGCAGATTCCAGCCCCACTCTAGGACCTGATCACATAATTTAGGCTGATACTTTAGTGCAGCACTAAGGGAAGTGCTGCTTTGCTGCAGGTGCTATTTTCTAAATAGCTGGTAACCTTCGAGATGGCTGCCTATTCAGGTGGACGTAAAGAAAAGAATTCATGGGACTATTTGAAGAAGAACAAGAGTTTGCCGGGAGGGCGGTGAGCACCTCGAGTCTTGTCGCCCGAGAGCATGCAGAAAACAAGCGCAGGCAGTGGAAGGAGTGTGCGGCAAACCAGTCTCCCCACCCACCCCTTTCCTTCAACGACTACCTGTCCCACCTGCGACAGAGACTGTCATTCCCGTATCGGACCTGAGAACTCACTTTTAGAGTGGAAGCAAGTCTTCCTCGATTTCGAGGGACTGCCTATGATGATCACTCAACAGTGTTCAGCCTACTTTTACCTACTCAACAGACAAGAAAGAAAGAATTTTCAATTATTTAGCACCTTTCATGATCTCAGGATGTGCTAAAGCACTTCATGGCCAACCAAGTACTATTTAAAATCACTATTGTAATACTGGGAAAAGCAGCAGCCAATTTGTGTATGGCAAGATCCCACAAACAGCATGTTGACAAATGAACAGATTATCTTCTTTTTGTGATGTTAGTTGAGGGATAACTGTTGGACAGGATATTGACAGAGCTCCCCTGCTGTTCTTTGAATAGTATCATGGGATGTTTTATGTCCACCTGAGAGGGTGCATGGTTTAATGTCCCCTCCAAAAGATGGTACCTATGACAGTATAGCACTCTCTCAGTACTGCATTGAAGTGTCAGCCGTGATTATGTGCTCCAGTCCTTGGGGTGGGGCTTGAACCCATGGCCTTCTGACTCAGACACAAGAGTGATACCATTGAGCCAAGGCTGGCATCTAACATTGGGAGAGTACTCTGAATAAAAAGTAGTCCCACAAATTTTTCTTCCCTTTTAATTTTCTTTTGAGAGAAAATACCCTTTAGGAAAGGTTCTTTTCTGCATTGTTCCTTCTTGGATGTTGACCTGCCATGCCTTGCTTTTAATGAACGGCAGGTTACATGACCCCAGACCTCTGCCCAAAGTTATTTAAAACTGGCACTGCGGAGATGCATGAGAGTGGCCGAAGGCTAACTGTTGATCAGAAGTTTCTTCATTCACGGTGGACACATCTTTGGTCTCCACTTGTACTGCCTTTGAGCTTGAGATTGAGAATTTGACAACTGGAGGAGCATGGACCAAAATGTGTGTCTCCTCCACTCCATGAAATGCTTCTTATTTCCCCTTCCTTCTTGTGCCAACATGAGTTACCTTCCTCAGGGCTTGGTGAAAACATGCTCATCTCTAGTGATACTGATCAGCATATCCAGTGATGCTGATATTTCCCTTAAATCGATACAAGGGAGCTAAGTCCAGACAGAAGGTACACTTACCCTTGCTCCACTTGGACCTTGAATGCGATATGTGCGCGCACTGGGTCCATGCAGCAGAGCTGGTCTCCAGTCGTCTTGGTTAATCCTTGCCACAGGATCAAGACCTAGCTCTGTGCAACGGCCACCACATGTTAAAAAAAATCCACGCACAGGCATCTTCCACCCTTCAACATGTAGTTCAGGACCTGGAATATTAGGTCCTTCATTGAAACACCTGTGAACTCATCCCTTTTTGGCGTGGAAGCAAGTCATCCTCGATACGAGGGACTGCCTAAGAGACTTGGACCTTATTTAAAAGTTTCAATCAAGAAATAAACTGCCATGAAAGAGATACTGTCTGTGGTGTACCTGTAGTCCAAGATATAAAGATCTATGTTATAAAGTCAGAAGCTATAATCAGGATTCTGCATTCCTGTAGATAGTACACAAACAGAAGTGATTTTGCGCTATTCACTGTGCTCCTTCAGGCAATCTCATATCTCCCAAAAGAGGACTGAAGGAGTCCTTGAACTATGAGGCTTAGGCAAGAAGAAGCTCTTGTACCTCTGATTAGTCACCTTCAATTGTAGCTGATTACTCTTCATTATCATAAGTAGACACTAAGCAGACAATGTCCCATCATGTCTCACCTTTAAGGAGCGGTATGCTTTAATTATGAAAAGCATAAACAAGTAGACACAACATATAACTTTTACATCCATAGTACCAACACTAGAAATAGCGAGAATACACACAAGTGCAACCCTTATCAATTTGAAGAATTTGAAAAAAGCAGTTTCCTCTTTTGCACTTGGTCATAAATAACCATCTGATTGGAGCCCCTGGAGGAAAGTTGAGTGGGAGGATTGCATGCCTGTAAAGTAATCAAAATGGATGGAACGTGTGCGATCCCTGTCTATTTGCCCAAAGTAGAAAATCTGCCCTAAAAACTTCACCCAGGTGAGAGCAAAATTTCCTAAGGGTTTCTAGTGATTGGCTGCCATAACTTTGGTGCAAAATCGGCAGAAACCACGGAAATGGGGGTTTGTGCTGATCTTCTGCCAAATTTAAGGCAGCCGAACAGGAGAGGCCTGGGGAAAATTCCAGGCACGTGTCTTCTGACTCGGTCAAGGTTTTCCCCAAATTTCCGTCACTTCTTAAGAAAATGTATCTATCCAGTTGACTTGAGGGCAGAAGCACACAGCTGCATCTTCCTGCTCAAGGTGACAGAAGTTAATCTAAACTTCCAATAATCAAAGTAGCCTCACAGAAAACTGTTACTCAAACTGGGAAGAATGGTTCGCATGTTACATCTGCCAATTTCTCCGTGAATGAAGGTCTAGCTCAGAAGGACCAAGAGTAGAAACAGGTGGAAATTACCAATATTTCATTCCTATAATACCTACACCTGAATCCATCATTTGACCTACATTCTTGAAAAAGCCAAATGGTTTTCCGTAAAGGCATTCTAAAGAGAAAATATTACCACCAACGCTTAGAAATGTAAATCAAATTGAACTATAATTAATTTTGACATGTTGTCTTCTATTTCTTTGTGGATATTTATTGTGGACATTTTTGTTTAAATAGCAGACGCTAATGAAATTACAGAAGGATTGTCTTGGTGGAAATTGCTTTGTGCTATGATGGAGCTGAATTTGTATCAGCAGAAATGGTCATTAATTCAGAGGGTTTCAGCAATCATGCAATTTCAACTGTGCATGGTCAGTAACTCTTTAGCCTTGTAAGTGTGAACAGTCCATGTGTGTGTTCACACACTGGAATCTCGGAAGGTGTGTCACAAGCAGCCACGGAAATCGGAGCAAGGAGAGAGCTGCCTTTGCAAGCAGAAAGTTGGCTTGTGAAGTGTTTGTGGTTCAGTAACTTTCATACTTGATTTGTATAGTATGAATGTCTGAATAAAAGACCTGATTCTGCATTTACTACAACTGAGTGTGTGTGTAATTTAACGTTTAAAGCAACAAAGCGAAAAGAGCAAGGCAGCCTTACAACAGAAGTGATCGGTATCCAGGAGAGGTGTGAGTTCGGGGCCAGGGGCCCGGGGCAGCACGAGCCAGCCCACACTGTGATATGTGTGCGCAATAGGTCCGTGCAGCAGAGCAGGTCTCCAGTCATCTTGGATAACCCTTGCCACTGGACCAAGACCTAGCTCTGTCAAGCCCGTGTCGTGGCTGGTGTGCAATGGCCATCACATGTTAAAAAAATCCACACACAGGCATCTTCCACCCTTCAGGATATAGTTCAGGACCTGGAATATTAGGTCCTTCATTGAAACACCTGTGAACTCATCCTTTTTTGGCGTGGAAATAAGTCATCCTTGTTTCGAAGGACTGCCTATGATGAGCCTTGTAATGTATTTACTTCATGGGTTCTTTGCTAAGAATTCATAGCAGCACATTGCTATTAAGAACTAGTTGGTTTATTAACATAGGTTTAATAATTACACTACACATTACCAGTTCATCCACTCAGCTCACAACTGCATTTTCCTACAGATTTTACTACAGATTTTTGAAATATAGTGTAGGTTAATGGACAACACTGAATAGACTGTTGACCAGAGCAGAATTTACTGATGTCCAATTTCTACAAAAAAGTTTAATGGACAGTACCATAAGAAACCCTAGGCATGGTGTTCAAAGGTCCTAGTTAGACTTCAGTGAGTAACTCTGTCATACAGATTAGGAAGATACCATGTTCCATCCCCATAAAAACAAGGTCATCTAATAGAACACCTTGAAATTCAAAACGGTCAGTCGAGCGCTATGGGCTCCCATTTGCTTGGATGGAAGATGAAAAAAATGGAGACAGACTCGAAGGCGGAGAGGATGGCGATAGAGGGGTGGGTGCTGATGTGATTTCTGCATCAATGCCACACAGTGCCACATAAGATGCCCCTTAAAACTTACTTCTTTGACCAAGCTTTTGCTCATTTGTCGTAATTTCTTATGTGGCTCGGTGTCAAATTTATTTGTTTTGTCTTATAACACCCCTGTGAAGCGCCTTGGGATGTTTTATTACGTTAAAGGCGCTATATAAATACAAGTTGTTGTTGTTGCATATCTCATTGTGGATATCCTAGACCCAACTGACTGGGGTTTTATTGAGTCTTGTGAACATCACATGACTGGATAAGCCACTCACAATGTAGCAGGTGCATACATTACAAGTCTCTAAGCCTGTATCTCAGTTATGTTACAAATAATGTTTAAAAAATTGCTAAAAAAACAGAAAAAAGTGGCTCAGTGGAACAGTATTTCTTACATTGATCACTTACTCCCGAAAAAATGTCTATAAAATATACTTCAGTTACATTGATTAAAGGAAACTTCTTTTAATCCTTGATCTATTAATACATTTGCCAGGTCAACCATTTTTACTTTTCAAGTGCTTCACTCTTACTCCAACCTCTCAAGCAGCCAGGAAGCTGTATTTCTAGCATCCCACGTGGGCAAACTTTTAAGGGATGATCCGAGCATGTGACTGTTCTTATATTCAGTGAAAAATGAAGGAACTTCCATTAGCAAAGGTGGAACGGGATCTGGGGTAATTCTTCATTCACTATTAGCATTCACTCAATGTAAAGATGTTGCCAACAAGATTAATCATTTCCTAAAATCTATCTAAGGGCATTCAAACTAAGTTATTGTAACCTTGTATAGATCATTAGTGAGCAAAGTTTAAAGCATCTATCACTGATGCTTGAAGAGTGTGTGTGGAAGGACAGGAATGATTCAGGAATTAGTATTTGAATTATGACCAGACACTCCTATGACTGAACTTATTCTCATTGAAGATAAGTAGTTTAGGAGGAACAGTTAACTTAGATGCATTTATCCTTGGTCTGTTAGTAACGAATGCAATGCAGCAGACTCCTCAAACTACAGTTTCCAACTCTGGGAAAACTTGGGAGATAGTGAGCTCCCTGAAACACACTACTGAATGTTAGGAAAGCCAAAAGGGTTAATATTGATATTCTGGGAAGTCAGGACAAGGGACTGTTCTACACACAAATCGACAGGCCATATATGGCTGGAGTGATGAAGGTTTTCAAACAATCTATTCATCAGCCTGGAAAGCTAATGGACGAGGTTAATTTGTTTGGGAAACCAGCTATGTTGAGTGCAGAGAGAGAAACTGGTTCCACTGGCAGAAGGGTCAGTAACCAGAGGGTTTAAGTTAATTGGTAAAAAAGCCAGTGAAGAGATGAGAATTTTTTATGCAGCAAGTTGTTATGATCTGAAATGTACTCCCTTAAAGGGTGATGGAAACTGATTTAATAGTAACTTTCAAAAGGGACGTGGTTACATACTTTAAAAAGAAACATTTGCAGGGCAATGGGGAAAGAGCAGGGGAGTACAGGCACGATGGGCCGAATGGCCTCCTTCTGTGCTGTCTGATTCTATGTACCAAGGACTTAAAAGCAAATGTAAAAGCCAGTTTTATGGCTCTAGCTGTGGCTAAGTAATGTGGAATGTTGAAGGAGAGAAACACAGACCAGATGGTCTGGACTCTTCAAATCATATACAAATTGACCATCCAGAATTTCTGATACATGTAATCAAAATTGTTTGAAAAATCCAGTTAAACCATAACTGGACATTGAAGTTAGAACCTGGAAAAGGTGTTGGCCGGAGACATTTACAACAACAGTAATAACTTGTATTTATATAGAGCCTTTAACATAAGATTGGAACTCCCTCCCTAATAGCACCATGGGAGTACCTTCACCACACGGACTGCAGCGGTTCAAGAAGGTGGCTCACCACCATCTTCTCAAAGGCAATTAGGGATGGGCAATAAATGATGGCCTTGCCAGCGATGCCCACATCACATGAATGAAAAAAAAATGTTTCCTTGCCGGGGAGCCAGCTTTTAAATTGAAAAAAACGGGCGTGCGTGGAATTTTGAATGGGCCACGTTGCCCGTTAAAGTGGCCGCGTAGGACCCCCATAAAATTACAGAGAACATTGGTACAGCATCTGTGTCTGATAACTCTGGCAAGAGGCAGTTAGCTCTTTTAACTCCATTGTACTGTAATTCTATGTTAATTGGCACAGGTGTAACTATTAAATCACTCTCGACTGGGGATATCACCGTATAAACCTTTAATGTACATGGTAGAAATCAGATCTAATTTATAAACACAAAGATTGATCTGATACCTCTGAATGTCCGCTGTTCCGAGAGCATATTCAGTATATATGTGATGCGCTCAACATCTACACAATCTCTTACAAGGGCGAGATGATACAAGTGCAAAACTAGTCAGCCTTAACAAACATGATTTGTAATTAGAAGGTTTTTTATTTCCCTGCAGAGAAGTAGCTATGTTAACTAGACTCCCAGCTAAAGTAGGAAATGTGTTATTAATACCGTTAAACAAACAGATGGATAGACATCTGGTGAGAAACAGAGCTGATGTTTAGGAGAATATGTACAAATAGAGATAGTCAAATGCTGAGAAATGTAATGGTTCCTGAAGTCCCAACAACAGACCAAGGATGAATAACATAGAATGTAAGATTACACAGATTTCTGCAAATTTATTTGAGTTACTTTCTTTCTGGGAGAGGTTTTGTAGGTACAAACTTTGGAGAATTGGATTTGGAGCATTATAAGCTGGAGTGTATATGGACTGTGGACGGAAGTGGCTAGATGGGCATTTTCTTTCACTGCACATGTTCTTACTCATGGTAGCCTGGAGGTGGGTCATCTGCCCACCCTCTTCACCACATTTGCGGCGTGATCCAAGGAAACCATTGAAGTGGCAAAGAGAAAATCCAAAATGGTTCCATTTTGCTTTCATTGTACTGTCCACGTGTTTACATTCATAAAAGGCTTGTAATTTGGCACACAGTACTGTGAACGCAAGACATAACAGACAGCCAGGCTAAGGGCTCATGTTCAGTACAGGTTGAACCTCCCTTATCCAGAACTCCCTTATCCAGAACCACCCCTCGTCCAGAACCATTTCCGGCCACCGGGTGGCGCATGCGCAGAACTCCGACATGAACAAATTGAAGTCCTTCCTCGCTGCCAACTCCCACAATCGCTGGCCTGACCCTGTGACCCATCACCCATCCCCCAACCCCCAAATGATCTCTCTGCTGCACTCCCAGCCCCAAGCCAACCAGCACTAATATCCCCTTGCGCAGTATCTGTATCATCCAATTTAACGTGACCACCCTTCGTCCGGAAAAATCCCTTATCCAGAACAGGTCAGGTCCCGAGGGTTCCAGATAAGGGAGGTTCAACCTGTACTAACTTCCAAATCCATCCCCCTCCCTAACATTCGATGAAGCTGAACCACACTGTTCGCAACCTTGGTGTTATATTTGACCCTGAAATGAGCTTTGTTCGCGGCATAACAAAGACGGCCTATTTCCATCTCCATAACATTGCCTATTTCCGCCCCTGTCTCAGCACATCCGCTGCTGAAACCCTCATCCATACCTTTGTTACCTCTCGACTTGACTATTCCAGTGCACTGCTGGCTGGCCTCCCACGTTCTACCCTATGCAAACTTGAGGTCATCCAAAATTCGGCTGCCCATGTCCTAACTCGCACCAAGTCCCGTTCACCCATCACCCCTGTGCTCGCTGACCTACATTGGCTCCCGGTTAAGCAAAGCCTCAATTTAAAAATTCTCATCCTTGATTTCAAATCCCTCCCTATCTCTGTAATCTCCTCCGGCCTCCTCACAAACCCCCAATAATTCTTCCTTCTTGAGCATCCCTGAATATAATCGCTCTACCATTGGTGGCCGTTCCTTCTGTTACATTGGCCCTAAGCTATGGAATTTCTTTCTTAAACCTCTGCGCCTCCCTACCTCTCTTTCCTCCTTTAAGACGCTCCTTAGAACCTACCTCACCTGTGCTAATTTCTCCTTATATGGCTCGGTGTCAAATTTTTTTGTCTTATAATACTTCTGTGAAGTGCCTTGGGACGTTTTACTACATTAAAGGTGCTATATAAATACAAGTTGTTGTTGTTAAGCAGATTTTGTCATGTATAGCGCAGCTCTGCAGTGAGACAGTTGCAGGTTTCTCATTGAGCACAGGCATGTTGCAGCAAATCTCACAATGCATCAGGGACTCTCCCAACACATTCAGTCCTGTACAATACACTTTACTGGTAATATGACTAGAAAGGCCAAAAAAGATCCCTGTAAATCTATTTGATGTACGATGGAGCCTACCTAAGGTCGTTATCTGATCCATGGTGTCAAGTGTTGTTGTTTGGGTAACATTTAATAATAACAGTGAGACATGTGTTTGGAGCAATACATCTCATAGCTTTTTATAATCACTGAAAAGGGCATCTTCAAACATATTGCAAACTCATGTCTAAATATCAGTTGTATAACACTGGAGTTGGTAATATTTAATCCCAATAATTTATGCTTGTGTACAAAAAAATTTAATATCATGTAAATGAATGCAAACAAATGCAGAAATGCTTTCAAGTCTTTCTTTTTCCACATGCGCGAAGGTCAGCAGTCAAAGCTTTGCTTCTGATTCACTAATATTGCCATAATGACCACCGTGCCGTTACATATCAAACAGTCGTTAAAACAAGACCAGAAAAGAGACTTTGGCGTAAAGGCCAACCTGTTGACATCACAGAAGCACAGACAGATCTCTCCGCGCATGGTGTGCACTGCAGGGACTATCTTTATTGCTTTCGTTCAGAAAAGGAAAAATGGGCTAGAAATTCATCAGCTGAGCACCACCCGTTAGCGCCCGCTCACCCTTACCGCCCGAACGCCGCGCTGTCAGTGCCTCCCGCGAACTTCAGTGAAGGTTTAGCGGCGGTGCTGACAGTTTGCGCTGCGCTCGCTAGCGCCACCCACATGGTGACATCATCGAGTGTGCAATGCCCCCGTAACGCCGTGGTCGTGAACTTGACTGCATTCGCTTGCCGTATGGCCTGGCGCTACTTGCAACAGGGAATCCAGGCGTCGTGGAAAAGCTGCCGGGACGATAGGTCCCAAGGGGGAGCAGGTGGGCAGTTAAAATGATTTTTTTTTCCCCCATTAATGCATCTCTCCTAAATGCTGGACACTGTTCTTTATAGCTGCCTTGGCTTTTCTTTAACTTTTCTTTAGCTTTAACCTTCCCTTTAGGCGCAAGAATGCCGGTTTCCGAGCGCAGAGCTTCCGCGGCGCTGTCATGATAGCGCCCCAGGAATCAGGGTCAGCGCCCTAAGCGGGGTGTGGAATGCTTCCCTCTTGGGGCGCTAAAAGTGAATATCCCGTTTGGAGGCGCTAAACATTGCCCAGCGCTAAAGTTAGCGACCAGCAGGTGTCACCCCCTCAAACCAGGCGATACTGAATGATTAGCCCACTACGTTTTAACTGCTAATTAACATTTATTAATATGCGGATTGGCACATTTTAACTCCATGTTGTGCTGATACCTGAAATGTCCAGAAATTGTTTTATAAATATGATGAACAGTAATCCAAGTGGAAGATGGGGCAGCTTACAAAGTTATTTGTTGTGTTTTTTTAAATCTGTTCATTCAATGTTTTCACACACTCTTAAACAAAATGCTTGGCATGTTTTGATATTACAACATTAAAAAAAAATAATCACTGTCAGGACCCCTTTTAAATAGTCACAGTGAATTAACAATTACATTTGTTATATACAGGCAACTCTTGATTATCCGGGTCCCTCGGGGATTGGGCTATGCCGCGTAAACGATTTCTCCGCTAGAGCGAGTTAACATTATAAAGTTAAAATTTCAATGAATAAATGCTGTGCAATCAGCTACACACAGTAACAAGGCGGTTAAGTATGGACATTACCAGCATGCATGCAGGTGGCCTCGAGGAGGAGATTGTCTAGCTCCAGGGTTCCGGAGCGTGATGCCTTCCCAGGCCGATAGGACTCCGACGTCAGCGGCGGCCGCGAGAGACAGCGGCTGCACCAGCGCGCACACACTCGGAATTTTAAATGCTGTTACAAGGGTTTCCCGCTGCATCCATGTGCGGATAATCGAGAGTTGCCTGTACATAAATGATTTGGACTCGGGAATTGGAAATACAACTTCAAAATTTGTGGATGACACCAAATTAGGGAGTATAGTTAATACTGAAGAAGACTGTGAGAAAATACACAAAGACATTAATAAACTCGCAGAATGGGCGTGTGATTAGCAAATTAATTTCAACATAGATAAGTGTGAGGTGATGCATTTTGGTGGAAAGAATAAGCATACCTCATACGCCTTGTAAAATAAGAATCTAAATGGGGTGGAGAAGCTAGGGGTACAGGCACACAAATCACTAAAAATAGCGACACAGGTTAAAAAGGCCATAAATAAGCAAACAAAGCACTGGGGCTCATTTCTAGAGTGATAGAACTGAAAAGCACAGTGGTTATGTTAAACAAGATGCACTGCAGCAACTCGCCAAGGCTTCTTCGGCAGCACCTCCCAAACCTGTGACCTCTACCAACCAGAAGGGCAAGGGCAGCAGGTGTATGGGAGCACCACCACCTCCATGTTCCCCTCCAAGTCACACACCATCCTGACATGGAAATATATCGCCCGTTCCTTCAGAGTCGTTGGGTCAAAATCCTGGCACTCCCTCCCTAACAGCACCTTCACCTCGCGGACTGCAGCAGTTCAAGACAACGGTTCACTGCCACCTTCTCACGGGCAACTAGGGGTGGCCAATAAACGCTGGCCTCGTTAAGGGGGTGCAAAGACCAATTGCATGCCAGTGGTGGGACTTCCGGGTGATAAAAGTCCTGGCCCCGGAACATTACTGCCCCGCATCGGAGCATGGGGCAATTTTGGCCCCTCGATTTTTAAACAAGGTGTCTTGATTAGCATATTTTAAATAACTATCGCTTAGAAATTAGGCCGTGCGAGATTAATGTTAAGTAATTTATATTGAGTGGTTTAATGACTCAATTAAAACAGCAAAGTGATGCGGTATATTTGCCACACATAGGCGTCCATGCATTAGGAGAAAGTAATTGCTAGGCTCATTTTCACAGCAACTTACTAATCATTTTAATGCGGCCCCCAATAACTGCCACTAAGAAGTGGGTTTCCTGTTGTAGATTTGTTATTTATCCTTAAATTTATGATTTCATTATAAGTAGCAGAGGAATTCTTCCTGCTAGATGGATAGTGCATGTTTTGAAAGTGTTTGAAAGTAAGCACAAAGGTAATTCATGATATCTGGAGGCAGAGCGAAGGTAAGCAACAGTTTAAGATCACTTTTGTGATGTGATTCGACCTTAAGCAAACCCTGCCAGAACATGCCATCCTTATAGGATTCTTACCTCATACAAGTAATCAAAGAGCTCTAATATCGTTAAAATGCTAGCACCAATAAACAAGCCCATCTGGCCGCCAATGTCACCTGCAAAGGAAAAAACACTGTCAGCAAAAATTATACCTCTGCACAAGAGAGGTTGCGGCTCCCACTTATACATAGCTACAAATATCTCAATAGTAACGCCCCCCTCACCCCTAATCATTGGTGGCTATATGCCTTGCCCAGAGTGCCCTGAACTTTCCAGATGAGGAACATTCCAAGTCCGATGGAACTGCAGTCGGCTTCAGTGCTGCTAAACTATGGAGGGGAAAAATGAGTCAGGGCCCCCAGAGCCCGGTGCTACCCAGTGACCCATGCTGGAAAGGTCGTACGCACAAATGTCAGGTGAAGACAGCATTAGGCTCAGCTGTGGTACTCTCCATATTTGATTAACTATCGACTACTGGCAACTTGAGTGGGCTTCTAGAGGGCTGATAGCAATAGGAGGTTGGCACCTTAGCAAATGCGATGGAGAGATTACACAAATTAGGGTTGTATTCCTTAGAATTTAGAAGGTTGAGGGGCGATCTGATCGAAGTTTTCAGGATAGTAAGGGGAGCAGATAGGGTAGACAGAGAGAAACTATTTCCGCTGGTTGGGGAGTCGAGGACTAGGGGCATAGTCGAAAAATTAGAGCCAGACCTTTCAGGAGTGAAATGAGGAAACACTTCGACACACAAAGGGTGGTAGAAGTTTGGAACTCTCTTCTACAAATGCCAATTGATGCTAGATCAATTGTTAATTTTAAATCAGAGGTTGATAGCTTTTTGTTAACCAACAATTTTAATGGATATGGGCTGAAGATGGGTTTATGGAGTTAGGTTGCAGATCAGCCATGATCTCATTGAATGGCGGAACAGACTCGAGGGGCTGAATGACTTGCTCCTGTTCCTATGTGCCTTCAGAGGAGGAGCAGAGAAAAATGATGGGGGCGGGGGGAAATTCTTAATACACAGGGGTTTATTCAAAATAATATTTCAATGCTAACTCCTTGCAAAAAGGTTCTTAACTTTTTTTTGTTCTACATATTTTTAATTTTAAACGATGCTATACAAAACAAAGATGCTGAACAGCAGTAAACCAGTAAAAAAATATGCCCGTGATCACCAACAGTGATGCACACAACACAGATGGACAGCAGCACAGCCATTGATGCTTTCAGTAATGACCTGAAGTCATGAAATACCTTGCTAGCTTGTGAACTGCACTGCACCTTCATTGCCTGTACTAATTCAAAGTTTGCTCTGCTTGCTGTACCAGCACAAGCTGCAAATCACAACATAAAAAAAATGCAAAGTGCCCCGAGTAAAAGTTCAAGTGATCATTAATATATTTAGTTATGTTGGTTTTGTCAATGTTAGTAACGATTGTAAAAGTAGCAATGCTCGAAATCCTTGGTAGTAATTTCAAGAATGATGCTGATTATCGCAAACATGGTGACAAGTATGGTTAGTAAGGTGAATAATGTGGGCAAGGTTAACTAAGTGTCAGTTGAGAGTGTGGCACCCTTGTCTCTGTGTCAGAAGGTTGTGGGTTCAAGTCCCACTCCAGGGACTAGAGCACAAATGTCTCGGCTAACTCTCTAGTGCAGTTTACTGTCGAGATGCTGTCTTTTGGATGAGATGTTAAACTAGGCCCCGTCTGCTCTCTCAAGTGGATGTAAAAGATCCCATGGCACTATTTCGACGATGACCAGGGGCGTTATCTCTGGTGTCCTGGCCAATATTTATCAATATTGTCAGACAGGAAGCAAAGAGTAGGAGTAAACGGGTACTTTTCAGAATGGCAGGCAGTGACTAGTGGAGTGCCGCAAGGTTCTGTGCTGGGGCCCCAGCTGTTTACATTGTACATTAATGATTTAGACGAGGGGATTAAATGCAGTATCTCCAAATTTGCGGATGATACTAAGTTGGGTGGCAGTGTGAGCTGCGAGGAGGATGCTATTAGGCTGCAGAGTGACTTGGATAGGTTAGGTGAGTGGGCAAATGCATGGCAGATGAAGTATAATGTGGATAAATGTGAGGTTATCCACTTTGGTGGTAAAAACAGAGAGACAGACTATTATCTGAATGGTGACAGATTAGGAAAAGGGAAGGTGCAACGAGACCTGGGTGTCATGGTACATCAGTCATTGAAGGTTGGCATGCAGGTACAGCAGGCGGTTAAGAAAGCAAATGGCATGTTGGCCTTCATAGCGAGGGGATTTGAATACAGGGGCAGGGAGGTGTTGCTACAGTTGTACAGGGCCTTGGTGAGGCCACACCTGGAGTATTGTGTACAGTTTTGGTCTCCTAACTTGAGGAAGGACATTCTTGCTATTGAGGGAGTGCAGCGAAGGTTCACCAGACTGATTCCCGGGATGGCGGGACTGACCTATCAAGAAAGATTGGATCAATTGGGATTGTATTCACTGGAGTTCAGAAGAATGAGAGGGGACCTCATAGAAACGTTTAAAATTCTGACGGGTTTAGACAGGTTAGATGCAGAAAGAATGTTCCCAATGTTGGGGAAGTCCAGAACCAGGGGTCACAGTCTGAGGATAAGGGGTAAGCCATTTAGGACCGAGATGAGGAGAAACTTCTTCACCCAGAGAGTGGTGAACCTGTGGAATTCTCTACCACAGAAAGTAGTTGAGGCCAATTCACTAAATATATTCAAAAGGGAGTTAGATGAAGTCCTTACTACTCGGGGGATCAAGGGTTATGGCGAGAAAGCAGGAAGGGGGTACTGAAGTTTCATGTTCAGCCATGAACTCATTGAATGGCGGTGCAGGCTAGAAGGGCTGAATGGCCTGCTCCTGCACCTATTTTCTATGTTTCTATGTTTCTAATCAACATAACTAAAACAGATTATCTGGTCATTATTATTGTGTTCCTAACACAGATGAGGCTGCACACAGGGAGGTTAAAGTAACAGTGACCTCAGTCTTTAATAAGACACTCCAGAGTGAGGAACAGGCCTTAGGGGCCGACTTATATACAGTGCTCCCAAGGGATGCTGGGATCCCTTGGGACTTCAGGGGATGAGCTCCCTGGTGGCGGAACATGGGAGTGCATGCTTTACAGATACACGACAATGATCACATTGCTGTTTGAGGGAGCTTGCTGTGTGCAATTTGGCTGCTGCGTTTGCTACATTACAACAGTGGCTGCACGCCAAAATTACTTAATTGGCTGTAAAGTGCTTTGAGACATCCGGTGGTTGTGAAAGGCACTATACAAATCCAAGTCTTCCTTTCTTTCTAAATGAATTAAGTTAGAAAGCCATGCAGTACACTTAACTAGATCATGTGTACTGATCTCCGTGTTCCCTTTTTATATTTGCAAAATTTGTGCAATTTAATAATTTTTATGCCAAAATATGTCTTGGATCTCGATAAAAGAACAGGAGGATGCTGGCAATCAAAGACTAACCAAATTCAGATCAGGGCCCTCAGACGGGTTGGGATAAGCTTGCAGCTTGGCGAGGCATACTCAATTGCACTTGAAAGAACCGGTGCTGTGCATCGTAAAATGGAGGCACTGTCGAATAAACTGATTTCTGAGCTAGACAAAATTATGTCCGTAATTATTCACATGAATGAGCAACATGACAGCTAACGGCTTCAACATGATTCAGGCACAGCGGATGTGCCTGTTTTCAACAATTAAATGAAAGATTGGTGTTTAAATCAGCCATGGTTCCAAGAAGCAATTTGGAGATATCTTACGGAGAGAACTGCCAAATTGTACGACATCTGAGGTCCGATTTTGTGTGACACTGCCAGTGGTGTGGAGCCACTGCAGATCTCACTGAGAAACAACCAATGGCAGCTGTGGGCCATGGGCATTTGACGTCCCTTGCCATGCCGCTTTAGCACAATGAAAAGGTTGAAAAGAGCTTGGAAAATACCTCCCAGTCTGCTTTCCCATCTTAGGTTTGGACCATCCTTGATGGACCCCACGATAACTTCGTGCAATAACAAGGAGCATACTTTTTGCATTTTTCTAGATACCAGACAACATACTCCTCGTTTCCAGGCAGGTATTAAGGACAGGAGTGACTGCATGGCCTCAGTTGGCAACCTCCTTGCAACTATATGGGATGGATTTGCCAGTCTTCTGCGCTCCGTTTTCGCCCCGGAGCGGCGACAAGGAGGTCTTCTGGGCAGGCGGTCAGCCTCCAGCGCCCCGCAGCGATCCTTGGGTCCGGTTTTGTGGCAGCGCTGAGCTGCACCGGTGTGCAACGCCCCTGGTTGCAACACCGGCACGAGTTTGAGCTCCTGCCCGACCCGTCCGCCCGGGAAATCAGGGCGGTCCAGCCATGCCATCGGCGAAGAAGTGAGTAATGGACTCCTAAGCTAAGTGTGATTGCTTTTTCTTTTAATTTTTTTTTAGTGATTTATGTTGTGGTGGCATGGGCAATGTTTTTGGAATGTTTTTGTGTGGTTTTATTTAGGTTTCTCCCCCCATCCCGCTCCCCCCCCCCCCCCCCCGACCCGTCTCTCGGAGCGCTCCCGGCCTGGCTCTTTAGCTCGGGTGTTTCCCATCCTTATGCCATGAGAGGTGTACAATGCCTCCTTTAGTGCTGCGCCCCCTGATGCCCAAACTTATCTACTAAAGCGCAAACTATTCCCCACCGTTAACTTTCCCGCCCCGCCACCATTATCGCCCAAAAACATAAAAACCTAAAATCCAGTCCTATATACCTTTACTGTTGGATAGTCATCACTCCTAAACAACAGCTTCCTCTTTAGGTGATTCTCCCACAGCAGGACATCCACCTCTTCAATGTCAAAGCAAGCAGTGTTACCCATATATCTCAGCTGTGGCATTGTCTATTACTCCACTTTTCTATTTCTACCACAACTTCCCCTTTAACAGCAAGCTGCAGCCCTTTAACAGCTGCTGCTTTGAAGGAATTCTGGTCCCCAGCGACACCTGCTACAGGTCAAGCTCTCTGAGCAAGCCTTTCCTGCATTGGTAGTCTAATTAAATTCGGGGGAAGGATTGAAAAACTGCAGGTATAGGCATGTCTATGTATTAAGACAAGTCAAGACCATTTTCCACATTATCGAAACACTGGGGCACTATGACAGATTGGGGGTCGTTGCAGATACTCCCTAAGAGCAACTGAGGTCTGTCTCAGGGGATTCAGAATTGCCTGAGCATCTAAAAGGAAAATAAAAGCATCTCAGATGAATTCTGAAGCTGGTGGTTGAGATGGCAGGAACGTGAGTGGGAGATTCTTGGCAGCCCTTTTCTTCCTCGTATGATGAAAGCTGAAGTTTCATCCAACTTTGGCAGAAAGAAAAGCAAACTCTTTCAGTTAGTTACACAGGATTCTGTGGAATGCAGAATCAAATGCCTTCTTATGGATTGGAGTGTGGTTACCACATACTGGATGAAATTTCAAGCAACTGACAGCATAGGTTAAGTCAGCATGTGAAATACACATCATTGAGCCAAAGCAGGCTTTGTTCTGTCCTTTACAAATGAGAGATATTTGAAGCTTTCAAAGATTAAAGAGCTTTTGAACAAGGATAATTCGGGGCATGTGAAACATTTAACCCTGTAGCAATGATATACGAGGAGAAGCAATTTTCTCAGATATTGAGCTGTATTTTGCATCAACCTTTCGACTTCAATGTCGGGGCATGATTAGGAAGTTTGCAGATGATACAAAAATTGGCCGTGTGGTTGATAGTGAGGAATAAAGCTGTAGATTGCAGGAAGATGTCAATGGACTGGTCAGGTGGGCAGAAAAGTGACAAATGGAATTCACTCCAGAGAAGTGTGAGGTAATGCATTTGGGGAGGGCTAACAATGCAAGGGAATACCTATTAAATGGTAGGACACTGAGAAGTGTAGAGAAACAGAGGGACCTTGGAGTGCATGTCCACAGATCCGTGAAGATTGCAGGACAGGTAGATAAGGTGGTTAAGAAGGCATACAGGATACTTTCCTTTATTAGCCGAGGCATTGAATATAAGAGCAGGGAGGTTATGCTTGAACTGTATAAAACACTGGTTAGGCCACAGCTGGAGTACTGCGTACAGTTCTGGTCATCACATTACAGGAAAGATGTGATTGCACTGGAGAGGATACAGAGGAGATTTACAAGGATGTTCCAGGACTGGAGAATTTTAGCTATGAGGAAAGATTGGATAGACTGAATAGAATATATTAGGAAGGCTAATGGGACATGATGTATATCTCATTTTGTTGTTTTCTTTGGAACAGAGGAGGCTGAGGGGAGATTTAATTGAAGTGTATAAAATTATGACGGGCCTAGATAGAGTGCAGAGGAAGGACCTATTTTCCTTAGCAGAGAGGTCAATAACCAGGAGGCATAGATGAAAAGTAATTGGTAGCAGGATTAGAGGGGAGTTGAGGAGACCTTTTTTCAACCAGAGGGTGGTGTGGATCTGGAACTCACTGCCAAAAGGATGGTAGAGGCAGAAACCCTCTTTGTATTTAAAAAGTACTTGGATAGGCACTTGAAGTGCCTTAACCTACAGGGCTACGGACCAAGAGCTGGAAAGTGGGATTGGGCTGGATAGCACATTTTAAGCCAGCACAGACATGATGGGCCGAATGGCCTCTTTCTGTGCCATAATGCTCTATGATTCTAAATCACCACTTCATTTATGTGTTCTCTGATAAGTTGCGACTTGTGGAAAACCATTAGAATTTGTTTGAGTTTACTGATGGCTTCAGATGGACACAGGTTGGATTAACCTTGATACTTTACTCATTGTGCGAAGGCATCCATCAACATTTCCCCCTCAGTAGTGCAGTGGAGACCACAATGCAGTCGCTAACCTATTGATTATAAAGAAACAAACTCTCAATTATATAGGGCCTTCCATGTCCTCGGAATATCTCAGAGTGATTTAGAACCAATTAAGTACCTTTGAAGTCTGGTCAGCATTGTTATGTAGGCAAATACTGCGGCCAATTTGCGCAAAGCAAGGCCCCACAATCAGATGTGATAAATGATGATTTCATCTGTTTTAGTGGTGTTGATTAAGGAATGGTTGCTGGTTAGAACACTGGGAAAACTTCCTAATCTCCTTCAAATAGTCCCAGAGAATATTTAACATCTATCTGAACAAGCAGATGGAGCCAGTCCCAATTTAACATCTCATCAGACGACCTCAGTGATGACATATGCTGTGGTGCCTCTTGCAATAAATGCCACTTGAATCTCCTTTGCTCCATCCTTTGGTACTCCTCCTCCTCTGTGATATTGGCACCCAAGGGAATGGCATACTGAGAGCTCCCGACTGTGGTTAGAACGTCTGAAAATCTTCCAGTGGTCTGACCCTGTGAGAAGCAGTCAGAGGCAAGCCTAGGTATGTACATGCAGAATGCTTAAAAAAAATCTTTAAAAGTATTTGCCAGATGTAGAAATCTCCAGTCTTTGCTGTGTTAAATACTCCTCAAATTTACCCGTGCCATCCGATCCTGGCAACCACTGCATCTGATATATCTTAGCCTAGCCTACCCAGAGTGCATTAGCAATGTAAGCTCAGGAAACTTGCCACTGCTTTGCCAACGTGCTTCACTTTGACCCATGCGAATGAGGTCAGTGGGCGGTGCCTGATTGTGGGGAGGCTCAAACGTTATGAGGAAACTCAGAGAAGAGTTTTTGTATCGGCGGAAATTGGACAGTAACAGCTTCCACCCAAATTTCTCGCCCCCATGGAATATTTATTTTGTAATGGAGTCAGAATTGGCCATATTGAGAGACAATGCTAAATTGTTCGTGCCATCTTCAAAAAGAAAAGTACATCAATATAGACTTTTGCTGGCGAAAGGGCTAATCCAAACTCTGTGCTTTGCTGCTTCTCAGTGGTCTGTTGGTGCTTTCTAATATCACTTTACCACAAGTTGCTCTAATGCTGCAGGCAAAGAGTAATGTTCTGTGACGGGATTGTATTTATAGCTCGCTAAAAGAGATGGAAGGTGGCCTACGTTGGCTAGGAAGGGCCAATTGCACCTTTTAAGTTGGCACTAATGGGCTCTCAGCACAGCTCATTAAATTGGATCACTCACCAAGTAAACCTGCAACCTCGTATGCTTTCTTCTGCTCAATAGTTTCATAGTTCAGGGCTTCAAAGAATACGTCCAGCACTAAAATATTCTCCCTGCAACAGCAAACAAAAAATACAAAAAGCAAATGAAATGTTTGTTGTGCGAAGGCGTTTGTGTGAGTACACAAGTGTGTCTGTAAATGTCCGGATAAGAATGTCATTGTGAATGCATGAGTACGTGCACATGTATTTAGGTGTGAATGCATTTTGTGTTGGTGCACAGGCTGGTCAATGCTTGAAAATAAAGTGAATCCTATTTGTAACAAAATGTATCTGGATCACATTTCTGATACAGTCCTGTGCCAAACTGCATCACATAACTTGCGTTAGACTGTGCAGCACAAGCGTGCAAGTGTAAATAAGCCAACTGTAAAATGCCTTTGTCAGTGCCTCTGTAATTCTTTTCCATTCATTCCCACAGTGGATGAACTGGTAATGTGTAGTGTGATTGTTAAACCTTTGTTAATAAACCAACTAGTTCTTAATAGCAATGTGTTGCTATGAATTTGTAAGCAAAGAACCCATAAAGCAAATACATTACACCCACCAATTCTGTTAGTGTCGTCCAGACACATCAATTAAAAGGGGCATTATATAACAGAAATGGCCAATTGAAAGATATTTCCTCAAGTGAGTAGGAGACGCATTTATTCTATTTGGGCGAGGTAACAGTCCACTTGGAGCTACTTTTTTTGCAAGTCGCCAACGATTAAAAATATCTGAAATAGCTATATTGGTTCTCCTAATCAGTAACTGGCACCAACAAAAATTGGTGCTAATTTCTCTGTGGTGACAACGCTAAAAAAGCCTGCTGGCGCTACCCATTTGGGGCAATGTACTAATCAAGTGTCTTCATACTGAATTTCATTGTCCACGACTGTCCTGTCAGCATCATAGTCATCAAGGTCACTGGTCTTCACGGAAAACCAGATCGAATCGCAAACCCCCAAATCCTGGAAAAGATCCTGGAATCTCATGCAACATAAACATAATGTGACTTAGTCACCATAAGCATTGGCACTAATTCAAAGTAGTCAGCCCTGTGTAGGAAACTCCACTCTAACCAGTTTATTTAAGTTTTGGCAAAGTAACATGAGAATCGTATATTGTTCGAGTAGTGCAGGTGCAACGCCCCAAATCCAGAACTCCAAAAACCGGAATTGTCCAAACAACTGACATTTTGGCAGAGCTGATGGAGTCGTCCTGAATCTGGAATTATTGTCCGAAAACTGG
The DNA here is from genome assembly GCF_044704955.1 of Pristiophorus japonicus. NCBI lineage: Eukaryota > Metazoa > Chordata > Chondrichthyes > Pristiophoridae > Pristiophorus > Pristiophorus japonicus. The sequence goes on from NC_091997.1 coordinate 19,910,227, forward strand.
ACATTTTTGAGACAAAACCCAAAATCCGGCACGGATTTGGTCGAGGATTCCGGATTTCAGACAAGAAAACCAAGTCTGAAATCCGGAATGCTTGACTGAATCCGTGTCGGATTTCGGGTTTTGCCGGATTTCAGACCTCGCCGCTCAAAAGCCGGCACAGATTCGCTCGAGGATTCCCGGATTTCAGACTATTGACTTTCTTGTCTGAAATCCGGAAAAAACCCAAAAACCAGAATGGATTAAGTCCCGAGGATTCCGGATTTCAGACATTGTACCTGTATACTCTATGTAATACCATGTGGGATCACAGCGCCTCCTCCACACCTAAAGTAAAAAACTTTTGGGGCATTATTCACAATGGGAGCAGGCATCCTCCTTTTGCTATTTGTAATGGAGCTGAACTTGCGGCTCCTACGGGCATGTACGAAGTGCAGAGGTGCCCGTCGGGGCTGCGCAAGTTCTGGGTTTAAGCATGCGAGGCGCGTGCACCTAAACTGGAACTTGTGATCTTTCAAGAATCCTCCTGACCGATCGCACGCATCCGGAGGAAAAGAGCCTACGCGGGCGGAGAGTTGGGCTATTTGCCCAACTTCTACCCAGCAAATGCCTTTGAAATTCTTACCCCTGGTAAAAGCAACCATTAGGCCTGCTTTTACCAGCGAAGGAGTTTTAAAAAAAAAGAAAAATAAAATGTTATCACTCATTTATATATTAAAAATTCTTTCCATTCAGGGAAATTTATTTTTAGCCCTGTTAAAACATTTTTAAAAATTCAAAAAAATTTATATTTGTATAAAATATTTAATTAAATTGCTTTTTAATTAATTTTAAATATGTAATGTGTTTCTTAAAATGTATTTAATGTGTGTGTGTGTGTTTTTGGGGGTATTCCCATTCATACCTATGGCAGCCCCGTAGAAACAGAACTCAGCATAAGTATGAATGGGAATACTTGGATTGGTTGGGCCGGCCCATGTGATCCCAGGGACGCGTATATAGCCCATACGCTCCTCGAATGCGTGGGTCTCTATGCAGGCCTTCGCATAGAGACCCAGGACAACAAGTCTCCGAACCTCCGGGACCACCAGGTACTCTTGTAGATATTTTTGCGGTCGGAGGCATCCGTCCGCGGGAAGCTTTCGACTACAAATTCTGGGCCAATATAATTGCAAACATCAGTATAAAAATTTATGTAGAATTCAGCTTCACATAGTAAACAAATTAAATTTTCCTCCCCACCAACCCCCAACTCGCATGTCTCACAAATATTTCAATTCCTGCACATTTTCTTCTAATCCCCTGTCTATTGAGATCTGTCAACCACACATTCAGCAGCTGTGGTGTCAATGCATTCTGTTCTGCTAGCTGTGGTAATGGAAGCAGTCCAATTCTGCATTGATAGTCAGAAGGGCAATGACCATCCAACAACAGTATCAAGGTGGATATTATAGCATCCCTGTCCATCGAGCCATCTCTTCCATCAGTTCATTGACTGGCAGAACTTTGTCCTTTCGAGACCTTGGTTCAAATTGAGCCAAACAAGCATTTGGGGGTAGGATTTTTTCCTTGTGTTATTCCACATTCTACTATTACACATTTCAAAATGACTTGGGGGTAGTAGAGCTCATTAAAATTTAACTCATCACTTTCATTTCATTACTGAGTATCCAAGCCGTTCTGTAAAACCCATCCAAGGCTTGTCTCCAATAAACTACTGCAAATCCTGCAAATAAGATCCTGAAAATCCCCTGGAAGGACAGACGCACCAACGTCAGTGTTCTCGACCAGGCCAACATCCCCAGCATCGAAGCACTGACCACACTTGACCAGCTCTGTTGGATGGGCCACAATGTCTGCCTGCCCAACACGAAACTCCTAAAGCAAGCGCTCTACTCGGAACTCCTACACGGCAAGCGAGACCCAGGTGGGCAGAGGAAACGTTTCAAGGACACCTTCAAAGCCTCCTTGATAAAAGTGCAACATCCCCACCGACACCTGGGAGTCCCTGGCTAAAAACCGCCCTAAGTGGAGGAAGAGCATCCGAGAGGGCGCTCAGCACCTCGAGTCTCATCGCCGAGAGCATGCAGAAAACAAGCGCAGGCAGCAGAAGGAGTGTGTGACAACCCAGACTCCCCACCCACCCTTTCCTTCAACGACTGTCTGTCCCACCTGTGACAGAGACTGTAATTCCCGTATTGGACTGTTCAGTCACCTGAGAACTCACTTTTAGAGTGGAAGCAAGTCTTCCTCGATTTCGAGGGACTGCTTATGATGACGATGATATATTTCTATTTTCGCACATGAGCAGACATTGCCATTTATCCAAACTACCAATTATTCAAATGCGATTAGTATCTTTCATTACTTTGCACTCTACCGTATATCACTGCTTCCCACATGGTATTTTTCAACTCTCTGATAGAATGGAGTCAGTAGTGCTTTAGATGATCTCCTTCGACATCTGGGACCTGGGTCTAGCCAAGGGATGAAGGTCTTCTCTGCTTGATAGTGTCGTGCCACAGACTGGTTGGCACATTGGGTTAAGCAACCTCTGTTCAAATCAATCAAAGATAGTGCTGATGAAGGTTTAAAGAGGACTAGGTTAGGAGAGGGGGGTTATTTGCCTCATCATGAAATATATTTGACAATAGATATTGGGGGGGGGGGGGGAAATTCATGTGCACCAACAGAATTGCCGGTGTGGTATCATTGGCATCTCGCTGCTGAAAATGGCCGTAGCGATGCCATAGAAAAATCTGCACTGGGGGTTGGCGATGTGGAGCGCAGCGTTAACTTACCGTGCAACGCCCTCCTGGTGGCATTAATGGAGGCCTCCAACCCCAAGTTCCCGTCCACAGTCGGCGTTACAGCTTCTTACAGCCTGTGAGAGTGAGGCCGTGGAGTTCGCAGGGCATTATGGGCAATTAAAGGGGCTATAAATTAAAGGGGCAATGCATTAAAAAACTAATAAAAATTACAATGCAGTGAAAAAAAATGCAGCTTTCAACCCTTACTGCCTTAAAGACAAAACATTAATATTAAAAAGAAGTCCAAAAGGAGTCGTCAGCACTTAAAGCTGAATTCCCTTCCGAACCTCAAAAAATAGGCAAAGTGCTTCAGCTCCAACAGAAACATTTCAGCAGGCCAGGGAAGGGGCACCCAGGGTCCCTCACACAGCACTCCAGCTATCTGCAGTGTTGACCCCCTCCACAGGGGCCAGGAGGACCTCCAGAAAGAAGGATGTTGGACCAGATCATTGAGGCTGTCATTGCCAGCAGTGCCCAAGGAAGCTTCATGATCTCAGACCACTGGTCAAGGTCAGTGAATGCATCTTCAAAAGCCGTCCCCTGCCAACTGCATCACTAGCCTCACATATTTCTCAATGCAACTCCCCCCATCCCCCACCCCCAATCACTCACCGACCAACAATCTGCACCAATGACGAGTCACATCTCCCATTCTGGCCTCACCTCACCCCCTTGGAGGAGACGGTGCAGGCCATTCTTAGCAGGGGCATGGCTGAACTCTTGGCCAGCGGTGGGGCTGAAAGGATACAAAATGCTGGTATCCTCATACAATAGCCTCCTTCTGGCATGCACCTCTTGCTTTCCTGACCTCCCATCACCACAACTGCACCCTTGCACCTTCCTCATTTCACACACCCAAGAAATGGCAGCGGCCCAGCCAATGACTGGCCACGAAGAGGGAGAGGAGAGTGAAGAAGAAGACGATAACACTTCTAGCCACCAGCTCAAGATCGACCAGCAAGGCCATTTGCAGTGTCCCCCACTGAAAGTCAGCAACCTTGCTGCAGGCAGTCAGTAGGGGAGGCAAAGGCACACAAAAGACAGTCACAAAGAGAATGCGTAAGGGTGTGAGTTGATTTCTTGATATCATATTGCATGGATAGACGTATATAGTTGAATTGCAAAGTTTGCTTTGTGGTGGCATTTATTTCAGCACTGTGGCCAAGAGGATGCTGTGATGGTCAGTAACAGAGGGAAGGTAAGGTGTAGGACTAATGTTGAAAGGAGATTTGGGGTTGTGGTCACTGGGATTGCAGGCAGATGATTCCATCCTGGATATCCCGGCCATAAAGGGGGTGTGTGTGACGCTTCCTTTCATCAGCTTCCTCCTCTTCTTCATCTTCCTCTTCTGTGTTTTCCTCTTCCCTCTACGAGTGGATGAACATAAGAACATAAGAAATAGGAGAGGAGTAGGCCATTTGGCCCCTCGAGCCTGCTCCGCCATTTAATAAGATCATGGCTGATCTGATCATGGACCGCTCCCCATAACCCTTTACTCCCTTATCGCTCAAAAATCTGTCTATCTCCACCTTAAATATATTCAATGACCCAGCCTCCATAGCTCTCTGGGGCAGAGAATTCCATAGATTTGAAGAAATTCCTTCTCGTCTCAGTTTTAAATGGGCGGCCCCTTATTCTGAGACTATGTCCCCTAGTTTTAGTTTTCCCTATGATTGGAAATATCCTCTCTGCATCCACCTTGTTGAGCCCCCTCATTATCTTATAAGTTTCAATAAGATCATCTCTCATTCTTCTGAACTCCAATGAGTATAGGCCCAACCTACTTAACCTATCTTCATAAGTCAACCCCTCATCTCCGGAATCAACCTAGTGAACCTTCTCTGAACATCCTCCAATGCAAGTATATTCAAGTCATTAATATAGATTGTAAATAGTTGAGGCCCCAGCACTGATCCCTGTGGCACCCCAGTAGTTACTGTTTGTCCACCGGAAAATGACCTATTTATCCCAACTCTGTTTTCTGTTAGTTAGCCAATCCTCTATCCATGCTACTATATTATCTTCAACTCTGTGAATGTAAATCTTAAATGACAGATAAAATGCTGGAAATACTCAGCAGGTCAGGCAGCATTTTGACCTGAGACGTGAACTCTGTTTCTCTCTCCACAGATGTTGCCTGATCTGCTGAGTATTTGCAGTATTTTCTGTTTTCTCAGAGGTCCCTTTACCATTCAAGGCCTTGTATGCATTCAGCAGTAATCTCTACACACTTAAAAAGCTTTTAACACCTATTGTAACAAACCACTACTTCAATAAAATAAAAAAAACAGTTCAAAAGCTTAAATGCAAACTTACCTGAAAGATGTATGTGTCTCTTTAAGACAGCGCCTCTGACAGTCTCTTTACAGGTTGTGTCTTCCTGGTGTGGTAACGACCCAGCGATGAACTCAATGCGAGGGTCGAAGGTGGCCGTGGTGACATGAAGTCGGCATTGCATGCTGACTGACGTCGCCAATCCACCAATGGTTTTTGCAGGATGATATACAAGAACATAAGAATTAAGAGTAGGAGTAGGCCATATAGCCCCTCGAGCCTACTCCGCAATTCAGTAAGATCACGGCTGATCATCGTCCTCAACTCTACTTTCCTGCCCGATCTCCATATCCCTTGATTCCCCTAGAGTCCAAAAATATATCAATAATCAGCCTTGAATACCTGTTACCGGCAGCACTACCGGGACGATGAAAATAGAGGACGCCACGGGACCCAACACCCATTGGCGAAAGAACGGCATTTCGCCATTTTCTGACGGCAACGGGTGGCATAAAGCCCCCGAATTTTTCGCCCCGTATGGAGTCTTCAGAAATTGTCAGAGCTGTGGTAATTTACGTATCGATGTGTCTAAATTAGGAGGGCTGCATACAGTCCGCACCTTCTCCCCCGCACCCCCCCCCCTCTCCCCACTCCCCCACCCCCCCACCAGACTTTCTGAGGCCAATACAAATGAGGCAAAACCCTCGCAGAATCGTTTTCTGGTGCAAATTCCGCCCTCAATGGAAAATCCGCCTGAATAATGCCAGTGGGCCTGATGGGGCTTTCATGTCACACATTGGAGCCATCATGACAAATGAAGCTTTGCACTTTGAAATACTGACATTGCTTATGTACTGTCATCTGTTCTAAATGGTTCGAGTAGCTGTATTCCCTCTGCAGATGTGCATCTGCAGATGTGTGAAAGAGCCCCAAAAAGAATCAGTAGAAAACAAGTTAATACGAGCAGAAAAAAGGCCAATATAACAGTGGGAATTCTGAAAAGGCTGTACCACAATTCAGCTCTACAGGGAGGATTTGAATAGAAGTCTTCAATGTTAAACTATTTATTGAAGTAAACCTATTAGTAAGCATTTAGTACTGTTGGAGAAATACACAAAGGAGAAGAAAACGCATAAATTAATTGATTATTCTACAGCCATTTTATTAGTCAATGCTGTGAAAACCTCAAACCTAAATAGATGGGATAGCCTGCTCTTCGGATATTCTGGATGAGAAGCCATTATAATTAATTTCCCTCAGAAAAGATCTGAGGGGGCACGTATTATTGTATTTTTTGTTCTAGCAACAATTATACATACAAGAAACTGGGAGGCAAAATATAAATTTTTAAAGCGGTGTTTGAAATTGAAGCAGAAATAATTTGCTTAAACAGGGAGCTGTAACGTGCCTTGTGTCGCTTAGTTTTCTGTAGTACACATTAGATAAATGTATGTTCTTATATTATATATGTGACTTTTAGTTCCTTGAGAAAGTGACTATTTTATGAATATGAAAAGCTGTGCGTTTGGTATTCCAGGTGGCACTGCTGACATGCCCTCGATAAAAGCGTCTGCTGACTGAATAAAAGCAATTGTTTGAACCAAACCCAGTTGAACCTCGGCTGACAGAAGTGATGGAGAGAGAAGCGGAGAGACAAAAGTGTCTGTGTACTAAAAATAAAATCAAAGAGCTGCCAAAATACAGCACAAAAAGCTGGAAATTCGGTTGAAGGTTTTTTAAGGCGCTAATGTCGGGCGGTCGCTAAACTTAGCGCCGGAAAATGGTTTGTGACGGCAGCCAAGGAATTCAGTGGTTGCGCCCTGAGAGTGGGGCGGAGCGTTAAGGGAAGCGTTCCACACTTCTCTTAGGGCGCTAGGTCGGGTGCGCGACTGAATATTCCCGTGCTGAAGAGCCGGCTTCAGAGCACCCTAAGGGAGGCCTCCCTGCAAAAAAAAAAAGAATCGGAACAAAAAACACAAATTCCATTCCCTATACATTACTCACCCCAAATAAAGTTAAATCGTAAAACAAAAATCAATCACACTTACCTCATTCCTTCCCATAGCGCCCCGGGACAGCTCTGCACGGCACTAGGGGGCGCTACGGGTGCAGCACAACCAAATGTTGCATCCGTGTTGTTACCGGGGGCGTTGCACACCAGCACGACGCTCCCGGGCGAAACTCCTTAGTGCCACCGGTACCAGCACACTGAATTTGCCGAATAGCGTGAATGCTGGTGCCCTGTAGCCCCCCCTAGCAAGTGCGCTATCCAACCGAATTTCTCCCCTAAAGTACCAGTGCAGAAGGGTTAATGTCCACTTTTGTCGTGTCTCCTCCCCTCTGTCACACTGGGAAGTCATTCCATTTTTCCGTGAGTTGAACGCGATAGTGCTCCAAAACACGCCATTGTAAGTTTCTCTATTCTGACTGACACTTTTTTACTTTGCAGTGATCTCTCAGACAGTGGCCCTGCCATCTCTATTCTCGGGTCATTATTCATTTTCAACATATTCAGCTTTCTGCAGGCTAAGTAACTGTAACAATTGAAAGCAAACTGGCTAAACACTTGAAATTTATGAGTTTGGTAGAGACAAATGGCTGATTTGAATGTCAGATTAGCAACCTGACCTCCTTTAAGAAATCTCAATAAATTTAGCTCTTGACGCAATAAATCTGGAAAGATTAGAATCATAGGCCCCGATATTGATGGCCTTACCGCCCACTGCCGCCGACTGCCACCGGGTTTTGCCGCCGGTCTCCCCTCTGTGCCTGTTTCCACTTGGGCTGGAGCGGGCGGGAGGGGAGTACCGCCGGGAACTGCCCGCTGATGGTTACTGGCAGCCAAGTAGCACAAGTGGCCTCCTGCTTGCCGAGCTGCCAGATTGATGTGGGCGGGAGTCGGCACCAGCAGGGGGAAGGACCTCTGCATGAAGGCTGTTCTAACCCCGACGGTAGGTCTGAAGAACGTAAAATAAAGGTTCGTGAACATATTTACATTTTTTTTTTAAACAGCGACTTATCTGGATGGGGTCCCCTGAAGGTGTTCCATTGCTGTTTTTTTTTGTAATGATTTTTATTTTTAGCTCTTTCACCCTCCCTAAGCCACGACTCCATCCTTGGTGTCACTTGGGCGGCAAGAGTCTTTGCCGCCGAGGTTGAGAGCTCCCGCCTGCTGCCTCCCAGATTGACGGCGTAAGCCGTTGTTTTGCCACCAGGCAGTACTGCCACCACTTTTAGTGGAATCTTCCTGGCAAGGTACCGTCCGGTCCCTCGGCGGCCATCGGTGCTCTTTTGGGCGGCACTTGAGCGGCACTTGGGTTTCACCGATTTTGGGCCCATAGAATGGTTACAGCGTAGAAGGAGATCATTCATCCCATCGAGCCCGTGCCGGCTCCCTGCAAGAGCACTTTAGCCTGTACCACTCCCCCACCCTTTCCCCGTAGCCCTGAAATTTTTTCTCCTTCAGGTACTTATCCAATTCCCTCTTGACAGCCACGATTGAATCTTTCTCCCCACCCTTTCAGGCAGTGTATTCCAGATCCTAACCACTCGCTATTTAAGAAAGTTTTTTCCTCATGTTGCCTTTGGTTCTTCTGCCAATCACCTTAAATCTGCATCCTCTGGTTCTCGACAGTTTCTCTCTATCCACTCTGTCTAGACAGCTCATGATTTTGAAAACCTTTATCAAATCTCCTCTCAACCTTCTCTAGGGAGAAAAACCCAAGCTTCTCCAGTCTCTCCATGTAACTAAAGTCCCTCAACCCTCAAAACATTCTTGTATATCTTTTCTGCACCCTCTCCGAAGCCTTCACATCTTTCCTAAAGTGCAGTGCCCAGAATTGGACAGAATATTCCAGTTCAGGCCGAACCAGTGTTTTATAAAGGTTTATCATAACTTTCTTGCTTTTGTACTCTATGCCTCTATTTGTGAAGCTCAGGATCCCGTATGCTCTTTTAACCGCTCTTTCAACCTGCCCTGCCACCTTCAAAGATATTTTCACATATAATTCCAGGTCTCTCTGTTCATGCACCCCCTTTAGAATCGTACCCTTTAGTTTATATTGCCTTTCCTCGTTCTTCCCACCAAAATGCATCAATTTGCAATTTCACCTGCCGCATGTCTGCCCATTCCAGCAGCCTGTCTATATCCTCTGTGAAGTCTATCACTATCCTCATCACTGATTACGACACTTCAACGTTTTGTGTCATCTGCAAATTTTGAAATTGTGCCCTGTACACCCAAGACCAAGTCATTAATATAGATCAAGAAAAGCTACCTCCTCTTTCACTATGACTTTAGAGGATCTTCTTCTTTGGTAAAGACAAATGCAAAATTCTGATTTATTACCTCAGCCCCATGCCCTCTGCCGCCATGCATAGGTCTCCATTTTGGTCCCTAATCGGCCCCACCCCTCCTCTTAATACCCGTTTACTATTTATATGCCTTTAGAAGTCTTTTGGATTCCCTTTTATGTTAGCTGCTGATCTATTCTCATACTCTCTCTTTGCCCCACTTATTTCTTTTTTCACTTCCCCTCTGAACTTTCTATGTTCAGCCTGGTTCTCACTTGTATTCTCAACCGGTCATCTGTCATACATATATTATAAATATAGATCAAAATTGGTTGAACTCACTTGACTTCTATTTGAACAATTTACAAAAGCAGAAGAGGACCAGAGGTTAACTCAACATAAGCAGTGGTAGATAACAAAGAATAGAGTCAAAGGAAAAGGAATTCAATTTGGTTGAGCAGTATGATTTAACAAGCAACAGATAAAAATATGTACCTAAATAGAACTATATCTCTTTCCTCTGTGAAGCATCTGTGGGCATTTTTTATGTTAACATCATCTAAATCTGTGTTAAAGCAAAGTAGGGGCAGGAGGTTCCTAGTATATGTGTTAGGAAAAGCTATGCATGGTTAAAGTTAGAGTGGCAGGAGTATAAATGAGTGCTTCCTGCACTGTGAAATTGGTCTCTTCTCATGTTGGGCAATAAGATCATTTCACCATGTGGGTAGGCTGACTAGGCCTAGTATTCTCATGCAATAGACCAAAATCAGAGCAAACAAAGAATGAGAAGGAAACAGATCTGTTCGAAAGGCAGGTGGGTTTCTGAAAATGGGCAAACTATAACAATAGGCATCCTATAACAATTACACAACGTTCTAAGTGCTGGGCTCGACACCGAGGGGAAGCTGTCAACTGGCACAGTGGGCAAAGCAAGGTGAGGGTGAGAGAGAGAGAATGAAAATACTGGTATCTAATTAATAGATCATTAACCAGTTACAAATGTATTAAATCTGACACATGTATGCAGCAGAGCAACATTTGATGGATATGTACCTTGTCCAGTGAGAATGAAAATACTGCTATCTAATTAATAGATCATTAACCAGTTGGCAATGTATTGTGGAAGTATTTGCAGGTAAATGACACCAGTTCCAATCAGTGTGACCAGTATATTTCTTCTCAGTTTGGGCAAATATAACAGTTTTATTTTTTCTGCATTTTCCTTAGTGGGTCATTACTCTTATTGGGAGGCAGGGATACAGGGAGATTAATGTGTGGAATGCAAAAAAAAGTGCGTAGTATACCCGAAGCAGCTGAACAGCATTGGCGATGTTGCTAAATAGATCCTGATTAAAAGCCAGAACATGAGCGCACTGTCAGACTATGGAACCGATCTCAAATGGCCTTGCCAATTTTTTAAAAAGTCAGCAGGGATGATCAGAGTATCAGAATATATACTCACGAAATGTATTTTTCGGTCTTGTTAAATTTCTTCTCAAGATACTTTGCAGAGGTCCTGCTTGGAATCTTCACCATGGACAGCTCCTTGTTGTAGCGAGTTAGATAACACGGTGTCTTGCAGAGACAGTTATTGTTCGTCTCCGCCAGCAAGGCTGGAAAGTGAAACAGGAAAGAAACATTAGCTCGTCACAGCAGCTGCTTTCTCGGATCTTATTCCTACGCAAATCCAAACTGTGATAAATTTGCCGCTTATTGTGATGTGTGTGCTCATTAAGATGTTGCCAATACTGGAGAACTGAACTGTCTTTGTACTTTGCAGTGACCTCTCCTACTTCACCCATCTTGTCTCTGCCCGATGGTCATTCTCCACATTTTCAGCCAAGATAGCAGACACCCTCGGAAGTTATTAAAACAATGGGCCGTGTGTAAATGAACCCATAACTCTGCTTCGGTGTCCGAAGCATGCTGAAGGTCTGCTGAGCATTATTTTAGGTGTAGTGGTTAAACTGCTAGTGTAAAATTCCTGTGTGTGTCTTTAGCACGGTTTAAAATAAAGAAAGAAAATATGCAGTGAATTTTCGAATCATTGCTAACAGCAGAATGAAGAAGCAATGACACTTGGTACATTGCTAATGTTAAGGCAAAGCCACACTAACACTGCATTGTCGGTGGACATATTAGGGCAGAAATTACTGCCAGCAATATTAAATGAACGCTCACCAAGATACTATCTTTTTTTCTCTCTCTCTAATTTAAAGTAGATGTTTCCTTTGGGTATAAAAATTCTACTTGCCTTTCCTTTTTATTTCTAACTTCCGAACAATTTGCATTTATACAACAGCTCCATGACCCATGGTGAACACAGGATGAAGAACAGTCAAAAATCTTGCATGGATAAACGAGAAACCCCATAGAATCATTTAAAATTATATGTTACTACAATTTATAAAAAGAAAGATTTGCATTTATATAGCACTGTTTTTTCCCACATTACAACAGTGACTACACTCCAAAAGTACTCCATTGACTGTAAAGCGCTTTGAGGCATCCAGTAGTCGTGAAAGGCGCTATATAAATGCAAGTCTTTCTTTTCTTTCTTTCATGACCATCGGACATCTCAATGCGCTTTACAGCCAATGAAGTACTTTTGGAGTGTAGTCACTGTTGTAATGTGGGAAACACGGCAGCGAAATTGCACACAGCAAACTCTCCCAACAGCAATGTGATAATGACAAGATAATCTGTTTTTGTTATGTTGATTGAGGGATAAATATTGGCCAGGACACCGGGAATAACTCCCCTGTTCTTCTTCAAAATAGTGCCATGGCATCTTTTATGTCCACCTGAGAGAGCAGATGGAGCCTCGGTTAAACGTCTCATCCAAAAGACAGCACTTCTGACAGTGCAGCACTCCCTCAGCACAGCACTGGAGTGTCAACCTAGATTTATGTGCTCAAGTCCCTGGAGTGGGACTTGAACCCACAACCTTCTGACTCAGAGGTGAGTGTACTACCCACTGAGCCACAGCTGACACAATATCTGTGTAGAATGTGCCCACGCCTTTACAAAAACCGAACATAAGACACATAAGCACAGGCCTGCTCTATTTTTTTTACCAAAATTTAATGTTGCGTTAAAAAAAATCTGTCTCTTCCTTTTGCCTGGGATTAAGCAGGAAAACAAGATCAAGTTGTTTATAATTCCTTGACACACCATTTATAAAATTACTCCTAGTTGGCCCCCTATCTACCCTGAATCAGAATCAATTGCAAAGCGACCAGTACTTAGACCGTACTATGACCCCTCCGACTGAAATCAAATGGAGCACAGCAAGTAAATTGAAACCAAGCCCATCCCAAAGTGATCATGATTCCCAAAGTACTTCTTGATTCACTGCTATTTCAGGCTTTTAAACCATGTGGCGAGGCATGATGAACTGCCCAACGACCTGCTTCACAGGGAGGCTTGCCACAACATCCAAAATTCAACTGTGAGCAACAAACTTTTGAAAAGTAATAAAAAAAGAGGAATGCCTGTCTCAAAAGAATTTGTAACTACTTTTTCATTGCCTTTGATACAGATAAAGAGACTGTTCATTGAGTGAGTTGTGTGGACCTGCATAACAATTTACATTTTTATTTACTTGTGCCCTTCACAGGTCAGGCAATGTTGCAGAACGAAAAGCCTTTGCTGATCTTGGCTCTGTCAGCCTTTTTCAACAGCACGAAACGAAAAGCATTCAGTCACTCGCTCTCTAGTACTCTCGCTTTCCCCTTTAAGATCATTGCTTAAAAAATAAATTCTCATGAATTTAACATCAGATTCAATCAGGATGCGAGTTGAGACTGGGATGGTTGTAGGTTTATCTTAGAATGTTTCCAGTCATCAGATAGCAAAAATAATGCCCTTGATTTCATTAACCTTTGGGGAAAGGATGCTGTAATTGGGTTTGCAAGGCATTTGTGTCAACACAAGACTTTTGCGTAAGCGTGCCAGCGTAAGGCATCTATTTTTAGTGTTGCTTCATAACCAAGGACTGCAGACATGCAAAAGGGGTGCACTGAGCCAAAGGCATCAAAATAATGACCCAAGTTTGCTCCGGTGGGCAATGCCAACACATGCCCAAACACCCTGGAGAGAATCACTGTCTATGGCTGTGTGTTACCATGACAGCAGGTATCCAATCAGCCCCAAAACTAACATTTAGCAAACTTGTGATTCCAGATCTGAAGTAACAAATAAGAAGTACCCAAGATTTAAATGTCAAATACTTGTCGTAAATCAGAAAATATTTAGTAACACAATTTTCTCAGTCAGAGAAAGAAAAAAAAAGAGGCGCTGAAACATGAATAAACTTGCATTTATATAGTGCTTTATAAATTAATTCATTTCCACCCCAGAGTGTCAACTTAATATAAAGGGATGGATCTGAACCCCAGTGTTGCTTTTAAAACAATACTTTTTGGCGTGGTTATAGCAAGGGGAGGACACACTCACTCCCTTGTCAGTTGGTTATGGTAATGCATTTGCTTAAGAATTCATAGCAACACATTGCTATTTGGAACTAGTTGGTTTATTCGCAAAGGTTTAACAATCACACTACACCTTACCAGTTCATCCACCAGGCTCACAACCACCTGCCTCATCGTGGATCAACTGAACCCAACTGGTTGGGGTTTTATTGAGTCTTGTGAACATCACATGACTGGCTAAGCCACTCCCAACTCAACAGCTCTACAACTATTTTGAGTTGTATCTGTAACACATAAACATTAAATCAAGTGCCCCCTTGTTTTTTTTTTGAGGGCACCAGAAACACAAATTATACAAGTGCCCCCTGGCTAATGGGGGCGGGGGCACTAAAACCGACAAACTTAAACAAATTAACATTTTACATGTGGTTCAAATTAAAATTTGGTTGCTGGGGGTGATGATGCACTCCAGTCCCTCCGGTGCCCATCTCTCGCGGAAGGTCGCGAGCGTATCGGTGGACAACACATGCTCCATCTCCAGGGACACCCTGGCTCGGATGTAAGCGCGGAAGAGAGACAAGCAGTCGGGCTGAACAACCCCCTCGACCGTCCGCTGCCTGGACCGGCGGATGGCCCACTTGGCCGTGCCCAGGAGCAGTCCTACGAGGAGGCCTTCCGACCTGCCCGCTCTCCTCTGCACAGGGTGCCCAAGGATCAGGAGTGTGGGACAGAAGTGCAACCAGAATTTGAGGAGCAGCCCTTTCAGATATTGGATGAGGGACTGCAACCTTGCGCATTCAATAAAAACATGGAACACGGACTCCTCTGGACCGCAGAAATTACAGGCGGCCTGGGAGCTCGTGAACCGGCTTAAAAACTTATTGCATGGGACTGCTCCATGGAACACCCTCCAGGTCAAGTCTCCAATAAATAAGGGGAGGACTCCCGTGTAGTGAGCACTCCATTGGGGAACCCCGCCTCCTCCGGATAACAAGATGGTGCACCATGTCAACAGCTCTACAACTCTTTTTGGGGGGACAAAATACACATTAGATCGAGTGCCCCCCAATCTGGGGGACACTCCAGACACTTTTAACTGCCCTCTTTTTTTTTTAGTTTTTTTTTTGTGATTTTCTTTTGGGCATTAAAATCATATAATTTACAAGTGCCCCCTATAAAAGGGGAGGGGGACACTAAAACCCAGCAATTAAAACAAATTAAACTTTAAAACATATAAAATCAAATTAAAATTTGGTTGCCGGGGGTAACGATGCACTCCAGCCCCTCCGGCGCCCACCTCTCGCGGAAGGCCGCGAGCGTACCGGTGGACACCGTGTGCTCCATCTCCAAGGACACCCTGGCCCGGATGTAGGCGCGGAAGAGAAGCAGGCAGTCAGGCTGAACGACCCCCTCGACCGCCCGCTGCCTGGACCGGCTGATGGCACCCTTGGCCGTGCCCAGGAACAGTCCTACGAGGAGGGCCTTGGACCTACCCGCTCCCCTCCACACAGGGTGCCCAAAGATCAGGAGTGTGGGACTGAAGTGTAACCAGAATTTGAGGAGCAGCCCCTTCAGATATTGGACAAGGGGCTGCAACCTCGCGCATTCAATAAAAACATGAAACACGGACTCCTCTGGACCGCAGAAATTACAGGCGGCCTGGGAGCCCGTGAACCGGCTTAAAAACTTATTGCATGGGACTGCTCCATGGAACACCCTCCAGGTCAAGTCTCCAATAAATAAGGGGAGGACTCCCGTGTAGCGAGCACTCCATTGGGGAACCCCGCCTCCTCCGGATAACAAGATGGTGCACCATGTCAACAGCTCTACAAACCTGTGAGCATAACACAGGTGCATATATTACAGTCACAATGAGTTCGATTTTATGTGTTCAAGAAGACACAAAACTGCAGTGATGTATAAAAGATACAGAGACATTGCTGAAGCCCACAGTGAACTGGGACCATTGAGATCGGGCTCATGTGGAGCATAGCTTCCAACATGCTCACTTCCTGTGTATAATGACTCCACGAGGCAGATGAAATGTATTTAAACTGTGTAGACTGTAGTTCTTTATTTACAGCTCCTCAAGTCAGGATACCAAGCTGTGCGCTCCCTTTTATACTGGGTTACCTGCAGTGTGCAGGTAACCCTTAGGTCTCCAGCAGCAGTACCCTCTCGTGTACAGGTAAAGTGTGTACTGTTTAAGGTACATTCAATGTTACAGACATCATATAACAATACAAGCATGCATACATAACAACGTGGGGTTCATGATATCTCAGGACTTGTTTCTTGCAGAGTACATATTTGATGGAGTACACTATTGACATCTGGTGATAAAAACTAGCATTTGCCAATCTTTATTTTAAGCAATGATCAATTAAAATTAAATTGCAGGCCACAAACAACTTGCAATTAATACACAGATACTCTGCAAGATCTCATTGCAATCTGTATCCGCAGGTACACTACTAGTGAATGACCTAGCTCTATGATGCAACTGTGGTACTGCCTCATGCTCTGCTCATCCCACAAATTGAGAACTATATCCAGTTCTGGTCACGGAGACACAGGAAGATATTGAAATGCTGGAGGTGGTGCAGAGAAGAACCTGGTGTCAAAGCCATTAGTTATTGGGATAATTGGAAGAAATTTGGGCATTTCAGCTTTGAAAGGAGGGTCCTGATATTTACGGGGAGACAGGGAAGGTATGGGGAGACTGAAAACGGCTGAAGAACCCGGCAATGCGAGGTGGTCCTGCCGAACTTAACAGCAGGACCTCATTATCATATAAAGGCTTCCTTGTGAGGCCTGAGGGGAACACTCGGCTCCTCCTGGCCCACAAGGAGTGTTGGAAAAGACACTTACTTTGAAGAGCCAGCAGTTCCCACTTTTCTTTCATTGCTGGGTTTGCCGACCCCTGGGAAATCCGCGCAACAACAGTGGATTTTAAATCGGACTGCCAATTGCACTCTGTGAGCCCGACTTAAATATCTTCATGTGCGTCCCTCTGCTCCACGGTGGGACACTCAGACGCCACCATATCCGCCATTGTAAAAAAAGGCGGTGGGTGCATGCGAGGCCTGTCGGGGGTGCGCTCCCATATTTAAGAATTGCTTGATCCTCTCCCGTTTATCCTGCGGGAGTTAATGTCACGGCCGAAGTGACTGAGAGGTGATCCAATAGAAGCGTTATAAGATATGGAAAAGGTAAATCTATAAAAGTATTTTAAGCTAAATTGTGGGAATAGGACAAAGGGACGTAGGTTCAAAATTGTATAGAGCAAATTCAGCACTGATAGTTGAAGGAAGTCTTTCTTCAGAGAAAGCGTGATCAATATCTGGATTGGACATCCAGATATCGTGCAGGTAAAAGCCTAGAATCAATTAAGAAACAATTGGCTGTTGCATTGGGGGTGGGGCTTTCGGATTTTTCTGGGTGGATGGACTGCAAACTTTCATCATCTGTAATTATCTTGTGATGCTAGAATCGCAGGAATGTTACAAGTGCATAGCGTTTGCTCTTTGGCGCAGGACTCTTACAGGTGACTGGTAATACTCGGTTTCATGAGGTGTCACAGCTCTGTTATCTGTAAGCATAGATACCACTCCATTATTTGCTCGTTGTTAGATCTCATAGATTGAATGAACAGAAAAGTTGCTATATTCACAATTGTGTGTTACTTATTAGTTAATAAAAAAAAGAAAGACTTGCATTTATATAGCGCCTTTTACGATGGATTCATCTACTAGGAAATCAACATTCATAGGTTTCGCACTTTGGATACTTGGTCTGGCACTTTGAAATCTTCATCATACAGATCATTTCTATCTGAAAACAGTGGTCCACATGGCACAAGCTCTGATCCACCTTCCAGCAGGGAAACTAGGCCAGCGGGAGTGACTGGCCCTAAACCTAACAAAGTCAGTGTCCTCAGCCATAGGACCTTTAGTAAGGCAGACAGTCCTGTTCCCATCCTACCCAAGCCCCCCACCGCCACTCTGACTAAACATAAGAACATAAGAACATAAGAAATAGGAGCAGGCGTCGGCCATTTGGCCTCTCGAGCCTGCTCCGCCATTCAATAACATCATGGCTGATCTGATCTTGGCCTCAACTCCACTTTCCTGTCCTCTCCCCATAACCCTTGACTCCCATGTCGTTCAAAAATCTGTCTATCTCCACCTTAAATATATTCAATGACCCAGCCTCCACAGCTCTCTGGGGTAGAGAATTCCAAAGGTTCACGACCCTCAGAGAGAAGAAATTCCTCCTCATCTCCGTTTTAAATGGGCGGCCCCTTATTCTGAAACTATGCCCCTTAGTTCTAGATTCCCCCACGAGGGGAAACATCTTCTCTGCAACTACCCTGTCCAGCCCCCTCAGAATCTTATACATTTCAATAAGATCACCTCCCATTCTTCTAAACTCCATTGAGTATAGGCCCAACCTGCTCAACCTTTTTTCATTAATTATCACTGCCCTCAAATAAGCTCTGTCCCAGCGCAGGCACAACTATATCAAGAAATCCAAACTAATCCTGCTGCAAGCACTGTGCAATTAAAATTGTCGAACAGCTTCACAAATGATGGCGCTGTGTGTCAACACTTGAGAATTTAATTTTCAAAAAAAGGTAAGGAGTGCAGACGCACTCAATTAGGATAATGACTGTGTACTTTCCTGATGTAATCGCTTTTAACTAAAGTGATCAAATGCTAGCAATTGTGAGGGAAGGTTTGACATTTCTGCAATACTTTCATAATCCTACCTTGACATGATTGAGCACATCAAAAATATCAGTGTCCTTTCATCTGGTAATACATGCAGGTAAATAGTGCAGATTGTCCCAGCTCAACAAACTGAGATACAGCCAACTCACCTAATGTGGGCTCTGCACATTCCTTGTACTGTTCAGGGGTACAATAGTGGGCATCACCTGTAATGAAAATCATTGGAAAGTCATCATAGCATCTTGATATGAAACTCTGAATATTGCATGGCGTGACTGATCATTTTAGATAGAGGCAAACCTAAAGCAGCAATTTCTTCAGCGATTTACTTGTACTTCTTTCAATTTACTGTATACGCTGCTCGCGATGTGGTCTCTACATTGGGGAGACCAAACGCAGATTGGGTGATCGCTTTGCGGAACATCTCCGTTCAGTCCGTAAGCGTGACCCCGAGCTTCCGGCCGCCTGTCACTTTAATTCCCCGCTCCACTCCCACTCTGACCTCACTGTCCTCAGCCCCCTACACTGTTCCAAGGAAGCTCAACGCAAGCTCAAGGAGCAGCACCTCATCTTTCGTTTAGGCACTTTACAGCAGTCTGGACTCAACATCGAGCTCAACAATTTCAGACTGTAACCTCTGCCCATATTTTTCCCCTTTTTTTTAACAACCCCCCCTTTTTTTCTCTTTCCCACGGCAGCTGGTGATGATTCCACCATTCACACCCCTTCTAGACTCATTTTTTGTTTCCTAACTTGTGCCATTACCATCTCATTTATGCCCATCCCTTTCGTCTCTCTAATCTCTCCTCCCTTTCACCCTATCACAGACCATCCCTTTTGTTCCCTCCTCCCCTCCCCCTATCACTGCCCCTGCACTGCCTTAAGAATCTGTTACATAGAAACATAGAAAATAGGTGCAGGAGTAGGCCATTCGGCCCTTCTAGCCTGCACCGCCATTCAATGAGTTCATGGCTGAACATGCAACTTCAGTACCCCATTCCTGCTTTCTCACCATACCCCTTGATTCCCCTAGTAGTAAGGACTTCATCTGACTCCTTTTTGAATATATTTAGTGAATTGGCCTCAACAACTTTCTGTGGTAGAGAATTCCACAGGTTCACCACTCTCTGGGTGAAGAAATTCCTCCTCATCTCGGTCCTAAATGGCTTCCCCCTTATCCTTAGACTGTGTCCCCTGGTTCTGGACTTCTCCAACATTGGGAACATTCTTCCTGCATCTAACCTGTCTAACCCCGTCAGAATTTTAAATGTTTCTATGAGGTCCCCTCTCATTCTTCTGAACTCCCGTGAATACAAGCCCAGTTGATCCAGTCTTTCTTGATAGGTCAGTCCCGCCATCCCGGGAATCAGTCTGGTGAACCTTCGCTGCACTCCCTCAATAGCAAGAATGTCCTTCCTCAGGTTAGGAGACCAAAACTGTACACAATACTCCAGGTGTGGCCTCACCAAGGCCCTGTACAATTGTAGCAACACCTCCCTGCCCCTGTACTCAAATCCCCTCGCTATGAAGGCCAACATGCCATTTGCTTTCTTAACCGCCTGCTGTACCTGCATGCCAACCTTCAATGACTGATGTATCATGTCTCTTTGCACCTCCCCTTTTCCTAATCTGTCACCATTCAGATAATAGTCTGTCTCTCTGTTTTTACCACCAAAGTGGATAACCTCACATTTATCCACATTATACTTCATCTGCCATGCATTTGCCCACTCACCTAACCTATCCAAGTCGCTCTGCAGCCTCATAGCATCCTCCTCGCAGATCACACTGCCACCCAACTTAGTGTCATCCGCAAATTTGGAGATACTACATTTAATCCCCTCGTCTAAATTATTAATGTACAGTGTAAACAGCTGGGTCCCCAGCACATAACCTTGCGGTACCCCACTAGTCACTGCCTGCCATTCTGAAAAGTCCCCATTTACTCCTACTCTTTGCTTCCTGTCTGACAACCAGTTCTCAATCCATGTCAGCACACTACCCCCAATCCCATGTGCTTTAACTTTGCACATTAATCTCTTGTGTGGGACCTTGTCGAAAGCCTTCTGAAAGTCCAAATATACCACATCAACTGGTTCTCCCTTGTCCACTCTACTGGAAACATCCTCAAAAAATTCCAGAAGATTTGTCAAGCATGATTTCCCTTTCACAAATCCATGCTGACTTGGACCTATCATATTACCTCTTTCCAAATGAACTGCTATGACATCCTTAATAATTGATTCCATCATTTTACCCACTACCGATGTCAGGCTGACCGGTCTATAATTCCCTGTTTTCTCTCTCCCTCCTTTTTTTAAAAGTGGGGTTACATTGGCTACCCTCCACTCCATAGGAACTGATCCAGAGGCAATGGAATGTTGGAAAATGACTGTCAATGCATCCACTATTTCCAAGGCCACCTCCTTAAGTACTCTGGGATGCAGTCCATCAGGCCCTGGGGATTTATCGGCCTTCAATCCCATCAATTTCCCCAACATAATTTCCCGACTAATAAGGATTTCCCTCAGTTCCTCCTCCTTACTAGACCCTCCGACCCCTTTTATATCCGGAAGGTTGTTTGTGTCCTCCTCAGTGAATACCGAACCAAAGTACTTATTCAATTGGTCCGCCATTTCTTTGTTCCCCGTTATGACTTCCCCTGATTCTGACTGCAGGGGACCTACGTTTGTCTTTACTAACCTTTTTCTCTTTACATATCTATAGAAACTTTTGCAATCCGTTTTAATGTTCCCTGCAAGCTTCTTCTCGTACTCCATTTTCCCTGTCCTAATCAAACCCTTTGTCCTCCTCTGCTGAGTTCTAAATTTCTCCCAGTCCCCGGGTTCGCTGCTATTTCTGGCCAATTTGTATGCCACTTCCTTGGCTTTAATGCTATCCCTGATTTCCCTTGATAGCCACGGTTGAGCCACCTTCCCTTTTTTATTTTTACGCCAGACAGGAATGTACAATTGTTGTAGTTCATCCATGCGGTCTCTAAATGTCTGCCATTGCCCATCCACAGTATCATTCGCCAATCTATCCTAGCCAATTCACGCCTCATACCTTCAAAGTTACCCTTCTTTAAGTTCTGGACTATGGTCTCTGAATTAACTGTTTCATTCTCCATCCTAATGCAGAATTCCACCATATTATGGTCACTCTTCCCCAAGGGGCCTCGCACAACGAGATTGCTAATTAATCCTCTCTCATTACACAACACCCAGTCTAAGATGGCCTCCCCCCTAGTTGGTTCCTCGACATATTGGTCTAAAAAAACATCCCTTATGCACTCCAGGAAATCCTCCTCCACCGTATTGCTTCCAGTTTGGTTAACCCAATCTATGTGCATATTAAAGTCACCCATTATAACTGCTGCACCTTTATTGCACGCACCCCTAATTTCATGTTTGATGCCCTCCCCAACATCACTACTACTGTTTGGAGGTCTGTACACAACTCCCACTAGCGTTTTTTGCCCTTTGGTATTCTGCAGCTCTACCCATATAGATTCCACATCATCCAAGCTAATGTCCTTCCGAACTATTGCCTTAATTTGCTCCTTAACCAGCAATGCTACCCCACCTCCTTTTCCTTTTATTCTATCTTTCCTGAATGTTGAATACCCCTGGATGTTGAGTTCCCAGCCCTGATCATCCTGGAGCCACGTCTCCGTAATCCCAATCACATCATATTTGTTAACATCTATTTGCACAGTTAATTCATCCACCTTATTGCGGATACTCCTTGCATTAACACACAAAGCCTTCAGGCTTGTTTTTTTAACACCCTTTGTCCTTTTAGAATTTTGCTGTACAGTGGCCCTTTTTGTTCTTTGCCTTGGGTTTCTCTGCCCTCCACTTTTCCTCATCTCCTTTCTGTCTTTTGCTTTTGCCTCCTTTTTGTTTCCCTCTGTCTCCCTGCATTGGTTCCCATCCCCCTGCCATATTAGTTTAAATCCTCCCCAACAGCACTAGCAAACACTCCCCCTAGGACATTGGTTCCGGTCCTGCCCAGGTGCAGACCGTCCGGTTTGTACTGGTCCCACCTCCCCCAGAACCGGTTCCAATGCCCCAGGAATTTGAATCCCTCCCTGCTGCACCACTGCTCAAGCCACGTATTCATCTGCGCTATCCTGCGATTCCTACTCTGACTATCACGTGGCACTGGTAGCAATCCCGAGATTACTACTTTTGAGGTCCTACTTTTTAATTTAGCTCCTAGCTCCTTAAATTCGTTTCGTAGGACCTCATCCCTTTTTTTACCTATGTCGTTGGTACCAATGTGCACCACGACAACTGGCTGTTCTCCCTCCCTTTTTAGAATGTCCTGCACCCGCTCCGAGACATCCTTGACCCTTGCACCAGGGAGGCAACATACCATCCTGGAGTCTCGGTTGCGGCCGCAGAAACGCCTATCTATTCCCCTCACCATTGAATCCCCAATCACTATTGCTCCCCCACTCTTTTTCCTGCCCTCCTGTGCAGCAGAGCCAGCCATTGTGCCATGAACTTGGCTGCTGCTGCCCTCCCCTGATGAGTCATCCCCCTCAACAGTACCCAAAGCAGTGTATCTGTTTTGCAGGGGGATGACCACATGGGACTCCTGCACTACCTTCCTTGCACTGCTCTTCCTGTTGGTCTTCCATTCCCTATCTTTCCCTGCGGTACGACCAACTCGCTACACGTGATACTCATGTCATTCTCAGCATCGTGGATGCTCCAGAGTGAATCCACCCTCAGCTCCAACTCCCCAACGCGGACCGTCAGGAGCTTGAGGTGGATACACTTCCTGCAGATATAGTCGTCAGGGACACTGGTGTCGTCCCTGAGTTCCCACATGGTACAGGAGGAGCATAACACCCGACCGAGCTCTCCTGTCATGACTTAACCGTTAGATACACTTAAATTGGCAACAACAATGTTAAAAGTTACTCACTGATATAGAAGAGAAAAAAGAAAAAGTACTCACCAATCACCAGCCAATCACTTACCCTCTTGGCTGTGACGTCACCTTTTGATTTCTTTCTACTTCTTTTTTGCCTTCTCCCTGTAGCTGCACAAGTCCCGCCTTTTATAGGCCTCTCCACGCACCTCCTCGACGCTGCTCCCGACTGCCGCCGACGCTGGGACCCGGACTCCCTGCTGTGCCTTTTATAGGCCTCTCCACGCACCTCCTCGACGCTGCTCCCGACTGCCGCCGACGCTGGGCCCCGGACTCCCTGCTGTGCCTTTTATAGGCCTCTCCACGCACCTCCTCGACGCTGCTCCCGACTGCCGCCGACGCTGGGCCCCGGACTCCCTGCTGTGCCTTTTATAGGCCTCTCCACGCACCTCCTCGACGCTGCTCCCGACTGCCGCCGACGCTGGGCCCCGGACTCCCTGCTGTGCCTTTTATAGGCCTCTCCACGCACCTCCTCGACGCTGCTCCCGACTGCCGCCGACGCTGGGCCCCGGACTCCTTGCTGTGCCTTTTATAGGCCTCTCCACGCACCTCCTCGACGCTGCTCCCGACTGCCGCCGACGCTCATTTGAACTTTTCTAGTTCTGACGAAGGGTCACAGACATGAATCGTTAACTCTGTTTCTCTCCACAGATGCTGCCTGACCCGCTGAGATTTCCAGCATGTTCTGTTTTCATTTCTTCAGATAGTTGTCGTAACAGCGCAGTTTCTTTGTGAATGAAAATGGGCCGAGAACCATCGATTTTTATAGCACTGACGGAGCCCATTTGGCCTGTGATAGCTCTTTACTAGACCAATTCAGAACTGGTCCTATTGCCCTGCTCTCGCGAGAGCTCTGCATCTTCTCTGGCTACAAATATTTATCGACTTTTCCCTTAAGAGATTCAATTATCTCTGCTTCAAAACTTCCCTGTTCTGTTCGCTGAGCTTATGGAATCTGCGTAATAACTGTCATTGTGATTCAAATCCCAGCGGAGCTTGGGAGACAACCAAATCCGCACACTGTAAATGCAATGCCCAAAGCACTGCTGCGGTCCCACCGTACCATGAGATCAAAAGATCCAGGGTCAGTATGGGAAAAAAAAAGACTTGGGTTTATATAGCGCCTTCCCTTACGGGGAGACTGAAAACGGCCGAAGAACCCGGCAATGCGAGGTGGTCTTTGGACTTTCAGAAGGCTTTCGACAAGGTCCCACACAAGAGATTAATGTGCAAAGTTAAAGCACATGGGATTGGGGGTAGTGTGCTGACATGGATTGAGAACTGGTTGTCAGACAGGAAGCAAAGAGTAGGAGTAAATGGGGACTTTTCAGAATGGCAGGCAGTGACTAGTGGGGTACCGCAAGGTTCTGTGCTGGGGCCCCAGCTGTTTACACTGTACATTAATGATTTAGACGAGGGGATTAAATGTAGTATCTCCAAATTTGCGGATGACACTAAGTTGGGTGGCAGTGTGAGCTGCGAGGAGGATGCTATGAGGCTGCAGAGCGACTTGGATAGGTTAGGTGAGTGGGCAAATGCATGGCAGATGAAGTATAATGTGGATAAATGTGAGGTTATCCACTTTGGTGGTAAAAACAGAGAGACAGACTATTATTTGAATGGTGACAGATTAGGAAAAGGGGAGGTGCAAAGAGACCTGGGTGTCATGGTACATCAGTCATTGAAGGTTGGCATGCAGGTACAGCAGGCGGTCAAGAAAGCAAATGGCATGTTGGCCTTCATAGCGAGGGGATTTGAGTACAGGGGCAGGGAGGTGTTGCTACAGTTGTACAGGGCCTTGGTGAGGCCACACCTGGAGTATTGTGTACAGTTTTGGTCTCCTAACCTGAGGAAGGACATTCTTGCTATTGAGGGAGTGCAGCGAAGGTTCACCAGACTGATTCCCGGGATGGCGGGACTGACCTATCAAGAAAGACTGGATCAACTGGGCTTGTATTCACTGGAGTTCAGAAGAATGAGAGGGGACCTCATAGAAACGTTTAAAATTCTGACGGGGTTAGACAGGTTAGATGCAGGAAGAATGTTCCCAATGTTGGGGAAGTCCAGAACCAGGGGACACAGTCTAAGGATAAGGGGGAAGCCATTTAGGACCGAGATGAGGAGGAATTTCTTCACCCAGAGAGTGGTGAACCTGTGGAATTCTCTACCACGGAAAGTTGTTGAGGCCAATTCACTAAATATATTCAAAAAGGAGTTAGATGAAGTCCTGACTACTAGGGGGATCAAGGGGTATGGTGAGAAAGCAGGAATGGGGTACTGAAGTTGCATGTTCAGCCATGAACTCATTGAATGGCGGTGCAGGCTAGAAGGGCCGAATGGCCTACTCCTGCACCTATTTTCTATGTTTCTATGTTTCTATGTTTCGCGACCACCAGACGTCTCAAAGCGCTTTACAGTGAATGCAGTACTTTTGGAGTGTAGTCACTGTTGTAATGTGGGAAACGCGGCAACCAGTTTGCGCACAGCAAGCTCCCACAAACAGCAGTTTGAAAATGACCAGATAATCTGTTTTTTATGTTGATTGAGGTATAAATATTGGCCAGGACACCGGGGATAACTCCCCTGCTCTTCTTCAAAATAGTGCCATGGGATCTTTTACGTCCACCTGAGAGAGCAGAGAGGGCCTCGATTTAACGTCTCATCTGAAAGACGGCAGCGTTCCTTTAGCACTGTACTGGAGTGTCAGCCTAGATATTTTTGTGCTCCAGTCCTAGCATAGGTACAGTATCTGTGAATCCAAAAATATGTATTGGAGGAATGTATTTGGATGTGATGACTCCAACATTAACGACTCCAAGGAACTGAAACACTTTCAAAGCAAGTTGTGGATTTTTAAAAATACATTTTCACAGTAAGTTGCGTAGATGAGTGGGCAGAAAGAGTTCAATGTGAGGTCATCTACTTTGGATATGTGAAAGACAAATTGCAATATTTTCTTAACGGTGATAGACTAGCAGCTGTGGAGGAGCACAGAGATTTGGGTGTCCATGTACACAAATCACTAAAAGCTATTGCACAGGTTCACAAGGCAATCAAAACGGCTAATGGAATGTTGCCTTTATCTCAAGGGGGTTGGAATTCCAAAGGGAGGAATTGATGCATGTGGTTCAGAGCTTTGGTCAGACCTCCATCTAGAATACTACAGTCAGCTTTGGGCCCAAACCTCAGGCAAGATAGATTGGCCTTGAAAGTGAGACAATATAGATTTACCAGAATGATACAAGGGCTTAAAAAGTCTTGCATTCCCTTGAGTTTAGATGGTTGAACGGTGATCCAAACAAAGTATTTAAAATGGTAAAGGGATTTGATATGGTAAAATACAGAAAAAACGATTTCCACTGGTGGGAAAATCGAGGGGCTGAATGGCTGATTCCTGTTCCTGTTCCAGGGGATTCTCACATGAAGAATGATCAAGTGGATACAGAACTTGAGAGCTGTCAGCACTTGTGAAACTCCATCCCAGCATAACCCAGCATCTTCAGGAGAGAAGGAGCGAAACATTTGAAGAAAAACAAATAGATGACTGACCATGTTGGCCTTCATAGCGAGAGGATTTGAGTATAGGAGCAGGGAGGTCTTACAGCAGTTGTACAGGGCCTTGGTGAGGCCACACCTTGAATATTGTGTACAGTTTTGGTCTCCTAATATGAGGAAGGACATTCTTGCTATTGAGGGAGTGCAGCGAAGGTTCACCAGACTGATTTTCGGGATGGCAGGACTGACATATGAAGAAAGACTGGATCGACTAGGCTTGTATTCAATGGAATTTAGAAGAATGAGAGGAGATCTCATAGAAACATATAAAATTCTGACGGGATTGGACAGGTTAGATGCAGGAAGAATGTTCCCGATGTTGGGGAAGTCCAGAACCAGGGGTCACGGTCTAAGGATAAGAGGTAAGCCATTTAGGAATGAGATGAGGAGAAACTTCTTCACTCAGAGAATTGTGAACCTGTGGAATTCTCTACCAAAGAAAGTTGTTGAGGCCAGTTCGTTAGATATATTCAAAAGGGAGTTAGATGTGGCCCTTGCGGCTAAAGGGATCAAGGGGTATGGAGAGAAAGCAGGAAAGGGGTACTGAAGTTGCATGATCAGCTATGATCATATTGAATGGTGGTGCAGGCTCGAAGGGCCGAATGGCCTACTCCTGCACCTATTTTCAATGTTTTCTGTTTTCTATGACCCCTGTGGAATTTGGGCTTGTGATCTTGTTGGGTGGAGAAGGACCCTCACAAATTTCCAATAGAGCCTGCTAAGCTTTACTCATTTTAAATTGTTATTGCAATTCACCTGCTGACTATCGGAATGCCTCCCTACAGACCTCAATACTGTAAGAACAGGAGCTTGGGCCCTTGCTCACCTGGCATGTGCACCATCCGACAGTTGCAGTTCTCCACTAGGTACCTTGTTTCACAGTCAATCCTGCAAGATGTAATGCTGTAGCTTTGGAAAAAGTCAGTGTTGACAGCTGAAGATTGGCAGTCTCCCCAGGGTGGCGGCAGGTATATCAGCTGAAAAACAACAACATTCAGACATTAACCTTCGAAACAGAATCGGAAAACTAAATGGGTCGCATTTCACAATCCACCGACACAACTTTATGCTTAGCATCGTTTTAACACTAATTTATTTTCTGTAAAATGTAACAAGGTTAATAATTCTAGTTGCCTTGGAGAAGGAGGTAAGTCGTAATGTTTGGGGCCAGGGTTGAATTTCAGCGTTTGCCATCAGAAAGACACTGCAAGTTCCAGGTTTCCACATGTGCTGTGCATGCACGAAAAACCCGGAACTTGCGATCTGTCAAGATTCGCCTTAACAGATCTACCACACCGACTCAAAATCATTTTCGCTGATGCAGATTTGCCCAACTACTGCCCACGAAACCCTTATGCCTGACAAAAGCAGGCATAGGACCTGCTCTCACCAGCCTAAGGATTAATATAAATCTTAAATTAATAATTTACAAATAAAAGATCACGCACAAACATTTAAAATTTGTTCATGTAAAATTTGGACCGGATTAAAATGTTTAAAATTATTTTTCAAAAAATTAAATTTTTATTGTATATGCTATATTGAAGGGACTTTTAATTACATTTGAAAATGGAACATTTATTGTTATTCCAGTTGTGTCAATTATTTAATTATTTGGAGATTCCTCTTATGCTTATGCAGATTCTGTTCGTAAATGGAATCCCCATCGCAGATTAGCAATGTTCCATTCTGATTGGAGGATCTGGCCCACGTGATCCCAGGGATGCTTCCGAACCGCCGGGGATCTGTGGGCCATTATGCAGACCTACGCCTGCAGGCTCAGAACCCAAAGTCTCCGAAGCCCAGGAGCATGAAGGTAGGTGCGGATTTAACATAAAAATCTGACCATATGTTTTCAATCTTTGATTTCACCCCGAAACTTCCGTAAACACATGAATGATAAAATAGATTGAACAGGCTGGGGCTCCTTTCTCTAGAAAACAGAAGGCCGAGGGGAGACCTGAAAGGATTTGATAGGGTAGACGTAGAGAAGATGTTTCCACTTGTGGGAGACCAAAACTAGGGGCCATAAATATAAGATAGTCACTAATAAATCCAATCGGGAATTCAGCAGAAACTTTTTTCCCCAGAGAGTGGTTACAATGTGGAACTCGCTACCACAGGGAGAAGTTAAGGCAATTAGCATAGATGTATGTAAGGGGAAGTTGGAGATAAAACATAAGGGTGAAATCAATAGAAGGAAATATTGATAGGGTTAGATAAAGTAGGGTGGTAGAAGGCTCGTGTGGAGCATAAATGGATCAGTTCGGCTAAATGGTCTGTTTCTGTGCTGTACATTCGATGTAATTCTAAAACAAATATACTCTCAGGCATAACATGTTCCATAGACCTTCACCTGTTACTGAGTATACTCGGTACCTAAATGAGTTCATAACATGTTGTCCAACTCTTGAAATATCTGCGTTAGATGCCACCTTTATCTGCCTGTTTGGAGGGTAATATAGTGATCGAATAAAACTTAGGTTTTAACTTCAGAAAATATCAGATGCCAGAGTAAAGCTTACAAATGTGATTTATGCTGTATTTAGCTTTCATTTTAAACAAGGAAGCTGTATGCCTTAATGCACTCCCTTACTCTTTATATGCACACATTAAATGTGTCAAGGAGTATACACATTGTCATCAATTTGGCAGTATTATAAACCATTGGCAGATCTCCCATGGAATTGCTTGTAGTAAGTCAGGGTGGGTGAAAGATGATGGGATGTGGAAGTGGGGAGGAGTGCACACTGAAGGAAGCTGGCAAGGAGTTTGCAAGCGATCTCCCTAGAGACAGTAAAGTCGTTTTGGTTGTTTCCTGAGACTTGAACCCACGACCTTCTGAGTCAAGAGTGCATGGAGACACAGCTGACACCGGACATAAGCACAGGCCACTGACAGAAAACACTGGTATAAGCATTTCAAACACCACAATGCTAGTGCATAAGTAAGTTTAATCATTTCCTTGTAAATGTTTTGGATTTTATGTCACAAGCCTTATTTCCAGTAATAAGGGAAATAGATAGCAACGTGAGATGGATGACAATGAACAAGGCAGGGAAATGGAAGGATGCAAAAGCTGGCACTGGCTCTATGGGGTGAGAGAAAGGAGAGTGTGTTAACTGACAGGAATAGGGAGGAAGACTGACAGCATTAATTGAATTTGAAATGAGGGGGGAAAAAAGTCATGCCAGCATGAACCGGGGATGAGGGGGAGAAAGCTGTAGACACAGACAATGTTCCCTGTAAGCTGCACTTTGTTCTGCGTGGCCTGTTTCTTTTAATGCGCAGTCTCTTTAAATTTCTGCGCACCCGCGGTACTTACAATGTAAAAGCCGGTGAGCACCCTGCGCAGGTTAGAGGGAACATTGAACACAGGGGGACCACTCTGTAGGAGCGCCACAATATGCAAATGAGCACAGAAGTCAGGCACGAGGGCTTTGCACATGGGTAGTTTTTAGTTTCCATTTGCTAACTTTTTGGAATTAAGAAATTAAGACTCATGAAGTATCTTGGTGCTTTTAGGCTTTTTTCTTAAGTTAGCTCTGGCAGCTGACGAGATTGGTGGCCCTTGCTCTTCGCTGATATCCTCATCTTGCTCCAGGTCTTTCTGCTCCTACTTCTTCCTCCCAAGGTGTCTCTAAGGCTTGGCGCTTTTGCAGGGAATAGTTTTGGAGCATGCAGCAGATGATGATGAATCTGTCGACTCTATTGGGGCTGTAGTGCAGAACGCCTCCAGACCCATGCAGGCAGCTTTGTTCCATCAGAGCTCTGGTGGTAACCTGGTTCTGCTTATACTGCTCCTCAGCGTATGTGCTCAGGTTCCTGACAGGAGTTGTGAGTCAAGTGATCAGGAGATTCCACTTGTCCCCAAACAGCCAGCATTGCACCTGATAGACTGGGCAGAAGAGAAGGGCCATTGAGGGCTGGCGCACGATAAAGACATCACGGTTACTCTCAGGAAACAAGAGCCCTGCATACTGCACTGCCTGTCGTCGCAGATGTAATGTATGCACCTGTGAGCATGCTCAGAGGTTTGCAGAGCTGTTGCATTGTGAGTGGCTTAGCCAGTCACATGATGTCCACAAGACTCAATAAAAGCCCAGTCAGTTGGGTCTAGATCATTCACGATGAGGTATGCAGTTGTGAGCCTAGTGGATGAACTGGTAATGTGTAGTGTGATTGTTAAACCTTTGTTAATAAACCAACTAATTCTTAATAGCAATGTGTTGCTATGAATTCTTAAGCAAGAGCCCATGAAGCGAATACATTTCAGCACACTAGCTAGACATTCCGGGAATGGAATCCCTTCCTGTTCATATATTTCTCCGTCTCTTCTCATGGAGCATGTAAAGCAATGTGCATTGGACAAGGTGGTTGGGACAGATCACATCATATAAAAGCAAAGTGGAAAAACAGTTAATGTACAGCCAATGTAATCGCCTGTACTAGTTTCAATTGCCTGGTGGGGTTGGAAAGGAATTTTCAAGATTTTTTTCCTCGCTTACTGGCCTTGGTTCCTGATGTTGGGGAAGTCCAGAACCAGGGGTCACAGTCTAAGGGTAAGGGGTAAGCCATTTAGGACCAAGATGAGGAGAAACTTCTTCACTCAGAGAATTGTGAACCTGTGGAATTCTCGATCACAGAAAGTTGTTGAGGCCAGTTCGTTAGATATATTGAAAAGGGAGTTAGATGTGGTCCTTATGGCTAAAGGGATCAAGGGGTATGGAGAGAAAGCAGGAATGGGGTACTAAAGTTGATCAGCCATGATCATATTGAATGGTGGTGCAGGCTCGAAGGGCCACATGGCCTACTCCTGCACCTATTTTCTATGTTTCTACGTTTCTATGTTTTTGGTCTTTCCCAGAAGATTATATATCTGCGGGGAGGGGTGAAGGGGTGGGGGGGGGAGCGGGGGCAGGTTGGCTAGTAATGGTGCTCCAGGTATCATGAGTTTATGGCAGGCCTGACGGAGCAGTTTGTAAGTTGAGAAAAGATCTGCACAGATCAGGGGCTGGATTTTTGCTATGTTGCCACCTCCATTCGCGCTCTGGAGGGGCAGTAATCGTGGCGGGCGGGCGGCCGGCTTCAGCGCCCAGCCAGCAAATTTGTTGCCAGTTTTGTGGGGGCGCTGAGCAGCACCGCCCGGGAGCGATGAGCCGGTGTGGAACGCCACCGGTTTCGACAAAGCTTCGACTTTAGATTGACTCCTTGCCTCTAGCGCCCCGTAGCGTGCCGTGGTGGGACCGCCTGGAAAAGCAGAGCTATCCCGCCGACAGTGAGTGAAGGAATTACTGAATGAGGTAAGTTTGATTGTTTTATGTTTTATCTTTGCAATTTAGCTTAATGTGGGGTGTTCAAGGTACTGGGAATGTTTTTTGTGTGTTTTGTGTCGATTTTCTTTTTTCCAGGAAAGCTTCTCTTCGGGCGTTCTGAGGCCGACTCTTTAGCAACAGGTTTCCAGTTGCTCAGCTGGCCTTGCACCCCCAAAGAGGCGTAGAATGCCTCTCCTAGCGCTCCGCTCCACACTCACGGCCCAACTGATGAATATTGTGACTGCTGACACAAACCATTTCCTGTCGCAAACTTTACCACCCCGCCGCCATTATCGCCCAAAAGATCCTCCATCCGAAAATCCAGCCCCAGGAATACAAAACTGCATTGCTGGCCCCTCTGTATAGGGTGGCTCAGTGCAGTCATGAGTGCATTAAAGCATGATACACTGCTCCATACATCCATGCTGTAGTGTGCTGGTGCTGCATACCACTATTTAATAGCCTGGACATTACTTATAAATGTACAGCCTTATAGTCAGGTGACTTTGCTGTGAGGTTCTCCACCAACCAATTACAATTATATTCTGCACAGTGCCTGAGCTTCCCTCAGCACACCTTCCTGAGATTTCATAGTGTCATGGATGTACATGCTGTTTGTAGCCACCAGATGGTGTCATTGCTGGAGGCCACTGAGCAGCACGCACATGGTGCTGCTCTGGTATAAAAGGCCAGCCATTTTGTGAGTCAGACACTTTGAGCCAAAATAAAGCACCTTGCTTTACCTTGCTTAGTTAAACAATACTCACTTTGAACCTTTATTGCATACATAACACATAGTACCTTATCCTGCTCTGAGCTGCATTCCTCTCATTCCCACTTTTACACAGAGCTTGCCCTTTGAACCTCCACAATAACTGCTTCAAACATGCCAACTTGCACTGATGCGTGGGCACTTCTGATTCTCACGGTGGAAAATATCAAAAAATCTCTCAGGTTTTATACACTGTTTTGTTGTTGAATACACAATTTTATATTTTCTACAGTAATTTATTTTCCGAAAGGAGATTTGGTCTCACTTCTGGGCCTTTGCAACCACTAATGTTATGTGTCAGAAGGCTGTATGAGAATGCAATAATCGGATTACCACAAAGTTAGTCAAAGATATGCAAGACCTCAGCAATCCAGACCAATAAGCCTGAGGCAAGAAACAAATGATCAGAAAATAGAGTTATTTACGCCCCGACATTGGTGGCCTTACCGCCCACTGCCGCCGAGTTTTGCCGCCGGTTTCCCCTCTGTGCCAGTTTCCACTTGGACTGGAGCGGGCGGGAGGGGAGCACCGGCGGGAACCGCCCGCTGATGGCCAAGTAGCGCAAGTGTCCTCCCGCCCACCGAGCTGCCAGATTGGTGTGGGCGGGAGTCGGTGGCAGCAGTGGGAAGGACCGCTGTGTGGAGGCAGGTCTAAGCCCGACGGTAAGTACGAAGACCGGCAAAAAAAGGTCAGTGAACATCTTTAACCTTTTTTTTTGGACAGGATCTTAGCTGGATGGGGGTCCCCTGAAGGTGGTCCGGTGTTTATTTATTTTTTTCCTAATGGTTTTTATTTTCAGCTCCTCCACCCTCCGTGGACCCAACTCCATCCTCGGCGGCACTTGGACGGCAAGCACATTTGCCGCCGAGATTAAGAGCTCCCGCCCGCTGCCGCCCAGATTGATGGCGTAAACTGTTATTTTGCCGCTGGGCGGTACTGCCACCTCATTTAGAGGGATCTTCCTGGCAAAGTACCACCCGGTCTCTCAGTGGCCATTGGGCAGCACTTGGGCGGGCCTTGTCTTCCACCAAGTTCGGGCCTTCAGACTTTACTTTAATACAGACTAATTTCTTTTGATTGGCTACTTTCTGATTTCTACTAGCTGTCAGCCAGCCTTGGGCCTCATTTTACATTAAAATATCTGTGACAGTGCTCAGACTAAAAGTAGTCCCGATATCTTGTTCAGATTCTCTGGAGATTCTGGCTATGTTCACTAAAATAAGTCGTTCATCCAACAGCACACCTGATCTGTATTGAAGCCTGGGGCTTTTAGTCGCAGTGCAGTAAGTTGGCCTGCCATACGGAATCCAATCCCAGTGCTCAGGATGGGCTGGGTCACACTCTTTCCAGCCCGAGGTGATGAGACACAGCAAGCTGATCTGGCAGCTGACATAAATAATTGAAGTTGGAGCATGCAGTGCCATCCTCGTCATATTCAGCGGAGGCCTCAGGTTATGAGTTGTAACACAGTAAGCCAATCTGCTGTAATCTAATTGGAGTATGCTGTGTAGGGCAGCAGAACTAAGCTGGGGGCTTGCTGCTGTTAACTAGGGCATTAATGAACTACCACAAACAGGTTCACACTTATAGTATTGTGTGTGCTATTCCTGAGGTAGAGATTACCACCCCCCTGCATCCAATATAGTTGCTTGGTTCAACATTCTTCATATTTTACAAAAGCAAAACACTGCGGATGCTGGAATCGAAATAAAAACAGAAAATGTTGGAAATCTCAGCGGGTCAGGCAGCATCTGTGGAGAGAGAAATAGAGTTAATGTTTCAGTCATCGACCTGAAACGTTAACTCTGTTTCTCTCTCCCAGATGACCCTAAGGGTCATCGACCTGAAACGTTAACTCTGTTTCTCTCCCCACAGATGCCGCCTAAGCCACTGAGATTTCCAGCATTTTCTGTTTTCAATCATATTTGACTAATCTCACTGATAGAATACACAATCATCACCGCTACACTGCAGTGTTCCCTATAAAAAAATACTGTTTTATTTTCTTTAAAGACCTCAATAATCTTCTACGTTCTGGTCAAGTCAAGTTTCAGGAACTGATTGGGGGGAATCAGGATTTTCAATTCATGCTGTTTGCTCCTGGTAGTCTTGTGTTTCTGAGATCTCCCGACTGCAAAGACCAGGAAGGAAAACCTTGATTCACAACCTCCAACATTGACAGCACAAGGCGATCCTGACCTAAGCTATCATTTCTTTAACCACCATAAACACAGTGGCTTTCATTCTCTTTTCTGTCACACTGCATGTGAGCTGCATTGCTACTGTAATGGGATACCTCAGTTCACAAAGTCTCCCTTGGGGAGAAGACATTGTCCAGGGTACTATTTACTTCTCTTTTGTGCGTTCAGGCCCTTTGGTTGGTGGAGTTCATTTCAGCTGGGCAGTGCTTCCTAGCATTCGTTGCTTCACGATAACACCAGTCCATTAAAAGAATTCATCAACAACAACAACAACTTGTATTTATATAGCCCCTTTAATGGAGTGAAACACCCAAAGGTGCTTCACAGGATGATTATGCGCAAAAATTTTGACACCGCGCCTCATAAGTAGAAATTAGTGCAGGTGACGAGGTACGTTTCAAGGAGCGTCTTGAAGGAGGAAGAGAAGTAGAGAGGCGGAGAGGTTTAGGCAGGGAGTTCCAGAGCTTGAGGCCCAGGCAACAGAAGGCATGGCCACTAATGTTGAGCGATTATAATCAGGGATGCTCAAGAGGGCAGAATTAGTGGGGGTTTATGGGGCTGGAGGAGATTACAGAGATAGGGAGGGGCGAGGCCATGGAGGGCTTTGAAAATAAGGAGGAGAATTTTGAAATCGAGACGTTGCTTAACTGGAAGCCAATGTAGGTCAGCGAGCACAGGGGTGATGGGTGAGCGGGACTTGGTGCGAGTTAGGACATAGGCAGCCGAGTTTTGGATCATCTCTAGTTTACGTAGGGTAAAATGTGGGAGGCTAGCCAGGAGTGCGTTGGAATAGTCAAATCTAGAGGTAACAAAGGCATGGATGGGGTCTTCAGCAGCGGATGAGCTGAGTCAAGGGTGGAGACGGGCAATGTTACAGAGGTGGAAATAGGCGGTGTTAGTTATGCTGCGGATATGTGGTCAAAAGCGAATTTCATGATCAAATATGAAACCCAGGTTGCAGACCGTCTGGTTCAGCTTCAAACAGAAGTTGGGGAGAGGGATGGCGTCAGTGGCTAAGGAATGGAGTTTGTGACGGGGACCGAAAACAATGGCTTCGGTCTTCCCAATATTCAATTGGAGAAAATTTCTGCTCATCCAGAACTGGATGTCGGTGAAGCAGTCTGATAATTTAGAAATCGTGGAGTGGTCGAGAGAAGTGGTAGTGAGGTAGAGCTGGATGTCATCAGCGTACACGTGGAAACCGATGCTGTGTTTCCGGATGATGTCGCCAAGGGGCAACGTGTAGATGAGAAATAGGAGGGACCAAGGATAGATCCTTCGGGGACACCAGAGGTAACGATGCGGGGGTGGGAAGAGAAGCTGTTTCAGGTGATTCTCTGGCTATGATTAGATAGATAAAAATGGAACCAGGCAAGTGCAGTCCCATCCAGCTGGACTGGTCTTGGAGAGGCCTTGGAGAAGAATGGATGGTCAACCGCGTCAAAGGCTGGAGACAAATCAAGAAGGACGAGGGGCGATATTTTGCCTAGTCACAGTCACAAAGGACTTTGATGAGAGCCATTTCGATATTTTGCCAGGCACGGAAACCGGATTGGAGGGATTCAAACATGGAATTGAGGGAAAGATGGGCATGGATTTGGGAGGTGACAACACGTTCAAAGACTCTGGAGAGGAAAGGGAGGTTGGAGATGGGGAGGTAGTTTGCAAGGATGGAGGGATCGAGGGTTGATTTTTTTGAGAGGGGTGATGATGGCAGATTTGAGGGAGAAGGGACAGTACCTGAGGAGAGCGAACTGTTAACAATGTCAGCTAACATGGGAGCCAGAAAAGGAAGTTGGGTGATCAACAGTTTGGTGGGAATACAGTCAAGGGAGCAGGAAGTGGATTTCATGGACACGATGAGCTTGGAAAGATCATGAGGGGAGATCGGAGAGAAACTGGAGAAAGATACGAGGTCAGGGCTAGGGCAGGGGGCTTCCTTAGAGGAAGTTTGGCCACGTGAGCTAGGGGAAGGGAAGGGAAGAGGCAGCCGAATGGATGGTCTCAATCTTAGAGACAAAAAGTCCATGAGCTTCTCACACTTATTGTTGGAGATGAGGGTGGAGACTAGGGAGAGGGGTTTAAAAAGACATGTGTTTGCCTTGGTAGTGGTAGCCTTCTTACTCAGAGTCAGAAAGTTGTGGGTTCAAGCTCCAGATCAGAGACTTGAACACACAATCTTGGTTGGTACTCCAGTGACATACTGAGGGAGTGGCACACTGTCAGAGGTTCCTTCTTTGAAATAAGACATTATTCAGAGGCTCCAGTGGAAGGTGGCAGGACAAGGCAGGAAAGTGGTTCAAAAGCATACGGGATCCTGGGCTTCAAGAATAGAGGCCTAGAGTACAAAAGCAAGGAAGTTGTGATGGCCCTTTAGAAAACTCTGGTCCGGCCTCAACTGGAGTACTGTGTCCAATTCTGGGCACTGCACTTTAGGAAGGATGTGAAGGCCTTAGAGAGGGTGCAGAAAAGATTTAAAGAATGGTTCCAGAAATGAGAGACTTCAGTTACGTGGATAGACTGGAAAAACTAGGGATGTTCTCCTTAGAGCAGAGAAGGTTGAGAGGAGATTTGATAGAGGTGTTCAAAAGCATGAGGGGTTTAGACCGAGAAGATAGAGAGAAACTGTTCCCATTGGTGGAAAGGTCGAAAACCACAGGACACAGATTTAAGGTGATTGGCAGGAGAACCAAAGGCAACATGAGGAAAAACTTTTTTATGCAGCGAGTGGTTAAGATCTGGAATGCACTGCCTGAGAGGGTGGTGGAGGCAGATTCAATCGTGGCTTTCAAAAGGAAATTGGTTAAGTGCCTGAAGGAAAAATATTGCAGGGCTATGGAGAAAGGGCGGGGGAGTGGGACCATTCTATGATTCCATCTGCCCTCTCAGGTGGATGCACATGATCCCATGGCATTATTTGAAGAGCAGGGGAGCTCTCCCTGTGTTCTGGTCAAATTTGACCTCTCATCGAACATTACTAAAAACAGATTACCTAGTTGTTTATCTCATTGTTGTTTATGAGATCTTGCTGTGAGAAAATTGGCGACTGTGTTTGCCTATATCACAACCTTAAGATGTCACACGGTCATGAAAGGCACGATACAAATCCAACTTATTTCTTTCTTTCATCAGTGAAAGTTTGGTTCAAAATGTGATTTTATGTTTTTCAAGTATTGCTTAAATCCATCTTCGTTAGTCTTTCATATATTGCTATACTGAAGAAAGACTGAGGATGATTAATTACCAATAGCATCATTTCCAACCTCTCAAATTGCCTATTATTATTACATATCATTACATATTGTCACCAGTGGCAAAGCCAAAGTGGCAGCTATTGTTCTCATGATCATCCTGTGATTGATCACATTATTCCCTGCAAGAAGCATGAATACTGGATCACACTGTTTCTGGTGGAGGGGGAAAATTGTAGTCGGAAGCTTCCTTCGGACCAACGGCTCCGACCCGAAATGTTTTTACGAATATACCTGGTGGTCCCGGAGGAAGGCAGGATTCGGGTTGGAGGCCTCCATTCGCTGTGCAGCGTACGGAGAGATGACTTCCCCATACGTACGGAAATGCTGGAGTCACGTGGGCCTGGACCATCAATCACTAACTAGTTTTCACATTGATAAAAATGGGAACGCCGTTTTTACGAGTTCCCATCACTATCAATGAGAAAACCCTCCTAAAACAAAGCATAATAAATTCAAAAAACACCCAACATATTTAAAATTAATTGAAGTTAAATGTAATTAAATGTTTTAGAAAAAGTATATATTTTGGGGAAATATTTTGTATGTGTTTTAATGGGGTTAAAAATAAACTTTTTTTAATGGACAGGGTTTTTAAATATAAAAATGAATGATTAAATGTAATTTTTATATGTTTAAAAAGTGTTACGCTGGTAAAAGTAGACTAGACGCCTGTTTTTACCCAGGCATAAAAGTTTCTCATTGATAGTAAGGGGAACTCGTAAAAACAGAGTTCCCATTTTTATCAATTCGCTGGGCATGAGTTGGGCAAATAGCCCAATCTCTGCCCCGCAGATGTCCTTCTCCTGGGGATGCGTGGATTCTGTCAGAAGACATGTTGACAGATCGGAAAAGTCAGTTCTCGGCACGAGCTTTCTGACTTCTCCCCACATGCTTCAGTTTGATACATTGGTGCTTTAATAACAAGGGGAAAGACTGCACCAAGGAGATGAAAATAACACAAAATAAACCTGGTATTACAATATTTCTTAGTCTTGATGATGGTCCGTGAGTTCCTTTAGATAATGGATGAGCTATGTTCTTGTGTTTGAACACTGATCCTCATCATTATAACCACCTGTACGAGCAGCAAGAATAGAATCTAGACATTGGCCCGTATTATCCGGGGCCTGTGGGTGCATCCGTGCCCGCAAGGGCCCCGCAAGCTCCAGGTTTTCGCATGCGAAGTGCATGCGCGAAAACCCGGAACTTCTGATCTGTCAAGAATCTTCTTGATTCGGAATCCCTATAACCATGAATGGGGATTCCTCCTCCTTTCATTGGTTGGGCCGGCCCACGTGATCCCAGGGGCGCTTGCGAACTGCCCGTGGCTCTGGGATATGTGGGCTTCTACATATATCTACGCCTAGAGGCCCAGGAGCGCGAGTCTCCACGGATCGGCGACCATCAGGTAGGTAGGTGCGTTCATGGGATGTCTCCGACTGCAAATTCAAGCACAATGTTAAATTTGAAGGTCCTTGTTTTAAACGTGTGACTAAAATCGTGCAAAGGAACAGTCAAAAATTGGCACTCTCCCGCATATTAAAGAATATTTTACGATTGTTAACAAACCAATGTGATTAGACTTAGAAATTCCTTTAAATGATTCTTGCTTGGAAAAAGATTTTTATTCCGTATTCTCATCAACTTTGCTCAAGATGTGCTTGTTCTTAAGTCACAGAATCAAATGATAGCAGTGTCTTGTTCCTTGTCGGCTTTCTTGCACAATTTCAAATTCTGACAACATAAATTACTACAGTATAATTCCCAAGTCCTTTTTTGTACATTAAAATGCTCGCTAGTACTTGTAATTCAACATAAGTATTTTCCCGAATTATCCTGTAGATAATTGGATAATGGAGTAGCTCTGCATATTTCCCTGTAAACGCAATGCTCAACTGGAGAAGACATTGATGGAAGACAAAACCAGATTACAGCTGTGTGTTTCCTGAAATGTCACCAACTGATTGGATCACTTACTGTCCCTGTTAGATTGAGTAATGTGGCCGGTGCAATACTTGGCACACAAGTGGAGAGCTGGATTTGTATTTTAAGTTGTGAAAATGGAAGCCTTTCTGAATCCAGAGATTGAATTCATCTAAACACTCTTAGCACAAACATAATTGTGTTTGCAATTCATTTACAGTTCTTTCCACGTAAGGCCCCTAAAACTAGAGGTGATCCAAAACTCGGCTGCCCGTGTCCTAATTCGCACCAAGTCCCGTTCATCCATCACCCCTGTGCTCGCTGACCTACATTGACTTCCGGTTAAGCAACGCCTCAATTTCAAAATTCTCATCCTTATTTTCAAATCCCTCCATGGCCTCGCCCCTCCCTATCCCTGCAATCTCTTCCAACCCCACAAACCCCCGAGATGTCTGCACTCTTCTAATTCTGCCCTCCTGAGCATCCCTGATTATAATCACTCAACCATTGGTGGCCGTGCCTTCCGTTGCCTAAGCCCCAAGCGCTGAAACTCCCTGCCTAAACCTCACTGTCTCTCTACCTCTCTTTCCTCCTTCAAGACGCTCCTTAAAATATACCTCTTTGACCAAGCTTTTGGTCACCTGTCCAGTGGCAGGAATAAGGTTGTCAGGAAAATCTGCCCACTATATCTTTATCTCCCTGTGGCGTACACCATTCTCCAACTAAGAGCGTGGGGCAAGAGACACAAAGGTTCTGCTTGGCTCAGCATGATGTCCTCTTTCCCCTGTCTCCCCATAGGCACCGGTCACATCAGGAGAAACCCAGCTGCAAACTTTTAAGAACATAAGAAATGGGAGCAGGAGTAGGCCATTTGGCCCCTCGAGCCTGCTCCACCATTCAATAAGATTATGGTGGATCTGGTCTTGGCCTCAACTCCACTTTCCTGCCCTCTCCCATGTTGTTCAAAAATCTATTTATCTCCACCTTAAATATATTCAATGACCCAGCCTCCACAGTTCTCTGGGGCAGAGAATTCCAAAGATTCATGACCCTCTGAGAGAAGAAATTCCTTCTCATCTCCATTTTAAATGGGTGACCCCTCATTCTGAAACTATGCCCCCTAGTTCTAGATTCCCCCACGAGGGGAAACATCCTCTCTGCATCTATCCTGTCAAGCCCCCTCAGAATTTTGTATGTTTCAATAAGATCACCTCTAATTCTTCTAAACTCCAATGAGTATAGGCCCAACCTGCTCAACCTTTTTTCTTAAGACAACCCCTTCATCTCAGGAATCAACTGAGTGAACCTTCTCTGAACTGCCTCCAAAGCAAGTATATCCCTGCTTAAATAAGGAGACCAAAACTGTACACAGTACTCCAGGTTTGGTCTCACCAATGGCCTGTACAGTTGTAGCAAGACTTCCCTACTTTTATACTCCATGCCCTTTGCAATAAAGGCCAACATTCTATTTGCCTCTCTAATTACTTGCTGTACCTGCATGCTTACTTTTTGTGCTTCATGTACGAGGACCCCCAGATCCCTCTGCACCACAGCATTCTGTCGTCTCTCCCCATTTAAATTATAATTTGCTTTTTTATTCTTCCTAACAAAGTGATGCCCTATCAATCTGTGGCACAGTCTTTTAGAGCTCCAACGTACTTTGCCACCCAAACAAAAACTACTGCAGCAGAAAAATAACAGGTTGTGTGGCTAAAATAACACAATCTACCTGGAATAGCAAAATCTGCACTGCTGTTAATTTCCCTCTGGCCATAAGTACAAAACAACAGAAGAGATTTTTCTGCTCCTGGCTTTTTATCAAAATCTGCTCCTGCTCATCTTCCAACATCAGCGTGAGTACGCAATTATTCTTCTATGTATTCCTGTACTCCCTGTATTTTTATGTTTATATGCATGCCTGTGAGTGGCACACTAATGCACACAATATATCTTAAGATACATATTCATTTGAATGGAAATGGGTTCCTTAATTATGTGTTTAGCTGACATTGAAAGGTATAATTTGTGGTGCAAACACTCAGTGCACTGAGACCAGATTAAATGACCTTTATTTTCGTTTTTAGTACATCTTTGTAAATGTTAATCTATTAATTTTTCAGCTTGAACACTTCATTTATTCATTAACCTTTGGAATCTCATCGGTCTGAATGTGTACATTTTTAAACTGCTCAATCAGTGGAAATATAAACAAGTACATTTCCAAATGAATATGTCTGTACTGCAGCATATTAAATATCTGTTCCCCAGTATAAATCCTGATCTAACTAGAGTCAGACTGGCCTTGCAGGAACCACCCTCCAGGATTTCCATTTTCATGGCACTAACCAGATAATTTTATTGAACAATATGCAAGGTTAGACCTATACCTGACTGATGAGCAAATGCTCCTGACTCTCATTTAGC
The DNA here is from genome assembly GCF_044704955.1 of Pristiophorus japonicus. Lineage (NCBI taxonomy): Eukaryota > Metazoa > Chordata > Chondrichthyes > Pristiophoridae > Pristiophorus > Pristiophorus japonicus. Next base: position 19,953,155 of record NC_091997.1, read on the forward strand.
CTTTTATTTTAGTTATTGTTTTAAGGAAAGAAAGAGTAGCACAAAAAACAGGTTGCTATCTGTAAACAATCGGAAAGAAAAATTTTTTGAACGTGCATTTATATATACCATTGAATGTAAGTGTCAGCCCAGATTCCTGGGGAGAGGTTTGAACCCATGACTCTTTGACTCAATGTGTGAGCACTGAGTCAAACTGACACTCAATACTGTGCAGATGAAGCTTTGGTTAAAAATTACATTCGGCAAGGAAGAGACATGACTTAAAAGGAGGGGTGGAAAAAAAGGGGGGTTACAGAATAAAGATTGAATAGTACTTTTACCATTCCTATAGCAGAAGCAATGTTTATTTTTTTTGTCAAAAATGTGAGGGCTTTCCCTTCCATACGGCTTCTATAAACTTTCACCTGATTGGGATACTGGTCCATGGGTATTCATGTCAGGCTATGAGCTCTTTCTGTGGATCGGTGGTATGTCTGTTGCCTTTCATTCAGACAAAACAAAGCCAGTTGATGGGGATAGTTAAAGTAGATCATAATTTCATAGAATCAGACAACACAGAAGGAGGCCATTCGGCCCATCATGTCAGTGCCAGTTCTCTGTAAGAGTTATCCAACGAGTCCCACCCCCTCCCTCTTACCCCATAGCCCTGCAAATTTTTCTTTTTCAAGTGCATATCCAATTCCCTTTTGAAAGTTACTATTGATTCTGCTTCCACTGCCCTATCAGGCAGTACATTTCAGATCATTACAACTCACTGTATAAAAATTTGTCTCCTCATCTCCACTCTTGTTCTTTTGTCAATTACATTAAATCTGTATCCTCTAGTTACCAACCCTCCTGCCAGTGGAAACCATTTCAACTTATTTACTCTATTAAAACCTTCATAGTTTTGAACTCCTCTACTAAATCTCCCTTTAACCTTCTCTGCTCGAGGAAGCCAGGAAGCAGATACTTCTGCAGTTAAGGCTTTGTGAACCAGAGCTCATGCGGCAAAACATCAAATAGTTTTCCACTTTCAAGCTTTTGAAGATATTTCACTTTCTTGTGCCTCAGTAATTTACAATATTTTTGGTACCTTACCTTGGATTTCGGATGATTTTCTGAAAATATATTGCTCAAAGACTGTACCCTATTTACAAGGATTTAACATGTAACTCTGTCACTTTAAATGCAAGGGATAATAGGTTGGGCTGAAAGCTGAAGCATATTTGCCTCCACATGTGTTTGGAGCCTTTCTGAGAATAATGTAATTTAGTGCTGACAGAGATTCCATACCTTTGGTAAGCTGCTAATAGGGTCTGTTTGCACTGGGAAATGGCAAGATAATAGACTTCCTGAGCTCTCCTTTGCCATAAAAGACTTTGCAGTTAATCTACAATTGCAGACAAATGGATTTATTATTTCAATAGTCAGGCAATTTTAATTAACAGTTCAATTATTATTCCATTACTTCAACAGATAGGCTCTTAATTGGGCTTTCTTTCTTTAGATGTGGTGATCTAGCTGTGGACTGAGATTTATAACTTCCATAAAACTTGTGTTTTGGTTGGCTGTCATCAATGTAGCAGACAATCTTGTTTGCAATTACATAAGCATATACTTAAAGGAGAACTGAAAACAGTGACACCAAATCAGCAAAAGCATTGGAGTGTTTCTAAAATTAGTGGCATTATCCAGACACAATGAAGAACAGTTTCCTGGTACAAACTGGTTGATTGCTGTTTTACACACACACATATATATATTATTTTCAAGGTCCTATGCATAAATAATGGCTATTCTGCTTGGTGTTCCCCTATCATATGCCTTGGAGTGCTAAAATACAGGTGTCATAAGAACATAAGAAATAGGAGCAGGAGTAGGCCATTCGGCCCCCTCAAGCCTGCTCCATCATTCAATAAGATCATAGCTGATCTTCTACCTCAACTCCACTTTCCTGCACTATCCCCATATCCCTTGCTTCCCTTAATATCCAAAAATCTATTGATCTCAGCCTTGAATATGCTCAACGACTGACCATCCACAGCCCTCTGGGGTAGAGAATTCCAAAGATTCACCACCCTCTGAGTGAAGAAATTTGTCCTCATCTCAGTTCTAAATGGCCGACCCCTTATTCTGAGACTGTGACCCCTGATTCTAGACTCCCCAGCCAGAGGAAACATCCTCTCTGCATTTACTCTGTCAAGCCCTGTAAGAATTTAGTATGTTTCAATGAGATCACCTATCATGCTTCTAAACTCTAGAGAATATAGGCCCAGTCCACTCAATCTCTCCTCAAAGAACAATCCTCCCATCACAGGAATCAGTCTGGTGAACATTTGTTGCACTCCCTCTATGGCAAGTATATCCTTCCTTAGGTAAGGAGACCAAAAACTGTACCCGATACTCCAGGTGTGGTCTCACCAGGTCTTGCCACTGACTCTTGTTGATAGGCTAATGGTCTCGGCTGTGTTGCTAAAGACACCAAGCAGTTGCCAAGTATTTCCACAGTGGAGAGGAACTAGACAGAGAGCAACCCTGGACCTGCCTCTAACCTTCCAGCAGTCAGCATCAGAGCAGCATTAGCAGAGGCTGAGGCACGTATCCTGCCCATCCTCTCAACTGCAGTATGGTGCGTTGCATGGGGACATCTAGAATAGTGGGATGATAGATAGATTTTTGAACGATAAGGGAGTCAAGGGTTATGGGGAGCGAGCGGGGAAGTGGAGTTGGGGCCAGGGTCAGATCAGCCATGATCTTATTGAATGGCGGAGCAGGCTCAAGAGGCTAAATGGCCTACTCTTGCTTCTATGTTCTTATGAAAATGGAGGGAAAACATTTAGAATTTTTGTAAAGAAGAGTTTTACGGATTTGAAGTGCTGCTGAGGATGAAACACTCTGAAGATTAAATGCCAGAGCTTAGCTGAATATCAGAGGAAGTGCAGTACCCGTTGCTCTTGAGTGGAAACAAACGTTTGGAAGCCTGGGGCAACCCCAAATCCCAGCTCGTGTACAAATGGTGGCTCAGACTGAGTGTGGAGCTGTACTCTTATCCCAGCTTCAAATGTAGTGTCTTCTGTAAGAGAGAGGAAACAATTGGAAACATTTAGCAACAGAGGAAACCTGATCAGAAACATGCCCTTACAGCAGACTCAGTGAATCATAGAACCATAGAAATTTACAGTACGGAAGGAGGCCATTTCGGCCCATCACGTCCGTGCTGGTCGACAAAGAGCGATCCAGTCTAATCCCACTTTCCAGCTCTTGGTCCGTAGCCTTGTAGGTTTACGGCACTTCAAGTGCACATCCAAGTACTTTTTAAATGTGGTGAGGATTACGACCTTGACCATCCTTTCAGGCAGTGAGTTCCGGACCCCCACCACCCTCTGGGTGAATTTTTCCCCTCTCACCTCTCCTCTAAACCTCCTACCAATTACTTTAAATCTATGCCCCCTGGTTATTGACCCCTCTGCTAAGGGAAATAGGTGCTTCCTATCCACTCTATCTAGGCCCCTCAATAAGATCTCCCCTCAGCCTCCTCTGTTCCAAGGAAAACAAACCCAGCCTATCCAATCTTTCCTCACAACTAAAATTCTCCAGTCCAGCCAACATCCTTGTAAATCTCCTCTGTACCCTCTCTAGTGCAATCACATTGTTCCTGTAATGTGGTGACCAGAACTGCACGCAGTACTCTAGCTATGGCCTAACTAGTGTTTTATACAGTTCAAGCATAACCTGTATTCTATGCGTCGGCTAATAAAGGCAACTATTCCTTATGCCTTCTTATCAGTTGCAATTTCTGCATAGATTTTTGTCCAGTAACTAATAGGGTGCAACTTATACATAAAAACGCTGCGGAACAAGAGCCCAATATTAACTAAAACATTGCTCGTCATACATCCCAAAACACACATGCACAAAATAAACATGTGCTGTAAATGGTGGTGGACAATTAAACAACTGATGGGAGGAGGAGGCTCCATGAACATTCTCCATCCTCAATGATGGCGGAGCCCAGCATCTGAGTGCAAATGACAAGGCTGAAACATTCACAACCGTCTTCAGCCAGACGTGCCGAGTGGATGATCCATCTCGGTCTCCTCCTGATGTCCCCACCATCGCAGAAGCTAGTCTTCAGCCAATTTGATTCACTCCACATGATATCAAGAAACGGCTGAACGCACTGGATACAGCAAAGGCTATGGGCCCCAACAACATCACAGCTGTAGTGCTGAAGACTTGTGCTCCAGAACTAGCCGCGCCTCCAGCCAAGCTGTTTCAGTACAGCTACAATACTGGCATCTAGCCGACAAAGTGGAAAGTTGCCCAGGTATGTCCTGTCCACAAAAAAAAAGGATCAGACAGTACTTACCCAACAGTAACCTACTCCCTGATGCTCAGCTTGGGTTCTACCCAGACCTCTCGGCTCCAGACTTCATTGCAGCCTTAGTCCAAACACGGACAAAAGAGCTGAATTCCAGAGGTGAGGTCAGAGTGACTGCCCTTGATATCAAAGCAACATTTGACCGAGTGTGGTGTGGGAGCGAAAGTTCGCATTACCCAAGTACCTCAAATATTCATTCTGGGACGTCTATGGAATTAGCACATGTTGTAAATTGTGTAAACAGAGCTAAAAGGAAGGACATCTTCACAGGAAAGCAAAGTAGTAGAACGTGCAAGAGTCATTCAGCCAGATCTGTAATGTGTCAGCTTGGTCAATTGTGTTTTGGGGATGGTAAGAGTTTATGACGGAAATTAGGTCACTTCTGGTCATGGCAATAATATAATTAGAAGAGTTAAAGTGCATGTTTGTTATTCAGTTGGCATTTGTATGTATCTTTGATGTACTATGATTTATTGGAAACATGCACGGAATGTAGTAATCAAAGGTGAAATTTGGTTTAAGAGATGTGAGTGATCCATTATTTAGCAGCTCATATTGGAATGGTGAAGTGTGATGTCTCACAGAGCTGTCATACTGGTTCTGTGAAGTATGAAGTTTCAGTAAAGTCCTGATGCTGCTTTACTACAACTGAGTGTGTGTAATCTGTCGTTCAAAGTAACAAGATGAAAAAGAACAACAAAGCAGTCCAACATGTGGTGTCAAGAAGCCCGAGTAAAACTGAAGTCAATGGGGATCAGGGCAAACTCTTCACTGGCTGGAGTCATACCTAGCACAAAGGAAGATGGTTGTAGTTGTTGGAGGCCAAACATCTCAGTCCCAGGACATCGCTGCAGGATTTTCTCCGGACAGTGTCCTAGGCCCAACCATCTTCAGCTGCTTCATCCATGACCTTCATAAGGTCAGAGATGGGGATGTTTGCTGATGATTGCACAGTGTTCAGTTCCATTCTCAATTCCTCAGATAATGAAGCAGTCCATGCCCGCATGCAGCAAGACCTGGACAACATCCATGCTTGGGTTGACAAGTGGCAAGTAACGTTTGCGCTACACAAATGCCAGGCAATGACTATCTCCAACAATAGAGAGCCTAACCACATCCTCTTGACATGCAATGGCATTACCATCATTGCATCCCCCACCATCAACATCATGGGGTCACCATTGACAGAAACTTAACTGGACCAGTCACATAAATACTGTGGCTACAAGATCAGGTCAGAGGCTGGGTATTCTGCAACGAATGACTCATTTCCTGATTCCCCAAAGCCTTTCCACCATCTACATGGCACAAGTCAGGAGTGTGATGGAATACTCTCCACTTGCCTGGATGAGTGCAGCTCCAACAACACTCAAGAAACTCGACACCATCCAGGACAAAGCAGCCCGCTTGATTGATACCCCATCTACCACCTTAAACATTCACTCCCTCCACCACCGGTGCACTGTGGCTGCAGTGTGCACCCTCTGCAAGATGCACTGCATCAACTAGCCAAGGCTTCTTTGACAACACTTCCAAAACGCGCAATCTCTATCATTTAAAAGGACAAGGGCAGCAGGTGCATGGGAGCACCATTACCTGCAAGTTCCCCTCCAAGACACACACCACCTTAACTTGGAAATATATTGCTGTTCCTTCATCATCGCTGTGTCAAAATTCTGGAACTCCCTCCCTAACAACACTGTGGGAGTACCTTCACCACACAGACTGCAGCGGTTCAAGAAGGCGGCTCACCACCATCTTCTCAAGGGCAATTGGAGATGGGCAATAAATGCTGGCCTTGCTTGCGACGCCCACATCAGTGAATGAATAAAAAAACACACTTCACACACACACAGACCATATAAACACACATCGCATACATGAACACACCACACACATAAGCATCACATACACACACACAGTGACTACACTTCAAAAGCACTTTATTGGCTATAAAGCGCTTGTGGATGTCCTGAGGTTGTGAAAGGCACTACATAAATGAAAATCTTTCTTTCTTTCTCATACACGCACCATATACACACACATACCTCATAGACAACGCCATATTCACACACACACCACATACACACACGCATCACATACACTACATACACACCTTATGCACACACATGCACCTCATACAGTCACATTACACACACGCACAACTCACATGCACCACATATCTGCACACATAAATGCCCATGTTTTTAATTTACAGAAAATATGTAAATTACATTTATTTTTTATGTCTTTTCTCCACCAGTTGTTGCTTTCATGCATCTTTAATCATAGTACATTTATTTGAATCTTTGATCACATTTCTTAGAAAAATTGTAAAATTCACAACACAATAATATATCACTGACAAATACACTTTTGCTCAGTGTCTTCTGCATTATAAAGACCTTTTCAGAAAAGCAGATTAGGGAGGTGCATTTCCTCAGGTTCGAACAGTAAACAGGAGACAGATAATGCTTATAACAATTACACTTAAGCTGACATTCTGAGAAAGCCTCTGAGTGATCGTAAATATTGTCAAGAACATCCATCGATTTGTGTCATATGCACTGAACAATGTAGCATGTTTAATGGCTCATTTATATTGTGAAAATACCTCAAGTAACACACTGCAATAACGCCTCTGGGTACCAGTATTATGGAAACTGCTCCATTCACAGTGCAGGGATGTAATGAATGCAATGACTCACAAGACTTGTTACTGTAAATTGCCTCAGGTGTAAACCTGATCCAACTTTATTCGCGCCCAAAGTAACCCGCGTGACATAGTACCTGCGCTTATATACCAGTGACCGCGCACGAGCGTGTACAGCCCAATGACCTCCAACAGTGGCGTCTCCTAGTGTCTGGTGACCCCAAGCATAAATACATAACATCCCCTTTCAAGATCTTAATATCAGTCTTTTTACAAATTAAGATGGTCTGGGACTTTCCGCTCACGAGTTGATCGTCTCAGTTCAACTTCAGTTCTGGGCGAGCGTTCTGAGTCAATAGTGACTGAAGGCTGAGTAACCGATCTGATGGGAGTGGTAATGACCACATCAAAGACTGGAGGTCCAGTTTCAATAATGACAGCAAAATCCTCTGATGAATGAACATTGGTTGGTTGGTCACTGACTGCATCTTCCTCAAGCGGTTCCAGTTCATCCGTGTGCCGCAATTTTATCTGATCAACATGTTTCCTGCATGTTTGCCCATTCCTGAGCACGACAATAAACACTCTGTTACCCTCCTTGGCTGTAACAGTACCGGCAATCCACTTTGGACCTTGACCATAGTTCAGTACATTAACCGGATCGGTGACAGAGATGTCATGTGACACAGCAGCACGATCATGATACCCTTGCTGACTTTGACATCTGTTTTCAACACGATCATTCAAATCGGGATGAACAAAACAGAGAGCTTGGTCTTGAGACTTCTCTTCATCAATAGTTCAGCAGGGGAGACCCCAGTAAGTATTTGAGGTCTGGTCCTGTAACTGAGCAGTATACAGGACAAATGAGTCTGCAGTGAACCTGTTTCATACTCTGCTTGATCGTTTGAACAGCACGCTCTGCTTGACCATTAGAAGCAGGTTTGAATGGGGCTGACCTCACCTGTTTAATACCATTGAGTTTCATGAACTCTTGAATCTCCAGACTTGTGAAGCAATATCCGTCATCGCTCACAACAATGTCAGGCAAACCATGAGTAGCAAATATGACACAAAGGCTCTCAATAGTAGCTGTAGACGTACTGAATGATATAATAATACACTCTATCCACTTTGAATATGCATCCATCACAACAAAAAACATCTTTCCCAGGAAAGGGCCCGCAAAATCGATGTGGATCCTCGACCATGGTTTAGATGGCCACAACCAAAGATTCAGCGGAGATTCCGCTGGTACTTTACTTAGCTGCATGCAAGTATCGCACTGATGCACGTATGATTCCAGATCAGAGTCAATTCCAGGCCACCATACATGAGTCCTAGCAATGGCTTTCATCATGACAATACCAGGATGAGTACTGTGTAGTTCACGTACAAATGTATCTCTACCTTTCTTCGGCATGACAACACGATTGCCCCACAGTAAACAATCTGACTGAATGGACAGGTCATCTTTGCAACGGTTGTAAGGTTTAGTCTCATCACACATTTCCATAGGTATTGCAGACCAATCACCACTGAGGACACAACGTTTCACAACCGATAAAATAAGGTCATGGCTGGTCCAGATCCTAACTTGTTGAGCAGTGACAGGATTTCCTTCACTTTCAAAAGCATCCATTACTAACAGTAGATCTGCAGGTTGAGGTGTGGGCAACGGCAGATGACTCAGTGCAGCGGCACAATTCTCAGTGCCAGGTCTATGACGAATAATATAATCATAGGCAGACAATGTCAATGCCCACTTCTGGATACGGGACGATGCATTGGTATTAATCCCATTGTTTTCCGAAAACAATGAAATGAGTGGCTTGTGATCCGTTTTGAGTTCAAAACGAAGACCAAACAGATACTGTTGCATCTTTTTGACCCCATACACACAGGCCAAAGCTTCTTTTTCTACCATGCTGAAAGCTCTTTCCGCCTTTGACAAACTTCTCGAAGCATACGCAACAGGTTGTAGCTTACCCGACTCATTTGCTTGTTGGAGTACACAGCCAATCCCATATGATGAAGCATCACAGGCCAATACAAGACACTTACATGGATCATAATGAACAAGCAACTTGTTTGAACAGAGCACATTCTTAGCTTTCTAGCAGGCTTTATCTTGAGACATACCCCAGACCCATTTGTTGCCTTTTCTGAGTAGCACGTGCAGTGGCTCTAACAAAGTGCTCAATCTGGGTAAGAAATTAAGAAAGTAGTTGAGTAGCCCAAGGAATGAACACAGCTCCATCACATTCTGAGGCCTGGGTGCATTTTTGATGGCCTTGGTTTTCAAATCAGTAGGCCTGATGCCATCAGCAGCAATCTTCCTCCCAAGGAATTCAACTTCAGGTGCCATGAAGACACACTTCGAACGTTTCAGCCTGAGTCCCACTTTGTTCAGATGATGTAGGACTTCTTCAAGATTGTTCAGATGTTCAGTAGTGTTGCGACCTGTGACTAGAATGTCATCTTGAAACACGACAGTTCTAGGAACGGACTTCAGTAGACTCTCCATATTCCTCTGAAATATGGCTGCAGCCGAACGAATTCCAAAAGGACACCTGTTATAGACAAACTGTCCTTTATGGGCGTTGATGCAGGTGAGTTTCTTCGAAGTGTCGACAAGCTCCTGTGTTATATAGGCTGATGTCAGATTCAGTTTAGTGAACGACTTTCCACAAGCTAGCATGGCGAACAGGTCATCAGCCTTCGGTAACGGGTACTGATCCTGTTTCAAAAATCAGTTAATCGTAATCTTGTAGTCTCCCCAAATCCTGACAGTACCATCACTCTTCAACACAGGAACAATAGGACTGGCCCACTCATTAAACTCGACCGATGATATATGACCTCTTCACGTTGGAGTCTGTCAAGCTCAATTTCAACCTTTTCCCTCGTCATTTAGGGAACAAACCGAGCATTATGATAGACAGGCCTTGCATCTGAATCCAGGTGAATCTGCACCTTGGCTCAGTAAAATTACCACTGCCCAGTTCAAACAAAGAAGGAAACTTCTTCAACACTTGAGCACATGAAGTGTCATCCACCGATGACAACGCTTTGAGATCATTCCAATTCCACTTGATTTTCTTGAGCCAATTCCTGCCGAACAGCGTTGGACCATTACCTGGGACGATCCATAATGGTAGATCATGAACCACACCATCATATGACACCTTGACGACTGCACTGCCAATCACCGGTATGAGTTCCTTAGTGTAAGTACGCAACTTGGCATTGACTGGACTCAGCTTATGTTTCAAGCTTCAGCGTCCCACAGCTTGTCGAATGTCCTTTGGCTCATTATCGACTGACTCGCACCCGTGTCCAGCTCCATTGATACAGGCACGCCATTCCGCTTCACATTAACGATTATCAGCTGGCTCTTTCCCAAGAACGAATACAGACCATACACTTCCTCCTCGGGTGGTGTATCCAGGCCAGCATTGGACTGGTCATCATCAGCAATGTGATGAGCGGCAGCACGCTTGCTCAGTTCTGGGCACATTCTCTGAAGATGCCCCACTTTCAAACAGCCATTACAGGAGTACTGTTTAAATCAACACTGATGAGGCTGATGATTGCTCCCACAACGCCAACAGGGTGAAATCGGATTCGTACCGGTTGGCGGACTTTGAGCAGTTACAGGTTTCACATAAGCAGTCGAGTAGGCCCTGCCTTAAGCTGCCAGACGATGACACAATCTTGTTTACAGTACTTGCCGTGGAGCTCCAACTCTTTGATGATATCTGCCTCAAATTATCATCAGTCGCCATGCATGCCTGGGCAGTCGCGATGGCCTTGCTCAAATCCAGCTTCTCTTTGGCCAATAACTTCCGAAGAATCACATCATGGTTGATGCCTATCACGAAGAAATCTCACAGTATGTCCTCCAACACGTTCCCAAACTTACACGGCTTAGCAAGACGACGCAGGTCAGTGACGAATCCCGATACATCCTGGCCCTCAGCACGAACATGCGTGTAGAAGCGATAGTGTGAGATGATGATCCCCTTTTTTGGCTTAAGATGGTCACGCAACAAAGCACACAAATCCCCATATTCTTTGTCGTTGGACGTCAAGGCGAGAGAAGAATTTTCATGAGGCCATAAATTTTTGGACCACAAATGGTGAGGAAAACTGCCAAACTGTGTCAGCATCTCCCTCCATTTTGTTGGCCACAAAATACTGATCCAGGCAGTCGATAAAATCCGCCCAATCCTCACACTCCGCGAATCTCTCCAGAATTCCAATAGTGCCCATTGTACATGCGAAGGTTCTAAAGTTACTTCGTTGCCAAATGTAATGAATGCAATAACTCACAAGACTTGTTACTGTAAACTGCCTCAAGTGTAAACCTGATCCAACTTTATTCGCGCCCAAAGTAACCCGCGTGACATGGTACCCGCGCTTATATCCAGTGACCGCGCATGCGTGCGTACAGCCCAATGACCTCCGACAGTGGCGCTCCCTGGTGTCCGGTGACCCCAAGCATAAATACATAACAAGGGAGGACTGCACAACAGCCAGAACAACAGAAAATTAAGTGGACACAAGACAAAGATTTTAAGTTGTGAATCACAACATTTCTTTCGAGGCTCTGTACACTCTACACCGACCTGGCAAGGCTCACATAAATAGGTGAGCAAAAAACAGATTCATTAGCCCATTCTGAGCTGCACAGCCTGCTGTTAATCAGGAAAAAATAATTGTCTCTACTTCTGACTGCAATGTGTATATTTTCACTGAAGGTGGCTCTGTCTCTCAGGGCACCCCCAAGAAACACCTCTTTCTATGGGTCTCAAATCTTGCGAAGGCATCAGCAAGGCAAGGGGGAGGTGGGACCAGTACAAACCGGACAGTCTGCACCTGGGCAGGACCGGAACCAATGTCCGAGGGGGGTGTTTGCTAGTGCTGTTGGGGAGGATTTAAACTAATATGGCAGGGGAATGGGTACCAATGCAGGGAGACAGAGGGAAACAAAAAGGAGGCAAAAGGAAAAGACAGAAAGGAGATGAGGAGAAGTGGAGGGCAGAGAAACCCAAGGCAAAGAACAAAAAGAGCCATTGTACAGCAAAATTCTAAAAGGACAAAGGGTGTTAAAAAAACAAGCCTGAAGGCTTTGTGTGTTAATGCAAGGAGTATCCGCAATAAGGTGGATGAATTAACTGTGCAAATAGATGTTAACAAATATGATGTGATTGGGATTACGGAGACGTGGCTCCAGGATGATCAGGGCTGGGAACTCAACATCCAGGGGTATTCAACATTCAGGAAAGATAGAATAAAAGGAAAAGGAGGTGGGGTAGCATTGCTGGTTAAGGAGGAAATTAAGGCAATAGTTCGTAAGGACATTAGCTTGGACGATGTGGAATCTATATGGGTAGAGCTGCAGAATACCAAAGGGCAAAAAACGTTAGTGGGAGTTGTGTGCAGACCTCCAAACAGTAGTAGTGATGTTGGGGAGGGCATCAAACATGAAATTAGGGGTGCGTGCAATAAAGGTGCAGCAGTTATAATGGGTGACTTTAATATGCACATAGATTGGGTTAACCAAACTGGAAGCAATACGGTGGAGGAGGATTTCCTGGAGTGCATAAGGGATGGTTTTTTAGACCAATATGTCGAGGAACCAAGTAGGGGGGGAGGCCATCTTAGACTGGGTGTTGTGTAATGAGAGAGGATTAATTAGCAATCTCGTTGTGCGAGGCCCCTTGGGGAAGAGTGACCATAATATGGTGGAATTCTGCATTAGGATGGAGAATGAAACAGTTAATTCAGAGACCATGGTCCAGAACTTAAAGAAGGGTAACTTTGAAGGTATGAGGCGTGATTGGCTAGGATAGATTGGCGAATGATACTGAAGGGGTTGACTGTGGATGGGCAATGGCAGACATTTAGAGACCTCATGGATGAACTACAACAATTGTACATTCCTGTCTGGCGTAAAAATAAAAAAGGGAAGGTGGCTCAACCGTGGCTATCAAGGGAAATCAGTGATAGTATTAAAGCCAAGGAAGTGGATACAAATTGGCCAGAAATAGCAGCGGACCCGGAGACTGGGAGAAATTTAGAACTCAGCAGAGGAGGACAAAGGGTTTGATTAGGGCAGGGAAAATGGAGTACGAGAAGAAGCTTGCAGGGAACATTAAGACGGATTGCAAAAGTTTCTATCGATATGTAAAGAGAAAAAGGCTAGTAAAGACAAACGTAGGTCCCCTGCAGTCAGAATCAGGAGAAGTCATAACGGGGAACAAAGAAATGGCGGACCAATTGAACAAATACTTTGGTTCGGTATTCACTGAGGAGGACACAAACAACCTTCCGGATATAAAAGGGGTCGGAGGGTCTAGTAAGGAGGAGGAACTGAGGGAAATCCTTATTAGTCGGGAAATTGTGTTGGGGAAACTGATGGGATTGAAGGTCGATAAATCCCCAGGGCCTGATGGACTGCATCCCAGAGTATTTAAGGAAGTGGCCTTGGAAATAGTGGATGCATTGACAGTCATTTTCCAACATTCCATTGCCTCTGGATCAGTTCCTATGGAGTGGAGGGTAGCCAATGTAACCCCACTTTTTAAAAAAGGAGGGAGAGAGAAAACAGGGAATTATAGACCGGTCAGCCTGACATCGGTAGTGGGTAAAATGATGGAATCAATTATTAAGGATGTCATAGCAGTGCATTTGGAAAGAGGTGATATGATAGGTCCAAGTCAGCATGGATTTGTGAAAGGGAAATCATGCTTGACAAATCTTCTGAAATGTTTTGAGGATGTTTCCAGTAGAGTGGACAAGGGAGAACCAGTTGATGTGGTATATTTGGACTTTCAGAAGGCTTTCGACAAGGTCCCACACAAGAGATTAATGTGCAAAGTTAAAGCACATGGGATTGGGGGTAGTGTGCTGACATGGATTGAGAACTGGTTGTCAGACAGGAAGCAAAGAGTAGGAGTAAATGGGGACTTTTCAGAATGGCAGGCAGTGACTAGTGGGGTACCGCAAGGTTCTGTGCTGGGGCCCCAGCTGTTTACACTGTACATTAATGATTTAGACGAGGGGATTAAATGTAGTATCTCCAAATTTGCGGATGACACTAAGTTGGGTGGCAGTGTGAGCTGCGAGGAGGATGCTATGAGGCTGCAGAGCGACTTGGATAGGTTAGGTGAGTGGGCAAATGCATGGCAGATGAAGTATAATGTGGATAAATGTGAGGTTATCCACTTTGGTGGTAAAAACAGAGAAACAGACTATTATCTGAATGGTGACAGATTAGGAAAAGGGGAGGTGCAAAGAGACATCAGTCATTGAAGGTTGGTATGCAGGTACAGCAGACGGTTAAGAAAGCAAATGGCATGTTGGCCTTCATAGCGAGGGGATTTGAGTACAGGGGCAGGGAGGTATTGCTACAGTTGTACAGGGCCTTGATGAGGCCACACCTGGAGTATTGTGTACAGTTTTGGTCTCCTAACCTGAGGAAGGACATTCTTGCTATTGAGGGAGTGCAGCGAAGGTTCACCAGACTGATTCCCGGGATGGCGGGACTGACCTATCAAGAAAGACTGGATCAACTGGGCTTGTATTCACTGGAGTTCAGAAGAATGAGAGGGGACCTCATAGAAACGTTTAAAATTCTGACAGGGTTAGACAGGTTAGATGCAGGAAGAATGTTCCCAATGTTGGGGAAGTCCAGAACCAGGGGACACAGTCTAAGGATAAGGGGTAAGCCATTTAGGACCGAGATGAAGAGGAATTTCTTCACCCAGAGAGTGGTGAACCTGTGGAATTCGCTACCACAGAAAGTTGTTGAGGCCAGTTCACTGAATATATTCAAAAAGGAGTTAGATGAAGTCCTTACTACTAGGGGAATCAAGGGGTATGGTGAGAAAGCAGGAATGGGGTACTGAAGTTGCATGTTCAGCCATGAACTCATTGAATGGCGGTGCAGGCTAGAAGGGCCGAATGGCCTACTCCTGCACCTATTTTCTATGTTTTTATATGTTTCTATACTTCTACCTTAATTGCTCTGTGTTATAAATAAAGAAAGACTTGCTTATATATAGCACCTTTCATGACCACCGGATGTCTCAAAGTGCGTTACAGCCAATGAAGTACTTTTGGAGTGCAGTCACTGTTGTAATGTGGGAAACGTGGCAGCTAATTTGCGCACAGCAAGCTCCCACAAAGGGCAATGTGATAAAGACCAGATAATCTGTTTTTTGTCATGAGGAATAAATATTGGCCAGGACACTGGGGATAATTTCCTTGCTCTTCTTTGAAATAATGCCATGAGATCTTTTATATCCACCTGAGAGGGCAGACGAGGCCTTAGTTTAATGTCTCATCTGAAAGACGGCACCTCGAACAGTGCAGCACTGCCTCAGCACTGCACTGGAGTATCAGCCTAAATTTTTGTGCTTAAGTCCTTTAAGTGAGACTTAAACCCATAACCTTCTGACTCAGAGGCGAGGGTGCTACCCACGGAGCCACAGCTGGCACGATAGATCCTCAACTAACTCTTTTTGCCATCGAGTCCCAGCTAGCTTTGTATTCCATTGGCTTCTGGTGAAGGGTCCCAAATAAAATTTAATGGCCTAGAAATTAGGCCATGTAGTGCCCATCTTTCAGGCACTTTGTGGCCTTTATGTCCCCAAAATGGCGGGCAGGAAGCGTACGCACAAACGTCTGACCAGGCAAAATTGGACTGGACAGAATTTCTAGGCCGACCTGTCCTCTTCGTTCACTGTATTTCCAGATTCTTCGGTTTTTATTTCAGATTTGCAGCAATTGCAGTTTTTCATTTCTCTGCTATTTGTAATCCATTGGTTTAGAAAATGTTGAACTTAGTTAAAAATGAGTGCTGCTACCATCAAGACAATTTGGCGTGGTGTAGTTATCACGCCTGATGGAGCAAGAGTGCTTCCCCGCAGCCCACCTAGCTACCTGTAAACCACTCCCGCGATCGTCCTGCACCCCCCTTCACCACCCCCGAGATCAGATCCCCCTTTCCCCGACCTTTCCGATCTCCCCCACCCCCGACCTTTCCAATCTCCCCCTCCTGCCTCCCACCCCTAACCTTTCCGATCTCCCCCTCCCCTGACCTTTCCGATCTCCCCCTCCCCTGATCTTTCCGATCTCCCCTGACCTTTCCGATCTCCCCCTCCCCTGGTCTTTCCGATTTCCCCCACCCCTGGTCTTTCCAATCTCCCCTGACCTTTCCGATCTCCCCCTCCCCTGGCCTTTCCGATTTCCCCCTCCCCTGGCCTTTCCGATCTCCCCCTCCCCTGGCCTTTCCGATCTCCCCCTCCCCTTGCCTTCCCAATCTCCCCCACACCTAGCCTTTCCGATCTCCCCTGACCTTTCCGATCTCCCCCTCCCCTGGCCTTTCCGATCTCCCCCTCCCCTGATCTTTCCGATCTCCCCCTCCCCTGGCCTTTTCGATCTTCCCTGACCTTTCCGATCTCCCCCACGCCTGGCCTTTCCGATCTCCCCCACCCCTGGCCTTTCCGATCTCCCCCACCCCTGGCCTTTCCGATCTCCCCCTCCCCTGGCCTTTCCGATCTCCCCCTCCCCTGATCTTTCCGATCTCCCCCTCCCCTGGCCTTCCCGATCTCCCCTGACCTTTCCGATCTCCCCCTCCCCTGGCCTTTCTGATCTCCTCCCCCGCCTCCCCCACTACCCCTCAGCCTTTCGGATTTCCCCTCCCCGCCTCCGGCCTTTCTGATCTCCGCCTGGCCTTTCCGATCTCCCCACCTCGACCTTTCCAACTCCTCCGTCTTTCCTCTCCCCTCCCCGGCTGTGGCCTGGTGCGGAAGGCCTACCAGCCCTAACAGCCAGCCAGAAACAGGCAAAACATGTTAACCAGGTCCTGGCCTGAGGGAAACCCGTTCTTCCGCAAAACTGAGCACCCCACCATCCCCCCCGGCTCTGCCCAGGCTTTCTTCCCACCTCCCCATAAATATCGGGGTCAGTGATTCAGCCACAGTTTCACAGACATTGGCATCACTCCAAGCAGGATTATACGATGGCTGCACATACAGCACAATGTGTAACCGAATCACGGAGGTCAGATTATCATTGTGCATTGGAACATTCTTTGACCTAGAAGTGCTATAGCCATCTGATTGTTGGACAGTGTGTAGAATTTTATATTTAGAATACAATTTTGCAAGCCTCCAGTGCCTGTTGCCATTTTCAGCGCTGCTCTGCTTGGCATTAAGCTTCTTTATATCATTATATAACTGGTTGTGTTCCAGAGGAAGTTGATGCACGGTATACTATGTCCAGAATTATTCAGGTCAGCGGTGATTTACAGTCACAGCCGGTCCTGGGCTGGGTTTGTGATAGACGGTACATTTGCGGCAGTCACACATGTGCAAATAACCATTTCCAGTTATGAGTGGCACCCTTGAATAAAGTGCTTGCTGAATGCTCGATTTTAATTGGATACACTGAATTGAGAATCTTTCCTAATAATACAAAATGGTTCTGTGCGGCTTTTAATTAGCCGGCCTAAATTTTTAATTTGGCATTTTGTATTCGCGCCACAGGGCAGCATTCGAAACAAGCCTGGAGCAGAGTGGAGTTCTGTTCCTTCAATCTATACTTCAATGGTTTTTAACTGCTTCACTGAAAGAGGAATTGCATACCAGCCCTGAGTCAACCAGGGACCCCCTGCTTGTCTGGAATTCATTCCTCACCATCTGTTTGCTTCCACCTTCTCTCCTTTCCTGGGTGAGGGGGGGATGCGGGCATGTTTGGGTGTGTTTGCTGCAACACGGACACTTTTAAAGAAAAATGAGGGCGCGGGTCCAAGTCATTTTTTTTCGATTGTCTATCAGTACCCCGAATAGACAGACTGCAGCTTTTCTGCATCACAGGATGGAACGGTAGAATGTGACAGCACAGAAACTGGCTGCTTGGCTCTAAATTTTGCACCAGTTTTTTCTCTCTCTGCATAAGCCATGTCATCTGATTCATACCAGATACCGAGGGGTGGAAATTCAGTATCACCTGGTTTGAGGGGGTGACACCTGCTGGTCGCTAACTTTAGCGCCGGGCGATGTTTACCGCCTCCAACCAGGATATTCGCTTTTAGCGCCCCAAGAGGGCAGTGGCGCGCTAAGGGAACTGTTCCCCACCCCTCTTACACAGCTGACCCTGATTCCTGGGGCGCTAACGTGGGAGCGCTGCTGAAATTCTGGCGCTAGGAAACTGGCATCCCAGCGCCTAAAGGGGAGGTCAGCTGGACCACCCAAAAGGTTAAAGAAAAGCCAAGGCAGCTAAACAGTGTCCAGCATCGCGGAAAGATGTATTAATGGGAAGAAGGAGATAAATGCAAATTAAAGGGAGCGTGAATTTAGACCTTATTTGTGGCCCCTGAGACTATGAGGTTCACACTGTGTATTATAAAACTTCTCTGCGTTATTATAAATGCAGGATAGTATGGTAAAATGTTATACATCTACGCTGCCCTTGAAGTCTTGGACAGCTCTAGCCTATAGCACAAAGCAGCCCCTAATTGGCACTATCATTCAGACAGCTCTAAGACTTGTGGTTGGTGGTTACAGAGGCCACATATGTGTAAATCAGATAGAGGATTGGTAATCACAGGGACCTGTGCAATTAAATGTAATATTTGGATTGCGAGCAGCATGGTTGAACTAATGCTTGTGGCAGCAGTAACATTGAATTGATCTGTTCAAGCATCCAAGCACAGTTAACATTTCAACTGGTCACTGAGAAACATTCCCAAATCTCTCAACTGGCTCGGCTGTTATTATAGAAACAAAGGTTGATGCTGTATTGAGATTCTGTCAACTGCATATTTAGTAAATACTAAATGTCATGTCTAAACATCGTCACATCGTATTTACAGTTTATGCTAAAGGCATTTAAAGGAAGATTATTGCTACTGTAAATAGTTTCTTTCTCTATTTTGAGCTCGCCAGTTGAATAATTGATTTGGTAGGCAGGATGGACTCCTAATTTCACAATATGTCCATGATTATCTTTAAAATTATGGAAGATATACAAGTTGTATGACAGCAGATATTGCAAAGCAATGTTTGACAGGGCTGCGAGGCAACCTCTCATATGACTGATAATGAACTGCTCGTGATGTGTGAGTTTCAAATCGATGTCTAAGTTTTAGAAACAGCTTTATTTTTTATAATTAGATGGAAGCTATCAAATTGCTGGGAGACAGCAGTCTCTTCGCAGCAACACTTCTGTCAAAACACTCCGTTCTGACTGTTCACGCCAAACATTAGAAGAATTTCGGAATAAAACTTTGCAAATGATGCTTTATTGTCACAATGTGAATGTTGGTGAAATTCAAGCAATAATCTGCTGTCAATATGATATACCATGCAGTGTTCCAACTGGCTGTTGCTGGGAAGGATGGGATTAATATTTTAACAGTTTACAAAAGCATTGGAATATGAAATAAGATTTACACAACAATAGGATTAGAAAACCCCTGTCTTTCACTGTGGAACTTTCTTTGGGTGATTAATAAAATGGTTACACATATTTAATATTTTCAATCCAATCTGAAGGAAAACAACTAGATGTGAGCAGACTGGTGTGGCAGCCATCTTGGAGTTGACACAGGTTAAATTATGCTGAGATTTGTAATTCACGCTTCCAATACAAATACTCTAAGGATGTTAAATTAGAAGTACTACAACATCTATTGATTCTTTGTACTGATCTGGCAATTAAGTTTCACATAAGGGTCTCCAATGTTCATTTCACATTACGGGCACCAATACACTAAATCAGGCTGACTATTCCACTGCCAATACACAAGGTAGCACAGTTGTGTGGGATAGACTGGAAGGACCAGGGGGTCCTTCCCTGCCCGTCATTGTTCGTGTGTTTGTAAACCACTTCAAATTCGATTAAATAATTTTCGGTGATGAAGTAATTTCATTATAGAAAGACTAACATAAGATTAACTTTAACTGAATTACTTGCAAGAGGAAATACATTGACAAAATGAAGCATTTTTGTCTAAGATTTAGCTTGGTATTGGCTTCCTTAAACCAGTCAGCGTATATCAGAGATTAAAAACCAGATTCATACTCAGAAGGACGTTTCCCAAACATATTGTTACTTTTATATTGTAAAAATCTGTTGGTTTTCAGAAAATAAATTGTTGGGGAAGGGGACAAGGCGAATATAAAGAACAGTCAGAACAGATTTCAAAAGGGAAGGCCATGCGTGACCAAATTATTATTGAATTCTTTGAAGAAGTAACAGAAGAGTAAAAAAGGGTAATGCAGTGGATGTCACAAACATGGACTTTCAAAAGGCCTTTGATAAGGTGCTGCATTGTAGACTCATGACTAAGGTCAGAGCATGTGGAATCAAGGGAAAGGAGCAGCATGGATAGCAAACTGGCTACCAAACAGACAAGAGAGTAGGGGTTAAAGTTGGGCTAAAGGATTGGTGGGATCAATGTTGTTTACCATTTACACTAATGATTTGGATTCTGGAATCGGAAATTGAATATCAAAATTTGTGGATGATACCAATTTGGGGGATATAGTTAATCATAGAATCATAGATGTTTACAGCACAGAAGGAGGCCATTTTGGCCCATCATGTCTGTGCTGGCCAGCAAGAGGCTATCCAGCCTAATCCCACTTTCCAGCTCCAAGTCGTTTTTAAATGTGGTGAAGGTTTCTATCCGAATCACTGCAAAAGAATTCAAAAATAAAAACTTTAATACTGAGGAAGACTGTGACAAAATTCAAGAAGACATTAACACATTGCATAATGGATGTGTAAATGACAAATAAATTTCACTATAGATATGCAATTTGGTAGGAGGAATAAGGAGGCCACCGACTCCGTGGAAAATAAGAGTTTGGGATATAGGGGTACAGTTTACAAATTATTAAAAAGAGCAACACAAGTTAACAAAGACATAAAGAGGGCAAACAGAATTCAAAAGCAGAGAAGTTATGTTAAACTTATATAGAACCTTGGTTAGACCAAGGATGATACCAGAATTGAGAGGCTGAAATGGCTGGGGCTTGTTTCTCTAGAAAAGAGAAGGCTGAGAAGTGGCTTGATAGAAGTCTTTAAAATTACAAAGGGGCTTGATAGAGTAGATATAGTGAGATGTTTTCACTTGTGGGTGAGCCCAAAACTAGGGCTATAAATATACTCACTAATAAACCCAAAAAAGAGTTCAGGAGAAAAGTTTTTATTCAAAGAGTGGTAAGAATGTGGAACACGCTACCACATGGAGTGATTGCAGCGATTAGCATAAATCCATTTAAGGGGAAGCTGGATAAGTACATGAGATAGAAAGAATAGAAGGATATGTTGAGAGCGTAAAATGAGCAAGGCAGGAGGAGGCTCGTGTGGAGCATGAACACTGACGTAGACCAGTTGGACTGAATGGCCTGCTTCTTTTTTTTTATTCGTTCCTGGGATGTGGGCGTCGCTGGCAAGCCCAGCATTTATTGCCCATCCCTAATTGCCCTTGAGAAGGTGGTGGTGAGCCTTGATCCGCTGCAGTCCGTGTGGTGAAGGTGTTCCCACAGTGCTATTAGGGAGGGTGTTCCAGGATTTTGACCCAGTGATGATGAAGGAACGGCGATACATCTCCAAGTCAGGATGGTGTGTAACTTGGAGGGGAACTTGCAGGTGATGGTGTTCCCTTGCGGCAATTGCCCTTGTCTTTCTAGTTGGTAGAGGTTGCAGGTTTGGGAGGTGCTATCGAAGAAGCCTTGGCGAGTTGCTGCAGTGCAACTTGTAGGTGGTACACACTGCAGCCACGGTGCGCCGGTGGTGGAGGGAGTGAATGTTTAAGGTGGTGGATGGGGTGTCGATCATGCGGGCTGATTTGTTCTGGATGGTGTCGAGCTTCTTGAGTGTTGTTGGAGCTGTACTCATCCAGGCAAGTGGAGAGTATTGCATCACCCTCCTGACTTGTGCTTTGTACAATGGCTTTAGGATGTCAGGATGTGAGACACTTGCCGCAGAATACCCAGCCTCTGACCTGCTCTTGTAGCCACATATATTTATGTGGCCGCTCCAGTTACGTTTCTGGTCAATGGTGAACCCAGGATGTTTATGGTGGGGGATTCGGTGATGGTAATGCCATTGAATGACAAGAGGTGGTGGATAGACTCGCTCTTGTTGGAGATGGTCATTGCCTGGCACTTGTGTGGCGTGAATGTTACTTGCCACTTATCAGCCTGAGCCTGAATGCTGTCCAGATCTTGCTGCATGCGGGCATGGACTGCTTCTTTATGTGAGGAGTTGTGAATGGAACAGAACACTGTGCAATCATCAGTGAACATCCCACTTCTGACCTTATGATGGAGGGAAGATCATTGATGAAGCAGCTAAAGATGGTTGGGTCTAGGACACTGCCTGGAGGTACTCCTCCAGCGATGTCCTGGAACTCAGATGAATGACTTCCAACAACCAACTTCCTTTGTACTAGGTATTACTTCAGTCAGTGGAAAGTTTTCCCCTGATTCCCACTAATTTTGATGCCATACTCGGTTAAATGCTGCATTGAGGGCAGTCACTCTCACCTCACTGTATGGCTCAGAGACAATGACCATGTACAGCAGCCACCTCAAGTTGCTGGATAGATACCACCAACGACGTCTCCGCAAGATCCTACAAATCCCCTAAGAGGACAAACGCATCAACATCAGCGTCCTCGACCAGGCCAACATCCCCAGCATTGAAGCACTGACCACATCTGATCAGCTCCGCTGGGCAGGCCACATTGTTCGCATGCCTGACACAAGACTCCCAAAGCAAGCGCTCTACTCGGAACTCCTTCATGACAAACGAGCCAAAGGTAGGCAGAGGAAACGTTGCAAAAACCTCCCTGATAAAGTGCAACATCCCCACTGACACCTGGGAGTCCCTGGCTAAAAACCGCCCTAAGTGGAGGAAGAGCATCCGAGAGGGTGCTGAGCACCTCGAGTCTCATCGCCGAGAGCATGCAGAAAACAATCGCAGGCAGCGGAAAGAGTGTGCGGCAAACCAGTCCCACCCACCCCTTCCCTCAATCTGTCCCACCTGTGACAGAAACTGTGGTTCTCGTATTGAACTGTTCAGCCACCTAAGAACTCATGCTAAGAGTAGAAGCAAGTCTTCCTTGATTCCGAGGGACTGTCTATGATGATGACCTCTGGAATTCAGCTCCTTTGTCCATGTTTGAACCAAAGCTGAAATGAGGTCTGGAGCCGAGTGCTCCTGGCAGAACCCAAACTGAGCATTGATGAGCAGGTTATTGGCGCATAAGTGCCGCTTGATAGCACTGTCGACAATGCCTTCGATCACTTTGCTGATGAGTCAGAGTAGACTGATGGAGCGGTGATTGGCGAGATTGGATTTGTCCTGTTTTTTGTAGACAGAACATATCTTGATAGTTTTGCACATTGTCAGGTAGATGCCAGTGTTGTAACTGTAATGTAACAGCTTGGT
Organism: Pristiophorus japonicus; assembly: GCF_044704955.1. NCBI lineage: Eukaryota > Metazoa > Chordata > Chondrichthyes > Pristiophoridae > Pristiophorus > Pristiophorus japonicus. The sequence goes on from NC_091997.1 coordinate 19,976,650, forward strand.
TAGAGGAGTATCTAGTTATGGAGCAAAAGTCTTCAGCATGACAGTTGGGATACTGTCGGGGCCCATAGCCTTTGCTGTATCCAGTGCACTCAGCTGTTTCTTGATATCATGTGAAGTGAATTGAATTAGCTGAAGACTGGCTTCTGTGATGGTGGGGAGCTCAGGAGGTGTCTGAGATGGATCATCCACTTGGCACTTCTGCCTGTAGATGCTTGCAAACGCTTCAGCCTTGTCTTTTGCACTCGCATGCTGGGCTCCACCCAGGACGCAGATGTTCATGCAGCCTCCTCCTCCCGTCAGTTGTTTAATGGTCCACCACCATTCACGACTGGATGTGGCAGGACTGCAGAGCTTTGATCTGATCCGTTGGTTGTGGGATCGATTCGCTCGATCTATAGCATGCTGCTTCTGTTGCAGCTTCCCCAGGTTGGCATCACATTTTTAGGAATGCTGGGTATTGCTCCTGGCATGCTCTTCTACACTCTTCATTGAACCTGGCTTGATAATGGTAGAGTGAGTGAGGGATATGCTGGGCCATGAGGTTACAGATTGCGTTTGAATACAATTCTGCTGGTGCTGATGGCCCATACCACCTCATAGATGTTCAGTTGTTAGCCGCTAGATCTGTTCTGAATCTATCCATTTAACATGGTGGTAGTGACACACAACACAATGGAGGGTGGCTTCAGTGTCTGCACAAGGACGGTGTGGTCATCATTGTTACGAATACAGTCATGACCAGATGCATCTGCGATAGGTAAGATTGGTGAGGATGAGGTCAAGTAGGTTTTTCCCTCATGTTGGTTCTCTCACCACCTGCTGCAGGCCCAGTCTGGCAACTATGCCCTCAGGACTCGGCCATCTCGGTCTGTAATGGTGCCAATCTTGGTGATGGACACTGAAGTCCCCCACCCAGAGTACATTCTGTGCCCTTGCTACCCTCAGTGCTTCTTCCAAGTGGTGTTCAACATGGAGGAGTACCAATTCATCAGCTGAGGGAGGGCAGTCGGTGGCAATTAGGAGGAGGTTTTCTTGCCCTTCTACACTATAAAATTCAGTGTAAAACTAATGAGCACTCATCTGCTCATGCATGAAGTGGCTTCCTGCTTGCACCTTCCGAGGAAAGCACGGTTGTCAGAAATGAACTCCCAGATTAGGTATAGCATGTCCCGATGCAGCGTTAAATCTCTGACAGCAGTGGTGTCCTCGGGAGCTGGCAACATGTAGCAGAAATCCAGTGGGACATGGATGAGACAATTGGTCATTAATTTTCTCCAAGTGAAGCAACCTTCCCAGATGTTCAGCTTCGAACTGATATGAGCTTTTGAAAATCCTCACATTATCCTTTATGGAGATAACTAATTGGGATTGTAATGAAGTCAGACAATTCGAGTTGATGAATATTATTTAAAGACATCGGGCTAGAAATAAGGTGCTAATATCAGGTGGTTGCTAAATTTAGTGCCGGGAAATGGTTTGCAAGTGGAGCCACAAAATTCAGTGGTTGTGCCCTGAGAGTGAAGCGGAGAGCTAAGGGAAGTGTTCCACAATTCTCCGAGGGCGCTAGGCTGGGTGAGCAACTGAATATTCCTGTGCTAAAGAGCCGGCTTTGTAGTGGCCTAAGAGAGGCCTTCCTGCAAAAAAAAGAATCGGCATAAAAAACATTCCCTATACATTACTCACCCAAAATAAAGTTAAATCGCAAAAAAAAAAATTATATCAATAACACTTACCTCAGGCCATCATTCCTTCCCTTCGCTCCCCGGGACAGCTCTGCATGCCAGCTTTCTCTGGCGGTGTCACTAGGGGGCGCTACGGGTGCAGCGCAGACCAAGTTTTGCTTCCCTGTCGATACCGGGGGCATTGCACACCGACGCGACACTCCCGGGTGATACGCCTCAGCGCCGCCGGCACACTGAATTTGCCGAGCGGCACGAATGCCGGTGCTCGTGGCTGCAAACCCTTTAGCACCCCAGTTATCCAACTGAATTTACCCTCTTTATTTTCGTATGTTCATCCCTAAATTTGGTGTCAGTAAACCAACACTGATATCAATGCCTACATCAACAACAGTGCCACCAGCTTCTGTAGATGACCAGGGGTATGAAGGTGGGTGTCAACAGTGTGGATGTGGCAGGCATTAAACCTATCCTGCCAATCAGCCAGGCTGTGGGGTCCTCATTTCTGATGATATGTGAATGATTGTATATTTCTCTACCCTATCCATCTCTCTAACAACAGGCCACATTATAAGTATCAAAAACAAAGAGTGCTATTTTCAACATCAACATGCCATTCACATACTGCAGCACAGGATAGCTATTAATACCATTAAGAATGATTAAGGAATGGCAGGTTACTTTCTCACTACTGCAGATTCAAGTCAATTAAATTGGCAACTGGTACGCAATTAGGTTAGCAGAGAAAACATAAAACTAGCTTTGACACCCAGTCAGGAATGGAAGTAGATGGTATTATGTTCAGAATAACTCCACAAGACTGTATAACTGTAAGTTCAAACTGTTGTGACCTCGGTCTCCTTAATGTAACTCCAGAGTGAGGAAGCAGCATGGTAGACTGCCTTTATACCTGCTTGCCTGGGGTGCAGGTGACCATTGGGTCTCCAACAGGTAGCACCCCCTGGTGGCAAGTCTTACACACTAGTAAAGTTTACAAACATAACATCACTCCCCCCCAAAGTGTTACATAGAAGTTATTTACAAGTTGAGGTGATCCAGGGCTCTACGTTCCCGGGTCGATCGCCTGAGTTGAAGTCCTGGCATGGGTGAGTTGGTCGGGCCATTGCTGCACTGTAGCGCGGCTGGTCTGATTGGACTGTTGGGCATGGTGGGTTCATCTTGTGGTTGACAGCGAGATCGGTTGCTGGTTGGGTGTGTGTTGGTGGATCAATGATGGCAATGTCCTCTTCAAACTGTTCTTGGTTGTCAGTGAATCGCAGTTTGGTCTGATCCAAATGCTTTCTGCACGTTTGTCCATTCACAAGTTTGACAACAAACAATCTATTCCCCTCCTTGGCTAAAATAGTGCCAGCAACCCATTTGGGACCATGCCCGCAATTAAGAACAAACACAGGGTGGTTAACCTCAATGTCACGCGATATAGCCGCGCGTTCGTGGTACACGTTATGCAAGTGGCGCCGGGTTTCTACATGATCATTGAGGTCTGGGTGGACTAAGAAGAGCCTGGTTTTGAGCACTCTCTTCATTAACAATTCTGCAGAGGGAACACCAGTAAGCGAGTGGGATCACGTGCGGTAGCTGAGCAGAACCTGAGATAATTGGGTCTGCAGGGAACCGTCTGTCATGTGTTTCAAGCTCTGCTTGAGAGTTTGGACTGTCCGTTCCGCTTGACAATTGGATGCAGGCTTAAACGGGGCAGACCTGACATGCTTGATGCCATTGCGGGTCATGAACTCGTTGAATTCCGAGCTGGTGAAACATGGTCCATTGTCACTAACAAGGACGTCAGGCAAACCATGGATGGCGAACATAGCCCGGAGGCTTTCAATGGTGGCAGTGGACGTATATGATGACATTATTATACATTCAATCCATTTAGAGTAAGCGTCCACTGCTACAAGGAACATCTTTCCTAGAAAGCGGCCAGTGAAATCTACGTGGACCTGGACCACGGTTTGGAGGGCCATGACCACAGACTCAGTGGAGCCTCCCTTGGTGCATTGCTCAACTGTGAGTAAGTGTTACATTGGTGTATGCATGACTTGAATTCTGAGTCAATGCCGGGCCACCAAACGTGTGACTTGGCGATAGTCTTCATCATGACTATGCCTGGGTCGGTACTGTGTAGGTCGCGTATAAACGTTTCCCTGCCATTTTTTTGGCAAAACCACGTGATTCCCCCATAGGAGACAATCCGAATGGATGGACATTTCATCCTTGCGTCAGTAAAATGGCTTAATTTCGTCTTGCATTTCCCCAGGAACAGCCGACCAGCTCCCATTAAGGACGCAGCTTTTTACGAGTGATAGCACAGGGTCCTGGCTAGTCCAGGTCCTGACCTCTCAAAAACATCCATTACAAGAAGCAAGTACATGAAATGGTTGCACCATTTCCACCCCGGTGGTGGGCAATGATAGTCGACTGAGGGCATCAGCACAGTTCTCAGTGCCTGATCTGTGGCGGATTACATAGTCATACGCAGATAATGTTAGTGCCCATCTTTGGATGCGGGATGAAGCATTGGTGTTAATACCTTTTGATAGAGAATTCAAACAGGCTGCATTTAGACAGGCTGTGAAAATTCACAGACAACAAGTCAGAGATGCTACGTGAGTGGTAGCATGTTGCATTAAGTCATCAATCAATTTGACATTTTAGGACCCTTGGGTAGCGAGCCAATTAAAAGGTTAAAAGACTATTAATTGAGCCAATAAGGTCAAAGAAGGCGAGTTCTTTTCTGTAAATTGATCCAGGTATAAGTACAGTCATTTTGACCATGTGGTCTCAGAAGGACAAAGACCTGGCTTTCTGCTGTCTGCCTGAAATAAAGTTACATTAAAACTACAATCGGAGTTCGTATTTCATTGGAAATTAAGAGATCTAACAATTTTGGCGTCACGAACAGGATCGCTGAGGAAAGAAACTGAATTTTGGACATCGGACCTACATATTGAGGTAAGGACTCCTCTTTATAAAAGTCCTCGGTCAAAAGTCTAAATTCGCTCTCCTTCTACGCGATTCCGATAGCCTCCGGTTTGCGAACCCTCTGGTTGGTAGTTGGCTCGAGGTCCCATAGACGTCTAAACTTTGGCAGTGTGTTAGTTAATTAATCACCGACCTATTGATCGGCTGGAAAGCCTACGACTTGAGACCCCAGTAAAGAAATCAGTATTATGGCAGCAGGAGATAAGAGCAAAGAATTGCCTACAACTGTTAAAGGTGGGCAGGCACCACCTGCAATTTCGCCAGATTTAATTCTCGAACAATTGAAAGAATACATAGAGCAACAATTCAATTTATCTAAAACCTATATTAAGATCGAACAAAAGTACGGACCTCCAAAGGACAATGGTCCTTGGACGAGATTAAAAAGGTCTGGGGAAAAACGACCCGTATGAAAAATAAAGAGCGAACTAGATGGTCCCTAGCTGTTATGGGAAAGATCCGAAACCGGAATGAAATTATAATGCGTTCCCAACATGATCGAGAACTGACCAGTACAAAGGATCAATCGCAGCTGCGACAGAAAAAGCTTGAACTTGAAAAGCTGGAAGCGGAAGTTAAAGATCTTTAAGGTGAAATTAAAGAATGGAAAAAATCATTCGGTCAAGAGACAGTAATAGGAAAAGGAAAATGTATTGGTCAATTCCCAGGGTACCCATGTTTGGATAAATTAAAAGCGCAAACCCGAAGACACGACCAAGGAATAGATACGAATTCTGAATCCTCCGACGATACAGGATCCGAGGATGACGAATTAGGGGTGCGCTTTGCCCCATTTAAAAAAAGACGAGTTGTAGTCAAATCAGAAGAGACTGCGAATGAGGGCGGAACCAGAAAAACGAGGAAAAGGGTGTACAAAAAATACTTAGTTCATGATCCGGCAGACCCAGAGAAAATTGATAAATGGTCCAAGGAATTGCCCAATCCAAAGAAAGGGTGAGTAAAAACGTGGGATCAATTGGACCGCTTAAGAAATATATTTCAACTTTATCCCTGGGACGGAGTGCAAATTTTGACCATAATGGTGCCAAAAACACAGGGAAGAAAATTGCACGACAAGGTAGAAGAAGCTTTGGGGCGGGATGAGCAAGAATTAGACGCAGGATGGGAGGCTGCAAGCCTTCAGTCCAGGTAAGATAGACTGGGGAAAAATTGCAGCCTGCCAACAGAAAGGAACAGAGGAGGTCCTGGAGTATGACGAGCGGTTTAGATGCACGTGGCTAGAACATTCGGGTATGAATAATACGGATGAGGAAATGGATGAACAAGTGTTTGGACCCCTGAAAGCAGCTTTCGTGGCAGGTCTAAAGCCAGAACTGTCCAAAATGCTTAAGGTAGTGTTATTGGACTGGGAAGGTAGAGGAACTACCTTTGCAACATTGGTGGATCGATGTAACCAATTAGATCGGGATATAGGAGCTAAAGTCCGAGCTGTACAGGCTATGGGATGGAAATCCCAGGATTCCGATAAACAGTTATTAGGAAAATTACCCGGAAAATGTCATTATTGTGGGAAAGAAGGTCACTGGGCCAAGACGTGCAGGGCAAAACAGAAAGGTCGCGGCTGGGGAAGAGGATGCAGCCAGGGATACAATTCAGCCAACAAGCCAGGCTTGTCACAAGATAACGACCTCATAGAAGCATTTAAGCGAGTGACAATACAACAACAGAAGGAGTTACTTGGGATAGAAAAAAACGGTTAGAGCCCACCCTGGCCCTCCTCCTCGCACTAATACAACAGAGGGGAGATGGGCTATATATAACTGTGAGGGTGGGCGATAAGGATGTGGACTGTCTTTTAGACACAGGGGCGGAATTAACATGCTTACCCCTACAATATGGAGACTTTTTGCCGTTGGATGGTAGGGCACGTACAGCCTATGGAGTTGGGGGCCATAAAATGGAAATTAAAAGGACAACACCGGTACTTATAGGGCTGGGTCCACATGAACTAACCACGCCGGTCTGGATAGGCCCAGTAGATCAACCTCTTTTGGGAATGGACATTCTAATCCAAATAGATTCATCGTTGCATTTCGAGGATGGTCGGGTGACATGGTCAATTAGAACTTTGAAGAAAGAAGAATTGAAGGAACACCCGATATGGGCTAAAGATAAGAACGATTGTGGCCTACTCCAGATGGAGCCTGCGTCATTTACCGGGACCAAGCCTCCATGCACTAAACAGTATCCCATCAGTCCAACTGCCATCGCGGGAATCTTACCGGTTATTCAGCAATTGGAGAAACAAGGGGTGCTTATTAAAACGCATAGCTCCTCCAATAGCCCCGTGTGGCCGGTACAGAAATCTAATGAGACTTGGCATTTGACTGTCGATTATAGGAAAGCTAACCAGTGTATTGATCCAAAAGCTCCTTTGGTCGCAGATCCCTCCACCATTTTTAATGCCCTCAAATCGGAACATAAATATTTCTCGGTTATAGATACGGCCAACGGATTTTGGTCGGTGCCTCTGGCACCGGAGGTTCGACAGTGGTTTGCTTTCATGGTCCAAGGACAACAGTACACTTGGACCCGGTTACCGCAGGGTTTCCACAACAGCCCTACGGTATTCCACATGGCTTTACTAAGCCATTTGCGAGAATTCATCCAATATGTAGACGATATCCTGCTAGCTTCAAACACGGAAGACCTGCATGAACAAGATTTACGAGCTTTGCTGGACCACCTTCGGCTGAAAGGACATAAAGCCAGCATCGACAAAGCACAAATATCCCAAGAAGAGGTTGTATACCTGGCACAAAAGATTTCACAAGGAAAGAGAGAACTTACCCAGGATAGAACTGTAGCCATTCGGGCTGCTAAAAAAAACACCACTATTCAGGAACTAAGGTCTTTTTTGGGATTGTGTAACTTTAACAGAAATTGGATTGACTCCTTCACACAGCTTGCTCAGCCACTGAATGATATTTTAAAGGGGAAACGTGCCTCGAAAGAAGCCATCACCCTCACTAAAGAACAGCAAGAGGCCTTCCCGAGTTTGAAAAATGCTTTGTGTTCGGCACCGGCTCTGGGAATCCCTGACAGTGGTAAGCCATTTACCCTGTTTGTCCATGAGAAAGAAGGATATATGACAGCTATACTGACACAAGAACATGGGGATCGGCAAAGACCTATTGGCTATTATTCGGCAAAACTGGATGCGGTAGCCCTTGGATGGGGAAGTTGCCTAAGGGCCATGGAAGCTACATATCGAGCGGTAATGACCACTGCGGGTCTAGTCCTCGACCAAAAGCTGATTGTCAAGTGTCCCCACACCATATACACTTTGCTGTCTATGACTAGAATGTCTCAGGTGACGGCAGCAAGATGGACCCGCTGGACAGCAGTTTGCGCCAGCCCGGTTAATCCTGCAACTATGCTCCCGATGTCAGAATCGAGAGGAGCAAGAGGGGAGAGAATGTGAAGAGCATGACTGCGTGGAGATTTTAAAAGAAACAGAAGAAGCAGCCTTAGCAGCAGAGGAGCCTCTGCACAACCCAGACCCCATCCTGTTTACAGATGGTTCCTCCTTTGTTGACAAGCAGGATGGGCAGTTACAACCTTATATGAGGTAGTGGCAAAAGGATGTTTACCCTCAGGAACGTCAGCACAACAGGCCGAGTTACGGGCCAAGTCAGAAGCATGTCGAATAGCAGAAGGACAGACAGCTAATGTCTACACAGATTCGCGTTATGCTTTTGGAGTCGTTCATGACTTTGGTCTGTTATGGCGGAAAAGAGGATTCCTCACTGCTGCTGGTACACCTATCCGAAATGGAAAAGAAGTCCGAGACTTACTGGAGGCCATACAATTACCTCAGGAAGTGTCCATCCTGAAGTGTAAGGCCCATACCAAGGAAAATACCACAGAAGCACAGGGAAATGCCCTAGCCGACCAGGCAGCTAAAGATGCCGCCTCACAGGGCGTTCCTCCAGAAGAACCAACACAGATGTGCAGATTGACATGAGACCTTCAAACAATGCAAGGCGAGTGCTCCCGAGAGGAAAAATGGGCATGGATTGAGGCAGGAATTAAGCTATGTGAAGATGGTGTCTGGAGACAAAGAGTTACCGACAAGCCAGTCGCGCCACAAGCGCTTATGCCTTTTTTAGCCCAACAGATCCACTCGTGGGGACACTTGGCCTCACAACAGATGACGGCACGGTTCCAGAAAAGCTGGTGGGGTCGGGGATTTAAAAAACATGCCTAGCTGGTAACAGACCGCTGTGTGGTCTGCCAGAAAAATAATTCTGGACCCATCACGGTAATGCCCCAACTGAGGCCCCCTGCCCCTGTAGCACCATTCCAGCATCTGCAGGTTGACTATATATCTCTTTCTTCATGCCAAGGATACACTAACATTCTTGTCATGGTCAACAGATTCTCTAGATGGGTAGAAGCTGTCCCAACTAAAAGAGCCACAGCCAATCATACTGCAAAGGTCTTGTGTAAGGATTACATTCCACGATGGGGAGTCCCGAGTAGCATTGACTCAGATCAGGGAACACACTTCACAGGTGCTGTCTGTCAAGAAGTCTGTAGGTTAATGAACATTATGTGGGATTTACACTGTCCTTATCATCCACAATCATCAGGACAAGTAAAACGAATGAATCGAACTCTGAAACAATGGCTTGCCAAATATCACCAAGAAGGAACACCATGGCCCCAGGCACTACCAATAGTGCTATGTAGCATTAGGGCAACCCCGAACAGAACTACAGGTCTAAGCCCATTTGAAATTATAACAGGAAGACCCATGTCGCTGCCAGGAACTATCGATTTACGGAAAGCTGATGTTCACTTAATGAGTGACACTTTGTTATCATACTGTCAGAACTTAACCAATGCTATTCGTTCTGTTTCCCGACAGGTATCGGCAGCTTGGGGTAATCCACCCAAAGGAGGACCCGACATCATCCCGGGAGTCTGGGTGTATGTGAAAAAGTTGCATAAAGAACCTTTGGGTGCCAAGTGGGAGGGACCTTATCAAGTGTTATTGACCACCCAGGCAGTTGTTAAAGTCCAAGGAAAGAAAGCCTGGATCCATGCTTCACACGTTAAACGAGCACCCGTAACTGAAGCTGAAATCTAATAAGGACAATTTCTTTTAGCGAAAATGTATAAATTTACTGTATTATTGATTGTAGGTATTCTAGGCATAGGCCTACTTCTTACTAGCCGACCCTCGGTACCAAAGGGAAATAGTAGAGCAGCAAGGGAATTACATGTAAATACCTTTTTATATATGTCATACATTTATGCCAAACAAGGTAACATTTCTAGTTGTTGGGTGTGTGCGCATATTCCTAGTCACTCAAAGGGAGGGATTCCCTTGAGGCCAGTTCCCTTGAATATCTCGGAAATGGCTGAGTGGATAATTAATCAAAACAAAACAGGCAATGCGTTTCAGGATATGGAAAACTGGGCACGTAAATGGAAGTCAGCAGGTTACAATCTGACTACCTTTGAAGGGGGATACAAACCGTGCAACAATAATTCCAAACTGCCCCCATTTTTTGTTATCACTAATACAACGGGAATAGGAAGACCGGGGGAATCGGTCTGTCTGATTAGAAACATCAAAGGAGGCCAAAATATGGGGTATAGTAACTGCCCCCGGAATTAGAATATAATCAAGCCACGGAACCGTCCAAACTGGGCCGATGTGGGAATTTTTAACGTAACGGGGATTCTGAATAAAACAGATGGAAAAACCTGGACAGGCTCCGGAGTGTTGCTGACAAAGAAACAACTAACCTTCATTGCCTATAATGGCACCTATTGGGTGTGTGGCCACAAGGCCTACCCTTGGCTGCCCTAGAATTGGACGGTATCCTGCTATTTAGCCTACATTGTGCCTTATATGTATCATATAAAGTCACTGTCGAAACATTTGCACTGTCCTAAGAGAGCTATCACAGGAACAGAGAGGTTCTTTGCCATTCTGATCCCCAGGTATGGGACCGCCAGACTGGCAAGGGAATCCATTAACATGGCATCTGTTGTGGAACGGGTAGCCAATGATACCTCAGAGGCCCTAGTTAAAATCAATGCAGAAATGGTAGCAATCCGCACAGTAGCCCTACAGAATAGACTGGCCCTTGATTACATCCTGGCTGAAAAGGGAGATACTTGCGCCCTACTCGGAACTGAGTGTTGCACATATATCCCAGATAGCTCTGAAGAAATTACCCACTTAGCGGAGCATATCCAAAAGGAGATAGAAAAACTTAAGCAACCCCCATCATTCACTTTGTGGAGTGGAGCTACTGAATGGCTAGGTTCAATAGGAACTTCATTGGTGGAAGGTTTAATTCTATTTGTTGTAATTGTTTTACTTTTATATTGTTTGTTTATGTTGATTAAATGTTGTTGCGACCAGGCGGCTGTAGCTGCTGTCCCGCATGTGAGACACCTTGCAGGTCCCAGCAGACTGTCTGTACGTGGCACAGGGGTATGTTATGCTTAAGGGAAGGTTGTTTACTGGTTGAACTAAGATATTGATTTGGATTAAATTGGAATAAGGTTAACTAACCTACTAAAACCAGACTTCCATTGTGGCCACGATGGAACTCGGGTTGGTGTAAATTTGTGTGGAAGCTACTAATCCGGACATGTGGCGAAATACATCAACAAATTTTAGAAGGAAACTATATTAACATGTATGAAATTATTTTGTAGAATGTTTAACCAGTGATACCTGATGTTTTATGATTCAGTTTGTGAAAGAATCAAAGGGGGGATTGATAGAGAATTTAAACAGGCTGCATTTAGACAGGCTGTGAAAATTCACAGACAAGAAGTCAGAGATGCTACGTGAGTGGTAGCATGTTGCATTAAGTCATCAATCAACTTGACATTTTAGGACCCTTGGGTAGCGAGCCAATTAAAAGGTTAAAAGACTATTAATTGAGTCAATAAGGTCAAAGAAGGTGAGTTCTTTTCTGTAAATTAATCCAGGTATAAGTACAGCCATTTTGACCATGTGGTCTCAGAAGGACAAAGCTTGTTGCTGTCTGCCAGAAATAAAGTTACATTAAAACTACAATCGGAGTTCGTATTCATTGGAAATTAAGAGATCTAACACCTTTGCTTTCTGAGAACAGCGAAATGAACGGTTTGTGGTCAGTTTCAAGCTCGAACCGGAGTCCAAATAGGTATTGGTGCATTTTCTTAACCCTGTATACGCTAATGCTTCTTTCTCAACCATACTGTAGGCTCTTTCAGCCTTAGATAAACTTCTGGACGCATATGCAACCGGTTGCAGTTTGTCTGACACATTGGCTTGCTGTAACACACAACCGACCCCGTACGGAGATGCATCATAAGCTGGTACTAAACGTTTACACGGGTCATATAATATAAGTAACTTGTTAGAATATAACAGGTTTCTGGCCTTATTAAAGGCTGTCTCTTGAGATTTACTCCAAATCCAGTCGTCACCCTTGTGTAGCAATAAATGCAAAGGTTCCAGCAAAGTGCTCAACCCTGATAGAAAGTTACCAAAATAGTTGAGAAGTCCCAGGAACAAACACAGCTCCGTCACATTCTGTGGTCTGGGTGCATTCGTGATGGCCTCCGTCTTGGAGTCTGTGGATCTGATGCCATCCGCCGCAATCTTTCTCCCCAAAAATTTGACCTCTGGTGCCAGGAAAACACACTTCAGCCTGAGTCCCACTCTGTCCAGTCGCTTTAGAACCTCTTCCAGGTTGTGCAAGTGTTCGGTGGTGTTGCGACCAGTGATCAGGATGTTGTCCTGAAACACCACAGTGCGCGGAACCGATTTCAGCAGACTCTCCATGTTCGTCTGGAAGATGGCCGCAGCCGAGCGAATCCCAAAAGGGCATCTGTGGTATATGAAGTCCTTTGTGAGCGTTGATGCACGTCAATTTTTTCGAAGGTTCAGCCAGCTCCTGTGTCATGTAAGCAGAAGTTAGATGCAGCTTGGTGAACAACATCCCCCCTGCTAGCATTGCGAACAGGTCATCTGCTTTGGGTAGTGGGTACTGGTCCTGTAACGAGACTCGGTTGATCGTTACCTTGTAGTCCCCGCAGATTCTGACCGTCCCATCGCTTTTCAATACCGGAACAATTGGACTGGCCCACTCATTGAACTCGACTGGCGATATGATTCCCTCTCATTGAAGTCTGTTAGCTCGATCTCGTCTTTCTCTTGCATCATATATGGAGCCGCTCGGGTCTTGTGATGAACGGGCCGTGCATCAGGGACTAGATGGATCTGCGCTTTGGCACCTGTGAAGTTGCCAATGCCTGGCTCAAATAACGACGGGAATTTGTTTAGCACTTGGGCGCACGAGGCGTCATCCACCAAAGACAGTGCTTTGAAGTCGTCCCAGTTCCATCGGATCTTTCCTAGCCAGTTTCTGCCGAACAGCATTGGGTCATCGCCTGGTACAATCCATAGTGATAAATCATGCACAGTTCCATCGTACGATACCTTCACTGCCGCACTGCCAATGACTGGTATGAGCTCTTTGGTGTAAGTGCACAGCTTTGGGTGAATCGGGCTTAGTTTTGGCCTTTGTGCCTTGTTGCCCCACAGTTTCTCAAAAGCCTTGTGGCTCATAATTGACTGAGTCACCCCCATGTCCAATTCCATGGAAACTGGAATGCCGTTTAAATTGACTTTCAACATTATCGGAGGGCTTTTGGTGGTGAAGGTATGTACCCCATACACTTCCTCTTCAGCCTCGGTTGAGTTGCCTCTCTGACTCGTTCAATGTGATTCACGCCGGATTGGCCATCTTCTGTCGACTCTGCCACGGGGTGAGTCGCAGTACATTTGCACATTCGCTGGAGGTGCCCCATTGTTCCACAGCCCTTGCACACGTAGTGCTTGAATCGACATTGATGGGCCCAATGATTACTCCCTCAGCGCCAACATGGTGCTAATGGATTCACATTCATGCCCCACAGCGGACTCTGAGTCATCTTAGGTCTGGCCTCTGCAGGCGTGTAGACCCTGCCATGTACAGTTCTGCCTGCTGAAGGCATTATTTTATGCACAGTACTTGCCGGTGAGCTTCGATGCTGCAAAGATATCTGTTTAGTGTTATCGTTCGTGGACATGAAAGCCTGGGCTATCGTGATGGCCTTGCTCAGATCTAGGGATTCGGCAGACAGCAGTTTGCGAAGAATGACCTCGTGGCCGATTCTAAGCACGAAAAAGTCCTGCAACATTTCCCCCAAAAATCCAGCAAATACGCATGGTCCCGCAAGGCGTCTTAGGTTGGCGACATAGCTCGCCACGTCCTGGCCCTCGGAGCGGTGGTGCATATAAAAGCAATACCTGGCCATTAAGATGCTCTCCTTCGGCTTGAGGTGTTCCCGAACCAGCGTGAACAACACTGCATATGTCTTGCCCATTGATTTCATTGGTGCTAGCAGATTTTTGACGAGGCCATATATCGTGGACCCACAAACGGTGAGGAGAAACGCCTTGCGCTTGACCGCTGTATCTTCAGTATCCAGCTCGTTGGCCACGAAGTACTGGTCAAGCCGCTCAACAAAGGCTTCCCAATCATCACCCTCAACAAATCTCTCAAGAATACCAACGGCAGCTATAACCGCGTGAAAGTTCGTGATCTGTTACTCGTCACCAATTGTTATGTTCAGAATAACTCCACAAGACTGTATACTATAAGCTCAAACTATCGTGACCTCGGTCTCTTTAATGTAACTCCAGAGTGAGGAAGCAGCATGGTAGACTGCCTTTTATACCTGCTTGCCCGGGGTGTGCAGGTGACCCTCGGGTCTCCAACAGGTGCACCCCCTGGTAGCAAGTCTTACACATTTGTAAAGTTTACATACATAACAGATGGGACACTTCGAAAATGCAGACCTCTGCCAAGCTGTACCTTAAGAATACTATCCCACCATCAATTTCATCTGGCCAGTTCACTCTTGAAGGTAATAATGGCACAGGAATGGGTTTACAGTTATGAAGAATGAAACATTACATGACATAAATAACAAAACTGTCGCTTGCCGCACAAAGCAGATTGTCAGGTGTTGTTGATCATCTCAGGTTCCAGCCCTACACCATTACTTGGGGCACCATCTAGTAGAAGTGCAAGCCACCATTCAGACCAATCTCTGCGTTACACAGTATCCTTCCTCTGTACTATTTCTCATATAATGGTTATCCAACAAGTTATCCAACCAACTAACGTGTCATCCACCCCACCCCCATCCATCCATCCACCCCACGACCCATCCTACCACCCCACAAGCCATCCATCCACCGCACAGGCCATCCACCCCACCCCACGGGCCATCCACCCCACCCCTCACCCATCCAACCACCCCACGACCCATCCAGCCACGGAACAAGCCATCTAACCACCTGCCGAGCTAGTGAAACTGAAAGAAGCCACAGCGACCAAAAGTACCACCACTGAAACAAGCGAAATCCTCTAAAACTAAACCCAAACCACCAGTGATCACAGCCTGATTAGTTCATTCAAGGTGAAGGGGCGCCATCTTTAAAAATCACAGAGCCTGGCAAGCCATTTTATTTTTATGTGTTTAGTCTTGTAAACATCATCATTATATCATAGGCAGTCCCTCGGGATCGAGGAAGACTTGCTTCCACTCCTGAAGTGAGTTCTTTGGTGGCTGAACAGTCCAAAGCCACAGACTCTGTTACAGGTGGGACAGGTAGTCATTGAGGGGAGGGGTGGGTGGGACTCTTTCCGCTGCCTGTGCTTGATTTCTCAGCGTTTAGACTCGAGGTGCTCAGCGCCCTCTCGGATGCACTTCCTCCACTTAGGACAGTCTAGGGCCAAGGACTCCCAGGTGTCAGTGGAGATGTCACACTTTATCAGGGAGGCTTTGAGGGTGTCCTTGCAGAGTTTCCGCTGCCCACCTTCGGCTCGTTTGCCGTGAAGGAACAATGATCGAAACCTCCTCGAAATACATCACCACATCAATGGTACTTCATTGATGTTGAACATTACGTGGCTCTACTTGCTTTCCAAATAAAAATAGTTTGTCAAAGAAATTTTCATGATGACAATATCTATTGAAAATTACTGAGATTTGTTTAATTCATTCCAAGTCTTTGGGCTCAATTTTCCCCAATGCCATTTTTTGGCGTATTTCAAGAGTTACGCCCGTTTTTTGTGGCCCCGACTACTCCAAAAAAATAACTTGCAAGTTTCCCCGTTCTAATTTTTAAAATTGGCACCATGCAGTCTGTCCTTTAGCTTTGCAGGGTGGAGTCTAAGTCTGTGCCGAAAAAACAATGCTTCCCCCGCCCCCGCTTCTGCACAGGCGCAACAAAAAAAATGATGTTTTTTACGTGACTACTGTGGGCGCGCATGCCCAATAGATCTCCCGGTCTGCATTCGACCATTTTTAAAGAGCCAGTTGTGTGTGAGAACTTTGAGTGCTGTGTGAGAACTTTAATTCTCAATGGAAAAATCAGAGCTGCAATATGCAACGTGGCTCAAGGACCAAGAATTTCTCACAAGACGAAGTGGAGGCACTGGTTACTGTAATTGAGGTCAGATGGTACGAGCTGGACACCAGCAGAGGTCACGTAAAAGTTTCACCAAAAGAAATGAAGAATTGCTGGAACCTACCTGCAGAAGATTACTGTGCAATGGTGACCACCCCGAGGTCTGGAGGCCAGTGCAAAAAGAACTGGCAGGACCTTGGTCAACTAGTTAACTGTAAGTAATATTTTCATTTATTCACTGGAATTGCAATTGTAAATGTGACCATCCAGCAGAAAGACACCCTCTCAATTAAATTATATTTTTTTCTTTGCAGAGGAAGGTGGCACACAACAACAGGAAAAGAACTCGAACATGAGGCGGCCCGGCCAATCTGCAGCCACTGACACCCTTGGAAGAGAGGGTCACTGCTTTGATGGGTCCTGCCTGGAGAAAAGCAACCACCACTGCACAAGTTGGGCCCACATGCGAGGGAAACATAGAAACATAGAAAATAGGTGCAGGAGTAGGCCATTCAGCCCTTCGAGCCTGGACCACCATTCAATAAGATCATGGCTGATCATTCCCTCAGTACCCCTTTCCTGCTTTCTCTCCATACCCCTTGATCCCTTTAGCCATAAGGGCCACATCTAACTCCCTCTTGAATATATCCAATGAACTGGCATCAACAACTCTCTGTGGCAGGGAATTTCACAGGTTAACAACTCTCTGAGTGAAGAAGTTTCTCCTCATCTCAGTCCTACCCCTTATGCTAAGTCTGTGTCCCCTGGTTCTGGACTTCCCCAACATCGGGAACATTCTACCTGCATCTAACCTGTCCCGTCCCGTCAGAATCTTATATGTTTCTATGAGATCCCCTCTCATCCTTCTAAACTCCAATGTATAAAGGCCCAGTTGATCCAGTCTCTCCTCATATGTCAGTCCAGTCATCCCGGGAATCAGTCTAGTGAACCTTCACTGCACTCCCTCAATAGCAAGAATGTCCTTCCTCAGATTAGGAGACCAAAACTGAACACAATATTCTAGGTGAGGCCTCACCAAGATCCTGTACAACTGCAGTAAGACCTCCCTGCTCCTATACTCAAATCCCCTAGCTATGAACGGCAACATACCATTTGCCTTCTTCACTGCCTGCTGTACCTGTATGCCAACTTTCAATGACTGATGAACCATGACACCCAGGTCTTGTTGCACCTCCCCTTTTCCTAATCTGCCACCATTCAGATAATATTCTGTCTTCGCGTTTGTGCCCCCAAAGTGGATAACCTCACATTTATCCACATTACACTGCATCTGCCATGCATTTGCCCACTCACCTAACCTGTCCAAGTCACCCTGCAGCCTCTTAGCATTCCCCTCACAGCTCACACCACCACCCAGTTTAGTGTCATCTGCAAACTTGGAGATATTACACTCAATTCCTTCATCTAAATCATTGATGTATATTGTAAAGAGCTGGGGTCCCAGCACTGAGCCCTGCAACACTCCACTAGTCACTGCCTGCCATTCTGAAAAGGACCCGTTTATCCCGACTCTCTGCTTCCTGTCTGCCAACCAGTTCTCTATCCATGTCAGTATATTACCCCCAATACCATGTGCTTTGATTTTGCACACCAATCTCTTGTGTGGGACCTTGTCAAAAGCCTTTTGAACGTCCAAATACACCACATCCACTGGTTCTCCCTTGTCCACTCTGCTAGTTACATCTCAAAAAATTCCAGAAGATTTGTGAAGCATGATTTCCCTTCATAAATCCATGCTGACTTGGACCGATCCTGTCACTGCTTTCCAAATGCGCTGCTATTTCATCCTTAATAATTGATTCCAACATTTTCCCCACTACTGATGTCAGGCTAACCGGTCTATAATTACCCGCTTTCTCTCTCCCTCCCTTTTCAAAAAGTGGTGTTACCTTAGCTACCCTCCAGTCCATAGGAATTGACCCAGAGTTGATAGAGTGTTGGAAAATGATCACCAATGCATCCACTATTTCTAGGGCCACTTCCTTAAGTACTCTTGGATGCAGACTATCAGGCCCCAGGGATTTATCAGCCTTCAATCCCATCAATTTCCTTAACACAATTTCCCGCCTGATAAGGATATCCTTCAGTTCCTCCTTCTCACTAGACCCTCGGTCCCCTAGTACTTCTGGAAGGTTATTTGTATCTTCCTTTGTGAAGACAGAACCAAAGTATTTGTTCAATTGGTCTGCCATTTCTTTGTTCCCCATTATAAATTCACCTGAATCTGACTGCAAGGGACCTACGTTTGTCTTCATTAATCTTTTTCTTTTCACATATCTATAGATGCTTTTGCAGTCAGTTTTTATGTTCCCGCCAAGCTTCTTCTCGTACTCTATTTTTCCCCTCCTAATTAAACCCTTTGTCCTCCTCTGCTGAATTCTAAATTTCTCCCAGTCCTCAGGTTGCTGCTTTTTCTGGCCAATTTATATGCCTCTTCCTTGGATTTAATTCTATCCTTAATTTCCTTTGTTAGCCATGGTTGAGCCACCTTCCCGGTTTCATTTTTACTCCAGACAGGGATGTACAATTGCTGAAGTTATCCATGTGATCTTTAAATGTTTGCCATTGCCTATCCACCGTCAACCCTTTAAGTATCATTTGCCAGTCTATTCTAGCCAATTCACACCTCAAACCATCAAAGTTACCTTTCCTTAAGTTCAGGACCTTAGTTTCTGAATTAACTGTGTCACTCTCCATCTTAATAAAGAATTCTACCATGTTATGGTCACTCTTCCCCAAGGGGCCTCACACAACAAGATTGCTAATTCGTCCTTTCTCATTACACATCACCCAGTCTAGGATGGCCAGCTGCCTAGTTGGTTCCTCGACATATTGGTCTAGAAAACCATCCCTAATACATTCCAGGAAATCCTCCTCCACCGTATTGCTACCAGTTTGGTTAGCCCAATCAATATGTAGGTTAAAGTCACCCATGATAACTGCTGTACCTTTATTGCATGCATCCCTAATTTCTTGTTTGATGCTGTCCCCAACCTCACTACTACCATTTGGTGGTCTGTACACAACTCCCATTAGCGTTTTCTGCCCTTTGGTATTCTGTAGCTCCACCCATACAGATTCCACATCATCCAAGCTAATGTCCTTTCTTACTATTGCATTAATTTCCTCTTTAACTAGCAATGCCACCGTGCCTCCTTTTCCTTTCTGTCTATCCTTCCTAAATGCTGAATACCCCTGGATGTTGCGTTCCCAACCTTGGTCACCCTGGAGCCATGTCTCCGTGATGCCAATTACATCATACCCATTAACTGCTATCTGCGCAGTTAATTTGTACACCTTATTCTGAATTCCCCTCGCATTGAGGCACAGAGCCTTCAGGCTTGTCTTTCTAACACACTTTGCCCCTTTAGAATTTTGCTGTAATGTGACCCTTTTTGCTTTTTGCCTTAGGTTTGTCTGCCCTTCACTTTTACTTTTCTTCTTTCTATCTTTTGCTTCTGTCCCCATTCAACTTCCCTCTATCTCCCTGCAGAGGTTTCCATCCCCCTGCCATATTAGTTTAACTGTTCCCCACTAGCACGAGCAAACACTCCCCCTAGGACATTGATTCCGGTCCTGCCCAGGTGTAGACCGTCCGGTTTGTACTGGTCTCACCTCCCCCAGAACCGGTTCCAATGTCCCAGGAATTTGAATCCCTCCCTTCGGCACCACCCCTCAAGCCACGTATTCATCTGAGCTGTCCTGCGAATTCTACTCTGACTAGCACGTTCCACTGGTAGCAATCCTGAGATTACTACTTTTGAGGTCCTACTTTTTAAGGTAAGGGAGAGGGTAAGTCCTGCAAATTCCAGTCTGGCTTTGCTAAATGTTAAGTACTGTGCGGGCTGGCCATGCTTCAGTTCATGGGGATGTCTCTGTCAGCTACGCTTCGGTTGATGCAAGGTGTTATCATTCATCGTGGTCCTTCAAATGAGCCTGCTGCCTGCGCTGTGTGAGCCTACTCATGCCACCCTGCCCCCTCCTCTGCTGCTACCCATTTGTCTGTTCTGTTATATTTTGCAGAACTCGAGGGCAGCCCTGACGAGGCTGAAGCCGATACAGATGATGATTCAGACACGGATCAGCCTGAAGAGGAGAATATCTTC
Organism: Pristiophorus japonicus; assembly: GCF_044704955.1. Taxonomy (NCBI): domain Eukaryota; kingdom Metazoa; phylum Chordata; class Chondrichthyes; family Pristiophoridae; genus Pristiophorus; species Pristiophorus japonicus. The sequence goes on from NC_091997.1 coordinate 19,996,968, forward strand.
CAATCTCACCTTCCAGACCAAGAGCATGAGGGTGAGGGGGAGTGGCAGGGGGAGGGGGAGGATGAAACCCCCATTGTTGTACTCACTCTGGAGGAGGTGCAGATGCCGCCCATTGAGGTGCCAGCCCCTTTCCTGAGTGATACGAATGTTGGGATAGTCCATGGTCTCACACAGTCCGAGGCTGCGGATTCCAGTAGGTTGCAGTCACGCATACCCAGGGCCCCACAGTCCGAGGCTGCAGGTCCCAGTGGGATGCAGCGAGCCACACCCAGGGTGAGAAGGGGAAGGAGAGCTCGACAGTGCTCTCCTGAGGTGCAGGATGTAACAGATGTGGTTCAGATGATGGAAATGACTGCAGAGAGCATTGACCTTACACGATCACGCCTGGACACCATCAGTCGGGTGTGTGATGAGGTATCGAGACTATCGGGAAAAGTAACAACACTCTCATGAGAAATGGGAACACTGTCCGAGCTCATGAGGGAGGGAATGTCGCAGGTAGCTGATACACTGTCGATGAACATGAGGGAGGGAGTGTTGCAGGTAGTTGAGACACTGTCAGGACACATGAGGGAGGGAATGTTGGAGTTTGCTGCTGCAATAAGGGAACACGCACAGACCCCGCACCCATTGACGGAATCAACTGCCACTCCCACTCCAATCCCCAGACAAGCATCTGAAGAGGTCCAAGCTGGGCCTTCCACATTACCGCCTGCCCACGGCCCCCTCCCCCCACCCCCCACCCCCCCCCCATCAAGAAGTGCGCATTACCCGAGATGCTTGAAAGAACAAGCTTGGTAGCAACCCGAGAACTGCTGCGCCACCGCCTGTGGACACAGGTGGAGTCACCAAGACCAAGTGCAGTGAGCGGTCTTAGAATAAGGTGGAGGAGCGATGGGCGCAGCCTTTCTTTGCTGCTGCTGTTGTTGTTGTTGTTATTATTGTTGTAACTGTTCTCAAATTAAAAGTTTTTTGTAAGTGATGTAAATTTACAAGTTTAAAAGTTTGTAAGTGATCTTAAAGTTTTTAAGTGATCTTAAAGTTTTTAAGTGATCTTAAAGTTTATGTGATCTTGTGAAAACTTTAAAGTTTGATAAAAGAAATGTTTTAATTAAATTTAAGTTAAGTACAAACAAGTGTTAAACTTTTGAATAAAATATATTTTAAATAATAACTGAATCCTTTCCATTATTTGTTCCATTATTACAACTTTTTGCACTAAAGAAGAATCATTTCCATTATTTGTTCCATTAACACAACACAACATTATGGGACAGGTCCAAACAGTAAACATGGTCCACTTGGAATAGTTGCCGCTGAGCCATCAGGCAGCAAAACATTCATGGATGAGCTGCTGGCGCAAGGCTCGAGCAATCGCTAAAGGGGCATGACGGCTCGCCCTCCTCCGCCATCGTACTCCGGGTTCAGGTAGTTGCATGGCTCCCTCCTCCTCCTCCTCCTCCTCGTCATCTGCATCTTCCTCCGCATCGTCAGCTACTCTCTCCTCAGATGGGTCTTCTACTACCAGCTGCTGCTGCCTCATGATGGTTAAGTTGTGCAGCGTGCAGCACACAACAGTAAACTGACTGACAATCTCAGAAGAATATTGCAAATAGCCTCCGGAATGGTCCAGGTATCGGAAACGCTGTTTCAAGATGCCACTGGTCCTCTCTATTATGCTGCGCGTTGCAATGTGCGACATGTTGTATTCCCGGTCAGCTTCCGTCTAGGTGACGCGGAGGGGTGTCATGAGCCAAGTGGCGCGGCTGCACCCTTTGTCTCCCAGCAGCCAGCTCTGCCCTTTTGTACATGGCACATACAGCGCTCTCGCGTAGGATGAATGCATCATGGGTACTCCTAGGGTATCTTGCATCAACTGCCATGATGCAATGCATGTCATCATAGACGAGCTGCACATTCACAGAGTGGAAGCCTTTTCTGTTCCTGTGCATCTCGGAATCCTTCAAAGTTTCTCGCAAGGCAATGTGGGTAAAATCAATGCAGTCCTATACCTTTGGGAAGCCAGCAATCCTGGAGAAGCCCACAGCCCTTTCACGCATTGCCTGGGCGGTCATGGGGAACTTTATGTAGTCATTCCTCCGGACATATGGTGCAGCAGTCACCTGCCAAATGCAGATATGTGTTGCATGTTAAGAAATGGCGCACACATCCCTAGTTGTGGCCTGGAATGATCCAGATGCATAAAATTAAAGTGCAGCTGTAACCTTTACGTCAACTGTAAGTTGGCCAAACTTGCTAAAATATGAAAAACTGCCGCAGATATCAGGTTACACCCCCTATGACGCAAGAAAATACTAACCTAAAAATATCGTACCTAACTGAGTTATGCTGGCGCAGAAACTTTGGGGAAACTGGGAGATTTTAATTTACGCCAAAAAAAGTGGTGGTCGCCCAAAAAACAGCACAGATAACTGGGGGAAATGGAGCCCTTTCTTTCATTATTAGATTATATTGATTTTTTGATGTTAGAAACACACATATTTTTAACATTGATTACAGATTCCAACATTAAATATGCTTATCTGAGTATTTCAATTAGAGTTAAAAGGGTTTCAAGCTTCTTAATGTAGACGTTTCAACTATTAGAGCCTCTTTACATTGTTGTCCAACCCTTACCTAAGCTCTGAACAATAGAGAGGTAATAGTGAAAATGTCTTTGGTGTTTGTCATTAATTACTACCTTCATAATCCAAAATTGTGGCTTGTAAAAGTGTAAAAAAGCTGCTTATGTTTGACTTTGTTTGGAGCTAACTTGTTTGTATTAATACTTTCTCCCCGGTGTAGAGGGGTCCAACCTATGGTCCCAGTGCTCTATGCAGCTCCAGAGTCCTGGCAATACTGTCCCCAAACCTCAGGCAGCTCTTTTTGTGCAATTTTTGGGTTGGATTATACCAACCTTGGTGGGTCCGGGGCAGGCGATGTCCTTGGTGAGTCCCGACCTCACAGCTGTGTTGATCCGGGCCTTCGACAAGATTTTACCTTGATTGGGCTTGTTAAGCACGTCCTGCAAGGTTCCCGGCCAATTAAAAGGAAGCGGTTCTGATTACATCAACTGATGATGCGTCATCAGCCGGTTTCATTAAAGGGACCATGCCCACATACATTTTGACAGTTGTGCTGTCAGTGTTCTGCAGCATTGAGGTGCTGCAAACACTAACAAACATGGCACAAAGGCACATGACTGCACCCAGGCACTCTCATCACTCCCTGCAGATGCTTATGGAGGGAGTCACAGCACGCAGGGAGGTTCGCTTCCCTTCCAGTGGGCAGAAGCAACCTCCCCAGGACACCAATGCAGCCTGGTTGCACATTGCACAGGAGGGCACAAGCAGAGATGTCACCAGGTGGACCTGGCTGCAGCGGTGTAAACCTTTCAATTAACTCAGTGGATGACAAAAAGTTACTGCAAAGCCACACTCACCTTCATCCTGCTGTGCCATTCACCCCCATCACTCTACCTTCTCTACCCTACTCCTACACATACTTAATCACATCAACTTATCTTGCACCTCCACTTATTCCGATGTCTCTATCTACATTACCACATCCCCATCTCACTAGTCACCCCTCACACTCATCCTTGTCCAATCGTATCAACCAACAATGATGCTGGTGTGCCTAGTGATCGTCGTCAGATTCTCAGGATCAAGGAGAGATTTTTTTCAAGGGCACCGATGCTGATGGAACAGATGGCAACTGAAGTTGAGATGCCAGAAGCGATCTGTCAATGGTGAGAGAAGTTGCTCCAAGGAGGTGACGTTGGAGAGTTCACTGCAAACCCTTCAAGCCTCCATAAAGCTGAAAAGTGTATTCGAAATGCTGAAGGCTCCAGCTTCTTTGATTGGAAATTGAACAGCTGTGAAATGGTAGCTTTTATACAACTTCTGCAGCTGTCAACTAGTCAAACCAATCCAGTTGAGAACCCGACACACTTACCTGATCTGATACCTGAGGGACGTGAACCTTGTAAAAGACTTGGAAAAAACTTTGGACCTGTTAATATGCTGCGTAAATAGCTTTAAGCAGCTTCTTCACTGTCTCAATTGCCTGACACGTCGCTTAGTTCCAGGTCTGCAATCCGCAGGCAGGGCCGGCACTTGGGAAATTCACAAAGAGGCGGGTTCAGAGCGGACTTCCGTCCCGCTGTTAATCACGGCCATTTTGACAGCGGGCCCGCTTCTAAACTCACACTCACTGGGCTGGTAAGACAGTCTACCCCTGACAATCCAAGGTTCTGTTTTAGCACTAAACATATCTGTATTATCCAGCAACTGAAATTAAGCGACTTTGAATCATTTGGGATAGACTATTGCTTATTTTGTGGGCCCGTCGATTTGGAAAGTGCTACATTTAGTGTTGTTGCCTCGTTAATGGCAAAATCCTCATTTAGAACATTGAGATTTATATTCAAATTAATGTGAACACGGAGATTAACTTTATATAAGCCGCTTGTGAGGCTCCATGGTATGTACCAATGTGGCCCACAAAGACAAAAGCTCAGATACCCCTGGAGTAATGTACTGTATCTTGTGGACAATATAATGCAGTACAGAAGGAGGCCATTTGGCCCATCGAGTCTGTCTGAGACCAGTCCAGTTAGTCGCTCTTTCCCCATATCCCTGCAATATGGATGGGATGTTGGGGTGGATACTGATATGCTGAAGATATGGAGGAGGTTCTTGGACACACAGCATGAGCCTTCACTTAATTTTCAAAAAGATTATGTTTCACAAGTTCAGGAGCGAGAGGTGCTCAATAAAATAGATGAGTTCAGGTTGGTTAATGATAAGTAGGATGAGGATTGGTTATTCAAGTAGGTAGGTCGGGCTTCTTGAAACTGTGGACCAAGCCTAGTTGCAAACCACCACACACTTCTCACATTCATAGAAAGGTAGATGGAAACAATGACAGCAATGGCACTGTTGGATGGAGTTTCGCTCTGGACCGCATGACGATGAAAGTGCATCAGATGTGCATCTCTGGTATGTAATGAGGTGAGGCTCAAGTTGAATGTCAGAGCTGCCTTTTACCCTGTGAACGCACAAAAGTTGACCTTAATTCTTAATGAAGGGATGAGGGCAGCCTGAGCACTGCCCACTCACCTCGTGATTGTCCGGCCAGTGACCATTCACAAACATTTCTTCGAGGATTTGCTCACATCCAAAATTAACTAAAAGGTAGCTGCTTCTATTTTATGTTGGACATGACCACATTAATTGCTCGTACTGTTGCTGCTCACAGCTGTGGTTTGGGAACTTTATATATAATTGAATATTGCAATATTAAAAGGATTAAATTTCAGTGGCAATATCTGAAAGATATGTTTTTGGGTACTAAAATATTCCATCTTACATTATTCATAACTGATTTTGATTTAATAAATATTTGAAGAGAACTGTCAGCAAGAACTCAATTCCCAGTTTGAACCTTTGTAACCATGTGGCAGAGACCGACAGCAAAAAGACAAACACAAATGTTCAATTTTGAAATGACTCCAAAACCATCTGAGCAACAGTGTGTCTTTTGTATGTATCATGCTGTAACAGTTAGTGCAATTTGGGGGAGCAATATAGATGGAGAAGGGGTACTGGGTTGGATTCAGTGGGTTATGACCAATGTTCCCCTAAAGCTGTGTGGCCGTGCAGTGCTCTACAGCTCCCATGTAGCCGGTTCACCGGCTTTGAAATAGGAAAAAACACGCATGCGCAGATTTGTGAATAGGCCACGCAGCCCCATAAAAATTAAATGGCACATTTGAGAATTGGGTTTGAAAAATGTCTTCTTTCAGTTCGAAGGGTCATATATTAAATGGTTTTGGAATAATGTCAACTCAGTTTCGAGTAGGTTTCTAGTCCACGAAGCAAAAATGCCCTCAATTCATCACAAATTGACAATTTCGCTCAGAATGGTAATGATGATAAATGAGGATGTTTTTGTTCTGACCCAATACTAAGCTGTGGATGAATCTACTGCAGAGACAAAGCAAGAGTTTTGCTTTCTGTATATTTGACCAAATCTATATGATAATTAAGCTTTCCAAAAAATCAAACCATGACAAAGCATCCATACATATGACAAAGATGCAATATGTTTTAAAAGACTTTCATTATATGTTAATTAATATTAATTATATAATATATAATGAGAAAATCCTAGACGGTTATAAACAAAGTAATTGGGCTGGTTTCATAAAATGATGAAAACTCACTGGAATCTTTAGGCTCTGTGTTCTATAATGTGAGAGCTTTACCTCAGACCAACTTTTTCTCCTTGGGCTCACATCGCTTCATAGCTCGACAATATTTTTGTTGAACTCTATATTTTGCCTGTCCATTTGATGTCCACATCTGATTCACTTCCTGCAAGATTGCTTGCAACTTTAGAAACTTTACAAACATTAGTTTTTAACCTCAGTGTATCAAGTATAGCATTGCCCGTCACAGAAATGAGCCGCTGCAAAGTGTGTAATCAATGCTGTGAGGGCTGCAGTTGAATACATTGGGCCCAAAATTGGTCGATGCATAAGGTCTGCCCATTTCTCGGTGATATGCCAACGGCGCGTCGTTTCAAGCCGCCGGCGTACCGCCGAGTCCAAAGAGGACAAAATGGTCAAAATGTTTTCGCCGTTATGTCGGCGGTATGTCAGCGGTCTGCAGCGGGCGGTATGTAACCTAGTAGTCGATCCAGATCGACTTTCTGTTCGATGGAAGGTGCGGCACTGAGCTGCGCATGTGCAATTTTTTTTTCTGTTTTTTTTACAGAAGTGTTTCATCCACGATTTGGGAGCGGGGGGGGGGGGGGGTCAGGGGTCACCTGCACATGCACAGTGACTCGAAGAGGAGGGAGAGAGAGTGAGAAGGAGCAGCAAGCTAGTCGATGGGCAGTTACTTTAAAAACACATTGCAGAGTTTAAAAATATTCCTAACAACTAATAATTCTAGAGTTTGAAGAATAAGACATATTTTACAAAGCAAAAATCATAACAACAGAAATAATAAGGAAATGTTCAAAAACAAATCCAAGCGCAGGAACATCGAGAAGGACGGGAGGTTGAGGGCGCTCGCCTTCGACGAGACAGAGTTACCTGCCCTTCTCGAACATATAACAGAAAGGTACTCTGAGCTAACGAAGGGTGGTCGTGGAAAGCCCCCGCTAAAGGAGTACAACAGGATATGGGACAAGATCGGGAGGCTGTATCCTCCACAAGTACCATGGTACGCACCGGGAAAAGGTGCCGTAAGAGGTGGAATGACCTGGTGAGGGTCACAAAAGTAATGATTTTATTTATGCACCCCCCATGTGCCATGTACCATGTAAATGTAGGTTCCGTGTCACATGTAATTTATCTTAAGGTTATGGCGATGTATTCGTGCTTTCAGGCAATGACAAGAGGATCAACGCAGTGTTTTTTTTATGTGTGTGTGTGTGTGACCCTGTGTGTGTGTATGTGTGTTTGTGTGTGTGTGTGACCCTGCGTGTCTGCAATGTTAAATGGATTGAAGATTTTTACTTTCATTTACTTTACTTTCTGCAGAAGAAGACATCTGCAATAGTAGCTGATCAGCGGCGTACGGGGGTGGGGGGGGGGGGGGGGAGAGGCGGGGACCCACAATCCAGGAGCCTCTGACTGACATCGAGATCCGTGCCCTGTCCCTGGTCGGGGATAGCAACCGTGCCACCACCGGCATTGGAGCTGACCCACTCACACAAGATGGTAAGTTGAATAAAATGCAGTCTGTGTTGCAGTCCTCTCATGTCATGTAATGTAACTGTAACTGTAATGTTGGCCTGATGTAATGAACTGTAAGTTTATTGCACTGTAATGTTGGCCTCGTGTGATGTACTGCAATGTTGGGGGCATGTAACGCATGTATGTATTGTCTGTCTGTGATGTAATGCAGTACTGCAGCAGTGGTGGACATTTAAGACAGACTGCGATAAGTCACTGTACTATGTACTCATGTAACCCTGACCCCTCCCCTGGTGCCAAGCTTTTTAAAATGTTGTTTTGTACTTCCAGACTCGGATGATTCAGACCAAACCGACACAAACGACAGACCCACTGCCTCCACCTCTGGCGTCACCCAGCCCTCTCCTGACTTCACCACTGGCAGAAATGAGGAAGGTTAAGAGGACCAGGAAGAGAAAGAGCCGCTGATCCTGCAGACAGTGGAGATGGGGGTGGACACGGAGGAGGATACACCAGCTCCTTGTGGAACATCCTCCACCACGGAGTCAGTATTCAGGGGATTCCCCCATGGCTCCTCTGATTCGGCGGGACCAAGCCGTGTGCAACAATGCACCCCCAGTGTTGCAACGCCTTTGCTGCAGCGACAGAGGTTGGTGCAGGCAAGGTCGGTTGCTGTAGGTGTGTACCAGGACATAGTGCGACTGTCACAGGCCAGCATCGACATAGGTCGAGAGCTGCTCAAGGCCATGACTACAATAGCCGCAAACATCGCGGCTCTATTAGAGCAGCAGTCGGAGGATATGTCGCGTATGATCACCGCGATGGAGCAATCGACGGGATCGGGACATGGCGTGGAACCCCCCCCGTGCCATAGTAGTCAGGTCGACAGTACTTGAGAGTAGGGAGCTGACAACATCTTCCAGCCCTGAAGCCAAGCCTTCCACATCGCGAGCTTCTCCTGAGGCCCCATTCATTGCGCCTGCAATGTCTGACTCCCAACAACAGCAACAGCACTCGGGGTGTAGTGCTGCACGCTGGCTTGGTACCAGCACAGGGAGGTCCAGGCTCAGGGGCGCTGGGAAAGGGAAGGGCGGGTGTAAGAAAAGGGGGAGAATAGTCCCAAGGGTGGCGTAGCATGCGGTCGAGGCAGGACGAGGTTATGGCCGAGGACAGTAAAGGGTTTTTTTGTTGTACTTGTGCATTGAATAATTTAAAAGTTTATTAAAGTTGTTAAAGTTCTGTTAAAGTGGTTATTAAAGTTGTTAACTTTGAAAGAGTTGTTTTTTGTTCTAAGTTTTACAAAGTTTTAAATTTGTTGTATATTTTTGAGATTTTTACATAAATGTTTGAATTTAATTTAAGCACTCTTGTACAGTGTCACACTTTTGGGGTAACAGTCATCAGGGTAAGGGTCCCCTCCTCCTCCTCATCAGTCTGCGACCCCCTCCTCCATTACCCTTATAACTCTGCTCAATAAACCTCCTCACATCTGGTTCCTCCATTAGGCAGATTGTTAGCAATACAGGCTGAGATAGTACATTCTTTTTAAATCTCCACACTATTTTTCGATGAAAAAAATATAACTAAATTGCCTTCTATCTTAATAAGTTACTCAGTAACAATAAAAATACCTTTCCCACTGTAAATCGCACTGTAAAACCACTGTTCACCTCTGAAATACAGAGGTGCTGCTTTAGCTGACTGTTCCCGATTTCCAAAATGGTGGCTCCGAGCACTACCGCCCATTCCCGCCCAGTTAACATCGCGTAAAACCACTTTTTCCAGGATGGTATGTAGCTCCGGTGGTATGTCGGTGGTATGCGATGAAGCTCGGAGTTTTTGGGCGGTATGCGGGCAGTCCTGCACGGTGGTATGTCAATGATAAATATTCTGCCAAGCGGTATGTTGGTGGTCTGCCAATGTTTTTTGACCAAAATCGCATTTGCGGGCGGTATGTCGACCAATTTCGGGCCCACTGTACTCAGGGTTCCATTATGTAGCTGCTCCACCACTCCACATTGGCGGAGTGGTTGAATTATAATGTGAATTCTGATTGGATGACTTTTCTCCAATGGAGCACTTGTTGTTGTTGATTATGACAGCAGAAGACGCCTGTACATTGCTTCCTGATAATTAGTCACAAATTGTCCGAAACCATCTTTCTCCTTGCAACTTGGATGAACCTGCTAGTTGATTTTGCCAACAAATGTCTCTGTCGTAGATTAAAAGTGCACCTTCATTATTCCTCCTAAAGACAGCGGGGCCGAAATTCGGTACCGCCCCATAACCGTGGCGAGGCGGGACTTCCTGTGCAAGGTACGGAGGTCCTGCCGCAGCAACGAAATTGGGGTTACCGCTTCCGCAATGTCTCGCGTTCCACATCCTCTTGGGAACAGCACTGGGGCGCTAACCGCGGGAATTTATTGGTGCTACGCGAAGAGCCGCTTCTTTTAAAGGGGAGGGTGGCTGCGGGCTCTGCAATGGGGAGAAGGGGCCACCACTTCGCCATCGGGGAGCGGGGTACCATGGCAGCAGCCCGACACAGAAGCGGTGTGCCGGGCTGCAACATCGCGGCATGGACACCTGCAAATTCCACAAGGCCAGGCCACGGACGGAAAGTCGGCCGTGGAAAAAAAATTGCGCGTCGCACCTCCCCTTTAATTCTCGCCCCACGAGCGGAGTGCGATCCGGTTCACCGCCTGTGAAGCTGACATGGGCATCGCCTGCAGCGGCCTCGCTGGCGCTACCGAAGTTTCGCTCCGGGACGAAAATAGGTCAGTGCGCACGGCGCTGATGTTGTCATCGGTGGCGCAGCAGCCCAGGGCGGTACAGCTTGCGCCTCAACTAACTCCCGCGGAATGCGGCAGGAGACTGTAGTGGCCCCGGGCGCGAAGTCGTTTGTGCATCATTAGCGCACTGGAGGCGCAAACGACGCAATTTCTCCCCCAGCATGTGGAAAATCTGCTCACTATTAAAAGTTGATGCTAATCAGCGAGGATATTCAACCCAAAACAGTATGGGCATAGCCTCCAATGCAGCAGTAGCAGAAACCTGATTCAACACGTACATGATAAGAACATAAAAATTAGGAACAGGAGTAGGCCATCTAGCCCCTCGAGCCTGCTCCGCCATTCAAAAAGATCATGGCTGATCTGGCCGTGGACTCAGCTCCACTTACCCGCCCACTCCCCATAACCCTTAATTCCCTTATTGGTTAAAAATCTATCTATCTGCGATTTGAATACATTCAATGAGCTAGCCTCAACTGCTTCCCTGTGCAGAGAATTCCACAGATTCACAACCCTCTGAGAGAAGAAATTCCTTCTCAACTTGGTTTTAAATTGGCTCCCCTGTATTTTGAGGCTGTGCCCCCTAGTTCTAGTCTCCCCGACCAGTGGAAACAACCTCTCTGCCTCTATCTTGTCTATCCCTTTCATTATTTTAAATGTTTCTATAAGATCACCCCTCATCCTTCTGAACTCCAACGAGTAAAGACCCAGTTTACTCAATCTATCATCATAAGGTAACCCCCTCATCAACCTAGTGAATCGTCTCTGTAGCCCCTCCAAAGCTAGTATATCCTTCCTTAAGTAAGGTGACCAAAACTGCACGCAGTGCTCCAGGTGCGGCCTTACCAATACCCTGTACAGTTGCAGCAGGACCTCCCTGCTTTTGTACTCCATCCCTCTCGCAATGAAGGCCAACATTCCATTCGCCTTCCTGATTACCTGCTGCACCTGCAAACTAATTTTTTGGGATTCATGCACAAGGACCCCCAGGTCCCTCTGCACCGCAGCATGTTGTAATTTCTCCCCATTCAAATAATATTCCCTTTTACTGTTTTTTTTTCCAAGGTGGATGACCTCACATTTTCCGACATTGTATTCCATCTGCCAAACCTTAGCCCATTCGCTTAACCTATCTAAATCTCTTTGCAGCCTCTCTGTGTCCTCTACACAACCTGCTTTCCCACTAATCTTTGTGTCATCTGCAAATTTTGTTACACTACACTCTGTCCCCTCTTCCAGGTCATCTATGTATATTGTAAACAGTTGTGGTCCCAGCACCGATCCCTGTGGCACACCACTAACCACCGATTTCCAACCCGAAAAGGACCCATTTATCCCGACTCTCTGCTTTCTGTTAACCAGCCAATTCTCGATCCATGCTAATACATTTCCTCCGACTCCGTGTACCTTTATCTTCTGCAGTAACCTTTTGTGTGGCACCTTATCAAATGCCTTTTGGAAATCTAAATACACCACATCCATCGGTACACCTCTATCCACCATGCTCGTTATATCCTCAAAGAATTCCAGTAAATTAGTTAAACATGATTTCCCCTTCATGAATCCATGTTGCGTCTGCTTGATTGCACTATTCCTATCTAAATGTCCCGCTATTTCTTCCTTAATGATAGCTTCAAGCATTTTCCCCACGACAGATGTTAAACTAACCGGCCTATAGTTACCTGCCTTTTGTCTGCCCCCTTTTTTAAACAGAGGCGTTACATTAGCTGCTTTCCAATCCGATGGTACCTCCCCAGAGTCCAGATAATTTTGGTAGATTATAATGAATGCATCTGCTATAACTTCTGCCATCTCTTTTAATACCCTGGGATGCATTTCATCAGGACCAGGGGACTTGTCTACCTTGAGATCCATTAGCCTGTCCAGCACTACCCCCCTAGTGATAGTGATTGTCTCAAGGTCCTCCCTTCCCACATTCCTGTGACCAGCAATGATAGGCCTACACGTGCTCAGCAAGCAATGATCTAAGGGCAATTTGGAGAAAAGTTACAAGTTTGGAAAGAAGCTCTCAGAAACTTCCACATCAACGTATAATGGCAGATGCGGTATAATGTGGATAAATGTGAGGTTATCCACTTTGGTGGTAAAAACAGGAGGGCTGATTATTATCTGAATGGTGACAGATTGTTAAAGGGGGAGGTGCAACGAGACCTGGGTGTCATGGTACATCAGTCATTGAAGGTTGGCATACAGGTACAACAGGCGGTGAAGAAGGCAAATGGCATGTTGGCCTTCATAGCGAGAGGATTTGAGTATAGGAGCAGGGAAGTCTTACTGCAGTTGTACAGGGCCTTGGTAAGGCCACACATTGAATATTGTGCACAGTTTTGGTCTCCTAACTTGAGGAAGGACATTCTTGCTATTGAGGGAGTGCAGCGAAGATTCACCAGACTGATTCCCGGATGACAGGACTGACATATTAAGAAAGACTGGATCGACTAGGCTTGTATTCAGTGGAATTTAGAAGAATGAGAGGGAGTCTCATAAAAACATATAACATTTTGAAGGGACTGGACAGGTTAGATGCAGGAAGAATTTTCCCGATGTTGGGGAAGTCCAGAACCAGGGGTCATAGTTAAAGGATAAGGGGTAAGCCATTTCGGAGCAAGATGAGGAGAAACTTCTTTAATCAGAGAGTTGTGGGCATGTGAAATTCTCTACCACAGAAAGTTGTTGGGGCCATCTCGTTAGATATATTCAAAAGGGAGTTAGATGTTGCCCTCACGGCTAAAAGGATCAAGGGGTATGGAGAGAAAGCAGGAATGGGGTACTGAAATGCATGATCAGCCATGATCATATTGAATGGTGGTGCAGGCTCGAAGGGCCAAATGGCCTGCTGCTAAACCTATTTTCTACGTTTCTATGTATCAATCATGAAGCGAAGGCAGTCTGTTATGCACAGCTGCACACCAAGAAACACAGCAGTTCTCTGGTGAGTGCACCATTGCTGATTAAGTGGGGCTGTGTATAGAAACTGAATATGAAATGTGAGCTCGTTACAGTCCAACACCATTGCCTCTTGTTGCAGTGATGCATTCCGTTATGCTTACAGTGGCAGTTTTAGTTTTGTTGCTCAGTCCAGAATCTAGACATGGTTGATGCTGAAACAGTTTTCTTCGTGCATGAAAAAAATCAGCTTTAAATCTCCAATACTTCAGTTAGATAGGATGACACCAAAGAATATTTTATTTGCTGCCTACTTCGCAAATGAACAAGTTAATGATCATAAGATGACGAACGTTCAGCTTACAGACAATGTACTGGCCAATTAGGAAAGCTGATTGTACCGAACTGATAATTTTTTGCTTTTAATTGCTTCAGCTTGAGACCCTGCATTGTGACAAGTGAGAGAAATCAATGCTTAACCTCTTTGTTCACTATTGTCATTCTTCAGAGATTTTGACATTAATAAGGTTTCTCATACACATTTAATTATATTTGGCATACAGAGGCTTATTTTCATTGTGTCTCAGTTACCAGCATCGTCACTTGTATTATATACTTACACTGCCATTTTCCTGGCTGTCTGAGTCTTCTATTCTGGTATTCAGAGTAAATTTTTGTTTCCTGATGAAGACTGTGTTACGCTCATAATAAAGGATGAAACTGAGTACTGTAAGCAATGAGTAAGTGTGACCTCAGCTCCTTTAATTAGACTCCAGAGTGTAGGTACCTGCTTATATACAGTGCTTCCAAGGGATGCTGGGATCCCTTGGGACTCCAACAAGTAGGCCCTCTGCTGATGGTGTGGTAAGGCTTGCCAAGGGTTAAATACATAACATCACTCCCTCGTAAAGTCAATAGTACACTTACTTACAGGGTGAGATGATCTGGGGCTTTTCGCTCCCTTGTCGATCGTCTCGGTACAAATGCAGGTGTGGGTGAGTTGGTTAGTTCTTCACTGGGCTGCTGGGCAGCTGGCCTTGCTGGGCTGCTGGGGATGGTGAGTTCGGCTTCGTGGTCAACCATGATGTCAGTTGCCACTTGTGTGTGTGTTTGATGGTCGAAGTTGGTGGGGCCCTCTTCGGGTTGCTTGTAGCTGTTCGTGAACCGCAATTTGATTTGGTCCAAATGCTTTCTGCACGTTCGTCCATTGGCGAATTTGACCTGAAACACCCTACTCCCTTCTTTGGCTATGACCATGCCAGCGAGCCATTTGGGACCATATCCATAATTGAGTACAAACACAGGATCATTGACCTCAATATCACGTGACAGAATTACGCAATCATGGTACATACTTTGTTGATGCCGCCTGCCCACAACGTGATCAGGGTGGACAAGAGGGAGCCTTGTTTTGAGCGCACTTTTCATGAGCAGCTCGGCTGGGGGAACCCCGGTGAGCGAGTGGGGTCTGGTGCGGTAGCTGAGCAGAACTCGGGACAGTCGGGTCTGCAGAGAGCCTTCCGACACGTGTTTCAAGCTTTTCTTGATGGTCTGAACTGCCCGTTCTGCCTGGCCGTTGGATGCGGGCTTGAACGGGGCAGATGTGACGTGCTTGATCCCATTGCGGATCATGAATTCCTTGAATTCAACACTGGTGAAACATGGCCCAGTGTCGCTGACTAGGATATCAGGCAGGCCGTGTGTGGTAAAAATGGCTCGTAGGCTTTCGATGGTGGCGGTGGACATGTTTACAGATATCATCACACATTCAATCCATTTTGAATAAGCATCCACGACAACCAAGAACATTTTGCCTAGAAATGGGACCGCATAGTCAACGTGGATCCTAGACCACGGTTTGGAGGGCCACGACCACAAACTTTGCGGTGCCTCTCTGGGTGCATTGCTCAGATGAGAGCAAGTGTTTAACTGGCGCACGCATGATTCTAAATCTGAGTCGATGCCAGGCCACCACACATGGGATCTGGCTATGGCTTTCATCTTTACAATGCCTGGATGGGTGTTGTGTAGGTCACAAATGAACATTTCTCTGCCTTTCTTGGGCAAGACCATGCGATTACCCCACAAAAGACAGTCCGCCTGCAAGGACATTTCATCTTTGCGCCTGTGGAACGGCTTAATCGCCTTCCGCATCTCCGCTGGACACTGGACCAGCTCCCATGGAGGACACAGCTTTTTACCAGGGACAGTAAAGGATCCTGGCTGGTCCAGGTCCTGATCTGGCGGGCCATAATGGGTGACTTTTTGTTTTCGAATGCATCCATCACCAAGAGCAAGTCTGCAGGCTGTGCCATTTCCACCCCGGTGGGCAATGGTAACCGACTGAGAGCATCAGTGCAGTTCTCTGTGCCCGGTCTGTGGCGGATTACATAGTTGTATGCCGACAGCGTGAGCGCCCATATTTGGATGTGGGCAGAGGCATTGGTGTTAATCCCTTTGCTCTCTGAGAATAGCAATATGGTCAGTTTCATGCTCAAACGTGAGGCCAATACTGGTACATTTATATCACCCCATAAATGCACGCCAGAGCTTCTATTGCAATCATGCTGTAGGCCCTTTCAGCCTTGGACAGACATCTGGACGCAATAAGCAACCGGTTGCAAAATCTCCGATAGCCTGTTGTAACACACACCCGACCCCGTATGTGCAGTGAGAAGGGACTAATTAGCAATCTTGTTGTGCGAGGCCCCTTGGGGAAGAGTGTCCATAATATGGTAGAATTCTTTATTAAGATGGACAGTGACACAGTTAATTCGGAAACTAGGGTCCTGAACTTAAGGAAAGGTAACTTCGACGGTATGAGGCGTGAATTGGCAAGAATAGACTGGCAAAAGATACTTAAAGGGTTGACAGCGGATAAGCAATGGCAAACATTTAAAGATCACATGGATGAACTTCAGCAATTGTACATCACTGTCTGGAGTAAAAACAAAACGGGGAAGGTGGCTCAACAGTGGTGAACAAGGGAAATTAAGGATAGTGTTAAAACCAAGGAAGAGGCATATAAATTGGCTAGAAAAAGCAACAAACCTGAGGACTGGGAGAAATTTAGAATTCAACAGAGGTGGACAAAGGGTTTAATTAAGAGGAGGAAAATAGAGTACGAGAGGAAGCTTGCAGGGAACATAAAAACTGACTGCAAAAGCTTCTATAAATATGAGAATAGAAAAAGATTAGTGAAGACAAACGTAGGTCCCTTGCAGTCAGATTCAGGCGAATTTATAATGGGGAACAAAGAAATGGCAGACCAATTGAACAAATACTTCGGTGCTGTCTTCACGAAAGAACACACAAATAACCTTCCGGAAGTACTAGGCGACCGAGGGTCTAGTGAGAAGGAGGAATTGAAGGATATCCTTATCAGGCGGGAAATTGTGTTAAGGAAATTGATGGGATTGAAGGCCGATAAATCCCCAGGGCCTGATTGTCTGCATCCCTGAGTACTTAAGGAAGTAGTCCGAGAAATATTGGATGCATTGGTGATCATTTTACAACAGTCTATTGACTCTGGATCAGTTCCTATGGACTGGAGGGTAGCTAATGTAACATCACTTTTCAAAAAGGGAGGGAGAGAGAAAACGGGTAATTATAGATCGGTTAGCCTATAGTAGTGGGGAAAATGTTGGAATCAATCATTAAGGATGAAATAGCAGCGCATTTGGAAAGCAGTGACAGGATCGGTCCAAGTCAGCATGGATTTATGAAGGGGAAATCCTGCTTGACAAATCTTCTGGAATTTTTTGAAGATGTAACTATGCAGAGTGGACAAGGGAGAACCAGTGGATGTGGTGTATTTGGACTTTCAAAAGGCTTTTGACAAGGTCCCGCACAAGAGATTGGTGTGCAAAATCAAAGCGCATGGTATTGGGGCTAATGTACTGACATGGATCGAGAACTGGTTGGCAGACAGGAAGCAGAGAGTCGGGATACACAGGTCCTTTTCAGAATGGCAGGCAGTGACTAGTGGAGTGCCGCAGGGCTCAGTGCTTGGACCCCAGCTCTTTACAATGTACATTAACGATTTAGATGAAGGAATTGAGTGTAATATCTCCAAGTTTGCAGATGACACTAAACTGCGTAGCAGTGTGAGCTGTGAGGAGGATGCTGAGAGGCTGCAGGGTGACTTGGACAAGTTAGGTGAGTGGGCAAATGCATGGCAGATGCAGTATAATGTGGATAAATGTGAGGTTATCCATTTTGGGGGCAAAAACACGAAGGCAGAATATTATCTGAATGGTGGCAGATTAGGAAAAGGGGAGGTGCAATGAGACCTGGGTGTCATGGTTCATCAGACAATGAAAGTTCGTATGCAGGTACAGCAGGTGGTGAAAAAGGCAAATGGTATGTTGGCCCTCATAGCTAGGGGATTTGATTTTAGGAGCAAGGAGGTCTTACTGCAGCTGTACAGGGCCTTAGTGAGGCCTCAACTGGAATATTGTGTTCAGTTTTGGTCTCCTAATTTGAAGAAGGATGTTCTTGCTATTGAGGGAGTGCAGCGAAGGTTCACCAGACTGATTCCAGGGATGGCTGTTCTGTCATATGAGGAGAGACTGGATCAACTGGGCCTTTATTCATTGGCGTTTAGAAGGATGAGAGGGGATCTCATAGAAACGTATAAGATTCTGATGGGTCGGGACAGGTTAGATGCGGGAAGAATGTTCCCGAAGTTGGGGAAGTCCAGAACCAGGGACATAGTCTTAGGATAATCGGTAGGCCATTTAGGACTGAGATGAGGAGAAACTTCTTCACTCAGAGAGTTGTTAAGCTGTGGAATTCCCTGCCGTAGAGAGTTGTTGATGCCAGTTCATTGGATATATTCAAGAGGGAGTTAGATATGGTCCTTACGGCTAAAGGGATCGAGGGGTATGGAGAGAAAGCAGGAAAGGGGTACTGAGGGGATGATCAGCCATGATGTTATTGAATGGCGGTCCAGGCTCGAAGGGCCGAATGGCCTACTCCTGCACCTATTTTCTATGTTTCTATGTTTCTATGATGACACAGCGCAAGCTCGCACTAATCGTTTACATGGATTATACAGAACAAGCAGTTTGCTTGCATGTAACAGATTTTTGGCTTTCTCAAAGGCAGGCTCTTATGAATTAACCCATACCTAGTCATATCTCTTGCGCAGTAGCACATGTAGGAGTTCTAGCAAGGTGCTTAACCCTGGTAGGAAATTACCAAAATAGTTGAGGAGTCCCAGGAACGACTGCAGCTCCATCACGTTCTGTGGTCTCGGCGCATTCTTGATGGCCTCCGTCTTGGCGTCGGTGGGTCTGATGCTGGTTGCTACGATTCTTCTTCCCAAGAACTTGACCTCCGGCGCCAGGAAAACACACTTCGAGCGATGCAACCTGAGTCCCATGCGATCTAGCCAACTTAGAACCTCTTCCAGATTCTTCAAGTGTTCAATGGTGTCCTGACCTGTAACCAGCATGTTGTCCTGGAAAACCACAGTGTGAGGAACCGACTTTAGCATGCTCTCCATATTCCGTTGGAAAATTGCCGCGGCCGACCGAATCCCGAACGGGCATCTGTTATAGATGAACAGACCTTTGTGCGTGTTGTTACAGGTGAGGCCTTTCAAAGATTCCTCCAGCTCCTGCATCATGTAGGCCGAGGTCAGGTCCAACTTGGTGAACGTCTTTCCTCCAGACCGGGTTGTAAATAGGTCGTCTGCCTTGGGTAGCGGATATTTGTCCTGTAGCGAAAAATGGTTAATCGTTACTTTATAGTCCCCACAAATTCTGACTGTGCCATCACGTTTAAGTACCGGGACAATCAGATTGGCTCACTCATTGAATTCCACCGATGCGATGATGCCTTCTCGCTGCAGCCTGTCCAGCTTAATTTCCACTTTCTCACGCATCATGTACGGTACCGCCCGTGCCTTGTGGTGAATGGGTCGTGTACCGGGAACCAAATGGATCTGCACTTTCACCCCCGAGAAACTTCCAATGCCTGGCTCCAACAACGATGGAAATCTGCTCAGAACCTGGGCACGTGAGGCGTCGTCGACGGACGAAAGCGCTCGGATGTCATCCCAGTTCCAGCGGATTTTTCCCAGCCAGCTTCTGCAGAACAGTGGCCATCCCCTGGCACGATCCATAGTGGGAGTTTGTGCACTGCTCCATCATAAGAGACTTTGACTTCTACACTGCCAATTACTGTGATCAGTTCTTTGGTGTAAGTTCTTAGTTTGGTGTGAATGGGGCTGAGCTTGGGCCTGTGTGCCCTGTTGCACCACAGCCTGTTGAAGGCCTTTTAGCTCATTATGGACTGATTCACACCCATGTCCAGTTCCATGGATACTGGAATTCCATTCAGTTCAACTTTTAACATTATTGGTGGACATTTCGTGGTGAATGTTTGTACCCCATACGCTTCTGCCTCCTCGGTTCGAGTCTCTAGTTCAGCCTGATCCACCGTGGATCGATCTACCTCTGCAACGTGGTAGTTTGCAGGGTTTGCAGGGTTTGCAGCTCGCCCGCACATTCGCTGGAGGTGTCCCATTGTTCTGCAGCCATTGCATGCATAGTGCTTGATGAGCCCGATGATCACCTCCACAACAAGGTGTTAACTGCCTCGCATTAATGATTGATGGCAGACTCTGGGTAATCTGAGGTCGTGCAGCAGCCAGCATATACATTTTGCCATGTATATTCCTGCTCGAAAACGGCGATACTTTGTGCACAGTACTTGCGAAAACCTCTTTATGCTGCAAAATTTGTTTGGTGTTATCGCTGGTGGACATAAATGCCTGGGCTATCGTTATGGCTTTGCTCAGATTTGGTGTTTCAACAATCAATAGTTTGCGAAGGATTACCTCATGGCCAATGCCAAGTACAAAAAAGTCTCTCAGCATTTGTTCTAGGAATCCATCAAATTCGCAATGTCCTGCGAGGCGCCTTAGTTCGGTGACACAGCTCACCACTTACTGGCCTTCCGACCGTTGACACGTGTAGAACCAATACCTCGCCATCAAAACGCTTTTCTTAGGATTTAGGTGCTCCCGGACCAGCGTACACAATTCTTCATAGGATTTGGTTGTTGGTTTTACCGGAGCTAGAAGATTCTTCATGAGGCCATAGGTTGTTGCCCCACAGACAGTAAGGAGGATCGCCCTTCCTTTGGCAGTGTTCTCGTCCCCTTCCAGCTCATTGGCCACGAAGTATTGGTCGAGTCTCTCCACGAAGGCCTCCCAATCGTCCCCTCCTGAGAACTTCTCCAGGATGCCAAGTGTTCTTTGCATTTTCGCACAGTTGTTCGTTATCTCGTCGCCAATTGTTATG
Source organism: Pristiophorus japonicus (assembly GCF_044704955.1). Taxonomy (NCBI): domain Eukaryota; kingdom Metazoa; phylum Chordata; class Chondrichthyes; family Pristiophoridae; genus Pristiophorus; species Pristiophorus japonicus. Next base: position 20,017,688 of record NC_091997.1, read on the forward strand.
CTCATAATAAAGGATGAAACTGAGTACTGTAAGCAATGAATAAGTGTGACTTTAGCTCCTTTAATTAGACTCCAGAGTGCAGATACCTCGTGGGTGGCCTGCTTATATACAGTGCTCCCAAGGGAGACTGGGATCCCTTGGGACTCCAACAGATAGGCCCTCTGGTGGTTGTGTGATACAGGTTGCCAAGGGTTAAATACATAACAGACTGAAACATTTTTCAAGTCTTCCTGATAACATAAAGTCAGATCAAAATGGAATCTGCTACTGAAATCACCTATCCCTTTGCTGAAATTGACATGTTTTTCATTTCTATGTGTGTACCTGCATGTGTATATGTATGTGTGTTGGTACTCATGTATGCATATATATGTGGGCTGAATTTTAATGGGGAACGCGGGTTGGGAACGGGGGTGTTCTGGAGCAATCGGGAAATCCGAGCGGCAGAGATTGGGGGCCGAAGGAGCGGGGGTGGGGGTGTGAAGGTGTCAGCAAAGAGCGGCAGCCAGAGGAGCGGGGGGGAGGGGGGGAGAAGAAATGAGGGGAAGGAGGTCACGTGAGGGGAGGGTTGTGTCCAATTGAGGGAGGTGGTTGAGGCAGTGACGCCAGACTCACACGGTTAAGTGTAAAGGCACTTACCTCCTGGAGCGAGGAGTCCTCGCCTTGCATTAGCTGGCAGGTTTCACAAGGCCTGCAAAACCCGACTAGTGACAGATAAATTCAAAATGGAGGATAAACCAGAGGCTTCCAGCCTCATTATAATATTTAAATAGACGACCCAAGCAGATTGGCTGCCCCCCTCCATCCCGCTTCCATTAAAACCTAAAGTGGGCGGGTTAGAGGCGGGGTCAGGTCGGGATTAAGATTTTTAACACTTTAACTTCTAACACGCCCCTAACCCACCTGTTTCTTTAGGTTTAATTCCCTCTCCCCCCATGTGTGACCTTTTAGTGTGTGTTGGTTTGTATTGCTGTGTTTTAGTGTGTGTTGGTGTGTTTTAGTGTGTGTTGGTTGTTTTAGTGTGTGTTGGTGTGTTTTAGTGTGTGTTGGTTTGTTTTAGTGTGTGTTGGCGTGTGTGTGTGTTGGTGCATGTGTATGAGTTTTAGTGTGTGTGTTGGTGTGCTGTAGTGTGTGTGTGTGGGTGTGTGGTGTGTATGTGGGTGTGTGGTGTGTATGTGGGTGTGTGGTGTGTGTGGGTATGTGATGTGTTGGGGTTTGTGTGTGTTAGTGCATGTGTGTGAGTTTTAGAGTGTGTGTTGGTGCGTGTTGGTGTGACTTTGGGTTTTAGTGTGTATTGGTGTATATGTGTGTTGCTGTGCGTGTGTGTTAGCGTGTGAGTGTATATCTATTTTCACTAATGATAAGATTATTGATTTGATCATGTGACATTTGATCACATGGCATTCAATCACATGATACCACTCGTGATGCTTAATCATATGACATTTGATCATGTGACATTTACCCACTCTTTGCAAATGTTATTGCATTTATATTAGTTGAGTGTCTCTGTACCACCAAGCTCCGAATAAAATATCTGACTTTTTGTTCCATAGGGACATGAATAACATCATTTATAATTTAAAGAAAGAACACAAAAGAATAGATTTATGGACAAGTATGTCTAAATAAAATCTATTTCCGTGATGTTTCTATAGTATCGACCACAATGAGAAATACCAAGTAAATACCGCTCATTAAACAAAATCATCGGTATAAGTAACTTCATACAACTTTATGACTTTTTACAACACACAGCAAGTTATAAAAATAATAAATAACCAAAACCAAACCTAATTCCCACAACCCATGACGGAATCCTAGATTCAAGGAGGTGAGGCTCAGTCCTCAGAGAGAAGCACTGAAGCTGCCTGACTCCCAGAACAAAACACATTATACAACGGCGTACATCGCAGGCTGACATGAACTCCCCCTCACTCTGATGTGTGTTTCTCTCTCTCCCTCTCCCAGTTGCTCTCTCAGGGCTCACAGGGTTTCCAGATGTTTTCCTTTTGCCATCATCCTCACAAGCTGCAATGAAGCAGTGCTTTCCGAAGAGCGGGGTGACCAGCAGGGTCCAAACAAGGGCAGTGCGGTGGTGAGCAGGCTGGAGGGGCAGAAGTGGAGGCCAGACACAGTCTCCGCCACTGTCAGTCATCAGCCTGGCGCTGATGATGTCATGAGGCGTGTGCATCACCACATCGCTGTCCTTCATTTAATGGGGGCAACCGCTGCGAGCTCTGCGATTATTTCAGTTAGGTCCACTGGGGCCACCAGAGAAGGTTTCGGCCAGGTCAAGAGGGAGAGCAGGCTGCCTGTTGGTGGCCCGGCCGAACCCGGGGGCATAACTGTCGGGCCGACCTAGCAGTCGGCCGACAAAAAAAAATAAAATGGCGGCCGCGGCAGTGACAGTGCGCCCTCCCCTTGAATGGCCACTTCACGGCCATCTTGCACACACTGAAAACATGGTGCACTGACAGAAACAGCTGTCGGGGGCACCGCTCGGCGGCCCGAAGACTTTTGTAGCTGAACTTCGGTGGAGGTGCAGGAGATCGGCGGTGCGATCTTTGGTGATGCACTTAGGACGATCGGCACCAGCGGAGCGGAAGTGGGGGCAGCTGGAAAAAGCTCCGAGGTGAATTTAGATGGCGCCGGACATGAGACTCCAAATCGGCGGCCACTGGATTCTGCCACTTGGCTGCCGTTTTCTGGCAGTATGAGGCCTTTTCGGGAGGCTGAATTTCGTCCCTGTTATCTTTAACCTGAGGTCCTTTCGGCCCACGGAGATGGACGTAAAAGATCCCATGGGACTATTCAAAAAAAAGGGGGACTTCTACAGGTCTCCTGGGCCACCATTAATATTGCAGCAAACATTACCAAAACAGTTTAATTGGTCCTTTATCATTGCTTTTTGTGGGACCTGGCGATGCACAAATTGGTTGCCAAGTTTCCCTACGTTACAACAGTGATTACACTTCAAATGAAGTACTTTATTGGCTGTGAAGCACATTAGGATGTTTTGAAAGGAGCTATATAAATGCAAGTTCTTCCTTTCTTAATATTTGAGGAACTGTGTTCTTTTCAACATTGCAGTGTGTGAGTTGAAAACTAACAAAACTGTTTTGTTCCAAGGAGACAGGAGCTCCCCATAACCTGCCAGTAATCTAACAGCTAATATAGCAGTAGCCAATGCACTGAGTGATATGACTACATTGCTGATGACAAGACGGCCACGGATAGGCCATCCATTGATCAAACGTGAGCTTTAGAAGCTTTCCTAATGGTTTGTAGCATGGCACCATACTGAGCCACATCGATCACGATTCAATCCCTGATGTGTGCTGAGCTTGCAACCTCAGCTGTGGCACTACAATTTGCCTCAGTATCCCTGAATCACAGAATCTTAGAAATTTACAGCACAGAAGGAGGCCATTTGGCTCATCGTGTCCACGCCGGCCAACAAAGAGCTAGCCAGCCTAATCCCACTTTCCAGCTCTTGGTCCGTAGCCCTATAGGTTATGGTACTTCAAGTGTAGATCCAAGTACTTTTTAAATGTGGTGAGGGTTTCTGCCTCTACCACCCTTTCAGGCAGTGAGTCCCAGACCCCCGCTGCCCCTTGCACTAAGAAAAAGAAAAAAAAAGTCAAGTTTGCATTTGCAATCACTATTCAGTCACCTCTGCTGGAAGCTGAACATGCGAATGCCAGCTGGAGAGAAGATTGGGCTCTGCTCACACACTATCCACATTAATGACCCAATCACTTGGGGCAGGTACTGGACGCATGAGTTACCAGCTTCCAGAGATGATGGGTGAAGGTGGTGGGAAAGAACAAAGTTAATTTGAGGAGAAAAAAAATGCAGCAAAGTCAATAAATGACAATTCACCATTAGCATGGTAACCAGATCTTTTTGAAAACTCGGCTGGCTGAGATGAAGCTGAGGGCGAGATTGGAGTGAAGATACACTGGACTCATTAAGCGGATCTGCAAGTTGCACTGGTCGCAATATCTTATTTACAGATGGCATTATTTGGGACAACGCTTGTGGAAAACATGCCTTTGACTAAACAAACTCATTAGCATATTAGGTCATCGACCTGAAACGATGGCCCACAAATTGCCGTCGGAGGTTCCCCACAGGCGGATGTCTCCGACCCTCACAATAATGACGAACACACCTGGTGGTCCCGGAGGAACAAACACTCCGAGGCTTAGATGCACAGCGCAGCACAGAGGCATTCGTTGGGCAGGAGTTGGGCAAATAGCCCAACTCTCCGCCCGCGGAGGCCCTTTACTTACGCATTCGTATGATCTGTCAAAAGAAATGTTGCCGGATCGCAAGTGCCAGGTTTAGGCACATCCGCAGCGTACGCCAAAACCCCGAACTTGCGAGGCCTCTTCGGGCACGTGCGCACATCGTACGCAGCTGGAGAGGCCGCAATTTACGGTCCGTTAACTCTGTTTCTCTTGCCACAGATGCTGCCTGACCTGCTGAGTGTTTCCAGCATTTTCTGTTTTAGTTTCAGATTTCCAGCATCCGCAGTATTTTGCTTTTGTCATTAGCCTATTCGTTTGGATCAGTTACTACAGGATAGTATGCAAATGGAAATTACAATGCTTCAGTTACTTAATTTGCCTCTGGCTTATTTCATTTGCCTTTAGGGAATATAATCTGAACCAGGCTGGTATTCATGTCACGGCGTGTGTCTCATGCAAATGTTTCTGTTAAGAAAAATTATTCCTGTACCTGTTCCCCGCAGACAATCTGACAGGACCAACAGATAAGGCTCAAGTTGGCCTAAATATGGAGGTTTCAGAATCTCCTGCGGCAGGTTGAATTCCCACATATAATAATAAGAATCTCCTTTAGGAAGCAGCTATAGTCTGTAAACACTCCATCCTCCTCATTTATTGTCTGATCTTAGAGGGCATCTTGTTTCTCTTGGGCAGGGTTCCTTTTGGTGACATGAGCTAATCTTGCACAGTGGACCATCTCTTTCTATATATTATGTCAAGCTCTCCCTGACCCTTTGTTGGATGTCTATGCTACTTGGCTTCAGACAACACTTTTGAATTTTTTGGGCAGATTTTCGGTTATGTGGAGAGACTGGAGAAGCTTGAATTGGTCCTCTTAGAGCAGAGAAGGTTGAAAGGAGATCTGATAGAGGTGTTCAAAATCATGAAGGGGTCAAGACAGAGTGGATAGAGAGAAACTGTTCCCATTGGCAGAAGGGTCGAGAACCAGAGGACGTAGATTTAAGGTGATTGGCAAAAGAACCAAAGGCATCATAAGGAAAAACTTTTTTATGCAGGCGGTCTGCACAGAGCGACATTGAACGGAGTGACTAAACAGAATGTTTTATTTGGAAATTTGGAAAGAGTTGGAATTTGGAGAGGCAGGGGAAGGAGTTGCTGATTTTTGCCCACACTGCTTGTAGAGCTTTGTGTTACAGGTAGATATCTAATTTCATTACCCATAGCTTAATCTAGATCAAGTAAGTAGTCAAGAAACTAAGCTGTAAATTACATTACTTAAATATGTTACCTGGTACTTATGTGATGCATATATTACCTGCTATTTATCAGCCCAAGCCTTGATGTTGTCCAGGTCCTGCTATAGGCTGACATGGAATGATTCATTGTCAAAAGTGTGAATGGAGCTGAATCCTATGGAACCGTCAATGAACAGCCAAACCCCTGCCCTTATAATGAAGGGAAGGACATTGATGAAGTAGTTGAATATGGTTGGGTGCATTCCTGAGGTACTCCTGTATCAATATCTGGAGCTACAACGATTGGCAATCATCACCTTCTTCCTCTGTGGCAGGTATGACTCCTGCTACTGGAAGGTTTGTGCTTTTTCCAAGTCGGATTGTCCATTGAGGACTTTTGGCTGATGACGCTTGAAAACAATTCCGCTTTGTCTCTTGCACTTGCGTGCTGGGCTCCGCCTCGTGGCTGAGGATAGAAATGTTCACTGAGCCTTCTCGTCCTGTTATTATTGTGATTTAACATCATGACTATCTTAATGGAGCACTAACTTGATAAAGCACAGTTGGCAAACCTTTTTCATTTGTTCACAGACAATTTTTACATGAAGGTGATGCCTCTTTAAATCTTGGCTGCAATAAATAGTTGAAGTCAGTCAGTCACAGTCATGCTTTTGTGCTGGTCTGTGAATGCTGATTTACCCAAAGACTGCATTATCCTGTCCTGCAGGCGAATTCAGTACAATTGTCTCACAAAATGCTGATGTAGATGTTTGAAATAATTCCAATCGCTGAAAGAAAACACAATGCACAAGGCAAAACTTCCCCTCCTTCACAAACCTCTGCTGTAAGATACTGGCCATGAATTTGCCTGGTGGTCCGGGAAGTACGGAGATTCACGGTCCTGGGCCTATCCAAGTACCCGGGGGTAGAAGCCCACGTATCCCAGGGGTGCACGCAGTTCGCAAGCATCCCTGGGATCATGTGGGCTGACCCAACCAATGAAAGAAGGGAATACCCATTCATGCTTATGGGGATTCCATACATACAGAAACCCCATAAATATGAATGGGACTACCCCCAAAAAACATCTAGCCATCAAATAAATGTTTTTTAAAAAACCATCACATATTTTAAATTAATAAAAATGGCATTTAATTAAATGTTTAAAACAAAAGTTACATTTTTTGAAAAATAAATTGACATGTTCACAGGTTTTTAAATCGATAACATTTAATTTTTCTGTTTTTTAAACTTTTATGCTGGAGTAAGAATTTCACGGGCATTCGCCGAGCACATACCCCAACTCTTTGCCAGCGGATGTCCTGTCCCCGGGATTCGTGCGATCTGTCTAGAAAATTCTTGACAGATCGCAAGTTCCGAGCAGCGCATGCGCAGCGTGTGCCTAAACCTGGAACTTGCGCGGGTTTGTGAGATGCAGTCGCAAGCATGGCCATCATTTATTGCTCATCCCTGATTACCCTTGAGACGCTTGCTGGGCCATTTCAGGGGGAAGTTAAGAGTCAACCACATTGCTGTGGGTCTGGAGTCACATATAGGCCAGGCCAGATAAGATTTCTTTCTGTAAACATTAATGAACAGATGGGCTTTTACAACAATCCAGTAGTTTCATGATCTCCATTACTAACCTTATGTTCCAGATTTACTTAACAAACTGAATTTAAATTGCTGTGGTGAGATTTGAACTCATGTCTGTGGACCATAAGTCCAGGCCACTGAATTATTAGCCCAGTAACATTACCACTGTGCTACTGTTCCCTTGGTAGGCTGGCAATCTGGGTACTTAGATGACCTTTCTTGAAACCACAATATAAAGCTGCTCTACGCAGCTGCCTTATTTCGATTGGGGCCTGTGTTCAGATTGGTCACCATTTTATCTTCAAAAACAAGAACTGCCGAGAAGAAAAAATAAGAAATAGGAGCAGGAGTAGGCCATTTGGCCCCTCGAGCCTGCTCCACCATTCAATAAGATCATACCTGATCTGATCCTGGTCTCAACTCCACTTCCCTGCCCGCTCCCCATAACCCTTGACTCCTTTATCATTCAAAAATCCAACTCCACCTTATATAATTATAAAGATCCAGCCTCCACAGCTCTCTGGGGTAGAGAATGCCAAAGATTTACGATCCTCTGAGAGAAGAAATTCCTCCTCATTTCTGTTTTAAATGGGCGACCCCTTATTCTGAAACTGTGACCCCTAGTTCTAGATTCCTCCTTGAGGGAAACCATCCTCTCTACATCTATCCTGTCAAGCCCCCTCAGAATTTTATATGTTTCAATAAGATCATCTCTCATTCTTCTAAACTCCAAGGAATATGCTCAATCTGCTCAACCTTCCTTCATATGACAACACCTTCATCTCAGGAATCAACCTCGTGAACCTTCTCTAAACTGCCTCCAATGTAATATAGCCTTCCTTAAATAAAGAGACCAAAACTGTAAGAAGTATTCCAGGTGTGGTCTTACCAATGCCCTGTACAGTTGGAGCAGGACTTCTCTACTTTTATACTCCATCCCCTTTGCAATAATGGCCAGCATTCCATTTGCCTTCTGATTACTTGCTATACCTGCATGCTAACTTGTTGCGTTTCATGCACAAGAACCCCCAGATCTCTCTGTACTACAGCATTTTGTAATCGCTCCCCATTTAAATAATAATTTGCTTTTTTATTTTTCCAACCAAAAATAGGATAACCTCATATTTTCCCACATTATAGTCCATCTGCCAAATGTTTGCCCACTCACTGAGCCTATCTATATCCCTTTGTAGATTCTTTGCGTCATCCTCACAACTTGCTTTCCCACCTCATCATCATCATCATAGGCAGTTCCTCGAAATCGAGGAAGACTTGCTTCCACTCTAAAAGTGAGTTCTCAGGTGGCTGCACAGTCCAATATGGGAATTACAGTCTCTGTCACAGGTGGAACAGACAGTCGTTGAAGGAAAGGGTGGGTGGATAGTCTGGTTTGCCGCACGCTCCTTCCGCTGTCTGCGTTTGGTTTCTGCGTGCTCTCGGTGACGAGATTCGAGGTGCTCAGCGCCCTCCCGGATGCTCTTCCTCCACTTAGGGCGGTCTAGGGCCAGGAATTCCCAGGTGCCGGTGGAGATGTTGCACTTTATCAAGGAGACTTTGAGGGTGTCCTTGAAATGTTTCCTCTGCCCACCTGGGGCTCGCTTGTCATGTAGGAGTTCTGAGTAGAGCGATCTTAAATTTGGCTATATTACACTCGGTCCTTTCATCAAAGTCATTAATGGTAGATTGTAAATAGTTCAGGCCCCAGCACTGATCCCTGTGGCACCCCACTAGTTACAGTTTGCCAACCTGAAAATGACCCATTTATCCTGACTCTCTGTTTTCTGTTTGTTAGCCAATCCTCTATCGACGCTAATATATTACCCCCAACCCCGTGAGCTCTTATCTTGCGCAGTAGCCTTTTGTGTAGCACCTTATCGAAATTCTCCAATGTTATGATCACTTTTCCCAAGAGGATCCTTCACTACAGGATCATTAATTAATCCAGACTCATTACACATTACCAGATCTAAAATAGCTTGCTCCCTGGTTGGTCCCACAATGTATTATTCCAAGAAACCATCCCGCATACACTCTATAAACTCTTCCTCAAGGTTACCATTGCCAATTTGATTTGTCCAATCAATATGAAGATTAAAATCACCCATGATTATTGCTGTACCTTTATTACAGGCCTCCATTATTTCTTGATTTATACTCTGTGCCACAGAATGGCTACTGTTTGAGGGCCTGTAGACCACTCCCACCAGTGGCTTATTTCCCTTATTACTTCTTATCTCCACCCAAACTGATTCTACATCTTGATCTTCTGAGCCAACATAATTTCTTACTACTGCACTGATCTCATCTTTTATTAACAGAGCGACTCCACTTTTTTTTCCTTTCTGCCTATCCTTACGAAATGGCAAATACCTCATAATATTTGATTCCCAGCTTTGGTCACCTTACAATCACATCTCTGTAATGGCAATGCGATCATACCCATTTATTTCTATTTGTGCCGTCAACTCATTGATCTTGTTACGAATGTTTCGTGCGTTCAGATATAGAGCTTTTAATTTTGTCTTATGTGTATGTGCTCTGTTCCAACTTGGCCCACTCTGGTTATCATTACCCCTATCGCTACCCTGCACTTTCATGCTAACAATTCTGTTAAAAGCAGAGTGATAAGGAATTGTCACCATGAATCTGGCAGCAAATCTATTGGAATTCTTTGCAAAGGGAATTAGTTTGGTTGCTGAGTACAATCTAGTGGATCTAAACTATTTGAATTTTCAGAAAGCATTTGATAAAGTTTCATATATGAGGCTTTAAGAAGATTAATGCACTGAATTAAAAGAATATTAGTTAATTGGATTGAAAGCTGGCTATTAATATACAGAGTGATTATTTGCACTCGTTTTTGTGTCCTTCTGCGCATGCACGCATTGGACTCTGCCCCCTTTTTGCACATGGACGCTCAATTCGGTCTAACATGTACAGTGCGACATGCGAGGGAGCCGGAAATGGGGCCAAGCCACGTGGCATTCACTGCCGCTGGAGCTACTGCTAGCTTTTGGAATATCTTCAGGACTTTTGCCTAGAATATCATTGTGATTATCTACACAAACATTTTCGCGGCCTTCTGTGGGAGAGAAAATATTGGCGGTGGGAGAGAGAGACGGGGGTAGAGAGAGAGAGAGAGACTGGGGGAGAGAGAGGACTGGGGGAGAGAGAGACTGGGGGAAGGAGAGAGAGAGAGAGACTGGGGGGAGAAAGAGACTGAGGAGAGAGAGAGAGACTGAGGGAGAGAGAGAGGGAGACTGGTGGGAAGGAGATAGAGAGACTGGGGGGAGGGAAAGAGAGAGACTGGGGAGAGAGAGACTGGGGGGAGAGAGAGAGAGAGAGAGAGAGAGAGAGACTGGGGAGAGAGAGAGATTGGGGGAGAGAAAGCTTGGGATAGAGCGAGAGACTGGTGGAGAGAGAGAGGGAGACTGGAGGGAGGGAGAGAGAGAGACTGGGAGAGATTAAGAGAGAGATGGGGAGAAAGAGTCTGGGGGGGATAGAGAAAGAGATTGGGAGCAGAGTGATGGAGACTGGGGGGGGGGGGGGGAGAGACTGGAGAGACACAGTTAATTCAGAGACTAGGGTCCTGAACTTAAGGAAAGGTAACTTAGACAGTATGAGGCGCGAATGGGCTAGAATAGACTGGCGAATGATACTTAAAGGGTTGACGGTGGATAGGCAATGGCAAACATTTAAAGATCACATGGATGAACTTCAACAATTGTACATCCCTGCCTGAAGTAAAAATAAAATGGGGAAGGTGGATCAACAGTGGCTAACAGGAAAATTAAGGATAGTGTTAAATCCAAGGAAGAGGCATATAAATAGGCCAGAAAAAGCAGCAAACCTGAGGATTAGGAGATTTTTATAATTCAGCAGAGGAGGATAAAAGGTTTAATTTGGAGGGGAAAAATAGAGTATGAGAGGAAGCTTGCTGGGAACATAAAAACTGACTGCAAAAGCTTCTATAGATATGTGAAGAGAAAAAGATTAGTGAAGACAAACATAGGTCCCTTGCAGTCAGATTCAGGTGAATTTATAATGGGGAACAAAGAAATGGCAGATCAATTGAACAAATACTTTGGTTCTGCCTTCACGAAGGAACACACAAACAACCTTCCAGAAATATTGACCGAGGGTCAAGTGAGAAGGAGGAACTGAAGAAAATCCTTACTAGGTGGGAAATTGTGTTCGGGAAATTGATGGGATTGAAGGCCGATAAATCCTCGGGGCCTGATAGTCTGCATCCCAGAGTACTTAAGGAAGTGGCCCTAGAAATAGTGGAAGCATTAGTGATCATTTTCCAACAGTCTATCGACTCTGGATCAGTTCCTATGGACTAGAGGGTAGCTAATGTAACACCACTTTTTAAGAAAGGAGGGAGAGAGAAAATGGGTAATTATAGACCGGTTGGCCTGACATCTGTAAGGTTCGAAAATCCACGACCGCATTTTATTGGAACACCCTAAGGACAAGAAATCCAAGATGGGATCGTCCTATACATTTTAAATGAACATTTTTGGCCAAGTAAAATCCTCAGACCAGGCAGGCTGGGAAACATGTGGGCGGATACAGACATTGTGGAGTCTGGCTCAGAAGCAAGACAGAGGCACTGGCCAATGGGGGAAAAGTGCATTCTGGCAGGCCAATCAGGGGTTGAGTCGGGCCTGAAGCGGGGAAATCCTCAACCAATGGGGACTACCCAGCCCAGTTCGAAAATATGACTCACCCCTAATCAAATTATGAATGTGGACCATCATCTACCTCATTAATATGGACAGTGGATAATAGTCCTGAGATCACTGTGGTGATGGCCCATCAAAGGGGAGGCCCAAACTGATTGACTCCCAGGACTGTTACAATGGACCAGCAGACTTTGAGGCACCAATGTGCACTGAAACAATACCCCTGTCCTCACACCTACCTGTACCTGTGACATCTTCTGATTAAATATTCAAAGCTATGGACCACCAACTGAGTTTGGGCGTGAAAAGGCCAGAACTAAATTGGATACAAATATAGGACCTACAGAACCACCAGGGGAGAAGCAGCTGGAGCAGTAGGAGAAGGAGTCGAGGAGCAGTAGCAGTCACAGACAGACAGAAACCAAGTGCGAACGGAGACGGACTGTTACCGGCTGGGAAACCTACCATCGAACGGGCCCTGGACTCAACTTGTGTGCAGAATATACAACCCAACTACCGAGAGGCCCAATATCGTCTCAAGAAGCCGAGCCGCACACCGAACAACGCTCCGAGGCCAACCAGCTGAAGAACCGAAGACCGAAGTAACTGGGAAAGGCAACATTCACTCCAGCTACCCCGTAAACCAACCATCCTAAGGCTGAAAAAAATAACTGTCAAAAGGGATCGTAAGTATTATCCTGGGGTTTCTTTTCCCAACTGTCAGCCTAGGTCAGTCAGGTAAAAAGGGGGGTGGGGGTGGTGTTGGAACTGTCTTGTAAAGATAAAATTGTGTAAGGTTTTCGTTGTGTCCGTTTCTTCCCATCGATTTTCATAGTTTATAAGTGTGTGTCAGATGTGTTTTGATGAAGTTTGATCTTGTTGGAAACTTACCGTGGTTAATAAATTGGACTTACCCGTTTTTTTTTCGTTCCAAGGACCACTTGTCTCTGAGTGTTTTGTTTTCCCTTGTGGAAGCTCATAATCCACCAAAATTCTGAGGTTAGAACCAGATAGGCGTGCAAGAGTGCTTCGAAACCGCCAGTTTAGTGGTCAGCGAGCCATAAACTGCTAGACCGTCCCCTAGAAGGGACAGAGAGGCCCAATACACCAACAGCCACCAATGACCCCCGTAATTGGGCAGAGCAAAAACCCCCTACAGATCAGTAGTGGGGAAAATGTTGGAATCAATTATTAAAGATGAAATAGCAGCGCATTTGGAAAGCAGCGACAGGATCGGTCCAAGTCAGCATGGATTTATTAAAGAGAAATCATGCTTGACAAATCTTCTAGAATCTTTTGAGGATATAACTGGTAGAGTGGACAAGGGAGAACCAGTGGATGTGCTGTATTTGGACTTTCAAGAGGTTTTTGACTAGGTCCCACACAAGAGATTGGTGTGCAAAATCAAAGCGCATTGTATTGAGGGTAATGTACTGACGGGATAGCGAACTGGTTGGCAGACAGGAAGCAGAGAGTCAGGATAAACGGGTCCTTTTTAGAATGGCAGGCAGTGACTAGTGGGGTGCCACAGGGCTCAGTGCTGGGACCCCAGCTATTTACAATATAAATGATTTGGATGAAGGAATTGAGTGTAATATCTCCAAGTTTGCAGATGACGCTAAGCTGGTTGATAGTGTGAGCTGCGAGGAGGATGCGAAGAGGCTTCAGGGTGACTTGGACAAGTTAGGTGAATGGGCAAACGCATGGCAGATGCAGTATAATGTGGATAAATGTGAGGTTATCCACTTTGATGGCAAAAGCACGAAGGCAGAATATTATCTGAATGGTGGCAGATTAGGAAAAGGGGAGGTGCAACGAGACCTGGGTGTCATGGTTCATCAGTCATTGAAAGTTGGCGTGCAGGTACAGCAGGCGGTGAAGAAGGCAAATGGTATGTTGGCCTTCATAGCTACGGGATTTGAGTATAGGAGCAGGGAGATCTTACTGCAGTTGAAGAGGGCCTTAGTGAGGCCCCACCTGGAAAATTGTGTTCAGTTTTGGTCTCCAAATCTGAGGAAGGACATTCTTGCTATTGAGGGAGTGCAGCAAAGGTTCACCAGACTGATTCCCGGGATGGCAGGACTGACATATGAGGAGAGACTTGATCGACTGGGCCTTTATTCACTGGAGTTTAGAAGGATGAGAGGGGATCTCATGGAAACATATAAGATTCTGATGGGACCGGACAGGTTAGATGCAGGAAGAATGTTCCCGATATTGGGGAAGTCCAGAATCAGGGGACATAGTCTAAGGATAAGGGGTAAGCCATTTAGGACCGAGATGAGGAGAAACTTCTTCACTCAGAGAGTTGTTAACCTGTGGAATTCCCTGCCGCATAGAGTTGTTGATGCCAGTTCATTGTATATATTCAAGAGGGAGTTAGATATGGCCCTTACAGCTAAAGGGATCAAGGGGTATGGAGAGAAAGCAGGAAAGGGGTACTGAGGTGAATGATCAGCCATGATCTTATTGAATGGTGGTGCAGGTTCGAAGGGCCGAATGGCCTACTCCAGCACCTATTTTCTATGTTTCTATGTTTCCATGATTGTGAGAGAGACTGGGGCAGAGTGAGAGAATGGGGCAGAGAGAGAGAGGGAGAGAATGGAGCAGAGGCAGAGAGAGAGATGGGTGGGGGGGGGGGGGGGGGGGGAGAGAGACTGAATAGAGAGAGGGGATCAGAGGGGAGAGAGGTAATTCAGAGAAGACGAATCACGTTTTTCCAGCCCTACTCCGTTAGACACACACCTGATTTATCGGAAAGGTCAGTGCATGTGTGACAAGGGACATCGTTGGCGTGGATGAAATCCGGAAGTCACGACACTGTCACTATTCACTTCATATCCAATAAACTTGTTAACAATCCATGATCCACACACAATGCCCCATCTATGGTATGGCAGGGGGGTAAGGTCAGGAAATTGGGCTGGGATGGGGCAGGAACTTGGTCTGCGGTGGCGGGGGGGGGAACTGGAGCTGAGATGGAGCATGAAATTGGGCTGGAATGGAGCAGGAGCTTGGGCTGGGGGTGTCAGGAACTTGGGCTGGGGGATGGGGCAGAATCTTGGGTAGGGAGGAGGGAGCTCCCTCCTGTCTGGAGTCAGCAGTCAGAATCACGCAAAGTACACTTTGCAAAGTCACTGAGAACTTGGGCTGGGCGGTTCTAATTACACATTTAAGAAAAACTGCTGGGTGTGTCTTATCCTCCAAGGAGACCAATCATCAATCAGGTCATATGATCAAGGGGACCCAATCAGAGCATTTTTCTGTTGCAAATAACTACGTCCATTAATATAAACAGAAGTGACAAAAAAATGGAAAAATCTCTGACTGGGACAGTGAGTAGTAGAAGTCCACAGGATCTTGCTGTTAAAGCTATTCATAAATAAGATACATAATAATATTATAAAAATTGCTGATAACACAAAGATGTGCGGCCAAGTGATGAGTGTAAGAGTGATTGAAAGTGGTCAAAGGGATGTGAATAAATTTACTGGATAAGCTAAGGAATGGCATGTATAGCAAAGCTGGAAAGAAAGGATTTGGGTATAATAACTCACCATTCACTGAAAGTATTCAATCAGTGAAAAGTTGCTGTGAAAAAGAAAAATGAACAAATGCATCTGAAGGATGTTTGTTTGTAAAGTAGATTGAAATAGTTAAATAGATTAGCTTAATTTGTATGGGGTGTTGATTGGGTGAATGTCAAGAAAAATGATGGGGAAGGTTGGGAACACTTGCCTCATTAATATAAATATTCTGGGCCTGACCCTCGACTGCCCCAGGATCAGTTATACACATTGTTGGAGCCCCACCAAACCTCAGCCAGATGAAAAGGGTGAGAGAGTTGACATAATTGGTCTCCTTTTTCCCGCTGCTCCATGTACAGTGACTCTGCAGGAAGAACCCCCCTGCTGTGTTACATGTGTTTCAGCGTATGAGTGTGGGACAGCGAGCGAGTGGAGATCCATCTCCGAGAGTGTGCAGAAAACAAGCGCAGGCAGCGGAAGGAACGTGCGGCAAACCAGACTCCCCACCCACCCGTTCCTTCAGCGACTGCCTGTCCCACCTGTGACAGAGACTGTAATTCCTGTATTGGACTGTTCAGTCACCTGAGAACTCACTTTTAGAGTGGAAGCAAGTCTTTCCTCAATTTCGAGGGACTGACTGTGATGATGATGATGATGATGGTGTGAGAAGATCACGAGAAGGATAGTTTTCATCCTGAGCGAGGGGAAAGCTTTCAACTTTGACCTCCCCTCTATACCCAATAAACTGCAAGGTTGCATCTTCAAATGCAGTCAAGGGCTTGATGTTATGTGGTCCTTTGAATCCACATTTATCTGTTCTGCAGTGCATTGACCCTCAAAGGGTTGAGAGGTTCGAAATGTTAGGAGCATATAATCATATCTGAGTGGTCTTGCTGCAGCCAATCGTGTGTTATTGTACATGCATCATATAGATTGATTTTTTTTTGCAATAAAGCCCTTTGAAGATATAAAGTTAGAAAGAACTGCATTTATATAGCACCTTTCATGATCACTGGACATCCCAAAGCACTTTACAGCCAATGAAGTATTTTTTAAAGTGTCGTCGCTGTTGCAATGTAGGAAACGATGTGGATGTGAGAACAGTCACAGATATAACTTCCTGTTGCAAAGTGTGCCCTGCTACAGAATAGGCATGCATGATAAGTATTCAGCGTAAGATAGTGTGATGAGAAAGAAACCAGTGTGGAATACATACTTTCCCCAATCAATGAGTATAATGGAACAGTGGGTACTCTTATCTTAGTTAATCTGGTCACGTCTCTGAACTTTATCCATCCTGTAGTCATGGCTTAAGGGTGACAGATTGTTAACATGCAATCTGTGCAGCTCACATATGTGGACAGTGCATATAGAACAAGAAGAACCCTCCTGTGCTGTGCTATAGCTCCTCTAGCAGCATCTCTAGAGATGTGTCAGTGAACCTTACCTGCTCTGTTAGGCCTCTATTCTATTTTCCTCATTCCGCGTAGATTTGTTCATTCAAAGGCTGTTCCTGCGGCTCTTGAAATCCCTGCAGCAACACTGAATCCTGCCCCCAAATAGTGAGCTCCCAAGGCATCCTGCGTTCCAGTGGTGTCAAATCCCACTTGACTCCATTCCCTCTCATTCCACAATGATCACAAGGGAATCGCTATATAATGGCCTTCAGAATAATCTTAGAAACATAATTGAGGTGACAGATTATTGAATGAGTCCTTTTGCCCAACTAGTTAAGTAGCTTTCATTGAAAATATCACCTTCTCGTTGCCATTGTGTTGATTCGACACTGTTCTTAGTTATTAACCTACCTCCACCAGATTTTTCCTTCCAAAACATTTTCAAGAATATTATAATACATATTCTATTTATATTTATATATGTTATACAGACACACACTCCACAGAGCAAAGCACGGTTTTCTGTGCTGTCAGTCTATCTGTCAAGTAATGCACCTGTTCTGCAGCAGTACATTCTTTCTCCTGTTGTTCCTACAGTAAATAGGTATTTCAATTTGTCCTCTTTTTCTCACGTGTTTGCTGCGCAGATACCTTACTTGGCCTGGTTGCTACTTATATCCTTTTCTTTCCATTTTCTCCTGTTAATTACTTTGAACAGAAATGTTACAGGACATAGGCAAACACAGATGGACTGGGCAGCAGAGAGATAACGAGCGGGTAGAATAATGGATCTGCAATAAGTGGATGAATTAATAAATTATTGGAAACAATAAAGAAGATAAGGAACAATGAAGGTTGAGCAAAAAGCAACTAAACTAGGAAGAAGGTCCAACTGTCTCCAGACTGCACTGAGTAGATGCTGCCTCCTAGCTCTAAGGCCAATGCTAATTCTGACCTACCTTCAAAGACTTCAGGGTAATGTAAAAGAAAGACTTACATTTATATAGTGGCTTTCACTACCTCAGGATGTCCCAAAGCACTTTACAGCCAATAAAGTACTTTTTGAAGTGTAGTCATCTCCCTGCTGGAGTGGAACTAATCTACAGAACAATCAGGGAATTGTTCAACCTTCATTGCCTCCAGTCCAGATCCAAAGTCATCCCATCCTGTGTCATTGAATTACAGCATGCAGACGATGCTTGTGTCTGCGCACACTTGGAGGTCGAACTCCAAACCATCATCAACACCTTCACTGAAGCGTATGAGAGCATGGGCCTTACTCTAAACATCCACAAGACAAAGGTCCGCTAACAACCTGCCCCCGCAACACAGTACTGCCCCCCCGATTATCAAAATCCATGATGAGGCCTTGGACAACATGGACCATTTTCCATACCTCGGGAAGCAACTGTCAACAAGGGCAGTCGTCGATGATGAAATCCAACACCATCTTTGTTGTGCCAGTGAAGCCTTCAGTCGCGTGAGGAAGAGATTGTTTGAAGACCAGGACCTCAAACCCGGCACCAAGTTCATGGTATACAGAGCAGTAGTGATACCCATCCTCCTATGTGCTTCAGAGACATGGACTATATACAGAAGACACCTAAAAGCTCTGGAGAAGTACCACCAACACTGCCTCTACAAGATCTTGCAAATCCATTGGCAGGATGGGTGCACCAACTTCAGTGTTCTCGCTCAGGCCAACATCCCCAGCATCTTAGCATTGAGCACGCTCGATCAGCTCCGATGGACGGGCCACATCGGCCGCATGTCCGATACGAGACTCCCAAAACAAGCGCTCTACTCGGAGCTCCAACACGGCAAGCGAGCCCCAGGTGGGCCGAGGAAACGCTTCAAGAACACCCTCAAAGCCTCCTTGAAAAAGTGCAACATCCCCACCGACACCTGGGAATCCCTGGCCGAAGACCGCCCAAAGTGGAGGAGAAGCATCCGGGAAGGCGCTGAACGCCTCGAGTCTCTTCGCCGGGAGCACGCGGAAGCCAAGCGCAAACAGCGCACGGAGTGCACGACAATCCAAGCACCCCACTCACTCGTCCCTCCAACCAACGTCTGCCCCACCTGTGACAGAGACTGTAGGTCCCCCATTAGACTCATCAATCACCTGAGAACTCATATTAATGTGGAAGCAAGTCATCCTCGACTCCGAGGGACTGTCTAAAAGAAAAATATAGGAAATGTGGCAGCCAATTTGCGCATAGCAAGGTCCTACTAACAGCAATGTGATGATGACCAGATAATCTGCTTTAGTGATGCTGATTAAGGGATAAATATTGGCCTGGTCACCAGAGACAACTTCCCTGCTCTTCTTCAAAATAGTTCCATAGGATCTTTTATGTTCACCTAAGAAAGCAGACAGGGCTTCAGTTCAATGTCTTAACCGAAAGGCGGCACCTCCGACATTGCAGCACTCCCTCAGTACTGCACTGGAGTGTCAGCCTAGATTTTTGTATGTAAGTCTCTGTAAGTCAATGTATGTTAAGTTTATTTAGGTGGGAGTTGTCCCATTCAGTGAAATACCCAAAGCTTTCTTTAGAGACTTACATTCATTCAAATGCACCTGGGATGAAAACAAGTGAATGATGATGTTACACTACAGATGGCTCCTGCCATTCCATCCCAAATATCAGACCCCATTTAAATCATGTCAGTCTCCTTAGAAAGCTTTGGCTATTTCACTGAATGGAGCAACTGCCACATATAGGAGCTTCAAAACCATTGGCCCTGAAATTGCAGTCGGAGGCTTCCAACCACAATAATCTTTCCAAAATACCTGGTAATCCTGGAGGTTCAGCGACTTGCGGTCCTGGGGCTCTACGCGAAGGCCAGAGGAGGGGCCCACGTATCCCAGGATCGTACGGGTTTTGTACGGATCTCTGGGATCACGTGGGCCGGCCCAACCTATCAGAATAGGGGGATCCCCGTTCATACTTATGGTAATTCTGTATGTACGGAGCTGCCATAAGTATGAATGGGAATATCCCCAAAACACACAATCACTGAAAATACATTTTTAAAAACACATTACATATTTAAAATGAAATAAAAATGCAATTTAATTAAATATTTTATACAAAAATATATTTTTTTGATTTTAAAAAAAATATGTTTTAACAGGGCTAAAAATAAACTTACCTTAACGGACAAGGTTTTTAATATATAAATGAGTGATAACATTTAATTCTTCTATTTTTAAAACTGTTACGCTGGTAAAAGTAAGCCTTATGGCTGCTTTTACCAGCATAAGAATTTGAAGGACATTCGCTGGGTACGAGTTGGACAACTCTCCGCCTGCTGGGGCCCTTTTCCTTCGCATGCGTGCGATCTGTCAAAATCTCAAGTGCCGGGTTTAGGCGCATGTGCTTCGCATGCCTACACCAGGAACTTGTGGGGACCCCACGGGCACATGCACACCTTGCATGGGGAGCCCATTTCAGGCCCATTGTTCTAAAGTCTTTGAAGGTGAAAATTAAGGAAAGAGGAGACAGCTCACTAACAAGATGCTTTGTTGCTATTTCTGAAGTTTCCACCTATGAGGTTGTGGGAGGAAGAGCCCTGTGTTTCTACTTACGTGCCAAATTGTTTTATCTCATAATACTCGTGCGAGGCGTCTTGGGACGTTTCACTATGTCAAAGGCGCTTTATAAATGCAAGTTGTTGTTGTATTATAGCCCGAGCAATTCAACCAAGCAATGTCTTTGTCACAGATAAAGCAACATTGAAATGCGAAGACACCTGTTAGAAGGTATACCATATATTACAGGATTCTTTTTGAATGATTGCCATGTAAAATATTCTTTGCAAATGATTTTGGAACATGATTATCCCCCCCGCCATTTACACACGTTCATGTCCAAAGAAGCAGGACGCAAGACTGGCCATGCAGGTAGGACAGTGAGTTACTGCATGTGCAGAGCTGGGAAGAATACCTGAGATACACTGTGCAAAGAAAAATAATGAAATCAAGGCTCTGTGCTTATCACTCCAGACAACGAGCGCAAACTGATGACAAATCCATGCCACATTACAAAACAAAATCTGACGATGAATGCCCCGGAGGACATGCAGAGAGATCGACAGTTTCCAATTAGAGGATTTGATGCTGCCACGCACACAATAACTTGTGATTCATTTTCTCTCCACAGGTAACCGTGATAACTATCAGATGGAAAAATGCACAGGCTGTGCTGAAAGAAGCCTCAGAAAGCATTGCTTTTAACCATTTTTGACTTACACACATATTTGTGGCACTTTTTCCAGCATCATGCAGGGAAATAAATTTGCACACCCCACTGCACTTGGACCCATGATGGCTCAGGAAAAATGTGTTAGGCAGCAGACTGCTCTTATTAGGATTTTGCCGGATGCAAGATGCCAGCCTTTTTTGAGCTGTCCAGCCTAATAAACAATATCCACCGACTCTCTTGTAAAGTATTATCTTAGAGTATTAACTCCTTGCTCCCAGAAGTAAAAACAAACCAAATTTCAGTGAAACAAAGGAATTTAAGAGGACAAAGTCTCCTTGAGATTGAAATGTGCCAAGAAATTAAGTAGAATCTTTTTACATTTGCTGGAGACTGAGACAATGGCCGTCCCCTTCTCACTGGGACTCAGTACTTATGTCCACTCTGAACAGCCAGTCCACTCATATCGATACACAATCATCCTCAGCATGTTTGATTGCTCAGGTGATGGGCAGATGTGTTCTGCCCTATATGCAAGTGTTAACATTGCTTTTCCACAGCACACAATTTGCTGTTTAATTAAAATCATTGCATTTGATTGTTTTTGTGTCTTGTGGAGGTTTTGCAGAGTATGTGGCCAGTCTGCCCACTTATTGCAATTTCCCTTCATTTTTTTTAACGTGCTGATTCATAAGTGACTGATATAGAGGAAGAGAGTGGAGCATAATGTGTACCGGTTTTGGTAAATGATTGAATTTGATCACTGAATTTTACTTCTTTACTGAACTGGCCTGACAAAAGCACTTAAGACTAGACGGAGCATGCAATGAAATGGAACTCCTCCAACTGGTTACAGAAAGCAGGGGCGACATTTTAGGCATGAAAGAAGCGGAACCGTGTTGTTTGTATGGTTGTTAAGATTTCAAATGTTGCATAATTTTTACATTGTTTTACATGGTGCCAAGCCAATAACACCAGTTGCTCCTGTCCACAGATTACACTCAGTTGAGGAATCCCTTCAAGTTTTTTATACTTAACTGCTTGACTTGCTGTTGGACTGCTCACAGCAAGTTGAGGGATATGGATTTGTTTAAGGAAGTGGATGTTCTATATAAGATTACATAGGATATACGGCACAGAAATAGGCCATTTGGCCCAGCCAGTCCATGCCGACATTTATGCTCCACTCGAGCCTCCTCCCATCTTTCCTCATCTAAATCTATCCACATAAACCTCTTTCCCCTTCTCCCTCATATTCTTGTTCAGCCTCCCCATAAATGCATCGATACTATTCGCTTCAACCACTCCCTGTGGTAGCAAGTTCCACATTTTCACCACTCTTTGGTTAAATAAGTTTCTTCTGAATTCTCTATTGGATTTCTTGGTGACTATCTTATACTGATGGCCTCTAGTTATGCTCTTCCCCACAAGTGGAAACATTCTCCCTGTACCCACTCCATCAAAACCTTTCAGAATTTTAAAGACCTCGATTAGGTCACCTCTTCTGCCTTCTTTTTTCAAGAGAGTGGTTTTGTTTACATCGAGTTGGAGAATACAGTCTTTTTCGTGAAGCAAAGCAAATTACATTATCAGAGCCACTGCTTTAGTGTGGCTGAATAAGTGAAATTATGTAGGCTGTAGTCGAACTGAGATAGGGGTTGTGGGGTCTAGCAGTACTATAGTGGGGTGGTTATGATTTGACAGAATGATGGGGTCTCTTGGAGCACTTGGGGTTGGGAGTTCTGGGTGGAGCACAGTAGGGTGTGGTAGCATTAGGTCTCTCACGGTGCCAGAGAATACACTAATACCTGATGTTTTGAGTTTGGCAGTGATTAGAAAGTAAGTGACATTTATAGGAAGTGGGCATGATATGCTAACTTTTTAATATATTCCCAGTGGATCCCCTATGCCCCTATGGAGTTGCTTATAGTAAATTGAAGGGTAGCATCCATGAATTCCTTTATATCTGCTGTGTGTCTGTGTCTCTGATCTATCACTCTCTGTACTGATGTTTTTGTGATGTGTTCTGCTTCTGTCTCTCTGACATTTCCCTTTTTTGAGGTGTCTCTCTTTCCTTGATGTTTCTCTTTCAACGAGTTGATCTGACTCTCTCTGTCCTATATCTGTCTCTCGCTATTTCTTTCTGCCTGATGTTGCTATCATTAGTCTTTCCCTTGATCTCTATTGCTTATGTAAATGCATGCCCCTATAGTAATTCCTCTTTGTAGCCTGTTTGGCATCTTCTGTGCACTTTTCCCCATGTGCGTGGAGCTGGATGCAACTCTTGTAGCTCAGATCTGTTGCCCTCGCTGGTGATGTGCGTGGCGCTTTAACTGGGCAGTGTGGCTGAACAAGGAAATAGTCAAAGACCCAGGCCTTGAATTTAATTGCCGGACATGTAGGCCGTAGAGCGAGAGGCGTGCCTGGCCAGGAACAGCAGCGGGTGGGCGAGGCTGGTTTTAACGACCAGGCCTCATTTGCATGCCGCTTGCCAACCTCCCGGCCAAAACTGATGGGAAATTGGTGGGAAACCAAACGTTAAATTTGTGCCAGTCGGAGGCAACCGCCAGGAATCAGAGGATCCAGTCCCAGGCACTAAGGCAAGTAGATAGACAGGGCGGGGGGAGATCCCAGAACAGTAAATGCCCAAAGTTTCTTTGTGGGGCCTGGAGAAGCATTCTTAATTGCTAATTCTTAAAACTAGAAAAAAATAACTGAACTTATTGGCCTCTCCTGGCCCTGGCTGCTGTTCCCGGCACGTTTGGTGTTATCGGAGCCTGATTTGCATATTTGAAAGGACCCAGTCAGCTTTCAGTGGGGGCTCTTGCCGCCAATGTTCCTGCTAAACGCGCGGCTGCACAGTGGTCCGGAGGTCCACTCACCGGCTTTACAATGGAAATAACCGCGCATGTGTGAAAAATTGAATGTGCCACGCAGCCAGTTAAATTACAGCGAACACTGCTTGCCGCCTGCAATTTAAAATTGCGGTCACCCAGATTGGTGAAGGAAACAAGTGGGTGAGCCTCTGCTGCATTTTAACTGCCGTAAACCAGGCCAGGGGCATTAAAATCGAGGCCTCTAGCCAGTAGGGCCACAGACGTGGGATTGTACGGACTACCACGGGTGACAGCAATGGATGGGTGGTGTATTTTGGTAGCGGATGCCTAAAAGGCAGAGGAACACGCGGGGGACTTATTGAGAGCGGAGGGCAGAGTCCAAGGAGCGAGAAAGTGGGGCAGAGCCTGGAACAGCAGCAAGAAAGGATGAGAGAGGCATTGGCTGAGTGTGAGGGTAGGACCAATAGCAGCGGGATAAGGCCAGAAGAGACAGGCACCAAGTTGGGCGAGACCACAGAGACCAGAGGTGCACTGGAGGCAACAGCAATGGGTGCTGCAAAAGGCTGAAATGATGCAAAGTAAATGTGTAAGGTTAAAAATAAAAATAAGAGGTAACGACAAAAGCAAAATTTATCTCCGGCCTGGGGCGGTACTGTCGGAAGCGAGGCGTTACCGGTTTGGCGCCTCAGCTGGACTCCTGCACAATTTAACGGGAGTCGTTAGCGGCACCGTGCCCGGGCGCTAAGTTGTTTGCACCCCGTTAGCGCCCCAATGGGAGGTGAAAACGACCCCAATTTCTCCCCTTTGTTTTAATTGGAGTACAGTTAAAATTGCTAGCACTTAATCGTTTAAATTAAAAATGCATGGCCTCATTTCAAATCAATTTGAATGTTTACGAAGCACAGTTACTGCAAGCCCGAGACCAGCTAATGTGATTGACTCTCTCCCACCCGCTAAGGTTTTGGCAAGAAAGTAGTAATCAGAAATTGTAAATTAGGTTGGGAGAAAAAGGATAGATTTGGCTCTGATTAAATAAAACAAGGAGAGAGGGACAACTTTTGAAAAGCCCGAGTTTGGTGCCACTGGCTGTGGGTCCGATCTTTTTTCTCTGCTGCGTAGAGTGTTAAAGGTTTTTGTTTCAATGTGAAAGCTAACCTTTTCTTCAGCTATATTCAATACTTGTACAGTCATTTGGAAATGCGCCTGAAGAGAAAAAAAACAAGAAGACGATTTACTTTTCTTTTTTGAATATTTTATCTGTTCGGTATTATGTTTAGCTAATAAAATATTGACCTGAATTAAGTTAGAATTAGAGAGGTTGACGGACATATTACATTGTGAAAACTCGACTTTCATTGTGGTCACAGTGAAATCCTGGCTATTGTAAATGAGATTATCAGATATATAAAAATTGGCAGTGTTGAATTTATTGTTAAATGTACGATGATTTGAATTGAAATGTTGGAATATTTGAGGCGATTCTGCTTGTTAACTGACCGATGGTACTAGAAAGCATGTAGAAAAAGAGGGAATGCTAGTGACATAACGATCTGGAGACTATTGCAGTTGTTTTATATTACTGAATTGTCTAACAGAATGTTTAAAGTTAATAGTGGCATGGCTAATTTATGCTGTTTTAACTTATTTTTAATTCCTGGGGATCGATAACATTTCTGTGCCTTCGTGGCTTATGCTTTGAAAAATTGGAAGTAAAAGAGAAGCTGAAATTTATTTCTGAATTTAACAGTATCAGGAAAGTTTGTGTACATTTGAAAAGGTACAAAGACTGGAAGAAAAAAAGTATAAAGAGAGTTTTGGTTCTTTTCATTCGAACGTGAAGTGAGGCAATTGCGTGCGTCCGATGATGTTTTGCTCCGCCTTCTTATAGACCCGCAAAGGAGTTCACCCTTTCCACTGACAGCTGTTTTGTAAAAGAAAATTCACCAACCAACAACTTCTGTGCTGCTGAATGTAAATTTATATATCGGGCATTATTAAATTTAAATTTCCTAATTTTAAGTGGATATTTCTGCATGGTGACAGAAGGAATTTTATGGATTGACAAATGAACCCCTCTGAACCAGAACCACAATGGATTCACCATGTTTCTTTTCTTTTAAATAGGTGGCTATCACATGGATACTGATGGTGCAGCAAGAGATCCAGCAGTTTTAAGAATTTAAGAACTTATCTGCAGACATCGGCAGATATCAAATGTCACAGCACAATTTAGACGTAAGATTTTGCCTTTCAAGGGCTCGGATATAACCCATTCAGTGTCATGTTTTACCTTCCGAAACATAGTGCTATGGAAGTTACCTCCAAATTAATTGCAAACAAGGGGTATGGAGAGAAAG
Organism: Pristiophorus japonicus; assembly: GCF_044704955.1. NCBI lineage: Eukaryota > Metazoa > Chordata > Chondrichthyes > Pristiophoridae > Pristiophorus > Pristiophorus japonicus. Next base: position 20,043,783 of record NC_091997.1, read on the forward strand.
CAGGAATGGGGTACTGAAGTTGCATGATCAGCCATGATCATATTGAATGGCGGTGCAGGCTCGAAGGGCCGAATGGCCTTTTCCTGCACCTATTTTCTATGTTTCTATGTCTCTAATGTAAAACCTCCAAGCCTGGGCGTCATTTGTTTCTGAAACTGGAATTGATAAAAAATAACATTTATATGAGTTGCTGTTTCAAGCACTCGAGAATGGAAAATTTACCTGAAGGTTAAGGGGATAATACAATATTCATTAAAAGGAGAGGAGAGCGGTATAGGTGGTTCCTTTGCATCAAGGAAGAAAGTTATTTTCCAGGGGGAATAAAATTGAACATTGCCAAAACCTATCAGTCAAACAATACTGCTATTGGATCTGGGGTCATTGGAACTGACAAGGTGGACTCAGGCACAATATTTTGGAAATGAAAAGGTCCAAGAAGAGATTTGGTTAAGTTAAATTAAAACCTGGACCAAGTGGAACCATTTGATCTATGTTTTAAAGATATTATGAGAATATTGTATTGGACAGTAAAGTTCCTCCAGGGCTCATTAATGAGATAGAAATTAATTGTTCTCTCAGCTCCAACCACAACATCGTTACTAAACCTGTTTGCAAGGGTAGTGCTCTTGTTGTTTGATGAGCCAACCTCGACCTTGTGGAGGCTGACGCCAACTCACTAGCTTCCTCCTGCCTCCACCGGACCATGATCCAACTACCGAACATCAAGCCAGTGTTTCCAAGACTGCCACTGACCTCATCGCCTCTGGAGAGCTTCTCTCCACAACCAGAAGAACTTTAAAACAAAAGAGAATTTAAATGATGGCCAAACCAGATTAAATTGCAAGCTGAAAAACGTGGAATATGGAGGAACATTTTATCTGACATTTATCTTGTCAGACAAAGGCAACAACAACAACAACCTGTATTTAAATAGCGCCTTTAACATAGTGAAACATCCCAAGGTGCTTCACAGGAGTATTGTGAGATAAAAAGATTGACACTGAGTCGCCGAAGTAGAAATTAGTGCAGGTGACCATAAGCTTGGCCAAAGAGGTATGTTTTAAGGAGGAAAGAGAGGTAGCGAGGCGGAGAGGTTTAGACAGGGAGTTCCAGAGCTTGGGGCCTAGGCAACAGAAGGCATGGCCACCAATGGATGAGCGATTATAATCAGGGATGTTCAAGAGGGCAGAATTAGAGGAGCTTGTAACCAAGGACAAATCTGGGGCTGCTGTGGGATCATCAGAACTGGTTGGTACTGTCTTGAGATAAAACCCCCACTAAACTTCAACAAGTGACATGCAAGATGAAGTAACCCCACTAAACTTTGCACCAACCATGAACAACAAGTAGAATAGCCACGCTTGAAGGAACCAATCATTGAGATGGGTGTGTGAAAATCACAAGGGAAGTCTGGGCACTATAGCCTAGAAATTTGAACCCTTAGTGCCAGCCATTAAGGGCAGTTTTAAAGAAAAATTGGTGGCCGGTTTGCTTCCGCCCACTTCTGGCACGGAACACAGCAGCCGCCATATTGGGCAGGTCAGCGGCGCTGCTATTGCCTGGGCTCACCGCAAGTATTTTTAATTACCGGGAGCGTGACGTTAATCAGTGTGCAATGCTGAATTGATGCACGCTTATTGATTTTGGATGTCGCCACTCCCTTTACCGCCCTCTCTAAAGCACGCCCATGCAGCAACCCTTGACAGCGCGTAGACCCGGGAGAGAGCGGCGGTGTACTATAACCCTTGCAGAGAACGACTGCTAAGACTATGGAGAGCTCAGACTGAGTAATTGCAGTGAAAACTGTTCCCAGTGAGATGCATCAAGTCTCTCCACACCACCCCGCCCGCCCCAGGTCAGTGAAACATTGCAGGAGGTAAATACTGTAAAACTGCACTACCGTTGTAAGAATCTGAGGGAAAAAAATCAAAGCCGCATTTCCTTAAATTTTATAAATTGGGTTTTCCAGTTTAGAAACTCATAAAAAGTTTTGAAGTCTGCTTTTAAAAATCCAAAAATTAAGGAAGGTTCAATACCCTATTGTCATCAAGAGTTCTTCAAAAGTCTGCTGTTGTTAAAAATGCAACGGAACTCTCTTCTGCACGATTTACCCCACCCAGTAAACTGGTGACCAGAAGGCTCATGTTTCCCTTTTTAAAAAAATTATTTCAATTGATTTATCATGAAACGATTTAACAACATCTATGCCACCGTCTTTTTGTGGTGTTCACCATCACAGTCCCAATGGTTCGGAGCCTGTGCTTTAAGATCTACTCACCGGGGAGTGAATCTCCGATGTGATATGCAGGCGAGTGCACTGTCACTGCTAGCTGAAAGACGATACATCCCCAGCCCCCTTCCCCTTCAGCACCAAGGTGCACCACAAACCTCCACACAGCAAGCATCTGGGTGAAATGTCCATGGACCTATGGCAGTCAGCAAAGGTGAGAGTACCAGGCAGTCCAATGCCCATTTGTGGGCCCCACACAAGACCCAGACAAATGTCCGAGAAAGTAAGAGGGGAGCCGTGGACAAACACATCCCTCCTAATGTGCCACAACCGACAATGCTCCAGCCCTACAGGCCATCATTGGACTCGATGCCTCCTGACCCAGCAAAAGCCAGGAACCGCCACAAAATGATCCCAAACAGCACTGTCAGTAGGTAACTGCCCGAGAATGCCGCCCCAATCCTCAGACCCGACCTTCAACCTCCTGCTGATGTAACCGCTGGAAAGAGGGCATTGCATAGAAGATTCTGCACTATGCCCATTTAAATCAGCGGGCAGCACCAAAGTACCAGCGCTGCCTGTTCTCTTCTTTCAGGCGGCCGTTAACCCTAGCCCGCGGTAGCACCACCCGTTTTCAGGCTTAATCGAATTTCTAGGCCAAAAAATATAAGGACATAACATTGCCTAGCTCCTTTACTGCAGTCGGCGAGGACAAAGGTGTCCTGGAAGAAAACGTCTAAAGATTTCAACACATTTCGGGTGATCGGCGGTTTGGCAACCAGGCACTTGAAGACTCCTGGACAGGTCTAAACACTTACAACACAGAAGGCAGCCATTCGGCCTGGCATGCTTGTGCTGGCAAGTTGTGTTCTTTATTTAATCCGTGTGTTCATGGTTAAATAAAAGATCTCTGTGAGAGATAGTGTATCTGTGGGTTTCTGTTAAGGCGGATTCAGGTCTATGTACCCCACTCTAACACCCAGGGTGTGATTTCGCCTACCCAGGTGGGCCCAGTACGGATGGAGTAGTTGGCGGCTTGTGACTCCGCACCCTGCTCCCTCCCGTTCTGTGAGAAAAATCTTCCGTTGATGAGGCTTGTTAAGCCCGCCCTGCGAGGTTTCCGCCCAAGTAAAAGGAAGCGGGTCTGATGATGTCATTCGATGATGCATCATCAGCCGGTTTCTTTAAAGGGACCATGCCCACATTCATTTTGACAGTTGTTCTGTCAGTGTTCTGCAGCATTGAGCTGCTGCAAACACTGACAATCACTGCACAGAGGGGCACAGCTGCACCCAGCCTCTCCCATCACTCCCTCCAGATGCTTATGGAGGGAGTCACAGCACACAGGGAGGTTCTCTTTCCTTCCAATGGGCGGAAGAGACCTCCTCAGGACACCAACGCAGCCTGGATGTATATTGCACAGGAGGGCACAAGCAGGGATGTCATTAGGAGGACCAGGCTACAATGGCGCAAACCTTTCAATGATCTCAGTAGATCGCAAAACGCTACTGCAAAGCCACGCTCAACCTGATCCTGCTGTGCCACTCATCATATCCCCATCACTCTACCTTCCCTACTCTACTCCTGCACATCCTTACTCACACCAACTTACCTTGCATCTCCCATCATCCTTCTCTATCTATCTACATTATCACTTCCCCATCTCACTAGCCACACCTCACACTCACCCTCATCTTTGTCCAACCATACCAACTAACAGCACACAAGGGTAGGTACTTCGGTCTTTTAGACAATGTTCATGTAAAGTTTCTGTTGATGAGTTGCCAAACATTGAAATCTTTAGTTTCAACACTTTGCATTCTTGAACAGATTTGTGTGCTCCTTTGGAAGTGGCTTAGTGAGTTGTAGTGAATGATGAGACATAAGGGTACCCCCGCAATGGTGATGTTTGTGAAAGGAATGGATTGGATATTGCAGGGATGCTTTCTGGTGCTAGCGTAGGGTGGTGCCAACCTGGTGCATCATGTGGCAGCCAGGGTGTACAGCATTAAGTGAAGTAAATCTGGCCGTGGTGAGGCCATCCCTGGCATCCCAGGCAGCAATGTGGTCAGGTGCTGATGCCCTGTGTCCTGTGCAGCATCAGGTGATTGCGGAGTAGGTTGGTGTTGTTGTTGGTGACGTTGGTGTTGGGGCTGATCGTGGTGGGATTCTGAGGACCAAGGTGAGATTTTTTCAAGGTCACCAATACTGATGGAATAGATGGCAGCTGAAGTTGAGATGACAGAAGCGATCTGTCAATGGTGAGAGAGGTTGTTCCAATGAGGTGAGAGTGGATAGAGAGTTTACTCCTAAGGCTGAAAAGTGTATTCCAAATCCTGAAGGCTCCAGCGTCTAATATTGGAAAGTGAACAGTTGTGAAATGGTAGCTTTTATACTACTAGCTGTCACCTATTGAGAGGAATGGAGAGTCATTGAGAACCCGACCTACTTACCTGACATGATCCCCGAGTGCCGGGAACCTGGTGAAAAAGCTGGAAAAATGGTAAGTCGATGGTAAAGTGCTGTTTAAGTGCCTTTTAACAAGCTCTTAACAATGTCAATTGGCTCCCCCCCGCTGCTTGGTGTCGGGTCTGTAAAGCGCTGACAGACCTGGCACTTGGGAAACTGACATGGGGGTGGGTTGACAGCGGGGTGTCGATCCACTGTCAATCTTTTATATTTTGACAACATTTCTACCCCAATCCAGGAGGTGTGAAAGTCATAGATAATTCCTACAAGTTTGAACTGCTGCCCACATTTTGCAGATCCATCATCAGCCTAGGTGCTGGTGCAAGGCCATAGCTGGGCTGGGAGCTTATGCTAAGTAGTAAAATAAGCTGGCTCTGCTAAACTGGGTACAGCCACCTCAGTGCGCTGGCTTGGCCCAGGCAGCCAGCCATCCCAGGCACAGATTCTGTCCATCTCACATAATCCGGATTTTGAGACCAAACTGGACCCCTGGTTTTAGCCTTGAGTCTTTCAGAGTGAGTATTATAATATGCGCGTGTGTGCATGTCTGCATTTGTGTGCATGTTTTCTCAGCACAGGTGAAGATCCATTAAGAGGGTTATATTCTCTCTTTTACTCTACTGTATTACCTTTTTCCTGTAGGCGGGATACGTCGCATCATTATCTTGCTAAGTGTGGACAAAATTATATAATTGGGAAGTCACAGGTTCAGATATTTCACATTTCACTGGAAAAAAACAGTTGCTCATTTATTTTATGTCAAGACAACTCGGGTAAACTAAGTCAACAAGAAGAGCCTGCTCTCATTAGTAGTAATGAAATCATGAAGATAGTAGTCATGTGATTAGAGCACTGGGTTCAGTATGAAGCTCGTTCCCCTTGTAATGGGCAGGATTTTATTGACAAATGCTTATCCCTCCTGGACCCAATGCTGTCACATTATATCAAACAGTTTGGTTGCTCTGTCAGCTCCATTCAGATTTTCAACACCCTGACAAAAATCTTGTAGCAGTGTAGCTATGAACCCTGCAGGCACCCATACCATAGCTCAGTTCAACTAGTGTTCACTAAGCAGCTACCCTGACAATGACATGTACACAATATCCCCCGCAGCGCTGATCTGAGATTGCACAGTAATAGTGACGGCGATAAGAGAAACACAAAGACACCTAAGATTTCCTGAGAGAAATACAAAAGAGGGACCAACAAGTAAATGATTTTTATATTTTGAAATTGTCAAAAATGTATCTTAAAAGTGAGGATCACAAGATTAACAACATCTTCTACTTTGGGTGAGGGTCGCGCGTTGATTGTCTGAGAAAGACCAGAGGACACGGATTTAAGATGATTGACAAAAGAACCAGATGCAATATGAGGAACTATTTTTCAGAGTTGTGTGACCTGGAATGCACAGCCTGAAAGGGCGGTGGAAGCTTCAATTGTAACATTCAGAAGAGAATTGGATAAATATTTGGAAGGTGAAATTAAATTATAGGGTTATGGGGAAAGAGCAGGGAAGTAGGATTAATTGGATAGCACTACCAAAGTGCTGGCACAAGTACAATGTGCTGAATGATCTCCTTCTATGCTGTATCATAGATTTAAAGTAATTGGTAGAAGGTTCAGAGGGGATTTGAGGGGACATTTCTTCACCCAGAGGGTGGTGGGGGTCTGGAACTCACTGCCTGAAAGGGTGGTAGAGGCAGAAACCTTCACCACATTTAAAAAGTACACTTGAAGTGCCGTAACCTACAGGGCTACGGATCAAGAGCTGGAAAGTGGGATTAGGCTGGATAGCTCTTTGTTGGCCGGCACGGACATAATGGGCTGAAATGGCCTCCTTCCGTGCTGTAAATCTCTATGATTTGCTGACTCTATGATCATTCTGTGATTCTATGACCACTGATGATATGATTCTATGACCACGAACCTGTTTCGATAATATACAAAGTAGATTATTGACTTTCAGCTGTAGCAGTTATCATTATCTGAATGAATATTAGATTATACATGCTGACAGATGCTGTGATAGGCAATTAGCAAAATCAAAGAAAAATCTGCCTCGAAGCACTTCCAGACAGGGGTCGCATGATCTGTCTTTCACAGAATCATAGAATGGTTCAAGCACAGAAGGAGGCCATTCGGCCCGTCGAGCTCTCTGCAAGAGCGCTCCAGCCAGTCCCACTCCCGCGCCCTTTCCCCGTGGCCCTGCAATTTCTTTTCCCTTCAGCAACTTATCCAACTCCCTTTTGAAAGCCATGATTGAATCTGTCCTCACCACCCTTTCAGGCAGTGCTTTCCAGATCCTAACCACTCGCGGCGTAAAAAGGTTTTCCCACATATCGCCTTTGGTTCTTCCGCCAATCACCTTAAATCTGGTTCTCGACCCTTCCACCAATGGGAACAGTTTCTCTCGATCTGCGCTGTCCAGACCCCTCAGGTTTTGAACACCTCTATCAAATCTCCTCTCATCCTTCTCTGCTCTAAGGAGAACAACCTCAGCTTCTCCAGTCTATCCATGTAACTGAAAACCTGCCAAAATAATTCAACAGTGTTGTCTGAAGCCATGTATTACCATTGAGCCAAGACTGACAATTACATTCGGTGCAAAACCGGGTAATAACAACAATGACCTCTTTTGAATGTAAATATGTTACAGACAGATTATTCTCTGAGGACATCATGCAGTGAAACAACCACTTGTATTTATATCGAACTCCTGATGCAGAAGATTGTGTCAGCATGGCTCGATCGAAGAGCAGTCCATAGTCACACTCCCCCGCTCTTTCCTCACATCCCTGCAATTGTTTCTCCTTCAAGCATTTATTCAATTCCCTTTTGAAGGCTACTATTAGAATCTGTAACCATCATCCTATCAAGCAGTGCATTCCAAATCCTAACCACTCGCTGCATCAAAAGGTTTTCCCTCGTGTCACCTCTGGTTCTTTTGTCAATCATCTTAAATCTGTGCCCTCTGGTTATCAACCCTTCAGCCATTGGAATTTCCCTTTATTTATTCTATCTACACCCTTCATGATTTTAAACCCCTCGATCAAATCTCCTCTCAACCTTCTCTGCTCCAAGGAGAACAACCCCAGCTTCTCCAGTCTATCCATGTCACTGTAGTCCCACATCCCCGGAACCATTCTTGTAAATCTTTTCTGCACCCTCTTGAAGGCCTTCACATCCTTCCTAAAGTGCGGTGCCCAAAATTGGACACAATACTCCAGTTCAGGCCGAACCAGTGTTTTATGAAGGTTCATCATAACTTCCTTGCTTTTGTACTCTATGCCTCTATTTATGAAGCCCAGGATCCCGTACGCTTTTTTAAACCGCTTTCTCAACCTGCCCTGCCACTTTCAACGATTTGTGCACATATACCCCCAGGTCTCTCTGTTCCTGCACCCCCTTTAGAACTGTACCCTTTAGGTTATAATGCCTTTTCTCATTCTTTCTTCCAAAATCTATCACTTCACCCTTTTCTGCATTAAATTTCATCTGCCACATATCCGCCCATTCCACCAGCCTGACTATGTCTTCTTGAAGTCTATCACTACCCTCCTCACTGTTCATTATACATGTACAGGTTGAACCTCTCTTATCCGGGACCCCCTTATCCGGCACCACCCTTCGTCCGGCACCATTCCCGGCCGGGGGTCGGGTCTGTGTGTGAAAGCAGCGGGAGCTGCTGCAGCATCGAATGCGGGATAGCCGGTGATCCGGAGAATCCGTGCCGGCCTCCTCCTCTCCTTCACCGACTCCCCCGACACTCACACCCACAGCCCCCAAGAGAGAGAGAGAGAGAGAGAGACAGCCCAACACTCACACAGACAACTGCAGCCATCGAGCTGCATGGCGCCTGCCATTTTGCAGCATTCCGGCATCGGCAGACCCGACCTGGGTGGAAGCAGCCAGGTCTCTTGGTGCGAGGTCGAGCCCAGTGGTGGTGTCGGGGCCCAGAAGAGGTCAGCGAGCAGAGGGAGGTGAGGGGTCGGCGAGCAGTGGGAGGTCGGAGAGCAGCGGGAGGTGAGGAGGTCGGCCTGAGGACTCAGCATGGGTGTTATTGGTGCCCCAGGTCAGCAGTACCCGGTAAGTCTGGGGAGGTTCGGCGTGACGTCCCGTTGTCCGGCAAAATCCTTTATCCGGTACAGGCCAGGCCACGAGGGTGCAGGATAAGGGAGGTTCAACCTGTAGTCCCAAGCTTTGTGTTATCTGCAAATTTTGAAATTGTGCCCTGTACACTCAAGGCCAAGTCATTAGTATAAATATATATACATCAAGAAAAGCAGTGGTCCCAGTACCAACCCTGGGTAACATCAATGTGTAACTTCCTCCAGTCCGATAAATAACCGTTTACCACTGCTCTCTGTTTCATGTTACTTCACCAATTTTGTATCTATGTTGCCCCTTTTATTCCATTGGCTTCAATTTAGCTTTAATAGGCTGGCAAGATCAGACCCTCCCTGGGTTGGCATCAAAGAAAGCACCTTAGTCAAAGATTGTGGGACTAGATCCTTTATGGAATAATTATAAGAATCATTAACTTTTATCTATTGGTTTAAACTGCTGAGAAAAAAAATCATCAAAAATATGAAAGTGTTGAGAGAATAGATAATGTAGATACAAAAAATTATTTAACCTGCACTGTGAGCACAGGACTAGAGTACATGAATACAGGCTATCAAACCTCAAAGAAGAGTTGAAAAAAGAAAGTAATTTTTTCCCCCAAGGGAGCAATGGTTATATGGATTCATCATCATAGGCGGTCCCTCGAACAAGGATGACTTGCTTCCACGAGAGTTCACAGATGTTTCAATAAAGGACCCGATATTCCAGTCCTGAACTCCAATTGAGGGGGTGGAAGATGCCTGTGCGTGAATTTTTTTAACGTGTGGTGACCATTGCACATCAGCCACCTCACGGGCTTGACAGAGCTAGGTCTTGGTCCAGTGGCAAGGATTAACCAGGACAAATGGAGACCTGCTCTGCTGCATGGACCCAGTGCGCACACATATCGCAGTGTGGGCTGGCCCGTGCTGCCCCTGGGCCCTCGCCTCTTCTGGGCCCCGCACCCTCATTCGACGCACTTCCGCCACGATGTTCCAGGGCCCGGCACCCAGTTAAAGCACTTACGGGGAACAATTCAGTATTGCCCCATTTAGGGGCGGTAACAGTCAGCAGGCGTGAGACTTCGTGCCAGGAGCTGAAGTTTCGAACCTCTCCAGAAATTCGGGTTGCCGCCCTGGGAAGGAAGTGGAGCGCTTCAAGCACTCCACTTCAGTCCTGGAGCACTAACAGGGCGGACACATCAGCAGCGCTGATCGCTGGGCCGTGCAGCACTGCCGTGTTCGAGGGGCCCCTCCCTCACTTAAAGGGAAAGGCCCACGCTGCCGACTCTGATAAAGAAAAAGGGTCGGACCTGGACCACTGGGGAATGAGGGTGCAGTGCGATCAGCCCAGTGCTCAGGCAGAGTGCCGGGCTGAGCGATCGCAGCCGGGACCCTGGATCAGGAGAGGGAAGGTTTTTTAAAAAATTTTGACTCGGCCACCTCGCCTTTGATTTTCATCCCGGTAGCGGCCGGCTGTGTGAGACACGCTTCCTGCAGCTGCAGTCGCCAGTGCTTTCGCCCGGCGCTGCAGCAGGGGGCGAAAGTCAATTTTGGGGCCTGGGCGCTATCGGGGCGATGCACTCAGCGATGACGTCACGCACTCCGGGTGCAGGAGAGTGGACGCAAAGCCGTAGCACCACCGCTAAACTCTTGCCCAATATGGCGAGAGTTGTTAACGGGAGGTGCAAATGAGTTGAATTTCGAGCCCGACAGAGGCAAAATTGCCCCTTTTTATAGCCCCGTTAGCGCCGCCGGATGGCGATAATGAGGAGCAAGGTCGCTTTCACCCAGGGAGGAGGACGCTTGTCATCATCTAGATACAGGGCAGCAAAGATTGCACTCCTGATCGTCGGAGCGATAAGGTCCACTTACTGGAGTGGCAGGTGATATATAGTCTAAAAACCCCACTGCAGGACTCCCCGTTAATCAGCGCCCAGGGAGCAGATGTCCGCCAGCTTCGTGACCCACGGGGCAATTTCCTCCACAGGGCGTTAAGGTGTCGGTGCGGGGCAGTGAGGAGTCACCGCGCACCGGGGCTCTAAAAGTGGGGTGCTGCACTGTCAACAACACCCCCCCAAACCTCCGGGCAATTTCATCCAGGCATCTGGGCTGGGCGATAAAGATCCTGGCCCCGGTAGCTTACCACCCCCAATCGGGGCGCGGGGCAATTTCTCCCCCTATATGTTCTGTTAAATACCACCTTTAAAGTGAACGAACTGGCTGAATATCTGGTTAGGCATGGGACTGAAGTTTATAATGATAACTACTCTCATGTTTTGGGGTTTTGACAGTAGATATTTTCATGGGTGCAGCATCATCAGCCACTCCTGTAAGTGGATTTTATAGCTCCTATGATCTGGAGTGCAATCTTTGCTGCCCAGTATTTAGATGAATGACAGCGAGGCCTAGGGGTTAAATCACAGAAATCCTTACTCTGTACACAGGTTACTGGAATGCATCAAATTCCAACCTGTGGATTTTCCTCTCTCTCAGAAAATAAACAAAATATATACTCCTAGCAAAGTGAGATGCAGGCTTTGGACAAATAAGTGGTAATGGTTACATAAAGCAGATGAATGACTGTCAGTGCTTCGATGCTGGGGATGTTGGCCTTGTCGAGGACGCCAACGTTGGTGCGTCTGTCCTCCCAGGGGATTTGCAGGATCTTGCGACGACATCATTGGTGGTATTTCTCCAGCGACTTGAGGTGTCTACTGTACATGGCCCATGTCTCTGAGCCATACAGAAGGGCGGGTATTACTACAGCCCTGTAGACCATGAACTTGGTGGCAGATTTGCGGGCCTGGTCTTTGAACATTCTTTTCCTCAGGCGGCCAAAGGCTGCACTGGCGCACTGGAGACGGTGTTGAATCTCATCGTCAATGCTTGCTCTTGTTGATAAGAAGCTCCAGAGGTATGGGAAATGGCCACATTGTTCGCATACCTGACATGAGACTCCCAAAGCAAGCGCTCTACTCGGACTCCTTCACGACAAGCAAGCCCCAGGTGGGCAGAGGAAATGTTACAAGGACACCCTCAAAGCCTCCTTGATGAAGTACAACATCCCCACCGACACCTGGGAGTCCCTGGCCAAAGACCGCCCTAAGTGGAGGAAGTGCATCCGGGAGGGTGCTGAGCACCTCGAGTCTCGTCGTCGAAAGCACGCAGAAATCAAGCGCAGGCAGTGGAAAGAGCGTGCGGCAAATCTGTCCCACCCACCCTTTTCTTCAACGACTGTCTGTCCCACCTGTGACAGGGACTGTGGTTCTCGTATTGGACTGTTCAGTCACCTAAGAGCTCATTTTTAGAGTGGAAGCAAGTCTTCCTCGATTCCGAGGGACTGCCTATGATGATGATGAATGACAGTAACCAGTATAACACAACATATAGAATTTCTATACACCTGTAAAACGACAAAGAAGCCACATATTTCCTTTATAATCATGGATCTTTTAAAAAAAATGGTTTCTTGCCGTAACTGCATTTCCCGGCTTGGTTGGAACTATTTCTTAAAACACAAACATGCTCTCTGACTGTTGACCATGAGGTTCATCAATGATGGCTCACTGAAACTGTGGCCTATGTAATTCTGTAGCTGGAAGACTCTGAGGACGTGCTGTCAATCACAGAAGGCTCTGGCCAACCAACGTGCCCGGTCCACTTATCAAAAGGTCACAGAAACAGCTGGCAATCAATGCCAGTGCCCCAGGCTGGCATAACCTTTGACCTGTGACCAGATGACTTGTCAACACCCTCTCTGAGAGTGGAATAACAACAAATGACTGTATTTCTTATAAATACATTAGAACAAGAGCCATTCATCAATAATGAAGGAAGGTTATCCTTGGCAACGGCAAAGATGCCTGTCATTGAATGCAAATGTCCCAGCCAATTGCCATCTGGCATTTATATTATCCTCAGTCTTATCAATTTGGACTGACGAAGAACAGTATAGTCAACTGATCTGAAACTGAACAGATGTTTTATCTTATTCTTGTGCCATTCTGCTTTAACCCTTAAGTGCTGATTCCAGCGATCCAAACTATAAGTTAACAAAAGATAAAACAAGATGGGAGGAAAAGCAATGTGTGAGGAGGACACAAAAAATCTTCAAAAGGACATAGACAGGCTAATTGAGTGGGCAAAAATTTGGCAGATGGAGTATAATGTTGGAAAGTGCAAGGTCATACACTCTGGCAGAAAAAAAATCAAAGAGCAAGTTATTATTTAAATGGAGAAAGATTGCAAAGTGCCGCAGTACAGCGGGACCTGAGGGTACTTGTGCATGAAACACAAAAGGATAGTATGCAGGTACAGCAAGTGATCAGGAAGACCAATGGTATCTTGGCCTTTATTGCAATGGGGATGGAGTATAAAAGCGGGGAAGTCTTGTTACAGCTGTACAGGGTATTGGTGAGGCCACACTTGGAATACTGCGTGCAGTTTTGGTTTCCATATTTACGAACGGATATACTTGCTTTGGAGGCAGTTTAGAGAAGGTTCACTACGGAGATTGATTACGGAGATCAGGGGGTTGATTTATGAGGAAAGGTTGAGTAGGTTGGGCCTCTACTCATTGGAATTCAGAAGAATGAGAGGTGATCTTATCGAAACGTTTAAGATTATGAGGGGGCTTGACAAGGTGGATGCAGGGAGGATGTTTCCTATGATGGGGGAGACTAGAACTAGGGGGCATGATCTTAGAATAAGGGGCCGCCCATTAAAAACTGAGATGAGGAGAAATTTCTTCTCTCAGAGGGTTGTAAATCTGTGGAATTCACTGCCTCAGAGAGCTATGGAAGCTGGGACATTGAATAAATTTAAGACAGAAATAGACAGTTTCTTAAACGATAAGGGGATAAGGGGTTATGGGGAGCGGGCAGGGAAGTGGAGCTGAGTCCATGATCAGATCAGCCATGATCTTATTGAATGATGGAGCAGGCTCGAGGGGCCGTATGGCCTACTCCTGCTCCTATTTCTTATGTTCTTATGTTCTTATAATGGGCCTGAATTTGCGCGCCCCACGGGTTCCGGGTTTAAGCAAGCACTGCGCATGCACAAGAATCCTCTTAACAGATTGCATGCTTCCAAAGGGAAAGGGGCTCCGTGGGTGAAGAGTTAAGCTATTTGCACAACTCCTGCCCAGCAAATATTCTTCAAATTTTTACGACTGATAAAAGCAGGTGTAAGGCCTGCTTTTGTCAGCGTAAGGCTTTTAAAGCACAGAATAATACAATTTTTTTCAATAATTTAAGCATTTCAAATCCTATTAAATAAGGTAAGTTTATTTTTGGATCCATTAAAATATGTAAATTTATTTTTCAAAAAATTAAATTTTTGTTTTAAATGGTGAATTAAATTCCATTTTGATTCATTTTAAATATGTGATGTTTTAAAAAAATGTTCCTTAAGTGCTTGTGTGTTTTGGCAGGTATGCCCATTCATAATTATGGTAATTGGAATCACCATTAAGTATGAATGGGGATGCCCCTACTCTGATAGGTTGGGCTGGCCCACGTTATCCCAGTGATGTATACGAAGCGCTTACGCTGCAGGGACATGTGGCCCGCTACGCAGGCCTTCGCATCGAGTTCCAGGATCAGAAGTCTCCGAAACTCCGGGAGCAACAGGTACTTTCGTAGAAGCCTCCGACCCCAAATTCTGGGCCAATGTTCCTGAACTGTCGAGACTTATAAATGTCATGTCTAGTAAACTAGTCAAGGAAAAATAATATAGATGTATCGCTTTGCATTTGCTTCATCCATATTTCAACTTACTTATTCAATGCAAGTGTAACCAAATAAAGGACAGCTTAGTTATTTTTCTGACCTAGAAGTCAAAAACTTCTAACAAAATCACTATTGAAATTATGGATTAGGGCAGTGGGCGGGCACTGCCTCTTCAAATTACTCATAACTGTAACACTCGCTACTGCGGTGAAGGTTCACCAGACTGATTCCCAGAATGGCAGGACTGACATATGAGGAGAGACTGGATTGACTGGGCCTGTATTCACTGGAGTTTAGAAGAATGAGAGAGGATCTCATAGAAACATATAAAATTCTGACAGGACTGGACAGGTTAGATGCAGGAAGAATGTTCCCCATGTTGGGGAAGTCCAGAACCAGGAGACATAGTCTAAAGATAAGGGGTAAGCCATTTAGGACTGAGATGAGGAGAAACTTCTTCACTCAGAGAGTTGTTAACCTGTGGAATTCTCTACTGCAGAGAGTTGTTGATGCCAGTTTGTTGGATATATTCAAGAGGGAGTTAGATATGGCCCTTATGGCTAAAGGGATCAAGGGGTATGGAGAGAAAGCAGGAAAGGGGTACTGAGGTGAATGATCAGCCATGATCTTATTGAATGGTAATGAGGCTCGAAGGGCCGAATGGCCTACTCCTGCACCTATTTTCTATGTTTCTATGTTTCACCATTGCACTTTAAACAAAGTTTTGGCACAGTTACAAATGAACTTGCAGGTATTTTTTGACAATAGTTTTTGAGAATTACAGTACTACAGTGGTAGAATTGGAAATATTGCGATAATGGTGGAAAAAATAGTGCCGCTAAACATTTAAGTAAAAATAAGTGAAATATAAAATTATTGCTTTACATCATCTCTGGCAGTCACTTTTCTCTCAGTTCTACAATTCTGTTTTAATAGGAGGGAATAATTCTTACCAGCTTCACCCCAGACCGGCAAGTAGTCATCCTGCTGAATGTCCAACATAATCTCGAGGCCATTACCTGTCCCACCCTGCACGGTGGTCAGTAAAGGCTTGTCATCACTTCCTGAGTTAAACATGTAGCACTTCCCATATCTGGTAAAAACCTAAGGGAAAGACGAAAAGACATATATAAATAATACAGGCTATGCATAAGATAGCTCTCCAATATTTGATATTTATATTGCTCTCAGTACAGTCATAAGAACATAAGAAATAGGAACAGGAGTAGGCCATAAGGCCTCTCGAGCCCGTTCCGCCATTTAATACCATCATGGCTGATCCGATCATGGACTCAGCTCCACTTCCCCACCCGCTCCCCATTATTCCCTTAGCGATTAAGAAACTGTCTATCTCTGTCTTAAATTTATTCAATGACCCAGCTTCTACAAATCCCTGAGGCAGCGAATTCCACAGATTTACAACCCTCTGAGAGAAGAAATTCCTCCTCATCTCAGTTTTAAATGGGCGGCCCCTTATTCTAAGATTATGCCCTCTAGTTCTAGTCTCCCCTATCAGTGGAAACATCCTCTCTGTAATCAATTTGTACTGATGAAGAACACTATAATCAACTCATTTGAAGGGATGTTTTCTTTTCCTTCTACAATATTTGACAAGAACTGAGGTGATTATACTCTAATCTGCTCTGCCTAATATATATAAAGAACTTTCATTAATATTACATAGGATATATGGTACAGAAACAGGCCATTCGGCCCAACCAATCCATGCCGGCATTTATGCTCCACTCGAGCCTCCTCTCGTCTTTCCTCATCTAAATCTATCAGCAGAACCCTCTATTCCCTTCTCCTTCATATGATTGTCCAGCCTCCCCTTAAATGCATCGATACAATTCGCCTCAATCACTCCCTGTGGTCGCAAGTTTCACATTCTCACCACTCTCTGGGTAAAAAAGTTTCTTCTGAATTCCCTATTGGATTTCTTGGTGACTATCTATAGGACCTTTAACGTGGTAAAACATCTCAAGGTGCTTCACAGGTGCATAATCAGACACACGGACCCAAAGAAGGAGACCTTTGGACAGGCAACCAAAAGCTTGCTCAAAGAGGTAGGTGGAGAGACGGAGAGGTGTAGGGAAGGAATTCTAGTGCTTAGGGCCTAGGCAGCTGAAAACACAGCCACTAGCAGTGGGGGGTGAAGGAATTCGGGAATGCAGATGGTACAGTATTGGAGGAACACAAGAGCTCATGGAGGGTTGTAGGGCTGGAGGAGGTTCCAGAGAAATGGATATAGTAATTTGTGCCATTCTCAAAGATCAAGGGTTTGTACACTTTTGCGCACTTGGATAAAGGTCTATCAAATTTGTCAATACAGTACTGCATAATCATACCTCACTTATAATCCATTGCTCCTATTCACCTGCGCTTTACAAATAATAACTCATTACTGCTGTTCACTTAAAAAATTCAAGTTGGCAAGATGATAATGATTCAGCATACAATACATATTTTACATAAATACTATCATTCAGAAATTAACTTCTACAAAAGGCCACCCAAGTTCCTGACTTGCTCAACATAAGTGCGAGGAAAAGGTCCTCATCTTTCAATTATGGATGCAGCTATTTGCACTCGTAAAAAGCTCTGATTGTCTCTGATAGGCTCACATGATCACATGACCTGATTGATGATTGGTCCCCTTGGAGCATAAGCCACACCCAGAAGTTTCTCTGCAATGTGTAATTAGAATCGCCCAGCCCAAGTTCTGAGTGACTTTGCAAAGTGTAATTCGAGCCATTCTGACTTCAGACCCCAGACAGGATAGAGCTCTCCCATCCCAGAACAATTTACTGACTCCCCCAGCCCAAGTTCATGCCCCCCAGCCTAAGTTCATGCCCCCCAGCCTACGTTCCTTACCCACACCCCCTGCCCAAGTTCCTGACTCCTCTCAATCCAAGTTCATGCCCCTCCAGCCGGTTTCTTCTCTTATCTTATTAAGTTCCTTACCCTGCCCCCCCCCCCAGCCCAAGTTCCTGACTCCCCCCAGTCCAAGTTCATGACCCCACCCCAGCCGAAGTTCCTTACCACACCCAGCCCAAGATCCTGATCTTACCCTCCTCCCTGCCCCGCTGCGCAATAGATGGGGCATTGCGTGTGGGTCACAGATTGTTAACAGGTTTATTGGGCATGAAGTGAATAGTGACAGTGTTGTGACTTCCAGATTTCATCCACTCCAACAATGTCCCTTGTCACACAAGCACCGAGCTGTCCGAGAAATTGAGTGTGGGTATAAAGGGGGTTAGAAGAACGTGATCCGCCTTCTCCGAGTTCCCTCTCTCCTCTCCGATTCCCCTCATGCTTCCCCTCTCTCCCCCAGTCTCTGTATCTCTCCCTCCCCAGTCTCTCCCTCCCCATTCCCCATAGCCGGTGCAGGCTAGAAGGGCTGAATGGCCTACTCCTGCACCTATTTTCTAATGTTTCCCCCCCAGCCTCTCTCTCCCTCTTCCCCCACAGTCCCTCTCTCTCCCCCCCCAGTCTCTCACTCTCAGCTCAGTCTCTCACTCTCCCTCCCCAGTTTCTCTCTCTCCCTCTCCAGTCTGTCTCTCTTCCTCCCCAGTCTCTCTCTCGTCTTCCCCAGTCTCTCCCCATTCTCTCTCTCTCCCCCTTCCCAGTCTCTCTCTCTCTCTCTCTCTCTCTCTCTCCCTCCCTCCCCAGTCTCTCTCTCTCTCCCTCCCAGTCTCTCTGTCTCTCCCCCTCCCCAGTCTGTCTCTCTCCCTTCCCAGTCTCTCTCTCCCCCTCCCCAATCTCTCTCTCTCTCTCTCCCTCCCCAGTCTCTCTCTCGCCCTTCCTTAGTCTTTCTCTCTCTCTCCCTCCTCCATCTCTTTCTCTCTCTCCAACAGAAGGCCACGAAAATGTTCCAAATAATCCAAAAGCTAGAAGCAGCTCCAGTTGTATGGCCCGACTTCTGACTTGCCCGTATGTCGAACTGCGCATGCACGACCGAATTGAGGGCCCATGCTCAAAAGGGGGGCGGAGTCCAATGCGCGCATGCACAGAATGACACAAAAAAACTAGTGCAAATAGTCACTCTGTTCAATTGTAGCCTCAACTTGAGTTCAACAACTTTAGATCATAACCACTGCTGACGTTTTCACAGACAGCAGGTGCTGGTAATGGTTCTGCTATTGCCATTTACACCTCCTCTAGACACATCTTTTGTTTGTTTACTTGTCCCATTACCGCCCTCTTTTGTCATTTAATCACTCCTGCCCTCCGCCCTATCTGACCTTACCCTTTGTTCTTTCCTTTCTCCCATTAACCCTATCTCTGTCTCTGGACTTGCTTAGACACTGAAATCCCAAACTTCCTTCGCTTCTGATGGAAGGTCATCGACCTGAAACGTTGGGGCCGAAATTCAGTGCAGCCAGAAAGCTGGTGGTGTTAAGGCATTTTTCCTCGATTAGTGAAGCAAAGTTTGCGCCGACCATTGGATCCAAATTCAGCTGTTTGACTACAAAAATGTGTTCCAGTCTTATTAGCCCTTCAAACCTGAAAGTTTGCATTCTTAATTGGGGCGTTATTCCCACGGGAAATTCACCCTTAGAGTGATGTGGCAGCTGCCATTACAGCACAAGCGCGAGGAAACGAGCGTATTGGTGCTGCTTTGGAGAGGATGGCCTCAGCTCTGCAAGAGTCGACGGAGCATCTAAGTGCTGTTGTAGCTGGTGGCTTTCAGACTGTGGTTGTTCACATGCAGTCTCAGCTGGATGCCCCCAGAGACCTCAGTGTTGCTGGGTCCACCACGGGCCACGGGGGACCTTCCGGTGTGGTGCCGCAGCACCGACCTGAGCTCCCTCGGATTGGTGGTGGTGGTATTGTGCCGCCCCCGGTGAGTGACTCAGGCTCCTCGGGCCAGGATACGGATGATTCACTCTCTCCGGCTCGCGGCATTCCTGGCCCCAGACCTGTCACTCCGCCAGTGCCTCCACGCATGGCCTCGCCCCGAGCAAAGTCAGACTCAACCCTCCCAGTCTCCAGCCGGCCCTTCCAGGCCCAAAGCTGCTCGAGGGCGTCCTAGAAGGACATCTGCAGCTTCCACACAGGGACCACAGCAGCCTTCCCAGATCCATGAGGCAGCCACAGGGGAGACACTGAGACGAAGTCACAGGTTAGGCACGTGTAAGATCATCATAGGCAGTCCCTTGAAGTCGAGGTTGACTTGCTTCCCAGGTCTCAGGTGGCAGAACAGTCTAATATGGGAATTACAGTCTCTGTCACAGGTGGGGCAGTCAGTGGTTGAAGGAAAGGGTGGGTGGGGAGCCTGGTTTGCCGCACGCTCCTTCCGCTGTCTGCGTTTATTTTCTGCATGCTCTCGGTGACAAGACCCGAGGAGCTCAGCGCCCTCCCGGATGCTTTTCCTCCATTTTAGGCGGTCTTGGGCCAGGGACTCCCAGGTGCCAGTGGGGATGTTGCATCTTATCAAGGAGGCTTTGAGGGTAGCCTTGAAGCATTTCCTCTGCCCACCTGGGACTTGCTTGCCATGTCGAGGATCCGAGAAGAGCGCTTGATTTGGGAGTCTCGTGTCAGGCATGCGGACAATGTGGCCCGCCCAAGGGAGCTGATTGAGCGTGGTCAGTGCTTCGATGCTGGGGATGTTGGCCTGAGTGAGAACACTGACGTTGGTGTGTCTGTCCTCCCAATGGATTTGCAGCATCTTGCGGAGGAAGCGTTGGTGGTATTTCTCCAGTGCTTTGAGGTGTCTGTTGGAAATAGTCCACCTGTGAGCCATATAGGAGGGCGGGAATCACTACTGCCCTGTAGACCATAAGCTTGGTGCCAGATTTGAGGTCCTGGTCTTCAAACACTCTCTTCCTCAAGCGACCGAAGACTGCACTGGCACACTGGAGGCAGTGTTGGACATCGTCATCGATGTCTGCCCTTGCTGACAGTAGGCTCCCGAGGTATAGAAAATGGTCCACATTGTCCAAGGCCTCACCGTGGATTTTGATAACCGGGGGGGCATTGCTGTGTGGCGGGGTCAGGTTGGCGGAGGACCTTTGTCTTACGGATGTTTAGTGTAAGGCCCATGCTTTTCTACACCTAGGTGAAGGTGTTGACGATGGTTTGGAGTTTGGCCTCCAAGTATGCACAGATGCAAGCATCGTCTGCGTACTGTAGTTCGATGATGGAGGATGGGACGGCCTTGGATCTAGCCTGGAGGCAGCGGCGGTTGAACAGATTCCCATTTGTTACCGGGCGGACTGCTGAGCTGGGCGACGTTTCCAGTCTGAGCCCCTGGATTGAGATTTCAGTTTTCTTTCTGTGAATCTCGGGATCTCTATTTCTCTCTCTTTCTCTCTCTAGTTTTTTTTCCCCTTTTCTCTTTCTTTATTCCTATTTCTCTATTTCTCTCTCTCTCAATCAAATTTTCTCATTCTGTCTCTCATTCCCTTTCCACACTTCTATCTCTTTCTCCTTTCTCTTTTGCTCCCTTCCCCCTCTCTCTCTCACCCTCTCTCCTTCTCTTTCTCTCTCACCCTCTCTCTCTCTCTTTCTCTCTCTCTTTCTCTGTCTTGCTCTCTCTCTTTCACCCTCTCTCTCTCTCTCTCTCTCTCACCCTCTCTCTCTCTTTCTCTTTCCCTGTCTCGCTCCCTCTCTCTTTCACCCTCTCTCTCTCTCTCTCTCTCTCTCACCCTCTCTCTCTCTTTCTCTCTCTCTCTTTCTCTTTCCCTGTCTTGCTCCCTCTCTCTTTCACCCTCTCTCTCTCTCTCACGCTCTCTCTTTTCCTCCCCCTCCCTCTCTCTCTCCCTCTCATTCTTTCACCCTCTCTCTCTCGCCTTGAGTGTGGATTCTGTGCCGAACATCCTCAGGTTTGGATCTTACCTTCTTGTCTCTCTCTGCCCCCATGGCTCCGTGATCTCTGCCACTCTGCAGCAGCCCTAAAAGCTGGCAGGGGCACCGTCAGCTGAAGGACCGGCTTTTTCACGCTGAAAATGGGTCCGGGGCGGAGCGGCAGCAGTGCGCACTTTTAGCACATCGCTACTGCCGCAAGACCCGCACCGCCACGAGAGTCGCCGGTGGCCCAGACCACTGCAAGACCTTCCGGGCTGAATCTATGTCGGGGCAGCCAGTTGAGCCCAAAGCGGCAGTCATTCGATTTGATGAATAGCCGCTGCAAACGGGCAGTAACGGTCCTTCCCGGGACTATGAATTTCAGGGCCGTTAACTCTGTTTCTCTCTCCACATTTGCTGCTTGACCTGCTGGGTGGTTCCACCATTTTCTGTATTTATTGCAAGTTCCAGTTTTTCCCAGAGAATAATACTTATTCCACACTTAAATAAAACACACTCTAGTGCAATCCTAACATAATTAACACCAACTTCATACATGTTTGTGGAAAGGTGTTGCTAATGAGGTTGATTAAGATGTGCCTCCAAAAACTCGAGATCCAAACATTCCATTTTCTTTCTGTGAAGTACTTTGCCCAATCAAAAACCTTCCATTATTGAACTAATCAGCTGAATTTTCAACCAGCTGTACAACATTTGTAGCCCTCATAAAATAAATTGTCAGCCTTTATAGAGCAGAAAATGCATACTTTTCCAACAATTTGTCACCCAAAACTGACAAGAGATTGGATTATGCCACCCATCATTAGCAAAATTGCAGAAACCTTGTCTTACCATATCAGTGGTTGAATCTAGCAGCCTCAGAACTTTCAAAATTCTCCTTGATTATTAGCACAATAGCACATGGAACCAAAGAAGATAGGAACAGGAATAGGCCATTCAGCGCATCGAGCCTGTTTTACCATTCAATTAGATCATAGTTGATCAATACCTCACTGTACAAAAGAAAATTCACACTGTTCGTCACAGATCATGTCAAGGCAGCATTTGACCGCGTGTAGCATCAAGGAGCCTGATTAACACTGAAGTCAATGGGAATCAGGGGGAAAACTCTCCACTGGCTGGAATCATACCTAGCACAAAGGAAGATGGTTGTGGTTGTTGGAGGTCAATCATCTCAGCCCCAGGACTTCGCTGCATGAGTTCCTCAGGGCAGTGTCCTAGGCCCAACCATCAGCTGCTTCATCAATGACCTTCCCTCCATCATAAGGTCAGAAGTGGGGATGTCACTGATGATTGCACAATGTTCAGTTCCATTCGCAACTTCTCAGATAATGAAGCAGTCCATGCCTACATACAGCAAGACATGGGCAACATTCAGGTTTGGGCTGATAAGTGGCAAGTTACATTCGTGTCACACAAGTGCTAGGCAATGACCATTTCCAACAAGTAAGAGTCTAACCATCTCCCCTTGATATTCAACGGCATTACCATCATTGAATCCCCCAGCATCAACATCCTGGGGGTCACCATTGACCAGAAACTTAACTGGACCAGCTACATAAATACTGTGGCAACAAGAACGGGTCAGAGGCTGGGTATTCTGCAGCAAGTGTCTCACCTTCTGACTCCACCATCTACAAGGCACAAGTCAGGAGTGCGATGGAATACTCTCCGCTTGCCTGGATGCGGCAACTCCAACAACACTCAAGAAGCTCGACACCATCCAGCATATTTGATCGACACCCCATCCACTACCTTGAACATTCACTCCCTCCACCATTCATTCCCTCCATCTACAAGATGCACTGCAGCAAGTCCATGGTTCCTTCGGTAGCACCTCCCAAACCCATGACCTCTACCACCTAGAAGGGCAAGGGCAGCGGGTGCATGGGAACACCTGCAAGTTCTCCTGCAAGTTACACACCATCTTAACTTGGAAATATATCGGCATTCCTTCATCGCCACTGGGTCAAACTCCTGGAGCTCCCTCCCTGACAGCACCGTGAGAGTTACTTGAGCACAAGGACTGCAGCGGTTTAAGGCGGTGGCTCACCACCACCTTCTCAAGGGCAATTAGGGATGGGCAATAAATGCTGGCCTTGGTCCCCAGAATCCCACCATGATCAGCCCCAACACTAACAGCACTAGGCACACCAGCATCAGCAACAACAACACCACCCCACACCAACAGCATAAAGCATTCTGACAATATCCAAGCCATTCCTTTTACACTCATCACCTCTGCGGGTGGTACTGTTATGTCTCACCATTCACTGCAACTCACTTAGCTACTTCCAAAGCTGCACACTGATCTGTCCAAGAAGGCAATGTGTTGAAAATAAAGATTTCAATGTTTGACAACATGTTAGTAGAATCTTTACATCAGCATTGTCGATAACACCCAAGTGCCTACCCTTGTGTGTTGTTAGTTGCTATGATTGGCCAAGGATGAGGGTGAGTGTGAGGTGTGGCTAGTGAGATGGAGATTTGATAATGTAGATAGAGAGGGATGGGTAAGTTGGTGTGAGTAAGGATGTGCAGGAGTAGCGTAGGAAAGGCAGAGTGATGGGGATGTGATGAGTGTCACAGCAGGATGAGGTTGAGTGTGGCTTTGCAGTAACGTTTCGTGATCTACTGAGATCATTGAAAGCTTTGTGCCACAGCAGCCAGGTCCTCCTGATCACATCCCTGCTTGTGCCCTCCTGTGCAATGTGCAACTAGGCTACGTTGGTGTCTTGGGGAGGTCTCTTCCACCCACGGGAAGGGACGATAACCTCCCTGCATGCTGTGACTCCCTCCATATGCTTTTGGAGGGAGTGATGGGAGAGCCTGGGTGCAGTTGTGCGCCTTTGTGCATTGACTGTCAGTGTTTGCAGCACCTCGATGCTGCAGAACACTGACAGCACAACTGTCAAAATGTATGTGGCCATGGTCCCTTTAAGGAAACTGGCTGATGGCGCGCCATCAGATGACATTATCAGACCTCATTGCTTTTAATTGGCCAGAAACCTCGCAGGGCGGGCTTAACAAGCCCCATCAGGGGAAAATTGTGAGGGAAACTGAAATGGAGCCAGGAGCGGGGTCACAGCCTGCCTTGGAAGTCGACGGCCTCTCTCCCGCCAGCCCACACTGCGATATGTGTGCGCACTAAGTCCGTGCAGCAGAGCAGGTCTCCAGTCGTCCTGGTAAACCCTTGCCACTGGATAAAGGCCAATTCTGTCAAGCCCGTGTGGTGCTGATGTGCAACGGCCACCACACATTAAAAAAATCCATGCACAGTCATCTTCCACCTCTGGAGTTCAGGACTGGAAAATCGGGTCCTTTATTGAAACATCTGTGAACTCATCCCTTTTGGTGTGGAAGCAAGTCATCCTCGTTCGAGGGACCGCCTATGATGATGCTGAGTGTGTGTTTGAGAGAGTGTGTAAGTGAGTGTGTGTCTGTGTGTGTGTTTGAGTGTGTATGTGTGCGTGTGCATGTGTGAGTATGAGAGAGAGTGTGTGTGTGAGTGTGTAGGTGTGAGTGTGAGAGTGTGTGAGAGAAAGTATGTGTGTGTGTGTGAGAGAGAGAGTGTGTGTGAGAGAGAGTATGTGTGTGTGAGTGTGTGTGAGTGTGTAGGTATGAGTGTGAGAGAGAGAGTGTGTGAGAGAGAATGTGTGAGTGAGAGTTTGTAAGTAAAATCAATTCCAAGTTTTGAAAACAGAAATAATGTTTAAACTGAAAATTTAAGCTTTAAAACTTGTGTACCTTGTCTAATTACATAGTTTGCTTTGAAAATGTATTTTAATTAATTTCTTGATTAACTTTGGTCGACGTAGGAATAAGTAAGTCTTCAATTTTCCACAGAAGACAATGAAACATCCTGTGAGCAATATGCTGGGGCTTTTAAGCTGTTTACTGCTTATCTGTTTACAGTGCCTATGGATAGAGCGCTGTTCAGCTTTTTCTTAAGTGCTGGTAAGCCCCGCCGCAGTGAATGGTTTGAAAGCTCTGAACAGCAGCTACAGACTGTGTGCTTAAACTCTAGAGGAGCCTGCGGTCTTGGCCAGCTGGCTCTCGCCAACAGCCAGACGATACCAGTTATTTTAACGGCAGTAGCAAATCCTCTGTTCAGCGGAGACGCTGCCAAATAGTCTCGCTGCTCTGTTGCTGAATTACATCCAATGTTACCTAATCTGTTGAATTTTCCCTCGTCGACAACTGCGATATCATTCTCGAAAAGCTCATTAACAAGGCCTCAGCATGCAACAGCCGATTTTTCAAGAAACTATTTTGCTACAGAATTAACCCCCTGATTTATGCTTGGAAATTCAGGGCTTGTGCAGAAAAAAAGAGGGGGAAAAACATTGGTACTTCAGCTTATCTCAAGGATTTCCATCAGAGAATTAACATTTGTCTCCATTGCTGTTGGATGATGGTGGAAAACATCTCCATTTCTAGTTTAGTATTGTACCTTTTTTTTGGAATACTACTCATGTAGTATATGGGACTGATTTTGAACCGGTTACCACTCCGAGTTTGATGGGATTGGGGTAACAAGATCAAAACTGCTTTAAAGACCCGCTGAGCACAACCCGCTTCGATTTCAGTCCAGGCTGGGAAACAGGTGGCCAAATCTCCTGCCGGAAGCAGATGCAGCTTAACCAGGTTGCTCCAAAAGCATTAAAGATAAGTTTGTTTTTTAAAAATTAGCCTTGTCCACTGCCGAACCCTCTACAGCACCACGAAAACTTCCCACCACCTTCATTAGAAACAGTCGGCTCGGCTCTTCACAGAAACCAGTTGATTTCCTGCCTTTGCCGTTTCCCCCCCCCCCGGCCCCAATGAGCTGCCCAGCAGCGCCCCAAACGCACAGGCTACTCGCCATGAATATTAAATTAAAGCCTGGAGTAACGTGTTTGCTTCATGGGCTCTTTGATTAAGAATTCATAGCAACACATTGCTATTACGAACTAGTTGCTTTATTAACAAAGGTTTCACACGACACATTACCAGTTCATCCATTAGGCTTGCAACTGCATGCCTCATCGTGGATGACCTGGACCCAACTGACTGGGGTTTTATTGAGGTTTGTGAACATCACGTGACTGGCTAAGCCACTCACAATTCAACAGCTCTACAACTATTTTGTTGCACCTGTAAAAACAAATGTAAATCAAATGCCCCCTTATTAAAGGTGCACTAAAACCGACAAATTAAACTTTGGATGCAAAACAAATCAAATTAAAATTTGGCTGCCGGGGATGATGATGCTCTCCAGTCCCTCTGGTGCCCAACTCTCACGGAAGGCCAGGAATGTACCGGTGGACACCGCATGCTCCATCTCCAGGGACTCCAGGATGTAGCAAAAGCTCTACAACTATTTTTGTTACATCTCTAAACAAGTGCCCCCTGGTTAAAGGGGGGGGAGGGTGTCACACTCCACAAACTTTCAATCAAGTGCCCTCTTGTTTCTTGGTTTTTTTTTTTGAGGGCATTAAAACACAAATGATACAAGTGCCTCCTAGCTAAAAGGGGGGGGGGGGGGCGGAGGAACTAAAACCGACAAACTTAAACAAATTAAACTTTAGACACGTGGTTCAAATCAAAATTTGGTTGCCAGGGGTTATGATGCACTCCATTCCCTCCGGTGCCCACCTCTCGCGGAAGGCCATGAGTTTACGGGTGGACACCGCATGCTCCATCTCCAGGGACACCCTGGCTCGGATGTAGCAACAGCTCTACAAACCTGTGAGCATACTCACAGATGCATACATTACACCCGGCTATGAAAATGGTTGTGCTGAAGAAGTTTATCTGGCAGCCATTGGGCTCACTCCACCCATTACGCCCCCTGCCCTGCCCCGCACCCCCCAACCCCCCACCACCAACAAAAGTACAGAAGTGTAGTAGTGTAGTGGTTATGTTACTGGACTAGTAATCCAGAGTGCCTGGACTAATGCTCCAGAGACATGAGTTCATAATCCCACTTACAGCAGCTAGGGAATTTAAATTCAGTTAATTAAATAAATCTAGACACCGTCTGTCCCACTTCCTTTATTTGGCCAGCAAGCGCACTGGGCACGCTCAACAAGCCCAATCGAGGAAAATCATTTTGGACAGCGGGCTGGATCCAACAGCGAGGCCAGGACTTGTCACCAACATTGCCCGCCACAGACTTGCCGAGGTTGGTAAAATTCAGCAACATGAGTTCCAATCCCACCACGGTAGCTGGGGAATTTAAATTTGGTTAATTAAATAAATCTGGAATAAAAAACTAGTATCAGTAATGGTGACCATGAAACTACCAGATTGTCGTAAAATCCCATCTGGTTCACTAATGTCCTTTAGGGAAGGAAATCTTCCGTCCTCACCCGGTCTGGCCTATATGCGACTCCAGACCCACAGCAATATGGTTCACTCTTAACCGCCCTGTGAAATGGCTCAGCGAGCCACTCAGTTGTACCAAACCGCTACAAAGAACAATGTTTCAATAAGGCACCTCACCACCAAGTTCTCAAGGGTTATTAGGGTTGGGCAAGAATTACTGGCCTTGCCAGCGACACCCACATCGTGTGAACGAATAAAAGAAAGAAAGACTTGCATTTATATAGCACCTTTCACAACCACCGGACATCTCAAAGCACTTTACAGCCAATGAAGTATTTTTGGAGTGTAGTCACTGTTGTAATGTTGGAAAGAAAGAGGTCACATGACAAATCAACCCCTATAAATTAATACAGATCCTATACTGGAATTAATATTAATGGCACTCTATACTGTAAATTAGTATTAACAGTGTAACTGGTTAGTAGAAAACAAAAGAATTTGCTTTCCATCCTCCAGACTCTGAATTTCGCACTAAATTCATTGAATGAGGATCATTAGTGGTATACCAGGCCAGTGGTGTTTAATGTCTTTCATCATAAATCATCCCTCTCTCCTCACACAGCTTGTGATCCTGAACTCTTGCGAGTTACTTCCGCAGTGGTTCATCTGTAGAAACCCAGAGAAACGCCATTAATGGTGTTTACACAGTTTCTCTGGGGTTTCTGTGGATCTTTCAGCAAAGTTCTGGCGGATGTTGGAAGAACCTTTGCAGAAAGTCAACCCCTCTCAGTCTATAACATCATCCAGCAAACAACACTGCTTAATAATCTCTTGTCGTGCATCAATTGCCTAATCCAAAATATTTTATCTGAACCAATTTATTCATGATGTTAGCAACAAATTCAGTGCGAGTTAAAAGCATGATGTTGCTGGAAAATAGTAACAGACCATCTGAGCCGAAAGTTGGTTAATGACTGTTAGCAAAAAGCAAGAGAACTGCCCATTTTGTTTGTTAATGGCATTAATAAGGAACTTGTGTAGCTTTTCTCAGCTACAGAAGTAAATATTTACACCCTATCTTAACTCATCTTTTGTTTCTTAACTTGTCCCATTACCATCTCCTTTTGTCTTGCACCATCATCCCTTTTGTCTCTTAATCTCTCCTGCCTTCCATCCTATCACAGACCTTCCCTTTTGTTCTTTCCTCCCCTCCCCTCTTTCCCTGCTCCTGCACTTCCTTAAAAACCTGTTACATCTCTAACTTTTTTGAGTTCTGACGAAGGGTCACTGACCTGAAACGTTAACTCTCCTCAGATGCTGCCTGACCTGTTGAGTATTTCCAGCATTTTCTGTTTTTATTTCAGATTTCAACGTCTGCATATTTTCCTTTTGTTTTAGTATATAATTAGGGTTGTATTCCCTAGAATTTAGAAGGCTTAGGGGTGATCTGATCGAAGCTTTTAGGATATTAAGGGGAACAGATAGGGTAGATAGAGAGGGACTATTTCCGCTGGTTGGAGAGTCTAGGACTAGGGGGCATAGTCTTAAAATTAGAGCCAGACCTTTCAGGAGTCCGTGTTCCACATCTATGTTGAATGTGTGAAGTTGCAGCCCCTCTCCAATATTTGAAGGGTCTGCTCCTCAAATTCTGGTTGCACTTCAGTCCCACACTCCTGATCTTTGGGCACCCTGTGCGGAGGGGAGCGGACGGGTCAGAAGGCCTCTTCATAGGACTGCTCCTGGGCATGGCCAAGGGGGCCATCAGCCGGTCCAGGCAGCGGGCGGTCGAGGGGGTCGTTCAGCCTGACTGCCTGCCTCTCTTCCACAGTTACGTCCGAGCCAGGGTGTACCTGGAGATGGAGCACGTGGTGTCCACCGGTATGCTCACGGCCTTCCAGAGGGACTGGAATACATTATCACCCTCAGCAACCAAATTTTAATTTGAACCATTATTGTTAAAAGTTAATTTGTTTAATGTGTCAGTTTTGGAACACCCCCAACCCCCCTTTAATCAGGGTGCACCAGATTTACTTTTGATTTACAGGTGCAACTAAAATAGTTGTCGAGCTGTTGAACCTCCCTCAGGTGCCGGCATCTCACAACTTGCGCCGCCTCTGGAAAATCCCCTCCGTGCCTTTCAGTTCTGCGTGGAGGGGATACCTGTATGGGCTGCTCTTGCACACTTTCCATTTTGCCATCCTCGTCTGCCATCCGGACACCATCTTGCCTTGCAGAGGAGGCGGGAGTCCCCAATGGAGTGCTCTCTATACGGGAGTTCTCCCTCTATTTATTGGGGACTTGGACTGGAGGGTGTTGCACGGGGCAGTCCCGTGCAATCATTTTTAAGTCGGTTCACGGACTTGCAGGCCGCCTGTAATTTCTACGATCTAGAAGAGTCCGTGTTCCATGTTTATATGGCGTGTGTCAGGTTGCAGCCCCGTTCCAATATTTGAAGGGGCTGCTCCTTAAATTCTGGTTGCACTTCAGTACCAAGCTCCTGATCTTTGGGTATCCTGTGCAGAGGGGAGCGGGCAGGGCGGATGGCCTCCTCGTTGGACTGCTCCTGGGCCTGGCCAAGGTGACCATTAACTGGTCCAGGCAGCGGGTGGTCGAGTGGGTTGTTCAGCCTGACTGCGTGCCTCTCGTCCATGGTTACGTTCGGGCCAGGGTGTCCTTGGAGATGGAGCACGCGGTGGATGCTGCGGAGGGACTGGAGTGCATCATCAGCCCCGGCAACCACATTTTAATTTGATCCATTAATGTTAAAAGTTTAATTTGTTTAATTTGTCGGTTTTAGTGCCCCTTTAATAAGGGGGCATTTGATTTATAGGTTCAACAAAATAGTTGTAGAGCTGTTGTGAGTGGCTTAGCCAGTCACATGATGTTCACAAGACTCAATAAAACCCCATCCAGTTGGGTCGAGGTCATCCACGCTGAGCTTTGCAGTTGTGAGCCTAATGGATGAACTGGTAATGCGTAGTATGATTGTTAAACCTTTGTTAATAAACCAACTAGTTCCTGATAGCAATGTGTTGCTATGAATTCTTAAGCAAAGAACCCATGAAGAAATACAGTACAAAAGCATTCTGTTAACCAAAGATATTAAGGGATATGGACCAAAGGCGTTATCTGGAGTTAGATCGCAGATGAGCCACGATCTCATTGAATGGCAGAACAGGCTCGAGAGGCTGAATGGCCTACTCCTGCTCCTATGTTGCTATGTTTATTCCAGGCCATTCCTGGCTTTACCACAACAGTGACAAAAGTGAATAGCGCAGAGCCAATTCACTTTGACTCTTTCCCTGATCATCTGATCTGCTCAGACTCTGAGGGTTGCAGAGAAAGAAATTAAACAATTTATTATTGGTTGCTGTTTTCCATAGTTTAAAGGGAAATGTAAAAAACTAGCTGTCGAGCGATTAAAAATTGCTTTGTATAATAAGCAGCAGTCGCAAAGAAGCCATATATTTGGTAAACAGTCCTGAAAAATGTGTGTTCCCACAGCTTATTTAATCAAAAATAATCTGCCAAGGAATCTGATAGGAGTTGTGAATGCATTTATTTTGATTTTTAAAACAAAATGTTTTCTTTTCTACTTTGATTATCGAGAAAGAGTAATCGAAAAACAACACCCATAAGACATCCACTATGGCTCAACTTTAAAATTAGCAGAATCAGGCACTGGGAGAGAGTAACGTCATTGGAAAACAAGGCACCAGCTGAATCCTGATCATGGATTACAGAGAGAACATAAACGGAACAAAACTTATAAAATGTGGACCACCCGCACCCTTAGAAATACATTTTTTCTTAAATAAAATTGCCAGATATTTTAAGTTCATGATATAGGTTTTTTATAAACAAAAATTTTAAATTAGAATATATTCTTTATTTAATCATATTTCCTTATGCTGGGTCGACTGGATCCTTAACCAATGTAGGTGAATAAAACATAACTTACACTTTAAGGCTATGAGTGGTATAAATAATGATATCATGACTCTAATTACTGTAAAATATAATTCAACAGAACAAAAGTTTGAATATTCTTTATTTAACTTGTTTTATTCAACGGAATTACTAGTGTGTTTTATTACATTGCAAATGAATAATGAAGTAAGATTAATTTCGATCCATGATTTAACAGGAATTCATTGCTTTAATGATGCAGGTCATTTTGATTAGTTTGTTTAAAAAAAATGGTGTCACTGATTCGTATTAACCCTATGGGTGTAATATTTTGCCTTCTGTGCACAGGTGGTAATCTGGATTGGTTGCCTGTTATTGAACACATACGATTTTCATTCTACTGAAAGGAATGGAATGAAAATTGGACAGATTCTACAATAGGCAGGGCTATAATGGGCAGGACTATAATGGGCAGGTGTATAATGGGCAGGTGTATAATGTGCAGGTGTATAATGGGCAGGTGTATAATGGGCAGGTCTATAATGGACAGGTCTATAATGTGCAGGTGTATAATGGGCAGGTCTATAATGGGCAAGTGTATAATGGGCAGGTGTATAATGGGCAGGTGTATAATGTGCAGGTGTATAATGGGCAGGTGTATAATAGGCAGGTGTATAATGGGAAGCTCTATAATGGGCAGGTGTATAATGGGCGGATGTATAATGGGCGGGTCTATAATGGGCAGGTCTGTAATGGGCGGGTCTGTAATGGGCGGGTCTGTAATGGGCGGATCTATAATGGGCGGGTCTATAATGGGCGGGTCTATAATGGGCGGGTCTATAATGGGCAAGTCTATAACGGGCAGGTGTATAATGTGCAGGTGTATAATGTGCAGGTGTATAATGGGCAGGTGTATAATGGGCAGGTGTATAATGGGCAAGTCAAAAATGGGCGGGTCTATAATGGGCGGGTCTGTAATGGGTGGGTCTGTAATGGGCGGGTCTATAATGGGCGGGTCTATAATGGGCGGGTCTGTAATGGGCGGATCTATAATGGGCGGGTCTATAATGGGCGGGTCTGTAATGGGCGGGTCTGTAATGGGTGGGCCTATAATGGGCGGGTCTGTAATGGGCAGGTCTATAATGGACGGGTCTGTAATGGGCGGGTCTGTAATGTGCGGATCTGTAATGGGCGTGTCTATAATGGGTGGGTCTGTAATGGGCGGGTCTATAATGGGCGCGTCCATAATGGGCGGGTCTATAATGGGCGGCCTATAATGGGCGGGTCTATAATGGGCGGGTCTATAATAGGCAGGTCTATAATAGGCAGGTCTATAATGGGCAGGTCTATATTGGGCGGGTCTATAATGGGCGGGTCTATAATGGGTGAGTCTATAATGGGCAGGCCGATAATGGGCAGGCCTGTAATGGGCAGGTCTATAATGGGTGGGTCTATAATGGGTAGGTCTATAATGGGCAGGTCGATAATGGGCAGGTCTATAATGGGCGGGTCTATAATGGGTGGGTCTATAATAGGCGGGTCTATAATGGGTGAGTCTATAATGGGCAGGCCGATAATGGGCAGGTCTGTAATGGGCAGGTCTATAATGGGTGGGTCTATAATGGGTAGGTCTATAATGGGCAGGTCGATAATGGGCAGGTCTATATTGGGCGGGTCTATAATGGGCGGGTCTATAATGGGCGGGTCTATAATGGGCAGGTCGATAATGGGCAGGTCTGTAATGGGCAGGTGTATAATGTGCAGGTGTATAATGGGCAGATCTATAATGGGCGGGTCTATAATGGGCAAGTCTATAACGGGCAGGTGTATAATGTGCAGGTGTATAATGGGCAGGTCTGTAATGGGTGGGTCTGTAATGGGCGGGTCTGTAATGGGCGGGTCTGTAATGGGCGGGTCTGTAATGGGTGGCTCTGTAATGGGCGGGTCTGTAATGGGCGGGTCTATAATGCGCGGGTCTGTAATGGGCGGGTCTGTAATGGGCGGGTCTATAATGGGCAGGTCTGTAATAGGCGGGTCTATAATGGGTGGGTCTGTAATGGGCGGATCTATAATGGGCAGGTCCATAATGGGCGGGTCCATAATGGGCGGCTCTATAATGGGCGGGTCTATAATGGGCAGGTCTATAATGTGCAGGTCTATAATGGGCAGGTCTATATTGGGCAGGTCTATAATGGGCGGGTCTATAATGGGCGGGTCTATAATGGGTGGGTCTATAATGGGCAGGTCGATAATGGGCAGGTCTATATTGGGCAGGTCTATAATGGGCGGGTCTATAATGGGCGGGTCTATAATGGGTGGGTCTATAACGGGCAGGTCGATAATGGGCAGGTATGTAATTGGCAGGTCTATAATGGGCAGGTCTATAATGGGTAGGTCTATAATGGGCGGGTCTATAATGGGTGGGTCTATAATGGGCAGGTCGATAATGGGCAGGTATGTAATCGGCAGGTCTATAATGGGCAGGTCTATAATGGGTAGGTCTATAATGGGCGGGTCTATAATGGGTGGGTCTATAATGGGCAGGTCGATAATGGGCAGGTATGTAATCGGCAGGTCTATAATGGGCAGGTCTATAATGGGTAGGTCTATAATGGTCAGGTCGATAATGTGCAGTTCTGTAATGGGCAGGTCTATAATGGGTGGGTCTATAATGGGTGGGTCTATAATGGGCAGGTCGATAATGGGCAGGTCTGTAATGGGCAGGTCTATAATGGGCGGGTCGATAATGGGCAGGTTGATAATGGGCAGGTCTGTAATGGCAGGTCTATAATGGGCAAGTCTATAATGGGCGGGTCTATAATGGGTGGGTCTATAATGGGTAGGTCTATAATGGGCATGTCTGTAATGGGCAGGTCTGTAATGGGCAGGTCTGTAATGGGCAGGTCTATAATGGGCAGGTCTATAATGGGCGGGTCTATAATGGGTGGGTCTATAATGGGTGGGTCTATAATGGGCAGGTCTATAATGGGCAGGTCTATAATGGGCAGGTCTATAATGGGTGGGTCTATAATGGGCAGGTCTATAATGGGCAGGTCTATAATGGGTGGGTCTATAATGGGTAGGTCTATAATGGGCAGGTCTATAATGGGTGGGTCTATAATGGGTGGGTCTATAACGGGTAGGTTTATAATGGGCGGGTCTATAATGGGTGGGTCTATAATGGGTAGGTCTATAATGGGCAGGCTCTGTAATGTCCAGGTTCTAAAATGGGCAGCTGATTCATTTTGCCAAACGAAAAATGATCACATTGTGTCATCCGATCCCATTTTCTCCTCTAATTTAAAATCAATTATCGCACTGATTTAGGAGGTGATGTATAGATGATGAGGAGCTGGTGATAAGGTCTAACACACAGTCATCAGGAGCACTAATTGATAATGTCACCATAGGCAGAAGTGTTAGCTACGCAGAGGAAGGACTGGACAAACTTAAACTTGAATAAGCAGTACAGTAGAGGGCCAATATAGGCCAGGATAGCTCCGTTCATTCCGCAAGTGTGACTCTGAGCTTCCGGTCGCCTGTCATTTTAATTCTCCACTCCACTGCCACTCTGGCCTGTCCGTCCTCGGTCTCCTACATTAAATTCCAACGAAGCTCAATGCAAGCTCGAGGAACAGCATCTCATCTTTCATTTAGGCACTTTACAGCCTTCTGGACTCAACATTGATTTCAACAATTTCAGAGCGTAACCGCTGCCAATCTTTGGCTCCCTTCTTCCCTCTGGGCATATTTCTTTTTTTCTCCTTGCCCCTAATGACAGTTGGTCATTATCCCGCCATTCACACCCTATCTTGACTAATGTTTTTCTAACTCCTGGCATTACCATTTCAATTTGCGCCATCATCCCTTTTGTTTCTCTAATCTCTCCTGCCTTCTATCCTGTCACAGAACTTCCATTTTGTTCTTTCTTCCCCTCCCCCTTTCAGTGCTTGTTAAGAATGTGTTCTTTCCGAACACTCTCCAGTTCTGACCAAGGGTCGTCGACCCGAAATGTTAACTCTGCTTCCTCTCCAGTTTTTAGGCCAGGACAGTTCTTAAGCAGGACAGACAGAACTGCGGCAAGGCGTCTAAACACTTGCAGGCTCTTGTAGATAAAACAGGATTATTTCAATTTGAGTTGAGCCATTACACATAGCTACCAACTCCACTGCTGCATTAAGTTATATAGTTTGTTAACTGCCTCAGGCGTATTAAAGGATCATTGGTATAACTGCATTGTGGTTAATAGCTTCTTGTTACCACTAAATAAATGTTGTTCTCAGGAAGTGCACGTATGCATGGAAGTAATCCAAAAAGGTATTAAGGGATATGCGCCAAAGACAGGTATATGGAGTTAGGTCGCAGAGCAGCCATGATCTCATTGAATGGCGCAACAGGCTGGAGGGGCTGAATGGCCTCCTCCTGTTCCTGTGTTACAGGCTCGAGGGGCTGAATGGCCTACTCCTGTTCCTGTGTAACAGGCTCGAGGGGCTGAATGGCCTACTCCTGTTCCTGTGTAACAGGCTCGAGAGGCTGAATGGCCTACTCATGTTCCTGTGTAACAGGTTCGAGGGGCTGAATGGCCTCCTCCTATTGCTGTGTAACAGGCTCGAGGGGCTGAATGGCCTCCTCTTGTTCCTGTGTAACAGGCTCGAGGGGCAGAATGGCTTCCTCCTGTACTTGTGTAACAGGCTCTTGGGCCTGAATGGCCTACTCCTCTACCTGTGTAACAGGCTCGAGGGGCTGAATGGCCTCCTCCTGTTCCTGTGTAAAAGGTTCGAGGGGCTGAATGGCCTCCTCCTGTTCCTGTGTAACAGGCTCGAGGGGCTGAATGGCCTACTCCTGGTCCTGTGTAACAGGCTCGAGGGGCTGAATGGCCTCCTCCTGTTCCTGTGTAACAGGCTTGAGGGGCTGAATGGCCTACTCCTGGTCCTGTGTAACAGGCTCGAGGGGCTGAATGGCCTCCTCCTGTTCCGGTGTAACAAGCTCAAGGGGCTGAATGGCCTCCTCCTGTTCTTAAGTTCCCACAAGTGTGTTAGCAAGTTTGTAAATTATTATAACAAAATAGGTCCTAAGTTATTTATTGTTTGTCATTCTCCTTGGTAACACTCTAATTACAGTTGCTTTCCTGTCTTACTGATGAGGTAATTATAGTTCCAGACCAACCTGGTCAGCCCATTTGTAACACTTTTACAGGAGCTGTGGAACATAACATTTGGGATTTTTAGATTTATACATATATGTATTATATATATTATATATAAATTATCTGAAAATAAACAGCACTAAAATCCATACGTAGAGACTTTATGGATACCAAACCAAATTGTGCAAAGATTGAAAAACATGTGGTCTTGAGTTAAATATCTTTCCCTCATTTCTCAGCACATCACAGGCAGCAGTCAATGCATCCATTATTATTTAATTTGAGATGTCAGTGTGGATAAGTCCTCAGACTCTTGCTGTATGAGTAAAGTCATTATAATATACAGACCATAAAAACTGCCTGCTCCACCAGCCAAAAAATGTCCGTACATAGTTGGTGGGCAGTTGCTGGGCACTTAGCCCAACTCTGTGCCAGCTTGGGCTTTCGGTGGTACATGGTGACAGACCACAAGTTCGGGATTTCGCCCATGTGCTTGAACTTGCGATGGATTTCAAAGGTGGTATGATGGTGTACTCTGAGAGTAAGCCGTCATACTCACTACAAAATCCGAGCCATTTTTTTAAACCGTTCAAGACGTGTGTGGTTTGTAATATCATCCGAATCACAGAGTCCCTTGTAATTACAGCGACACTGATTATACCGTCGCACAGTGCAGCAACTATTGTAGCACCATTGCTGCTGAATACCTTCAGCTTCTATGTTGCGATTCTCCTTAATTATCTATCACTTACTTTACTAACAAGATTTGGAATTGTTTACCAAAATATAGTACTGCAATGTAACAAAACAAACTTTACACTGCACAAGATGAAGAACAACGTGTCTGGCAGTGGTTTGAATGCAATTTGATCTCAGGAGGCTCGTGATTGTAATAAATGGCTCAAACTTCACTTTTGTATTTTATGAGATTATCAGAATCACTTAACTGAGTTACTGCTCTATACCTCCCTACATTGCCAGCCATCCATCATTCTCTATATAATTCACAGTTACCCAATATCCACTATATAATTCACTCTCCATCTTCTCTTGTGTGCTCTGTGTAACTTGCCTCACTTGTGTAATTCACAGCCAGCTTTCTATTATCATCCATTAATTAATCTTGTGAGTTATTGGTCACAGACAAAAATGTTAAGAATCATCGAGTTACATTGAGTCTACAGCACAGAAACAGGCCATTCGACCCAATTGGTTTATGCTTCATACTAGCCTCCTCCCACTTGTCTCCATCTAATCATGTCAGCATAACCTTCTATTGCTTTCTCCCTCATGTGCTTATCTAGCTTCTCCTTGAATGCATCTCTGCTACTTGCCTCAACTACTTCTTGTGGTAGCAAGTTCCACATTCGTACCGCTCTTTGAAAAGAAAGACTTGGATTTATATAGCGCCTTTCACGACCACCGGGCGTTTCAAAGCACTTTACAGCCAATTAAGTACTTTTGGAGTGTCATCACTGTTGTAATGTAGAAAATGCGGCAGCCAATTTGCGCACAGCAAGCTCCCACAAACAGCAATGTGATAATGACCAGATAATCTGTTTTTTTGTTATGTTGATTGAGGGATAAATATTGGCCAAAACACCAGGGATAACTCCACTGCTCTACTTCAAAATAGTGCCATGGGATTTTTTACACCCACTTGAGAGAGCAGACAGGACCTTGGTTTAGCATCTCCTCTAAAAGACAGCAACTCCAACACTCCTCTGGAGTGTCAACCCAGATTTTTTTTTGTGTTCAAGTCCCTGGAGTAAGACTTGAACCCACAACCTTCTGCTTCAGAGGCAAGTGTGCTATCCACTGAGCCACAGCTGACTTTAGATAAAGAAGTTTCTCCTGAATTCTCTACTGGAGATATTAATGACTATCTTACATTTATGGCCTCTAATTTTGTTTTCCCCCATAAGTGGCAACATTTTCTCCACGTCGATCCTATCAAACCTTGGTCACCCCTCACTCTTCTCTTGTTTTAGTTCAGTCTTTCCTGATAGTTATAACCTCTCAGTTCTGGTATTATCCTTGTTAATCTGTTTTGCACCTGAACTAATGCCTCTATATCCTTTTTTATAATATGGAGACTAGAACTGTTCACATTACTCCAAGTATGGTATTATTAAGGTTCTATATAAGTTTAACATAACTTCCCTGCTTTTCAATTCTATCCCTCTTGAAATGAACCTTGGTTTGAGTTTTTTATGACATTAACCTACGTCGCTACTTTTAGTGATTTGTGTGTCTGTATCCTTAGACCCCTTTCTATAATGGGGACATTTATTATCCAAGCAGTCTGTGGCCTTCTTATTTTACCTACTAAAATACATCACCTCACACACATCTATATTGAAATTCATTTTGCCAATTAAATGCCCATTCTGCAAGTTTATTAATGTCTTCTTGTATTTTGTATAATTTTTCTTTGTACCCCTCCCCCATTTGCAGTTGTTTGCAGATTTAGAAATGTTACTTCCGATTCCCGAGTCCAAATCATTAATGTAAATTGTGAACAACAGTAATCCTAGCACCGATCGCTGTGGAACACCGCTTCCCAGTCTGAGTAGCTAACCTTAACCCCACTCTCTGTTTTCTGTTTTGTAGCCAGCTGGCTATCCATTCTGCTACCTGTCCCTTGACTCCGCATGCTCTGATATTAATCATGTCAGGATATTTAGATATTTAGTGTATGTATATATACACTAGGTTAGGTTACGTGAGTGGGCAAATGCATGGCAGATGCAGTATTATGTGGATAAATGTGAAGTTATCCACTTTGGTGGCAAAAACATGAAGGCAGAATATTATCTGAATGGCAGCAGATTAGGAAAAGGGGAGGTGCAACGAGACCTGTGTGTCATGGTACATCAGTCATTGAAGGTTGGCATGCAGGTGCAGCAGGCAGTGAAGAAGGCAAATGGGATGTTGGCCTTCATAGCTAGGGGATTTGAGTATAGGAGCAGGGAGGACTTACTGCAGTTGTGCAGGGCCTTGGTGAGACCTCACCTGGAATATTGTGTTCAGTTTTGGTCTCCTAATCTGAGGAAGGACGTTCTTGCTTTTGATGGAGTGCAGCGAAGGTTCACCAGACTGATTCCCGGGATGGCAGGATTGACATATGAGAAGAAACTGGATTGACTGGGCCTGTATTCAAAGGAGTTTAGATGAATGAGCGGGGATCTCATAGAAACATATAAAATTCTGACGGGACTGGATAGGTTAGATGCAGGAAGAATATTCCCAATGTTGGGGAAGTCCAGAACCAGGGTCACCGTTTAAGGATCAGGGGTAAGCCATTTAGGACCGAGATGAGGAGAAACTTCTTCACTCAGAGAGTTGTTAACCTGTGGAATTCGCTACCGCACAGAGTTGTTGATGCCAGTTTGTTAGATATATTCAACAGGGAGTTGGATATGGCCCTTGCGGCTAAAGGGATCAAGGGGTATGGAGAGAAAGCAGGAAAGGGGTACTGAGGTGAATGATCAGCCATGATCTTATTGAATGGTGGTGCAGGCTCGAAGGGCCTACTCCTGTACCTATTTTCTATGTTTCTGTGTATATATATAAATATTTGTATTGTTTCTGCTATCCTATTACTCACCTGCCTTTACTACATATTGGTATTATATTTCTACGTATCTCCTTTCCCAATTTATGTTCCACTTATTAATCATAACACATTGTTGAAGTAACCTTTCGAATAGTCTAATAAAAGTCTGTTGAAACTGCTCCATGATGTCACCTTATCACTATGATGCCATTCCTGGTTATGTTCGCATGGTTACTACAGAGCAATGGAAGACGAGATTTTTCAGTAGCATTTTTCCACCACTCAACAATACAAAACAGTGCATACCATGGACACAGGCGCTTGGTTACTGCAGCACGGCGGCCCTGAGCTGCGAGAGATCATCAGCGGCAGGTCGGGCCATAAAAGGAGTGGCGAGCGGTGGACAGGGGCAGCGTGGTGGTGTAGCACTGTAGGATACAGCGCGAGCTGGTGTAGGAGAGCGACGGCAGCAGAGAGGGACGTCATCAAGGTTCAGGTCGGTGATTGGAGCGTGGGCAGATACAGCAGGAGTGGCGGGAGCTTGTAGCGGGACGTAATCGGGGCCCAGGAGAGGCATAAGTTCGGGCCCAGAAGAGGCGAGGGCCCAGGGGCAGCACGGGTCAGTCCACACTGCGGTATGTGTGCGCGCACTAGGTCCGAGCAGCAGAGCAGGTCTCCAGTTGTCTTGATTAACCCTTGCCACTGGACCACTCTGTCAAGCCCGTGTGGTGGCTGGTGTGCAACGGTCACCTCACGTTAAAAAAATCCATGCACAGGCAGCTTCCACCCTTCAGGATGTAGTTCAGGACCTAAACTATTAGTTCCTTCATTGAAACACCTGTGAACTCATCCTTTTTTGGCGTGGAAGCAAGTCATCCTCGTTTCGAGGGGCTGCCTATGATGATGACGACCAGCGAAAATAAGGTCATGACTAAACAAACAGAAACCCTACCTTGGGGCATGAACTGCCTTTACCATTAATGGTCCAGAGCCCTATCGCTTACCCACTTAACAATCAGGCCACTTACATGCTTAGTTAGCTATTGAGACTGTCGGAAAGCAACAGAAACAGAATAAACACATGATCACTATTGGTCAATGAGATTACTTAAAAGTGACACTAATATGTGAAAAATCAAGCGATCACTATTGTGCAATGGGATTCCTAAAAAATCGTGCCCAGAACTGTAAAAGTCACATTAGCATTGACCAATGAGATTGCTGAAAAAGCATACAGAATATTTTTTAAATTATCTTCTATGTAATCTTGCTCCCCTTTAGTCTCATGTAGCCAATAATTGACTATTCCACAGCTTTATGTTGATCCAGCTCAGAAGAGTTAAGAAAGAAGTCTGTTGCATTTATATAATGCCTGTCATGACCTTTTATGAGCAAAGTGCGTCACAGACAATGAAGTATATTTTTTTTAAAGAGTAGTTACTGTTGTAACATAAGCAAATATAGCAGTCAATTTGTGCAAAGCTAGGTCCTACAAACAGCAATGAAATAAATGACTAGAATTTGTTTGTTTTTCAGTAATGTTGGTTGAGGGATAAATATTGGCCAGGACACTGGGAGAACTCCCCTGCTCTTCTTCAAATAGTGCCATGGGATCATTTACATCCACTGGAGAGGGCAGACAGAGTCTTAAATTAACATCTCATCTGAAAGACAGCAGCCCTCAGTGCTGCACTGAAGTGTCAGCCTACGTTCCACGCCCAATTGTCTGGAGTAGAGTTTGAAGCTACGATTTTCTGACTTCGAAGTCAAAAGTGACATACATAAATTGGAGAGGGTGGAGAGAAGAGCAACAAAAATTATTCCAAGTGTTTAGAGGATCAGCTTGGAGGAAAAGATTAGACAAGCTTAACCTCTACTTCTCTAGAGAGAGAGAGAGAGAGTTAAGCAAGGACCTTATCAATATGTCAGTATTAAACAGTATAGTTGAGATGTACCCTGAAAATTACTTCAAGATATGTCAAGCTAGCAGCATCAGGAGATGTAAATTTAAATTGGTGAAAACAAATTTAAATCAGATATAGTGCAAAAAAAACTTTGAAATAGTTCACCAGGTTGGGTAGTAAAGAGATTAAGGGCATTCAAAATGCAGTTGCCTCAACACTTGCATCATCATCATCATCATCATAGGCAGTCCCTCGAAATCGAGGAAGACTTGCTTCCACTCTAAAAGTGAGTTTTCAGGTGACTGTACAGTCCAATACGGGAATTACAGTCTCTGTCACAGGTGGGACAGTCATTGAAGGAAAGGGTGGGTGGGGAGCCTGGTTTGTTGTACATTCTTTCCGTTGTCTGTGCTTGGTTTCTGCATGCTCTCGGCGATGAGACTCGAGGTGCTCAGTGCCCTCCCGGATGCTCTTCCTCCACTTCAGGTGATCTTGGGCCAGGGACTCCCAGGTGTCGGTGGGGATGTTGCACTTAATCAAGGAGGCTTTGTGGGTGCCCTTGAAACGTTTCCTCTGCCCACCTGGAGCTCGCTTGCCGTGTAGAAGTTCTGAGTAGAGTGCTTGCTTTGTGAGTCTCATGCCGGGCTTGCGAACAATGTGGCCTGTCCAGTGGAGCTGGTCATATGTGGTCAGTGGTTTGAGGCTGGGGATGTTGGCCTGATCAAAAACACTGACGTTGGTGCGTCTATCCTCCCAGTGGATTTGCAGAATCTTGCGGAGGCAGTGCTGGTGGTATTTTTCCTGTGCTTTGAGGTGTCATATGGTCCACGTCTCTGAGCCATATAGGAGGGTGGGTATCACTACTACCTTATAGACCATAAGCTTAGTGCCAGATTTGAATTCCTGGTCTTCAAACACTCTTCCTCAAGTGATTGAAGGCTGCACTGGCACACTGGAGGCAGTGTTGGACATCGTCATCGATGTCTGCCCTTGCTGATAGTAGGCTCCCGATGTATGGAAAATGGTCCACGTTGTCCAAGGCCGCGCCATGGATTTTAATCACTGGGGGACTGTGCTGTGTGGTGGAGTCAGGTTGGTGAGGACTTTTGTCTTATGCGTGTTTAGTGTAAGGCCCATCCTTTTGTACGCCTCGATGAAGATGGTGACAATAGCTTGGAGTTTAACCGCTGAATGTGCGCAGACGCAAGCATCTTGCATTCTCCCAGCAGCCCCGGGACCACATTCCCCACAACATTCAATCATCTCTGTAATTATCCTTATAGCCCAACCTCTCATAACCAGATATTGATCGAGCTCTTTTTAGAGTGTTAATCACGAAGTATTACATGCATCCACTAGACTGTTGTAGAAAACCTGTTTCCGTGAGCTGGCTTTCTGAATGAAGTTGATATCAGGAAATTTCAGATGCACCCCACAATTTTGCATCCATTAATTTTAATTGCAAGTCTTGCTTGATGTTTGTTAAGTTTGCACTGATATCCTTTAATTCTAAGCTCATTTATCCAAATTAAATAACGTGCTTGCATCTACATACCTGAGGATTAAACTTGTAAAACAGAAGCACCCAGTCTCGGTCTTACTTACACAGACAGCTGTTAGAGAATGGAGCACATTGCCACAGGGAGTTGTGAAGACAGAAGCCATTGTATCTTTTAAGAGACAAGTGGATAAACATTC
Organism: Pristiophorus japonicus; assembly: GCF_044704955.1. Lineage (NCBI taxonomy): Eukaryota > Metazoa > Chordata > Chondrichthyes > Pristiophoridae > Pristiophorus > Pristiophorus japonicus. Next base: position 20,087,655 of record NC_091997.1, read on the forward strand.
GAAACAGAAGAAAATACCAGGCTATGGGGAGAGAGCAGAGAATGGGATTAGTTTTGGATTGCTCTGGCACCAAAATGATGCAAGATGGAGGAAGCAAAAGACAGCTCTATGGCTTTTTTAATGTATTCATTCTGCGGATGTAGGCGCTGCTGGCAAGGACAGCATTTATTGCCCATCCCTAATTGCCCTTGAGAAGGTGGTGGTGAGCCGCCTTTTTGAACCGCTGCAGTCCGTGTGGTGAAGGTGCTCCCACAGTGCTGTTAAGGAGGGGGTTCCACGATTTTGACCCAGCGACGATGAAGGAACGGCGATATATTTCCAAGTCAAGCTGGTATGCGACTTGAAAGAGAACTTGGAGGTGGTGGTGCTCCCACGCACCTGCTACCTTTGTCCTTCTAGGCGGTAGAGGTCGCGGGTTTCTGAGGTGCTGTCGAAGAAGCCTTGACGAATTGCTGCTGTGCATCTTGTAGATGGTACACATTGCAGCCTTGTTGCGCCAATGGTGGAGGGAGTGAATGTTTACGTTGGTGGATGGAGTGCCGATCAAGCTGGCTGCTTTGTCCTGGATGGTGTCGAGCTTCTTCAGATGATGAAGCTGCACTCATCCAGGCAAGTGGAGAGTATTCCATCACACTCCTTACTTGTGCCTTGTAGATGGTGGAAGACCTTTGGGGAGTCAGGAGGTGAGACATTCTCCGCAGAATACCCAGCCTCTGACCTACTCTTGTAGCCATGGTATTTATGTAGCTGGTCCAGTTAAGTTTCTGGTCAATGGTGATCCTCAGGATGTTGATGCTGGTGAGTTCGACAATGGTAATGCCACTGAATGTCAAGGGGAGGTGGCTAGATTCTCTCTTGTTAGAGATGGTCATTGCCTGGCATGTGTGTGGCACAAATATTACTTGCCACTGATCAGCCCAAGCCTGCATGCTGTCCAGGTCTTTCTGCATGTGGGCATGGACTGCTTCATTATCTGAAGAATTGTGAATGGGACTGAACACTGTGCAATCATCAGCGAACATCCCCATTTCTGACCTGATGATGAAAGGAAGGTCATTGATGAACCAGCTTAAAATGGTTGGATCTGGGACAATGCCCTATGAATACCTTGGGGCTGAGATGATTGGCCTCCAACAATCACAACCATTCATTTGTGCTAGGTATGACTCCAGCCAGTGGAAAGTTTTCCCCCTGATTCCCACTGACTTCAATTTTACTAGAGCTCCTTGATGCCTCACTCGGTCATGTCAAGAGCTGTCACTCTCACCTTACCTCTAGAATTCAGCTCTTTTGTCCATGTTTGGACCAAGGCTGTAACAATGTCTGGAGCTGAGTATTCCTGGCGGAACCCAAACTGAGCAATTTTTCACTTTGTCGGGTAGATTTCAGTGTTCTAGCTGTACCGGAACAGCTTGGCTAGATATGCGGCTCGTTCTGGAGCACAAGTCTTCAGCACTACAGCCGGGATGTTGTTGAGGCCCATTGCCTTTGCTGTATCCAATGCACTCAGCCATTTCTTGATATCATGTGGAGTGAATTGAATTGGCCGAAGGCTGGCATCCGTGATGATGGGGGCCTCAGGAGGAGGCTGAGATGGATCATCCACTTGGCACATCTGACTGAAGATGGTTGTGAAAGCTCATACTTCCACTCACGTGCTGGACTCTGACATCTCTGAGGATGAGAATGTTTATGGAGCCCCCTCCCGTTAGTTGTTTAATTGTCTACCGTCATTCACGACTGGATGTGGCAGGACTGCGGTGCTTTGATGTGATCCGTTGGTTGTAGGATCGCACAGCTCTGCCTATAGCATGTTGCTTCCACTGTATTTCTCAGTAAATGGGAAAAAAAACAAGGCAAACAGACCTGGGCCTGGGACTGCTCCAAGTGAAGCAAGTTGGGGGGAATTCATGCTTGAGAGACACTTACTTCTCAACCATCTGGGCGAGTGAGTCACTCCGCTGTGAAGCATTTTATTAAAAATAAAAACCTAATTTGTATAAAAGGTGCATTTTGTTATAAGGCATCACAGCCAAAATGTTAAAAGAGAATGTGATTAGCGAAATAGTCCAACAAAATTAACAGATTTAATGGGATTTACATTTTTTCATGCATCAAAGAAGCTTTATTGAATATTCCATTGTAAAAGTGGAGATGTCCCTGAGCAAAATGACAAGAAATTAAGCTTCTATTTATCTGGTTTAAGCTACCTACTCGTATTGCAGGGATGTATATGTATTATCTTTCCACATAGATTGAATGTTAAATTGGCTAAAGTCAGCGTTCTAGCAGAGTTGTTTGAGACTTTGAATAAGGATCCAAGCACACTTGGCGCAGACGTCGTACAGATGTGCTGTTAGCCCTCAGTAATCGCAAAGATTACAGAGTGTGGTATTAAAATCTCATCGTTCCTTTAAGCAGAACATTGCCATATGCACATCCAACAACTGAATGCCCAGAATGCTATTACACTGCAATTACTTCATCCGGATTACCAATTACAAGATGTGTTGAGCCTCACATTTCCTCTCTTATGACAATTCTCCAACTTATCTCATGCATTATAAATCTGACTCCAACCTTGAATGATGCCTATAGCCACACTTCACTTTTTAAAATTTCATGCATAATGAATTGTTCTGACCTTGCAATACATGCAATGCAAAGTAACCCCCGTGCTGCAGAATCTGACAGTTATTGCATGTGTAGGGAGGAAGAAAAATAATTTGTTTTATAGTCTCAATGACAACATTCGTTTCATTAACTGCCAGAAATCTTGTCTACTTAATGGGCTTCTGTGCGTGTTTTAATCAAAGGGCACCAAGTAAGATCAAGCCTGCTCTTTTAGTCACCTAGATACATCTTCCTATTGCAACTCACCTTGTCTGGCACCTCCATTCCCAACTGAGTGGCATAAACCCTACTGCAAAACAGAATTGTGGTTGCTGGTGTTGTTCGAGAAAGGTGCAGAGAGAAGAATGGCAGAAATAGAGTGCTTGCTTAGAGTGCCAACATCAAAATTATCCTGACCCTCATCCATACTTCTCATCACTGACAAACTGCAATAAGAGAGCAGATATGGGGATCAGACTGGAAAGTGGGAGTTGAAGTCGATGATCAGCCATGATCTTATTGAATGGCGGAACAGGCTCGAGGGACCGTATGGCCGACTCCTGCTCCTATTTCTTATGTTCTTATGCAGAGGGCTGGTTGATTTTCTGAGATCTGTTTTTCCTTTATCCTGCCATTGAGGTTACTGCTGGGAGGGATTGAGGCCTGTCCCAAACATGGCAGATCTCCTGGTCATAACCTCTTTGATAATCAGGCACCATTAGACTGGCATTCTTTTTCCTGGTGTTGTGGTTGACATTTTCTGATCAGCTCTGCTGCTTAAGCCCCACACAGTGACCTAGGAAGTACATGCTCAATTTCCTGCTTGCTTAGCTTCTAAACGGTTATCAGTGGATGAATGTGTGCCTTAGCGTACTGTGTCTCAGAATATTCCTAATTGGGTTTAAGCCAACTATGATTCTGTAACATGCCACTGCAAAACTGTCCAAAGTGCCATTATACCCAACATAGCTGGGGTGAAACTGGGCAGCGTACCCATTTTTTGGTCAGAAATACGTGTTGTGTAGTCAAATTTTGGGTGGCGACATCTTGTGCCTAATCTCCTCCCAAAGAGTGCTGGCTGCTAAATTGGAAATGGGTGATTTCCTAGTTTGCAGACACCCACCTGAAACAGGCTGTAGGGCCTTTGGAAATGCAAATCGGAGTACAAATAACAGCAGTGTTACATGGTTAATTGCCCCACATGGATGATGTGGTTTTCTTTTTGTTGGATACACCCTCATTGTGATATGAGCTACAACTTGCTTAAAAATCACATGGCTCCAGTTGGGGTGGAGTGTAGAATGTTGTAGTGCATGGGGTGTCGCAGTTGTGTGGGGCGGACTAGTTGGGCCGGATGCTCTTTACCTTTCCGCCATTGCTCAATGTTCATAGGTTTATATGTAACCTTCAGGGCTGCTGACCGAGGGCCGTGTGGTTCTTTGTCGGCCGGCATGGACACAATGGGCCAAAATGGCCTCCTTCTGCGCTGTAGATTTCTATGTTTCTAATTAATTTCTTGACAGTGACCTTTGGCTCATTTACCACACCTTCTGCTTTGCTTACTGATAACTCAATTGACCACTTAATTCAGATCATGTTGTTTCTCTAAAGTGCCAGCCGTGGCTCTGTGGGTAGCACCCTCGCCTCTGAGTCAGAAAGTTGTGTGCTCAAGACCCACTCCATGAGACTTGAGCACACAAATCTAGACTGACACTCCAGTGTAGTGCTGACAAGGTGCCGCACTGTCGGAGGTGCCGTCTTTCGGATGAGACATTAAACCGAGGCCCCTTCCTGCTCTCTCAGGTGGATCTAAACGAGCCCATGGCATTAATTCAAAGAAGAGCAGAGGCGTTATCTCTGGTATCCTGGCCAATATTTATCCCTCAATCAACATAACAAAAAAATACAGATTATCTGGTCATTCACATTGCTATTTGTGGGAGCTTGCTGTGTGTAAATTGGCTGCAGCCCTTCCTACATTGCAACAATGACTACACTTCAAACAGTACTTCATTGGCTGTAAAGTGCCAATGAGAGCGTCTGGTGGTCATGAAAGGCACTATATGAATGCAAGTCTTTCTTTTTGATGCCAATCGACAGAACTGCTTTGCAGTGCAACATTTGACATTATGGTTGGTGTTTAATTTATGTTCTGGAATACACACTTCACTGCTAAGTGTGATAGTCATATATAAAGCAGATCCTCCTCCTCTATTTTTAATTGAGCCAATATAGGAGATTATTTTGTAGCTTGTTTTCTTGTGTGTAAAATGATTAATTAATGCCATTCTTACACTGTTGAATTCATCACTTTTCTTGGTATTAATCACACGATTAAAAATGCATTGAAACACCTCCTCATTGTAAGGACCTTTGCACTCAGATTCAATAACATTATATTCAATCATTGCCATTTCGGATTTCATTCAGTCAATCATAACTGAGGACGTTTCCAAATATGTGTCTAGTACAGACAGGATAGACATTGTTGAGGTCATATACTTGTCAGCAGATTCACAGACTATTCAAGCTAAATCTATTTTCTTCCAACATTTTTTTCCTTCCAAGCAATTTTTTACCGATCGTGGCTTTGTTTTACCAACACCAGCATTTATTGCCCATCCCTACTTGCCCTTGAGAAAGTGGTGGTGAGCCATCTTCTTGAACCGCTGCAGTCCTTGTGGTGAAAAAACTCCCACAGTGCTGTTAGGCAGGGAGTTTCAGGATTTTGACGATGAAGGAACGGTGATATATTTTCCAAGTTAGGATGATGCGTAACTTGGAGGGAAACATGCAGGTGATGGTGTTCCCATGCGCTGCTGCCCTTGTCCTCCCAGGTGGTAGAGGTCGCAGGTTTGGGAGGTGCTGCCGAAGAAACCTTGGCGAGTTGCTGCAGTGCATCTTGTAGATGGTACACACTGCAGCCACGGTGCACCGGAGGGAGTGAATGTTGAAGGTGGTGGATGGCGTGCCAATCAAACGGGCTGCTTTGTCCTGGATGGTAATGAACTTTTTGAGTGTTGTTGGAGCTACACTCATCCAGACAAGTGTATAATATTGAAGATTAATGTATTTTTACTCAAAAGCAAGTTTTAATGTGTTGATCCTCCAACCACCAAAAGAAGAACATTATCTCCAGTGCAAGGTTCCCTCTTCTGGATACATTTAAAAGTAATTACATAATGGCTTTTTAAAATTAGAGAGATCTTCGATTGTAACATTGATGGTAAATCATTAATTTTAAAAGAGCACCTTTGACATTACGGTTGGAAAATCTTCAGCCTACAGTGGCATCCAGCTATAAAGAACACTTATCTAAACTACTAACCTATGTAGAGCCAATCAAGCTATTCAGACCCTCCCCTCTGTTGTCAATGTGAGATTCAAATGTACTTATAGTAGAAACGTACAATAGCACAGGTTGGTTCCTGGCCAATTATTCCGTCATGACTAAACTTCCTTGTAACTTTCAGCTTCAGTCTAGGCTTTTCAGTTGAACTTGACCATTAAGTAAAGCACACACTGGGAAAGGCACTGTGATTACACTGTAATTTGTTGAAGTTAGACAGAATAATAATCCTGTAAATCACCTCAGTGTATTTGGCGAATCCATCAGTGTCCATGGTTACAGTATCAACTCTCCAGTGGCATCTTTTTTTAATGAGATACTTTCAGTCCATTGCTAAGATGGAAACAAAATTATATTTTATGTTTGCATTACTACTTTTGACTGCTTTATTGTAACAAGTCTGTCAAAGCCTTGCAGTAGCAGATAAGAAATACAATGCTCCAGTTTTATAATCCCTCTGCAGCTTGAATAAAAAAAGTGGTTTGCTTACAATAACGAAAGGTTCTTCTCAGGACTTGGCTGTCTCATGACCCAATAGGTGCTTGAAGGACTTCCGCCTCATGAGTTTGCCTCAGTTGGTCATACATACTCTCACCTAATTCACAGGTTGTGGATTGACACCCCACTTTAAGGCTTGTGTTTAAAATCCCTACCGATAATTGTGTGCAGTACTGAAGGAATGTTGCTGTATTGCCAGAGGTGTTGTCCTATGGATGAGATGTCTCTCTCGCTCTCTCTCAGGCAGTCCCTCGGAGTCGAGGGTGACTTGCTTCCAAACTAATGAGTTCTCAGGTGACTGATGAGTCCAATGCGGGACCAGCAGATTCTGTCACAGGTGGGGCAGACGGGGTGGTTGAAGGAACGGGTGGGTGGGTGGGGTGCTTGGGTTGTCGTGCGCTCCTTCCGCTGTTTGCGCTTGGCTTCTGTCTCCTCTCGGCAAAGAGACTCAAGGTATTCGCCAGGTGTCGGTGGGGATGTTGCACTTTTTCAAAGAGGCTTTGAGTGTGTCCTTGAAGTGTTTCCTCTGCCCAGCTGGGACTCACTTGCCATGACGGAGCTCTGAGTAGAGCGATTGTTTTGGGAGTCTCGTATTGGGCATGCGGACGATGTGGCCCGTACATCGAAGTTGATCGAGCGCGGTCAGTGCTTCAATGCTGGGGATGTTGGCATGAGCGAGAACATTGACATTGGGGCACCTATCCTGCCAATGGATTTGCAGGATCTTGCAGAGGCAGCGTTGGTGGTACTTCTCCAGTGCTTTGAGCAGCCTGCTTTACATAGTCCATGTCTCTGAAGCATATAGGAGGGTGGGTATCACTACTGCTCTGTAGACCATGAGCTTGGTGCCGGGTTTGAGATCCTGGTCTTCAAACACTCTCTTCCTCAGGCAACCGAAGACTGCATTGGCACACTGAAGGCAGCGTTGGACGTCATCACAGACGTCTGCCCTTGTTGACAGTAGGCTCCCGAGGTATGGAAAATGGTCCACATAGCCCAAGGCCTCGTTGTGGATTTTGATAATTGACAGACAGTATTGTGTGGCAGAGGCAGGTTAGAGGACCTTTGTTTTCTGGATGTTTCGTCTAGTACGCTTCCGTGAAGGTGTTGACGATGAGATGTACTTGTCTGGTGATTTGAGTGTATATTTCGATTCCATTCCAATATCCTTAGTAGAACTGAAAATTCTCTGGATGTCCTGGCTAACATTGCTCCTTCATCCGATAGCACTAAAAATAGATGAACTAGTCAATCATTTCACTGCAATCTGTGTAACTTTTCTATGTTCAAAATGGCTGCTATGTTTACCTACACAATAACAATGACCACACTTCAAAGCAATGCATGTGAAGCATTTTGGGATGTTTTTTGAGAGATGTGATAATGTTTTTGTGTAAATGATTATTCTTTTTTTCTTTCAAGGTTGCATTCAGTTAAATGTGACAGTGAACATTCCAATGACTTGTAACTATAAGGAGATTCTACTTATTCTGTAGAGTAACGGTCATTTATTGTGTAACTCTAATGTGTTTTGTATATTCAGCATAGTCACTGTTACTCATTGGACAGAGTTGCTGTTTATTCAGCACAGTTTTCTTATTCGTTCCTGGGATGTAGGCATCGCTGGCAAGGCCAGGATTCATTGGCCATCCCTAGTTGCGCTTGGGAAGGTGGTAGTGAGCTGCTTTCTTGAACCGTGAAGGTGCTCCCACAGTGCTGTTAAGGAGGAGTTCCAGGATTTTTAATCAGCGACAGTGAAGGAAAGGCGATATATTTCTAGGTCAGGATCGTGTGTAACTTGGAGGGGAAATTGAGGGTAATGGTGTTCCCATGCGCCTGCTGCCCTTGTCCTTCTCAGTAGTAGTGATCGCAGGTTTGGGAGGTGCTCCGAAGATGCCTTGGAGAGTTGCTGCAGTGCATCTTGGAGATGATACAACCTGCAGCCATGGTGCAGCGGTGATGCAGGGAGTGAATGTTGAAGGTGGTGGATGGGGCGCCAATCAAGCGGGCTGCTTTGGTCCTGGATGGTATCAAACTTCGAGTGTTGTTGGAGCTGAACTTAACCAGGCAAGTGAAGAGTATTCCATCACACCCCTGACTTGTGCCTTGTAGATGGTGGAAAGGCTTTAGGAAGTCAGGAGGTGAGACACTCGCTGCAGAATAGCAGCCCCTGATCCTCTCTTGTTGCCACAGTATTTATGTGGCTGGTCCAGTTAAGTTTCTGGTCAATGGTGACCTCCAGGATGTTGATGGTGGGGGATTCAGTGATGGTAATGCCATTAAATGTCAAGGGGTGGTGATGAGACTCTTGCTCAATAGTCAATAGTAATTGCCTGGCACTTGTGTGGCGCGAGTGTTACTTGCCACTTATCGTCGTGAATGCCATCCAGGTCTTGCTGCATGCGGGCGTGGACTGCATCATTATCTGAGGATTTGTGAATGGAACTGAATACTGTGCAATCATCAGCGAACATCCCCACTTCTGACCTTATGATGGAGGGACAGTCATTGATGAAGCAGTTGAAGATGATTGAGCCTAGGACACTATCCTGAGGAACTCCTGCAGAAATATCTTGGGGCTGTGATGATTGACCAGTAAAGGTTACTATCTGTATGGAAAACTTCCTGTGTTTGATGTGGACCAAAATAGTAAAGATATATTTTACAAATTGGTTAATGATTTTAGTACGCATAACACAGAGGAAAATTTTCCCTTTTGTAACTGTATGGAGGTCCTGTTTATTCGGCAGAGTTATGGTCATTAACGATATAACTACAGAGTTCCTCTTTATTCCACAAGTTAAGGATTAACCACTGTGCAATTTTGAAACTTTCCTGTTACACACCATTATGAGATTTATTTTATATGATTTCTTTTACAAGCAATAGCACATGCATCATAAGTCTCACTGCTCGCAAATAGTCCTTTCACTTCTGTTAGCATTCCAAATCCGATATTAATATATATTCTTCGCTGGAGAATGGATTAAGACACTTATTTTATCTATATTGCAAAACTACGGCCCAGAAATTCGACTTGGACAGTGGCGTAAAACGGGCGGTATTGGAGAGGCTGCTCATTATACGCAGCGCCTGGTATTCTGTTCCACTGCAGTCATAAATGGAAAGTACTTAAAAACTAAAATAGAAAGCACTGATAATGTAAGGCACTATAGGCAAAAATGAAGTTATCAAACCATTGTGTATATAAAGAATTTCACAAGTCCTAGTGTGATTCCATATTTACAGCACTAATGTTATATTATCACTTCCGTGGATAAATTGCCAGATTCACTTGGGTGAATGTGGTTTCATGCTGAGTCTTGTGTAGTACCTACTATATACCAGATGGGGCACCTCTGTCACCAGAGTGGGCGTGAGACGGAGAATTAAAATGACAGGTGGTTATAATTCTCCGCTCCACTCCCACTGACCTCGGCATTCTACACTGTTCCAATGAAGCTCGAGGAACAGCACCTCATCTTTCTATTAGGCACTTTACAGCCTTCCAGACTCAACATGGAGTTCAAGAATTTCAGATCATAACTTCTGCCCCTATTTTTTCAGACGGCAGTTGTCGCTGATGCTATTCCCATTTACACCTCCTCCAGCCCCATCTTTTGTTTCTTTATTTGTCCCATTATCATCTCCTTTCATCTTGCACCATCATCCCATTTGTCCTTAAATCTCTCCTGCCTTCCACCCTGTCACAGACCTTCCATTTTGTTCTTTTCTCCCCTCCCCTCCCACCCTTTCCCTGCCTCGTTACTTGTTAAAAACCTGTTACGTCTCTAACTTTGTCCAGTTCTGACAAAAGATCTGAAATGTTAAGTCTGTGCTTCTCTCTCTACAGATGCTGCCTGGCCTGCTGAGTATTTCCAGCATTTTCTGTTTCTGTTATTGCTGTGCTTCCCCAATGCTCAACAGGTCAGTCAGCATCGATGGACAGAACAGATAAATTAACGGAGTGACAATTTGTCCTAACTCGCTTCTGTGCATGTGTCTCCCGACTCCGCCCCCACCGTGTGCAATTTCCATGAACCATTTTCTGTGCATGTGCCCTTTCCCCCGCCTCCCCCGATCCGGAACTGGAACCGACCCTGAACACCATGTTGCCTCCACTGTGTCGACTGAGACTTCGATCATCCGCAGCGCAGATCCGCCAAGCCTCCGATCCCTCAGGCCCCGAGCGCCGAGCAGCAGCGGGGAGAGAGAGTGAGGCAGGGTGGTGGGGAGAGAGAGAGAGAGAGAGAAGCGGGGTGGCAGGGAGAGAGAGGAGCAGGGTGGCAGGGAGAGAGAGGAGCAGGGTGGAGGGGAGAGAGAGAAGCGAGGTGGCGGGGGGAGAGAGAAGCGAGGTGGCGGGGGGAGAGAGAGAGAAGTGGGGCGACGGGGAGCAGTTCGTTTCTCAGTTTCAGTGAAGAGTCAAGCGGCGCTGTAAAGTGCTCCGTGATGAGTGAGATGGGTGGGGAGGAGAGAGTTTGTAGGGAGAGAGAGTGAGAGCCTGGGGTGGGGGGGAAGAGAGCCTTGGAGGGTGGAGAGAGAGAGCTTGGGGAGAGGCGCAGGGGGTTGAGAGAGAGCCTAAGGGGGGTGGGGGGGTAGGGGGGTGGTAGAGAGAGAGATCCTGAGGGTGGGGTGATATAGAGCCTGGAGGGGTAGGGGGTGGAGAGAGAGAGCTTGGGGGGGGGGGGCGGTGATGAGAGAGAGCCTGGGGGGGGGGGGGGGATCGGAGGGGAGAGAGGGAACTCAGGGAAGACAGATCACATTCTTCCAACCCCCGAGAGCGTGCAAGCTCGGTGCGTGCGTTACAAGGGGCATCGTTGGGTGGATGAAATCCAGAAGTCACAATACTATCACTATTCACATCATACCCAATAAACCTGTTAATAATCCACACACAATGCCCCATCTATGGTGGGGGGGGGGGGGGGGGTAGGTGAGGTCATGCACTTGCGTTGGGGTAATGGACTTTGGCTGGGGGAGGCAGTACTTGGTGGTATGGAACTTGGTGGCTTTTGAGGAGATCTATCCTGCGTTCTTTCTAAAGTCAAAATGGATTGAATTACAAATTGGAAAGTTAGTCAGCACTTGGGCTGAGCAGTTCCAGTTACACATTCCAGAGGCACTTCAGGGAGTGGCTTATCCTCCAAGGGAACCAATTAGCAATAGGTCAATGTGATAATAGAGAACCAATCAGAGAAATGGCTGCAATTCAATTAGTACAAATAAATGCATCCATAAATTAATTGGACGTGACTGTTGCCAATGAACCAAAAGTAGTTGCGCGTGTGCAATTCCAGTGTTCTTTATTCTCACTGGACTTCCCACAGGTTGGTGAGAGAGAAAGATGAGGGTGAAAATTTCAGGTATTGTGAGGTCTGTAATGTGACTTGAAGATGATATTAGGATGTTGTCAGCTTATGAGAATTTTATTGTACTCTCGCAGAGTGTGTTTATCCTTATCAGGTGTAAGGGTTACACATTTCATGATCAAGGCACCGCAAGAGGCCACGGAATAAAATGGTTCAAATAAAGCCTGTGGGATTGTTGAGATGGAGAAAGAGTGGCAGCCTGGGGCAGGTGGTGACTCATAACTTAAGAATGCAATTTCTGTGGTCAGAAGCGAGACCCGATTAACATCGAGATAAAAGGTTTTGGTACAATCAAGCAGAGGAGCCATGGATTAATTGGCTGGAGGGGAAAACCAGTTCCCTATGAAGACTACAAGTCTGCGAAAACCCAGAACAACAAAGCATCCCACAAGGCGGCATTTTTGGATAACGGGGCACAAAAGATAAGGAGTTATTTTTTGCCCTGCCAATTCCATGCACCGAAGAAGGTGTGAATTGTGGCCATCCAAACAGATCCAGATCCATCATCACAGCCATCGAGACTCATCCAGACGCAGTAAATGAAAGCAGCCCAGTAGGAGATGTGTATAATCAAATGGATATATATGTAAGAGCTGAGAACAAGATCTCGGAACAACAGGAAGGGCTCAGAGAAATAACAGCTCAGAGGAACAGGTCGAAGGAACAATGACCACGAAGGAAGCAGCGGGGACCCAACACCTCCCTAGCTCCACGGGTCTACAATCGACAACAGCAGCAACTGGCTGGATGGGTGATTGTATGTCTTCGATCAATCTCTAAGAAGTCTTGTTCTGTAATTTTTAGTTGTTTTTTGTGTAATTAACCAACAGTTGGGTTTAAGCCTAAACTTTGCGTTACGTGGAGTCCTTCCTGTAATTCCCGAGGTCTATGAATCAAAGTAGAAAAAGAACACCCTGCCCAGGTCCTCCGTCTGTTGTGGTTTGAACACGCGGCTGGAGAGCAGAATGCAGGTACAGGATGTTCCGATTTATTCGGCTGGGAAAAGGATCAGTGAGAAAGAGAGAGTAGAGCCATTGTGAAGAGATGGAGAGAGCAGCGCTAGGCAAAGAGACTGCGGAGGAAAACGAGAGGGAGGGCAGAGAAGGAATGCACGAAGAGAGTGGCAGCGATGTGATTCATTCATCAGAATGAACTGCTAAAACTTCCAGTATAATTTAAGGAGGATGTTGTCAGATTGAGGGAGTTTCATTGTACTCTCGCCGAGTGTGCTTATCGCTATCAGCTCCTTCGTCTGTTGTGGTGAAATTAATTTTTCAAGTTTGGGACCTGTCATTTATGTGCAGAATGCCTCTGCGTAGCTTTTGGTTCGTTAGCAGCTGTCACTCCAAAATTAATTTCAGACCGACGCTTCATTAGAACTACATCTCCACCTGAAGCGCCAACTTATCTGTTCTCTCCAAGGTGCTGATTGACCAGCTGGATATTTCCAGTATTTTCTGCTTTTTGATTCAGATTTTCAGTATCTGAAGTTTTTTGCTTTTTGTTAATGCTGTGTGCATCAGAGTCGGAGTCCGCTGTGATAATAGGTGGGTTCTATCTTTATTTCAAATGGTGTTTTAAAACTGCGAGATTTCAAATAGAAACTGCACTCTCCTCATCAACGTTGAAAATGGACAATGGGCTTCCTATGGGAACCAGTTCTGGCAATTAATCAGGATAGTTGGGCTTTTCTCCAGGAATTCAAATCTTGAGTTGTACATTTGCAAGACCTTAGAAGTAGTTGAGGCTCGAACACAGTGTGATATATTGCTCATTAAGAACAATCCTTATTCATTATGTCTTTGCTCATGAGTGACTGACAACAATGTTCTCGGATACTCTTTAAACTTTCTGAAAATTGTTATTCTCCTACAGATTTTAGTTTTAGAAAGTGCTCAGAACTGTGTGGATGAAATTTAATTCAAGCCAGCCACGTACAACATCACATCTGGGAGGTTGACTGAGACAAATCTGATTATTTCATCCAATGGTCCTGTTGCTTATAAGCTATGAAGTATGCTGTAAGAACAAGAGTAGGCCCCTTGAGTCATGGATTCATGAAAGGGAAATCATGTTTAACTAACTCACTGGAATTCTTTGAGGATATAACGAGCATGGTGGATAGAGGTGTACCGATGGATGTGGTGTATTTAGATTTCCAAAAGGCATTCGATAAGGTGCCACACAAAAGGTTACTGCAGAAGATAAAGGTACGCGGAGTCAGTGGAAATGTATTAGCATGGATAGAGAATTGGCTGGCGAACAGAAAGCAGAGAGTCGGGATAAATGGGTCCTTTTCCGGTTGGAAATCAGTGGTTAGTGGTGTGCCACAGGGATCAGTGCTGGGACCACAACTGTTTACAATATACATAGATGATCTAGAAGAGGGGACAGAATGTAGTGCAACAAAATTTGCTAAGATTAGTGGGAAAGGGGGTTGTGTAGAGGACTCAGAGAGGCTGCAAGGAGATTTGGATAGGTTAAGCGAATGGGCTAAGGTTTGGCAGATGGAATACAATGTCGGAAAGTGTGAGGTCATCCACCTTGGGGAAAAAAAACAGTAAAAGGGAATATTATTTGAATGGGGAGAAATTACAACATGCTGTGGTGCAGAGGGACCTGGGGGTCCTTGTGCATGAATCCCAAAAGGTTAGTTTGCAGGTGCAGTAGGTAATCAGGAAGGCGAGTGGAATATTGGCCTTCATTGTGAGAGGGATGGAGTACAAAAGCAGGGAGGTCTTGCTGCAACTGTATAAGGTATTGGTAAGGCCGCACCTGGAGTACTGCGTGCAGTTTTGGTCACCTTACTTAAGGAAGGATATACTAGCTTTGGAAGGGGTACAGAGACGATTCACTAGGCTGATTCCAGAAATGAGGGGGTTACCTTATGATGATAGATTGAGTAGACTGGGTCTTTACTCGTTGGAGTTCAGAAGGATGAGGGGTGATCTTATAGAAACATTTAAAATAATGAAAGGGATAGACAAGATAGAGGCAGAGAGGTTGTTTCCACTGGTCGGGGAGACTAGAACTAGGGGGCACAGCCTCAAAATACGGAGGAGCCAATTTAAAACCGAGTTGAGAAAGAATTTCTTCTCCCAGAGGGTTGTGAATCTGTGGAATTCTCTGCCCAAGGAAGCAGTTAAGGCTAGCTCATTGAATGTTTTCAAGTCAAAGATCGATAGATTTTTAACCAATAAGGGAATTAAGGGTTACGGGGAGAGGGTGGGTAAGTGGAGCTGAGTCCACGACCAGATCAGCCATGATCTTATTGAATGGCGGAGCAGGCTCGAGGGGCTAGATGGCCGACTCCTGTTCCTAATTCTTATGTTCTTATGTTCTTATGAGTCTATTCCATCATTCAATTAGATCATGACTGATCTGCACCACACTATCCCCACCAGAGGAAATAGTTTCTCTGTATCTACGCCATTGAAACCCGTTATCACTTTAAATGCGTAAATTCGATCCCTCAATCTCCTACACTCAAGGGAATCCAAACCAATGTCTGCAACCTGTCCTCATAAACCCTTTAAGCCCTGAAAGCAATCTGGTGAATCTGCACTGAACCCCCCCATGGTCAATATACCTTTCCTGAGGTTCGGTGCCCACATCTGAACACGGCATTGGGAGAGATGTATAAAGGGCAGCGGAATCAATAGCGTCCATTTTACACTATCACCCAAAGTCAAAATGACCCCCATTCTGTTTGTATTGCTTTTAAAGCCCCATTTTTAACCCGGGTTGGGAATCGTGTGGGGGAGCTGCGATGGGAGGCAAGCGGTCTTAACCTCGGCAGCAGGAGGACCGGGAGACTTTTTTGTGGGGGCCTGGAATATTAGAGAAATGTAAAAGTGCTTTCCTTGGTGGGGCTCCTCTGGCCCAGACTCCTCTAGGTTGGTCTGGCGGGAAGTGCACAATCATTTACATGCTCAGGCCCACAGTTAAACGAGGAGTCAGGCCCCGATGACGGAATCGAAACCCGATATGCACACTTCAAGAAGGACCCTGCCGGTTCTCAGCAGATGTCCCTGTCTCCTGCACAAAGGAACAGGTGAAAATCCTAGCCTGTGGGCTTGATGTTGGGACATTGGTGGCCAAGTCCCACAGGCAAATTTAACTGGTTACTGGTGAGCGGGCAGGGTTAAAATCACTCCTTAAGTATTGTGCTGCTTCAGTATCTTGCTGAGGCGTTCAATCTGATCACAAAACACCCGAGATCTCTGCGCTCCTCTAATTCTGCCCTCTTGAGCATCCCTGATTATAATCGCTCAACCATTGGTGGCCGTGCCTTCTGTTGCCTCGGCCACAAGCTCTGGAACTCCGTGCTTAAATCTCTCCAACGCTCTAACTCTCTCTTCTATTAAGATGCTCCTTAAAACCTACCGCTTTGACCAGGCTTTTGGTTACCCGCTCTAATTTCTCCATGTGTGGCTCGGTGTCAAATTTTTTGACTTATCGTACTCCTGCGAAGCATCTTGGGACATTTTACTACATTAAAGGCACTTCACAGGAGTATTATATGACAAAAGAATTGACACTGAGCCACATAAGGAGATATTAGGGCAGATGACCACAAGCTTGGTAAAAAAAGGTAGGTTTTAAGGAGCGTCTTAAAGGAGGAAAGAGAGATCGAGGTGAAGAGGTTTAGGAAGGAAAAACCAGAGCTTGGGGCCTAGGCAGCTGAAGGCACGACCACCATGTAAATCCCTAAGTTTATTGTCTTTAATTACTGCAACCTCTACACTATTCTGTATGTGTAATATTAGCCATATATGCACTTCATTGAATATGTTTATAATACATACAATATATTTATATACGTGGGCCATTGACACTCCAGCATTCTGTGCCGCAGCAAGAGGGGAATATTTATCGAGCTGCCACAACTGCAATGTGACCGATGAATAGAAGACCAAAATAAACCAATTTAAATACTGTCTTCAGTTAAATTCAAGAAAGCCAAATTTTTGTGCATGTTTTATCGCATATTTGATACAAGATGACATAATACACAGCATGAATTATGCAGCCTTGACTCTCGCATCTGGGTTCAAATCCCATTCCAGGACTTGAGCACATCATCTAGGTTGACATTTCAGACTTCAATGCAGGACTGAACGATTGTCGAAGGTGATATCTTTCAGATAAGACTGAATTTGAGTTTCTGTCTGGCCTCTCAGCTGGAAATAAAATGATTCCATGACACTATTTGAGGGAAAGCAGGGGAATGCTCTTGGTGTCCTGGCCAACACTTGTCCCTCAGCCAACACCACTAAAAACAAATAACTGGTTGTGCATCTCACTGCTGTTTGTGGGACTTGCTGTTCGCAACTTGGCTGCGTGTTTACCTACAAAACAACAGTGCCTACACTTCAATAGGAATGCATTTGATGTAATGAGCTTTGGATGTCTTGAGCTTTCAAAGCGAAGGCAGATACTTTTTTGTTAGGAAAAGATATTAAGGGATATGGAGCAATGGAGGTGAGATACAGATCAGCCATGATTTAATTGAATGGCGGAGCAGGCTCGAGGGACTATGTTCCTATGTTCCTATGTTGAGAATGTATAAAATGCAAGTTCTTTCTCTTTTATGGTATATTTATAATAATATAGCATGCATTACAATTGTTGAGCATATATAATAAACAGTATTGGTGATACGGAATCACAGAATGATACAGCAGTGAAGGAGGCCATTCAGCCCATCGTGCCTGTGCCTTTGGTGCAGCTATCCAATTAACCCCACTCTTCTGCTCTTCACCCATAAGCCCTGTCATTTTTTCCCTTCCAGTAATTATCCAATTCTCTTTCGAATTGCATGTATTTTTTTTTATTCGTTCTGGGATGTGGGCGTCCAGCATTCATTGCCCATCCCTATCTATCTGCTCTATTTAATACACAAATATTAACGGCTTTGTGTTTTTCATTTCAAAAATGCTGCAGCGATGAGAAACAGTTGGCAAGAGAACCCCCCCTTTAATCTGACCATCCTGGGCACATGGGCACACAAAGAGCCTCAACTGTGGAGAGAACAGAATAAAGTGCATTCAGGTCACGTCCCAGGACCCCACTGTGAAGCAAATAGACTTTGGTTAATGGATTATTCAACCAGCCGTGACCCCTGATGAGAACACGAAGCAGTTACATTACCCTTGATTGTGTCATATGCAGTTATGCTTGTAGAAAGAGATGCACACCTGCCACTTGCCCTTGCATGTAGAGTATTTAATTTCCGTAAGCCAAAACCACAGAGGAATGTTTATTGGTGTTTATGTAATGTGTCTGACTGTTTGTAAAAAGAAATCTTAACTGCAGAAAATAAAGTTGAAAAACATTGCATTTATAAAACGTGCACCTTAGCACTGTTTTGTGAATCTGGAAGTTCTTGTATAAAACAGTATTTCATTCCGAGAGTTGCTATTTACCGACACTGGAGTACAGTGAACTGTGCTGAGGAACTGAGGCTTGTCAGCTTGGATGCGCTAAACCATATCCAAATGCAATCCAGCCACGTCCACTCAAACAGACCATGGTAAAACCTATTGGGGGAGAAGTTCGGGTCGTTTGCGACTCCCGTTAGCGCTCCCACCAGCACTTTGCACCTCTCCGCATAGCGTTGAAAAATTCCCGATGTTACCGCCTCAGTCCCAGCGTTAACGGGAGGAGCTGACGATGCAAATTTCTCCCCCTGGATCTTTTACGGCAAAATTGCGGAAAATATTAGGAGCAAACATAAATTGACAAACATTTTTTTGCTGAAGATAGTGTTCCTTTAAAAATAGTCCCACTGTTTGCTTATATGCTTCTACCTTTATGCTTCTGCAATTTAGAGAGCGGAGCTTCTGCCGTGAACACTTCATAGGCACAGGAGTCGGCCAATTAGCACCTCAAGCTCATTCAATTATATTATGGCTGATTTGTACCTTAACTTCATCTACCCACCTTAGTTCCGTGATCCTTATTACCCTTGTCTAACAAAAATCAATCTGAATTTTGCCATTTTCAATTGACCTAGCCTCAACAGCTGAGAATTCCAGATTTCCACTCACCTTTGTGTGAAGAAGTGCTTCCTGAAACCATCCCTGATTGGCCTCGCTCTAATTTTATGGTTATGCCCCCGTGTTCTGTACTCCACTACCAGAGGGAATAGTTTCTCTCTACCCTTTAATCATTAGACACCTCAATTAGATCGCCCCTTAATCTTCTATACGCAAAGGAATACAAGCCTAGGCATACTTTGCTCATTAAAACCTGGCAGTCAGGAGGAAGAGACCCCAAAAGAGGTAAGACTGAAATTATTTTTGTGGGCCATGGGCCCATTTTTCTGCCAGCCAAGTTGGCCTCTAACCCGCCCAATATTGGACTGGCTCCAAGCTGTAGCGAGATGCCTGTTGGAGGTGTGCGGCTCACCACCAACAACAACTTGTATTTATATAGTGCCTTTAACATAGTGAAACGTCCCAAGATGCTTCACAGGAGTATTATGAGATAAAAATGTGACATCGAGCCGCATAAGTAGAAATTAGCGCAGATGACCAAAAGCTTGGTCAAAGAGGTAGGTTTTAAGGAGCGTCTTGAAGGAGGAAGGAAAGGTAGAGAAGCGGAGAGGTTTAGGCAGGGAGTTCCAGAGCTTGGGGCCTAGGCAACAGAAGGCATGGCCACCAATGGTTGAGCGAATATAATCAGAGATGCTCAAGAGGGCAGAATTAGAGGAGCACAGACATCTCAGAGGGGGGTTGTGGGGCTGGAGGAGATTACAGAGATATAGAGGGGTGAGTCAATGGAGAGACTTGAAAATAAGGATAAGAATTTTGAAATCGAGGCGTTGTTTAACTGGAAGCCAATGTAGGTCAGTGAGCACAGGGATGATAAGCAGCTATATATTAATGAGACCCGGCCTTGGGTCGTCTGAAAGTTAAAGTCTAATCTTGAAAGTGACATTATTTTTAGCATAGCGTTAGTTGGTGATCTCCCTCAGGTACGAAGTCAGGGGTTAGGTCATGGACAGCTGGCATTAACCTGGACAGCCAAGAAAACATAGCTCCGGCATTGATCTGTGACAGCTGTGTGTTTGAAGAACTCCTTTGAAGTCTGTTGCAAAAATCCATTCCTTTCTGAGAATCTGGCTGACCATACTCTTGCCCTCGGGGCACGGCTGTTCTGAAGTGGCTTCAACTGTTGCTGACAATCTCTTGAAGGGTCAATGGCCAGTTCCATAGTGTTTCTTTGGTTGTCAGATCTCCCTAATAAACCTTATGGATTATTCATATTAATATTATTGATATTGACAGGAGGAGAGAGAAGTTGCAAGTTAAAAATAAAAAAAAACGCAAGAGCAAACAAGTTTCTCTGGCTTTTACACAGATTTACACAGAATACACGGCACAGAAACAGGCCACAGGCCATGCGGCCTAACTGGTCCGTGCTGCCGTATATGCTCCACACGAGCCTCCTCCCACCCATCGTCATCTGACCCTATCAGCATAACCTTCTTTCTGACAGGACCAGTGTGAACTAGCTTGCAAACTTTCGAGCTGAATCCACTAAGCCCCTGGTACAACCAGGCACCAAGAAATACCGGCACTGATTCAAGCACGTTGCTGTCAGGATTGAGTGTTGCTCAGAAATTTCTCGAACATTTGAATTCATACCCAAGAACAGTGAGAAAGTATTTGGATGCCAGCTGCTGAGATGAAATACAGGATCACGCTCCCTTTCTGCTTCAGGTTTGATAGTTCACCCCTCAGCTACAATAATCTACCAGCACTAAAAGAACATTTGAAATAGGAAATAAAGGCAGAAGTAGGTCATGCGGCCCATAAATTTGATAAGAGTCTCATTTAAACTGGACTGCAATATTTATGTCAGCCTGGATTGTGACCTTTTGCCATATTTTCATGGGCTCGGCCCTGCAGATTTCAGCAGTAAGAACAGAAATTGTTGGAAATACACTGCAGGTCCTTCATTATCTGTAAACAGAAAAGTCAAGTTGACCTTCACTGGAAGCCTCACAAAGGCTCATTGCTCAAAACATTAACCCAGCTTCTCTTTTCACAGATGCCAGTGGACTTGTGTATTTTCTGCACCTTCTGTTTTATTTGAATCTTCTGTATTTTCAATGTTTATGCTTATGTTGCCACAGGTTTTAGAATTGATGAAAAACGAACATGGAAAATCAATTAATTTTTTTCCTGTTGGTTACAATACTGCCCTTTCAAATCTGGGATCCGGATTTGGATCCTGCACAGTATCATTGGATGGCAATCTCCTCTCTCTGCTGACCATGAAGATGACATGATCACTTGAAGTGCCGTAACCTGCCAGGCTACGGAGCAAGAGCTGGAAAGTGGGATTAGGCTGGATAGCACTTTGTTGACAAGCGCAGGCACATTGGGCCGAATGGCCTAATTCTGTGCCATAAATCTCATTCTATACATGTCAATCAGTTTGGATAATCTAACTGTCCCTTCCCCTACCCCGCCACCCACCACCGGCTGCCCCGGCCCCCCAGTTACTAGTCTGCATGAGTTCATAGGATGAAAACAGTTAACAATTCAACACCGTAATCTAGCATTCTCATTTAACAGAAGCCATAAGCATGGCTGGTGTGGGAAACCGAAAGGTCACACTGGTGCAGTTGGTATGGTCTTTTGAAGATGAAGTTAAGGCACGTTATTAGAGCAGCATAATGGAAGTGTTATTCTTCATCTAACCCATGTTTCACTTGATGAGGGAATGCTTCTTGTTGACACTGGGGTGCGCCAAAATTGTCCAGCGTCCCGTCCGGGGGCGGTAACCTTCCAGGCTCAGGTAAGTTATCACCCAGGTGGGAAGTCCTGCTCCCGGCATGGAATTGCCCTTTGTGCCCCTCAAACGAGATGAATGAAGCGCTGTCTCAGGCACTCCACATCGTTGGAGGAGCGCTCCCGAGGCGTCGGCGTGGCATTGAAGCCAGCGTGGAAGCTCCGCTTGGCGCTGTCACACAACTGACCCTTCAGTTAAAGGGGGGGTCGCTGCAGACTCTGCAGGCCCTTTGGTGTCGAGCGCTGGGCACCCAAAGAGGACTGCCAGGCTGCACAATGGCGACTCGGTTTAGATGAGGGCGGGGCTGCCCGGGGCACACACGGCTTCCCCTTTAAGTGGCGTCCTGGGCGGATGCCTAGCGCCCTGCGAACTGGACGCGGACATCGGCCCGCGCCAACCTCGCGTCCCGCACTGCAATCGCCAAGTGCACATCGGCACGAAGCACAAATCGCAGGGCACGGCGCCAACTTCAAATTGCCACCAAAATCCCGGGAGCAATTTCGCCAAGGCTCAGCGGCTGCCCTCCCCCAGGGCAAAAAGAGAATTGCGCCTCGTTAGTACCTAACAAGAAACATAAAAGGGTCCATTTAGGCCCTCGGGTACGCAACTATGCACATGCCCAATTTCTTAGCACAAAGTCAGCACAAAAAAAACCAAGAAAATAATTAATGTTGTGAGAGAGCTAAGTATGAAGTGGTTGCGTGTAGTGGGATATTCCAAGATGAGGATCAACCTCACTGCTCAGGAGCATCAGCCCAGTTACCCTCCCCAGTGAAATATGAATGGACATCTACTCAAATACCCATCAAATACTGACACATTCCAGTGCATTTCAATCGCTACCCAATATAATCCAATATGTCCCTGTGTGTTTTTATTTCTATTAAAGGTATTGATCCCTTATTGAAGTTGAACTGACAGCTTGTGTGAAAAAAAATGAATTAATGTGAAATCTTATTTTCAAACTCAATTTTGTCAGGTTTCCCTCTCTCCAGAAAATTGTAGAACGGTCTCAGAGACACACGAAGAATCTCTTCAATCTCGACTTTTACTCCAAAATGAATAATTAACCTTTGCTCTGATTATATCTTTATTCAGAAGCTGTCAATTTAATGGAAATACACTAGCTGCTTTCATGGTTTTCTTTTGTTACAGTCGGTACTGCATCTCAAGCAGTCCAATGAATGAACAAACCTTTGATATTTTCAGGCGAGGAATGTATTAAACTAATTAGAACTGGAAGAAAGAAAGAATCGCCTGGGAAATTGTCAAAATACATAATGTGTGCAAAAAGCCATTATGACTATGCTGAAAGACGAGGTAATAACTTGGACATTGACAATTCCATTTACAAAGAAAAACTGCATTAAAGCTATTAATATTCAATTCTCAGCACAAGTCTCAAATATTTCCAAAGAGTTCCTTCGCGAGCAAAGACACA
The DNA here is from genome assembly GCF_044704955.1 of Pristiophorus japonicus. Classification (NCBI taxonomy): domain Eukaryota; kingdom Metazoa; phylum Chordata; class Chondrichthyes; family Pristiophoridae; genus Pristiophorus; species Pristiophorus japonicus. The sequence goes on from NC_091997.1 coordinate 20,110,732, forward strand.
ACTCCATTCTATACCTGGCTGTCAGTCAGTCAGTGGAGGCTTGCTTGCAATCCACTAACTAAATATATCACACTTTTCATTATCTATAATGGTAAAACCTGTTGGCAAATCTAACACCGCACGTTTTATTAATTAGAAAGAAGGACCCATATTGATTTGCTTATAGCAGCCTGCCATTACACCCAGAGGCTCTGTCATGTTATCATTGGATCATTCTGATTTATCTGGTGTTGCTGTTCATTTGAACGTCAATCACACAAGCCAATCCAGATCGTCATAGTACAAGCTGGTTCTGGAACTCTGGATCACACAACTGCTGGTGAGATTAACCTCCAGATCGCTCCTTTATCTCTTGCCATTGGAATTTCAACTTCAAACAGCTACAAACCCACTAAAGCTGATGCTATTTTGGTATTAATATTTTATGCCATATTATTTAATGTTTCCCATATAATTATCAATTGGAAAAAATATTTCATAGAATGTAGCAAATGGTTATTATAACCTTGCCGACATTATCCTCACATGGAGGCTAAAATGTCTCTCGCATTACATTATTCTAATCAACCATAACCTATTCTGAAGGTATCGTCGACAGTGCTATCAAGCGGAATTTATTCACCAATAACTTGCTCACCGATGCTCAGTTTGGGTTCCATCAGGACCACTCAGCTCCAAACCTCATTACAGCCTTGGTCCAAACATGGACAATAGAGCTGAATTCAAGAGACGAGGGGAAAGTGACTGCCTTTGACATCAAGACAGCATTTGACCAAGTGTAACACCAAGGAGCCATACTTAAACTGAAATCAATTGGAATAAAGGGGAAAACTCTCCACTGGTTGGAGTCATATCTAGCACAAAGGAAAATAACTGTGGTTGTTTGAGGCCAATCACTACAGCCCCAGGACATCACCACAGTGGTTCAAGAAGGCGGCTCACCACCACTTTCTCAAGGGCAATTTAAAAACATTCGTTCACAGGATGTGGGCATCACTGGAAAGGCCTGTATTTATTGCCCATCCCTAACTGCCCTTGAGTAGCTTGCTCGGCCATTTCAGAGGGCAGTTAAGAGTCAACCACATTGCTGTGGGTCTGGAGTCACATATAGGCAAGACCGGGTAAGGGCAGCAGATTTCCTCTCCTAAAGGTCATTAGTGAACCAGATGGGATTTTACAACAATCCAGATGTCTCATTCCTTTTTGTTCCAGATTGATTTAAGTAAGGGGATTTAAATTCCCCAGCTGCCGTGGTGGGATTTGAACTCTTGTCTCTGGATTACTAGTCGAGTAACATTAACACGATGCTACCGTTCCCGTAGGATGGGCAATAAATGCTGGCCTTGCCAGTGACACTCACATACTGTGTTTGAATAAAATAACAATGTTGACATTTCAGACATAGCCTTTCAACAGACTGATTTTGTTTCAGAATTCCAGCATTTGCAGTATTTTGTTTTTTTAATTGAGGTGTCACCACAATATTTGCATGAGAGTAATTACTCTACTGAGCAGCAATGCAAAATTATTTCTCACTGATATGGGGGTCATACAGTTTATATTATGAATATTATACTTAGATTAACAAGTTAATACTAAAAACGAAAGATATGGGCCACACACACACAAGTTTTTCAGAAGGAAATGCACTTTCCTCCTGATCCTTTATTGATCTGCTCCCTTCTCCATATTAAGAGTAAACATTTTAGAATTAAGTCTCTAAGCAAGTAGGGCGATTTCATCTTGCATGTGTTACAATGCTCTGGTAACCTATATTCTCATTCAGGTTGCTAAAAGCAGTTCCTGCTGCAAGAAACTATTTTCATCTCATGCCTCTGTGAGGCACCTCAACATGTTTTTCTATGTAAAGGTGCTTTACAAAAGTAAGTAGCTCTTATGTATTTTCCAGGCACAGACCAGTGATAAGGGGCTAGAACCTTCACTTTTGTGCTTATCTCCCAAAAATGGGCGTTATTTCTGGCGTGGGCGGTAAAAAAGGGTTTTCAGATCGCCGGCATTTTGCCCATTCTCAAAACACCAAGTTTACATTTTTGAAAATGGGCGTTACCGCGAGCGATATCAAATGGGCGGTAGCATTACATTTTTTTGACCTTCTGCTGTAAAGTGTGGCTGTCCTTAGCAACGGCATGGCAATGCTCGATTCTCGCGATTCAGGAGGTCAAGGGTCATCATGACATGCGCAGAAGAGGAGAGAGAGAGAGAGAGGGAGCTCAGAGGCACTGAAAGTGTGTGTGGTTGTGGTGTATGCTTGTTTGGCTGTTGTGGGAGTAACAACAGAGATTCACCAGCAGCAAAAAGTCTACTAAGCACCAAGAACATAGTTGGCACCGAGTTTTTGTCCAACAAATAAGAAATAACATGGAAGGGATGGAGGAGGCCCTGGAGCTGGTAGCCAGGAACACTGGTGGCAGAGGGCTCCCAATGGTCCCGGAGCACGGCATTGCACCCCAAGGTGACGCAGCCCCCATTGCCAACCACACGAGAGCTGGCAGCAACATCTTGCTTCTGGTTCGGAGCACGTTCCCACGTTGGGACCGTCCTCTCCCGTATCCATCCAAGCAGCGCTTCAGCCGTCACCACTCCCCCCCGCCCCATGAAGCATCGCCTGAGAACCTCCTCGGCCAGGCGGCTTGGAGTCAGGAGGGAAAGGGGAAGGGGTAGAGGTGTGGAGGAGAAGCGGGGCGGGGGGGAGGGTTGGTTTGTACAGAAATACGGATGATTTCAGACTAATGTTCGGTTTAAATGTTTTTTATTTAACAAAACCTTGTAGCACATTGGCTCAGATAGCTGCACCATTACACGCTGGTGATTCCTTAACATCAAAAGGTATAATTACACTTAACTTCAAGCAACTTAAACTTTCACTGTCACCAAGGTGATGCCCACCATTGATGTATGACCTGCACACCCAGCAGTGTGTAAGCTGGGTGTGCAGGTCATACATCAATGGTGGGTACCACGTTCTTTCAGGCAAAGCGATCAATGATGAGCTCCTTACGTAAGGTTCTTGCAGCTATCATGCCACCATGGGCCCTTTCATGCGGTCTACAGTGGGGCGGGGCATGGCTTCAGCGTCAGCCTGATTATCTGGGCCGATGTTAGTGTCCGCCTCCTCGTCCTCCTCTTCCTCTCTCTGGTGAGGTAGACTGTCAGACTCATCAGGCAATTCTTGTCCCCTCCTGATAGCCAAGTTGTGTAGCATGGAGCACATCTCCACGAATTGAGCTACCTGCTCAGGGTGGTATTGGAGCTCACCTCCTGAGCGGTCCAGGCATCTAAAGTGCTGCTTCAGCACTCCAATGGTTTTCTCCACGATATTATGAGTTGCTCTGTAGGTCTCGTTGTATCGCCTCTCGGCCTCGGTGTGGGTGTCACGCAGGAGGGGGGTCATCAGCCAGGTGGCGAGGCCATATCCTTTGTCACCAAGCATCCAGCATTGACCTTGTGGCTCATTGTTAAACAAGTCAGATACAGTGCTCTCATGCAGGATGTGAGCATCATGGATGCTGCCCGGAAATTGAGCATTCACTGCCAGTATAATTTGCTGGTGGTCGACAATCAGTTGGACATTCAGGGAGTGGAATCGCTTGTAGTTCCTGAAAACCTCAGCATCCTGAAAAAGTGCTCGCATCGCGATGTGCGTACAGTCTATTGCTCCCTGCACCTTGGGGAAGTTTGCAATTCTGGAGAATTCTACAGCCCTCTCACTCAGTGCCTCCCTGGTCATAGGGAAGCCGATCAAGTCCCTTCTGCGTGTGTACAGGGCTTCAGTGACCTGTCTAATGCAGCGATGTGTGGCATGCTGAGAAAGTCTGCAAATGTTTCCAGCTGTGGCCTGCAAAGAACCCGAGGCATAGAACGACTTTGACCTTGACGGACAGTGCAGTACTGATGGTGCTGGCAGGCTGCAGATCTGCCCTTATCAGCTGGCATACCTCAGTGATAACCTCTTTGTGGAAGCGCAGTTTCCGAAGGCAGGTGGTATTGGGCAAGTCGAAGTAAGAATACTTCTCCTTATATTTGCGGGGGCTGTAACGTCTGATCCTCCTCATCTGTCTGTCACTTCGTACATTGGGCACATAATGCAGTGGAGCGTTCCTTTGGCGATGTCGAGTCTGCTGCATGTATTTGGTCACCAAGAGAGGGTGAGAAAGGACAGGCCCCATTGCAGTAGCTCTCTGTTTTCCATCGATTTGTCACAAACAAGGAATGTCCCAACGAACACATCTCTTCAATTCCAATCGGTCACAGTGTGTCACGATGTTTTTAGAGATGTTCACATCAACTCCAATGACCTGCAGAGTACATCCGAATTCCGCCGAAGTTGAAGCACAGCAGCCTTTTTAAGGACGCGACATGTGATCTACAACATGGCGTCCATAACATTGTGATTTGTTCCGGTTAGTTCCACATTTTGTGGGCGTTTTTTTTGAATGAGCGATATTGTGGGCGATATGTGTGCGAGGTGGTGAAATTGACGATGGGCGATCTCCATGGCCTCTAGTTTGGGTAAATATGCTCTTTACGACAAAAAACAGTGGGTGGGCATTAATATTGAATCTCGCCGTTAATTCCGTGCGGAAAGTAACGCTGGGCGATATTATGGGCGTTGAATTCGCCATTCTGCTGATTCCGCCCCAAAAAAGGGCGGGCGGTAATATTCTTTCTTGCCATTAAGCACATGGGGAAAGTAACGCTCAGCGGTAAGTTTCCGAAAAATGCCCGCCAGTTTCCATTTTGTGCCAAAATGGGCGATATATGGGCGTTATATGTCATTTCAGCGGTAAAATGGGCGTTAAGTGGTCATTAAGCATGGGAGAAAAGTGGAGGTTCGAGCCCGAGGAATCTTAGCTCCCACCAGCACTCATCTGACAATTGTAGTTTCAGTGCTGCAATTCTCTGAAATGTGTTGGTGGCTAGAGAAGTTCCTCAATTGTTCGGATACGCTTGAAAAAAAAACTCAGCTTATGTGTAAACATTCCTGCGATTCCGGCAGGTTTCTCTGTCGGTGCACCATCTCGGCACTGAGTGCGGCCCGGCAGCGCGGCCGCCCTTAAAGGGGAGGGCCCACTGCTGCGGCTGTAATGCAAACATTTTTGCCGGCCGACTTGCCGATCAGCCGGCAAAATACTGTCCCTGGGTTCGGTTGGGCCGCCAATAGGCAGGCTGGCATCCCTTCTTGGGTGGCCCCGCTGAAACCCTCCCTGGTGGCTCAATGACCAAAGTTAAAAATTGTCGAATCTCTCCCCTTTAACGGAGGGGAGAGGGCGTGGCGACGCACACGCGCTGTGATGTCACCACGTTGACTGACAACGGCGGATGGCCCAAACGACCCATTTTCAGCCAGTCAGCCTGGATTTGAGGCTAAGGCCCATTATGATCCATTTCCTGTCGGACTTTGAAAAAAATTCAAAGTCCTGAAAATGGATCTATTCACCGAACCAAGAGTTCCAGCCCCAGCACTGTATCCTGTGCCCCAAACAAAGTGCCATAACCAAAACTTCAGAAAAATCACATTTTCAAAATATATCAAAAGTGTTTCTCGTAACTTATTTTCAGAATGTAGATGACGGAATGTATCGAGGTGGGATTGGGGGTGTGGGGTGCATATGGGATGAGTGTGTGGTGTGGGGTAGCTTTCAGGGTGAGTTTACGGGTATGGGGTGGGTATCGGGGTGTTGTGGTATTGGGATGGGTTTGGGTATTGGGGTATGGTGTGTGTATCGGGGTGGGTAACCATCCTGATATCTACCCCACATCTCAAACCTGCCCCAATAGCCACCCCACGCCCCCAATCCCACCCCACCCCCAAACCTGCCCCAATCCCCACCCTAAACCCCCAATCCCACCCCGATACCGACCCCACACTCCAAACTCACCCTGATACCCACCTCATATCCCCAAACTGATCATTAGTCCCGGTTGCTTCCCTCACCTTTCAGCCCCAGGGCCCAATTTCCACCCCACCCCCAGTCAATCCCCAAACATCCGAATGACCCCTCACACCTTTAAGGATTTTAAAGTGAATAAAGTGAAGTGGGTATCGGGGTGGTTTTGGGGGCCGGCTTCGTGGTGGGGTGTGGGTATCGAGGTGGGTTTGGAGTGTGGGATGGGTATCAGGGTAGTTTTGGCGGTTGGGTGTGGGTATCGGGCTGTGTTTGGGTGTGTGGGGTGTGTAGCATGGTGGTTTTAGGGTTTGGGTGTGGGTATTGGGCTATGGGGTGTGTTTCAAGGTGGGTTTGGGGTATGGGTGGGTATTGAGATGAGTTTAGGGGTGTGGGGTGGGTTTGGGGTATGGGGTGAGTAAGGTGGGTGGGTTTGGGGATGTGGGGTGGGTATCGGGGTAGGTTTGGGATGTGGGGTGGGTTCGGGGTGTGGGGTGGGATTGGGGTGTGGGATGGGGGGTGGGTTTGGGCTGTGGGGTGTGTTTGGGGCTGTGGGATGGCTATCGAGGAGGGTTTGGGGTGTGGGGTGGGTTTGGGGTATGGGGAGGTGGGTTTAGGGGTGTGGGGTGTGTTCGAGGTGGGTTTGGGGTGTGGGGTGGGTTTGGGGTATGTGGGGGTGGGTTTGGTGCTGTGGGATGGCTATCGAGGAGGGTTTGGGGTGTGGGGTGGGTTTGGGGTATGGGGGGGTGGGTTTGGGGGTGTGGGGTGTGTTCGAGGTGGGTTTAGTGGTTGGGTGTGGGTTTGGGGTGTTGGATGGGTATGGAGTCACTCTGTTGTAGCAAAGGGAGGATTTTGAACTGGACTGCACCGCTGCTGTTGCTACTGCACCGGAAACAGCTTCAGATTTGAATCCAACTGACCCCCATCTCACCCCATTTTTTTATTTCCAATTACGTCAATGGGAGAGATGAAAACGTGCTCCCGACTCGCTATCACCCGGTTTACACCATGGCACAATGTCATAAATCTACCCCAATGAACCAGAACTGCCCTCTCACAACCCAGATTTGGCCGAGGATTGGGGAGGGCTGTCCACTCTCTCGCTCTCTCTCTCAGACTGTCTATCACTCTCTGTCTCTCTCTCAGTCTCTCTCTGTCCATCTCTCTCTTGCCTCACTCTCTCTATCTCTATCTGTCGCTCTTAGTCGCTCTCAATCTGTCACGCCCTATGGATGGGATTGGGAACTTGTTCCCTGGGGTCATTGGCCAAGCACTTGTGCCAAAACAATTCAGTGATGCCTCTGTACCCCAGTGCACACTGGCATGGTGCCAATTTCCTCATGGTAATGCTTCATCAGTAATGCCAACTCTCGGGAATTAATCGTGGGACATGCGATTGTTAATGAAAATTTACCCCAACTCATGGAAGGGTTGTAAAAACGGGTAGGATTTTTGTAAAGGTTTTTTGTAAAGCATTTTCGGATGCAGTAATATAGATTTTGTAAAGAGCTGTGACCGGTTAAAGATTAAATAAAGCCACTAGAGGTTTATAAACCAAAAAATACCAACATGATTTTTTACCAAAGTTCATGATTTTTAAGAGTTTGCCTCATGATTTATGAGATGGTGGTGTTGCTATTACTGCATTGCGGCAATGGAGCTGCGGGTGGATGAACTCTGGAGCATCACGATGCTAAGAATGACGTGAATAGCACGTTTAGTGAGTTGGTCTTACCGCAGGAATAGGGTACACAGTCACATAGGGGATGGGTGGCCAACAGGAAGAGCAGTGGAAGGAAGGTAGTGCAGGGGTCTCCTGCGGTCATCCCCCTGCAAAACAGATACACCGTTTTGGGTACTGTTGGGGGGGGATGACTCAACAGGGGAGGGCAGCAGCAGCCAAGTTCATGGCACCGTGGGTGGCTCTGCTGCATAGGAGGGCAGGAAAAAGAGTGAGAGAGCTATAGTGATAGGGGATTCAATTGTAAGGGGAATAGATAGAAGTTTCTGCGGTCGCAACCGAGACTCCAGGATGGTATGTTGCCTCCCTGGTGCAAGGGTCAAGGATGTCTCGGAGCGGGTGCAGGGCATTCTGAAAAGGGAGGTTGAACAGCCAGTTGTCGTGGTGCATATAGGTAGCAAAGATATAGGTAAAAATAGGGATGAGGTTTTACAAGACGAATTTAGGGAGCTAGGAGCTAAATTAAAAAGTAGGACCTCAAAAGTAGTAATCTCAGGATTGCTACCAGTGCCACGTGTTAGTCAGAGTAGGAATCACAGGATAGCTCAGATGAATACATGGCTTGAGGAGTGGTGCAGCAGGGAGGGATTCAAATTCTTGGGACATTGGAACCGGTTCTGGGGGAGGTGGGACCAGTACAAACTGGACAGTCTGCACCTGGGCAGGACCGGAACCAATGTCCTAGGGGGAGTGTTTGCTAGTGCTGTTGGGGAGGAGTTAAACTAATGTGGCAGGGGGATGGGAACCTATGCAGGGAGACAGAGGGAAGTAGAATGGGGGCAGAAGCAAAAGATAGAAAGAAGAAAAGTGAAAGTGGAGGGCAGAGAAACCTAAGGCAAAAAGCAAAAAGGGCCACATTACAGCAAAATTATAAAGGGGCAAAGTTAGAAAGACAAGCCTGAAGGCTCTGTGCCTCAATGCGAGGAGTATTCGGAATAAGGTGGATGAATTAACTTTGCAGATAGCAGTTAATGGGTATGATCTAATTGGCATCACGGAGACATGGCTCTAGGGTGACCAAGGCTGGGAACTCAACATCCAGGGGTATTCAACATGTAGGAAGGATAGACAGAAAGGAAAAGGAGGCGGAGTGGCATTGCTGGTTAAAGAGGAAATTAATGCAATAGTAAGAAAGGACATTAGCTTGGATGATGTGGAATTGGCATGGGTGGAGCTGCAGAATACCAAAGGGCAGAAAACGCTAATGGAAATTGTGTACAGACCACCAAACAGTAGTAATAAGGTTGAGGACAGCATCAAACAAGAAATTAGGGATACATGCAATAAAGGTACAGCAGTTAGCATGGGTACTTTAATCTACATATTGATTGGGCTAACCAAACTGGTAGCAATGCGGTGGAGGAGGATTTCCTGGAGTGTATTAGGGATGGTTTTCTGGAACAATATGTCGAGGAACCAACCAGGGAGCTGCCATCCTAGACTGGGTGATGTGTAATGAGAAAGGACTAATTAGTAATCTTGTTGTGCGAGACCCCTTGGGGAAGAGTGACCATAACATGGTCGAATTCTTTATTAGGATGGAGAGTGACACAGTTAATTCAGAAACTAGGATCCTGAACTTAAGGAAAGGTAACTTCAATGGTTTGAGGCATGAATTGGCTAGAGTAGACTGGCAAATGATACTTAAAGGGTTGACGGTGGATAGGCAATGGCAAACATTTAAAGATCACATGGATGAACTTCAGCAATTGTACATCCCTGTCTGGAGTAAAAATAAAATGGGGAACGTGGCTAACAAGGGAAATTAAGGATAGTGTTAAATCCAAGGAAGAGGCATATAAATTGGCCAGAAACAGCAGCAAACCTGAGGACTGGGAGAAATTTAGAATTCAGCAGAGGAGGACAAAGGGTTTAATTAGGAGGGGGAAAATAGAGTACGAGAAGAAGCTTGCCAGGAACATAAAAACTGACTGCAAAAGCTTCTATAGATATGTGAAGAGAAAAAGATTAGTGAAGACAAACATAGGCCCCTTGCAGTCAGATTCAGGTGAATTTATAATGGAGAACAAAGAAATGGCAGACCAATTGAACAAGTACTTTGGTTCTGTCTTCATGAAGGAAGACACAAATAACCTTCTGGAAGTACTAGGGGACCGAGAAGGAGGAACTGAAGGATATCTTTATTAGGCGGGAAATTGTTAGGGAAATTGATGGGATTGAAGGCAGGGAAATCCCCGGGGCCTGATAGTCAGCATCCCAGAGTACTTAAGGAAGTGTCCCTAGAAATAGTGGATGCATTGGTGGTCATTTTGCAACATCCTACAGGCTCTGGATCAGTTCCTATGGATTTGAAGGTAGCTAATGTAACCCCACTTTTTTAAAAAGGAGGGAGAGAGAAAACAGGGAATTATAGGCCGGATAGCCTGACATCGGGAATGGGGAAAATGTTGGAATCAATTATTAAAGATGAAATAACAGCACATTTGGAAAGCAGTGACAGGATCGGTCCAAGTCAGCATGGATATATGAAGGGGAAATCATGCTTGACAAATCTTCTGGAATTTTTTGAGCATGTAACTAGTAGAGTGGATATGGGAGAAGCAGTGGATGTGGTGTATTTGGACTTTGACAAGGTCCCACACAAGAGATTGGTGTGCAAAATCAAAGCACATGGTATTGGAGGTAATATACTGACATGGATAGAGAACTGGTTGGCAGACAGGAAGCAGAGAGTCGGGATAAACGGGTCCTTGTCAGAATGGCAGGCAGTGACTAGTGGAGTGCTGCAGGGCTCAGTGCTGGGACCCCAGCTCTTTACAATATACATCAATGATTTAGATGAAGGAATTGAGTGTAATATCTCCAAGTTTGCAGATAACACTAAACTGGCTGGCAGTGTGAGCTGTGAGGGGGATGCTAAGAGGCTGCAGGGTGACTTGACAGGTTAGGTGAGTGGGCAAATGCATGGCAGATGCAGTATTATATGGATAAATGTGAGGTTATCCACTTTGGGGGCAAAAACGCAAAGACAGAATATTATCTGAATGGTGGCAGATTAGGAAAAGGGAAGGTGCAACATGACCTGGGTGTCATGGTTCATCAGTCATTGAAAGTTAGCATACAGGTACAGCAGGCAGTAAAGAAGACAAATGGTATGTTGGCCCTCATAGCTAGGGGATTTGAGTATAGGAGCAGGGAAGTCTTACTGCAGTTGTACAGGGCCTTGGTGAGGCCTCACCTGGAATATTGTGTTCAGTTTTGGTCTCCTAATCTGAGGAAGGACATTCTTGTTATTGAGGGAGTGCAGCGAAGGTTCACCAGACTGATTCCAGGGATGGCTGGACTGATATATGAGGAGAGACTGGATCAACTGGGCCTTTATACATTGGAGTTGAGAAGGATGAGAGGGGATCTCATAGAAACATCCAAGATTTTGACGGGACAGGACAGGTTAGATGCGGGTAGATTGTTCCTGATGTTGGGGAAGTCCAGAACCAGGGGACACAGTCTTAGGATAATCAGTAGGCCATTTAGGACTGAGATGAGGAGAAACTTCTTCACTCAGAGAGTTGTTAACCTGTGGAATTCCCTGCCGCAGAGTTATTGATGCCAGTTCATTGAATATATTCAAGAGGGAGTTAGATATGGCCCTTACGGCTAAGGGGATCCATTGGTATGGAGAGAAAACAGGAAAGGGGTACTGAGGGAATGATCAGCCATGATCTTATTGAATGGTGGTGCAGGCTCGAAGGGCCGAATGGCCTACTCCTGCACCTATTTTCTATGTTTCTATGTATCCTGTGCTGCTACTTTACTGTGATATTGTCCGGAATCTTTATCTTGGAGTCGGGTTGCGTGCGTGCGGGGATCCTGATGTTGTGAACAGCATGTGCTTCAGTGCGACTTCTACTTAGTGGCCTCAATTAAACCAGTCATCTGCGTTTCCTGGCCCAATTAAATGGAGCGGGGCTGATCACCAATAACTCGTTTACTGCGGCAATATTTAAAGCAGTCTTGCACACATCTCATTTGAAGGTTGGTTTGGAATGAACAGGTTGGTATCTGGAGTCTGAGTAGTGTTATAAAGTCGATAAAAGTGTGGGTCATGGGTCCACAAAGGCAGAGGGTCACACCAAGATTTAACAATGCCCACCCCCCTGGATGTTCTGGTACAGGCAGTAAGAGCACGCAGGGAGGTGCTCTTCGCTGGTGATAGACGCAAAAGACCAACCAAGGACACAAAAAGGGCGTAGCTGGAGATTGCAGAGGAGGTCAGCAGCAGGGATGTGGTCAGGAGGATGTGGATCCAGGGCAGGAAAAGCTTCAATGATCTCATGAGGTCAGGAAAGGTGCGTGCAAAGCCACACTCACCGACATCCTGATGTGCCTGACATCATATCCCCATCAATCTGCCTTCCCAAGCCTACTCCTGCACATCACTCCTCACACCAACCTACCTTGCAGGCCCACCTATCCCTCTCTGTCTATGTACCAACTCATATCCCCATCTGACTAACCACCGCTGACATACACTCTCATCCTAATGCAATCATAGCAAGTAACACCACAGAAGGAGGCCATTTGGCAATGTCACGCCACTCCCTCATAGTCACCATCTACAAATGTAGCTCATCCATTCGTTATGCTCATTCCATCACTCTCACTCAAAGTTCTCTTCTTTCCCTCCTTACAGGAGAAGAGAACCCTCAATAGGAAGAGGCAGAGAACTGGAGGAGAGGAGGAGGCCCTGGAGATGTTTGGAGCTGCAGAGCTGCTGGCGGTGGGGGACAGAGAGAGGGGGATATCCCAGCAACCTGGTGAAAGAATTACATCTCATACAGCCACATGTCAGCAGCCAGTGACATGTCATCACGTGCATAATGGTAATGCACCCTGTTGTTATTATAACACATAATTAATATCTTTACTCTCCTACAGGTCCATCCAGTGCCCCCGACTGTCCAGTCGGGAGGAGGGAGACGTTTCTTCAGGAGGAAGCTCCAGCCTCTAAGGGTGCAGCATCAGCAGACCCAAGCGCAGCCAGCACCAGCGTAGATACACACACCCCAGTGGGTCCTGTGCGAGATAGAGTAGGGTTGACACCTGGTGTCTGTAACATCACAAGTGGGCAAGAGCAGATGGTATTGACAGGGATAGCAGTGGAGACTCCTCACCAGAGGACATAGGATGCTCCAAGCTTTGCTGAGCTGCATGCAGATGCTGAGCCTCGAGGGTTATTGAGAAAGAGGGTGATCTTGGAGGGGCAGCAACAATTTCATGACGATCTGGCAGCTTTTGCAGTTGCGATGTGTGCAAATGTGCAGAGAATGGAGGAGCCCATCTCCAACATGGGCACCACCATCTCGCAGGTGATGGCAACGATATGCTCCTCCATGGAAAGGATGGCCACCTGCATGGAGCAGCTAATGCGCCACTCACATGAGAACATGCTAGCTGTGGACAACTGGTGGCAGACACTCATGGACCTCATCTTGAGGCGGGATGTAAACGTTGACTTGGGCGTTCATCGCCGCACTGATGTGCAGCAAGGTGCTCTCCAGCTCCTTGCTAGTTGGGACGTGCGGGTGGCCCATGAGAGGGATGATGGTGAGAGGTGACATGGAAGTGGGGTATCTTCTCCCCCATTGCCTACCCTCAGACAGAGCCCCACATGCTTCATCAGATCACGATGGTCAAGTTTGCCCATGCACAGTCGCAGGAGCAGCAGTCTTTGACGAGGTCATTACAGGCTCCAAAACCCAGAGGATGTCTGCAAAAAGTGTCTAAGCAGTCACAGCAGGGATATGCGTACTCAAGGGCTACTCCAGATCTGCCTCTACCTATGCTGAAGCCATTGGGCTTGCACCTTGTAGAAGCACTCAGAAAAGAAAAAGGCACATTCGTAGATGCACAAGGGTATGTACATGGGTGTGTTCCAAAATGTTAATGATAAGTTTCAGTTATATTTAGGACACAGATAAACGTACTTCTCTGCACCACTTTCTAGTTTTGTCCATTTTTGCCTGCCACCTGGGAAGTGGCCTTGTCACTGGGAGTGAATGGTGAGACATTACTTAACCTCGAGCAATGGGGGTTTCAGTGAGAGGAATGGCTTGATCATTGTAGGGCTGCTTTATGGTGTTGTTGGGGGCAACTTAGTACAATATGTGGCAGCATTGGAGAAAGTTAAGTAAATCTGGCCATTATAAGGCCATCCCGGGCAGCAATGTACACCGCTGCTGGTGCCTTCTCCATGTCAGGTTCCTCCTCCTCTTCATCTTCCACCTGTTCCTCCTCCTCATCCTCATTCTCTGAAGAGGCTGTGCGCTCTGTGCCTTTCTCCTTCTGTAGCTCTCTGTTGTACAGTGCGCATGATTCTGGAGACCCTGGCTAGTGCGTACTGAAGGGCTCCTCCAGATCAAGGCATCTGAAGTGCATCTTCCGCATGTTGAATGTTTGCTCTAGGACACATCTCGTGGTCATCTGGCTCTCGTTATAATGCTCCTGGGCCTCAGTACTTGATCTCCTCAAGGGTGTCATCAGCCATGTCTTTAGTGGATAGCCCTTGTCTCCAAGCAGCCAGCCGGTAAGTCAGTTTGGAGGAGCGAAGAGCTGAGGGAGGGTGGATTGGCGTAAGAAGATAGAATCATGACCGCTGCGATGGAATCTGGCACACACACATGCACGATGATCTTTTTATGGTTGCAGACGAGCTGCACATTGAGGGAGTGGAAGCCTTTGCGGTTCACAAACACTCCTGGGTGATGTGGGGGGGTGCCCTGCTGGCCACATGTATGCAGTCGATGGCGCCCTGCAGCTGGGGGAAGCCAGCCAGAGCTGCAAAGATGAGCACCCGCTCAGTAACCACTGGCTCCATCAGTGGCAAAGTTGATATAATTGGCTGACTTGTCAAACAGAGCATCGGTCACCTGGGTGCTGCATCTGTGGGTGGCCGACTGCAAATGGTCTGCTGCAGATCCCTGGAAGGAGCCTCAGGTGAAGAAGTGGAGGGTGGTGATGACTTTGGAAGCCATTGGTAAAGAATGTTCACCAGGTCCTCTGGGCAGCAGGTCTTGTTCCAGCACGCTTCAAATGTTGGCGACGACCCGGCGTGATAGGTGGAGCCTCCTGAAGCACTGCTACTCAGTCATGTCCAGGAAACTCATCCTCTGCCTGTCTCCCCTGTGTTGGGCAATGCAGTCCTGCGCTGACTCCCTCTCTCCTGTGCAGCATCAAGTCGTTGAGGAGGCTGCTGTTGTGGGACCAACATCAGTGTCCTCGCCCAGGCTAACATCCCCAGCATTGAAGCACTGACCACGTTTGATCAGCTTCGCTGGGCAGGCCACATAGTTCGCACGCCAGATACGAGACTCCTCAAGCAAATGCTTTATGCGGAGCTCCTTCAAGGTAAACGAGCCAAAGGTGGGCAGCGGAAACGTTACAAGGACACCCTCAAAGCCTCCCTGGTAAAGTGTGACATCACCACTGACACCTGGGAGATCCTGGCCAAAGATCGCCCAAGGTGGAGAAAGTGCATCCGGGAGGGCGTTGAGCTCTTCGAGTCTCAAAGCAAAGAGGGTGAGGAGGTCAGGTGCAGGCGGCATACCAGCCCCACTGACCCCTTCCCTCAACGAATGTCTGGCCCACCTGTAACAGGGTCTATGGCTCTCGTATTGGACTGTTCAGCCACCAGGGAACTCACTTTGGGAGTGGAAGCAAGTCTTCCTCTATTCCGAGCGACTGCCTATGATGATGATGATGTTGTGGTTGCTAGTGTTGTGGCTGTTGCTGCTGGTTTTGTTGGTGCTGGGACTCAGCTTGGTCCGATTCTGAGGTCCAAGGTGAGACAGCATAAGCGGCACCCATGCTGATTTAACAGATGGCGGGCAAATTGGAGATCAGAAGCCCAACCCCCTCAACATTATGATAGTGACACAGGCAAGGTTCCCGAGGCTTGTGCATCCCGTGCTCCAGAAGTTAAAGCCTAAAGCTACCGATAAAAACCCTCTTAAGGATCTCTCCACAAGCTTTTTAAGTGCCTCAATGAGGTCGCCTGCCTCGTCCGAGTGGGTCCGTGGGGCGTCTCCAAACGTGCCCGAGTTAAATGCAGAAGTCGGATGGTGACAAGTTCCCGGCGCACTGTCAATTTCCGCGAATTTAACTGCCGACCCTCCCTTGAACCGCACGCTCGACAACAGGAAAATTGCAGCCATCGTGTCTTAGCCTTGCTTTAAGTCCAGGAACTTCCTCTGGACCTCCTGACAGGACCTCCCAGTCATTGATACAGTGTTGAATCTTGTGTGAGGGTTGTGCTTCCCCACAATAATCTGCTCATGCTATTCCTCAGCAGAGCTGCTACTGTGCCCAGATCCTGGCTGCTGAAACAGACACTTCCCAACTGTGGCTGAGCCAGCCTCTTCCAAAACTGCACACTCCACCGACGCATTGATGAATTTTGCAATGTTTATATATTGGTTACATGGCTCAGTAGCTGCTGGAGCAACATTAAATGATCGTTATTACAGGAGCTTCGCTATTGTTGCGCAGTCACAACAATAGAAAGAAAAGCAAGATGTGCTGTTTGAAACGTACGGCTGCGGGAAACGTTTCACCTTTTTATCAACGCGAGGAAGATCCGGCCCTCAGTCAGAGATCACTTTCACAGATCAAATCATGGCCAGATGGGTTGAATTAATCAGTCACACATTACGGGAGATGATAGACCGTCAGAGAAAAAAGCCAAGGGAGGCCATGGCAGAGGTGGGTCGATTGTACCCAGGAAGGCTGTGAGGCCGGGTGTTTGAATACCAAGAGGCCAGAGGCTGGCACAGAACCCGAACAGATGGAACAAGCTGCTTAATCAAGGCTTAAGAGGAAGAGCCAGGGAGAAATGAAGAAAAACTGTGTGTGTAAACACAGCTCCACTAAAATGAGCAGAGGGACTTGTTAGGTTCTGCATGATGATGTCATTATTTGTTCTTCAAAGTTCCATCCACTTTTCAATTCCCCCACGGTATGGAAGAAAAATTAATTGCTATGTCACTCCAGGCAGCAGATAAAGCTTTTCTATCCTTTTAATTTCTGCAGACCTTCCAAATGAAATCCCAAAGGAAAGATTCGGTTATGTCCAGATATAGCTATTAAATCAGATGCATTTGAAAAATAATTGTACAAAAAAAAAATTGCATTCATTCTGAGTGCAGAGGTGACTAGAGAGAAGCAGCTATAAGGTTGAAAGTGCACTTATTTATTTTGCACGCATCTGATTTTGTTCTCTGAGCAATACTATATTTCTATTAAAAAAACATTGAGGTCAAAATCTATTATTCCCTTTGAAATGTTGTACATATTTGTTCTACACGTTTCCTTTTTTAACCTTCTGCTACTGCTCTTCACCTCAGTGATTTCCACTGTAGCCGCAATGGTAGGATAGTGTGGGTTCTAGCCTGCAACCTTCCAACAACTTGATTCGTCACTGTTCACGAGAATAGGATAATATAGGCTGCACCCTCCTGACGGCATGCCTAGTTCCTCAGTCAAGAAGGCTACACAGATTGGGCTGCAGATCTCTGGCCATTTATAATTTTGCCCAATGACTGGTGAACATGTGGAGAATTCCAATGGGGACAGTGCCTTGTCCATGAGTTTGTCCTTTTTCAGGCTTGGTCGGCTCTGCTGCAGTGAGGGATGTGATTCGATCTTGTAACTGCTCAACCATCGGTGGCCGTGCCTTCAGCTGCTTGGACCCTAAGCTCTGGAACTCGTTCCCTAAACCTCTCCGCCTCACTATCTCTCTTTCCTCCTTTAAGACGCTCCTTAAAAACCTACCTCTTTGACCCTTTGGTCATCTGCCGTAATTTCTTCTTATGTGGCTCGGTGTCAAATGTATCTGTTTTGTCTCATAACACAGCTGTGAAATGCCTTGGGACATGCTACTACATTAAAGGCGCTATAGAAATAAAAGTTGTTGTTGGTGTTGTTGTAGTCCCCTGTCTACAATCTACTGAAAGCTGTGCTTTGAGGACAGACAAGTGAGATTGGGATTAGAAAGCATGATCCCTTGTGCAGGTTGAACCTCCTTTATCCAGAACCCTCGAGACCTGGCCTGTTCTGGATAAGGTATTTTTCCAGACAGGGGTGGTCACGTTAAATTGGATAGTGCAGGTACTGAGCAAGGGGATATCGGGGCTGGCTGGCTTGGGGCCGGGAGTGTGGCAGAGATATCATGGGCGGCGGGCGGTGGATCGCGGGGTCAGGCCAACAATTACAGGAGTCAGCAGCGAGGAAGGACTTCAATTTGTTCATGTCGGAATTCTGCGCATGCGCCACCCGGTGGCCGGGAATGGTTCTGGACGAGGGGTGGTTCTGGATAAGGGAGTTCAAGATAAGGAAGGTTCAACCTGTACTTAATTGCATATCACTTTATATTGTGCCTCTTTAACATTGCCAGCAGACAGAGGCAGTAGCCCAAAATCATTGACAACACCAAAGGGAGGGGGCGGGGGGGGAAATTGGCAGATGCTATCATCCAACTGTCAACTCAGAAAAAGCATTAGCATTTTGATTGCCTGCCCTTTCAGTTGGACATTTCAGTTGGACAACTGTGTGTGACTTAGAGGGTAGAATAGGGTGATCATGGAGAGGGCACAGGTTGTGCTGATTAGTTTCAGCTAGGCAAAGTCGCATTTGACTTCCAACAGTTCATTCCTGCTCTTCGAAGTAGAAATTCTGCCTTGCTTCATCATTTCAGGAATGATTTTGCCAGTAGATGTTGTGCAACACATTGGCAGTATAACCGATTTGAATAGATTGATTAATGGGACCAGTGTAATGTATGCACCTGTGAGTATGCTCACAGGTTTTTACAAGTGCAACTAAAATAGTTATAGAGCTGTTGAGTTGGGAATGGCTTAGCCAGTCACGTGATGTTCACAAGACTCAATAAAACCCCAGCCAGTTGAGTTCGGGGATCCACGAGTAGGCAGGTGGTTGTGAGCCTGGTAAATGAACGGGTAATGCGTAGTGTGATTGTTAAACCTTTTGCTAATAAACCAACTAGTTCTTAATAGTTCTTAATAGTAATGTGTTGCTATGAATTCTTAAGCAAAGAACCCATGAAGCAAATACATTACAACCACCAAATTAGATTTTATGGCAACTGAAGCATTTACGTTTGAACCTGTGAAAACAGAGATCCTGGATCTGACCCCGCATAGGTGATCATTGACCCATTTCAGAGTAAGTACAGAGGAACAGGATTAGGCCAGTCAGGTTCTTAAGCCTATTCCGCCATTCAATTAAATCATGGCAGATCTGGATTTCAACACCATTTACCTGCCTTTGTTCTATATCCCTTGATACCCTTACCTAACAAAAAAAATCAATACAAAAGCAAAATACTGCAGCTGCTGGAATCTGAAATAAAAACAGAAAATGCTGGAAACACTCAGCGGGTCAGGCAGCATCTGTGGAGAGAAAAACAGAGTTAACGTTTCAGGTCGATGACCCTTCGTCAGAACTGGAAAATGTTAGAGATGTAACAGGATTTTAAGGAAGTGCAGGGGCAGGGAATAGGGGAGGGGAGGAAAGAACAAAAGGGAAGGTCTGTGATATGGTGGAAGGCAGGAGAGATTAAGAGATAAAAGGGATAATGTTGCAAAACAAAAGGAGATGGTAATGGGGCAAGTTAAGAAACAAAAGATGAGTCTAGATAGGATGTAAATGGAAATGGCAGAATCACCAACAGCTGCTGTGGAAAAGAGAGATAAACAACAGAATTTTTTTTTTTAATCTCAGTTTTGAAAATTTCACTTGACCCAGCATCCACCGTTTTTTTCGGGGAGCGAGTTTTAGATTTCCATTACACTTTGTGTCAAAAAGTGCATCCTGATTTCATTCTTAAAAGGCATGGCTCTAATTTTAAGATTATGCCCTCTTGTTCTGGATTCACCCACCAGAGGAACAATTTTCTCTGCAGCTACACTTTGAATCCCTTAATTATTTAAAATACTTCAATTAGATCATCTCTCGACCTTCTTAACTCAAGGAGATACAAAACAAGTTTATGCAACCTGTTCTCGTAATTTAACCCTTTAAGCCCTGCTATAATTCTGGTATAGTGCAGGTACAATAGTGCAGGCCGATATATCTTGCCTTAGGCTTAGTACCGAAAACAGAATGCAGTACGCCAGATGAGATCTGACCAAGGATCTGTACAACTGAAGCATCACTTCTTCATTTTAGAATTACAGTCCCCTTGAGATAAAGGCCAACATTCCATTGGGATTTTTCATTACTTTTCGTAACTGTGCAATAGCTTTTAATGATTTGTATACATGGACACCCAAATCCCTTGCGACCTCCACAGCACCTAGTATATCACCATTAAGAAAATGTTCCAATTTGTTTTTCTCAGCTTCAAAATGGATGACCTCACACTTCCTTACATTGGACTTCATCTGCTGCAGTTTTGCCCACCCACTTAGGCTACATCCCTTTGCAAATTCCTGCACACATTTACACAACTAATGTGCCTCCTGATTTAGCGACATCTGCAAACTCTATCCCTTCAACTAAGTTATTAATGTATATGGTAAAAAAAACCTGAGGCCCCAGTACAGATCCCTGTGGAACACCACTTGTCGCATTCTGTCAATCAGAGTACATTTCTTGCTACTCGCGATCTCCTACCTCCCAACCCATGGCTCAAATTTGCCTCCAATTCAGTGTACTCTTAGGGGGTGAACTCCAGTACTGCCCCGGAGGCGGGGGGGGGGGGGGGGGTCGGTAACAGTCACGAGGTGGGAGTTCCTGCAGCAGGCGCCAAAGTCCCGCCCCGCCAGCTATATTGGGCTTACCGCTCCCGAGAGGAACTTCAGTGCAAAACCTCGCGCCGCACTTCCTGCCGGGAGTGGGACCAGGATGCGAAGTTTCCAGCGCTTTGCGGTGAGACGCCGCGCGCCGGAGGATAGACATGGCCCTCCCCTTCCATTAAAGCTGCCGTCTCTGCGGGTGGGAAACGGGGCCCACCGCTCCACCAGCAGGGAGCGTGGAGCTGTGGCAGCAGCCCAGCACACATGCAGAGTGCCGGCCCGGGCTGCAAGATCATGGCACGGACACTGCGATCTACAATCAAGGCGGCCGCCACCGGTAAGTCGGCCTTTTCTCTTTTACTGCCGTACCTCCCCTTTAATTTTCGCCCCGTGAGCAGCCGATGCTCAGTACGCGCCCGCGAAGCTGTCGCGTGCATCGCTCCCGAATTTTCGCTCCGGGCCAAAAACGTGCTAAAAATAAAACTTGAGTTAAAATGGAGGCACGCAGCCTGCTTAAAAGATTTTAGTGACCAACCCACCTCCTAAGAGCAAATTTGTCGCTCACCCACTGACCCGTCTTCGATTCAAGTAGGGCTTGAAAGAAAATGCAAAGAAACGACATGGGAGATTTCTAAATTTGCAGTAATATTCACCATAATGAACTTACCATTTCCTCCATGCAGCCCGTTGAGCCTGCTCCGCCATTCAATAAGGTCATGGCTAATCTTCGAACACAACTCCATTTTCCCACCCGATCCCCATGTCACTCGATTCCCCTCGAGTCCAAGAATCTATCTCAACCTTGAATATACTCAACAATTCAGCATCCACAGCCCTTTCAGGTTAAGAATTCCAAGGATTCATAACCGTCTGAGTAAAGAAATTCCTCCTCATCTCAGTCTTAAACAGCCGACCCCTTATCCTGAGACTATGCCCCCTAGTTCTAGACACTCCAGCCAGGTGAAATAACCGCCTCGCATCTACCCGGTCAATCCCCCTCAGAATCTTATATGTTTCAATTAGATCACCTCATTCTTCTAAACTCCAGAGCGTATGGCCTCAATCTACTCAATCTCTCCTCATAGGACAACCCTCTCACCCCAGGGATCAATCTAGTCATTGCACCACCTCTAAGGTATATATGTCCTTTCTCAGATAATTGTGCTCCAAAAATGAATTAATAACACAGATCTTTCATATATTTCAAACAACAAGGACTATATCTTTGGTACCATAGGTGGAAACAATGGGGTCAAGTTTCGGCCTGAGTTGCTCCTATTTTTTAGAATGGAGTATCTTAGAAATTGCAATTCTTGGCATTTAGTTTGCTCCAGTTCGAGTGAGTTAGAACAGTTTCATTTTAGAACAGATTTTTTTTTTCAAAAGGACGCGTGTCCAGCCACTTACGCCTGTTTTGCAAGTTTAGGCAGCGAAAACTGACTCCAAACTAACTTAGAATGGAGTAAGTGCAGATTTTTGTACGCTCAGAAAAACCTTGCATACACTTATAAATCAGGCATAAGGAAGAGAGATGGGGAGGGGAAGGGAAGTTTATAAACATGAAACACATCACTTTTACAAATAAAGAGCCATCATCAATAATAAATTATAAATAAATCAATAAATCAACCAATAAATCAAAAAATATTAAAAAATTAAAAATATAAAAAATAATTAAAAAATCAATAAATAAAAAATGACGTTTCTACTCACCGACTGCAGCACCGGGAGCCCTCCAACAGTGTGCTGGGATGGGGCCCCCCCAGTGTGTCTCTCTCTCTGTCTCTGTCAGTGTCTCTCTCTCTCTGTCTGTCTGTCTGTCAGTGTCTCTCTGTGTCTGTCTGTGTCTCTGTGTTTCTGACAGCGAGGGATGGGAGGAGGGAGGGGGGGAGGAAGAGGAGGGGAGGAAGGAGGGGAGGAAGGGGGAGGGGGAGGGGAGAGGAGAGGGAGTGGGGGAGAGGAGAGGGAGGGGGGAGAGGAGAGGGGAGAGGAGAGGGATGGGGGGAGAGGAGAGGGATGAGGGGAGAGGAGAGTGGGGGGGGGAGAGGAGAGGGAGGGGGGGAGAGGAGAGGGAGGGGGAAGAGAGGAGAGGGGGGGAGAGGAGAGAGGGAGAGGAGACAGAGGGGGGGGGCAGAAGAGAGGGAGGGAGGGGGAGAAGAGAGGGAGAGGGAGGAGGGGGTGAGGAGAGGGAGAGGGAGAGGGGAGAGGAGAGGGGGGAGAGAAGAGGGAGAGGGGATAGAGGAGAGGGGGGTGCGAGAGGAGATGGAGGGAGGGGGGAGATGAGAGGGAGAGGGAGGGGGGAGAGGAGAGGGAGAGGGAGGGGGGAGAGGAGGGGGGGGAGAAGAGGGAGAGAGGGGAGAGGAGAGGGGGGGGGCGAGAGGAGGGGGGGGGGGGAAACAGAAGGCTGAACGGGCCCGGCCGACGAGAAGAAGCTGAGCCGAAGACTTCGGGCAGGGCCCACCCCCGGCAAGATGCCGGGCAGGCGGACCCCGCCGAAGCCGTGGTGAGGAAGAGCAGAGCGGACCGGACCTGAAGCGGCGGGGGGGGAGCCTGAGTGGAGCGGGAGCTGGGGGGGCGGGGTGGAGCGGCAGGCAGCGGAGCAGGAGGGGGGGGGGGCGGTGCGGGACAGAGCCATAGCCGGACCCAGAGCGGGAGCTGGGGGCGGAGGCGGGGGTGGGGATGCAGGAGAGAGCCGGAAAGCGCGGGAACTGAATGGGGAGGAGGGGAGCAGGGGGGAGCTGGAGCCGGAGCTGGAGCT
Organism: Pristiophorus japonicus; assembly: GCF_044704955.1. NCBI lineage: Eukaryota > Metazoa > Chordata > Chondrichthyes > Pristiophoridae > Pristiophorus > Pristiophorus japonicus. Next base: position 20,133,910 of record NC_091997.1, read on the forward strand.
TGAGGAGGGAGGTCCAGTCGATCTTCACCGCCCCAGTGAGCCCATTTGGCGGTGTGCTTCGGGCCCCTCCCACACAGTTTCGGGCGCCTGGAGCTACTGCACATGTGCGCAAACTGTAGCGCGCATGTGCAGAGGTCCCAGCACTGTTTTCAGCACCGGGACCTGGCTCCGCCTCCCACAGCTTGTGCTGCACTGCGCCAAGGACCTGGATTGACCTGAGGGAGGGAGAATACCGAGGAAAGTTTTAGGCGCAGTATTGAGCGCGGAAATCAGGCGTGGCTCGCGGGGCTGCGCCGTTCTAGGCGCGGCCCGAAACTTGACCCCAATGGTACACTGTACCATTCTGTGATTCTGAGCTAGCCTAATTTTAGGTGTAAAGACAGAATTGTTATTACTGACATTACATGTAATTAAGGAATCATGCAAGTTTATTTGAACAAGCACTTGATTTAAATATTTAATCCGAACACAGAGCAAATGACTCACTGAACGTGTTATTTTCAATTAATACAATTAAATTGAACTCAATTGCTTTAAAGTCCATTCTTTACATACAAGATGAATTTGGAAATTTGTACTTAAATCTGATTGTCTTGATCATATTAAAATGACACAAGGAATTAAATCATCATTACATTTAGATTATTAACAAGCAGAGATTGATAGAAATATGTTGCAAATAAGTCACATTTTAGTGTTCTGAATACCTTTCGGATTCTTACTTTTTGCGGTGATTTTGTTATTAAATCATTTGCAAGTGTTTAGATGTTATCGAATAGATCATCCAAACCCCAACCATATCACATTTTATTGATGTTTCTCAGTTAATTTGGTTATATACATGACAATACGTGTAAGCAATTATTCCCCGGGGAGCAGAACATTTCTGTCTCTTATTCTGAAACTTAACATCCGTATTTTCTTCTCCAGCCAAGAGGATAGGAAAGTTTGAGCCATGGATGGTCTGATTAGCAACCATGTCTGTCAGATTTCAGCTGTATTGAGAGAATCAGGGACAGACACCTTAGGGTGGATCACAGGCAAAATGAATTATGCGAATGGAGTGACATTGAGGTATATGGATTAGAGGGACAGGCACCTTAAAGCAGCTGGATTGGAGTGGCTGGCAGCCTGGAGACTGAAGTGTCAGACGAGATTATGTGCTCACATGTCTGGAATGGGGCTTGAACTACGACCTTCTGACTGACATGTATTACCGTTGAGCCAAGGCTGACACTTGCATTCGGTGCAAAACCAGGTAATAACAACAATGACCTCTTTTGAATGTAAATATGTTACAGACAGATTATTCTCTGAGGACATCATGCAGTGAAACAACCACTTGTATTTATATCGAACTCCTGATGCAGAAGATTGTGTCAGCAGGGCTCGATCGAAGAGCAGTCCATAGTCCCACTCCCCCGCTCTTTCCTCACATCCCTGCAATTGTTTCTCCTTCAAGTATTTATTCAATTCCCTTTTGAAAGCTACTATTAGAATCTGTAACCATCATCCTATCAGGCAGTGCATTCCAAATCCTAACCACTCGCTGCATCAAAAGGTTTTCCCTCGTGTCACCTCTGGTTCTTTTGCCAATCATCTTAAATCTGTGCCCTCTGGTTATCAACCCTTCAGCCATTGGAATTTCCCTTTATTTATTCTATCTACACCCCTCATGATTTTAAACACCTCGATCAAATCTCCTCTTAGTCTTCTCTGCTCTATGGAGAACAACCCCAGCTTCTCCAGTCTACCCACATAACTGTAATCCCTCATATGTACAGCCACCTGAGAACTCACTTTTACAGTACCGGCCCGGAAATCGGTGCGGTCCCTCAAGACCATCAGCAGGCCGGGGCCATTGGAGGGAGCAGCGTGCGGTGGCATACCACTGCAGGGAGCAGCGCGTGCTGCCTGCAGGAGGGCGACGGCTGCGAAGCCAGGTCGCTGATTGCAGCGCGGGCAGGCACAGCAGGAGGGGGCGAAGGAGCGGCAAGAGTTTGTCGAGGGAAGTGACTGGGGCCCAGGAGAGGCGAGGGCCCAGGGGCAGCATGGGCCAGCCCACATTGCGATATGTGTGCACGCTAGGTCTGGTCTCCAGTTGTCCTGGTTAACCCTTGCCGCTGGACCAAGACCTAGCTCTGTCAAACCCGTGTGGTGGCTGGTGTGCAACAGTCACCACACGTAAAAGAAATCCACGCACGGGCATCTTCCACTCTTCAATATGTAGTTCGGGATCTGGAATATTAGGTCCTTCATTGAAACACCTGTGAACTCATCCCTTTTTGGCGTGGAAGCAAGTCATCCTCGCTTCGAGGGATTGCCTATGATGATGATGAATCCCTCATCCTTGGAACCATTCCAGTAAATCTCTTCTGTACCCTCTCCAAAGACTTCACATCCTTCCTAAAGTGTGGTGCCCAGAATTGGACATAGTAGTCCGGCTAAGGCCAAATTAGTGTTTTATATAGGTTTAGCATAACTTCCTGGGGGCTTTTGTACTCTATGCCTCTATTTATAAAGCCCAGGGTCCCTTTTGCTTTGTTAACCTGCCTTGCCACCATCAAAGGGTTGAGTAAAGAAGGTGACCATCAAGCAATTCAGAAGTAGAGGGAAACGATGGTGTGGGCAAGGATGAATTGCCGGAAGAGAATATTCAAACAGATTGCACTGAGGCGTTTAAAAATTAGGTCAAGAATGATGAATTCCTGCGTGCAGTCAGTGGAGGGGGACAAGGATGAAAGCCTCAGAAATCCGTTAGCTGAAGATTGTGGAGGATGGAGGTGGTGAGGAGAGCATCGGAGAAATCAACTGTGGAAAAACGAGCTAATCTGAATGGATATCAAACAGCAATGAAACCTCCATGGTGCACAGGTCACACATAGTTAATGTATCTACATTAAAACCAGGACAGAAGTGGTAACTCTTCTCATTTCATTCTTGCCAGAGTCAGCATCACATTTGACCTAGCCTTATCAACAAGATGGTTACCGGCTAGTGAAGATGTCAGCCGCAATTACACACTGCGGTGGCTAACAACTCAGCTCTGAAATTGCAGAAACTATCATTAATACGGAAGGAAGAAAAGCAGCCAAGGATGAGCGAACAATAATTCAATTATTGTCAGTGGCACGTCTCAGAAGAAAAGTTCATATAACTTGCATTCCATAATTACTTTTCTTTCTAAAGTTGGCTTGAGAATATTAACTTCTGAATGATTTCGCTTTTCATTCTCCCATTCAAAGTTCTGTCAACTTAATCAGATTGCACTCTGTTGTATTGATGAAGACTCCTCTGCACGGTTACAGCATTAGGACATCAGATCAGGTCTCCATTCAGAACTGTTCCACTTGAACCATTTAAACTAACAACACCCTTGACTCGGCAGTGACAGCATGAAGATGTATAACTGGGAATACCCCAAAGAACACCTCAAGACATTAAATAAATTAAAAAAAACACCATTATATATTTAAAATTGATTAAAATGGAATTTAAAACAAAAATTAAATTTTTTGAAAAATAAATTAGCATGTTTTAACGGGGCTAAAAATAACTTAACTTATCATACAGGGTTTTTAATGTATAAATGATTGGTAAAATTGTTATGTTTATTTTAAACTCTTACGTAAGAATTTCACGTGCGGTCGCTGGGCAGAAGTTGGGCAAATAGCCCAACACAGCGCCCATGGAAGCTCTTTACTTTCAGATGCGTGCGATCTGTTAAGACAATTCTTGACAGATCGCAAGTTCCAGATTTTAGTGCATGCACACCGCTTGCCTAAACCTGGAACCTATGCGGCACCTAAGGGTGCACGCGCACCTCATATCCCCTCATACGGGCCGCAAATTAGGGTCCATAGTTTGAGTTATATTCTTAAGTTGAATGAAAGGCTACTATATTTTCAAATGGTCTTACATGGAGACCCAGATCAGTTAGAACTGGCACAGGCCCCAGCTCATCAAAGACTGGCATTAGACCTAGCACCCGGGTACTTGCAGATGGCAGCACAAGAACAGGTTTTAGACTAAATACTGCGCTTGGATTGAAAAAAATTAAATTATTGGAAATCCTTTGAAGCAACCCAAATGCGAAATGAAAGACTGCATGAAAGGAAATACCTTTCAAAAGGATCCAGATTAAACTGTCCCTCATCTTTAGGATCAAAGAGATAACAGATACAAGAAAACTAGGCCGGAGTCAGTTAATTGCTTTCAAACAGCATTCTTGATATCAGTATTTCAGCTTGTGATGTCAGTGTTAGCGTCGCAGGCAATACCAGCATTTATTGCCCAACACTAATTGCCTTCGAGATGGTGAGCCAATTTATACAACTGAGTAGTTTGCTAGGCCATTTAGAGACAATTAAGAGACAACCACATTGCTGTGTGTCTGGAGTCACATAAAGGCCAGACCGGGTAAGGACGGCAGCTTTCCTTCCCTAAAGTGTATTAGTGAAGCCGATGGATTTGTGCAAGAATCCAGTAGTTTCGTGATCACTATTGCTGATACTAGCTTTTTATTCCAGATTTATTTAATTGAGATAATGCTATTTTATAATTTTCACAGTACAGTTCAGAGTAAATCAGATTTAAAATTTTATAGGAGAAAGCGAAAAATATTAGCAGCTTCAGCATACAGAAGCTAATTTCAGCAGCCATTTATTGTCATCCTGCCATGGTGTGATTTGAACTCGTGGCTCTGGATCATTACTTCAGAGCCTTAAGATTACTAATCCAGTAACCTAACCACTCCACTACCATACTCAGTCAGTTGCTATACCTTAGAAAGACACTATAATTAGCATTGTGCATTGATACTCTCACACATTCAATCATATTAATGCACAATCTGCTTTGGCACACTTAAGATCGCCCATATTATCAGCTTTAGAAGGTGCAAACACAGGCCACTTCCATACTCTCAGGGAAGGCAAATTAGATGGAGAATCAGCCCAAGCCACTCTCAAATACCTGTTAGCAGACAGAAATGATGCTGATGGAGCCTTGGCAGGAGACTGTCACCTTGAATGTTTTGCGGTATAGAAACAGCAAGAGGGAAAAATAGGGGGAAAAACTCGTTGGTAAATCAGCTGCTAGTTATTTAAATTTTAAATCTGGTTTGCTCTGAACTGTACTGCAAAAAAATTAAAATGGCATAAAGGACTATCGAACAGATTGGAGTAACAGATTGCACGAAACCAAGCTGAGAGTTCTCAGTGTCAAAATGTTTCCTGGCAGCTCGGGAAGCAATATGGTACAAGGTGAAATTTGACTGTCCAAACTGGCAGGCAGTCTTAAAACCAACAACCAACCGGACAAGTCATGGGGGCCGAAATTCAGAAATTGTGGGGGCGGGAGTCTGGCCGATAAGGCAGGCTGAGGGGCGGAAGCTGGGGCGGGACCGGGACTCACGGCGGAGCGGTGGTGACACCACAACGTGTGTGCGTCACCGCGTCTCTCCCCTCCGTAAAAGGGGAGAGAAGCAGGCATTTTTTGTCTTCGGCCACTGGGCCACCAGGGAGAGTTTTGGCCGGGCCAGCGGCTGTTGGCACCCAAGAGGCCGAACCCACGGGCACTATTTTGCCGGCCAAGTGGGAAGTCGGCCGGCAAAAATAAAGACATGGCGGCCGCGGCAGTGGGCCCTCTCCTTGAAGGCCCGCCGTGCTGCCGGGCCGCACACAGTGAGGAGAAGGTGCACCAACAGAGAAAGCTGTCGGGGGCACCACGTGGCAGGGGAACAATGTTTTGCAGTGAATTTGGGTCGGTGTATTCTGTCGATGCGCTTTGATGACGCGCTTGCGGCGGTCATCAGCAGTGGGGCGGAATTGGGGACAGGTGGAAAAATCCCCGACCTGAATTTGGGTTGGGGCGGCCATTGGATTGAAACACGGCGCCCACTCGATTCCGCCGCATGGCCGCTGCTAAACGGCGGAAACAGGCCTTACGCAGACCCTGAATTTCAGCCCCATGGAGTTGCAACTCGCAAAGCTGATTCATTCTCAAAATTGGCACTGGTTGCCTGACTTCCAGGTTTCACGTTTCCAGCAGTGCAGTGGGTGTGTCATACCCGCATGGCGTGATCTCAACTCTAATTAAAGGGACATGGTGGAAATGGAATTTGGAGGAGCCAGGAGGTGTTTAGGGTGAATGCACAGGTTGATGATCACAAAAATAAGGAGAAGACGGTGGAATCTGGAATTAAGGACAAGGGAACAAGGATTTTCAAGTTTGTATGCTGAGTGATGGGGAACCAATAAGAATCGGTGGGTATGTGAGTGACAGAATTCTGGGTGAGCTGAAGTTTTTAAAAGTTAGACTGTGGGAAGTTAGTGACCGACACTTTGTGAAAATTAAGCCGAAGTAAGAATGCGTGAATGAGTATTTCCTCAGCAGCAGGGGTGGGGTGAAAATGTTGTGCTGGTGCAGTTAGGTTGTCTTGTTAATGGACTTGATATGGGTTTGAAACTCAGCTCAAGGTTAATCAGGACAATGGAAGAGGCACTTGTGTGGTCAATTGTTTTGAAAGCCACTGAAAATCAGGAGGATAAGGGATAACACGCCATGATTGAATTGGTACATTCATCAGTAAGCTCACACAGCATGATTTCAACCCTATGGCCTAATACGCCTGCATTGCCAACAGTAGTATCATCGAGCAAAGGGTTGAGCCGAGCTACAGATCTGATGTGCAGTGTTCACAACTGTTCCATTCCAGAGAAGAATCTCACATGTTCGGATAAGAGTCCAATGTGTTGCTCTCTCACTTGGTTCACTGAATCGCACCAAATTTTCATCCAGGATGTTATTTGAAGCTGAGCCCATTGTGATATTGATTCATTGCTTCCCCTTGATGCGGTGATGAAAGGTTTTGTTGTTGCAAACTAAACATATCTTCCAGGCACTGGCAGTTCAGCAGAGATTAGACCCAGTACAAAGAGTTACTATGATGCAAATCCACTGACATCCCTGTTATCAAACAACTTTTGATTACTTCAAGCTTTTGAAACCCACGTGTACCACAAAGGTTGCATTAATCAAGTGAAAGGTATTGCCCTAGAACCCAAATAATGTTATAAATTAAACAAATGCGCCCACGTACTACTTTCTAATTTAATTGCATTAAGTTGCTCCTGAATTCAAACCAGGCATCATTTCCTCTCTACGTGATCAGTTTGTATGAAAATGTAACTTTTTAGATGCATAATGTGCATTTATGTGATTATCAGATTTCAGAGTTTTAGCTCAGTAAAAATCTCTTGTTAATCACAATACACAGGCGGAGGGGTGGTGGGGGGTTTTGCGATGGGAGGAGAGGTAAGGATGGTTACACTTTGATGAGAGCCTCTAAGCAAAGAGAGTCTTTTTGAGGTCTACAGCCATTTCTCATCATAAACAACATTACAACAGCAGCAGTTCATCATCGTCATAGGCAGCCCCTCGAAACGAGGATGACTTGCTTCCACGCCAAAAAAAGATGAGTTCACAGGTGTTTCAATGAAGGACCTAATATTCCAGCTCCTGAACTACATCCTGAAGGATGGAAGATGCCTGTGCGTGGATTTTATTAACGTGTGGTGGCCATTACCAGCAACTGTTACCAGGTCCATGAATTTACTTTTTTTTAAAAGGAACAATTCCTGTCAGTCTCTACTACTGGAGGCTGTGGTGTGAAAAGAGTTTGTAAACATACTCAGCATATTATATATTTACACATTCTGTTTTAACTACACAGCTGTCTCCAGAGAATACAACCGCTACACCAGCAAAGAATGCCGATCCAGGCCAACTTGAACAACCTACCGCCAAATCTAGAAGGCCATTTTCGACCGTCGCCGAAGCCCTTCAGCGATCTCCCCTCAGTCTTGATGACCGATGGCGAAATGCTTGGAAGAACTGCGACGTACGGAATGGATTCCTTACAGAGGACCCCACAGTACAACCTGAAGGATCACACCTTCCTCACAAACAGTGGACAACCATCAACTGCCTCAGAACCGGTCATGGTCGATGCTGCCACCTTCTCCATAGGTGGAAGATTAAAGCCTCCCCATCATGTGACTGTGGAGCTCATAATCAGACCCTGGAGCACTCAGAGGAAATTCGCAGGCAGCCTACAAGATATCCACGCTGTTACACCAGAAGCTTTGGCCTGGATAACCAATGTAGATATTGACATTTGATTTGCTTTGCTACGACCATATGAAAGAAGACTACACAGCTGTTAGATTTTGGGGTCTTTTCTGCCCTTCCTACTTCTAGATATTTAGATTTCTGTATTTTAGACAATTCTTACAGGTGTCTTAGCACCTACAGCCCTGAGAGTACCTTCACTGGATCTAATGTCCAGGTAAATTTTGATAACAAAGAGGCCAGTCTTGGTTCTCCTGCATCACAAAGGAAAGGCCTCTTCGTTCTTTTCACCAGCTGCCAACCTGCTTCAGCCTGGCAGGGCAGTTCAAGCCCCAGTAAAAATTCCATTGGGGTCCCAGAGGACACTGATTAGCATTTATGCATGAGGGTTCCCCTGAGTTTGGTGGGCTCCTTATCCATCAGCCAAAACCTGTCGTGTTGAAATCGGAGATTGGCAAGAACGGAGTGGGAAATGGAACAGCTCCATTTGAGCCTCTCACCAGCTCCGTTCCCGCTCGGTGGGGTTACTTTAAAACATTTTTTATAATTCATTTTTTATACACGTATCGGGGGAGAAATTCCCCAGTGTCCCGATTGGGGGCGGTAAACGGCTCGGGGGCGGGCCTGTGCCCGGCGTGGAAGTCCCACCCCGGCCGTGAAATTGCGGTTACCGCCACGCACAGGAAGTTGAGCGCAATCTCGGGGTACTCCATTTCCTGATGGGGCGGGTTCCGGGGCTAATATGGCGTGATCGACACCGCTGTGTGGATGATGCGCGCAGCACTGACGCAGTTCAACGCCCCTTCCCTTCGCTTAAAGGGGAGGGCCGCTGAGCACTCTGTGGGGCCTCTGACGGCCTCCACTGGGCCACCAGGGTGGCATGGTGCTAAGGCCGCAGCCCGGCACCCAAAATGGAGTGTGATGGCTGCCCGGACTATTGCCAGAGAAGTAAAGAAGGGGCCGACCGGTGAGTCGGGCAAACAAGTAAGATGGCGGCGCGAGGCACTCCTGACCTCCCCTATAACTTCCACCCCGTGAGTGGATATCGGCCCGATTCGCGACCCGCGAGGCTGGCACTGACACTGCTCGTGGCAATATCTGCCGCGGGGCGCAAAGGGGTCGGCGTGTGGTGCTAAGGGTTCGCTGGGCATGGCGATGATGTCATTGCCGGTTGCGCGGCGGCCCGGGGCGCTAACGGTGGGGCGTGGCACTACTGCGGCAGTGCCTCCGCTAACACTCGCGCAATTTCGCGGGAGCCGGTAGCTCCCCCTTTGGGCGAAAACTCTTTTGCGCCTCATTAGCTCCTCCCGGAGGCGCTAACGGGTGTCACAAAAAGGGGCAATTTCTACCCCATTGTTTTCGTTTCGTGATCCTACCAACTAAGAGGCCTAACTGGACTGTAGTCTCTTTAAAACTTCCAAATCAATTCAGTCTGATTTGAACAATCCCTCAAGAAGTCGCTTTGTGAACTTGAATAACTGTCACCTAAATTCAAAAGAAGTTGCCTGTCTTATATACATATAAACAATGTTTGAATGGCTTGGCTCCTCCCTCAAGCTATCTGCTCAGAGACTAAAATGAGCAGCCTCTGTTTTAATATTGCATTGAACCAGACTGAAATTCTGAATGCAACTGTTTATTTACCTCCTTATGTATTGTGACTGAATTAAGGAACCCAGGAGCAAATTAAAACTAGACAAAGAAGCTTCATTTCTGTCACAACTAAAGGATAGCAGGACAATTTGCATTGGGCTTAAATAGAGACCACAACAGAGGATAAAGCACATATTCATACAAGCAGCTCTTAAAGGGCCGCTGCTCAAATTCATCTTTAAGGAGCATTTGAATACACAGAGCACATTAATCCACAAAACATACGATTGTATAGAACACGTGAATACATAAACAATGCAAAATTGGACCTATCAGACAGTTCGAACCCTATTGAAACATTTGGGGATCTGGATTGGAATCCTCTGATATTTACGCTGCTCGAAGTGCTAACATTAAGATCACATCTTTTGGAAAATATTTATGTCTCCTGTAATTTCTCATCTTTTGATGATCAAGACCACTTCTTTAACCGAGATAGAATGGTCATTGCAGTAGGTGTTCATTTAAATATGTTAGCATCAAATCTAGGGACTCAATGTTGCTAAGGCATGGAAATGGGCGCAATTAATTTAGTTCACACAACCCAACAGGCAGCAAAATTGCAGCCCATTAAGGAGCATGGTGCCTGCTCTCCCAATCCCGTGATCCTCCGCACCTCCTGTGTGCCTGTTCTCTCACTGCGGATTCTATCCTCTTGAAAGGGCATCTCCTCTCTGACACCTATTAAACACCCTACGAGACCCGGGCAGTTATTCTCTTTTTCAGAGGTGACGCAGGCAAAATTCCAGTGAAGCAACAAGGAAGAGACATGTACGCCTGGACACAAAGTGGTTGAATTTGCACTTTTGGTATTATCAAGTTTGATAAAAAACAGATTTGTATTCTGACGATGGGAATAACTGGCATCTCTACAGGTCCTTAGACATGCTTGACTGCTTTGCTTTAACCTTCGGGAAGCACTCAGATGGGCATAATTTCTAAAAGCTGTCGTTGCCTTAAAATAGCATTTTTAATTTGTCAGTTCCATATTGTTGCTTAAAACTGATGATCCCAAACATATTGCTCCCTATACCTCACTGTCATTAAGAAAGATGGATAGTAAAAGGAGGGGGGCAGGCTGGGTCTTAACTCCATGTATCTGCCAGGTAAGATTATGTATGATTGGAGTTCTATTTGCTGGAGATTTTCACAGCTAATTTAGATAAAAAATCATTTCCTTCCTTGCACTGCACAATACTAATTGGGTGTGATCAGAGCATGCGGCATTTTTTTGTGTTTTTTCAGCTGTGTGCCTTGCTATGACTACTTTTTATCTTTCTGTATCTCTCTGCTTGGCCTGGGGATTAACAGGGGCGGGTTACGTAGGCGGGGAAGCGTTTCAGATGGGGAAACCCGACATCCCGCGTGCTGTGGAGGTCTCCACAGTGTGTGTCTTTTGTACTTCCGCCCGAGAAGTCAGCATAATTGACAGGTTTGGCTTCCAGTTGGGCGAGGAGGTCTCCACGGCAGGCCCTGGGACCAGGTAAGTCTGATCCACGATCCCGGGGAGGACAGGTCCGATCCCGCAGGGTGTCTGTTCCCTGACCCAGGAGTGGGGGGGGGGGGGGGGGGTTCTAATGGGGGTGATGAGCTTGGGGAGATCAATCTCAGGCCGCTTGCCTCGCTAGCAGGTGCCGTCAGGTAAGTCTCGGGAAGTGGGAGTTTGTGTGGGCTATTGGGGGTTGGGGCCACTCCTGCTCCTCCGGCTCCACAGAAAGAATTCTACATACTTTTTGTTGGTGGCTGGAGGGGCTGCTGAAGAATCCTGAGTGGGGCAGGCCCAATGCCATCGGTAACATCGGTAAAAAAATCTCTTAATGGGTCCTTCAGCAGGCCTTTGGCCGCTAATTTACATATTTAAGGGGACAACCCCCTGATTTAGGCATCTGCCTGGGTGCAGGCCGTCCCTCTGCTAAATTGCTAGTCAGCCAGTGCGTAGTCTCAGTCGGCAAGCGAGCCCCAGGTGGGCAGAGGAAACGTCACAAGGACACCCTCAAAGCCTCCTCGATAAAGTGCAACATCCCCAACGAAACCTGGGAATCACTGGCCAAAGACCGCCCTAAGTGGAGGAAGAGCATCTGGGAGGGCGCTGAGCACCTCGAGTCTCGTCGCCGAGAGCATGCAGAAATCAAGTGCAGGCAGCGGAAGGAGGATGCGGCAAACCAGTCCCACCCATCCTTTCGCTCAGCGACTGTCTGTCCCACCTGTGACAGAGACTATAATTCTCGTATTGGACTGTTCAGTCAGCTGAGAACTCACTTTTAGAGTGGAAGCAAGTCTTCCTCGATTTCGAGGGACTGCCTACGATGATGAGCAGTGTCGCCTCTGAATCAGAAGTTTTGGGTTCAAGTCCCACTCCATGAGGCTTGAGCACAAAAATTTAGGCTGCCACTCCAGTGCAGTGCTGAGAAAGTGCTGCACTGTCGGCGGTGCCGTCTTTCGGATGAGATGTTAAACTGCGGCCCCGTCTGCTCTCTCAGGTGGATGTAAAAGATCCCAGAGCACTATTTCGAAGAAGAGCAGGGGAGTTAACCCCGGTGTCCTGGCCAATATTTATCCCTCAATCAACATCACAAAAACAGATTATCTGGTCATTATCACATCGCTGTTTGTGGGAGCTTGCTGTGCGCGTTTCCTACATTGCAACAGTGACTATACTTCAAAAAATACTTCTTTGACTGTAGAGCGCTTTGGGACATCCTGAGGTTGTGAAAGGCGCTATATAAATGCAAGTCTTTCTTTCTTTATTGCCAATGCTTTGCCCTTGTTTAATGCCCGAAAAACGGCCAGACCAATTTCTCACCCAGTACCTCATGCAGCACGTCCCACCAAGCAACTTAGACTTGGCTCTTCTTCACATCAGGGAGAGTGCACGCTCATCCATGCGCTGACCTCTTGAGACAATGCATGACTTGTCTCCTCCACCTGAGTGGACACCGCTGGGAGGCATAGGCAACACGGGTGAAAATATTATTATTTAATTTTATTAGTTTCCTTTGTTTTTGATGAGTAGTTTTCTATTAATTGTGGCCCTTTAAAACGGGGCACTTCGGTTTGTTCTTGTTTGATGACACTGGGGCAGTTATAGTTTAATTGAAGAAAAGGCATACTTGTACTTTGAATTCAGACATAATGGATGATAAGTACATTTTGTACTTCTTCCTGCAAGCCATTGAGTATAAATGTACTCAGGTCTTTCAAAAGTACTTAAAAGAAGCTTTGTGTGACAAGTGGATAGAGTAAGATCACTGTCTGGTGGCTGTGGGCTCCTCTGAAGTATCTCACTAAGTTAAGTCAGCCATTGCCAAAGAAAAGGTGCTTTTTGATGTTTTCGGAGTATAGATTGATTTTTAAAAGAAAAACTAAGATAAAAGCAGCAGAACAGTTCAAGTATGGCATGAAACGAGGAGGACGTTCTGAAAACTACACATCGATAGTTGCTGATTCCTTGACTGGTTTAACACTTTGATGGCTGGAGCAGAATCCTTGCAACAGTAGGGGAAAAAAACTGTGATGAGAATATGATCGGCTTCAGAGACCCAGTGGTGCAGTTTCCTGTCACTTCTGGGATCTGCACTCAAATCATGTGGAAACTGGTGGGTGAAAAACTTGGTCTTGCTGCTCATTGTAAGGGTCCTAAGTAAAATTAGTTTACGCATGTTCAATTATGGTGCTAGTGAGAATGAAATCTCAGCATTCTGCACGGCTCATAATTTGGTACAATTTGGCATTAAGTTGTCAATTTCACTTGGACAAGCCATAAGAATAACTGATGCAGGAAATGGAAATGCCACTAAGGTGCAGTAGAATTGCTTTTCTGAGAGTCTTGGTGCCAAACCCTCAGTAAAATGTATCTAGAAAAGTGACACGGCATAATATGGACAATGCTGCATTGAAAATAACGCTCTTTAATCAATTTGTTTCACCTCCCGATTGCACAAAATGGGTAGCAGTTAAATTTCAATCGCTTTCCTCCAAATGGGAAGCGGTGCCAAGATAGGTGACAAAATAAGTTAGAAACTACAAGACACGACCCGTAGAGTATGCTGAGTGGTGAAGCTAAGGCACTCACCGCTGGCCTCGAAGAAAGTTGCACGCAGAAATCTCGCGATCTCTGTGGCGAGTTTCCCTTTCTTGATGCGTAATTGATTGTAGCGCTGTGTAATGGGAATCCCCAGTGAAGAGCTGCTGTGATGTCAACAAGCTGCCTAAGCAGCCAATCACATTGAAGAATTCTCACAGAGAGCAAACCAAGAAATGAACAGCACTTTTGGTCATCTGGCCTAATTTCTTCTTATGTGGCTCGGTAGCAAAAATATTTTTTTGTCTTGAACACTCCTGTGAAGCGCATTGGGACGTTTTGCTACATTGAAGGTGCTATATAAATACAAGTTGTTGTTGTTGTGGAGATGAGGAGGAATTTTTTCTCTCAGAGGGTCGTGAATCTTTGGAATTCTCTGCCCCAGAGAGCTGTGGAGGCTGGGTCATTGAATATATTCAAGGCTGAGATAGACAGATTCTTGAGCTACAGGGAAGTGAAGGGTTATGGGAAATGGGCAGGGACGTGGAGTTGAGACTAAGATCAGATCAGCCATGATCTTATAAAATGGCGGAGCAGGTTCGAGGGGCCATATGGCCTACCCCTGCTCCTATTTCTTATGTTCTTATGCATACCAGACTCCTAGATCTGTTGAGCCACTGCAGAATCCGGAGGTGGGGACTTTTTAAAAACCCGGAAGGTACAGACTGTGTTTTACAGAGGAGCCCAGACTCGGTGTGACAGTACTAAAGAAGAGTTGATGAAAGCACTTACTCGATGCTCATGTGAAGACTCAGCTGCTGTGCTGCCAGTTAAATTTGATTTGAAGAACTGAGTCACTCCTTATAATGAAGGGGGTTTCAATTGAACCACAGCTATATTCCTGGAGAGACTTAATAAGCACTCAATCAGCTCCGCTGGATGGACCACATCGTTCACATGCCTGACACGAGACTCGCAAAACAAACGCTCGACTCTGAGCTCCAACACGGCAAGCGAGCCCCAGGTGGAGAGGAAATATTTCAAGGACATCCACAAAGCCTCCTTGAAAAAATGCAATATCCCCCCTTGACACCTGGGAATCCCTGGCCCAAGACCGCCCAAAGTGGAGGAAAAGCATCCGGGAAGGCGCTGAATACCTCGAGTCTCGTTGCCGAGAGCAAGCTGAAACCAAACGTCGACAGCAGGAAGGAGCAGGCAGCAACCCAGGCACCCCAGCCTCCCGTTCCTCCAACCACCGTCTGCCCCACTTGTGACAGAGACTGTAGGTCCCGCATTGGATTCTTCAGTCACCTGAGGACTCATCTTTAGTGTGGAAGCAAGTCATCCTCGAGGGACTGCCTAAGAAGAGAAGACACCAAGTACAGCCTGTCCTAGCAGTGAATATAGACGATGTAAGAGGAAGATATAGGGGCCGAAATTGGTGCAAACCAATGGTCCGCCCATTTCTCGCCGGTATGCCAATGGTATGTTGTTTCATACCGCCGGGTATCGCTGGGGCGGAGTGCGCGCGATTTTCGTCATTTTTTCTCGGCGGTATGCCGAGCGGAATGCAGCGGGCGGTCAGTCATTTTCACTCGGGAATCTTCGGGACCCGAGTTGTGCGCATGCGCATGCTGCTGCAAAGCTCCGCCCCCCCCCCCCACCCCCCCGCTCCCCGAGAGGCCAGAGACTGCTGGCCTGAGAGCGATGTGCAGGTATGTGGTGGGTTGGGGGTGGGGGGGGTTGGGAGGGGATCGCTGCTGTGGGGGGAGATGACTACTTGGAGTGAGATCGCTGTTGGTGGGTGCGGGGGGGGGGGGGGTGGGGGTGAGAGATTTTGAAGATTGACTTAAAACCACCTTTTCCAGGGCAGTCTGCAGGGTCGGCGGTATGTCGGTGGTAAGTGATCAATTTTGCGATTTTGGGCGGTATGTTGGCGGTCCATGGGCAGTACGTCCACCAATTCCGGCCCCATAAGCTGAAACTACATTTAAGCAAAAGTATATGATAAGGCATCCTGTACCTGCACAGAATAGGATAGTCAATCAAGACGAGGGAGGATAGACTGCCTGAATGCCAGATGAGATTGCACATTACATCCTTCGACAGACTGCCACCTGATCACAGATTACTGCTCAGATTGATGATATCAAGTGCTTTGGAGAAGCTGGCTGTCTGTGGCTTTTGAAACACTACTGGCCTCATCCTTGCCTGGGAACAATGCAGGGTGCGCGCAAGCTATCTTATCCTATTTCTGCAATGGTCTTCCGCCCTGCTATCAGACCTGCACCACCTTCTTTTCTGATGTAGAATATGGTACTCCCTCCCCACTAGAGTTGGATTAAAAACTCTTGGGGTCCATTCCTGAGCACCAAGAACATTCGGGGCTGCAGGAAATACAGGTCTAGATATTCGAGCGCCCAAAAATGGGAGCGCAGGGGACGCAGGAAACGACCCACCCTCCGCCTCCATGTGAATGGATGGTCCCAAGGCACACGTGACATTGGTTACTAATAGGAGTCACCAGGCAGCTCGCTGGTGAGGAGGAATTGAAGATCAGGCCTCAGGTACGTTGTTAAAGGGGGACCATGAAGTACGACGACTTGGTTGGGAGGGAGGGCGATCGGGCCGGGAAAGGGTCGGGTCAGTAGTGTAGCGGAGGCCGGAAGGTGGTGGGTATTGGTGATTGGGAAGGGAAGGGCAGAGGCTGGGATCGGGGTTTTTTAAATTCATGGAATGTGGGCATCGCTAGCAAGGCCAGCGTTTATTGGGGTGCGAGGGGGGGGAAGGGAGCAGCGCCCGGCAGCCTCCCCAAGTGGTTTGAGTGGGTGTTGGGAAGAGCAATTCTGCTTCTCCCAGCTCCACAGTATACGTTAAACACTTACATTGGTTGTGGCCTGCAGAGGACCCTTTAAGGACCTGACATAACATATTCATTAATTAAGCAACCCATCTAATTACTTGCGCATTGTTTCATCACGTTCCCCCAGATTGTCTCCATGCCAATCCTATTCCATACAGCTGGAACCCCACGTGCTCCTACAGCTGTCCATTCACCTAAATCTCTCTATACTCTTGAACCGTCAGCGCTTTCGTGACTTGGCATCAAAAGAGGCCGGAGTTCAACTAAATCTCATCCCGAATTTCGCTTGTTAAAATCGTGCACCATTTCTCTAATCACTGCCTGCTAAAAAATCTACATACATTCAATTCCATTAATCAGGAAGCAAAGAGAGAGAGGAAACATTTAACAGAGTAGGAACTCTCAAATCGCAACTCATTCTGCAAAGTTCATGTGTGTCCATGACTACAAGTCTGCTTCCAGAAGGTGAGAGCACTGTGCCTGCTTTTCACTTGAGTTTCCCAGTTCATGGTTATATTTGACTCAACCTTAGCTTGCAAGTTAAATCCACAGGCTCCATTAGTAAATGCGTGCATGTATATTTTATATTAAGAAAAGCTTACTATGGCTGGTACCTGGTACCGGTACTTGCAAACTGATTGAAATCTTTCAATTTCGGACGATTAATCGAGCAAATCCCTCATTCCAGTTTAAGTCTCTTCGAATCATTGACATGATTGCAGGATTACAGGAGAGGGATATTAAATATAACTCTCTTGGGTTGTAGAGAGATGTTGCTGCAGGTCAACAAGGTTGGAGTTGTGTGGCGTTGTCTGAAAATGTCGCAAGAGTCTGACCTCTGCGATATACTGTTATTGTTGTTTCATACGTCACAATGAGAAAGTGCACGAGATGAAGATGGAGTAAATGACAAGGCCGTGCACCCATGCACTGTCGAAACTATCTCTGCTATTTTATCAAACTGTTCTCTCAAATCAGAAATTGGGTTTCTCTAATTTGCTTCAGGTACTCTTGACATCTGCAAGAACCTTTTCAGCAGTTCTACCTGTAATGTATTTGCTTCATGGTTCTTTGCTTAAGAATTCCTAAAAATACATTGCTATTAAGAACTAGTTGGTTTATTAACAAAGGTTTAACATCATCATCATCATCATCATCATCATCATAGGCAGTCCCTCGAAGCGAGGATGACTTGCTTTCACACCAAAAAGGGATGAGTTCACAGGTGTTTCAATGAAGGACCTAATATTCCAGATCCCAAACTACATCTTGAAGGATGGAAGATGACTGTGCGTGGATTTTTTTAACGTGCGATGGCAATCACACGACACATTACCAGTTCATCCACTCGGCTCACAACCGCATGCCTCAGTGTGGATCCCCTAAACCCAACTGACTGGGGTTTTATTGAGTTTTGTGAACATCACGTGACTGGCTAAGCTACTCAGAATTTAACAGCTCTACAAACCTGTGAGCATACTCACAGATCAAACCCTTACACTACCCTTACATCCTCATCACCAGGAACAATTAATGTTATGTACTTAACCCTTTGCAACCTGTATCACACCACCACCAGAGGGCCTATCTGTTGGAGTCCCAAGGAATCTCAGCATCCCTTGGGAGCACTGTATATAAGCAGGCCACCCACGAGGTACCTGCACTCTGGAGTCTTATTAAAGGAGCTAAGGTCACACTTGCTCATTGTTCACAGTACTCAGTTTCATCCTTTATTATGAGCTTATCAACTGGCGATGAGGTAACGAACAACTGCGCGAAAATGCAAAGAACAGTTGGTATCCTGGAGAAGTTCTCAGAGGGGGACGATTGGGAGGCCTTCGTGGAGAGACTCGACCAATACGTTGTGGCCAACGAGCTGGAAGGGGACGAGAACGCTGCCAAACGAAAGGCGATCCTCCTTACTGTCTGTGGGGCAACAACCTATGGCCTCATGAAGAATCTTCTAGCTCCGGTAAAACCAACAACTAAATCCTATGAAGAATTGTGTACGCTGGTCCGGGAGCACCTAAATCCTAAGGAAAGCATTTTGATGGCGAGGTATTGGTTCTACACGTGTCAACGGTCGGAGGGCCAGTAAGTGGCGAGCTATGTCGCCGAACTAAGGCACCTCGCAGCAGGACATTGCGAATTTGAGGGATTCCTACAACAAATGCTTCGAGACTTTTTTGTACTGGGCATTGGCCATGAGGTAATCTTTCGCAAACTGTTGACTGTTGAAACTCCGAATCTAAGCAAAGCCATAATGATAGCTCAGGCATTTATGTCCACCAGCGACAACACCAAACAGATTTCGCAGAGTAAAGAGGTTTCGGCCAAAGTGCACAAAGTAACGCCGTTTGCGAGCAGGAATATACATGGCAGAATGTACACGCCGACTGCTGCTGCACGACCTCAGATGACCCAGAGTCCGCCATCAATCATTAATGCGAGGCAATTACTACCTTGTTGCCGTTGTGGAGGTGATCATCGGGCCCATCAATGCCGCTTCAAGCACTATGCGTGCAACGGCTGCAGAACAATGGGACACCTCCAGCGAATGTGCAGGCGAGCTGCAAACCCTGCAAACCACCATGTTGCAGAGGAAGACCGATCCACTGTGGATCAGGCTGAATTGGAGGCTCGTACCGAGGAGGCAGAAGTGTACAGGGTACACACATTTACCACGAACTGTCCACCAATAATGTTGAAAGTTGAACTGAACGGAATTCCAGCGTCTATGGAACTGGACACGGGTGCGAGTCTGTCCATAATGAGCAAAAAGGCCTTCGACAGGCTGTGGTGCAACAAGGCACACAGGCCCAAGCTCAGCCCCATTCACACCAAACTAAGTACTTATACCAAGGAACTAATCCCTGTAATTGGCAGTGCAGAAGTCAAAGTCTCCTATGATGGAGCAGTACATGAACTCCCGCTGTGGATCGTGCTAGGGGATGGCCCCACACTGTTTGGCAGAGGCTGGCTGGGGAAAATCTGCTGGAACTGGGATGACATCCGAGCGCTTTCGTCCGTCGACGATGTCTCATGTGCCCAGGTTCTGAGCAGATTTCCATCGTTGTTCAAGTCAGGTATTGGAAGCTCCTTGGGGACGCAAGTGCAGATCCATTTGGTTCCCAGTACGCGGCCCATCCCCACAAGGCACGGATGGCATATGATGCGTGAGAAAGTGGAAATTGAGCTGGACAGGCTGCAGCTATGGTGGTATTCAACGAATGGGCCAGTCTGATTGTCCCGGTACTTAAAGAGGACGGAACGGTCAGAATTTATGGGGACTATAAAGTAATGATAAACCGATTTTCACGACAGGACCAGTACCAGCTACCCAAGGCAGACGACCTATTTGTGACCCTGGCTGGAGAGGAGACGTTCACCAAGTTGGACCTGACCTCGGCCTACATGACGCAGGAGCTGGAGGAGTCCTCGAAAGACCTCACCTGCATCAACACGCACAAAGGTCTGTTCATCTATAACAGATGCCCGTTCGGGATTTGGTCGGCCGCAGCAATCTTCCAACGGAACATGGAGAGCCTGCTAAAGTCGATTCCTCACACCGTGGTTTTCCAGGACGACATACTGGTCACAGGTCGGGACACCATTGAGCACTTGAAGAATCTGGAAGAGGTTCTTAGTCGGTTGGATCGCGTGGGACTCAGGTTGAAATGCTCAAAGTGTGTTTTCCTGGTGCCGGAAGTCGAGTTCTTGGGAAGAAGAATCGCAGCAGACGGCATCAGACCCATCGACGCCAAGACGGATGCCATCAAGAATGCACCGAGGCCACAGAACATGACAGAGCTGCAGTCGTTCCTGGGACTCCTTAACTATTTAGGTAATTTCCTACCAAGGTTAAGCACCCTGCTAGAACCCCTACATGTGCTACTGCGCAAGGAAGACGACTGGGTAAGGGGAATTCACAAGAGGCTGCTTTTGAGAAAGCCAGAAATATGTTGTGTTCAAACAAACAGCTTGTCCTGTAAACTGTGTAAACGATTAGTGCTAGCTTGCGATGTGTCGTCATACGGGGTCGGGTGTGTGTTATAACAGGCTAATGAATTGGGGATTTTGCAACTGGTTGCTTATGCATCCAGGAGCTGTCCATGGCCGAAAGGGCCTACAGCTTGATTGAAAAAGAGGCTCTGGCGTGCCTTTAAGGGGTAAAAAAAAATGCACCAGTACTTGTTTGGCCTCAAGTTTGAGCTTGAAACTGGCCACAAGCCGCTCATATCGCTGTTCTCTGAGAGCAAAGGGATTAACACCAATGCCTCTGCCCGCATCCAAAGATGGGGGCTCATGCTGTCGTCATACAACTATGCAATTTGCCACAGACCGGGCACAGAGAACGGCGCTGATGCTCTCAGTCGGTTACCATTGCCCACCACCGGGGTGGAAATGGCACAGCCTACGGACTTACTCATGGTAATGGATGCATTCGAAAATGAAAAGTCACCCGTTACGGCTCGCCAAATCAGGACCTGGACCAGCCAGGATCCTTTGCTGTCCTTGGTGGCAAAAAACTGTGTCCTCCATGGGAGCTAGTCCAGCGTTCCAGCAGAGATGCAGGAGGCGATTAAGGCGTTCCACAGGCGCAAAGATGAATTGTCCTTGCAGGCAGACTGTCGGTTGTGGGATAAGAAAGGCAGAGACACATTCATTTGTGAGCTGCACAACACCCACCCAGGCATTGTAATGATGAAAGCCATAGCCAGATCCCATGTGTGGTGGCCCGGCATCCACTCAGATTTAGAGTCATGCGTGCGCCAGTGCAACACTTGTTCTCAGTTGAGCAATGCACCCAGAGAGGCACCGCTAAGTTTGTGGTCGTGGCCCTCCAAACCATGGTCGAGGATCCACGTGGACTATGCGGGTCCATTTCTAGTCAAAATGTTTTTAATTGTCGTGGACGCTTATTCTAAATGGATTGAAAGTGCAATAATGTCTGTAAGCACATCCACCGCCACCATTGAAGGCCTACGAGCCATGTTTGCCACACACGGCCTGCCTGATGTCCTAGTCAGCGACAATAGGCCGTGTTTCACCAGTGCTGAATTCAAGGAATTCACCCGCAATGGGATCAAGCACATCACATCTGCCCCGTTCAAGCCCGCATCCAATGGCCAGGCAGAACGGGCAGTTCAGACCATCAAGCAAAGCTTGAAACACGTGTCGGAAGGCTCCCTGCAGACCCGACTGTCTCGAGTGTTGCTCACCTACCGCACCAGACCACATTTACTCACCGGGGTTCCTCCAGCCAAGCTGCTCATGAAAAGGACGCTCAAAACAAGGCTCCCTCTTGTCCACCCTGATCGCCATGATCACGTGAAGGGCAGGCGGCATCAACAAAGTATATACCATGATCACGCAAATTTGTCACACAATATTGAGGTTAATGACCCTGTGTTTGTACTCAATTATGGACATGGTCCCAAATGGCTCTCTGGCATGGTCACAGCCAAAGAGGGGAGTAGAGTGTTTCAGGTCAAATTGGCCAATGGACTAACGTGCAGAAAGCATTTGGACCAAATCAAATTGCGGTTCACCAACAGCTACGAACAACCCGAAGAAGACACCACCAACCTTGACACTCCAACACACACACAAGTGGCAACCGACATCATGGTTGACCACGAAGTCAAACTCACCATCCCCAGCAACCCGGCAAGGCCAGCTGCCCAACAGCCCAGTGAACTCACCCTCACCCGCTTTTGTACTGAGACGATCGACAAGGGAGCGAAAAGCCCCAGATCGTCTCACCCTGTAAATAAGTGTACTATCAACTTTACGAGGGAGTGATGTTATATATTTAACCCTTTGCAACCTGTATCACACCACCACCAGAGGGCCTACCTGTTGGAGTCCCAAGGGATTTGGAGCATTTATATAAGCAGGTCACCCACAAGGTACCTGCACTCTGGAAGGTCACACTTGCTCATTGTTCACAGTACTCAGTTTCATCCTTTATTATGAGTGTATCAGTTAACATCTGGAGACAAGTGATAGGCGGGGAGGAGGTGTGAGGGATTAAATTCTTTTAACAAAGAGACAAATTGGAGAATGCTTCTTCTCTGTAATTAACAATCCCCCAATGAAATGGCAGGAACATGTGACTTGAAATGTCAGATTTCTGACAAATATATTTCATTAACTAGTCATCAATCATGGAGCAATATGGGCATGTTTCTGTTTTGTTTTGTTTTGTTTTGTTAAAACACTCTCAACCCCTGGAGAAGTGCTGGACATGTAGGACTGTCAATCATCATGTAACCAATCTGATGTAATTCCCTTTCCATTATTCATTGTGTTTTTGTGGTGTTCACGGTACAGTATATAATCAGTCAGGAATGTCTGTCCAGGTCCACAGGAACCTTCCTGTGAGAGTTGTCAGGACCTGCAGTAGGGGCACTACGCAATGTGTCTCGGGGCTGGATTTTTGGTTTTCTGCCAACCCTGTTAACACCCCAGTGGGGCAGCTTCCAGCGCCCCGCCGGGACCATTGGGGCCGGTTTCGGTGGGGCGCGGAGAATTACCACCCGGAAGAGGCGAGTCGGGGTGCAATGTCCCTGGTTGCGACACCGGCAAGATTTTTGGCTGCTGCCCAATCCGTAGTGCCCCGTAGCGTGCCGTGCTGGGATGGCCTGTGGAAGTGGGCGATCCGAGGTGTAGCGGCCGCAGTGAGGTAAGTAATGTCCACCTCAGGTGAGTGTGATTGTTTTTTTTGGCAATGTATGTTGTGGTGGCGTGAGAATGTTTATTGGGGATGTTTTTAGTGTTTTTCTTTCTCCCAGCCCTCTCTCAGAGCGCTCCGAGGCCGGCTGTTTAGCTCGGGATTTTCCCGTGCTCAGCTGGCCCAGTGCCCCGAGAGAGGTGTGCAAGCCTCCCTTAGCGCTCCGCCCCACACTCAGGGCCCAGCTGCCCAATTTTGCTGACTAAGGCGCAAACTTTACCACCCCGCTGCCATTACCACCCTGAAATGAGCATAGCCGAAAATCCAGCCATCAGTATTTGCAGCTCTCGACATTCTTGATCTGAAGGATCTGATTGCCATCAACATCTTTCAGCTCCGAAATGTATTTATGTTCCTGCACCGTCCTCCCCAGGAAATTAGCACTGCTCCCTCTTACTCTCATTTTTCCTGTGTGGCAGATGTTGAGCAGGGAGATTCACCACTCTGCTGTCACTAATTGCACATAATCTAGGCTGACATCTCAATGGAGTACTGAGGGAGTGCTGCACCTTCCGAGGTGCCATTTTTCGATGAGACATTAGACTGACCTCAGGTGGATGAAAAAGAACCCTTGGCACTGTTCAAAGAAGAGCGGGGGGAGTTCTCATGATGTCTTGGCCAACATTTATCCTTCAACCAACACCCAAATCATGATCTGGTCATTTATTTAATTGCTGTTTGTGGGACCATACTGTGTGCAAATTGGTTGCCGTGTTTTGTACGTTACAACAGCAACTGGACTTCAAAAGTATTTCATTGTCTGTAAAACGCTTTGGGATGTCCTGAGGTCATGAAAGGCGCTATATAAATGCAAGTCTTTCTTTCTGACATTAATCAGGAGGAATGAGGATGATGCTGAGGTAGTGAATCAATGATCAGTCTGTAAATTATGTGAGAAATGAGGCTTGAGATAAAGCATTAAAGTAAATAAATATGGCCAATGATAAAATCTATTATAAATTGAATTTGCTATCTATGGAGCACATTCCCCACCTCCCGATTTGAGCATCTCCATTTCTGCCGTGCCTCTAGTTGACACCTCGATAGTGTTTCTCATTATTAAGTGTGCGGCTACTTGTAATCACGTGTTCCCAGTCACACCTACTTCTGCCAACGGATCATGCTTCAGAAACTCCAATTCCCAAGATCTCGACCACTATTGCACAGTAACAACAAGTTCACAGCTCCAGCAAGCTCCACCATTTTTAACCTCCCTTCTTGATAGCAGTAGGTTGCTCTCATTGGTTGAGTTTCGCTGCAATATTTTTTTTCCCAGTTTGTTTGTTAAATGTCTTGGCCGCCATTCCAGGTTGGGCCTTCATGGCCCCCCTCCCCCCAGACTTTCCAGAGAAATATTGGGGGGAATCTCGATTTTGGGTGACAGTGTGTAACGGGCGACAGCGAGTCACCTCTACTTTTGCGTGTCAAGACATTTACCATAACTAGAAATAAGGGATCGGCAAAATCCCGTCAAATCATTTGTAATTCACTGCGTGTCTCGGTGAAATTGGTCCTGGTTTGCCTTTTGGATTTGTCCGAGCAAGAGCAGTTCTGGATTTACCTCCACTTCAGTTGGAATGATAATCAGTTGCTCATGTCTCAAAGTGACGACTAAACGCCAAATGTTTCCAGTATGTTTACACTGGTGGATGGTTCTAATGTTTTGACAACATATAACTGCTTCCACTTTCTTTGCACAGTGCTGATCAATAAGCACTTACTTCACTGTCTCTGACCCCATCTCTCAAAACCTCTTTCCAAATCCATTCACTCATCTTCAGTCCCATGACACACCACCCACTGCTTGTAACAGTGTAACTTTCAACTCACCACGAGCAACGTCACAGAAATCCATCAGTATATATAAAAATGTCTATCATCCAGCACCTCCATCATTTTCTTTCATAACACAAAGTCTGTACCACGCTTCCAACCGATTAGGTCAAATATCACACCCCAAAAAACAGCAGCAAATCATACTTGGATAAATAGAAAACCCAGCCATGAACAAGTAGCAAGTAGAAATTTAAAATACCAACCAAAAAGAATAAGCAGCATCAACCAATCAATAATCAGTAATCAACAAACAGGTACCAATAAATAAATTAGCAAAGAGGATAAGGAGAACCAGCAAAAACAATTTTTGAAAATTCTTTCAGCAGAGAACATAATCCTCACAATAAGTATTCCAACAGACCATTAAAAAATTACTCACACCATCAATAAACTTACCTTAGAGTTGTCTTTTCCATGTTTGAAATATCTCCATTGATGTTCCCTCTTGGAGCTCTGTCTCAAGGAGATGATTTTAACTCATTCACTCAGCCGGAACCTGGCGGGTGGGCAGTTAAAATCGCCCCTGGCTCTTACCTGTCCGAAAGCCCCCATGATTGCAACATCTGCAATTATAACCTCCTCTCCTGAGCAGGCAGTAAGGACGCGTGCTCGGAGCCAACAGGGTCCTACTTTACATATGCATGTTGCAACCTGATTAAATCATTGGGACTCGACTGTAATTTTAACTCAGGCCTGAGTAGTGAATCCACTCGGAGTTAAAATCAGGGCCGAGTCTCAGAAGCCAGGGGCTTTGTCAGTGTGTGCAATTGCCCCGTGCCCCGATTGGGGCAGGGGGGAGGTAACCTTACGGGGCTGGGACTTTTAGCGCACGGCATGGAAGTGGCTGAATTGGGCTTGCCGCCCCTTAAAGGATGCGGAATGCAATCTCTGCTGCTCCACTTGCTTTGGGGCCAGGTCCCGGGGCGCTATAGGGGTGAAAGTTTTAGCGCTATACGGATGCTCCGTGTGGTGGTGGCACGCTTCAATGCCCCTCCCCTTTGATTAAAGGGGAGGGCCGCTGCACATTCTGCATGGCTTCTGATGGCCACCACTGGGCTGCCAGGGCACCAGAAGCCTGACACCCAAAACGGAGTGCCAGGCTGCACGATGGCGGCCTGGACCACACAAGGGCCGCCATGGTCGAGCCCACCCGAGAGTCGGCCGACAAAAAAAGATGGTGGCCTGGGGTGCAGGCGCCCTCCCCTTTAATCACCGCCCCAAGAGCGGATGCTGGCCAGCTTTGCGACCCGCGATGACGTTATTGTTGGTTGCATGGCTGCCCAGGACGCTAACCACGGGGCATGGCGCTGCTTTGCCAGCGCCATTGCAACCTCCCGGAATGCAGTAGCACCTCCCTCCCCCAGGCGACAACTGTCTTATGCCCCGTTAGCGCCCCTCGGAGGCGCTAATGGAGCTATAAAAAGGGGCAATTCCGCCCCCTTAGTTTGTTTTTAACAGTGTTCCCACAGCTGAATTATTTTCTCTGGGATATCTCTCTCAATCTTGGTCCAATGCCTCTCTTCATGATCGCCCTTGCTGTAGTACAATCAATTGATCAATCCATTGCTATCAGACACTCGCCTAACCATTGGTGCTAGACCCCAACTCTCCTAGTGACACTTCATCACTTTCCGACTAGAAAGAGATTGCAACCCTTTTTTTCGACATGTTCCCATGCTCCAGGCATTCTATAATAAGACTGGCCAGACCACTAGGCCCCAGACAGCCTACTGAACTCCCAACACCACTCATGGGCCTTCTAATTGCTCCCAACGAGACAGCATTGCCCAACTTTGACCCAGTACCTAATGGTTTCCATCTTGTCATTCACTGTGGTTTAACAAAAGTAATAGCTAGAAACTGAGTGCATGTATTAGCCAGAGGGAAGAGGGAGGAACATAGGGAAGGAAAGATTTACACAAAGACTCAATGAAAGCAAAACAAAAAAGTTGAACACAAACAGGAAGGAACAGACAACAAAGAAAAACTTGTGACAGCCATACACAGAGAACTACAGAAACACAGAAAAAGCAACATAGAAAGAATCAGACAATGAGAAAGACACATATGTGGCTTGAGTGGGCTTTGGGTGAGTGAGCGGTGTAATGTATATACCTCTCACAGGTTGGTTGAGCTGTTGAGTTGGGAGTGGCTAAGCTAAACACGTGATGTTCACAAGACTCAATAAAACCCCAGCCAGTTGGGTTCAGGGGGTCCATGATGAGGCAGGTGATTGTGAGCCTGGTGGATGAATGGGTAATGTGTAGTGTGATTGTTAAACCTTTGCTGATAAACCAACTAGTTCTTAATAGCAAAGTGTTGCTATGAATTCTTAAGCAAAGAACCCATGAAGCAAATACATTACAAGCAGCAAGATCGCTTGCTGCTCCAGAAATGAGGCCTGGGCTACTTAAACTCCCAGGCCTCACTTAAATCCGACTCCTACTCCTCCTTGTTCTCTTCAGGGGCTGATCCTCTTCTGATCGTCTTTGGCCACAGTAGCTTTCCCACTCAAGCCTGAGTTAAAATTGCAGTCGGGTCCCGATGGCGTCATCGGGATCTGACATGCATGTGTAAAGAAACATCCCTCAGGAGAGCAGGTTAAAATTGTGGAGGGTGCAATCCTGGTGGCTTTTCAGCAGGTAAGTAACCTGGGCCATTTTATCTGCCCAGTCTGTCTGGTTTCCGCCAGGACGGTGGGTTTAAAATCTCTCCCCCCCCCCCCCCCCCAAATCTTCCTAGGTTTCAGCAAGAGAGAGACATTTCTTTTTCTCTACAACCAATGTCTTGAGAGATTAAATTATTAACCGATAACAAAGTGAGTATTGCTGCATATAAAGGGCACGTACGGTAGCATTGTGGTTATATTACTGAACCAGTAATCCAGAGGCCTGGTCTAATGATCTGGGGACGTGAGTTCAAATCCCACCACAGCAGCTGGGGAATTTAAATTTAGTTAAATAAATAAATAAAAATCTGGAATAGAAAGCTAGTATCAGTTATGGTGACCATTAATCTACCGGATTGTCATAAAAACCTATCTGGTTCACTAATGTTCTTATCTGGTCGGCCTATATGTGACTCTCAACATGATTGACTCTAAAATGGCCGAGCAAGTCACTCAGTTGTATAAGGCGACTCACCACCGCCTTCTCAAGGGTAATTAGGGATGGGCAACAAATACTGGCCTTGCCAGCGACACCCACATCCCTATGAACGAATAAGTAATTTTTTAAAAAAGCTCCGATATATCATCATAAAATAATGCATCTACTTTATAGGGTAAAACATCTCTGTCGTTATAAAACAGCAAATCCTCCAACTAGTAATGGGCAAGACCATGGGAGATCTACTCGTACTTTATAATAACTGCACCATGTTGTTTTTGTCAAACTATTTACAAATCTGAGGCATGATGACAAAGCCTCAGGCAAGTGCCTGTAAAGCTGTGCTCTTGGAATGAGGCAGTGGTGCATGAAATCAGACTGAATTTAAAAGAAGGAATAATTCAGATTGCTTCACCCCACACTGACTGAGGGTGATTGACCAAACCTGTGCACATTTTGTTCCCTTTCACATTGATGACTTCCCTACTAAAACTGGATTATTTATACTGCTGTGGATCCATTACTTGTGGCATAGATGAATAGCCAAAGTCTGTTATTGATCCACAGCGAAAACATTTGCTTTCACAGCTCGACAATAAAGTCACCTATTCTGCCTTTGGATACTTCACCAGGTATTCAGATTTAACTGACTGCACACTGCCCGCGTCACTATTGGGCCATCAATTCATTTCAGAGTCTCGCGGCTTGCAATGCATGTTAATATGTGTACAGCCTTTGAAATTGGCACCAGCTCCTTCAAACATTTCAAGCAATCTATTTGTTTCAAAAAATGTACTTGGGAGTGTTCAATCGTTTGTTTCCTGCTCGCAGTAACCAGCGATTAGAAGCTCGCAGAGATGTTGAATTCAACCATCAGGAAAGCAAGACTGAAAGCCAGTGATAAATTTAAGAAAATGGGAAAATGTCAATTAAGTGAAATTCAAATTTAAAAATATATATATTTTCTCTGTCTGCATTTATGTTACATAATCTAATCTGTCTTTTGACTTATTAGTTACAAATGAATTCACTTGCACTCAAGCTGCTTCTAATGCATTACTGTAGGGAGAATGGTCTTTAAAGTATAATATTTCCACGTCAAATGCCACTGCACTCCTTAAATCCCCCCACACAAACATTCTCCCTTATCTTTCAGGCTTACACTCTGCATAATCCCTGCACATATACACGTGTATATAAGTAAAAACAATTCCTTGTTCAATGTTTGGTGCTTTTGTCCACATAATGGCCCCCAATATTTACTGGGGCGGGTTTTGTGAGCGGGGACGGGGGAGGGGAGTTATGGGTCCCTGCATGCTGTGCTGTTTTGACTCCATAGCGTGCGGCTTTTTTTCCCCAGCAAGTTCCCTGCCCTGATTGACTGGCTTGGTTCCCAGTCAGGCGGGGATCGCTCCGGAGGAGGTCACCGGACACGAACAGGTGGGGAGTCTGCAGCTGGGTTAATGGTAGCTTGCGGGGGGAGAGGTGGAGGGAGGTCTGGCTCTTTGGGGGTGGGATAGTCACCGATCCCAGGCGGAGGGGGGAATAATCTCCAAACCTGGGGGGGGGGGGGGGGTCCGATCTCTGATTCTGGGATGGGTGGGTGGGTCCAATTTCCGATCTGGGCGGGGGGAAATGGTGTGTTCGACCTCTTATCCCAGGTGGATGGGGTCCAGCGGCGGGCAGGGAAGATGATAAGCTTGGTGGGCTGGGAGGAAACACTCCTGCCTGCTTTTACTGGCTCTCAAGCAGTGCTGTAAAGCCACTTAGCTTTTCCATGAAGCAGTCCACATATCCCTTTAGCTGATGGGGCCCGGGAGACTCATCCGCCAAGGGTTAAAACTGTAAAACAGGTTAAATCTGAGGCACGCAGCCTCATTATAATATTTAAATGACCAACCCATCTCCATTAAAACCAGAAAGTTTGGAGGCGGGTTGGGGTCGAGTTTGAGATATTTTAACATTTTCACATCTCACCCAATCCCAAACCCACCCATTTTGAGGGGATAAAATTCCACCCCAATGTGTTTGGAAGTCTCTTGCATCTTGTGTTTATCAATGACCAGCCTGGCCTTAATAGTTCAAGGATGCTACATTGACTGTATGGAGATGGTACAGAAGCGATTCACTATGATGATACCAGAGAATGAGAGGCTTTAGTTATGAGGAGAGACTAAACAAACTTTGAAGCCAATAAAGTCACTGGAAAACTGGGCGGAGTGTAAAATGGGCTGATAATGGACTATCCCCGTATTACCCCAGATGAAATTCACCCCCATACAACAAATATATTTTGCTGAATTCTCTGAGTGGTCCTACTTCACACTTAATAATTCTATTTCACTCCGATGCGGAAGATAACAAGAACATTAGACAACTTGCGAAGATTATTTTTTTCATATAGCCTCCCAGAAGAAATTGTGTCTGATAATGTACCACAATTTTGTTCAGAAGAATTTGCAGAATTCACGAGCAAAAATGGTGTGAAACATACCAAAGTTCCACCATACCATCCTGCTTCAAATGGTGCAGTAGAGCGCACAGTACAAATTGTAAAATCTGCTCACATCAAACAAATGTTGAATCCAAATCCAAAGAAATGACAGTTGTCATTGGACCACAAATTGGCTAATTTTCTGATTATTTATCGTAATACTCCTCATACAACTATTGGTAGAACACCAGCAGAGTTGCTTCTCAAACGACAGCCATGAACCAGATTCTTGTTGTTAAAACCAAACCTGGCACAGTCAGTAGAAGAGAACCAATTAAGACAGAAAGAGAATCATGATACAGGTAGAGTAAAAGAGAGAAGTGTGAAATTAAATCAGAAGGTGAGAGTGAAAAACCATGACCATAAATGGTTAAAGAGACTACCAGGAAGAGTGGTGAAGATATGTGGTCCTCGCACATATTTGGTCAAGATGTTTGATCATGGACAGGTTAGATTTGTTCACATTGATTATATTTTGTTTACAGATGAGGAAAGAGTTGAAAGTTGGAATGATTCGATTATTTCTGACTCATCAGACAGTCTTATTACAAGTACTGTACCAGTAGCATATCCTACACCAAATGTATTAGAAACAAGACCAAGAGGAAGTCAGAATTAAAGTCTGAGTCTGAATCATGCAGACAAACAGTCTGAAGTTGTAGAGAGTTCAAATGTAGATCAAGGGTTGCCCTTGGAGGAAAACGTTCCTTGGATCAGCCTAGAATGAGTCTAAGTTCAACAACATGTTCTGTTTGAGTGCGAAGATATCGTTTTTGAAACAAAAAACAAGTGGTTAAGTTTGATTTGTAAATA
The DNA here is from genome assembly GCF_044704955.1 of Pristiophorus japonicus. Lineage (NCBI taxonomy): Eukaryota > Metazoa > Chordata > Chondrichthyes > Pristiophoridae > Pristiophorus > Pristiophorus japonicus. Next base: position 20,165,566 of record NC_091997.1, read on the forward strand.
TGGCAAAATAAGTCCATATCTTTTGTTATGTATAACCTTGCAAGTTATATATGATGATTGTTATAATTACTTCTTCATTAAGGAGGGAAAAGTGTAATATAGTTCCACCTATTGGACTACTGCTCCACCTAGTGGACTACTGTGGTAATGCAACAAGTAAAATACCACTCCAGGGAGACATGATTTAAGGAGTAACGTGCAGATCAAGCCTATATGCAATTGTTGGTGAGTTAAGATAGATAGCTGTCAGGAAAATCATAGCATTGTTTATTTGGAATGAACAATTGCCCCACAGGACTGTAAATCACCAATGGGATTTTTTTCAAAAAGATTGCAAAGTTGCAGAATAAATATATACCATTTCAAAAAAAAAACTCAAGTTCTAGAATGCTGTGAATTAATAAAAAGTTTAGAATCAAACTCAGAGAAGAAAAGGGCATGTGGGCTATATAGTTATGCTAAAAAAATAATAGAGAATATGAGAAAATAAAGAGGTTAAGTGAGGGATAAGGAACGTCAGGAGTCAGTACAAGGAGAAAATCTTTCCCTCTCAAAATTGAAAAGCTAATTGTTTATTTATGCTGTTAGATTTGCATCTTCTCAATTTTTTGGTTTTATTAAAAAAATTTCCTTCGCCTGGATTTATCTTGAAACGGTTTCCTTCTACCACGGCCAAGTTGAATATCTGTATTCTTAATTAGGTATTGTTGGTGGTACGTACTATAATAATATATCGCATTATACCACCAGCACAAAGCCAGTTGAACGTTTTAGCACGTATTGATCACTGTAAAGCTAATGTCGAACAGATCTGATGAGCAGATGGTACTTCCCACTAACTGGCAGTGCGATTCCTTCGCCAAGCAGCAGATGGCGCTGTGCCAGATACAAGAGCCTTTCAATGTCATTCAGGCTGATCTCGATGAATTCAGATCTCGCTGTATTCGGGAAGTTGCAAATGAGTTAATTTATTTTTAAGTAAATATTTAATGAAGAGATAATGGTGCTCTTAGTACAATTTTCCAATTATATTTTTCCTTTTCTTACTGCCGTACAGTTTTACTGGTATTGGCGCTTCACCGAAGTGACCATTCTTCATGCGCAGTGAATTTATCAGCCAGGCATTTGACTCATCCAATGTCAACACATGAACTCTCCAACAAGTTTCTTGGCGAATATTATTTTCCCTCCCTGGGATGTTGAGGCCAATTGGAGAATCCCTACCAGCACATGTGAACATATGAAGTAGGACAGTTAAAGACCAGCAAGTTCATCCAACGTCACTGCAACTAGGGTCATCTAAATCAGCAGGGAGCAGGGATTGAACCTGTAATCCTTCTGCTCAATGTGGCCCAACATAGTACACATCCTGACCACACCATTTTCACGTTACTTTGAAATAGAAATTTGGTTGGAGGGTTCTTAAGGCACTAATGTCAGGTGGTCGCTAAATTTAGCGATGGAAAATAAAACAAAATTCAGTGGTTGCGCCCTGACAGTGGATTAGAGCGATAAGGGAAGCGTTACACACTTCTTTTAGGGCGCTAGGCTGGGTGAGCAACTAAATATCCCATGCTAAAGAGCCGGCTTCGTAGCACCCTAAGAGAAGCCTCCCTGCAAAAAAATGGAATCAGAACAAAAAACATTTCCTATAAATTATTCACCCCAAATAAAGTTAAATCGCAAAAAAATTCTATCACACTTACCTCATGCAGTCATTCCTTTCCTTAGCGCCCCAGGACAGCTCTGCATGTCAGCTTTCTCTGGCAGAGTCACTAAGGGGTGCTATGGGTGCAGCGAAAACCAAATATTGCTTCCGTGTGGATACTGGGGGCATTGCACACTGGCACAACGCTCCCGGGCTACTCCTCAGCGCCGCCGGTACCGGTACACTGAATTTGCCGAGCAGCGCGAATAGAAACATAGAAAGATAGAAAAATAGGTGCAGGAGTAGGCCATTCGGCCCTTCGAGCCTGCACCGCCATTCAATAAGATCATGGCTGATCATCCCCTCAGTACCCCTTTCCTGCTTTCTCTGCATACCCCTTGATCCCTTTAGCCGTAAGGGCCATATCTAACTCCCTCTTGAATATATCCAATGAACTGGCATCAACAACTCTCTGCAGCAGGGAATTCCACAGGTTAACAACTCTCTGAATGAAGAAGTTTCTCCTCATCTCAGCCCTAAATGGCCTACCCCTTATCCTAAGACTATGTCCCCTGGTTCTGGACTTCCCCAACATCGAGAACATTCTGCCCGCATCTAACCTGTCCAGTCCCGTCAGAATCTTATACGTTTCTATGAGATCCCCTCTCATCCTTCTAAACTCCAGTGAATAAAGGCCCAGTTGATCCAGTCTCTCCTCATATGTCAGTCCAGCCATCCCTGGAATCAGTCTGGTGAACCTTCGCTGCACTCCCTCAATAGCAAGAACATCCTTCCTCAGATTAGGAGACCAAAACTGAACACAATATTCCAGGTGAGGCCTCACCAAGGCTCTGTACAACTGCAGTAAGACCTCCCTGCTCCTATACTCAAATCCGTTAGCGATGAAGGCCAACATACCATTTGCCTTCTTCACTGCCTGCTGCACCTATATGCCAACTTTCAATGACTGATGAACCATGACACCCAGGTCTCGTTGCACCTCCCCTTTTCCTAATCTGCCGCCATTCAGATAATATTCTGCCTTCGTGTTTTTGCCCCCAAAATGGATAACCTCACATTTATTCACATTATACTGCATCTGCCATGCATTTGCCCACTCACCTAACCTGTCCAAGTCACCCTGCAGCCTCTTAGCGTCCTCCTCACAGCTCACACCACCACCCAGTTTAGTGTCATCTGCAAACTTGGAGATATTACACTCAATTCCTTCATCTAAATCGTTAATGTATATTGTAAAAAGCTGAGGTCCCAGCACTGAGCCCTGTGGCACTCCACTAATCACTGCCTGCCATTCTGAAAAGGACCTGTTTATCCCGACTCTCTGCTTCCTGTCTGCCAACCAGTTCTCTATCCACATCAGTACATTACCCCCAATACCATGTACTTTGATTTTGCACACTATCTCTTGTGTGGGACCTTGTCAAAAGCCAGCACTCATGGCTGCAAACCCTCTAGTGCCCCTGTAGTGCTCCTCGTGAGGGGTGCTATCCAACCGAATTTCTCCCCCAAAAGTGTTGCACAAGAGAATCTTAAAATAATTCAGTACCTGAAGAAGGAAAGGTTAGTGTGTAGCTGAGCTGATGTGGGCTGAACGAAACAGGCCACTAATGGAGATTTCCGCTCTTTTTAAAAAAGCCTTGCTTTAGATTTTTTTTCAAAGTGTAAGATGAACAGAAAACTAATAATGACATGGTCAGAATAACTGAATAATCATCTAGTAATACTTCAGAGTGCATGGACAGAGGTGTGATTGAACCACATTTCCAATTTGAATCATGCTGCGAGGAATATCAACATGTGAAAGGTATCTTTGCAGCACAAAATTAGGTTTAAGCACAAATACGATGCTTTTAAATTATTTTTTGTTTGTTTATCTCAATGTCAATGATGGAAGCATTCTACAGATCCAGTACCAGCATTTTCTGCAAGGTCACACCTAGGTCTAGGAATTAGTTTGCACCAGCCTGCCAGTGATCCCGGCACCCGAATGGGTCGGCCCGACATCGAAAGCCATTGAAGACCCTGAACTCACTTCACCATTTTCTCCACATTTATTGCAATCTATTTCCCTCTTCCAAGGTTCGACCATATAATTTGGTACTTAAATGCTATTATTGCACTTTGTATGCCCCTTATTAATGACCAACCTTGGGACCGAGGCTATTCCGGGTTTCGGGTATTTCTAGATTTCGGAACATATTTCCGACATCCCGAATCCGGAAACGCCCGGGCTGAGGTTCGGGTTTTTCGGAACCGTTCAGCTGGCCATATTCTGGGCGAAAAAAGACACCCGATAAAAACCTGCATTGCAGCCCCGAGAACAGCGGTAGGTATAAAGACCTGTAAAAAAGTTAAGTTCAAATTTTTATTTTGTAATTTTTGTGCAGCGAGGACCATTGGACCGCTGCCAATCCTCGTGCAATGCCGATTTTTACCGCTGGCCGCAGTTTTTAACAAAACTTATACCTTTAAAGAATAGCGGTGTGATAAGTGGTATTTTTGGCGAAAAATGCTGAAAAAATAACATTATCACCAAAAAACCAATTTCTAGCCCATGTACGTCGTTTACAAAAATGTCCGGATTTCGGAACATTCCGGATTTTGGACCTCTGGATTTGGGAGATTGAACCTGTAGCCCCTTACCAATTTGTGATATTCTTGCACTATTGCCCTTCATACATTGAGACCTCATTTTTGCACATAGAAAGAAAGACTTGCATTTATAAAGTGCCTTTCACGACCACCGGATGTCTCAAAGTGCTTTACAGCCAATGAAGCACTTTTGAAGTGTAGTCACTGTTGTAATGTGGGAAACATGCAGTCAATTTGCACACAGCATGCTCCCACAAACAGCAATGTGATAATGACCAGATGAACTGTTTGTGTTATGTTGATTGAGGGATAAATATTTGCTCCAGGATACTGGGGATGACTCTCCTGCTCTTCTTCGAAATAATGCCATGGAATCTTTTACGTCCACCTGACAGAGCAGAAGGAGTTCTTGGTTTAACATCTCATCCGAAAGACGGCACCTCCGACAGCACTCCCTCAACATTGCACTGGAGTGACAGCCTAGATTTATGTGCTCAAGTCCCTGGAGTGGGACTTGAACACACAACCTTCTGACTCAGAGGAGAGAGTGCTGCCCACTGAGCCACAGTTGACATAATCCCTCATGAGGCACTTTATCAAAAGCTTTTTGGAAATCCAAGTGGAGGTTTCTGCAACTGGATCATGTTGTCAAACCTGACTTGTTTTCTAAAGCTGGTCTGGGGGAACACCAATCAACACTGATCATTAAGCGATAAGGGGATAAGGGCGGAGAAGTGGAGCTGAGTCCATGATCAGATCAGCCTTGATCTTATTAAATGGTGGAGCAGGCTCGAGGGGCCGTATGGTCTACTCCTGTTCCTATTTCTTATGTTCTTATTCACAGGATCTCATGATTCTGCCCCAAATGGTAAATTCTGGTCTAGAGTTTGAAGGATTTTATGCTAATCCTTTTTTAAGTGTGGACGGCGGACTGTGAAGCAATATTCACCATATCAAAGAGAGTTCGGGCATAACTGCAAGAGTGGCTGAGATCAGAGGGCTATCTGTAGATTGGCAGCTGCTTATAAATCTATGGCAGTTTCCCAATGTCAGAAACTGCAGCATTGCTAATCCCACAGGTACTTATCTCTGAAAGGACGGAGAATGGAAGAATAGTAAAAATACATCTTGGATACTGTAGGAAAGAAAGAACTTGCATTTATATACAACCTCAGAACATCCCAAAGAATTTACAGCCAATAAAGTACTGTAGTCACCAATTTGCACCCAGCAAGGACCCACAGCCATGAGATAATGACCAGATAATCTATTTGAGTAATATTGGCCAGGACACCAGGGAGTAATCCCTTTAAATAGTGTGATGGGATCTTTCAGATTCATCCGAGAAGAAAGACGGGGCCTCAGTTTAACATCTCATCTGAAAGACAGCACCTCCGACAGTGCAGCACTGCCTCAGTACTGCATTGAATTATGTGCTCAAGTCTCTGAAGTTGGACTTGAACTCACAAACTTCTGAATCAGAGGCGAGAGTGCTACCACTGAGGCAAAGCTGACACCTACTTCAAGGGTATAATAGCCGAGTGGTTATGTTACTGGACTAGACATGAGTTGAATTCCCACCATGGCAGCTGCAGAATTTCAATTCAGTTAATTAAATACGTTTGGAATAAAAAAGCTAGCATCAGTAATGGTGACTGTGAATCTACCGGATTGTCGTGAAAACCCATCTGGTTCACGAATGTCCTTTAGGGAAGGGAATCTTCTGTCCTTACCCGGTCTGGCCTGTATGTGACTCCAGACCCACAGCAATGTGGTTCACTCTTAACTGCCCTGTGAAATGGCCCAGCGAGACACTCAGTTGTAACAAAATCGCTACACAGAAGACAGACTGCAGCGGTTCAAGAAGACGGCTCACCACCACGGCCATTAGTGATCGGCAATAAGTGCTGGCCTTGCCAATAATACCCACATCCCGCGAACGAATAAAAAACAACATTCCATCCAATATTTGGCTGGAGGGGCAACACATATTGCCCTCTGATCTCAACCACTCTTGCAGTACGCAGTAAGTTTAGTTTTTTTTTTTTATTCGGTCATGGTATGTGGGCGTTGCTAGCAAGGCCAGCATTTTTTGCCCATCCCTAATTGCTCTTGAACAATTGAATGGCTTGCTAGGCCATTTCAGAGGGCAGTTAAGAGTCAACCACATTGCTGTAGGTCTGGAGTCACATATAGGCCAGACTAGGTAAGGACGGCAGATTTCCTTCCATAAAGGACATTAGTGAACCAGATGTATTTTTTTACAACAATCCAGTAGTTTCATGGTCACCATCACTGATATTAGCTTTTTATTCCATTTATTTAATTAACTGAATTTAAATTCTCCAGCTGCCGCAGTGGGATTTGAACTCTTGTCTTCAGATCTCGGAATTACTACTCCACTAACATAACCACTATGTTACCGTATCCTATATTGTTTATGGTGAACCACAGTGCAGGGAACTGATTACCAATGTTATATGTATTAATAACGTGCAGTGCCGAAGGTCAGAGTTTGAAAAGCTATCTACTGAAGATCTGAATCAGCTTTGGTTCTATTACATACATCTGAAAGCCAATACTGCCACTGAAGACTAATGCAGATGAGAAGAAAGTGGTGGCCATGGACTCAGACCTTTGACAGAACGTGTTAAATAGAAGAATTATTCTAAGAAAACAACCATACGTGGACATCCTGCAGAGGTTCATTTTTGATGACTATTATAAAGTCTGTGTTTAATTAAAAAAATATTTGGGCTGAAAGCAGTTCATCACTGTTATACAATCTTAGATTTTATTTTTATTTTTTATTTTTAAAGATGAGGCAACACTTATTAAATTATATCAATGGTGTTTATTTGTGCCGTTAATCCTAGCAACATTGATGCCTTGTTTTAATCTCTGCATAAAACTTAATTGTTGATGCATCTTTTGGAAGTTATGTATCTGCAATGTCACCATTAATGAATCTTATGAATATTAATAAGAGGCAGTAGTTAATTAAACAATAAACCGAGCAAATCTAAAGTTCACGAGGCAGTAAATAGCTCACAAATGCAAATTAAAAGGCAAGAACAGAGTATCATTTCACATGAACATCGGACAGCTTTGGAAAAGTAATTCTACTGATTTTATCAGAATATATCAAAGCAGCAAACTTCAGATGCTGCTGTACTTGGTACTAGTGTAAAATCATAATACATGAAATCTTTTCCTATTCAGTCCTATTTCATAGCATCCAAATGAATGTGTCTTCTTTCTGTTACACCATCAAACCCCATCTCATTTACTCCCATTATACTGAATCACAATGGAACGAACACTTTCTCATGTATTGCCATTGTAAACAATCCAAATAGATCTATTCACTTTTTACTTCTACCAGAAAAAAAGTTCTCAAAATACTGAAATTTGAGTTTCCTTTTAACATAGCTTCAAGCTCACGGCTGGGATTTAAAAAAAATTAATTTACGGTATGTGGGCATCACTGGCAAGGCCAGCATTTATTGCCCATCACTAATTGCCCTTGAGAATGTGGTGGTGCGCTGCCTTCTTGAACCGCTGCAGTCCGTGTGGTGAAGATACTCCCACAGTGCTGTTAGGGAGGGAGTTCCAGGATTTTGACCCAGCGATGATGAAGGAATGGTGATATATTTCCAAGTCAGGATGGTGTGTGACTGACAGAGGAACTTGGAGGTGGTGGTGTTCCCATGCGCCTGCTGCCCTTGCCCTTCTAGGTGGTAGAGGTCACAGGTGTGGGAGGTGCTGTTGAAGAAGCCTTTGCGAGTTGCTGCAGTGCAGCTTATAGATAGTACACACTGCAGCCACGGTGCGCCAGTGGTGGAGGGAGTGAATGTTTAAGGTGGTCGATGGGGTGGCGATCAAGCGGACTGCTTTGTCCTGGATGGTGCCGAGCTTCTTGAGTATTGTTGGAGCTGCACTCATTCAGGCAAGTGGAGAGTATTCCATCACACTCCTGACTTGTGCCTTGCAGATACTGAGCATTGGTGAGCAGGTGGAAAGGTTTTGGGGAGCCAGGTGGTGAGATGCTCACTGCAGAATACCCGGCCTCTGATCTGCGCTTGCAGCCACCATATTTATGTGGCTGGTCCAGTTAAGTTTCTGGTCAATGGTGACCCCCAGGATGTTGATGGAGGGAGATTTGATAATGGTAATGTCATTGAATGTCAAGGGGCGGTGGTTAGACTCTCTCCTGTTGGAGATGTAATTGCCAGGCACATGTGTGGGGTAAATGTTACTTGCCATTTATCAGCCCAAGCCTGAATGTTGACCAGGTCTTGCTGCATACGGGCACGGACTGCTTCATTATCTGAGGAATTATAAATGAAACTAAACACTGCAATCATCAGCAAACATCCCCACTTCTCACCTTACAATGGAGGGACGGTCATTGATGAAGCAACTGAAGATAATTGGGGCTAGGACACTGCCCTGAGGAACTCCTGGGGCTGAGTTGATTGGTCTCCAACAACCACAACTATTTTCCTTTGTGCTAGGTATGACTTCAGCCAGTAGAGAATTTCCCTCTGATCCCCATTGACTTCGATTTTACTAGGGCTCCTAGATCCCACATTCAGTCAAATGCTACCTTGATGTCAAGGGAAGATACACTCACCTCATTCTGGAATTCAGCTCTTTTATCCATGTTTGGACTAAGACTGTAATGAGGTCTAGAGCCGAGTGGTTTTGGCGAAACTCAAACTGAGCATTGGTGAGTAGGTTATTGGTATGAAGTGCTGCTTGATAAGCATAGCTGGGCAATTGTCCACTCTGTCGGGTAGATGCCAGTGTTGCGGCTGTACAGGAACAGCTTGACTAGAGGTGCGGCTAGTTCTGGAGCACAAGTCTTCAGCACTACATCCGGGATGTTGTTGGGGCCCATAGCCTTTGCCGTATCCAGTGCGCTCAGCCATTTCTTGATATCACATGGAGTGAATCGAATTGGCTGAAGACTGGCATCAGTGATGGTGGGGACTTCAGGGGAAGCCAATATGGAACTTACACTTGGCACTTCTGGCTGAAGATGATTGTGAACACTTCAGCCTTGCCATTTGGACTCAAGTGCTGGGCTCCTCCATCACCGAGGAGCGTCCCCCTCCCATTGTTTGTTTAATGGTCCACCACCATTGACAACTGGATGTGGCTGGACTGCAGAGCTTTGATTTGATCCATCGGTTGTGAGATTGCTTAGCTCTGTCCGCTGTTTAGCGTGCATGTAGTCCTGTGCTGTAGCTGCACCAGGTTGGCACCTCCTTTTTAGGTATGCCTGTTGTTGCTCCTGGAATACTCTTCTGCACTCCTCATGAACCAGGGTCGGTTGCCTAATTTGATGGTAATGGTAGAGTGGGGGATATGCTGGGCTATAAGGTTTGTGGTGGAATACAATGCTGCTGCTGCTGATGGCCTACAGCACCTCATGGATGCCCAGTTTTGAGCTGCTAATTTGTTGTGGAAGCAATGCAACTGCTGGTCCCTGGGATTCTTGTTTTCAAAATAACACTGAGCAGAAATAACCCAATCCACTCTTTAGCAAAAACATAGGCTGACCTGAGACAAGCTTAATACTTCCCCTTTTTTCTCTCCCCCTCCCCCCCCCCCACTTTCCCTGTTATATCTCTAACTTTTTCCAGTTCTGACGAAGGGTCATCGACCTGAAATGTTAACTCTGTTTCTCTCTCCACAGATGCTGCTTGACCTGCTGAATATTTCCAGCATTTTCTGTTTTTATATAAGCTTAACACTGTTGCCTTCAGGCATTTTAGGCAGTGTACAGCATTATGAGTAGCAATGTACAAGTGCATTTTGGCTCCCACATAAATCAAAACAGAAACTGCTGGAAATACTCAGCGGGTCCGGCAGCAGCTGTGGAGAGAGGAGCAGCGTTAGCGTTTCAGGCCGATGAACCTTCGTCAGAACTGGAAAAAGTTAGAACTGGAAAAAGTTAGAGATGTAACAGATTTTAAGCAAGTGCAGGGGGCAGGGAAACAGGGGAAGGGAGGAAAGAACAAAAGGGAAGGACAGGAGCGATTAATAAGAGATTAAATAACAAAAGGTGTGATAGTTCAAAGGAAATGGAGATGGTAATGAGACAAGTAAAGAAACAAAAGATGGGCCGAGAGAGGTGTAAGTGTGAGTAGCAGAACCTTCAACAGCTGCCATCTGAACAAATATGGGCAGAGGTTATGGTCTGAAATTGTTGAACTCGATGTTGAGTCCAGAAGGCTGTAAAGTGCCGAATCGAAAGATGAGGCCCTGTTCCTCGAGTTTACATTGAGCTTTGTTGGAACAGTGTAAGAGGCCAAGGACAGAGAGTGGGAATGGAACGGAGAATTAAAGGGCCAGGAAGCTCAGAGTCATGCTTGCGGACTGAATGAAGGTGTTCCGCAAAGCGGTCACCCAATCTGCGTTTGGTCTCCTCAACGTAGAGGAGACCACGTCATTAGCAGCGAATGCAGTATACTGTTGCTGTTTCACCTGGCTCCCATCATGATGTGTACCTTGGGCATCAATAGAAATAGAAATTGAATACATCAGTAAAGGAACTTAAAAAGAAAGAAAAAATTGCATTTATATAGCACCTTTCACAATCTCAGAGTGTCCCAAAGTTCTTGGCAGCCAATTAACTACTTCTGTTTGTAAGTGTAGTCATTGTTATAATGTAGGAAATGCGGGAGCCAAATGCGCACAGCATGGTCCCACAAACAGCAGCGTGATAATGAGCAGATAATCTGTTCTTGTGATGCATAGGAGTGAGAGAAATTGAGGGTAATTCTGGGTAACTTTAGCATCATACTAGAATACTGGCCAGTTGTGAGAGCAGTGGTTTCCTGCTGGTTGAGCTGGACTCCCTGACTAGCCCACAAAGGCAACAAGTTTGAATATTCATACAGAAAGATTTAATCTTCCGTTCCGCTTGAAAATTCAGCCCCATCACACAGAATTCTCAACCAAGCATAAAACATTCACAAATTAATATAGATCATGGTGAATAAAATCAATCAGCAGGCAAATACCACCCATAGACAACAGTGCATTAAGGATTATTTTTCTGTGCAAGTTTGTGTTATGTTTTCCGCTTTTCTTTTGATTAATCACTGAATGGGATGAAAAAATAAGCTCTAAAGGAAAAAGTGTCAATTGGTTGCATTTATCTGCAGTTGTAGTAAATCTGAAAGTAGGATTTTATAGCAGATTAGTTTCCCGTTGATCACAATTCGACTGTGTGTAATGAGTTAGACAGAATGCAGAGGCATGCTTTGGAAAAAGTTACTGTCAGTTTCCATCTCAATAGTTTATGTGCTAATGTTTAAATTGTATTTCAATAGATTGATATTAACAGTGGCACATTGATTCAGCATGTTGGTGCTCAAACACACTGTGCCACTGAATGACAAGATGCATGTTTGAGTCTGTGGATGGAGACAAGTCTCAGAAATGCTGTCATGCAATCGTCCATAGAGAAAGGAAAATCACTCCCTACCCATTCAAAATCTAAAGGCCAGATCAAGAATCAAAGAGAGCAATGGATCACCCCATCTTCTCTCCAAAGTGGGAGAGAATAAAATAACATTAAATTTAGACAAGAAAAAAAACATATTTATGGGCTGGATTTTCGGCTTGTTGCCGCCTCTGTTTTCGCCCCAGAGGGGTGGTAATGGCAGCGGTGAGCTCTTCTGGGCGGGCGGGCAGCTTCCAGCACCCCGCCGGGATTTTCGGTGCTGGTTCCGGTGGGGTGCGGGGTATGTAACACCTCCCTTAGCGCTCCGCCCCACACTCAGGGCCCAGCTACCCAATTTTGCTGACTGAGGCGCAAACTGTTCCCGGGCGTAAACTTTACCGCCCCGTCGCCATTACCGCCCCGAAATGAGCAAAGCCAAAACTCCAGCCCTAAATAGAGTCGAAGAGAGTAGAAGAAAGTAGAGTTAAAGCCAGAAATTGTGCTTTAGGCTCCACATGTAAAGGGAAAACTAAAAGATGCAAAGCGATTAAACCAGGAGGGAAAAATAAGAAACAAGTGAGAAAAATATTAGAGCTGAAGGACACTGTATTCTACATGGAATTTAAGAAATAAACTGAATGAACTGCAGGCGCAAATTCAAACTGGAGTTTATGATGTTGTCACCATTACTGAGACTTGTCTGCAAGCAGTCAGGACTGGGAACTAAATATACCATGTTATACGGTCTACAGGAAAAATGGGGAAAATGGCAGAGGGAAAGGAGTAGCCTCAATGATTAACGATGAAATCACTTCAATGATAAGGGAGGATGTAACAAGAGGTAAGCAGGCAGTGGCGACATTATGGGTAGAATTAGGAAATAGGAAAGAATTTAAGACTGCGGTGGGAGGTGGGTATAGGTCCCCTGTGTGCTGTGACGTGCTAGATTGCAATCTAGTAGCTGTGATGAGCTAGGTTGTACAAATGCAGAAATTAGACAGGCATGTTAGCAAAGACAGAGTGGTTTTAATGGGGGATTTTAACTTTCATATCGATTGGGATAAGCAGACTAGCACCTGTCAGAAAGATAGTAAATTTCTTGAGTGTTTCCGGGATAGTTTTCTACAACAATATGTCCTGGTGGCAACAAGGGGGCAAGCCATATTAGATTTAGTAATGCGTGATGAGCCAAATTTAGTTAACATTTATTCAATAGCGATCATAACATGATCGAGTTCAACATAGCATTTGAAAGAAAGAAATGGGAAACAGCTACAAAGATTCTGGATTTGGGTAATGCCGACTTCAATGGGATGAGACAGAGACTGTCCACACTAAACTGGGAAAATTTGTTCAGGCGTAAAATGACAGAAGATCAGTGGGAGATGTTCAGAAAAGAATTTACGGTGATACAGAACCAGTTTATACCCTCTGAGGGGCAAGAGCTCTACTTGCCAAAATAAACAGCCATGGACGACTATAAAGGTAAGAGTCAGCATAAAACTAAAAGATAAAGCATACAAAAATGCAAAAAATAGCACAGATCCTGGTGACTGGGAGAGATACAACGAACAGCAGAGGGTCACAAAACAGGTAGTAAGATCTACAAAAAGAGCGTATGAAAAGAAACTTGCAAGGGATATCAAAATCAACACAAAATCTTTTACAATAATATTAGGAAAAAGAGAGCAGTCAGGAGCAATGTTGGCCCTTTAAAAACTGAAAGTGGTGATATTGTCAGTGATAATAAGGAAATGGCGGATATGTTGAATAATTACTTTGCATCAGTATTTACAGTAGAGAAAGAGGATAGCATGCCAGAAATCTCAAGGAAACTAATATTGAATCTGCCACAGGGACTCAATAAAACTAAGTAAGTAAAATAACAGTAATGAAAAAATTAATGGCACTAAAGAGTGACAAATACCCCAGGACTAGATGGTTTCCATCCCAGGGTTTTAAAGGAAGTAGGTGAGCACAATGCAGTTGCCCTAACTATAATCTTCCAAAGTTCTCTCGATTCAGCAACAGTACCGTTAGATTGGAAAATTGCACATGTCACTCCACTATTTAAGAATGGCAAGAGAGGGAAACCAGGGAATTCGAGACCAGTTAGCCTAACATCTGTTGTCGGGAAATTGCTAGTCTATAATTAAGGACAGGGTGATTGAACACTTCGAAATTTTTCAGTTGATTAGAGAGAGCCAGCATGGATTTGTGAAAGGTAGGTCTTGCCTGACAAACCTGATTGAATTTTTTGAGGAGGTCACGAAAGTAGTGAACAGGGGAATGTCTACGAATGTGTTTTAAATGGACTTCCCGAAGGCATTTGATTAGGTCCCACATAAGATACTGTTAATTAAGGTAGAATTCCATGGAATTGAGGGAAAATTATTGACCTGGTTAGGAAATTGACTGAGCGGCAGGGGACAGGCAGTAGGGATAATGGATAGGTACTCAAATTTGGCAGGATGTGACTAATGGTGTCCTGCAGGGATCTGTGTTGGGGCCTCCAGTATTCACAGTATTTATTAACGACTTAGATGATGGCATAGAAAGTTATATAATCCAAATTTGCCGATGACAGAAAGATAGGTGACATTGTAGGCAGTGTAGACGAAAGCATACAATTACAAAGGGATATTGATAGATTAAGTGAATGGGCAAAACTGTGGCAAATAAATTTCAATGTAGGCAAATGTGAGGTCATCCACATTGGACCTAAAAAGGGTAGAACAGGGTCTTAACTGGTGAAAAGCTAAAAACAGTGGAGGTCCAAAGAGACTTAGCGGTCCAGGTACACAGATCATTAAATTGTTATGAACAGGTACTTAATATACTCAAAAAGGCCAATGGGATGCTGTCCTTTATAACTATAGAACTAGAATACAAGTGGGTAGAAGTTATGCTCCAGCTATACAAAACCCTGGTTAGACAACACCTGGAGCACTGTGAGCTGTTCTGGGCACCACACCTTAGGAAGGATGAATTGGCCTTGGTGGGACTGCAGCATAGATTTACCAGAATGATACCCAGACTTCAAGGGTTAAATTACGAGGAGAGATTACACAAATTAGGGTTATATTCCCTAGAATTTAGAAGGTTAAGGGTTGATCTGATCAATGTTTTCAGGATAGTAAGGGGAACAGATAGGGTAGGTAGAGAGAAACAATTTCTGCTGGTTGGGGATTCTAGGACTAGGGGGCATAGTCTGAAAATTAGAGCCAGACCTTTCAGGAGTGAAATTAAGAAGCACTTCTACACACAAAAGGTGGTAGAGGTTTGGACCTCTCTTCCGCAAATGGCAATTGATGCTAGAGCAATTGTTAATTTTACATCGGAGGTTGATAGCTTTTTGTTAACCAAAGGTATTAAGGGATATGGGCCAAAGGCGGGTAGATGGAGTTTGGTCACAGATTGGCCATGATCTCATTGAATGGCAGAACTGGGTCGAGGGGCTCAATGGCCTACTCATGTTCCTACGTTGCTATTTATTGATAACTTTGAACTTATGAAGCTCAACATAAGCTCCAGGAACAGCACCTCATCTTTCTATTTGGCACTTCACAGTCTTTCGGACTAAACACTGAGTTCGATAATTTCAGATTATAACCTCTGCCACCATTTTCTCGGAAGCCAGTTGTTGCTGATGATTCTGATATTCCTGGTTACACCTCTTCCAGACCCATCCTTTACTTGTCCCATTACCATTTCCTTTCACCTTGCACCATCATCCCTGCCTCCCATCCTATCACATACCTTTCCTTTTGTTTTACCCCCTCCCGCTGCATCTGTACTTGCTCAAAAACCTGTTACATCGCTAACTTTTTCCAGTTCTGACAAAAGGTCATCGACCAGAAACGTTAACTCTTTTTCTCTCCCCATTGATGTTGCCTGACCTGCTGAGTATTTCCACCATTTTCTGTTTTTATATCGCTAACTTTGCTTGACCAAAGTGTTTTGTAGTTTGTTTATAATCTGAACGTAATACATGTGCTATATAAACCCCAACTGAAGCCGATGAAGATCGGGCAGCCAAGTGCCCGCTAGGCCAGTAGTCAGGTAAGTCACGGGGAGGGTTCGGGAGATTTTCTCGGGTGGATGAGCTCGAGGTGGCAGTGGCTCAAACTTTGTGTGTGGAACATTCCTCCTCCTCCTCCGGGTTCCACGAAGATATGTTTTACACTTGCCTGACAGGGCCTCCCCCTGTGTGCATCCATTAGGACCACAATTTTCATACATTCCTGAGGCTTCTGCCCGAGTCACCCAAGAAAATAGGGGGGTTAACATAGCTGCGGGTCAGAGAACGAGCAAAGAGTGTACCGTTCAACGAATCGTCCTCAGACATTTCCGCCACCTCCAGCGTGTTCCCACCACCAATCACATCTTCCCCTCCCCCTCCCCTCTCAGCGTTCCGAAGGGACTGCTCCCTCCTCGACACCCTGGTCCATTCCGCAGTCATGCCCAGCACCCCCTCCTCCCCTTCCCATGGCACCTTTCCGTGCAAGCGCAGGAGATGCTTCCTCCCTTCCCACTATCCAAGGCCCCAAATATTCCTTCCAGGTGAAGCAACAATTTAATTGTACTTCTTTCAATGTAGTATACTGTATTCGCTACTCACGATATGGGTCTCCTCTACATTGGGGAGACCAAGCACAGATTGGGTGACCGCTTTGCAGAGCACCTCCGTTCAGTTCGCAAGTGTGACCCTGAGTTTCCGATGGCCTGTCACTTTAATTCTCCGCTCCACTCCCACTCTGACATCTACTTCCTCGGTCTCCTACACTATTCCAATGAAGCTCAACGCAAGCTCGAGGAACAACACCTCATCTTTCGTTTAAACACTTTACAACCTTCTGGACTCAACATCGAGTTCAACAATTTCAGAGCGTAACCGCTGCCAATCTTTGGCTCCCTTCCCATTCCCCCTCGCCACCCCCTCAGCCCCCCTCGCATGTTTCTTTCTTTCTTTTTTTCCCCTTGTCTCTAATGGCAGCTGGTCATTATCCCGCCATTCACACCCTATCTTGCCTAATGTTTTTCTAACACCTGGCATTACCATTTGATTTTGGCCCATCATCCCTCTTGTGTCTCTAATCTCTCCTGCCTTCCACCCTATCAGACCTTCTCTTTTGTTCTTTCTTCCCCTCCCCCTTTCAGTGCTTGTTAAGAATCTGTTCTTTCCGAACACGCTCCAGTTCTGACGAAGGGTCATCGACCCAAAACGTTAACTCTACTTCCTCTCCACAGATGCTGCCTGACCCGCTGAGATTTACAGCATTTTCTGTTTTTAATCCAGCTTCCAGCATCTGCAGTGTTTTGCTTTGGAATGAGTGTACCACTTGGATTTTAATTCCGCCTGGATGTGAAGGAGTCAAAATTCTTTCTTTGGTGTTTAGATAAAGCGCCTTGAGATTCTGTTGTTTATCAACCATCTATGCCAAGCGCAATCATTTCTACTCAGTGGAATTTAGAAAGTGGTAATTTAATAATGAATGGTATTTACTTGAGAGTCCTGTTCTACCACTGAACTCTCAGAACATGTTTTCTGCACTCCAATACAAATGCAATCTAATCCCACAGTCAAGTCGACAAGAGAATTGGCACTTTTTCTAAACAGAATTTGAACAATGAACATGTGGTGCTTTATGCATGACTTGATGCCTGTAACTTTCATCATCCCCAAGATTCAATGTAGTAACAGAGGGAGAACCAAGAGTACTAGTCAGGGTCCTGTTTAGTTAATTGATCCTTATTTATTGATTTTGAGAAACATCCTTTTTAAGAAAGGAGGGATAGAGAAAAAACGGGTAATTATAGACCAGTTAGCCTGACATCAGTAGTGGGGAAAATGTTGGAATCAATTATTAAAGACAAAATAGCAGCGCATTTGGAAAGCAGTGACAGGATCGGTCCAAGTCAGCATGGATTTATGAAAGGGAAATCATGCTTGACAAATAATCTAGAATTTTTTGAGGATGTAACTAGTAGAGTGGACAAGGGAGAACCAGTGGATGTGGTGTATTTGGACTTTCAAAAGGCTTTTGACAAGGTCCCACACAAGAGATTGGTGTGCAAAATTAAGGCACATGGTACTGGGGGTAATATACTGACGTGGATAGAGAACTGGTTGGCAGACAGGAAACAGAGTTGGGATAAAAGGGTCCTTTTCAAAATAGCAGGCAGTGATTAGTGGGATGCCGCAGGGCTCAGTGCTGGGACCCCAACTATTTACAATATACATTAATGATTTGGATGAAGGAATTGAGTGTAATATCTCCAAGTTTGCAGACAACACGAAGCTGGGTGGTGGTGTGAGCTGTGAGGAGGATGCCAAGAGGCTGCAGGGTGACTTGGACAGGTTAGGCAAGTGGGCAAACGCATGGCAGATGCAGTATAATGTGGATAAATGTGAGGTTATCCACTTTGGTGGCAAAAACACGAAGGCAGAATATTATCTGAATAGCGGCAGGTTAGGAAAAGGGGAGGTGCAACGAGACCTGGGTGTCATGGTACATCAGTCATTGAAAGTTGACATGCAGGCACAGCAGGCGGTGAAGAAGGCAAATAGTATGTTGGCCTTCATAGCTAGGGGATTTGAGCATGGAAGCAGGGAGGTCTTACTGCAGTTGTACAGGGCCTTAGTGAGGCCTCACCTGGAATATTGTGTTCAGTTTTGGTCTCCAAATCTGAGGAAGGACATTCTTGCTATTGAGAGAGTGCAGTGAAGATTCACCAGACTGATTCCCGTGATGGCAGGATTGACATATGAGGAGAGACTGGATCGACTGGGCCTGTATTCACTGGAGTTTAGAAGGATGAGAGGGGATCTCATAGAAACATATAAAATTCTGATGGGACTGGACAGGTTAGATGCAGGAATAATATTCCTGATGTTGGGAAGTCCAGAACCAGGGGACATAGTCTAAGGATAAGGGGTAAGCCATTTAGGACTGAGATGAGGAGAAACTTCTTCACTCAGAGAGTTGTTAACCTGTGGAATTCTCTACTGCAGAGAGTTGTTGATGCCAGTTTGTTGGATATATTCAAGAGGGAGTTAGATATGGCCCTTACGGCTAAAGGAATCAAGGGGTATGGATAGAAAGCAGGAAAGGGGTACTGAGGTGAATGATCAGCCATGATCGTATTGAATGGTGGTGCAGGCTCGAAGGGCCGAATGGCCTACTCCTGCACCTATTTTCTATGTTTCTATGTTTCTAAATGCAATAAGAGACAATATTGATATTCAGTAAAAAGATACAAGGTTTGCCCTTCTTTGTGACATCCTGCGAAATATAAAAGCAAAATGAGGTGCATTAAAGAAAGAAAGACTTGCATTATATAGCGCCTTTCACGGTCACCAGACGTCCCAAAGTGCTTTACAGCCAATGAAGTACTTTTGGAGTATAGTCACTGTTGTTATGTGGGAAACACAGCAGTGCACAACAAGCTCCCACAAACAGTAATGTGATATTGACCAGATAATTTGTCTTTGCTATGTTGATTGAGGGATAAATATTAGCCAGAACAGCGGGGATAACTCCCCTGCTCTTCTTCGACAAAGTGCTATGGGATCTTTTAAATCCACCTGAGTGAGCTGACGGGGCCTCAGTTTAACGTCTCATCCAAAAGACGGCACCTCCGACAGTGCAGCGTCCCTCAGCACGGCACTGGAGTGTCAGCCTAGATTTAATGTGTTCAAGTACCTGGAGTGGGATTGAACCCACAATTTCAGACTCCGAGGCAAGTGTGCTACCCACCGAGCCACAGATGACACTGTGGCATTGCAATCACAGTTTAAATCACATCCATTGCTGTTGTTCTACTGAACACCAACTTCGCTCAGTCTTATTATGTTAGAACAGTAGGAAATAAATGGCATGGTGCGAACTGCGAGGACTAGGGATTGGATTTTTCGCTGCTGTCCGCCTCTGTTTTCGCCCCGGAGGGTCGGCGGTGGGCTCTTCCGGGTGGGCGGCCAGCTTCCTGCGCCCCGCCGGGATTTTCGGGGCCTGTTTCGGCTGGGGCGCAGAGCATTACCACTCGGAAGAGGTGTGCAACACCCTTGGTTGTGACACCGGCTTGATTGTTCGTTCCCGCCCGATCTATAGCATCCGTAGAGCGCCGTGCTGGGACCGCCTGGGAAAGCTGGCGGTCCGAGCAGTAGCGGCAGCAGTGAGGTAAGTAATGTTGACCTGAGGTAAGTACAATTGCTTTTAATTTATTTTTTTGCGATTTATGTTGTGGTGGAGTGAGTTATTTACTGGGAATGTTGTTGGTGTTTTTTTTCAGGTTTTGTTTTCTCCCCGGGCCTCTCTTTGGGCACTCCGAAGCCAGCTCTTTAGCTCGGGATTTTCGCATCCTCAGCCGGCCTAGCGCCCTAAGAGAGGTGTGCATCATCATCATCGTCATAGGCAGTCCCTCGAAATCAAGGAAGACTTGCTTCCACTGTAAAAGTGAATTCTCAGGTGACTGAACAGTCCAATGCGGGCATTACAGTCTCTGTCACAGGTGGGACAGACAGTGGTTGGAGGAAAGGGTGGGTGGGGCTGCTTTGCCGCACATTCTTTCCACTCCCTGCGCTTACCTTTTGCATGCTCTCGGCGATGAGACTCGAGGTGCTCAGCGCCCTCCCGGATGATGATGACTCCACACTCAGGGCCCAGCTGTTGAATTTTGCTGACTGAGGCGCAAGCTCTTCCCGGCGCAAACTTTACTGCCCCGTCGTCATTATTGCCCTGAAATGAGCAAAGCCGAATGTCCAGCTAGGTCACTGGAGAATAAGTTGACATCAGCAAGTGTAGTACTGGGGTAGACCCTCAAACCTACATTTATTGCATGGGCAGTTCTTTCCTTAGTGATGACGTCACCCCCTACAGCAGTTATAAAACACCAACATCCTGTTATCATGCAACTGGCAGCATCATGAAGAAAAACCTCGAACTGAATCAAACTCTTTGACTTAATTAATAGCATAGCAGATGCATCCTTATACAATTTGACTGAACACCATATTGAATCATGGCCCAATTGCAGGGGTACTGAAGCCGCAGTAAAGACAAGAACTGTGGAATTAAAAATTCATACCTGGCTCGCATCAGTGGATAGTAATTTGGTGTTCACACATGTATCAGAACTATTATGGAGGGACCTCTGTGTCATTTTGTACATCACAGCACAGACAACACTTTCTTTATGATGTCATAATATCTTTAGAAAACATAGAAAACATAGAAAATAGGTGCAGGAGTAGGCCATTCGGCCCTTCTAGCCTGCACCGCCATTCAATGAGTTCATGGCTGAACATTCAACTTCAGTACCCCATTCCTGCTTTCTCGCCATACCCCTTGATCCCCCTAGCAGTAAGGACCTCATCTAACTCCTTTTTGAATATATTTAGTGAATTGGCCTCAACAACTTTCTGTGGTAGAGAATTCCACAGGTTCACCACTCTCTGGGTGAAGAAGTCCCTCCGCATCTCGGTCCTAAATGGCTTACCCCTTATCCTTAGACTGTGACCCCTGGTTCTGGACTTCCCCAACATTGGGAACATTCTTCCTGCATCTAACCTGTCTAACCCCGTCAGAATTTTATATGTTTCTATGAGGTCCCCTCTCATTCTTCTGAACTCCAGTGAATACAAGCCCAGTTGATCCAGTCTTTCTTGATAGGTCAGTCCCGCCATCCCGGGAATCAGTCTGGTGAACCTTCGCTGCACTCCCTCAATAGCAAGAATGTCCTTCCTCAGGTTAGGAGACCAAAACTGTACACAATACTCCAGGTGTGGCCTCACCAATGCCCTGTACAACTGTAGCAACACCTCCCTGCCCCTGTACTCAAATCCCCTTGCTATGAAGGCCAACATGCCATTTGCTTTCTTAACCGCCTGCTGCACCTGCATGCCAACCTTCAATGACTGATGTACCATGACACCCAGGTCTCTTTGCACCTCCCCTTTTCCTAATACCCTGAGATGATGATACAGGGTATAGCCAAAATACTTTTAAAACTTTTTCAACAAAAATACAAAAGGTAGGTATGGATGAGGAAGACCACTACATGATACCTATCTGGTACCTATTAGAAATTACCAAGCTTTTCCACCGTAATGTTGCTGGGAATCTATTTAAAATTAATGGGTTCCTGCCGCCTTTGGAAAATCTAGTCTGATACTTATGAAGCAGGCAGACTCGACCAGACAGACCACAAGTAACAAAGTTTTACTAGTTTCCACAAAGTCACCTGTCATGTATTCAACCAGCATTGTAACCCATGTATAAACTGACAAGTTGTACACTGTGAGAACAATGACCACTAGGTGGTGAACTTTTGGGAGACACTACACAACGTGTAGTCGAGCCCAGAGGGGGAGTTCGACAGAGACAATGGCTAGCTAAATGGCGACTCACGCCATTGCAAGGGGCAATGCGGCCAGTAATGGGCCATCAACACCTGTTAATGGAGCACTTAAGGACAGTCACAGAGGCAGTCAGAGACGATCGACTGGCAAGGGACATGTTGTTTCCAACAACAGCTCATGTTGGAGGCGTGGAGGCACACACTCAGCCGGAGTTTGCAGAGATGAGCAAAATACCTGCAGAAATTGCAGAAATCGCTGGAAGCTGAAGTTCAGCGAGTTCATGTGGAGCACGTATACAGTTCATACACCAGGACGCCACCGATAATGATGAAAGTGCTCCTCAATGGCATCCCAGTATCAATGGAGCTAGACACGGGGGCCAGCCAGTCCCTGATGTGTATCAAACAGTTCGAAAAGTTGTGGGCGTCCAAGGCCAGGAGGCCAAAATTATCGGCGATTGACGCACAGCTACGGACTTACACAAAGGAGATAATTCCGGTGCTAGGCAGCGCCACGGTAGTCGGAACCCACAAAGATTCGGAGAACAGGTTGCCACTCTGGATTGTCCCGGGGGACGGTCCCGCACTACTGGGGAGGAGTTGGCTTGCTGTCATGAACTGGAAATGGGGCGATGTCAATGCAATTTCCTCTGTGGAGCGAGTATCATGCTCACAGATCCTGGGCAAATTTGACTCACTGTTTCAACCCGGCATTGGCACTTTCATGGGGGCCAAGGTAGTGATTCACATAAACCCGGAAGCCAGGCCAGTACACCACAAGGCCAGAGTGGTGCCGTACGTGATGCGGGAAAAGATAGAAGGCGAATTGGACTGCCTGCTGAGGGAAGGCATCATTTTGCCAGTCGAATTCAGTGACTGGGCGAGCCCGATTGTGCCGGTGCTCAAGGTGGATGGGTCGGTCAGGATTTGTGGTGATTACAAGGCCACCATCAATCAGGTGTCATTCCAAGACCAGTACCCGCTACCAAGAACGGAGGACCTCTTTGTGACGCTATCCGGTGGCAAACATTTTTCAAAATTGGACCTGACCTCAGCTTACATGACCTAGGAGCTGGCGAGTGAGTCGAAGAAGCTGACCACCATCACGACACACAAAGGGTTGTTTGAGTACAACAGATGTCTGTTCGGGATTCGCTCGGCCGCCGTGATCTTCCAACGAAATATGGAAAGCCTCCAAGTCGATTCCAGGGACAGTGGTTTTTCAAGACGACATCCTCATCATGGGTTGCGATACTGAAGAACACCTCCACAACCTGGAGGAGGTGCTACGCAGACTGGACCGGGTAGGACTGCGACTGAAAAAGGCGAAGTGCGTCTTCCTAGCTCCAGAGGTAGAATTCCTGGGGATGAGGGTAGCAGCAGACAGGATCAGCCCTACTGCGTCCAAGACAGAAGCGATCCAGAGAGCACGCAGACCTCGTAACATGACAGAGCTGCGTTCGTTCCTGGGGCTCCTGAACTATTTTGGTAACTTTCTTCCCAAATTGAGCACGCTGCTAGAGCCACTACACGTGCTCCTACGCAAAGGTCGCGAATGGGTCTGGGGGACAACCAGGAAAGGGCTTTTGATAGAGCACGCAATTTGTTATGCTCCAACAATCTGTTAACGCTATACGACCCATGTAAGAAACTTGTGTTAACGTGCGATGCGTCGTCCTATGGGGTGGGGTTTGTGTTGCAGCATGTCAATGCCAAGGGTCAGTTACAGCCGGTAGCTTATGCCTCCAGAAGTCTGTCCCAGGCAGAAAGGGGCTACGGGATGGTAGAAAAGGAGGCGCTTGCATGTGTATATGCGGTAAAGAAAATGCACCAGTACCTGTTTGGCAGGAAATTTGAGCTGGAGACAGATCACAAACCCCTAACGTCCCTTTTGGCCGACAACAAGGCCATAAATGCAAAAGCATCGGCCCGCATACAGAGGTGGGCACTCACGTTAGCCACCTATGACTATACAATTCGGCACAGACTGGCCACCGAAAACTGCGCCAATGCACTTAGCAGGCTCCCACTAGCCACCAGTGAGGGGGCTACCGAGCATGCTGCTGAGATGGTCATGGCTGTTGAAGCTTTTGGAAGCGAAGGCTCACCCGTGACAACCAGTCAGATTAAAGTCTGGACAAATAGAGACCTGTTATTGTCTGTAGTCAAGAAATGTGTCCTGAATGGGGACTGGGCAGCCACGTACGGGGCATGCCCTGAGGAATTTAAACCATTTCACAGGCGCAGGAATGAACTCTCGATTCAGGCCGATTGCCTACTGTGGGGAAACCACATAGTCATGCCCCAGATGGGCAGAGAGGTGTTCATCAGAGAACTCCACAATGAGCACCCGGGCATTGTCATGATGAAGGCAATTGCCAGGTCACACGTTTGGTGGCCAGCGATAGACGCAGATCTGGAACTTTGTGTTCGCAGGTGCAACACGTGTGCCCAGCTGGGCAATGCGCCCAGGGAAGCCCCCCTTAGCCCTTGGTCCTGGCCCGCCAAGCCTTGGTCACGCATCCATGTGGACTACGCAGGTCCTTTCATGGGAAAAATGCTTTTGGTTGTAGTAGACGCCTACTCCAAATGGATCGAGTGTGACATTTTAAATTCAAGCACATCCTCTGCCACGGTAGAAAGTCTACGGCAATGTTCGGCGCCCACTGTCTACCGGATATCTTGGTCAGCGACAATGGCCTGTGCTTTACAAGCACTGAATTCCAGGACTTCATGGCAGGCAATGGAATTAACCATGTCAGAACAGCACCACTCAAGCCGACCTCAAACGGCCAGGCAGAACGAGCAGTGCAGATAATCAAACAGGGGATGCTCAAACTCCAAAGGGGTTCCCTATAAAGACGCTTATTACGCTTCCTGTTGGTCTACAGATCCAGACCACACTCGCTCACAGGGGTTCCACCCGCAGAGCTGCTAATGAAAAGGATGCTCAAAACCCGGTTATCCCTTAGACACCCCTCCATGAAAGAAATTGTCAAGAGCAGGCGCCAGTCACAATGTGACTACCATGACAGGAATGCGAGGGCACGATGCATAGATGTAAATGACCCTGTCTTTGTCCTCAACTACGCTGCAGGGCCCAAATGGCTCGTAGGCACCGTGATTGCAAAAGAGGGGAATAGGATTCTGGTCGTTAAACTTACCAATGTACAAATCTGCCGCAAACACATGGATCAAACAAAAAGGAGGTTCAGCAACCCCATAGAGGAAGCAGAGGAAGAACATGATGTAGAGTTCACTCCACCACAGGTGACCGAACACCGGAACCAAAGGGAGGAGAGCCCAGTCACTGTGGGCAGTCCGGACAGGCCTGAGGCACCGCAAACAGACACTCAGGCCAGCGCCCAACAACCGGAGCCCCAACTCAGGCGCTCTACAAGAGAGCGTAAACCACCAGAGAGACTCAAGCTGTGATCCCAATAAGACTTTGGGGGGAGGTGATGTCATGTATTCAACCAGCATTGTAACCCATGTATAAACTGACAAGTTGTACACTGTGAGAACAATGACCACTAGGTGGTGAACTTTTGGGAGACACTCCTAACCAGGTATAAAAGGGGAAGCTCCACCCACCTTCATCACTTGAGTGCTGTGGAATAAAGGACAGGTCACAGACTGACCTTCTCTCAAGCATGGGCCTCGTATGCATTTATACTGTATAGTAAGGACGTATCATCACCAATGCTTAATTATGTAGGGTTTATCTGTTCAATAAACATTGTATGGTGGTAGTTCTTATATTTTCCCCTTAGCAAAAATAAAGCTACTCTATAAAGTGCATGCAGCGGTTCACCCATGTTCAGGAGCAGAGGACGGACTGTTCTCCTTTCTGAAGGTGAAACATGGCTCAACAGAATAGTTTCCCATACACTAGTAGTTAAGGGTAAATTGATCTGTCATAATAACGGGAATTAAAATGAGGAAACCTGACATTTATTTAATCAGTGCAGCCAAAATTGTTTGGATGCGTTTCAAATTGGCCTTTACCATTAGTGAAGCTGTGCTACAAAGGCTGAGACAGCAACTCTGGCTGCACCAATATGATATGGCAAACAGAACTTTGGGATGTGTGATTCATGATCCCTAACAATTGAGGCTGAATGGGGCTGACAACAATGTCACAATCAATCTCAAAACTGCAAAAGATAGCCCATTAACTCCTGCAGAGTGGCCGATATCATTTGAAACAAAACAGTGATATTACATTCGACACCATTCAGCTTCTGGTCTTCTAAAGTTTATTGTCCTGTGTTTACACATGCACTGTATGTCTATCGAAAGATATCGATGCGAAGCCAAAATGCAAATTGTGTGCAAAGATTGCTGGCTTGATGCCAGATTTAGTGCGAAGCTGTAGATGTGTTTTGTGGTTTACTACAAAGTACCTGACTTATTTTAAGAACATAAGAACATAAGGAAGAGGAGCAGGAATAGGCTATATGGACCCTCGAGCCTGATCCATAATTCAATAAGGTCATGGCTGATCATCAACCTCAACTCCACTTTCCCACCCAATCTCCCTATCCCTTGATTACCCTAGACTCCAAAAATCTATCGATCTCAGCCTTGAATATATTCAGAGAACAGCATCTACAGCCCTCTGGGGCAAAGAATTCCAAAGATTCACAACTCTCTTGAAGAAATTCCTTCTCGTCTCGGTCTTAAATGGCCTACCCCTTATCCTGAGACTGTACCCCTTAGTTCTAGACACTCCTGCCAGGGGAAACAACCTCTCAACATCTACCCTGTCAATCCCTTTCAGAATCTTGAATGTTTCAATGAGATCACCTCTCATTCTACGAGACCTGGGTGCCATGGTACATCAGTCATTGAAAGTTGGCATGCAGGTACAGCAGGCGGTGAAGAAGGCGAATGGCATGTTGGCCTTTATAGCGAGGGGATTTGAGTATAGGCGCAGGGAAGTCTTAGTGCAGTTGTACAGGGCCTTGGTGAGGCCTCACCTAGAATATTGTGTTCAGTTTTGGTCTCCGAATTTGAGGAAGGGCGTTCTTGCTATTGAGGGAGTGCAGTGAAGGTTCACCAGGCTGATTCCTGGGATGGCAGGACAGACATATGAGGAGAGACTGGAGTTTAGAAGAATGAGAGGGGATCTCATAAAGACATATAAAATTCTGACGGGACTGGACAGGTTAGATGCAGGAAGAATGTTCCCGATTTTGGGGAAGTCCAGAATCAGGGGTCACAGTCTAAGGATAAGGGGTATGCTATTTAGGACCGAGATGAGGAGAAACTTCTTCACTCAGAGAATTGTTAACCTGTGGAATTCTCTACCGCAGAGAGTTGTTGATGACAGTTCATTAAATATATTCAAGAGTGAGTTAGATATGGCCCTTACGGCTAAAGGGATCAAGAGGTATGGAGAAAAAGCAGGAAAGGGGTACTGAGGTGAATGATCAGCCATGATCTTATTGAATGGTGATGCAGGCTCAAAGGGCCGAATGGCCTACTCCTTCACCTATTTTCTATGTTTCTATATCTATGTTTCTTCTAAACTCCAGAGAGTATAGGCCCATTCTACACAAGCTCTCATTATAAGACAGCCCTCTCATCCCAGGAATCAATCTAGTGAACCTTCGTTGCACCGCCTCCAAGGCAAGTATATCCTTCCTTAGCACAGTACTCCAGGTATGGTCTCACCAAGGCCCTGTACAATTGTAGCAAGACTTTCTTATTCATAAACTCCAACCCCCTTGCAATAAAGGACAACATGCCATTTGCCTTCCTTATTGCTTGCTGCACCTGCATGTTAGCTTTCTGTGTTTCATGCACAAGGACACCCAACTCTCTCAAAACACCAACATTGAAAAGTTTCTCACCATTTAAAAAATATTATGTTTTTCTATTCTTCCTACCAAAGTAAATAACCTCACATTTCCCCACATTCTAAGAACATAAGAAATAGAAACAGGAGCAGGCCATACGGCCCCTCGAGCCGGCTCCGCCATTCAAAAAGATCATGGCTGATCTGATCATGGACTCAGCTCCACTTCCCCGCCCGCTCCCCATAACCCCTTATCCCCTTATCATTTAAGAAACTGTCTATTTCTGTCTTAGATTTATTCAATGTCCCAGCTTCCACAGCTCTCTGAAGCAGTGAATTCCACAGATTTACAACCGCTTTGAGAGAAGAAATTTCTCCTCATCTCTATTTTAAATGAGCGGCCCCTTATTCTAAGATCATGCCCTCTAGTTCTAGTCTCCCCCATCAGTGGAAACATCCTCTCTGCATCCACCTTGTCAAGCCCCCTCATAATCGTAGTACTTCCCCATAATAGCTGGTATGCACAGACCAGTAATGCAGTTGACTTGTTGAGGCCTTGTGTGTACCCTGTTTGGGGCAGGTCAATGGTCAGAAAACAAAAGGTAAAAACTTGATTTAAACAACTCACCCTTCAGCTCGACAAGTTTTCGCCCTCCTCGTTGCTGGAAGTGCGAGCTGGAACGCACTGCCTGAAAGGGTGGTCGAGGCAGAAACCCTTGCCACGTTTAAAAAGTACTTGGATATGCACTTGAAGTGCCGCACCCTACAATGCTACGGACCAAGAGGTGGAAGGTGGGATTCGGCTGGATAGCTCTTTGTCGCCCGGCACGGATACGGTGAGCCGAATAGACTCTTTCCGGGCTGTAAATTTTTAAGATTCTATGATAACATCGCGTGAGGGCAACGGGGCATCTGGGACTAAAAATCCATCTCATTAACCAATGAAATTGAAAGACTGAGAAAGAAACAGAGGAATGAGCGAGAGAGAAATAGTGTGAATTAGAGTCAAATCAGATACAGAAAGAGAAATCAAGAGAGGGAAAGAAATATTGGATTAAGAGAGAGAGAAAGAGACAGAAAGGAAAAGTAAATTACTAGCAGCAGGAATGAGACTCCACAGTCTAAATGATCGCTATCTGTGCCTGAGCGGTTGATTGGCATTGCAGGAACATAAATCTCCTCATTATTAAAAAGTACTTACGATGTTAAGTAGCAGCCTTAACTTTCTACAGTGAGTTTAATTGGCAATTAATGTGCAAATGCAGCAACTTCATGAAACTCACAGGGAGGTTGAAGGTGCGCTGCCGTTTTTGCGATGGTAATGGCGATGCTGCATAACTCATCCAGCAATTTGTGGCGATTTGCAATTCACGGGCATCTGTTCCTCACCACACGTTGTTGGTCAACTTACACATCAATAAGGGCGTGCATCGTTAAACGCCCTTATTTTGGCAGCAATATCTGGGCCCACATCATTCTTAGTGTACCATTGTACCGTTGTTTAAAAAACTTGAAAGGGATAGACCGAGTAATTACAGGCCAGTTAGCCTAACCTCGGTGGTGGGAAAATTATTGGAAAAAATTCTGAGGGAGGGGATCAATCTTCATTTAGAAAGACACGTATTAATCAAGGACAGTCAGCATGGATTTGTTAATGGAAGGTCGTGTCTGACTAACTTGATTGAATTTTTGAGGAGATATCGATGAGGGTAGTGCGTTTGATGGAGGGTATATGGAATTTAGCAAAGCTTTTGATAAGGTCCTCCAGTCACGAAAGTAAAAGCCCATGGGATCCAAGGCAAAGTGGCAAGTTGGATCCAAAATTGGCTCAGAGGTAGGAAGCAAAGTGTAATGGTCAATGGGTGTTTTTGTGACTGGATGGTTGTTTCCAGTGGGGTTCCGCAGGGCTCAGTATTAGGTCTCTTACTTTTTGTGATATATATCAATGATTTGGACTTGAATGTAGGGGGTATGATTAAGAAGTTTGCAGATGTTATAAAAATTGGCCATGTGGTTGATAATGAAGATAAAGCTGTAGACTGCAGGAAGATATCAATGGACTGGTCAGGGGGGCAGAACAGTGGCAAATGGAATTCAATCCGGAGAAGTGTGAGGTAATGCATTTGGGGAGGGCTAACAAGGTAAGGGAATACACAATAAATGGTAGGACGCTGAGAAGTGTAGAGGAACAGAGGGATCTTGGAGTGCAGGTTGTCAGATTCCTGAAGGTAGCAGGACAGGTAGATAAGGTGAGTGAAAAGGCATATGGGATACTTGCCTTTATTAGCCAAGGCATAGAGTATAAGAGCAGGGGGGTTATGCTTGAATTGTAGCTAGGCCACAGTTCTAGTCACCAGATTACAGGAAGGATGTGATTGCACTAGAAAAGGTACAGAGGAGATTTACAAGGATGTTGCCCGCACTGGAGAATTTTAGCTATGAGGAAAGATTTGATAGGCTGGCGTTGTTTTCTTTGGAACAAAAGAGGCTGAAGGGAGACCTAATTGAGGTGTATAAAATTATGAGGGGCCGAGATAGAGTGGATAGGAAGGATCGATTTCCCTTAGCAGAGAGGTAAATAACCAGGGGGCATAGATTTAAAGTAAGCGGTAGGAGGTTTAGAGGGGATTTGAGGAGAATTCTTTTCACCCAGAGGGTGGTAGGGGTCTGGAACTCACTGCCTGAAAGTGTGGTAAAGGCAGAAACCCTCATAGCATTTAAAAGGTACTTGGATATGAATTTGAAGTGCCCTAACCTACAAAACTACGGATCAAGAGCTGGAAAATGGGATTGGACAGGATAGCTCTTTATCAGGCGGCACGGACATGACGGGCCGAATGGCCTCCTTCTGTGCTGTAAATTTCTATGATTCTATGGTGCAGCAGAGCAGCCTCCAAGCATGTACCGGAGACAAATAATGTCACACAACATGTGAATTTAGGATTTACTGCAGTGAGAGGCTAGATGGATTTTCACAAATTGATAAAGGAGACCAAAATAAAGGAAAGATATGATTGTGAAAATGACAACAAAGAACAAATGTGGAGGTGAAGGACATATTTGAAAATCAAGTTGAGTTGTCGTTGTCC
The DNA here is from genome assembly GCF_044704955.1 of Pristiophorus japonicus. Classification (NCBI taxonomy): domain Eukaryota; kingdom Metazoa; phylum Chordata; class Chondrichthyes; family Pristiophoridae; genus Pristiophorus; species Pristiophorus japonicus. The sequence continues at coordinate 20,196,537 of NC_091997.1, forward strand.
CATGTGTTTCCCATGATTCCCGTGTGTTTCCCATGATTCCTGTGTGTTTCCTGTGATTCCCGTGTGTGTTTCCCATGATTCTTGTGTGTGTCCCATGATTCCTCTATGTCTTTCCCATGATTCCCCTGTGTGTTTCCCATGATTCCTCTGTGTGTTTCCCATGATTCCCCTGTTTCCCATGATTCCTCTGTGTGTTTCCCATGATTCCCCTGTGTGTTTCCCATGATTCCCCTGTGTCTTTCCCATGTTCACCCTGTATGTGTGTTTTAGAAACTCTTTGACAAGATTCCACATTAGTAATTAATGGCCAAGGTAGGAAGCCATTGAGATATGAAGCAAAGTTAGGTGCTCGATAGAAAGTTTCCTTAAAAGTAGAAAATAGAGGGGGAGAAATTTGCATGGTTTGCGCCTCCCATTATGGGGCCCAAACGATTTCCCGCCCGCAAAGTTCCACCCTGCTCCTGCCGGTAGCTCCAGGCCGCTGCCCCGGCGATGAGGATGTCATCGACATGCGCTGCGATCCATTTTCGTCTTGGAAAGGAAATTCGGTAGCACCCCGTGAGACCACCGCGGATGATGTTCACACCAGCCTCATGGGTCGGGAACCGGGCCGCAATCCTCTTGCGGTGCAAAAATTAAAGGGGAGGTGTGTGGTGCTATTTTTAATGGCTGACTAACCAGATGTGGAATTGTGTTGACAATTTTGCAGAGTCCATGCCGCCATGTTGCAGCCCGGCACTCCGCTTCTGTTCTGGGATGCTGCCACAGCACCCCGCTCCCCAGTGGAGAAGTGGTGGTCCCTCGTCCCATTGCAGAGCTTGCAGTGTGCCCTGCCCTTTAACGGAAGGGGAGGGTCCTGTGCTCACACTAGCGCTACCCACCTCTCCGCATAGCGCTGAAAAATCCCCACGTTTACCGTCCCGAGAGGAAGTGGAGCTTCCGACATTGCGCTTCACTTCCTCTCGGGGGCGGTAACCCCATTTTCACGGCTGGGGCGGAACCTCCAAGCCGGATGCAGGAAGTCCCACCTTGCCTATGTTACCGCACCCAAAATGACTTTCGGCCTCAGTATGAGAAATTCAATGGGAACTTTCCAGGCTAGAAAGAAATGATGGGGTTGGTTTTGTAAAGAGCATAAATCGGGTAGGCAGTGTGGGGAGAGCGGGGGGTGTGGGTTGTCCGCTACACCTGCTTGATGATGTCGTTGGGAGGACAGTCAATTTTGGTGGTCAGGTCTCATTAAATAGCACAGGCAGGCTTCGCAGCACGAATCACACTGCTTACAGTCAGCTTGCTGATCAGGTGAATGGGGATATCCAGTGCGTCCTGTCACTGAGCCAATTTTGTATCCATATCGCTACTTTCCTCTTAATACCATGGGCTTCCACCTTCTTAATAAGCCTACTGTGTGGCACTTTGTCAAATGCCTTTCAAAAGTCCATATGTACAAGACCCACTGCACTACCTTTGTCATGTATCTTACATTATTATATATAACTGTATCCTAACATGCTATACATAACTGTAATAAGATATGACCTGTAATCACCAGCATACCTTATCACCAAGGGTGCACTTGCAAGAGACAGGTGTATAAGGACAGGTCTCAGGCAAGTGCATCATTCCAGAGCTGTGAAATAAAGGTGCAGGTCCAGAGTGACCTTGACTTCACTATATGCCTCATGTGAATCTGTACTGAGGGGACAGGACTTTACAGTGGCAACGAGTAACGGGATTACAGAATCCACAGAATGGTGAACAAAGGATCAGATGAAAAGTACAATGTGGGAGACAATTGGGAGGACTTTATAGAAAGGCTCCAGCAAAGCTTTGTAACCAAAGACTGGTTAGGCGACGATAAGGCAGACAAGAGAAGAGCCCATCTCTTGACCAGCTGTGGCTCAAAAACATACGCTTTAATGAAGGATCTGTTGGCACCCGAGAAACCAGCAAGCAAGTCGTTTGAAGAATTGAGCACACTGGCAAGAGACCACCTGAAGCCAGCGAGCAGCCTACACATGGCCAGACACAGGTTCTACAACAATAGACGCTGTGTGGGCCAGAGCATACCCGACTTTGTGGCGGAACTTCGGAGGTTGGCTAGTTTATGAGTTCTCCGATGAACTGAGGAGAGAAATGCTGAGAGACTTTTTCATTGAAGGAATAGGCCATGCAGGCATATTCCGAAAGCTCATAGAGACCAAGAACCTGACCTTAGAGGCAGCAGCACTGGTTGCACAGACATTCTTGGTAGGGGAAGAAGAAACAAGGTTGATTTACAATGCAGGTACGACAACTAACAAAATATCAGATCAAGAAGTTCACAGCACTAAACAAGCTGCTAACCCCACACACAGACAAAACCGGGAGAACAGGCTCTCGACAGCAGGCAGAAGCCATCAAGGGCCACAGGAACGGCCGTTCACATCTCATCAACCCACAATGCGAGCAATCAACTACAAACTGAGGGAAGCTCAAGAGAGATCAGCCAGACGCAGCTCATTCTTTGGAAACACTTTGAACAATGGAACAGGTCTGTGCTGGAGGTATGGGGGTCGATTTCAGCAGGCTGTTTGCAGAAATTGTGAATATACATGGCATTTGGCCCACATGTGCAAAAAAACAGCAGCTCGGCTGTATACGAATCGGATGGGTCGGAAAGCGGACCAGAAGATGGTGGGGACAGTACCCGGACACCGATGTACAGCGGGTCAACACAATCAATGGCCGCTGCTCCAACAACAGGACGCCTCCTATAATGATGAGGGTCCTACTCAACGGGATATCTTTCAACATGGAGCTGGATAGGGGAGCGAGTCAATCTCTCATGGGCGCTCAACAATTTGAACAACTGTGGCCGCATAAAAGAGACAGACCAAAACTCACAAGGGTCGACACCAAACTAAGGACCTATACCAAAGAAATCGTACCAGTCCTCGGCAGCGCCATGCCCTCTGTCACACACAAAGGGTCAGTGAACCGACTTCCCCTGTGGATTGTCCCCGGAGATGCCCCAGCACTGCTGGGGAGAAGCTGGCTGGCAAAACTAAACTGAAAATGGGATGATGTCCATGCCATGTCATTAGAGGAACGGACCTCCTGCTCAACAGTTATAAAGCGATTTGAACATCTCTTTCAGCCAGGTGTGGGCACTTTCAAAGGGGCCAAAGTCATAATCTACATCACACAGGATGCTAGACCGGTCCATCACAAGGCCAGAGCTGTACCCTATGTGATAAGAGAAAAGATTGAGCACGAACTAGATAGGCTTCTGCGGGAAGGTATTATATCACCTGTGGAATTTAGCGACTGGGCAAGTCCCATCATCCCAGTCATGAAGCCTGATGGATCCGTACGAATCTGTGGGGACTACAAATCTGCCATAAACAGAGTCTCCCTACAGGACCAGTACCCGCTGCCCAAAACGGAGGACTTATTTGCCACATTGGCTGGAGGTAAACTTTTCTCAAAACTAGACCTCACATCTGCGTATATAACGCAAGAATTGACCGAAGAATCCAAGCTACTCACCACCATCAACACACATCGAGGCCTTTTCATGTACAATCGATGCCCATTCAGCATCAGGTCGGCAGCTGCCATATTCCAGTGCAACATGGAGAGTCTGCTCGAGTCCATCCCAGGGACGGTTGTATTTCAAGACGACATACTTATCACGGGCAGGGACACCGACTCCATCTCCGTAATTTGGAGGAAGTACTAAAGCGGTTGGATCAGGTAGGCCTACGAGTCACGAAATCCAAGTGCCTGTTTCTCGCACCTGAAGTTGAATTTTTGGGCAGAAGGATTGCCGCTGATGGAATCCGCCCAACAGAGTCCAAAACAGAAGCAATTCGCCTGCCACCCAGGCCCCGGAATGTCTCAGAACTGCGCACCTTTCTTGGGCTACTCAATTACTTTGAGAACTTTATGCAGAACTTAAGTACGCTGCTGGAGCCTCTCCACGTGCTACTCAGGAAGGGGTGCGATTGGTTTTGGGGAGACGCCCAGGAACGCGCCTTCAATAAGGCACGCAACCTTCTGTGTTCCAACGGTGTTTTGACTTTCTTTGACCCAGGTAAAAAGCTAGTTCTCACATGCGATGCGTCAGCGTATGGGGTCAGGTGCATTTTGCAACATGTCAATAGTGCGGGCAAATTACAACCCATAGCTTATGCCTCCAGGTCACTTTCGCGGGCAGAGCGCGGGTACGGAATGGTAGAGAAGGAGGCGCTCGCGTGCATGTACGGTGTCAAAAAGATGCACCAATACCTTTTCGGGGCCAAGTTTGCATTAGAAACCAACCACAAGCCCCTCACGTCCCTCCTATCCGAGAGCAAGGCAATAAACGCCAACGCCTCGGCGCGAATTCAACGGTGGGCACTCATGCTGGCGTCCTACGACTATACCTAAGGCACAGACCAGGCACAGACAACTGTGCCGACGTGCTCAGCAGGCTACCCCTGGCAACCATGGAAGGGTCTGACGAACAGGACTGAGATAGTCATGGCAATCAATGCCTTTGAGTCCACAGGTTCGCCCATGACAGCTCGCCAAATCAGAGCCTGGACGGCCAGCGGCCCCACGTTATCCTTAGTAAAAAGATGTGTCCTAACAGGTGACTGGGCAGAGGCTCGCGATGCCTGCCCCGAGGAATTAAAACCCTTTCACAGGCGCATGCATGAGCTATCACTACAAGCAGACTGCCTGATGTGGGGCAGCCGAGTAGTCATGCCTCTGCGAGGCAGAGAGGCATTTGTCCGGGAGCTCCACCGCGAGCACCCGGGGATCGTTCTCATGAAGGCCATAGCCAGATCCCACGTCTGGTGGCATGGTATTGACGCAGACTTGGAGCTCTGCGTCCGAAGGTGCACCATTTGTGCCCAACTCAGCAATGCCCCCAGGGAGGCTCCACTGAGCCCCTGGCCTACCAAATCGTGGTCGCGGGTGCACGTAGACTATGCGGGCCCATTCATGGGCAAAATGTTCCTCGTAGTTGTAGATGCATTTTCAAAGTGGATCGAATGCACCATTTTAAACTCGAGCGCAACCTCCACCACTGTGGAGAGCCTCGCAACCATGTTTGCAACGCACGGAATCCCTGACATATTGGTCAGTGACAATGGTCCGTGCTTCACCAGCGCAGAATTCCAAGACTTTATAATTGACCACGGCATAAATCACGTCAAGACGGCACCGTTCAAGCCGGCCTCCAATGGCCAGGCGGAGAGAGCAGTGCAAATCATTAAACAAGGCATGCTTAAAATCCAAGGTCCCACGCTGCAAGGTCACCTGTCGCGACTGCTGCTGGCATACAGACCTCGTCCGCATTCATTGACTGGGATCCCCCCCGCACAACTATTGATGAAAAGGACTTTAAAAACAAAGCTCTCATTAATCCTCCCAGACATGCATGAAATCGTTGAGGCAAAGTGCTGTAAGCTGACTGAGTACCATGACAGAAATTCGAGGGGGAGATGGAATGAGATAAGGGACAAAGTGTTTGTACTAAACTATGGCAGGGGTCCCAAATGGCTTGCAGGGACAGTAACGGGCAAGGAAGGAAACAGGCTACTGGTAGTACAAATGGACAATGGCAAAACCTGCCGGAGGCATGTAGACCAAGTCAAAAGCAGATTTACCAACAACACTGCAGAACCAGAGGCAGACTACAATGTGGAACTCGCACCACACCTGGTGGACAGTTAGAGGGAACAACCTGAGGAAAGGGCAATCCCAACAGACAGCCCAGGCGACTCAACAACAATCACACCAATCGAAACAGACAGCCCAGGCGAGATACCAGCAACCACACCCAAAGAAAAACAGACACCAAGGCAAACAACTGAACCACAACTCAGACGCTCCACGCGAGAGTATAGCCCACCTGAGAGACTGAACCTATAAAGACAATAAGACCTTGGGGGAGGGTGATGTCATGTATCTTACATTATTATATATAACTGTATCCTAACATGCTATACATGACTGTAATAAGATATGACCTGTAACCACCAGCATACCTTACCACCAGGGGTGCACTTGCAAGAGACAGGTATATCAGGACAGGTCTCAGGCAAGTGCAGCATTCCAGAGCTGTGAAATAAAGGTGCAGGTCCAGAGTGACCTTGACTTCACTACATGCCTCGTGTGAATCTGTACTGAGGGAACAGGATTTTACAACCTTGATCTACCATCTCCAGCAGGATGTTACCAGGGATGAATAACTTCAGGTATAAGGAGAGGTTGGAAATGTTAGGACTGTTCTCCTCGGAATAGAGAAAGTTAAGTAGCTGACCTAATAGAGGTTTTCGTTATGGTGAGAGGTTTTGATAGAGAAAGTAGGGAAAAACAAATTCGCTCTGGCGATTGGGTCAATAACTAGAGGTCACAGATTCAAAATTATTGGCAAAAGATCGAGAGGGGAGATGAGAAGACAATTTTTTCATTCAGAGAGTTGTCGATATCTGGAATGCTCGACCTGAAATGGTGGTGGAAGCCGATTCCAGCAATAATTTTAAAAGGGAGTTGGACAGATACTTGAGGATGAGACACTGACAGGGTTATGGACAAAAAGCGGTGATGTGGGACGAAGCAAGACTGCTCTTTCAAAGAGGCAGCTCAGGAATGATGGGCCAAATGGCCTCCTTCTTTGCTGGACGTTAATGTTCCTATTGTGTAATAGAGTTAAAACTTATATCACCAGGGAAGGTCCTGGAATTAGGCAGTAAAACGTTTACAAGACAAAAAACTCTGGAAACAAGTTAACTATCTGAGTAAAACTATATTTCTGCCCAAAAGCGAATTTAAGAAACTCTGTAATATTCTGTCATCAATGGTATATTTTAACAACTGGGCAGTTCTCATTTCAAGTATTTCAACTGAGTAACTGTGAGGTGCAACGAGTAATGGCAGACATATGATCAAGATGGATTTTGCTGCAATCCAGTGCATGGGCCACAGCAATTGCATCTAGAAATACAGCTAGTTTCAAGGGGCTCCATTTTCTCCAGTGCCGTTTTTTGGCGTATTGCAAGAGTTACGCCCATTTTTTTTGGCCCCGACTACTCCAAAAAATAACTTGCAAGTTTCCCCGTTCTATTTTTTGAAATTGACGCCGCGAAGCCTGTCTTTTAGCTTCGGGGGGATGGAGCCTAATGTCTGCGCCGACAAAACGATGCTCCCCCTTCTGTGCATGCGCGGAAAAAAAAGGACGTTTTTTACATGACTGCGCTGGGCGCGCATGCCCACTACACCTCCCAGTCTGCATTCGGCCATTTTTAAAGAGCCAGTTGCATGTGAGATCTTTAATTCTCAGTGGTAAAATCGGAGCTGCAATACAATATGCAACGCGGCTCAAGGACCAAGAATTTCTCACAGGATGAAGTGGAGGCACTGGTTACTGTAATTGAGGACAGATGGCATAAGTTGGACACCAGCAGAGATCACACAAAAGTTTCACCAAAAGAAAAGAAGAAATGCTGGAACCAACCTGCAAAAGATTACTGTGCAATGGTGACCAGCCCAAGGTCTGGAGTCCAGTGCAAAAAGAAGTGGCAGGACCTTGGTCAAGTAGTTAGTGTAAGTAATATTTTCATTTATTCACTAGAATTGCAACCTGTGTATGTCCCACCCAGCAGAAAGTTATATTTCCCACCCTCTCTAAAAAGTTATATTTTCATCTTTGCAGAGGAAAGTGGCACACAACAAAAAGGGAAAGAACTCGAACAGGAGGAGGCCCGGAAAATCTGAACCCACTGACACCCTTGGAAGGCCGGGTCGCTGCTTTGATGGGTCCTGCCTGGAAAAAAACAACCACCACTGCACAAGCTGGGCCCACACTCAAGGGAGAGGGTAAGTCCTGCAAATTCCACAGCCTGGCTTTGCTAAAAGTCAAGTACTGCGCGGGCTAGCCAGGCTTCGGTTCATGTCTCCGTCAGCTACGCTTCGGTTGATGCAATGTGCTATCATTCATCATGGTCCTTGAAATGAGCCTGCTGCCTGTGTTGTGCGAGTCGAGTCATGCCACCTATCCTGCCCCCTCCTCTGCTGCTAACCATTTGTCGGTTCTGTTATATTTTGCAGAACTTGAGGCCTGATGAGGCTGAAGCCAATGCAGAAGAAGATTCAGACGTGGACGAGCATGAAGAGAACATCTTCCAATCCCACCTTCCAGACCAAGAGCATGGGGGTGAGTGGGAGGGGCAGGGGAGGTGATGGATGAAGCCCACACTCTTATACTCTTATCTGGAGGAGGTGCAGGTGCCGCCTATTGAGGTGCCAGCCCCTTTCCTGATTGGTACGAGTGTTGGGACATTCCATGGTTTCTCACAGTCTGAGGCTGGGGATTCCAGTCAGATGTAGCAAGGCACACCCAGGGCCTCATCGTCCAAGGCTGCGGGTCCCAGTGGGATGCAGCGAGCCACACCCAGGGTGAGGAGGGGAAGGAGAGCTCGACCATGCTCTCCTGAGGTGCAGGATCTAACAGATATGGTTGAGATGATGGCAATGAGTGCGGAGAGCATTGACCTTACGCGATCACTCCTGGACACCATCAGTGGGGTGGGTGATGAGGTATCAGGACTGTCGGGAGAAGTAACAACACTCTCACGAGAAATGGGAGCACAGTCCGGGGACATGAGGGAGGGAATGTCACAGGTCGTTGATACACTATCAGGGCACATGAGGGAGGGAATGTTGCAGTTAGCTGCTGCAATAAGGTAACACGCCCAGACCCCGCAGCCTTTGACAGAATCAATTGCCACGCCCACTCCAATCCTCAGACTAGCCTCTGAAGCCAGACCTTCCAAATTACCGCCTGCCCATGCCCCCCATCAAGAAGTGCGCATTACCCGAGATGCTCGAAAGAATAAGTTTGATACCAACCCGAGAAACACTGCACCACTGCCTGCTGACAGGGGTGGAGTCAACAAAACCAAGCACAGCGGGCGGTCTTAGAATAAGGTGGAGGAGAGATGGGTGCAGCCTTTCTTTGCTGCTGTTGTTGTTGTTATTATTTTTGTTACTGTTGTAACTGTTTTCAAATTAAAAGTTTTTTGTAAGTTATGTAAATTCACAAGTTTAAAAGTTTGTAAGTGATCCTAAAGTTTGTAAGTGATCTTAACTGAAAACTTTAAAGTTTGATACAAGAATATTTTTATTAAAGTTAAGTTAAATACAAACAAGTGTTAAACTTCCATTATGTGTTCCATTATTAACACAACTTTTTGAACTATAGAAGAACCATTCCCATTATTTGTTCCACTAACACAACACAACATTATGGAACAGGTCCAAAAAGTAAACATGGTCCATTTGGAATAGTTGCCGCTGAGCCTTCAGGCAGCAAAGTTTTCACGGATGAGCTGCTGGCACAAGGCTCAAGCAATCGTTAAAGGGGCATGACGGCCCGCCCTCCTCTGCCGTCGTGCTCCGGGTTCAGGTAGTTGCATGGCTTCCTCGTCCTCCTCCTCATCATCATCTGCATCTTCCTCTCATCATCAGCCACTCTCACCTCAGATGGGTCTTCTACTACGAGTTGCTGCTGCCTCATGATGGCTAAGTTATGCAGCATGCAGCACACAACAGTGAACTGACCGACAATCTCAGGGGAGTATTGCAAGTAGCCTCCGGAATGGCTCAGGCATCGGAAACGCTGTTTCAAGATGCCAATGGTCCTCTCTATTATGCTGCGTGTTGCAATGTGCGACATGTTGTATTTCCGGTCAGCTGCCATCCAGGCTACGCGTAGGGGTGTCATGAGCCAAGTGGCGAGGCCGTACTCTTTGTCTTCCAGCAGACAGCTCTGCCCTTCTGGCTGCTTCTGAAACATGCTCTGCGTAGGATGAACGCATCATGTCATCACACACGGGCTGCACATTCCCGGAGTGTAAGCCTTTTCTGTTCCTGTACATCTCGGAATCATCAAAAGGTGCTCACAAGGCGATGTGGATACAATCAATGCAGCCCTGTACCTTTGGGAAGCCAGCAATCCTGGAGAAGCCCACATCCCATCACGCATTGCCTGGGCGGTCATGGGGAACTTTATGTCGTCATTTCTGAGGGCATATAGTGCAGCAGTCACCTGCTGAATGCAGATACGTGTTGCATGTTGAGAAATGGCGCACACATCCCCAGTTGTGGCCTGGAACGATCCAGATACATAGAATGAAAGTGCAGCTGTAACCTTCACTTCAACTGACAAAGCAGTCCTCCTGACACTTCTAGGTTGCAGGTCTGCTTTTACTAACCCACGGATCTCAGTTACAACTTCTTTGCAGAAATGCAGCCTTCTGACACAGTCTGCATCACACGGGTGCAGTAATGAACGCGTGTCTCAATATACACGATGTGGGTAAAGGCCTCCTGCCCATCATCCTATGTGCTCTGAGGTTCCTCATGCGATGACGTCGAATCAATTGTGTCCTCCACAGCACCATCATGCAGAAGGCTTGCATGAGGTATGGCATTGTCAATATTGCCCCCATAATTAAATTGTACCTTTGCAAGAAGTTCAAAACAGCAGGACAAGGAGTTACATAGAAACAAAGAAACATAGAAAATAGGTGCAGGAGCAGGCCATTCAGCCCTTCGAGCCTGCACCGCCATTCAATGAGTTCATGGCTGAACATGCAACTTCAGTACCCCATTCCTGCTTTCTCGCCATACCCCTTGATCCCCTGAGTAGTAAGGACTTCATCTAACTCCCTTTTGAATATATTTAGTGAATTGGCCTCAACTACTTTCTGTGGTAGAGAATTCCACAGGTTCACCACTCTCTGGGTGAAGAAGTTTCTCCTCATCTCGGTCCTAAATGGCTTACCCCTTATCCTTAGACTGTGACCCCTGGTTCTGGACTTCCCCAACATTGGGAACATTCTTCCTGCATCTAACCTCTCTAAACCCGTCAGAATTTTAAACGTTTCGATGAGGTCCCCTCTCATTCTTCTGAACTCCAGTGAATACAAGCCCAGTTGATCCAGTCTTTCTTGATAGGTCAGTCCCACCATCCCGGGAATCAGTCTGGTGAATCTTCGCTGCACTCCCTCAATAGCAAGAATGTCCTTCCTCAAGTTAGGAGACCAAAACTGTACACAATACTCCAGGTGTGGCCTCACCAAGGCCCTGTACAACTGTAGCAACACCTCCCTGCCCCTGTACTCAAATCCCCTCGCTATGAAGGCCAACATGCCATTTGCTTTCTTAACCGCCTGCTGTACCTGCATGCCAACCTTCAATGACTGATGTACCATGACACCCAGGTCTCTTTGCACCTCCCCTTTTCCTAATCTGTCACCATTCAGATAATAGTCTGTCTCTCTGTTTTTACCACCAAAGTGGATAACCTCACATTTATCCACATTATACTTCATCTGCCATGCATTTGTCCACTCACCTAACCTATCCAAGTCACTCTTCAGCCTCATAGCATCCTCCTCGCAGCTCTCACTGCCACCCAACTTAGTGTCATCCGCAAATTTGGAGATACTACATTTAATCCCCTCGTCTAAATCATTAATGTACAATGTAAACAGCTGGGGCCCCAGAGCAGAACCTTGCGGTACCCCACTAGTCACTGCCTGCCATTCTGAAAAGTACCCATTTACTCCTACTCTTTGCTTCCTGTCTGACAACCAGTTCTCAATCCACGTCAGCACACTACCCCCAATCCCATGTGCTTTAACTTTGCACATTAATCTCTTGTGTGGGACCTTGTCGAAAGCCTTCTGAAAGTCCAAATATACCACATCAACTGGTTCTCCCTTGTCCACTTTACTGGAAACACCCTCAAAAAATTCCAGAAGATTTGTCAAGCATGATTTCCCTTTCACAGTTAAAGCTACTCTCCTCTCTCTCTCTCCCCAAGGTCAACGCCAAATGTGGCACTCTGAAAAAAATCCAAAATTAAAGAATTGTATTTGACTTCCATTTTGTCCCTGATGACTTTGAAAAAAATGAAGCTTCATGATGCATAATATTTGTGTTCTTGACTCCCTCCAAAACTTTGCACAAAAACAATGGCGTCTTTCTGCGCCGATTTTTTTACTGTGCGCTGGTTTTTCTTAAGTGCCCAGAAGGTTTTTTTGGGAGTGGTCACACACACCATCTTAGGAAAAATGTAAGTTGGCCAAACTTGCATAATTGTGAAAAACTGGTGCAGACATCACGCAAAAAAATACTCACCTAAAATAACCGTAACTAACCGAGTTACGCTGGCGCAGAAACTTTGGGGAAACTGGGAAATTTTATTTTGCGCCAAAAAAAAGCGGCATGTGCCAAAAAATGTGGCGCAGATAACTGGGGGAAATTGAGCCCAAGGTGACAGTCTGGCGCCATTATTGCCAAAGCCGGTGATATACGCCAGTGTCCATCAGAATATGACAGAGATCGTGGGAAAGAATAAACTGTAATTACAAATGAGAGCGAGTACCTGGTGTCATAGGGTTGGTTGCCGTGCAACATGAGAAGCGCCTGCAATGTCTTCACGCATCGCTTTGCCCAATTCCAATATGTAACCACTCCAAAAATTGGTCAATAACAGCTTAACTGCATATTGTTCCTTTCACTTTTTCCAGCCAGGAAAATGTTAGGATCTGCCATACTTAATAATGTTTCTAATGTGATCACTTCCATGGAAAATAATTTACTTGCAAAGAATAACTATTTATTGGTATAAAAATATCTAATTTCATCTAATCTCTCGCCTTTTATATTTTGAAAAGTTAGATCAGCGAAATTACTGAATCTAGGCTGACATTCCAGTGCAGTGCTGAGGGAGTGCTGCACTGTCGGAGGTGCCGTCTTTCGGATGAGACGTTAAACCGAGGCCCCGTCTGCTCTCTCGGGTGGACGTAAAAGATCCCATGGCACTATTTTGAAGCAGAGCATTGGAGTTATCCCCAGTGTCCTGGCCAATATTTCTCCCTCAATCAACATAACAAAACAGATTATCTGGTCATTATCACGTTGCTGTTTGTGGGAGCTTGCTGAGCGCAAATTGTCTGCCGCGTTTCTCACATTATAACAGTGACTGACACTCAAAGTACTTTATTGGCTGTAAAGCGCTTTGGGACATCCGGTGGTCATGAAAGACGCTATATAAATGCAAGTCTTTCTTTTATTTTACGTGTACCGTTTCCTAAGGAACTGAGAGGATGATTTTAACCTTACCTGCCCGGCAGAATCCGGGCGGGGGGGCTGTAAGTAACACGAGGAGATGACTTACAAGCTCAGATGCCGATCAATTCTGTCCGTTTGTGATGTTAACCTGCAAGATTTTACAGGCGGATGAGGCACCTGCCTAAAGCAGGCAGGGGCCTCAGAACTTTGCATAAATCGAGGTCCTTTTATGTCAATAGGACTCCAACGTGATTATAACCAGGGCCTGAGTGGGGAGTCTGTCACTCGATCGTGATGCTTTTAGCAGCCAAATAGCCTTTTGATAACCACTGTTCAAACTCGCATCTGAATGGGTGGCTGACCAAGCGAGTGCAACTAGTTACTGTGGAATTCTGGCCAAGCAAAAGTAGTTTCTTTGTGTGGGAGTTGTTTTGCGGGGGGCGGGCGGGGGGGGGAGGTGGGGGGGGGGCGGGTGGGCGGAGGGGGGGAGGCGGGGGGGGCGGGCGGGAGTAGGGGGAGGTGGGGGTGGTGGTATCTTCGCAACACAAATGTTGATGGCAACACAAATCTGACCAAAACTTAATTTTTAAAAAGTCTGCATTCAATTTTGTGTTTGAATGGCATGTTGGATCACCAAGGAGCAGTGGCGGTATGTGATTTAGTGCCTGAACTTTCCACTATTTCCCTGCTGTGATTAGTGCGCATATTGGGGGCAATTATGAATAAGGGAAGAGAATGACATTGTTTTTCTGAGGGGAGAAGTTGTCCATTTTCAGTAATGTTTGCGAGGGTGTTGCTGAAAGGGGATAATTTCTATCCTCACAGAGACAGTCATTTTCTTCCATTATGGTGGTGATTCCACAGGAACTGGCAGCCCAGTTGCAAAGAAAGATTTTGGATGCCTGCAGTACTTTTCACGACATCAGGACATCCTAAGGCGCTTTACAGCCAATGAAGTACTTTTGAAGTGCAGTCACTGTTGTAACATAGGAAAGCACTGCGATATGTGTGTGCGCACTCGGTCCGTGCAGCAGAGCTGGTCTCCAGTCGTCTTGGGTAATCCTTGCCACTGGACCAAGACCTAGCTCTGTCAAGCCCGTGTGGTGGCTGGTGTACAACGGCCACCCCACGTTAAAAAAATCCACACACAGGCATCTTCCACCCTTGGGGATGTAGTTTGGGTCCTTCATTGAAACACCTGTGAACTCATCCTTTTTTTGGCGTGGAAGCAAGTCATCCTCGTTTCGAGGGACGGCCTATGCTGTCATGAGTTGCCTGGTAGGCAAGACAGATCTCCAGCTGATCTGATAACAGACGAGGTCTTTCTGCTAAGTGTAAATCTTTACTTTGTAGGACCTATAAAGAAAGTTGCAGCCTCCCCTGCCTAGAATCCCCATCCCTACCCTCCTGTGAGACCCTCCCGAAAACCCCTCCCTACCATTTACCTGGAAACGAGCGAGCAGCCTCGGGCAACTGCCCTGCACCTTTCCGGGCAGAAGTGGATCAGCGGCAGTTAAATGGTTTATCACCAGTTAAACCTATTGTGCTAATCTAGCTGGTTGTGAATTGTGAAAGGAATAATATTAGAGATATGCATTCCCCATTTAAACTTGCGTCCAGTTAATCAAAGAAAACAAGAGAAATGAATGTCTTATTTGTAAAAAGGAAAACATGGCCGTAAAAAGTAATGCAGAGTAGAATCATAGACTGGTTACAGCATAGAAGGAGGCCATTCGGCCAGTCGAGCCCGTGCCGGCTCTTTGCAAGAGCACTTCAGCTAGTCCCACTCCCCTGTCCTTTCCCCAAAGCAATATTTTTCCTTCAGGTACTTAGCTAATTCCCTTTTGTAAGCCACAGTTGAGTCTACCTCCACCACCCTTTCAGGCAGCGCATTCCAGATTCTGACCACTCGTTGCACAATAAAGTTTTTCCTCATGTCACCTTTGGTTCTTCTGCCAATCACCTTAAATCTGTGTCCTCTGGTTCTCGGCCCTTCCGCCAATTGGAACAGTTTCTCTCCAGCTACTCTCTCTGGACCCCTCATGACTTTGAACACCTCTATCAAATCTCCTCTCAACCTGTGATCTGCACAGAGAGGTCTTAAACGGAGTGGAGTTAAACAGAGTGGTTTATCCGGGAATTTGGAAAGAGTGGGAATTCGGAGTAGAGGGGAAGATTAAAATCAATTAAACAAAGTAAAAATAGGTAAGTGATATTTCACTAGCTGCTGGATTGATCAGTTTGGTCAGTTTTTCTCTCTTTTCTTGGGCATTGGTTTAAATTAAGAGCTGGGATTATAAACTAAATGTTCAAAACTTCAAATCTTAACTACATGAAAACATTAGGGATGGCAGGGCAAGTGGTGTGTTTCTGCTGTTGCATGTGAGAGCTGGTGGACCCCATTGAGGTCCACGGTGACCACATCTGCAGCAAGTGTCTGTAGCTCGAGGAACTTTGGCTCCGTGTTGATGAGCTGGAATCCGATCTGCAGACACTACGACACATCAGGGAGGGGGAGAGTTACGTGGACGTCACGATCCAGGAGCTAGTCACACCAATTAGATTAATTAATTCAAATTTGATCTGTGGTCAGGGACAGGAGGGTGTGACTATGAGTGAGGAAGGTATGGGGACTCAGGATCTGGTGATGGAGGAGCCTCGGCCCTTGCTCTTGTCCAACAGGTTCGAGGCTCTTACTCCCTGTGTGGACGAGAGCAGGGACTGCAGGGAGGATGAGCAAACTGACCACAGCACCGTGGTACAGGGGGCCATTCAAGTGGGGGGAGTAAAAAGAAACATTGTAAAGTAGGGGACAGTATCATTAGGGGGATAGATAGTGTTCTCTGCAGCCAAGAGCACGAGTCCCAAAGGCTGTGTTGCCTACCCGGTGCCAGGGTTAAGGACATCTCCTCTGGGCTGGAGAGGAACTTGGAGTGGGAGGTGGAAGATCCAGTTGTTGTGGTCCAGATGGTTACCAATGACATAGATAGGACAAAGAAAGAGGTTCTGCGCAGGGATTATGAGCAGCTAGGGGAAAAATTAAAAAGCAGAACCACCAAGCTAATAATTTCTGGATTGCTACCTGAGCCACGAGCAAATTTGCATAGAGTAAATAAAATCAGAGAGTTAAACACGTGGCTCAAAGACTGGTTTGGGAGAAATGGGTTTTGGTTGGTGGGACACTGGCATTAGTACTGGGGTAAGTTGGGACGGGTTCCACTTTGACCGTGCTGGGATTAGGGTTCTGGCGAATCAATTAACTAGCGCTGTAGAGAGGGCTTTAAACTAATTAGTAGGGCGGGGGAGGGTTCAGGTGAGCAGAAATTTAAAAAGTCAAAGAATAAGGAGAAGGCAATAGATCAGGATAGCACTGGGGAAAATGAAAACCAGAGCATGCCAGGAAGGGACAGAATGTATAAACATAAAAGTGAATCAGAAAGTGGAGTCAAAGCAAGAAAAAAGGGTAAAAAAACAAATTTAAAAGCTCTTTATCTGAATGCATGCAGCATTCATAACAGAATAGATGAGCTGAAGGCACAAATAGATACAAATGGGTAGAATCTGATAGCCATTACAGAGACATGGTTGCAAGGAGACCAGAACTGGGAACAAAATATTCAGGGGTATTTGACAATTAGGAAGGACAGAAAAAAAGGAAAAGGAGGTCAGGTAGCTCTGTTAATAAAGGATGAGATCAGTGCATTTGTGAGAAATGATATTGGCTCAGAAGATCAAGATATTGAATCAGTTTGGGTGGCACAAATGAATAATAAGGGGAAAAAGTCACTGGTGGGCATCGTCTATAGGCCCCCTAACAGTAGCTACACTGTTGGACGGAGTATAAATCAAAAAAATAATGGAGGCTTGTAAAAAAGGAACGGCAATAATCGTGGGCGATTTTAACCTTCATATTGATTGGACAAATCAAATTGGCCAGGGTAGCCTTGAGGAAGAGGTCATAGAGTGTATCTGGGATAGTTTCTTTGAACAGTACATTGCGGAACCAACCAAGGAGCAGGCTATCAGATCTGGTAATGTGTAATGAGATAGGATTAATAAACGATCTCCTGGTGAAGGATCCTCCAGGAATGAACGACCATAACATGGTTGAATTTCAAATTCAGTTGGAGGGTGAGAAAGTTGGATCTCAAACCAGTGTCTTAAGCTTAAACAAAGGAGACTACAAAGGTGTGAAGGCAGAGTTGGCTAAAGTGGACTGGGGAAATAGATTAAAGTGGGTGATGAGCAGTGGCAGACATTTAAAGAGATATTTCATAACTCTCAGCAAAAATATATTCTAATGAGAAGGAAAGACTGTAAGAGAAGGGATAATCATCCATGGCTAACTAAGGAAATAAGGGATGATATCAAATTGAAAACAAGGGCATACAAAGTGGCCAAGACTAGTGGGAGGCAAGAGGATTGGGAAACTTGTAAAAGCCAGCAAAGAAAAACTAAAAAAATAATAGAGGGAAGATAGATTATGAAAGCAAATAGCATGAAATATAAAGTGTTGGGGGTAATATAATAGCTTGGATAGAGGATTGCCTAACTAACAGAAAACAGAGAGTCGGGATAAATGGCTCATTTTCCGGTTAGCAAACAGTAACTAGTGGGGTGCCACAGGGATCGGTGCTAGGGCCTCAATTATTTACAATTTACATTAGTAACTTGGATGAAGGGACTGAGTGTAATCCAGCCAAGTTTGTTGATGATACAAAGATGGGTGGAGAGCAAATTGTGAGGAGGACACAAAAAATCTGCAAAGGGATATAAACAGGCTAAGTGACTGGGCAAAAATTTGGCAGATGGAGTATAATGTGGGAAATGTGAGCTTATCCACTTTGGCAGAAACAAATAGAAAAGCAAATTATAATTTAAATGGAGAAAAATTGCAAAGTGCTGCAGTACAGAGGGACCTGGGGGTCCTTGTGCATGAAACATAAAAAGTTAGTATTCAGGCACAGCGAGTAATTAGGAAGGCAAATGGAATGTTGGCCTTTATTGCAAAGGGGATGGAGTATAAAAGCAGAGAAGTCCTGTTACAAATGTACAAGGTATTGGTGAGGCCACACCTAGAGTACCGTGTACAGTTTTGGTCTCCATATTTAAGGAAGGATAGACTTGCATTGAAGGCTGTTCAGAGAGGGTTCACCAGGCTGATTCCGGAGAAGAGGGGGTTGACATATGAAGATAGATTGAGTATGTTGGGCCTATACACATTGAGTTCAGAAGAATGAGGGGTGATCTTATCGAAACATATAAGATAATGAGGGGGCTCGACAAAGTGGATGCAGAGAGGATATTTCCACTCACAGGGGAAACTAAAACTAGGGGGTATAGACTCAGAATAAGGGGCTGTCCATTAAAAAGTCAGAGGGTTGTAAATCTGTGGAATTCTCTGCCCCAGAGGGCTGTGGAGGCTGGGTCATTGAATATATTTAAGGCGGAGATAGACAGACTTTTGAGCGATAAAGGAATAAAGGGTTATGGGGAGCGGGCAGTGAAATGGAGCTGAGCTGATGATCAGATCTGCCATGATCTTATTGAATGGAGGAGCAGGCTCGAGGGGCCAAATAGCTTACTCCTGTTCCTATTTCTTATGTTCTTATGTTCTTATGTTCTTCTCTGCTCTAAGGGGAACAACCACAGCTTCTCCAGTCTCTCCACATAACTGAAGTCCCTCATCCCTGGAACCATTCTTGTAAATCTCTTCTGCACCCTCGCTAAGGCCTTCACATCCTTCCTAAATTGTGGGCATAATACACCAGTTGAGGCCGAACCAGTGTGTCATAAAGGTTCATCATAACTTCCTTGTTTTTGTACTCTATGCCTCTATTTATGACAGTATATTATGGGTAAGTTACTAAAGTGGACAGGGCTGCTAGATCTTGCTTATTTCTTTGTTTAGTATTAATCTGTTTGTACAAGAACACAAAGTAAGGAGAAGTGCAGAAGACTTCATCCTTCTTGTTGATTTTGATGTTTGCTGGCGACTGGCTCCCGAGTATTTCACATAAAATGTCTCTGAATTGCAAGATGTAATTGGTCCCCTTAAGGTAGTAACTGAAATATCTAGTTTTAGACATTGGGTTTCCTCATATTGATTCCTCACTTTTATTATTGCTGAATTCCTTTTGTCCTGCTTTGTGACCATGGAATATCACAATTTGGACACTGGGCACAGATAACATTCGGAATATTCAGGGCCGCACCTCATAAAATATTTATTCAAATGTGTTGGTGCAAAAGTGTCCCATTTTGTGTTTATTCTTCATTCCCTTGTTTTTTGTTTACTAATTGTTTCTTCATTATTATCCGCGAAGTTGCATTTGAGAGGAAGGTGATTCAAATTAGAGGAGTCAGAGGTAACAAAATATTTCATCTAATTACAAATTGAGCCCATCCACTGCAGGCAGTGTGATGACCTTAGGTGATGACCACTCCCAATTGCCATCTTTTATTTTTACCTTTTAGCAACCCACGTGAAAGATGGCCCACTGTGCAGCCACAGTTGCATCTGACTGTTCATAGAATGGACCCATATTTGAGCACAGCATGACTGACTGAATGCTGTGTATTTCCAGCATTGCTTTCATTTTAATGAGCCTCTTATTACATTAATTTCAGGTCTGATTCCTACATTATCGGGGGTAAAATTGGTCTTCTATGGTGGTAGCGCAAAGCAGGTGATAACAAATCGCTAGCCTGTTTTAAACCCTGCTTGATTCACGAAAAAGAAAAATCGGGCAGGGTGTTGTCATGTTTGTAACCTTCACATAACTGTAACCTTTATGTAACAACACTGTACACTATATACACCTGAGAAATGCATACCTTGACCACAGAGGGTGAACTTGTGGGAGACACTCCTCACCTGGTCATCCAGGTATATAAAGGGAGGTCCCACACAGGATCAAGACTTGTTGGTCTGGGGAATAAAGGTTCAGGTCACAGTGGCCTTGTCTGCAGTACATGCCTCATGTGATTCTATAGTAAGGTGTAAGGACACTACATTTGGCGATGAGAAACGGGAATCAATGACCCACGAGGATGGCCACTGGTAGCACAGGGGAATGGTACTGTGTTGGTGAGGACTGGGACAATTTCATTGAGAGGCTCCAGCAGAACTTTGTCATGAAGAACTGGCTGGGAGAGGAAGCAGCTGGCAAGCAGAGGGCGCATCTACTGAGCTGTGGATCCAAGACGTATGCGCTGATGAAAGACCTGCTCGCACCCGAGAAGCCGGCGGACAAGTCCTTTGAAGAGCTCAGCACACTGATCGATGAGCACCTCAAACCGGCGAGCAGTATACACATGGCCCGGCACCGGTTCTATACACACCGGCATCGGGAGGGATAAAGCATATCGGACTTCGTTGCGGACCTTCGGTGTTTGGCCAGCCTCTGTAAGTTCACAGATGCCTGCAGGGGGGAGATGTTAAGGGATTTCTTCATTGAGGGCATTGGTCATGCCGGGATTTTCGGGAAGCTTATTGAGACCAAGGACTTGACTTTGGAAAGGGCAGGATTGATAGCTCAGACCTTCATGGCAGGGGAAGAGGAGACCAAGATATGTTACGCCCGCAGCCCTGGTTCCAATGTGGCGATGGACCAGGGAGTTAACATTGTAAACGCGACTCATAACCCAGCAGGCAGGCAAGGGCAATTCGACACCGTCCAGGCAACAACAGACTCTAGGGTGGGCCAGCAACAGAGACAATGGCAGGGGGATCGGCAATTCACGCCATCACAAGGGACAATGCGTCCCGGGATGGGACCATTGACACTCACCAACAGAGTGCTCAGGAGTAATCAAAGAGACAATCAGAGAGGAATGCCTGGTAACAGTTCCTTTGGTCACAACAATCTCAGCTCATGATGGAGGTGCGGGGGCAGACATGCTGCGAAAACCTGTAGGTTTCAACAATTTATCTGTAGAAACTGTAACTTCAGTGGATATTTGGCCAGAATGTGCAGAAAGCCCATAGTGAGGCTAGTTTACGAGGCAGAGGAACCAGACGAGGGGTCTGCAAGGCAGGTTGATGCTTGGGGCAAAGCTACGGACGCTGAAGTCCAGCGGGTTCATGTGGCAGACATCCACAGCTCGTATACCAAAACGCCACCTATGATGATGAAAGTCCGATTAAATGACATCCCGGTATTCATGGAGCTGGACACAGGAGCCAGCCAGTCACTTATGAGTGCCCAACAATTTGCAAAACTATGGCCACTCAAAGCTAACAGGCCCAAACTGGAACGCATTGACATGCAGTTACAGACGTACACCAGAGAGATCATCCCAGTGCTAGGCAGTGCAAACTTGGTGGTCACACACAATGGATCGGAGAACCGGCTGCCACTCTGGATTGTCCCGGGGAATGGTCCCGCGCTCTTGGGGAGGAGCTGGTTAGCCGAGATGAACTGGAAATGGGGGGATGTGCACGCCATTTCATCTGTGGAGCGAAGTTCATGCTCACAGGTCCTACAGAAATTCGAGTCACTTTTTCAACCAGGTGTCGGGATTTTAAGAGCACCAAAGTAGTGATACGCATCACCCCGGACGCCAGACCAGTGCACCACAAAGCCAGAGCCATGCCGTATGTGATGCGTGAGACAATTGAGAGTGAGTTGGACAGGCTGCTAAGCGAGGGCATCATTTCGCCTGTTGAATTCAGTGACTGGGCAAGCCCCAGTGTTCCTGTCCTTAAAGCAGATGGCTCGGTCAGGATCTGTGGTGACTACAAGGCCACCATCAACCGAGTGTCACTACAGGACAATACCCACTTCCGAGGGCGGAGGACCTTTTTGCCACGCTGGCAGGTGGCAAGCTGTTCACCAAGTTGGACCTCACTTTAGCCTACATGACTCAGGAACTGGCTGAAGAATCCAAGCTTCTGACCACCATCACTACACACAAGGGACTATTTGTTTACAACAGGTGTCCGTTTGGCATTCGTTCAACGGCCGCTATCTTCCAGACGAACATGGAAAGCATGTTTAAATCCATTCGTGGAACAATCGTATTCCAAGATGACATCCTAATCACGGTAGAGACACAGGGGAACACCTCCAAACCTGGAGGAGGTGCTACGCCGACTGGACCGGGTAGGCTTGCGACTAAAGAAGTCCAAGTGTGTGTTTTTGGCTCCAGAGGTCGAGTTTTTGGGCAGGAGGGTTGCTGGAGACGGGATCCGGCCTACTGAATCCAAAACGGAGGCGATCCATCGTGCGCCCAGGCCCGGCAACACATCGGCGTTGCGGTCATTCCTGGGACTCTTGAACTACTTCGGGAACTTTCTGCCGAATTTAAGCACATTGTTGGAGCCGTTACACATGCTCCTGCGTAAGGGTTGTGAATGGTTTTGGGGGGACTGTCAAGAACGGGCTTTCAATCGGGCGTGGAACCTGCTTTGTTCTAACAAGCTGTTGACCATGTACAACCCCTGTAAGAAACTGGTTTTAACATGTGATGCATCATCCTATGGGGTTGGGTGCGTGTTGCAGTAGAGTAATGATGAGGGCCAACTCCAACCTGTGGCTTATGCCTCCAGGTCGCTCTCCCAGGCAGAACGGGGATATGGGATGGTTGAAAAGGAAGCACTCGCATGTGTCTATGGGGTGAAAAAGATGCACCAGTACCTTTTCGGCAGAAGGTTCGAGTTAGAAATGGACCAAAAGCCGTTGACATCCCTGTTGTCCAACAGCAAGGTGGTGGGCCCTCACACTGGTTGCGTATGACTACACCATACGGCACCGGCCAGGCACCGAAAATTGCGCTAACGCGCTCAGCAGGCTCCCACTGGCGACCACTGAGGGGGCGTCGGAGCAAAGCGCGGAGGTGGTCATGGCCGTTGAGGCTTTCGACACTGCAGGCTCTCCCATCACAGTCCACCAGATCAAAATCTGGACTAACATAGATCCCCTCCTATCCCTGATAAAGAAATGTGTCCTGACTGGGGATTGGGCGTCCGCACACAGAGCGTGCCCCGAAGATTTCTGGTCGTTTCACAGACGGATGGATGAGCTCTCCATCCAAGCCGACTGCCTGTTCTGGGGCAGCCGGGTAGTCATGCCCCAGAAAGGAAGGGAAGCATTCATCAAGGAACTCCACAACGAGCACCCAGGCATCGTGCGAATGGAGGCCATTGCCCGGTCACATGTATGGTGGCCGGGAATTGACTCAGACCTGGAACACTGGGTTCGCAGGTGCACAACGTGTGCCCAGCTGGGAAATGCCCCCAGGGAGGCCCCACTCAGCCCGTGGCCCTGGCCCACCAGGCCATGGTCGCGTATTCACGTAGACTACGCGGGCCCGTTCATGGGAAAAATGTTCCTGAGCGTTATCGATGCATATTCGAAATGGATCGAGTGCATCATACTGAATTCGTGCACGACATCCACCACTGTGGAGAGTCTGCGTACGGTCTTTGCAATCCACGGCTTGCCGGACATCCTGGTTAGCGACAATGGCCCATGTTTCACTAGCTATGAATTCCAGAAGTTTATGTCGGGTAATGGTATTAAACACGTCAGGACAGCAACGTTCAAGCCGGCTTCCAATGGCCAGGCGGAACGTACGGTTCAAATCATAAAACAGAGCATGCTCCAGATTCAAGGACCCGCCCTTCAGTACCGCCTATCGCGCCTACTGCTGACCTATAGGTCCCGCCCGCATTCGCTCACGTGAGTCCCGCCCGCGGAACTACTCATGAAATGCACGCTTAAAACGCGGCTGTCCCTCATTCATCCAGCCCTATCAGACATTGTTGAGGGCAAGCGCCAGTCCCAAATCGAGTGCCATGATCGCAAGTCAGTCGGGAGATGCATAGAAATCGATGATCCTTTATTCGTTCTCAATCATGCTTTGGGACCCAAGTGGCTTGAGGGTACTGTAATTGGCAAAGGGGGGAATAGGGTCATAGTGGTCAGACTTAACAATGGTCAGACTTAACAATGGGCAGATATGCCGCAAACATAGAAACATAGAAACATAGAAAATAGGTGCAGGAGTCGGCCATTCGGCCCTTCGAGCCTGCACCGCCATTCAATGAGTTCATGGCTGATCATGCAACTTCAGTACCCCATTCCTGCTTTCTCGCCATACCCCTTGATCCCCCTAGTAGTAAGGACTACATCTAACTCATTTTTGAATATATTTAGTGAATTGGCCTCAACAACTTCCTGTGGTAGAGAATTCCACAGGTTCACCACTCTCTGGGTGAAGAAGTTTCTCCTCATCTCGGTTCTAAATGGCTTACCCCTTATCATTAGACTGTGACCCCTGGTTCTGGACTTCCCCAACATTGGGCACATTCTTCCTGCATCTAACCTGTCTAAACCCATCAGAATTTTAAATGTTTCTATGAGATCCCCTCTCATTCTTCTGAACTCCAGTGAATACAAGCCCAGTTGATCCAGTCTTTCTTGATAGGTCAGTCCCGCCATCCCGGGAATCAGTCTGGTGAACCTTCGCTGCATTCCCTCAATAGCAAGAATGTCCTTCCTCAAGTTAGGAGACCAAAACTGTACACAATACTCCAGGTGTGGCCTCACCAAGACCCTGTACAACTGTAGTAACACCTCCCTGCCCCTGTACTCAAATCCCCTCGCTATGAAGGCCAACATGCCATTTGCTTTCTTAACTGCCTGCTGTACCTGCATGCCAACCTTCAATGACTGATGTACCATGACACCCAGGTCTCGTTGCACCTCCCCTTTTCCTAATCTGTCACCATTCAGATAATAGTCTGTCTCTCTGTTTAACCTCACATTTATCCACATTATACTTCATCTGCCATGCATTTGCCCACTCACCTAACCTATCCAAGTCATTCTGCAGCCTCATAGCATCCTCCTCGCAGCTCACACTGCCACCCAACTTAGTGTCATCCGCAAATTTGGAGATACTACATTTAATCCCCCCATCTAGATCATTAATGTACAATGTAAACAGCTGGGGCCCCAGCACAGAACCTTGTGGTACCCCACTAGTCACTGCCTGTCATTCTGAAAAGTACCCATTTACTCCTTCTCTTTGCTTCCTGTCTGCCAACCAGTTCTCAATCCACGTCAGCACACTACCCCCAATCCCATGTGCTTTAACTTTGCACATTAATCTCTTGTGTGGGACCTTGTCGAAGGCCTTCTGAAAGTCCAAATACACCACATCAACTGGTTCTCCCTTGTCCACTCTACTGGAAATATCCTCAAAATATTCCAGAAGATTTGTCAAGCTTGATTTCCCTTTCACAAATCCATGCTGACTTGGACCTATCATTTCACCTCTTTCCAAATGCACTGCTATGACATCCTTAATAATTGATTTCATCATTTTACCCACTACTGATGTCAGGCTGACCGGTCTATAATTCCCTGTTTTCTCTCTCCCTCCTTTTTTAAAAAGTGGAGTTACATTGGCTACCCTCCACTCCATAGGAACTGATCCAGAGTCTATGGAATGTTGAAAAATGACTGTCAATGCATCCACTATTTCCAAGGTCACCTCCTTAAGTACTCTGGGATGCAGTCCATCAGGCCCTGGGGATTTATCGACCTTCAATCCCATCAATTTCCCCAACACAATTTCCCGACCATTAAGGGTCTCCCTCAGTTCCTCCTTCTTACTAGACCTCTGACCCCTTTTATATCCGGAAGGTTGTTTGTGTCCTCCTTAATGAATACCAAACCAAAGTACTTGTTCAATTGGTCTGCCATTTCTTTGTTCCCCATTATGACGTCCCCTGATTCTGACTGCAGGGGACCTACGTTTTTCTTTACTGACCTTTTTCTCTTTACATATCTATAGAAGCTTTTGCAGTCCATTTTAATGTTCCCTGCAAGCTTCCTCTCGTACTCTATTTTCCCTGCCCTAATCAAACCCTTTGTCCTCCTCTGCTGAGTTCTAAATTTCTCCCGGGTTCGCTGCTATTTCTGGCCAACTTGTTTGCCACTTCCTTGGCTTTAATACTATCCCTGATTTCGCTTGATAGCCACGGTTGAGCCACCTTCCCTTTTTTATTTTTACGCCAGACAGGGATCTAAATATCTGCCATTGCCCATCCACTGTCAGCCCCT
Source organism: Pristiophorus japonicus (assembly GCF_044704955.1). NCBI lineage: Eukaryota > Metazoa > Chordata > Chondrichthyes > Pristiophoridae > Pristiophorus > Pristiophorus japonicus. The sequence continues at coordinate 20,222,732 of NC_091997.1, forward strand.
TAAGTATCATTCGCCAATCTATCCTAGCCAATTCATGCCTCATACCTTCAAGGTTACCCTTCTTTAAGTTCTGGACCATGGTCTCTGAATTAACTGTTTCATTCTACATCCTAATGCAGAATTCCACCATATTATGGTCACTCTTCCCCAAGGAGCCTCGCACAATGAGATTGCTCATTAATCCCTCTCATTACACAACACCCAGTCTAAGATGGTCTCCTCCCTAGTTGGTTCCTTGACATATTGGTCTAGAAAACCATCCCTTATGCATTCCAGGAAATCCTCCTCCGCCGTATTGCTTCCAGTTTGGTTAGCCCAATCTATATGCATATTAAAGTCACCCATGATAACTGCTGCACTTTTATTGCATGCACCCCTAACTTCCTGTTTGATGCCCTCCCCAACATCACTACTAATGTTTGGAGGTCTGTACACAACTCCCACTAATGTTTTTTGCCCTTTGGTGTTCTGCAGCTCTACCCATATAGATTCCACATCATCCAAGCTAATATCCTTCCTAACTCTTGCATTAATCTCCTCTTTAACCAGCAATGCTACCCCACCTCCTTTTCCTATTATTCTATCCTTCCTGAATGTTGAATACCCTTGGATGTTGAGTTCCCAGCCCTGATCATCCTGGAGCCACGTCTCTGTAATCCCAATCACATCATATCTGTTAACATCTATTTACACAGTTAATTCATCCACCTTATTACGGATACTCCTTGCATTAAGACACAAAGCCTTCAGGCTTGTTTTTTTAACACCCTTTGTCCTTTTAGAATTTTGTTGTACAGTGGCCCTTTTTGTTCTTTGTCTTGCGTTTCTCTGCCCTCCACTTTTTCTTATCTTTGTTTACTCGGTCTTCCACTATTGCTTTTTACCTTTCTACCATCTGTTTCTGACTCCATATTACTTCACCCTATCTCGCTGCATAGGTTCCCATCCCCCTGCCATATTAGTTTAAACACTCCCGAACTGCATTAGCAAATGTTACCCCCAGGACATCAGTTCCAGTCCTGCCCAAGTGCAAACCGTCCCTTTTATACAGGTCCCACTTCCCCCAGAACTGGTTCCAATGTCCCAGGAATTTGAATCCCTCCCTGTTGCACCACTGCTCAAGCCACGTATTTATTCTAACTATCCTGCTCCCTCTACTCTGATTAGCACGTGGCACTGGTAGCAATCCAGAGATTACTACCTTTGAGGTCTTATTTTTTAATTTAACTCCTAGCTCCCTAAATTCAGCTCCCGCTTCTTACCTATATCGTTGGCACCTACATGTACCACGACAACTGGCTGTTCACCCTCCCTCTCCAGAATGCTCTGCAGCCGCTCCGAGACATCCTTGACCCTTGCATCAGGGAGGCAACATACCATCCTGGAGTCTCGGTTGCGGCCACAGAAACTCCTATCTATTCCCCTTACATCTGGACCAAGTAAAGAAAAGGTTCAGCATGGACACTGAGGAACCTGAGGAAGATCATGAGATGTTACCCACACCACTGCCAGTGAACGAGCAACAAGGACATTCACCAGCATGCACAGTCCCTGGGCCAGCCCAGACAGGCCGGAATCACCTCAGGCGACAGAGACGCGTGCTGAGGCTCAACCACCAGAGCCCCAACTGCGGCGCTCCACGAGAGAGCGTCGACCGCCTGAAAGACTCAATCTTTGACCCAAAGACGTCGGGGGGAGGTGATATCATGTTTGTAACTTTCACATAACTGTAACCTTTATGTAACAACACTGTACACTGTATACACCTGAGAAATGCACACCTTGACCACAGGGGGTGAACTTGTGAGAGACACTCCTCACCTGGTCATCCAGGTATATAAAGGGAGGTCCCACGCAGGGTCACGACTTGTTGATCCTGGGAATAAAGATTCAGGTCACGTAGTGACCTTGTCTGCAGTACATGCCTCGTGTGATTCTATAGTAAGGTGTAAGGACACTACAGGTGTAAAACAGGCTGCCAATTCCTTATTGCGCTCTAGGCGATGACCAATTTCGCCCCCCGTGCTGTTCTGCATCAGTACATTTACCGCGTGGCATGTTGTTCATTCAGTAATCTGAAAAGGATTTCATTTTAGGCTAGGAGGAAACTTTTGAAGGCCTTGGTAATCACAGCAGGTAGCTGCACCTATTTGTAAACTGATCTTCGGATACTGTTTCATCATCATGGCACACCATGCTGCAAGCTACTTTTAATGCGTCCCATCCATCAGAGCTCTCTGGAAAGCCTACTTTTAGTTCACCCATTTCGGCTACGAGCACACCATAAAGCATTCTGTCAGGCTGCCACATTGTGGCGAATAACGAGCCACAAAGCATGCTGCATTACTTTGTTTTTTTTCATTAATAGTATGAATGATTTTGCAGCTTCTCATCAGTCTTTCTCAATCTCTTTGAGTTCAAGCTTTTTTTCATGTTAAAAAATCTTCCAACAGTGGCATGTCAAAACTAGGGAATTTCGGAAAATAATCCCGCAGTTGTTTGACTGTTGCGATAGCTTGTCATAAATAAATGAGACCGCTGATTACTACAAAGGGAGACTTAGATTAGGTGATTGAGGGAAAGGGGAATAAAATGATATGGGCAAACAGATAGGATTGGGACGACTGCATAAGGAGGATAAACAGCGACGTGGACTAGTTGGACCGAACGGTCTGTTTCCATGTTGTAATTTCTACGTAATTCTACGTAATGCGAGAGCTTTGACTACAAATGAATCCATACAACATTTCTATTTCGTGGGCTCCATCTCTCATAAAGCAACAACAGACATTAAATATTATATAATAGCGGGGCCTGAATTCGCGGCCCCTATAGGCACGTACGAGGTGGGCACGCGCCCGTGCGGGCCCCGCAAGTTCGGGGTTTAAGCATGTGAAGCGCATGTGCCTAAACCCGGAACTTGCGATCTGTCAAGAATCCTTTTGACACATCGCAGGCATGTGAAGATAAAGGACCTCCGCGGGCGGAGAGTTGAACTATTTGCCAACCCCTGCCCAGCGAATCCCCTTGAAATTCTTACGACTGATAAATAATTTAAACATTTAAAATACTTTTAGATAAGGTAAGTTTATTCTTAGGCCCTTTAAAATATGTACATTTATTTTTCAAAAAATAAAATTTTTGTTTTAAATAATTAATTAAATTCCATTTTGATTAATTTGAAATATGTATTTTTTTTTAATTTATTAAAGTGTTTTTGGTTCCAAACCACCATAACTATGAATGGGGATCCCCTACTCTGATAGGTTGGGCCGACCCACGTGATCCTAGTGACGTGTACCAAGTCCATACGCTCCTTGGGGTACGTGGGCCCCGACGCTGGCCTTCGCACTGAGACCCAGGACCACAAGTCACCGCACCTGTGGGACCACCAGGTACTTTCGGAGATATGTTTCCGGTTGAAGGCATCCGCCCGCTAATTCTAGGCCACTATTTCAATACAAAAGCACGCTCGCTTCTGAGTCAGAAGGTCGTGGGTTCAACTCCCACTCCAGAGGCTTGTGCACATAATCTAGGCTGGCATTCCAGTGCAGTGCTGAGACAGCGCAACACCGTTGGAGGTGTCGTCTTTCGGATAAGACATTAAATCGAGGCCATGGCACTATTCAAAGAAGAGCTGAGGAGTTCTCTCGGTCTCCTGGGCAACATTTATTGCACAGCTAATACCTAAAACAGCACTGAGGTAAATGTCACCATACGTTAAAAAAATCCAAGCACGAGCATCTTCTACCCTTCAAGATTTAGTTCGGGATCTGGAATATTAGGCCCTTCATTGAAATGCCTGTGAACTTTCTGGCATGGAAGCAAGTCATCCTCGACTCAAGGGACTGCCTATGATGATGATAAAATGACCAGACCATAAATTATCTGGTCATTCAGCTCATTGATGCTTGTGGGAGCTGGCTGTATGTGAATTAGCTGCTGCATTTCCTTCATTGCAACAGTGACGACACTTCAAAGGTACTTAATTAGCTGTAAAACGCTTTGGGATCTCCTGAGGTCATGAAAGGCGCTATATAAATTAAAGTTCTTTCTTTTCTATTTATGTTTTATTTGTAGAATGTATGAAGGTCCTAAGAGATGAATATTGTAAATACCACTGGTGTGAAGGATCAAACTCAAAACATGCAGATCTTAAATATACAGCAAAATATTCAAATGTTGGGAAACTAGGAACAGCAGCATTGCTCTTGAACACTCAACTACAGAGTTATTCAGTGATGACATGTGTCTTTAAAATACTCTGGATATGGACAGAGGAACATTTTAAGTAATTTAAATTTGCAGAAAACAAAGTGAAAAGCTCTGGTGAAGACTGCAACTGATACACCAGAAATGGCCACTCGTTTATAGTGTAGGACTGTTTAGGGTTCAGTGGAGAATCACAGTTATTTGTGACATACCCTTCTGCAGTATTCATGAAGAATTGTCCAAGCACATATGACATTCCCTCCATCTGGCCCCGATGGAAAGTGGCTGATGGACTTGCACTAATTTATCTGCAGTGCTTATTGGAAATCTCTCTTGACAATTCCTTAAATGCTATTAATGGTCGAGACATTAAACTAACATCAGCCTTCTTACGGGTTCATTATTACAGCAATTGGCTATTCTTACCTCTTGTTAGAGAAATTACCAAAAGAGCTAAATTTAGATCACCTTTCGAGACAAGAGGCACCCAACGGTAATACATCAGCTTTGAATAACAGATCTGAGAGCAGATGACTTCAACTTCCATTGTCCTCAAGTATCATTATGTGCTTCTTCAAACATAACGCGAATCTGAAAGATGACGTCAACTATCTTTAGAGTGCAGTCTGGTTTCTTTCTCCTGCAGTATAGTATCTGAAAACCATGTCAGCCATGTCCCAGGTGTGCTTGTTAAGTGGTATTTGAATGTTTCGAGCAGTTGGTATTCCATGCCGTTGAGTCATATTTTCATAATCATAAGTAATGCAAGAGAACATGATGGAAAACCTCATATAATTATGCTGCTGATAATGGCCAGATACAGTCAGATCATGTTAAGGTTATCTTCGGCACTGCATTCATGAAAACTGCAATTTTGGAGATGGTATTGAAATAGTTTACCATTATCCTGCTTTATTTGAGCACTGCTCGGAGGATGGTAGGAGGAGGACTGCTTCCTTGATGAAATTACTAAGCTTACTAGTTCCTTATCTCAAAATCAGATAACCATACTGTAAAGTCCTGTCCCCTCAGTACAAATTCACACGAGGCATGTAGTGAAGTCAAGGTCACTCTGGACCTGCACATTTATTTCACAGTTCTGGAATGCTGTCCTGAGACCTGTCCTTATATACCTGTCTCTTGCAAGTGCACCCCTGGTGGTAAGGTATGCTGGTGGTTACAGGTCATATCTTATTACAGTCATGTATAGCATGTTAGGATACAGTTATATATAATAATGTAAGATACATGACATCACCCTCCCCCAAGGTCTTATTGTCTTTATAGGTTCAGTCTCTCAGGTGGTCTATACTCTCACGTGGAGCGTCTGAGTTGTGGTTCAGTTGTTTGCCTTGGTGTCTGTTTTTCTTTGGGCGTGGTTGCTGGTATCTTTCCTGGGCCGTCTGTTTCGATTGGTGTGATTGTTGTTGACTCGCCTTGGCTGTTGTTATATAACTGTTGGGATTGCCCTTTCCTCAGGTTGTTCCCTCTGTCTGTCCACCAGGTGTGGTGCGAGTTCCACATTGTAGTCTGCCTCTGGTTCCGCAGTGTTGTTGGTAAATCTGCTTTTGACTTGGTCTACATGCCTCCGGCAGGTTTTGCCATTGTCCATTTGTACTACCAGTAGCCTGTTTCCTTCTTTGCCCGTTACTGTCCCTGCAAGCCATTTGGGATCCCTGCCATAGTTTAGTACAAACACTTTGTCCCCTATCTCATTCCATCTCCCCCTCGAATTTCTGTCATGATACTCAGTCAGCTTACGGCGCTTTTCCTCAACGATTTCGAGCATGTCTGGGAGGATTAATGAGAGCCTTGTTTTTAAAGTCCTTTTCATCAACAGTTGCGCGGGGGAGATCCCAGTCAATGAGTGTGGATGAGATCTGTATGCCAGCAGCAGTCGCGACAGGGACCTTGGATTTTAAGCATGTCTTGTTTAATGATTTGCATTGCTCTCTCCGCCTGGCCATTGGAGGCTGGCTTAAACGGTGCCGTCTTGACGTGATTTATGCCGTGGTCAATTATAAAGTCTTGGAATTCTGCGCTGGTGAAGCACGGACCATTGTCACTGACCAATATGTCAGGGATTCCGTGCGTTGCAAACATGGTTGCGAGGCTCTCCACAGTGGTGGAGGTTGTGCTCGAGTTTAAAATGGTGCATTCGATCCACTTTGAAAATGCATCTACAACGACGAGGATGGGCTCGCATAGTCTACGTGCACCCGCGACCACGGTTTGGTAGGCCAGGGCCAGGGGCTCAGTGGAGCCTTCCTGGGGGCATTGCTGAGTTGGGCACAAATGCTGCACCTTCGGACGCAGAGCTCCAAGTCCGCGTCAATGCCATGCCACCAGACTTGGGATCTGGTTATGGCCTTCATGAGAACGATCCTCGGGTGCTCGCGGTGGAGCTCCCGGACAAATGCCTCTCTGCCTCGCAGAGGCATGACTACTCGGCTGCCCCACATCAGGCAGTCTGCTTGTAGTGATAGCTCATGCATGCGCCTGTGAAAGGGTTTTAATTCCTCGGGGCAGGCATCGCGAGCCTCTGCCCAGTCACCTGTTAGGACACATCTTTTTACTAAGGATAACGTGGGGTCACTGGCCGTCCAGGTTCTGATTTGGCGAGCCGTCATGGGCAAACCTGTGGACTCAAAGGCATTGATTGCCATGACTATCTCACAGTCCTGTTCATCAGATCCTTCCGTGGTCGCCAGGGGTAGCCTGCTGAGCGCGTCGGCATAATTGTCTGTGCCTGGTCTGTGTCTTATGGTATAGTCGTAGGACGCCAGCATGAGTGCCCACCGTTGAATTCGCACCGAGGCGTTGGCGTTTATTGCCTTGCTCTCAGATAGGAGGGACGTGAGAGGCTTGTGGTCGGTTTCTAACGTGAACTTGGCCCCGAAAAGGTATTGGTGCATCTTTTTGACACCGTACACGTACGTGAGCGCCTCCTTCTCTACCATTACGTACCCGCGCTCCGCCCGCGAAAGTGACCTGGAGGCATAAGCTATAGGTTGTAATTTGCCCGCACTATTGACATGTTGCAAAACGCACCCGACCCCATACGCTGTCGCATCGCATGTGAGAACTAGCTTTTTACCTGGGTCAAAGAAAGTCAAAACATTGTTGGAACACAGAAGGTTGCGTGCCTTATTAAAGGCGCGTTCCTGGGCGTCCCCCCAAAACCAATTGCACCCCTTCCTGAGTAGCACGTGGAGAGGCTCCAGCAGCATGCTTAAGTTCTGCATAAAGTTCCCAAAGTAATTGAGTAACCCGAGAAAGACGCGCAGTTCTGAGACATTCCGGGGCCTGGGTGCCAGGCGAATTGCTTCTGTTTTAGACTCTGTTGGGCGGATTCCATCCTTCTGCCCAAAAATTCAACCTAGGGTGCGAGAAACAGGCACTTGGATTTCTTGACTCGTAGGCCTACCTGATCCAACCGCTTTAGTACTTCCTCCAAATTACGGAGATGGGAGTCGGTGTCCCTGCCCGTGATAATTATGTCGTCTTGAAATACAACCGTCCCCGGGATGGACTTGAGCAGACTCTCCATGTTGCGCTGGAATTTGACAGCTGCCGACCTGATGCCGAATGGGCATCGATTGTACATGAAAAGGCCTCGATGTGTGTTGATGGTGGTGAGTAGCTTGGATTCCTCGGTCAATTCTTGCATCATATACGCAGGTGTGAGGTCTAATTTTGAGAAAGGTTTACCTCCAGCCAATGTGGCAAATAAGTCCTCCACTCTGGGCAGCGGGTACTGGTCCTGTCGGGAGACTCTGTTTTTGGTAGATTTGTAGTCCCCACAGATTCGTACGGATCCATCAGGCTTCATGACTGGGACGATGGGACTTGCCCAGTCGCTAAATTCCACAGGTGATATAATGCCTTCCCGCAGAAGTCTGTCTAGTTCGTGTTCAATCTTTTCCCTCATCACATAGGGTACAGCTCTGGCCTTGTGATGGACTGGTCTAGCATCCTGTGTGATATAGATTTTGACTTTGGCCCCTTTGAAAGTGCCCACACCTGGCTGAAAGAGATGTTCAAATCACTTTATAACTGTTGAGCAGGAGGTCCGTTCCTCTAATGACATGGCATGGACATCATCCCATTTCCAGTTTAGTTTTGCCAGCCAGCTTCTCCCCAGCAGTGCTGGGAAATCTCTGGGGACAATCCACAGGGGAAGTCAGTTCACTGTCCCTTTGTGTGTGACAGAGAGCATGGCGTTGCCGAGGACTGGTACAATTTCTTTGGTATAGGTCCTTAGTTTGGTGTTGACCCTTGTGAGTTTTGGTCTGTCTCTTTTATGCGGCCACAATTGTTCAAATTGTTGAGCGCCCATGAGAGATTGACTCGCTCCCGTATCCATGTTGACAGATATCCCATTGAGTAGGACCCTCATCATTATAGGAGGCGTCGTGTTGTAGGAGCAGCGGCCATTGATCATGTTGACCCGCTGTACATCGGTGTCCCGGGTACTGTCCCCACCGTCTTCTGGTCCGCTTTCTGACCTATCCGATTCGTATTCCAGCCGAGCTGCCATTTTTTTGCACTTGCGGGCCAAATGCCCTGTATTTTCACAATTTCTGCAAACAGCCTACTGAAATCAACATCCCCTTGACAAGTGCCCACCCCCACACCTCCAGCACAGACCTGTTCCATTGTTCAAAGTGTTCCCAAAGAATGAGCTGCGTCTGGCTGATCTCTCTTGAGCTTCTCTCAGTTTATAGTTCATTGCTCGCATTGTGGGTTGATGAGATGTGAACGGCCGTTCCTGTGGCTCTTGATGGCTCTGCCTGCTGTCGAGAGCCTGTTCTCCCGGTTTTGTCTGTGTGTGGGGGCAGCAGTTTGTTTAGTGCTGTGAACTCCTTGTTCCGATATTTTGTTAGTTGTCGTACCTGCATTGTAAATCAACCTTGTTTCTTCTTCCCCTACCAAGAATGTCTTTGCAACCAGTGCTGCTGCCTCTAAGGTCAGGTTCTTGGTCTCTATGAACTTTTGGAATATGCCTGCATGGCCTATTCCTTCAATGAAAAAGTCTCTCAGCATCTCTCTCCTCAGTTCATCGAAGAACTCACATAAACTAGCCAACCTCCGAAGTTCTGCCACAAAGTCGGGTATGCTCTGGACCACACAGCGTCTGTATTTGTAGAACCTATGTCTGGCCATGTGTAGGCTGCTCGCTGGCTTCAGGTGGTCTCTTACCAGTGTGTTCAATTCTTCAAACGACTTGCTTGCTGGTTTCTCGGGTGCCAACAGATCCTTCATTAAAGCGTATGTTTTCGAGCCACAGCTGGTCAAGAAATGGGTTCTTCTCTTGTTGGCCTTATCGTCGCCTAACCAGTCTTTGGTTACAAAGCTTTGCTGGAGCATTTCTATAAAGTCCTCCCAATTGTCTCCTGCATTGTACTTTTCATCTGATCCGTTGTTCGCCATTCTGTGGATTCTGTAATCCCGTAACTCGTCGCCACTGTAAAGTCTTGTCCCCTCAGTACAGATTCGCATGAGGCATATAGTGAAGTCAAGGTCACTCTGGACCTGCACCTTTATTTCACAGCTCTGGAATGCTGCACTTGCCTGAGATCTGTCCTTATATACCTGTCTCTTGCAAGTGCACCCCTGGTGGTAAGGTATGCTGGTGGTTACAGGTCATATCTTATTACAGTCGTGTATAGCATGTTAGGATACAGTTATATATAATAATGTAAGATACATGACACATAGAATGATGCAGCACAGGAGGAGGCAATTCAGCCCCCCGTGCGTGTGCCGGTTTTTTGGTAGAGCTATCCGATTAAGCCCACTGCCCTGGTCTCTCTCCATAGCCCTGGACATTTTTTCCCTTCAAGTATTTATCCAATTCTGTTTTGAATGTTACTATTGAATCTGCTTTCACCACCCTTTCAGGCAGTGCATTCCAGATCGCAACATTTTGCGGTTTAAAAAAAGTTTTCTCGTGTTGTTTCTGGTTCTATTGCCATCATCTTAAATCTGTGTTTTCTGGTTAACAACCTTCCTGTCACTGGAAACAGTTTTTTTTTAATTACTCTATCAAAACAATTCATGATTTTTAACACCTCTACCAAATCTCCTCTTAATATTCTCTGCTTTAAAGAGAACAACCCCAGCTTCTCCAAGTAACTGAAGTCCCTCATCCCTGGTACCTTTCTCGAAAATTATTTAGAAATCCACAGAATTTACAACAGAAAAACAGCATATTCAGCCCAACCATTCCATGTTAGTGTTTACGCTCCATTCGAGCAAACGGTCCTAATCACATTGACCGCTCCTGAACCCATATCCCTTCATCCTCTTTTCTTCATCCAACTATCCAAACTAATCTTGAATGTTGATATAGTTTCTGCTTCAACCACTAACCATGGAATTGAATTCCACAGTCTTACAACTTCCTATTCTAAATCCCTTACATTTCATTTAATCTTGTATCTGTGGCCCATTGTTCTAGACCTCTTAACTGCTCGAATCAGTTTGCTTCTACCTACCATGTTCCATTGTCATAATTTAAAAAACATTCTAGCATATCGCCTCATAATCTGTATTATTCTAATGAGACAAAACTCACATTTTTCAAGTCTTTCTTTGTATTTTCTCATATCAGGCAGGATCCTAGTGAATCGGCATTGCACCCTCTCCAAAGCCTCAATATCTTTCTAGCATAACGTCCAATTGGCTTTATGTTTGGCTTAATGTGCCACACAGGGCACAAAAACAGAATCCAGTGCTAAAACAAGGGCGGGCCTATGCCTTTGGAAAGTAGGTGAACAGATTAGAGGGGAGTTGAGGAGAACCTTTTTTCACCCAGAGGGTGGTGGGGGTCGGGAACTCACTGCCTGAAAGGATGGTAGAGGCAGAAACCGTTATCGCATTTAAAAAGTACTTGGATATGCACTTGAAGTGTCGTAACCTACAGGGCTACGGACCAAGTGCTGGAAAGTGGGATTCGGCTGGATTGCTCTCTGTCGGCCGGCACAGACACGATGGGCCGAATGGCCTCCAACTGTACCATAATTTCTCTGGTTCCAACAGTTGCCATTGTCGTGTGCATTGTCCCTCTGTGACGCTCCACCAATTTTACAGGGGAATGTGCTTTCAAGATGCATGGGAAGATGTCAAATTAAGCAAAGTTTAAGCTCCATATCCTGGCAACTTTCTGGGAGATCAGACAATTCCTTCCTGCGCTAGTCCTAGGATTTGGTCACAGGGCAGCACAAAGCAACAGATGCTACAGCACCCAAAAGCAGCTCTCCACAGCAGAGAGATTGCATTATCGGCCCCTATGTTCTCTTACTTTCTGTCTGTGTTTTGGTTGCCATGGTGTAATAGAAATTAAAAAAGCTGAGTAGCTGCATTAAGTGGCACTTATGTTGAATAGAAATAAACTTCAGATAGAATTATGAGCTTCAAGTGGTTAAAATGGACCAAAATGGAAGTATTCATTAAAAAACTGAACTTTCAAGTAGATAATTGTTTTCCAAACAAAATGCTTAAACAGAAAGGGACAAACTATGAAGGCAAGTTCAGCATTTTATGCTCTTGGTGGGGAGCTGTGCTCGATGGAAATGTGAGTTTGTGAGAAGCTACAAAAAAGTAGCATCAATTCTCCAACCGATACTACACTTTGAATGTGGCTCCCTACTGGGCGTGTGGGGTCACTGAATTTGCCTTAGAAGGTCTATTGATTAGGGAGTGGTACCTCCAACTTTCTGGCAAATCAGAAGTCATCCATGCTGAGTGGGTTCTTCATACACTAAGCATGTTGCCCTTAGCATTGTGATGTCCTTACTGCTGTTAATCCCTTTGGCATAAGTCAATAAGGAAGAAATAGTTATGTCTCAAGGTCTATAACCCTGAAAATGTTTACATTTGATTAAGAAAATGCAAGATACACTGTTTTACAATGACAGGGACGCCATGATATGTAATATTCTACAGCTATGACCAGAAAATCTAACTAAGTAAATGGGCATTTTCTGAGCTAATTGCCATTGCTGAAGGAAGTCAACAGACTGGCAGATGTTTGTAAATTCCTGGCTCTGGGTCATCTGAATACCTTTGATATCTGGGCCTGGAATCTCCTGGATCGTGCTTACGCAGAAATCACGTTGGTATCTGTGGCCATCTTGACAGTGCAACCTATGGCCCAAATTTCCTGCGGTGCTCAATAGGGAAGGGTAGGAGTGGGGGTGACAGCCCGAGCTGGCAATGGCCCACTCTATTTTTGTGGAGCCAGAAGGAGAACCCCTCCACTTTCCTGCTCCACAACAGTCTGACTTTCAAAAGGTTATGTGGTCTTTTCTTGGACAGCCTCCAGCAGTCCCATTTGTATCTAAATTACGTAGGATTACACAGGATATATGGTACAGAAACAGGCTAGTCGGCCCAACCAGTCCATGCCGGCGTTTATGCTCCACCCGAGCCTCCTCCTGTCTTTCCTCATCTAAATCTATCAGTATAACTCTCTATTCCCTTCTCCCTCATATGCTTGTCTAGCCTCCCCTTAAATGCATTTATACTATTTGCCTCAACTACTCCCTGTGGTAGCGAGTTCCACATTCTCACCACCCTCTATGTAAAGAAGTTTCTTCTGAATTCCCTATTCATAACTTAGAACTCTATTAGGTCACCCTTCACCCTTCTTTTTTCAAGCGAAAGGAGACCCAGCCTGTTCATCCTTTTCTGATAGGGAAATTTTGCATTGGAGTCCAACATCTGCCACAGGACCTGAATTTGTATCATAAAGTGGTCTTACACCTATTATTGGCCTACCTGAATATGGCATCAGCTGGCCTTTGAGAGTTAGTTAGGGGCCCCACAATTCTCAATTCCTAGTTGCCTATTCTTCAAGCTCAAGATGGACAGCTGTGAGTTGAATTGTTCCACCAATATCTTTGGATAAAAGTATGGCCTGGAAATTGACCTCCTTTGTTCCTCCCGTTATCGCCTCCAGGGGGCGATAATGGGATGCTAACGACTTACCGACCGGGCGCGGCGAAAGAAACGATTCCCGCTAAATTGACAGAGAGGCTAGCGGCGGAGGTAACACCTTGCACCACGATCTCCTGCGCCCAGAGATTGTGATGTAATTGTCCTTGGCATCACCCCGGACCCAAACTTCGGTTCCGCACCCGGCTGCATCGCCGGGTAACAACACCGAGAGCTGCAGGAGGCGTTGCTCAGGAGGCCAGCAGAGCAAGATAAAGGGGAGGTTCGTGCTGTAAGTAAAAGAAAAATTGTTCGAATGCATAATGTCAATTTTTTCCATTTGTCTTCGGCCGTGATCGATCAGCTCGGCACTCTGCTGCTGTGCGTGGGGCTGATCGGGCCGGATCGTGGCTGCCTTTGGGGACCAGCTAACTGGGCCCAATGCAAAGCCTACAGCGATGGCCCTTCCCTTTAAGGGAGGGAAGGAGCCTCAGATTGCGGTGGCGCTGCACGGGACATTGTGCAGCGCTGCACTGCTACCGCCGCTGCTGCATGGTTTAGCGCTCCAATGGAAATGGTAGTTCTTGATTTAGCGGTGCACTTCCTTCCTGGAGCACTAACACCAAATTCAGAGACAGTTGAGAATCATTAGCGCCTGCTGCTCATTTTTTCAGCTTTCAAAAGTTAGCGCCCCAAAACGGTGGCTCCCGAATTTCTCCCCCTGTGTGCTTTACAGATGTATAAATAGGTCCTTATTGAAGAGTTCATTAAGAGTCGGAGCAGTAAGGTTATAAAACAGAGAATAATGTAACCCACTCTGTAATTCTATTACTGTGACTGCAGATTAATTGTTCTTTCCAGTCTCTGGCACTACTATAATAATGGGAATTTATACATTTGTCCTCGTTGTAAAGCTGTGTGACATTTAAGGATTAAGAAGCCACTCACGGCAGATGTCATCGCTCTTTGTGATTAAGAGCCGGAGGCATTCTGACAATGGAGGAAGTTACACTTATCTTGGGTCTAATTTCATGCCTTCCTGACATTCTGACATTCACAGCCAAATGCAGCAACACTTCTCGCATCAGCCTGAATCAACCTCACTTACTTGTTAAAACTCACCGGGCTGATTCTTAATACAGTTTTTAATCCATGTATTATCAGTATCAGTTTGGGGGGACTGGAACACACAACCGCCAGCCTCAAATGCCAGAGTGTTATCAAGTGAGCCACCCTGACATTTGAGGCATCTCCACGAGAAGAATAGCATTGTGGTTATGTTACTGGATAGTAATCCAGTAGTTCACCACTGCAGCTGTGGAATTTAAATTTAATTAAAAATAAATCTGTAATAAAAAGCTAATATCAGTAATGGGGACCATTAAACTACTGGATTATCGTTAAAAACCCATCTTGTTCACTAATGTTCTTTAAGGAAGGAAATCTGCCGTCCTTACCCGGTCTGGCCTATATGTGAGTCCAGACCCACAGCAATGTGGTTGACTCTTAACTGCCCTCTGACATGGCCCAGCAAGCCACTCAGTCATATTCAAGAAGGCGGCTCACCACACCTTTTCAAGGGTGATTAGGGATGGGCAATAAATGCTGGCCTTGCCGATGATGTCCACATCTCGTGAATGAATTAAAAAAAACATTTATAGCATGTATTTGTAAAATCAGTCCTTACATGTTATTGATTCTGCGAAAACATTTGATATTAACTTCTTTACGTCATCTCCATACCGTTCTTTCACGTCTCAGTCAAAGATTTATCTCCCCTTAGTATTCTGTAGTTGTCTCGAAGACTATTAGCCAAAAACACACTGCTCGTGTGCTGAAACAAGTCAGCCTATGAATATATACAAGTTCGAGACCATTTCCTCTGGCAGAGCTGCTTCATAGCAGTTTCATTGCTGACAGCAGATGCCTTTTGCAAATTGTTTGTACTGTTGTTTTGCTTATTGATATAATTAAGTGTGTAACCGAGCGGGATATAGTGTTGCATCTGCACAACATTCCCCAAACCTTAATTGTGTTTATTTTAAGCAGAAACAACCGGTGTTTGTTAGTCATTAATTCTCTTTATTTTAATCACACTTAATGTCAAAACCTCTGAATAGAAATGCTCTCCAGTCAACTTTGGAATAAGAATGAGTTGTACTATTCCATTACAGTGTCTCAAACTCCACAGTAGCAAACCATTGCTGAAATATGGTGCCGCAGAGCACAATTAACACAAATCTAACCAGTTGCACTCTGCAGATGGTATTCAACCTGTCCCAATATAAATTGAACCATAGGATCATTGAAGTACATCTAATGAGAACAAGTTTAATTCTTTCGCCATATTTTAGTCATAAGTTATGGGTTTATGTCTGAAAATCACAATCACTTAAGGCACGCCTCTTATATCATCATCATCATAGGCAGTCCCTTGAAATCGAGGAAGACTTGCTTCCACTCTAAAAATGAGTTCTTAGGTGACTGAACAGTCCAATACGGGAATTACAGTCTCTGTCACAGGTGGAACAGACAGTCATTGAAGGAAAGGGTGGGTGGGGAGTCTGGTTTGCCGCACGCTCCTTCCACTGCCTGCGCTTGGTTTCTGCATGCTCTCGCGATGAGACTCGAGGTGCTCGGCGCCCTCCCAGATGCACTTCTTATAGCACAATTGATGGACACTTTTCAGTATTGTAGGTATACTAGTAATAGGGTAGAATATTTTACATAGTATCGACAGCACAGAATTGGCCCATTTGGCCTGTAATGTATGCACCTGTGCGTACCCAGTCACGTGATGTTCACAAGACTCAATAAAACCCCAGCCAGTTGGGTTCTGGGAATCCACGATGAGGCAGGTGGTTGTGAGCCTGGTGGATGAACTGGTAATGTGTAGTGTGATTGTTAAACCTTTGGTGATAAACCAACTCGTTCTTAATAGCAATGTGTTGCTATGAATTCTTAAGCAAAGAACCCATGAAGCAAATACATTACATGGCCCAAATGGTCTATGCTCCACACATTCCTCCTCCCATTCATAATTACTTCTCCTCAACTTGCCCCCTTATCCCTCTATTCCCTCCTGCTCCCTTTATGCACTGAACTGTACTGAGTTAGCAAGTGGAAGTAAATGAACGACACCTGACCAAAATCACCACAGGAAAGTCAACAGGCAAATAGAATAAAAACAGAAAATGCTGGAAATACTCAGGTCAGGCAGCATCTGTGGAGAGAGAACAGAGTTAGCGTTTCAGGTCGATGACCTTTTGTCAGAACAGTTCTGATGAAAGGTCATCGATCTGAAATGTTGGCCACGATTTTGCTCACCTCGGCGGGTCTGTGGCGGGTGATGTGGGTGGGGGGTCCCGACCCCGCAGCTGGGTCCATCCCACTCTGTAGAATGAATTTCCCTTGATGGGCATTGTTAGGCCCGCTCAGCACGTTTCCCGGCCATTTAGAGGAAGCGGATCTGATGATGTCATTTGATGCCATGTCATCAGCCAGTTTCCTTAAAGGGACCATGCCCAAATTTATTGTGAACTTTGTGTTGTCAGTGTTCAACAGCATGAGGTGCTGCAAACACTGACAATCACTGCACAAAGGCACAGGGCTACACCCAGGCTTTCCCATGACTCCCTCCATGAGTCACAGCATGCAGGAAGGTCTTCTTCCCTTCAGCTAGGCAGAAGAGACTTCCCCAGGAGACCGAAACAAATTGGTTGCACATTGCAGAAAAGGGCACAATCAGGGATGTGGTCAGGATGACATGGGTGCAGTGCCGCAAACAAATGAAGATGGTTTTGGTTAGTTAATTCACAACTCCTCAGATAATGAAGCAGTCCATGCCAGCATGCAACAAGACTTGGATGACATTCAGGCTTGGGCTGATAAGTGGCAAGTAACATTCGTGTTACACAAGTGCCAGGCAATGACCATCTCCAACAAATGCGAGTCTAACCACCTCCAATTGATATTCAAAGGCATTACCATCATCACATCCCCCACCATCAACATCCTGGGGGTCACCATTGACCAAAAATTTCATTGGACCAGACATATAAATACCATGGCAATAAGAGCAGGTCAGAGGCTGGGTATTCTGCGGTGAGTATCTCACCTCCCGACTCCCCAAAGTTTTTCCACCATCTATAAGGCACAAGTCAGGAGTGTGATGGAATACTCTCCACTTGCCTGGATGAGTGCAGCTCTAACAACACTCAAGAAGCTTGACACCATCCAGGACAAAGCAGACGGCTTGATTGGCACCCCATCCGCCACCTTAACCATTCACCCCCTCCACCACCGGTGCACTGTGGCTACAGTTTGTACCATCTACAAGATGCACTGCAACAACTCGCCAAGGCTTCTTCGGCAGCACCTCCCAAACCTTGGAAGCATCATCACTTGCAAGTTCCCTTCCAAGTTACACACCATCCTGACTTGGAAATATATCACCGTTTCGTCATCGTTGCTGGGTCAAAATCCTGGAACTCCCTCCCTAACAACATTGTTGGAGCACCTTTACCACACGGACTGCAACGGTTCAAGAAAGTGGCTCACCACCACCTTCTCAAGGGCAATTAGGGATAGGCAATAAATGCTGGCCTTGCCAGCGATGCCCACATCCCGGAACGGATAGTTAAAGTAAAATGAAGGTGAAATTGATACATATCTAGAAGAGGAGCAAATAATTAGAAGAAGCCAACAACGGATTTCAGAAAGGAAGATCGTGCTGGACAAACCTGGTAGAGTTGAGGAAGTGATAGATCTGGTGGATGGTGGAAATTCAGTGGATATGGTGTACATGGACTTTCAGAAAGCCTTTGACAAAGTACCAGACAGGAGACTATTGGAAAAGATTAAGGGGTACAGAATTCATAGGCAGTCCCTCGAAATCGAGGAAGACTTGCTTCCACTCTAAAAATGAGTTCTCAGGTGACTGAACAGTCCAATACAGGAATTACAGTCTCTGTCACAGGTGGGACAGACAGTCGTTAAAGGAAAGAGTGGGTGGGGAGTCTGGTTTGCCACACACTCTTTCCGTTGCCTGTGCTTGCTTTCTGCATGCTCTCGGCGATGAGATTCAAGGTGCTCAGCGCCCTCCCGGATGCTCTTCCTCCACTTATGGCGGTCTTTGGCCAGGGATTCCCAGGTGTCGATGGGGATGTTGCATTTAATCAAGGAGACTTTGAGGGTGTCCTTGAAACGCTTCCTCTGCCCACCTGGGGATCGCTTGCATTGTAGGAGTTCCGAGTAGAGCACTTGCTTTGGAAGTCTTGTGTCAGGCATGCGGACAATGTGGCCCACCCAACAGAATTAGGAAAAAGGTAGCAAATGGATTAAAAACTGATTAGAAGGGAGGAAATGGTAGGAGTAGGAACTAATGGCATTTTCATAGTGGTTGGAAATGGGTAGCAGTGTCCCACAGGGTTCTGTGGTGAGACTGCTTCAGCTCACTGTGGACTGTAGTCAATGATTTGTATCTAGGGCTAGAGGGAATGGTGGCCAAATTTGCAGATGATATTAAAATAGGAGGCATTGTAAGTAATTCTGAGAATCAAAGGTAGCAGCAACGTGCTACTGATAAGATGATAGAATGGGCAATAAAGTGGCAGATTCAATGTCAATAAATGTGAGGTGGTATATTTTGATATAAAAAAAATAATAATCATACTGTGAATGGGGGTAGGCTGGGTGATGTTGAAGAGCAGAGGCATTTGAGGGTTTAAGTTCACAATTAAAAGTAGGACCTGAAGTTGATGGCATAAAAAAAATGAATGGAATATTGGGTTTATGGCAAAAGGTATAAAATAGACATGTTGAGAGGAGCCTTAGTGAGACCACAATTGGAGCACTGTAAGCAGTTTTGGGCTCCACACTGTCAGAAGGATGTTGTGGCAACAGAGAGGGTACCGTGCAGATTCACTAGGGTGTTGCCTGCTATGACGAAATACAAATACAAAGGAATAATTGAAAAATTGGGATTGTTTTCATTAGGCCAGAGGAGATTACATGGTGATTTTATACAGCTGTTTATAATGATGAGGGGATGGGACACAGTAGATAGAAACATACTGTTGCTGGTGATTGAGGGGTGTCGAATGAGGGGACGTAGATATAAGATTAAATACCGGAGAGCAGAGAGCAGGAGAAATATTCTTACACAGAGTTGAGAGGCTGGCGAATGCACTACCAGAATTAGTGATGCAGCCGAGACCATGTCAACATTTAAGAATAGGTTAGAAAGCTGGTTGAATGAAAGGAGGATGTAGAGATCTGGTGGGTACATGGGATTAATACTACCGTTTATCTGGAGGAAATTTACCAACATGGGCTGGTTAGTCCAAACTACTTTTTCCATATTGTAGCTTCTATATCTAATTATTATTATAAATTAGTCACATAAAGCCAACTATAAACAGAGAAAAAATAATGCCCGACAAACAAGACATTTAAAAAAGGTGTTATATTATCGCAAAAAAACTGCAGAGTTCAGAACAGTGGTGATCTAAATGTAACGCCAAGGAAAAAAAATGCATAATCCAATTGGAGTGGTGTGAACAGCCTCTTTGTTTAATTTACAGACATCTTACATGGTCACAAGGGTTTCCCGGGAAATAGCACTCGGAGACCCGTAACCTCCATGTGTCTCACTCCCTTATTCATCTTACTTCTGCATGTCCCTTCAAGCTGTGAGAACTACTGAAAGGAGTACCCAAATCAAACCCTTGGAGTATATCTATGCCCTACCATGCACATCATAAATGTTTGCATCCGCTGAAGGGTGGAGACTTGCAATTCTGATGCCTGAAATTGGAAACCTAATGTCAACTCACGAGACCAAAAAAATCTCATCTCCAGAAGTTAGGTCCTTTACATTGAAGAGCTCTGCTGACCACAGCACCATGGGTCTGTTGTAGACTGTTGTCCTTCAATGGAAAGGACCTTCAGAAGTTTTTTGAGTGCTGATGAGAATGCATACTGAACATGGATATTAAATGTATACAGACATTAAAGTCGAGAAGTTGAGAATTATATATGGACAGTATAAGCTAACAAAGAATTCATGGAGGAATAGCCATGAAAATCTCAGACTCGAGACTGCAAAATGTTACAATACTAGCACAGCTTGAAAAAAAATCCACAGCTTGCAAAAAACCTCAAGGTCTTATTAGATCATGTTATTAACCTGAAACATTAACAGAAGGTCTTTGTTTAAAATCAGACCATACTTAGGTCGGCTTATGAGTGGACAAAGGGAAAGAGGGATCAAAGAGGATAGGCTGAACTAGGATGTCACTCTAATTGTATCTTGTTATCTTTTACCGAAAATATATAACCGTCGTCCCTTTACAATGTAACGTCACTTTGTCCGTAGGAAGTGGGTGCGATCTATCAGGAAGCATTCCTTCTGTCTGATAAGGTCCCCGATCGGGATTTGCTTTTTAAATAAAAGCTTGCTTTGTTTAAAGCACAATCGGTATTCGACTCAGTGATTTCACTGAACCAGATTGAGGGAAAAGAATCCAGAAATCAACATTTGGTGTCAGAAGTGGGATCTCAATGGACGACTGCCGAAAACTTGCGAATTAAGAGCCAGACTAGCCTTGGATGAGACGAGGGGAAAGTGGCCACTGGAGTAAGTATACTTTCAATACTGCTCCAGTTTCCCCCGGTTTCAAAAGTCTGAGGAAAGTTTAGCCACTCGCTGGTTCTCAGATAGTGTCTGAATGAGATCCAGGACAATCTGGTGAATACCTTTCAAACTTAGAATAGAGATAGAGAGAGGGAAATTGCGCGGTGACGCAAACCAAGCGGCGACTCGGAAAGATAGGTTAGAATAGGTAAGTCTGCCTGGGTTCGAGGCCCAGAGCCTGCCTGGGTTCGAGGCCCAGTGTCTGTGTGGGTTCGAGGCCCAAGTAAAACCGCGCGGCAACGCGGAGAGAGAGAGAATCGCGCGAACCGCGTAGGGAAACGCGGAGGTTAGGGAATTACGTAAAATTAAGCCGCGGGACTGTGTAAATTTTAAATTGTACTTACGCCAGGTACGGCATCGATCTTGTATATCACTTGATCCACCTAGGCTCTGGGTAAGATAACTGAAACCATCACGGGGCGACGTGGGGGCAATCAGGATTAATTAGGACCCGGATCCAACGCGGGGCGTCGCAGAGGATTGGGATTAATTAGGACATCCTACGCGGGGCGACACGGGGATGGGTAATCATATAGATAGAACCACGAATACCGGTAGCCCACTACAAAAGCTATGTGAGGAATTCCCTGAAAAAGCTGAGCAATTGAGACTGTTATCTGGAACTTTGAACTAGATAAAGCTACGAATTCCCTGAAAGGTCATGGATCCAAAAATAGAGCCGGCAAAAACAATTAATAGGAAAGAAGAGAGACTCTTGTGAACGTCTGTTTTAAATGAGAAATGCTTGTGTGATTTTTACTGTGGGAAACCGGGGAGTTGTGGTTTGTTTTAGCTCCACCCACTTTTTCAAACAGAATGAAAGTTTTTTTAACCCTTCGTAGTGTTGTCCTGTATGTGGGAAGTTTAAGAGTGTGAACCTTATTGAATTACAAAGTTTGAATCGGGATTTTGAGATATTCAGAGAAGGCACAGAAAATACTGAGATGGATTCAAAAGGATTCAAAAAAAATTATTATTATATTAAATCTGCAGTTTAGAAGAGATAGTATAACACGACCTTGAGGTTGGAACAATTGAGATAACGAAAAGCAGTCCACAGCCTACGTGCCAGACTTCCCTCTAGTTATGGAAAAGACAAAAAAAAAGACGTAACATACTAAATAGGTGCTGAAAGAAAAAAAAATGTTCTGAGATTT
The DNA here is from genome assembly GCF_044704955.1 of Pristiophorus japonicus. Taxonomy (NCBI): domain Eukaryota; kingdom Metazoa; phylum Chordata; class Chondrichthyes; family Pristiophoridae; genus Pristiophorus; species Pristiophorus japonicus. The sequence goes on from NC_091997.1 coordinate 20,244,737, forward strand.
TAAATTATGAGAAAAGTTCCATTGTAGTCTGGAAAAAAAAATGCATCACTCCTGTCGAGTTGGCAGAAAAACTCCATTAAATTAGGACTTTTATTGACAGAAGGAGGACATATTAAAAACCGTAGACGTCTTTAAAAAAAAGAGTGCACCCACGAGAAACGTACTAAGAGTTCCAATGGGACCTCTGAGAAAGGTATCGATAGACTACGCAGTTAAAATGGTTGGCTTTGCATTGACCGAGGCTGATGACGAAATTGAATTTCAGTAAACAAATAGCTATTAAAAATGTGTGGTCTTGTTTTAAATCAATTTAAAAAATATATTTGGCAAGTACTTGAATAAGAAGTTAAAAAAATATTGGAGTTTAATCAAATGCTGCCTTTCCTGATGAAGATTTTTTTTTCAGATGGTTACGTGAAGTCATGTAATGACATCAGGTCTTCTTACAAACCTGTAAAGGAGTTAACCCTTTCCATTGACAGCCATTTCATACTGAACATTATCAATTTGGATTTCTTAATAGAAAAAAGACTCACCTAACAGAGGAAATGGTGCGATAGTCAGAATAAAAAATAACAACAGAATTAGCTTATGTAATAATACTTGCCTGATACAATAAAGAAATAGATACTCAAACAAAACGAATTGAAGAGTTAAAAGGCTAAGATAAATAAGCTGAAAGGGATCCACTAACCCAACTTAATCCTGACCTCCGATTTCATGGAGTGACCTCGACATGCATGGATATAATGCAGAATCAAGGGACATGTGGGCCCTGGTAAAGCAAACCCTGAGCCCAACTGAGCATGCCCGATTTCTAACTCACCTAGGACGTGCTACTCATGATGCATTGTTGGTTGCTCACCCTAACGATGTCCAGGATCGCCTAAACGCTATCTTTAATGCTCTCACCACGACCCTTCAGAAGCCCATCAGTATGGCCGCAGTATTAGAAACTAAACCCAAACAAGAAGAAACTGCCGATTAATTCATGGAAAGATTTATTGAAATATACGGAAGTCAATCAGGAGATAATGCCTTCAGGGCAGGAGAGGATTCTCCTCAATTCTGCGCTATCCTACTTCAGTGCCTGCCCTATTCGATTGCTCACGCTATCCGGACAAATAATATGAATTGGGCAGATAACAGTAAAGCCCAGATGGAAAGGGCGGTTAAATATTATTGGCAGGAAAAGAAAGGAGAGGGGGGAGGTGCGCCCCCAGCCCGGGTCAAGACTGAATACATGACTAGAAAGGAAGAGCCGTCTCGGGTGGAAGGACCAAAACCCAACCCAAGGGGGTACCAGATGGAACCGCAATATTGCATGCAGGGTTGGGTGGATAAGCAAGGATACGGTTATACTAAACACCCAAACGGCCCGGGCCCTGCTAATTACGGACCGCCCTATTGTCCCCGGCCTGGTATGGGAAGAGGTCGGGGCTGGGTAAGAGGAAATGAATGCTTTATTTGTGGGTAAGAAGGACATTGGAATAGAAATTGTCCCTCCCGTCAGCACGAAAAAGGAAGAGGAGGGGGGCAAGGGGGGAGAGGACGGGGATCTTACACTAACTTCTCCCAGAACAACCCCTTTGGCCAATCGTCCCCCGATTATTCGTACTGACTACGTAGCTTGACTGTACAAGGCCTTTCCTCGGATAAGGAACCAATGATATCGCTAAAAATTCTAAATGAGTGGCAACCCTTCTTAATAGATACGGGAGCTTCCATGTCCTCTGTGCAATCGAAGTTTAAACTCCCCGCCTCCACCGAGACACAGGGACTGTCAGGGTTCCTGGGACAAGTCTCAACATTAATCCCAACAAACACCAAGATCTTTGCTATAATAGACCTTCAACATGGGATACATAGTTTCCCCATCAAAGGTCAAAATTGGCCAGTCTCAAGTCAAATTTCTTGGGATCATTTTATCAGGCACCCACGGAGCCTTGGAGGCTAGTCGAATCGAACTCATCTGCCAGTTTCCAGTCCCTAGCACGGCTAGACAAATGCGACAGTGGTTGGGGATGATCAATTACTGCAGATCCTGGATCCCTAATGTTGCCCTGATGACTAAGCACCTCACACCGTATACAAATAAGGAAGACAGCTTTGAAATAGAAACCGCAGACGTCCAAGCCTTTAAGGAACTAAAGACAGCCCTGCTGCAAGCTCCGGCTTTGGGCCGGCCCCTCTATGACCGGCCCTTTCAACTGTATTGTACAATCCTGAAAGACTGTGCTACTGCTGTGTTAACTCAGAAACACGGGGATAAGCATAGGCCTGTTGCCTACTACTCTTCCAAAATAGACCCCATTGCCTTGGGACACCCTGTATGCACTCAAATATTAACTGCCATCTACAATAGCCTTCAATCCGCTGCCAACATCACCCTCCAGCAGGATATTGTTGTGTACACCTCTCACTCCGTAGCTGCCCTCCTGGGCCAACTGCAGACTCAACACCTTACCATGGCCAGGCAAAGCAGATATGAGATCTACTTACTAAACAATCCTAAGCTAACCTTTCGGCACTGTACTGCAATTAATCCGGCCTGTTTTCTTACTGAGCCACCCCAAGATGAGGAAGAACCCAGTCATGATTGTTTATCTTTAATTCAAGAGGCCTCATCAGTCAGGGAAGATTTAGTTGATGTACCAATGGAAGATCCAGACTGTATTATGTATGTTGATGGAAGTTCTTCTATTAATCCAGAAGGTACACGAATCTCAGGATACGCCATAGTAAAACAGGAGAATCAGGTCTTGGAATCTACCACCTTTGAAACCGCCTATTCTGCCCAACAAGCTGAACTATTCGCCCTCACCTGAGCCTGTATGTTGGCCAAAGACCTCAATATCTATACCGACTCTAGGTATGCCTTTGGGGTGGCCCATGATTTCGGACAATATAGGGAACCACTGTGCTGACGAAGAGGCCAAACAGGCCTCTCGTGACCAACAGATGGTAGTGCCCAAAATGATGAGTCAGGCTAAAAATCCTGCGAAGGATAAGTTAGCCTCGGAAAAACCAATGCCAACCATCCAAGATGTTATTAAAGCACAGGGGGACGCTCCTGAAAAAGAAAAACTGTTGTGAAAAAATTATAGATGTACTTATGACAATGTTTCTAAACTCTGGACCACTCCCGCGGAACAGACTTGCATGTCTGACGAGTTGGCTCTATGGGTTATTGAATGTATGCATTTTGCTACTCATTGTGGAGCAAGGACCACGAGTGACACACTTTTGGCTACTTGGTGGCAACCTAGACTCCAGGCGCTCGCCCAGAACATCAGTAGTCGTTGCCTGGTTTGCCAGCAACATAATCCAGGGAAGGGAGTACCCTGTGATTGGGGTAAAATGTCCCTACCAGAAGGTCCCTTTGAGACCTTGCAGTTGGACTACATTGAGTTGCAAAGGGTTCAGTGTTACAAATATGTGTTAGTAATAGTGGATGTGTTCAGCAAATGGATCGAAGCTTACCCTACCCTGGACAATAAGGCTCAAACTGTTGTTAAAGTATTAATGAGGGAAATTGTTCCTAGATATGGTATCCCTGCTCGACTGAGTTCCGATAATGGCCCTCACTTTATTGGCCAAGTTAACAAAGAATTCTGTTCCCAGATGCGTATTAACCAGCAGCTGCATTGTCCTACCGACCCCAAGCTGCGGGATTAGTTGAACGTGCTAATCAAACTCTTAAAACCAAGCTTGCAAAACTGGTAGCATCAACTGGACTCAATTGGCTTAAACTCCTTCCCATAGCCCTATTCCAGATTCGCACTACTCCTACTGGCAAGGCTAGGCTGACCCCCGCTGAGGTCATTTATGGTAGACCCCTTAGGACCCCCTGGAATCAGAATGTCCCGTCCACTGTCCAGTTCCACCACATGACTGAGGAGATGACCACCTATATTCTTTCCTTGACTCAGGCTCTGCGAATAGCCCACAACCAGGTTCGAGATGCTCACCTTGACCTCCCAGTTTCGCCCGAATTGTCCCTCGTGGCACCAGGGAGGTATGTCCTGATTAAGAAATGGATTCGGAAGGGATTAGAGCCACGATGGGAGGGGCCTTTTCAGGTGATACTCACTACCCCCACTGCAGCCAAGGTTGAGGGGAAAAGTGCCTGGGTTCACCTGCACCACCCTCTAACGAACCTATTTTACTGGTTATTTTAATTCCTGTTTCTGTTCCAGATTTCCTCTTCTCCATAGCTGAACAAGACCATTGGCATCCTAATTGGAACATGGGTCCCGAGGAGACGAGTTTGAACTTCTACCCGTAGTGATAGACAACCAGCTACACCGACGATGACCTGAGAAGAGAGACGAGAAAACCGAACTCTTTTAATCAGCAAAATATCCTAAGGGTTATCATGGAATGATAAAAGGGGGGAATGAGAATGCATACTGAACATGAATATTAAATGTATACAGACATTAAAGTCGAGAAGTTGAGAACGTGGGAATTATATATGGACAGTATAAGCTAACAAAGAATTCATGGAGGAATAGCCATGAAAATCTCAGACTCGAGACTGCAAAATGTTACAATACTAACACAGCTTGAAAAAAAAAACAAAGCTTGCAAAAAACCTCAAGGTCTTATTCGATCATGTTATTAACCTGAAACATTAACAGAAGGTCTTTGTTTAAAATCAGACCATACTTAGGTCGGCTTATGAGTGGACAAAGGGAAAGAGGGATCAAAGAGGATAGGCTGAACTAGGATGCCACTCTAATTGTATCTTGTTATCTTTTACCGAAAATGTATAACCGTCGTCCCTTTACAATGTAACATCACTTTGTCCGGAGGAAGTGGGTGCGATCTATCAGGAAGCATTCCTTCTGTCTGATAAGGTCCCTGATCGGGATTTGCTTTTTAAATAAAAGCTTGCTTTGTTTAAAGCACAATCGGTATTCGACTCAGTGATTTCACTGAACCAGATTGAGGGAAAATAATCCAGAAATCAACTCTGATGACTGTTGTTGAGGCCTTGACATAAATAATTGTAAGTGAGGGAATATCCCCCTTGCTTCAGGTATGGGGGAAGGGCATATGGCTTCAAGCTAAATGGAGATTGGCTCAATGCTGAGTTGCAACATGAGGAATTATAATGTTGCACATCATCAATATTTAGACAGGACCCAGAAGGAAATTCCTTGCAGCAGTCTTTAAGCAACTGGAAGAAATCCTGGAATAGATTCAAAAAACTGCACTTCAAAACTTCAAGAAACTTTTCTTGGAAGATTGATAAATAGAAATCTACCCAAGTTGCATGAGGAAAATATCCTGAATTTACGCAGTGCAGCATCAAATAAAAATCAAAGCTATTGTACATAAAATCTACAATGCAGTTTTTAAATTGCTTTTGTAGGTGCTGTCATTTAGGACAGCTCAGGTTGTTAATGTAGTGTTGTGAGAAAATATTACAAGTTACTGCACCCACCAGATGGGTCCTTCAATTCCATCTTTAATCAGCTCAAGTAGCCCTTCAGCTTAGGTGCGTGCATCTTTAAATCACTGTTATTACATTAAATGGGTACTACCAAAGCTCTGGATGGAAAACAGCAGCGTTATGGCAATTTTCAGCTTGCAAAACAAGCAATCTCTGAGCTGATTTAATCGCTGCCAGTTGTTGAGTGTTTATGACTGTCGTTGAGGCCTTGGCATATTAAGTGAGGGAATATCCCCCAAGGCTTCAGGCATGGGGGAAGGACATATGGCTAAACGGAGATTGGCTCAATGTTGAGTTGCAACGTGAGGAATTCTAATGTTGTACCTCATCAATATTGAGACAGGACCCAGCTTAAAATCCACCTCAAGGCTTCAGTGCATTTCTGTACTGCTATCAATTTTTATTTGCCACTGTTCATCATCAAGAACTGTCTCCTATGCTGATTGGGATGCTGATTGCACCTGTAGTAATGAGAGTCATGTGGCATCATTTTCACTTTCTTGATCTGTGAATCCTTTGCCGCCAAGAACTAGTTCCTGGAGAAGCTTTTATAAATTGCACTACTTTGCATGGATGTGCTGACTATACCCACACCACTTTTGACTCCAAAGTTGTTGCTGTATCATCCAACTGCCTGTCTCGCAGCAAGTAAAACTCCTGCAGTTCATCGTTGGCAACACCAAAGCCATTCTGTTTGATTTTGGTCAGCACCCGCATGCCTTTGGTTTAGACTTCATCAACTACCCTGGCTCAGGTTACAGCTCATAGTGCACAATCTCTGGCATTTGTTCAAAACCACATCTAGTCCATTGATAACACTGAAATGTATTTGCTTCATGGGCTTTTTGCTTAAGAATTCATAGCAACACATTGCTATTAAGAACTAGTTGGTTTATTAACAAAGGTTTAACAATCACACTACACATTACCAGTTCATCCATAGTGGATGAATACTGCATACCTCATCGTGGATGACCTGGACCCAACTGGCTGGGGTTTTATTGAGTCTTGTGAACATCACGTGACTGGCTAAGCCACTCACAATGCAACAGCTCCACAAACCTATGAGCATACTCACAGATGCATACATCACACACACCACCTTCTTCCATCTCTGTAACATGGCCCACTTACACTCGTTCTCTCATCCCTTTACTGCTGAATCTCTTATCCGAGCCTTAGTCATCTGGAAATACTGATTAACATTCGTCTCTCTATCTCCACCATTCATAAGCTTCAACGGATCTAGAACTCTGCAACCCAACGGCTCTCCAACACATCCACTGCCCAAGGTCCCCACACAGCCTCTAATATGTCTTGGTAACTAAATTTCATGATTCTCTTCTTTGTTTGTCAATCACACCAAAGCCTTGGCCATATGCACTTCAGTCTCTCCCCTCCTCCTCCCAATAACATTTCTTTACTTTCTACTTAGCATCCACATCTATCCCTTGTAACATAACCTGCGATGCTGTTCTATGTGAGAAAATCTATGAAAATATATATTTTTTAATTGTTGCAGTAGATGAATCAAGTGACAAGCAGCCCTGACACCCGAGGTGTGGCTGGCACTGCAGGATTAAACTTATTTGCTATACTACCTCAACACATCTCTGTAATCAGTTCTCACTTTCTGATATTCTCAGCAATTTCATTGTATCATACCTCCGCATCTCTAATTCTCTCTCCTTCTTTAAGGCGCATCTTGAAACCTACATCTTTCACTGAGCTTTTGGTACCCCAGCCTAATATCCCCATATATGGCTTGGTGTCAAATTTTGTTTGATAATGCTCCTATGAAGTGCCTTGGGAAGTTTTATTACATTAAAGGTGCTATATAAATGCAAGTTGTTGTTATTGTAATGTGTCCACACATACTTCCTTTTTTATTTGTTCTTGGGCTGTGGGTTAAACTGGAAAGTCAGCGTTTGTTCCCATTCTAGTTACCCTGAAAGCTTTAACGGGTCGAAATTTAGTCTGGTCGTTTTTGAGGCGTTGTCACCGCCCGAGTGCTGAGTTTAGCGCCGGGCGTTAGGTGCAGCCTCAAAATGCCAAATTCAGTTTTTATGGCCAAAGGTGAGAGAGCAACGCTAAAAGTGGCATTTCACACTCATCCTCAACGCCAACGGGGCGGGAGCTCAGGAGGCCCACTCAATCTCCCGAAGTGAAGCTGCCAGCAGGCGAGCTGGAAAAACGAGTTAAAAGAAACGAAAACTTCTCCGAACCACACACACACACTTCCCCATTGGTACAACTAGTAAATAAAAGATGAAATAAAGAAAGAAAAAAAAAAAAACTTACCTTGATCTCTGCGCGATGTTCCCGTCACTTTTTCTTGGCTGTACGGATGCCTGGCCATTGGGCTTCCGTACAAACCATATATCGCGGCAGCGGTGCCAAGGGGTTTTGTACATTGGGTGACGCCACCATATGGGTGGCGTTAGAGGGTGCAGCTTTACCTCTTGGTGCCTCCACCAATGACCAACTCAATTCCACGGAGGCGTGGATGGTGCTCACCGCCAGCGGTAGGTCTTTGCCGCACGTTAGTCGGCAGCTGCCGGCGTTAATGGTTGGAGTTATCAAGGGAATTTCGGCCCCCAAGAGTCAGCTGTGTAGTGTTTGACGGAACTCCTATGCAAGCCACAACAAGGAAGGCTGACAAGTAGTTCCCCTGTCGGACATTTGTGGTTTTACATCAATCCATGATCATTTTTTCAAGTACCAGGCCACAAATGACCATTTATTGAATTTAATTTCATATCTTGCCATTTTGCAATTTGGATTTGGGGTGATCTGATCGAAGTTTTCAGGATATTAAGGGGAACAGATAGGGTAGATAGAGACCCACTATTTCTGCTGATTGGGGATTCTAGGATTGGGCCAGGGGGGGGCATAGTCTAAAAATTAGAGGCAGACATTTCAGAAGTGAAATTAGAAACACTTCTACACACAAAGGGTGATCGAAGTTTGGAACTCTCTTTCGTAAATGGCAATTGATGCTAGATCAATTGTTAATTTTAAATTGGAGATTGCTAGCTAGCTTTTTGTTAACCAAAGGTGTTAAGGGATATGGGCCAAAGGCAGGTATATGGAATTAGGTCGCAGAGGGGCTGAATGGCCTACTCCTGTTCCTATGTTCTTATGCATGCACAATCTCAAATTGCTAGTCTAGTACCATAAGCAGTTGGTGATCATACCCAACATTGTGATTACATGCACAACTGTGTTGTGCACAATGACAACATAGCACTCAAAGGGTTAAGTAGATATACATATTTACTCATATTTATCAGCTTCTCTTTTCACAGCGCAAGAATTGTGTCACTTTCCAGTTGAATCAGAAGACTAGCACTCACCAGCGTGGCCAGGCAGCCCACTCTTTTGTACTAGAGCCACTGCTCAGGGCCACACCTATTTTAATAAATTTACATGAAATCCACTCATTTAATTAGCCTCCCACGCCTTGGGCTAGAGCTCACGTTGCACACTTGTATGTCCCGATGGAAACAATTGTGAGATTAGACTCGAGTGTGATTCAGACACCAACAGCCTATTCGTCGAATTTCCCAGTCCTCTGCATCCATTGTGCTCCAGTGCAACAGGCAATTATTATTGGAATTTCTACTCCATACCTACATACATGATTGTACAGATGCTAAGTGCTGCACCCACATGGGTTACTGTACTTACACGCTGAATTTATACACTCTAATACACCTACACCAAAGTATCCATGCACATTGCTTGAACCTGCCTCCCACTGATAGGGCACTCATGGTAGGAACATTCCCTGAGGTATCAATGTGTTATATTTGCTCTTTCCCAAAGTATCTATCTATCAAAAATATGCAATGGGGAACACATATAAGGCTGAATAATGGCTTCCCATACTATCAGGCATGGAAGACTGAGGCCCACAGTCTGATTTATTTAGCTATGCAGATTCGGCAAATAATTCCAGCCACCTTTGGAGTATTGCCATCAACAGCATGCAAAGCGCATAGGCCCCCAAATTATTTAGTTAATGGGCATGGCTCAACGATGTGGGACATGGCTTGTATTTGTAGGCCCTCTTTCAGATGAGACGACTGCTCTCTCAGGTGAACGTAAAAGATCCCATGGCACTATTTCAAGGAAGAGCAAGGGAGTCCTGGCCAATATTTATTCCTCAATCAACATCACCAAAACAGACTATCTGGTCGTTATCACCTTGCTGTTTGTGGGAGCTTGCTGTGTGCAAATTGGCTACCGCGTTTTCACATTACAACAGTGACTACACTTCAAAAAGTATTTCATTGGCTGTAAAGCACTTTGGAACATCTGGTGGTTGTGAAAGGCGCTATATAAATGCATGTCTTTCGTTCCTTCATTTGCTGCAAGGCCATTTGTTGTCATTGTGAAGGCCCTAACTGTGAAGATTTGAGGTGCACTGTCTCCGTCCAATTCGAAAGCGGTTAAGACGCACTTAACTACGTTGCGGCCAGTTGAATGTTGATTGACGGTCGGAGATGAAGTGCCAATTTATAGGAGCATCTGCTGTCCACTTTACAGGCCAGCAAAGTGGTAAGGAAAAGTCGAACGAATTAGAAAAAGTCAAGGGTGTCTCGAAGAGGGCTACTCCATTGGTGGATAGAATAACTCTGTTGGTGGATAGAATAAATCAAAGTGACTTGGCAGCATGATTTTGTCACAAAGCCTATTCACCAATTTTACTAATGCATCTGAACCATGAAGAACTGGATGAGTTATGGTGCAGAGGACTGGTAACCATGGAAGGGCAGTCAAGCACAAAGTGCCTGACACAAGACACATAGTAGCATGCAGCTGAGTACCCAGCATCTTAGTGTGCAGTGAGCGAGCCCGAACAGGAATGGAATATTGCACAACTGAATAGCAGAGTGCGTGCCGGAATGAGCTTAAAGTGGAGGCGTTTGCTCCCTGTGCAGAACCGACAGCTTGGCGATTGGGTTATTGCAGGTTTTGACTTCCTCAGCAGTTTTTTAATAGATGGGTTTGTGTAGGTTAGTGAGCAGTTGAGGGTGACCTGATGTGCTAAGGGCGCAGCAATCTGGTCAACCAGCGCATATTCCATACTGGGAGTCTGCGCAGAAACTGGGTGCCGAGCTCATTAAGGCTTGGGATTTATTTGAATGAGGCCCAAGTCCTATAAAGCAGCTGAAGCGTCTGAGCAGGTGATACAAGTGAAGGCCAAAGGAAGTGTTTTCTTAATTCAATTTTTAGCTGTCTAGCCCTGTAGGAAAATTGGGACTTTCTGGGCACAATGCAGGCAGTCTGACAAAACTACAAGGGTTAATCCTTTCATTCTGGGAAATCGGACACACAGACAAAGGACTTAAACATTCTAGGATTGCCAGATTTCCAATTAAGACTCAATTACGTTTCAACTGGGGTCTGAACTAGACCTGTCATGCTTGCAGTACAATGGACTGATTAATGTGCTACGGGTCACGGAAAGACAAGAGAAACGAGTTAGCACGAGCCTTGTGAAATCCTGTTATCAGAAAAGATGTCGGTCTTATTAGGATTTAATTTCGGAACAGCGGAATAAGATAAGACACTTAATTGGAAGTCCATTCATTGTCAAATGAAGTAAGTACAAACAATTATAGCTCCTGGCACATGTATGTCCAATTGAATGAGATCTTGGAGACAGGTGAATGAACTGAGCATCCTGGTTGATCATTAATGGTTACTTCCCTTAAGTGAGATTTCCTTAGTGATTGTTTACATTATTTCAGGTGCTTCTTTGCCCAGCCAAATCAATTGAACTGAAAATGAGACAGTTTCTACAACAGTCGGCTGACTCGCGACATCAGTTTTAAGACCGTGTGGTAAGTGGAAAATCTACCCAATACTTTATACAGGCTTGAGCATTCATTTATCTTACTGCCCTGTTCTTCCAAAAGGATGACATTGAATTCTTCTCTTTGTTTGTTGGCATCCAAAGGGTACTTGTATGAAAAGGTTATTGTGCCCCAAACAGCAAGTGGAGTCAAAAAGAAATGGAGTCCTGATTGCATTGAAATTCCAATCACCACAACCTCACATCCCTCCCAGAGCATCATGCTTGTACAACCAGCTTTCCATAGCCACCAATTCCATCCCCCTCCCCGGACACAGTCTCAGGCTTAACCAGACTGTTGGGCAACCTTGCCGTCCTGTTTTACTCTGAGCTGAGTTTCCACCTCGATATTTTCGTCATCACCAAAACCGCCTAGTTCCACCTCCGTAATATCGCCAGTGTCCACCCCTGCCTCAATTCATTTGCTGCTGAAACCCTCATCCCATGTCTCCATTACCTCCAGACGCGACCATTTCAATTCATACTGAAAACAAGTTACTGACCCTGAAACAACAGTACCACAAGGTATCACAAGCCATTTTTCTTGTCTCTGTTCACCCCTCCCCCCACGCCACCACCTCCCCCACACTTACAGTATTGGCTCACTGGTCCAAGGGGTCCGTGTAACTGTTTCCATCGTAAGTGCTATTCATTGGTTTTAACTGCTGATATTAGTCCATGGGAACAAGGTGACAGGAAAATCTCATTTATTGTTGGGCAGCTGCTAATTTATCCCTGGTAACCATGTTACCATGTTACCGTAACAACAGACGGCATCACAATGACAAGTGATATCAGTGAGCAGCTTCAACAGATTTGAGGATCCCTTCAAAAAGATATTACCAAGCTCAGAACGGGAATATAAATTGGAAAGGGAGCGGTACACATTTTCTTCCCGTATTTATTATAAAATTTTAGTCACGGTATGTGTAGTCGTTGTGGAGTAATAGAATAGAAGGAACTATATAGTGCAATATAAATAATAAATAAACCTTAAAAAAAAGGTCCATCAGCAAAACCACAGGTGATCCACCAGTGATTTAAAAACAGTAAAAATACAATGTTTCCATTTTTATAACAGGGCATGGTTGTATTGAGACAACCAGCTCTCAATTCGCACCCACACAATGGGATTGTGAGGAGTTAGTGTGGGCTAAACTCTCACATAATAATACCGTCTCAGAGAATTAAATGTATCTGTTCAACATCACAAAGTTAGATGAGAATACACATTCAACAGAGCAACATGACTCCAGGGGCTTTGAGGAATGGTCAGTCTCAAATGCAAGACTCAACTCTTTATTTGATCATTTCTGGTCATTCATTAATCCTGGCAATTTCCAAATTATTCAGGTCTTCAGACAAAGCATAAAGCATAAGAAAACGAACAATAAGCCCAAATCCCAACTATCAACGTGTTTTATCTATCCGTAAATACTTCTTTTTTTAAGATCATTCATAAATAAATATCTTGGATAGATTTTATGCAAGGAGAAATGAAAAGAGGGATGGAAGGTAATGGGAACAGCAGGGGGGGAAACGCACAGGCATTAAAGCAACAGAAAAGTAAAGTGAGAGAAAACAGTAAGTTACTAAAATGTAATTTTGTGGCAATTTTTCCCCAGGATGCACATGAGCAAAAACAAACCAAGAAGATACAGGAGCAATTTGACTGCTTTCATACACTTTATATATTAGCCATTATGTTTATACAGCTTGAACCTTCCTTATCCGGAACTCTCGGGACCTGGCCTGTTCTGGATAAGGGATTTTTCCGGACGAAGGGTGGTCACGTTAAATTGGATGGTACAGGTACTGAGCAAGGGGATGTCGGGGCTGGCTGGCTTAGGGCTGGGAGTGCGGCAGAGAGATCATGTGGCGGTCGGGGGGGGAGGGGGGGGCGGTGGATAGCGGGGTCAGGCCAGCAATTGTGGGAGGTGGCAGCGAGGAAGGACTTCAATTTGTTCATGTCGGAGTTCTGCGCATGCACCACCCGGTGGCCGGGAATGGTTCTGGAGGATGGATGGTTCTGGATAAGGGAATTCTGGATAAGGGAGGTTCAACTTGTACACAGAAAAATATACATCCAGAAGATGAAGGGAAAAAGCCTAAATCAGGATATAGAAACAGCTATTGTGATATTGCTATTTTACTCTGACAGTTCATTACATAGAAATCACATGATCTTCAGCAACTGACCTTAATCTCACTTCCAAAGGAAAGCAGTCTCCAAAACTCCCTTAAGAACATATGAACATAAGAATTAGGAACAGGAGTAGGCATCTAGCCCCTCGAGCCTGCTCCGCCATTCAACAAGATCATGGCTGATCTGGCCGTGGACTCAGCTCCACTTACCCGTCCACTCCCCATAACCCTTAATTCCCTTATTGGTTAAAAATCTATCGATCTGTGATTTGAATACATTCAATGAGCTAGCCTCAACTGCTTCCTTGGGCAGAGAATTCCACAGATTCACAGCTCTCTGGGAGAAGAAATTCCTTCTCAACTCGGTTTTAAATTGGCTCCCCTGTATTTTGAGGCTGTGCCCCCTAGTTCTAGTCTCCCCGACCAGTGGAAACAACCTCTCTGCCTCTATCTTGTCTATCCCTTTCATTATTTTAAATGTTTCTATAAGATCACCCCTCATCCTTCTGAACTCCAACGAGTAAAGACCCAGTCTACTAAATCTGTCATCATAAGGTAACCCCCTCATCTCCGGAATCAGCCTAGTGAATCGTCTCTGTACCCCCTCCAAAGCTCGTATATCCTTCCTTAAGTAAGGTAACCAAAACTGCACACAGTACTCCAGGTGTGACCTCACCAATACCCTGTACAGTTGCAGCAGGACCTCCCTGCTTTTGTACTCCATCCTTCTCGCAATGAAGGCCAACATTCCATTCGCCTTCCTGATTACCTATTGCACCTGCAAATTAACTTTTTGGGATTCATGCACAAGGACCCCCAGGTCCCTCTGCACCACAGCATGTTGTAATTTCTCCCCATTCAAATAATATTCCCTTTTACTGTTTTTTCTTCCAAGGTGAAAGAGTTTCATGCACAAGGACCCCCAGGTCCCTCTGCACCACAGCATGTTGTAATTTCTCCCCATTCAAATAATATTCCCTTTTACTGTTTTTTCTTCCAAGGTGGATGACCTCACATTTTCCGACATTGGATTCCATCTGCCAAACCTTAGCCCATTCGCTTAACCTATCTAAATCTCTTTGCAGCCTCTCGGTGTCCTCTACACAACCCATTTTACCACGAGTCTTTGTGTCATCTGCAAATTTTGTTACACTACACTCTGTCCCCTCTTCCAGGTCATCTATGTATATTGTAAACAGTTGTGGTCCCAGCACCGATCCCTGTGGCACACCACTAATCACCGATTTCCAACCCGAAAAGGACGCATTTATCCCGACTCTCTGCTTTCTGTTGGCCAGTCAATTCTCGATCCATGCTAATACATTTCCTCTGACTCCGCGTACCTTTATCTTCTGCAGTAACCTTTTGTATGGCACCTTATCGAATGCCTTTTGGAAAGCTAAATACACTACATCCATCGGTACACCTCTATCCACCATGCTCGTTATATCCTCAAAGAATTCCAATAAATTAGTTAAATATGATTTCCCCTTCATGAATCCATGTTGCGTCTGCTTGATTGCACTATTCCTATCTCGATGTCCCGCTATTTCTTCCTTAATGATAGCTTCAAGCATTTTCCCCACTACAGATGTTAAACTAACCGGCCTATAGTTACCTGCCTTTTGTCTGCCCCCTTTTTTAAACATTAGCTGCTTTCCAATCCGCTGGTACCTCCCCAGAGTCCAGAGAATTTTGGTAGATTATAACGAATGCATCTGCTATAACTTTCACCATCTCTTTTAATACCCTGGGATGCATTTCATCAGGACCAGGGGACTTGTCTACCTTGAGTCCCATTAGCCTGTCCAGCACTACTCCCCTAGTGATAGTGATTGTCTCAAGGTCCTCCCTTCCCACATTCCTGTGACCAGCAATTTTTGGCATGGTTTTTGTGTCTTCCACTGTGAAGACCGAAGCAAAATAATTGTTTAAGGTCTTAGCCATTTCCACATTTCCCATTATTAAATCCCCCTTTTCATCTTCTAAGTGACCAACATTTACTTTAGTCACTCTTTTCCGTTTTAAATATCGGTAAAAGCTTTTACTATCTGTTTTTATGTTTTGTGCAAGTTTACTTTCATAATCTATCTTTCCTTTCTTTATTGCTTTCTTAGTCATTCTTTGCTGTCGTTTAAAATTTTCCCAATCTTCTAGTTTCCCACTAACCTTGGCCACCTTATACGCATTGGTTTTTAATTTGATACTCTCCTTTATTTCCTGGTTATCCACGGCAGGTTATTCCTTCTCTTACCGCCTTTCTTTTTCACTGGAATATATTTTTGTTGAGCACTATGAAAGAGCTCCTTAAAAGTCCTCCACTGTTCCTCAATTATGCCACCGTTTAGTCTGTGTTTCCAGTCTACTTTAGCCAACTCTGCCCTCATCCCACTGTAGTCCCCTTTGTTTAAGCATAGTACGCTCGTTTGAGACATTACTTCCTCACCCTCAATCTGTATTACAAATTCAACCACACTGTGATCACTCATTCCGAGAGGATCTTTTACTCAGAGATCGTTTATTATTCCTGTCTCATTACACAGGACCATATCTAAGATAGCTTGCTCCCTTGTAGGTTCTGTAACATACTGATCTAAGAAACAATTCCGTATGCATTCTATGAATTCCTCCTCAAGGCTACCCCGTGCGATTTGATTTGACCAATCGATATGTAGGTTAAAATCCCCCATGATTACTGCCGTTCCTTTTTCACATGCCTCCATTATTCCCTTGATTATTATCCGCCCCACCGTGAAGTTATTATTTGGGAGCCTATAAACTACGCCCACCAGTGACTTTTTCCCCTTACTATCACTAATCTCCACCCAAATTATTCAATATTTTGTTCATTAGAGCCAATATCATCTCGAACAACTGCCCTGATATCATCCTTTATTAACAGAGCTACCCCACCTCCTTTCCCTTCTTCTCTATCTTTCCGAATTGTCAGATACCCCTGTATGTTTAATTCCCAGTCTTGGCCACCCTGCAACCACGTTTCTGTAATGGCCACCAAATCATACCCATTTGTAATGATTTGTGCCGTCAACTCATTAACAGTTAGCAAATTATGCTGTGCCTGCTCCCAAGAGAGATGCTCAACTTCCTTGTCTATTTCTTACTATAAAACTGAAACACAATTTAAACATCTCACTCAGTGGCCGGAATTTTCATTACCAGGGCGGGCCAGGTGCGGACGGTTGGTGTGGCAGCTTGGAACCCTGTTCTCCTCTTCACCCTGCTCCACAGAACGACTTTCCCTTAATGCTGCCTTTTAAGGCAGGCCTGCGCATTACCCAGCCCCATTAAATAGTGCAGTTCTGAAGATGTCATCGATGACTCAATTCCAGACGGGATATTTAAAGCAGCCTTGGCCACATTGCATTTGAAGGTTCATCTAGGAGTGTGTAGACAGCACATATCACCATCTGGTTATTGCTGAGCAATGCACAGATGACTTTGCAGAGACACAGGTCTGCACCCAGGTTCTCAGATTGCTCCCTACATATTCTTGTGGAGGGAGTCAGAGCAGGCAGGGAGGTCCTCTTCCCTTCAGATAGGCGCAAGAGACCTCCCAAGGAGACGAAAAGAGCCTGGCTGCAAATTGCAGAGGAGGTCAACAGCAGGGGTGTGGTGAGGCAGACCTGGGTGCAGTGCTGCAAACACTTCCGATGATCTCATGAGATCAGGAAAAGTTGAGTGCTAAGCCACACTCAACTTCATCCTGCTTTGCTCATCATCACATCCCCATCACTCTGCCTTCCCAACCCTGCTCCTGCACATCATTACTCACACCAACATACCATCCCTCTCTCTCTCTCTACATATGCACATCCCCATCTGACTAACCACCCCTCACATTCACCCTCACCCTAATGCAATCATACCAAGTAACACCACACAAGGCGGCCACTTGCCACTTTGGCATTGGCACCCCACTCCCTCGCAGTCACCCTCTAAAGATGTAACCCACACATTCCTTACACTCATGCCATCACTCTCACTCAAACATTCCTTCCTTCCCTCCTTGCAGGAGAAGCGAGCCCACAATAAGGAGGGAGAGAACCGAAGGTGGCCCTCCACCATTCACCACATTGCTTCCACCAGAGGAGGTCGTCTGGAGGTCTCAGGAGTTGCAGAGCAGCTGACGCTAGGAGACGGAAAGAGGGGGGCATCTCAGCAACCTGGTGACAGAATTACATCTCATACAGCCACAAGGCAAACAGCATTCACTCATATGGTGACTGATGTCAGCAGCCAGTGAATGTTCATAGCATGCATAATGGTAACGTAACGTAGTCTTGACATTACATTTCTAAATCATCTCTTTACTCTCCCACAGATCCATCAAGAGAGCAGCTCCCCCACTCCCCCCAGACCCCCCCCCCCCTAACGACGTCCAGGAAGACAACTCCTCAGAGGAGCCTCCAGCCTCCGAGGGCGCACCGTCACCAGACCTAAGAGCAATCAGCATCCGTGCATACATGCACATCTCGGTGGGTCCGACACGAGATAGAGTAGTGTTGTTAACTGGTGTCTCACATGTCACAGGCGAGCAAGAGCAGATGGTGGCGACAGGGACAGCAGTGGAGACTCCTCGTCGAAGGGTGCAGGACACTCCCAGCTCTGCTCAGCTGTAAGCAGACGCTGAGCCTCGGGGGACATTGAGAAAGAGGCCGATCCTGGAGGAGCAGCAAGAAGTGCAGGAGGCTCTGACAGGTTTTGTGACCACAATGTCTGCAAATGTGCAAAGAATGGAGGAGTCCATCTCCAATATGAGCACCACCGTGTCGCAGGCAATAGCGAGTGTAGGCTCTTCCATGGACTGGATGGCCACCTGCATGGCACAGAAGTAGATGCACCAGGGTAAACCCGTGTGTGTTTAAAGAACTGTTTCTGTTAAGGTTCCGTTACTCTTTGTAGCATATAAAACAATTTATTTTCACCACTTTCCGGTCATGTCCATTTTTGTCTGCTACTTTGGAAGTGGTTCAGTGAGTTGGAGTGAATGGTGAGACATAACGTTACCACCAGCAAAGGTAGTCTGTGTGAACTGTAGGGATGCTTTTTGGTGTTGTTTGGGGGCGGACCTGGCACAGCATGTGGCAGCAATATGGTTGTAATACAGGAAGTTTTATAAATCTGGCCATGATGAGGCCACCCCTGGCCTCCTGGGCAGCAATGGGCTCGGTGCTGGTGGCATCTGGACCTCAGGTACCTCCTGCTCCTCCTCATCTTCCAGATGAAGCTTAAACTAGAGTTCAGAAGAATGAGAGGGGATCTCAATGAAATGTATAAAATTCTGATGGGGTTGGATAGACTGGATGCGGGATGGATGTTTCCCCAGGCTGGGAAGTCTAGAACAAGGGGCCACAGTCTCAAATTACGGGGTAGAAAATTTAGGACCGAGATGAGGAGAAATTTTTTCACTCAGAAGGTGGTGAACCTGTGGAATTCTCTACCACAGAAGGTTGTGGAGGCCCAGTCACTGAATATATTTAAGAGGGAGATAGATTTCTAGATACAAAAGGCATCAAGGGATATGGGGGTAAAGTGGGAATATGGTGTTGAGATAGAGGATCAGCCATGTTCATCTTGAATGGCGGTGAAGGCTCGAAGGGCCGAATGGCCTACTACTGCTCCTATTTTCTATGTTTCTATACTCCTCCTCCGAAGAGGCTGTGTGGTCTGCACCTTGCTCCTCAGGCAGTACTAATCCTCGCTACTGCGCGATGTTTGGCAGAGCGCAGCTGACCACAACGATTCTGGAGATCCTGGCTGGCGTGTACTGAAGGGCTCCTCCAGATCTTTCAATGCATAATCACCTTTTTATGGTTGCAGATGAGCTGCACATTGAGGGAGTGGAAGAGCCTTTGCGTTTCACAAGCACTCCTGGGTGATGATGGGGTGCCCTGATGGCCACATGTGTGCAGTCGATAAAGCCCTGCACCCATGGGAAGCCAGCCAGAGCAGCAAAGGCCAGCAAATGCTCAGAAACACTGGCTTCATCAGTGGCAAAGTTGACTTGAGTGATGCATCTGTGGGCGGCCGACTTTGAGATGCCGCAAATGTCTGCTGCAAATCCCTGGAAGGAGCTTGAGGCGAAGCGGTCGAGGGCGCTTGGTGAGCTTGACAGTCACTGGTGACCACCAGGTCCTCTGGGTTGCAGGTCTGGTTCCAGTAAGCTGCAAATGTCTGCGATGACCTGGCGCAATAGCCTGAGCCTCCTCTGGCACAGCTGCTCAGTCATGTTGAGGAAGCTCATCCTCTGCTTGTATACCCTGTGTTGGAGATATCGCCTCCGGCGTGGTGCAGCTCTACACTGATGCCCTCTGTCCTGTGGAGCATCAGGTCGTTGGGGAGAAGGTTGGTAGTATTATTGTTGCTGCTGCTGGTGTTGGGGCTTATCCTGGTCCGATTGTGAGGACCAAGGTGCGACAGTAAAAATGGCACCCATGCTGATGGCAGGTCAAGTAGAGATCAGAGGACCAATCTGTCAATGGTATCATAGGGAGTAGCAATAAGGTGAGAGTGGCTTCCGAATTTGCAGATAAGGCTTGCAAACTGTAGACATCTAAATCTGAGCTCGAAATGCCCTCAGCAAGAGCCTTTTTTTGAACGAGAAGAAATATATATTTAATAATTTAACATGAGTAACTATTCCCCCCCTCAATCATTTTTGTGATCAGCATCTGGATTACAGTTGATGAGGCTTTGAACGCTGGATAAGATAATTTCATTGGAGCTATTGCAGTCTTCTGGATTGTATGATGGAGATACTGTCAATACCCCAGCCACACACAGCACCTTGCGTTGACCCCCCTGCTCTGTAACAGGAATCCGATTTTTCTCTAGCCAAGATTTAAGACTGGATTTCCATTGTTCAAGCTCCTCGTTGCTGTAGACCCTGGCAGCTACAGGCATAAACAAGGCAGAGAGCCTCTCAGTCGTGTTGTTTTCCCCTTCATTGATCTGTTCCACTGTTTAGATCGCGTGGCCCATAATGGTCACGACAGACACCTTCCCTGCATCTATGAAGTTCACCAGAACAATGCTTTCCGATACGGGGTCGACAGTGAAGGCCCAGTCTTAGTATGCATTTTTTTCATCTGCAGTGACTTTCGCTTCTTTGTTCAGATATTTCTCCCATTCCAAAGGTTTTTTTGTATTCATTCATGTTCACTATATAATTGCTTTCCCAATCTGACTTGCGGTGAAGATGTGCAACATGGAGGGGTCTGTGTGCAGAGACACAGCGGCATCATTTCACCCGTACTGTCCTGAAATACACGTGGTCCGATACAACATCTGACCCAGCATTGGCATCGCGGGCCCTCAATCCGAGAGACCGCTTTTATTGCTGAGAAATGTAAAGGTGCCACTGCACTGCACTGCACTCACTTCCTCCTTTCCCTTAGGCACATGAGCAGGTGACAGGGTTTATTGTGCTTGCCATGTTCTGCGGCAATGACCTCGATCAATGGCCACTGAACTTCTGCCTCAGCTTGACAGGTGTGGTTCCTGATCTGTGTGATTCCTTGGGCATCCAGTGGGTCTGGTTCAAAGCACTGGTAAGGGTCTGACAACAAGATATTAACAAAGTAAATTCGGTCGCCCACCTCTGCCGTTCGGGTACGTGCTGCACTGGGAAACGGAACCGAATTAGAGGTGCGATGACGACGCGTTCACGACCCGCTCCCATTTTGTGCACATTTTACTCCCGACCCGCCTCCAATCCCACACGCACGGCAGCATGAAAATTCCGGCCAGTGAGTCAAGCAATCCTGCACCATTTTATCAATGGGAATAGAGTAAAGATATGATTGGTTAGTTGCAAGATTGACAGTGAGTGCAGCACAGCCAGTATGAACTAAATACATGTATCTGGGAAAGGATTACAATTGCTTGCAATCTATGCTTATCCTGGCTTTAGTGCATTATCCTAACCGCTGTACACTCATTTTGCCTTGTGCCAGAAAAGCTGTGTGTGCTAATCACGTACTTTGTACTTCAGTATTCCCCCGTTGCTCTGCATTTATGCTGTCAGTAATACAGCATATTAGAGTAGAGCACCGAGCCTGAATTCCTCTACATGACAAACCTGCAAGTATGAGGACATCCACTTTAGACCGAAGAAAGATAAATCAAAGTATTTTCTTAATGATGAGAAACTAGAAACTGTAGAGGAGCAGAGAGTTTTTGGGGCGGTCCAAATATATCATTTAAAGCTAATAGACAGGTACAAAAAGCAATAACAAGGCTCATGGAATGTTGGCCTTTATCTCAAGGGGCTAGAATACAAAGGGGAAGAGGTTATGCTCCAGTTGTATAGAGCCTTTGTCAGATGCCACTTTGAGTGCTGCACTCAGTACTCGGCACCACACCTCAGGAGCATATATTGGTCATGGAGGAACTGCAGAGCAGATTCACCGGAACGATACACGGGGCTTAGAGGGTTACATTATGAGGGCAAGTTGCATAAACGTGGCTTATATTCCCTTGAGTGCAGTAGAATGAGAGGTGATCTAATTGAGGAGTTTAAAATGTTCAATACAGTAGATGGAGAAAAACGATTTCCTTTGATGAGGAATCAAGAACAAGGGTACATGATCTTAAATTTAGAGCCAGACCATTTAGGAGGGAAATCAGGAAGCAGGTAGTCGAAATCTGAAATTCCCTCACCAAAATGCTGTGGATGCTGGGCCAATTGGAGCTTTCAAGACTGGGATCAATCGGGTTTGTTAGGCAAGGGTCAAGGGATGTAGAGCTAAGGTGGGTAAATAGAGTTGGCCCAAACATTATAATACCCAAAGATTCCTCCAAAATGAGGTTCAGCATTTGTTTGTTCATTATGATTACCTTACCTGAACAATAAAATTCAATTTCAGAGTGAGCGTTCTTCAATAATCAAAAAACAACATTAATTAACATGGAGTTGAGATTAGCCATGATCTAATTGGATGGCTCGAGGGGCTGAATGGCCTATTCCTGTTCCTATGGATGCAACACCCATCATCTGTAAAACCATTTCCATTATTGGTTTCAATTCTTGGTCTTTCTGCTAATGAATAACGTGTTCATTGGTGACGTGGCATTGAGCAATGACCCCGCTCCAACACGCTGTGATGCGGAATGGCGGGTGGGCATCTAAAGTTCCACACAACACGCTCTTGATCAAGCGCATCAAGCTGGGTCCAGGTTCTCCATTACAGGGGACAAGTGAAACCAATATGTTGAGGACAGATGGGTTATTCAAAGGGCCCTGCAGCCATTGATTAATGTCAGTTTCATTACACAGCAATTCGCACTCCCATGGTCATGAAGCTGCTAAGCCCCAAATGACAAATGTAACATCCAAAAACTCTGCTAAAATGAGGTTCAGCATTCATTTGATCATTATGATTACTTTATTTGAACAATAAAATTCAATTTCAGAGTGAGCGGTCTTCGTTAATCAAGGAAAAATATTAATTAACATGCAGAGATTGGCAACAGCACTTCTGCCTGCTAAGCATGTTGAACTCATTGTCTCAAATTGAAGCGTTCTCTGACTTTAACATTAATTTTTCTTTCTCTCTCCCCAGAATGTGGGATGTGCACCGAAAGTATCTCTTTGTTCAACCACTGAAGAACTATTTCTCGACACTTTACGACATTCTTCTCAGCCTAATTTCCTGTTTTTTTTTCCAACATCGCAAAATGTGACATCATCGAGAAGGATATTTTCCTCCCTTTGTTAGTTTTTGTGAAAAAGTAAACATACGCCCTAATTGAGAGAATACTGCATGTCTATTTTCACTATAAAAATATCCCTCGCTGGTGATAAAAGGCTTCCAAACATCTCCCCACAGTGATCAGTGACTGCGATCAACAAACACAGACACGGACACTTTGAAAGTTTTCTTTTTCCAGTGTGGGTGAAATAATAAGAATGAATCAATGCTGAGAATGAGACATTAGAAGAGTGTCTACACAATATATACAAGTTGTTTGGAGTTTGGAACTTGATATTAATTAACCTGCAGTGACTGGTTGACTTATTCCAATGGTGCTGCTGCATGCAGACAATCCTTCAAATAAATTGAGATACTCAATCCTCACTGCTGGAGAGAAATGATCTTTCAGGTAAATTCAGGTCTGGTGCTCTGCTCCCCATTCATTACAGCCACTGGTGCCCCATTCATTTGGTATTGCTCGCCTTGTCATTTAATGTCCTGCTTATTGTTTTCCTCTTTGGTCTCCACACTCACTAGAAGGGAAGAACTGCTCCTGTTGTCATGTGTAATAAAATTGTAAATATGTTCTTTAACGTCACAGGTTCAATCTCCTCTCCTGGGCTTCAGCGCACTGTCTAGGCTGACACCGTACTGCAGTACTGAGGGAGTGCTGTGGCTTTGGAGATGCTGGCTGGAATTTTAAGTGGGAGATGGGCTGGGAGCGGAGACGGGGCGGGCTCAGAAACGGTCGGGAAATCCTGGAGAACGCATTTAATGGAGAGACTGGCTGGCTGCGGGAAGGTAGGCCTGAGGTACTAGGCCACAGAGGGGAGGGAAGGGTTGAAAACATCGGGGGAGAGGGGGTGCCACAGTTTGATCAGGTGTGGGGAAAGGAGAAAGGAGAGAACATCGGGGGAAGTGTCTGATCGGGAGGGGAGGAAGAAAACATCGGGGAGGGCTTGAAGACCATCGGTAGGTGGGGTGGAGAGACCAGGAAAGTGATCGGAGGTTTCCTGTGGGTGGGGCAGGGGGAGGTGACCAATGGCCTGGGAGGGGTGGTCGGAGGCCTTGTGGGGGGTCTCCGATCACGGGGTTGGTTAGTCAGGGACACTGGATCAAGGAGTTAAGTGTAAAGCCACTTACCTCCTGAATCCAACAATCGAGTTCCCCGAGGCCTGCGAAACCCAACCAGCTACAGTTAAATTTGCAACGCTGGTTAAATCGGAGACACGCAAGGCTCATTCTAATATTTAAATTGGAGATCCGCCTACTGGGAGGGGGTTAACTGCCTGCCTCCCGTCCCGCCTCCGTTAAAACCGGAAGAGAGCGAGTTGGAGGCGGTTTCTGGCCGGGATGAGATTTTTTAACACTTTAATTTCGAAACCGACCCCGACCCCCCACCCCCCCACCCCCCCAACTCCCCAACTCCCGCTGTCTTTCAGCTGAAACCTTAAACTGGGACCCTGTGTGCCTCTTAAGGTGGACGTAAAAGATCCCATGGCATTACTGGATGAAAAGGAGGCAAGCTTTCCTGGTGCCCTGTCCAACATTTATCTCTCGAGCAACATTTCCAAAACCAGATTAAGTAGTTATTTATCTCAGTGCTATTTATTGGATCTTGCTGTGTGCCAATTGACTGCTATGTTTGCCTACGAAACAGTGATTATGGTCCCAAGTTTCCACATGATTTGCTCCTGATTTTTAGGAGCAACTGGTGGAGAACGGACTATCTTAGAAATCGCAATTCTCCACATTTAAGTTTTCTGCCGTTCTAGTCCGGTAGAACAGTTTCACTTTTGAACAGAATTTTTTTTCCAAAAGGGGGCGTGTCCGGCCACTGACGTCTGATTTGAAAGTTTCCACAGTGAAAACGTACTCCAAACTAACTTAGAATGGAGCAAGCGAAGATTTTTGTCGGCTTGAAAAAACCTTGTCTACACATTAAAAAATCAGGTGCAGGTTACAAATTAGGCGTCGGGAACGAGGTGGGGGGGAGGGGGGGAAGGGAAGTCATTAAATTCTACAATCAATCCTTAGTTATACTTATACAAATATTATACAAATAAATCCAACCTGAATAAAAATTTATAAGCAAAGAAAAGATTAAATAAACCATGCTCCTATCTGTGTGAAAGTGCTTCAGCCAGGCCTTTCAGGCAGCAGTTTGCCCATCGGGACCGACAGACGGCAGGGGGAGAAAGCTGGAAGAAGCCTCAGTGCTGATCATGGAAGGGCAATGTGGTTTTAATAAAAAATGTTAAAAATTGAACAGCTACAAAAAATTTGAATAGTCTCAAACAAGTGCATGTGTCCCGTTTATCAGTCTATCTTTAATTACAGAATGCACTCCCTCACACACAGAAATATCAAGAAAATTAAAATGCAAGCCTTTGCAAGGGTTCAATAAACAAATTTTCACTTTTTCTGCAGCACTTTTTAAAATGGCCAAGTGCCAATGTTTCCTTCACACGCGCACGCGCAGGGTTGCCAGCACCAAAAAAACTCAGTTAAATTGTACCCACCCCCTCCTACTTACAAAATCGGCGTGAGTGGCAGGCTCCGCCCCCTGTGCGCCGCGCCAAGCTGACATCGAGCTGCTAGGCGCTCGAGAATACCGCGTTTTTTTCAGGCGCCGTTTTCGGCGCGAAAAACGGGCGCCCAGCTCGGCGGGGCGCCTGTTTTGCCACATGTGGAAACTTGGGGCCACAGTTTCAAAAACAATTCATTGGCTATTGTAATGTATTTACTTCATGGGTTTTTTACTTAAGAATTCAGAGCAACACATTGCTATTATGAACTAGTTGGTTTATTAGCAAAGGTTTAACAATCAAACTACACAGTTTATCCACCAGGCTGACAACCACCTGCCTCATCGTGGATCCCCCGAACCCAACTGGCTGGGGTTTTATTGAGTCTTGTGAATATCACGTGGCTGGCTAATCCACTCCCAACCCAACAGCTCCACATCTCTTTTGGAGTAAACAATATTAAACATTAAATCATGCCCTCCCGATCTGGGGGACACTCCAAACATTTCCCAAGGCCCTTTTTTTTTGTATTTTTGTAGTTTTTTTTGTGTTTTTTTTGGGGCTGTAAAACCATAATTTACAAATGTCCCCTATAAAAGGGGAGGGGGCACTCAACAGCTCCACAAACTCACAGGTACATACATTCTGCTATGAAGGGCTTTGGGATGTCCAAGGCCTGAATGGTGCTACACAAATGCAAGTTAATTTCATTTCAACTGCATTCACAATGTCATGACACATATCAGCCAGTGTAATTCTTCACACTACCTGTGCTGCTAAGTTCACTGTTCACTGAATATTAGTATAATCAGCAGCTTAGATTTCTTGCATATTTGCTCATAATTATTTTTTTTAATGGGATGTACGCACCGTTAAACTGCTTCATAATCCTATATATATTACAGTATATAAAAGGAGATCCCTTCACACTTACTGGTGTCCTCAGTCACCTTGGTTACTTTAAAAAGAAAGGAAAGAAAGAACTTGCATTTTTTTTATATAGCACCTTTTACAACTGCAGGACCTCCCAAAGCACTTTACAGCCAATGAAGACGGTTGAAGTTCAGGCACTGTCATAATGTAGGAAACGTGGGAGCCAATTCGTGTACAGCAAGCTCCCACAAACCGCAGTTAGACAATGGCCAGGTAATCTGTATTTTTTGTGATGTTGAATGAGGGATAAATAGGACACCAGGGAAAACTCCCTTGCCCTTCTTAGAATAGTGCCAAGGGATCTTTTACTTGCACCCGAGAAGGCAGACGGGGCCTTGTTTTAATGTCTCATTGATGTAAATTAGAAACAGTAGTGCTCCCAACACTGAGCCCTGGGGCACCTCACCCAGTACTTTCCCAGACTCTATCCCTCTACCCAGTACCCATTGTATTAGTATAAGGCAGTCCCTCGTATCGAGGATGACCGGCCTCCACACCACAGGTGCTTCAATGAGGGACCTGACATTCTAGGTCCAGAACTACTTACTGAAGGGTGGAAGATGCCTGTGCATGTATTATGTTAACATGGGGTGGCCGTTACACACCAAACACCACACGAGCTTGATAGAGCTTGGTCTTAATCCAGTGGCGAGGGTTAACCAAGACGACTGGAGACCAAGCTCTGCTGCACGGACCTAATGCGCACACATGCTCCTACTAGCCATAGATTGCAGTGTGGGCTGGCCCATTGTGCTCTACAGTTCAGCCAGTTTTTAATCGATTCTCAAGTTTTTCCCTAAATCCCCACACTTAGTTAGTAATCTTTTCTGTGGAACTTTATCGAATGCTTTCTGGAAGTCCAAGTACAGTATTGTAGGTGTAATGTATGCATCTGTGAGTGTACTCAGAGATTTGTGAAGCTGTTGCATTGTGAGTGGCTTAGCCAGTCACGTGTTGTTTACAAGACTCAATAAAACCCCAGCCAGTTGAGTCGAGGTCATCCACGATGAGCAGTTGTGAGCCTGGTGGATGAACTGGTAATGTGTAGTGTGATTATTAAACCTTTGTTAATAAACCAACTAGTTCTTAACAGCAATGTGTTGCTATGAATTATTAAGTAAGAACCCATGAAGCAAATACATTACAGTCGGGTTTACCACAGTCAACTTGGGCTGTCATTTGCTCAGGAAATCAAACAGGTTGGTCAGGCAGTAGATTCATCATCTAAAGCCTTGTTGACTGCTGCTTACTAGGTTGTTGCAATACACATCTCCCTCCTAATCGACGCCATTATTTTATACGCAATTGGTTGATTCCATTATTTTATACATAACTGATGTAAAATTAATGGATCTGTTGCTGCCTGTTTCTGTCACCTTTATCAAATACGATGACTGCATTAGCAGGCATCCAATCCACTAGTACTTCCCATCGTCCAGAATCCTTCATAATGATTATCACTGCTAATATGTCCTTACTATACAGTATAAATGCACACGAGGCCCATACTTGAGAGAAGGTCACTCTGTGACCAGTAACGTTTATTAGCCAGCACTGAAGTGATGAAGGTGGGTGGAGCTTCCCCTTTTATACCTGAAAGTCCAGGTTAGGAGTGTCTTCCACACGTTCACCACCTAGTGGTCAATGTTCTCACGGTGTACAACTTAGGTCAGTTTATACATGGGTGACAATACTGGTTGAATACATGACATCATCTCCCCCCCAAAGTCTTATTGGGATCACAGGTTAAGTCTCTCTGGTGGTTTATGCTCCCTTGCAGAGCGCCTGAGTTGGGGCTCCGGTTGTTGAGCGCTGGCCTGAGTGTCTGCTGTTTGCAGTGCCTCAGGCCTGTCCGGACTGCCCACAGTGACTGGGCTCTCCTCCGCTTGGTTCCGGTGTTCGGTCACCTGTGGAGGAGTGAACTCGACATCGTGTTCTTCCTCTGCTTCTTCTATGGGGTTGCTGAACCTCCTTTTTGTTTGATCCACGTGTTTGGGGCAGATTTGTCCATTGGTAAGTTTAACTATCAGAATTCTATTACCCTCTTTGGCAATCACAGTGCCTACGAGCCATTTGGGCCCTGCAGCGTAGTTGAGGACAAAGACAGGGTCATTGACATCAATACATCGCGCCCTCGCATTCCCGTCATGGTAGTCACATTGTGACCGATGCCTGCTCTCAACAATTTCTTTCATGGTGGGGTGTATAAGGGATAGCCGGGTTTTGAGCGTCCTTTTCATTAGCAGCTCTGCGGGTGGGACCCCTGTGAGCGAGTGTGGTCGGGATCTATTGGCCAACAGGAGGCGTGATAAGCGGCTTTGTCGGGAACCCCCTTGGATTCTGAGCATCCCCTGTTTTATTATCTGCACTGCTCATTCGGCCTGGCCGTTTGAGGCCGGCTTGAACAGTGCCGTTCTGACATGGTTGATGCCATTTCCTGCCATGAAGTCCTGGAATTCAGTGCTTGTCAAGCACGGGCCATTGTCACTGACCAAGACGTCCAGTAGACCATGGGCGGCGAACATTGCCCGTAGACTTTCTACCGTGGCAGAGGATGTGCTTGAATTGAGAATGTCACACTCGATCCATTTGGAATAGGCGTCTACTACAACCAAAAACATTTTTCCCATGAAAGGACCTGCGTAGTCCACATGGATGCGTGACCATGGCTTGGCGGGCCAGGACCAGGGGCTAAGGGGGGTTTCCCTGGGCGCATTGCCCAGCTGGGCACACGTGTTGCACCTGCGAACACAAAGTTCCAGGTCTGCATCTATCCCTGGTCACCAAACGTGTGACATGGCAATTGTCTTCATCATCATGACAATGCCCGGGTGCTCATTGTGGAATTCTCTGATGAACATCTCTCTGCCCATCTGGGGCATGACTGCTCGGTTTCCCCATTGTAGGCAATCGGCCTGAATCGAGAGTTCATCCTTGTGCCTGTGAAATGGTTTGAATTCCTCAGGGCATGCCCCGAACATGGCTGTTCAGTCCCCATTCAGGACACATTTCTTAACGAAAGACAGTAGCGGGTCTCTATTTGTCCAGACTTTGATCTGACGGGCTGTCACAGGTGAGCCTTCGCTTTCGAAAGCTTCAACAGCCATGACCATCTCAGTGCAGTTTTCAGTGCCCGGTCTGTGCCGAATTGTATAGTCATAGGCAGTTAACATGAGTGCCCACCTCTGTATGCGGGCCGATGCATTTGCATTTATGGCCTTGTTGTCGACCAAAAGGGACGTTAGGGGTTTGTGATCTCTCTCCAGCTCAAATTTCCTGTCAAACAGGTACTGGTGCATTCTTTTTACAGCATATACACATGCGAGCGCCTCCTTTTTGACCATCCCGTAGCCCCTTTCTGCCTGGGACAGACTTCTGGAGGCATAAGCTACCGGCTGTAACTGACCCTTGCCATTAACATGCTGCAACACACACCCGACCCCATAGGACGACGCGTCGCACGTTAAAACAAGTTTCTTACATGGGTCATATAGCGTTAACAGATTGTTGGAGCACAACAAATTTCATGCTCGATCAAATGCCCTTTCCTGGCTGTCCCCCCAGGCCCATTCGCGACCTTTGTGTAGAAGCACATGTAGCGGCTCTAACAACGTGCTCAATTTGGGAAGAAAGTTACCAAAATAGTTCAGGAGCCCCAGGAACGAACGCAGCTCCGTCGTGTTATGGGGTCTGGGTGCTCGCTGGATCGCTTCTGTTTTGGACGCAGTAGGTCTGATCCCGTCTGCTGCTACCCTCATCCCCAGGAATTCTACCTCTGGAGCTAGGAAGACACACTTAGCCTTTTTCAGTTGCAGACCTACTCAGTCCAGTCTGCCTAGCACCTCCTCCAGGTTGTGGAGGTGTTCTTCAGTGTCACAACCTGTGATGAAGATGTCGTCTTGAAAAACCACTGTCCTTGGAATCGACTTGAGGAGGCTTTCCATATTTCGTTGAAAGATCGCGACGGCTGAGCGAATCCCAAACGGACATCCGCTGTACTCAAACAACCCCTTGTGTGTCGTGATGGTGGTCAGCTTCTTCGACTCACTTGCCAGCTCCTGGGTCATGTAAGCTGAGGTCAGGTCCAATTTTGAAAAGAGTTTGCCACCAGATAGCGTCGCAAAGAGGTCCTCCACTCTCGGTAGTGGGTACTGGTCTTGGAGTGACACCCAATTGATGGTGGCCTTGTAATCACCACATATCCTGACCGACCCATCCGCCTTGAGCACCGGCACAATCGGGCTCGCCCAGTCACTGAATTCGGCTGGCGAGATGATGCCTTCCCTCAGCAGGCGGTCCAATTCGCCTTCTATCTTTTCCCGCATCACGTACGGCACCGCTCTGGCCTTGTGGTGTACTGGCCTGGCGTCTGGGTTTATGTGAATTATTATCTTGGCCCCCATGAAAGTGCCAATGCCGGGTTGAAATAGTGAGTCAAATTTGTCCAGGACCTGTGAGCATGATATTCGTTCCACGGAAGAAATTGCATTGACATCGCCCCATTTCCAGTTCATGACAGCCAGCCAACTCCTCCCCAGCAGTGCGGGACCGTCCCCCGGGACAATCCAGAGTGGCAACCTGTTTTCCGAATCTTTGTGGGTCACGACTACCGTGGCGCTGCCTAGCACCGGAATGATCTCCTTTGTATATGTCCGTAGCTGTGTGTCAATTGGCAATAATTTTGGCCTCCTGACCTTGGACGCCCACAACTTGTCGAACTGCTTGATACTCATCAGGGACTGGCTGGCCCCCGTGTCTAGCTCCATTAATACTGGGATGCCATTGAGGAGCACTTTCATCATTATTGATGGTGTCCTGGTGTATGAACTGTATTTGTGCTCCACATGAACTTGCTGAACTTCAGCTTCCAGCGATTTCCCCCAGTTGGCCTCGTAGGGCTTACATCGTCCCCATCCTCCTCGTACATCAACCTGGCTGCAGGCTTCCTGCACATACACGCCAAGTGACCGCTGATGTTGCAGTTTCTGCAGGTATATTTCTGATATCTGCATGCTGCTCGCTGTGTGTTTGCCGCCACACCTCCAACATGAGCCGTTGTTGGAAACAAAAGGTCCATTACCAGTCGATCGTCACTGACTGTCTCTGTAACTGTCGTTAAGCGCATCATTAACAGGTGTTGATGGCCCCATTACTGGCCGCATTAACCATTGTCTCTGTTGAATTCCCCCTTTGGGTTCGACTACATGCTCGGGCATGTCTGACTGCCCCTTTCTGCCTGGAGAACTGTGTGCCGCGTTAACAATGTTGACTCCCTGTCCATTTGCTGCATTTAAACCAAGATTTTTGTCAAACATTATTCTGGTCTCTTCCTCCCCTGAGATAAACGTCTGGGCCATCAAAGCCACCGTTTCCAGGGTCAAGTCTTTGGTCTCCTGAAAACCCCAGCGTGCCCGATGCCCTTAATAAAAAAGTCTCGCAGCATCTCTGCTCTGCATGCATCTGGGAATTAACATAGGCTCGCCAGTCGCCGGAGGTCTGCCACGAAGTCTGGAACGCTTTGCCCTTCTCGCCGCCAGTGCGTGTAAAACCGTTGTCTCGCCATGTGCATGCTGCTAGCCGGTTTAAAGTGTTCCCTGATCAACATACTGAGCTCTTCAAAAGTCTTGTCCGCCGGCTTCTCTGGCAGTAGAAGGTCTTTCATCAGGGAGTACGTCCTGGATCCACAAACTGTCAGATGAGCCCTGCGTTTGTCGGCCGAATCCTGTCCCAGCCATTCCTTAGTGACGAAACTTTGCTGTAGTCTCTCAATAAAATCGTCCCAATCCTCACCAACACAGTACCTCTCACCTGTGCTGCTAGTGGCCATGCTCACATGGTTTAAATCCCAGTTTCTCGTCGCCAATAATATGTCCTTACTATACAGTATAAATGCACACGAGAGGAGGTCACTCTGTGACCAGTAACCTTTATTAGCCAGCACTGAAGTGATGAAGGTGGGTGGAGCTTCCCCTTTTATACCTGAAAGTCCAGGTTAGGAGTGTCTCCCACAAGTTCACCACCTAGTGGTCAATGTTCTCACGGTGTACAACTTAGGTCAGTTTATACATGGGTTACAATGACAGTTGAATACATGACAACTGTCTCATAAATCGCCTTGCTAGTTACTCTCAACACTCTCGGACATATACCACCTAACCCTGGGGATCTATTTGTTTTCAATCATTTTTATTAAGCTTGTCTCGGTTCTCTTTCTCATTTATATTAGGTCTTGAATTATGCCTGGTGCTCTTTTGTTGAGAAGGCATGTTGTTTGTGTCTTCCCTGTGAATACTTTGAGGAAGTAATAATTTTAAGTATTTATGACCTTGCACGCTCATCGTCAGTTTCAAGCCCATTTGTATTTTTTTGTTAAGTGTTCTCGCCTCTTCTCAACAACAACAACTTGTATTTATATAGTGCCTTTAACATAGTGAAACATCCCAAAGCGCTTCACAGGAGTATTATGCGATAACAATATGACACCAAGCCGCATAAGTAGAAATTAGCGCAGGTGACCAAAAGCTTGGTCAAAGAAGTATGTTTTAAGGAGCGTCTTGAAGGATGAAAGAGAGGTAGAGAGGCGGAGGGGTTTAGGCAGGGAGTTCCAGAACTTGGGGCCTAGGCAACAGAAGGCACAGCCACTAATGGTTGAGCATTTACAATCGGGGATGCTCAGGAGGGCAGAATTAGAGCTGGCAGTCTTTTTGCCATTACAGTACTGATTTTTTGATTGTTATGTTAAGGTGTGAGCCTTGGATCAGTGATTGTACTCCTGCCTCAGCCGAGTCAGAAGGCATGGGTTCAAGCCACACTGCAGAAACTTAAGCACCTAATCTAGGCTCACACTTCAGTGCAGTGGTGAGGGAATGCTGCAATGTAGGAGGTGCCATCTTTCCGATGAGATGCTAAACCAAGGTCCTGCTCACCCTCTCAGATGGATATAAAAGATCCCATGCCACTATTTGAAGAAGGCCAGAAGAGTTCTTCTGGTGTCCTGGTCAATATTCATCCCTCAGCCAATATCACTAAAACAGATTATCTGGCCATTTATCTCATTGCTGTTTGTGGGACCTTGCTGCATGCAAATTGGCTGCTGTGTTCTCCTACGTTACAACAGGGAATGAATTCAGAACGTTCTTTATTGAATGCGAAGTGCTTTGGAACAGCCTGAGGTTGTGAAAGGTGCTATTTCTGTGTATTTTGCTTCTGTTGCTGTGCTTTTTTTGGTAGATCTCACTTAGACCGTCTGATTAGCCTTTAACTTGATACTAAAGGGTACAATCCTAAAGGGAGTGCACGAACAGAGAGACCTGGGGGGTATATGTGCACAAATCATTAAAGGGAGCAGGGCAGGTTGAGAAAGCGTTAAAAAGGCATAGGAGACCCCGGGCTTTATAAATAGAGGCATAGAGTACAAAAAGCAAGGGAGTTGTGATAAACCTTTATAAAACACGGGTTGGCCTCAACTGGAATATTGGGGCAGATTTTCGGGCCTTCTGCGCTCCGTTTTTCACCCCGGAGCAGAGGCAATGGTGGCGGTGAGGTCTTCTGGGTGAGTGGTCAGCCTCTGGCGTCCCGCAGCGATCCTCGGGTCCGGTTTTGTGGCAGCACGGAATAGCATTGCCCAGAAGAGCTGCATCGGACACCAGCCTGGGTTTGACTTCAGCCCAACCCACAGGGAATGCCTAGGAAATCTGACGGTCCAACGATACTGACTGCAGAGAGGGAAGTAATGGACTCCTAAGGTAAGTGTGATTGTGTTTTCTTTTAATTTCTTTTGTGATTTATGTTGTGGAGGAGTGGGCAATGTTTTCGGAATGTTTTTGTGAATTTTTGTTTAGTTATTTTTTCGCCCCAGGTGTCTCTCGGAGCGCTCCCGGCCGGCTCTTTAGCTCGGGATTTTCCCATGCTAGCACCCAGGAGAGGTGTACAATCCCTCGCAGCCCGACTCGGGGCCCAGCTGCCCAATTTTACTTACTAAGATGCAAACTGTTCACGGGCGCAAACTTTACCACTCCGCTGCTATTACCGCCCTGAAATTATCAAAACCAAAAATCCAGCCCCTTGTGTCCAATTCTGGGCAACCCACTTTAGGAAGGATGTGAAGGCCTTAGAGAAGGTGCAGAAAAGAGCTACAAGAATAGTTCCAGGCATGAGGGACGTCAGTTACATGGATAGACTGGAGAAGCTGGGATTGTTCTCCTTAGAGAAGGTTGAGAGGAGATTTGATAGAAGTGTTCAAAATCATGTGTGGTCTGGACAGAGTAGATGGAGAGAAACTGTTCCCATTGGCGGAAGGGTCGAGAACCAGAGGACACAGATTTAAGGTCCAAAGGTGACATGAGGGAAAACATTTTTTACGCAGTGAGTGGTTAGGATCTGGAATGCGCTGTCTGAAAGGGTGGTGGAGGTAGATTCACTCATGGCTTTCGAAAGGGAATTGGATAAGTACCTGAAGGAAAAAGAATTGCAGGGCTCTGGGGAAAGGGCGGGGGAGTGGGACTAGCTGACGTGCTCTTGCAGAGAGCCGGCACGGGCTCGACCAGCCGAATGGCCTCCTTCTGTGCTGTAACCATTCCATGATTCTATATTAATTGCAATGAGCCATTTCTCCTTTCTCCCTGCAGGATTTATACAGCTAATTCTTCATTCTTTTTCTGTTATTTAGTGACCGACATATTGCTACTGTGCTCCTTTTAAACTTTCTGTGGGCTCTGTCAATGTCGATGTGGGTGCAGTGTCCAGGGCAGAGATATGTAATAAGAGGCCGAGAATGAGGAGCGCGAGAGAAGTTGGCTCTTAATGGCCCTGAAGGAAGTACTCCACCTGTAGGTACCTGAACACATCCTACTGAGGAACATGGAATTTTTCCATCAATTACTGAAAGGGCAAGATCTCACTTCTATGAAGAAACTTACCAAGTTTGATGATGCAATTCTTCAGGCCAGGTTCTGAATCCACTTGTAGCTAATGCAGATAGGAGTTCTCTATTGGTTCAGGTTAGTGAGAAGGCTGGTAGTAAGTTCTGTTGGTTCTGTCATGCAAATCCCTCCTTCCAGCTTGACAGAATTAGTGAAAATGTAGAAAACTTGCTTATTCCCACTGGCCCCTTGTAAGATGAATGGTTGACCCTCACCAAAATTTCTGTTCCCTTGCCTTTGACTTCATCCCACTTGCTGGATACTCACTGAGGCTAACGCTCATGATGTGCAATCTTGACGTCTTGTTTGATCCTGACCCCATATCCTATCCATCACCAAGACCATTTATCTTGCTACTAATGCTATTGAAGCCCCTGTCCATGCTTTCAATGAATGCTTCTCCAACGCTCTGCTTGCTGACCTCCCAAACAACTCATCTGAAATTCTTTTATCCATAACCTGTCCCGCACTAAATCCTGCCCATCAACTTGTCCGCCCTCACCTCTACTGGCTCGAGATTGCATTGAATTCAATTGAATTGGCATTGTTTTCCCCTTTGCTCACATTTTCTTACCTCTCCCTCTTTCTCTCCCTCCTTCTACTCCCCGGACCCCCATCCCTATTTAGCAGCATCATTGCCGATCTCTCTCAATTCTCCGAGTGAGATTTTTCAATGAGTCATCAGTTAGGGCTGAATCGCAGGCCGCGATTCTGCCAATGGCTATGCCCACCGAGACTGAAAAGAGTCAAAGCTTTTCATTAATTAATTACTTACAAATTCATTATTGGATCTATAGTATTGGACTTTAAGCGCCTTGGTAGAGATTGATTTCACAACTACACAGAAGGTTGTTTCTCTTTTAAATATGATTTGTCTCTGTTAAAATCTTTCTCTAATCTCAACACTTTTTTTTATCCACTCAACAATTTTCAGAACATTATAAAAATTCCAAACCAACTTCTAAGATCCATTTATTATGTGTTCAAATCATTTTGAATTACTTTGAACAGAGAAAAGGAATGTGTCAGATATAACACGGCAAATGCTAATTCTAACAATACATGCAATCATATCATCATAGGCAGTCCCTCGGAATCGAGGAAGACTTGTTTCCACTCCTGAAGTGAGTTCTCTGGTGGCTAAACAGTCCAATACGAGAGCCACAGACTCTGTCACAGGTGGGACAGGTAGTTGTTGAGGGAAGGGATGGGTGGGCTAAGTTCCTGGGCAACAATGGTGGTGCGGCATTCCGGCCTGTCGCTGTTGGGGTTGTCCATGAGGGTCCTGACATTCCAGGTCCCGAACTTCATGTCAACGGAGTGGAAGATGTCTGTGCGTGAGTTCTTTTAATGTGGGGTGGTCGTTGCACACCGGCTACCACAGGGGCTTAGCTGAGCAAGGTCTTGATCCAGTGGCAAGGGGATCCAAGACAACTGGAGTACAGGCATTGCTATATGGGCCTAGCTGCCTACGGCGTTGGCCGCAGGCTCGGTACTGGGTAGCGCCCTTGGTGGTAGGTAGTCCGAGGCCTGGTTGGGGGCAGGCATTGGGAGGGTCAGTGGCCCACCTGGGTTCAGGGTGGGAGGGCGGGGGGGGGGCACAGACATGGAACTCACCACGTGTTGGAGGTGGAGAAGAAGTCAGGTCGCCAGTGGGGAAGGAGAGCTCCAGTCGTCGCTGAAGGAGGAGGGGAGGCCAGTCGCCGACGCGGGAGATGGGGACCCGGTCGTCGTTGAGGAGAAGATCGTCTGTCACCACGGGAGGTCCAGCCGTCATCGAAATTGCCCACACTCTGTCGTGGAGGAGGCCCATTTGCCGTCGCTGGAGGTGTACACGGCTGGGGGAGTGGAGGCCCGACAGCCAGATCCAGGTTGAAGACGCCGCCTCCGGAGGTCGGGGGTCGCCGGCGGACGTCGGAGGTTGCCAGAAGTCACTGGGGGTCGCCTGAGGTCATCGGGGTCGCTGGAGGTCGTCGGGGATCGCCGATGGGTGATTTGGTGGGAAGCCTGCGGTAGGCCAAATGGCAACACAAAATCAGTACAGCAACAACACCAGTACTGACCAGCACAGAAACACCAGGACTGACCAGCACAGAAACACCAGGACTGACCAGGGCAGAAACACCAGGACTGACCAGCACAGAAACACCAGGACTGACCACCACAGAAACACTAGAACTGACCAGGGCAGGAACACCAGGACTGACCAGCACAGAAATACCAGTACTGACCAATACAGAAACACCAGGACTGACCAGGGCAGAAACACCAGGACTGACCAGGACAGAAACACCAGTACTGACCAGGGCAGAAACACCAGTACTGACCAATACAGAAACACCAGGACTGACCAGGGCAGAAACACCAGTACTGACCAGGGCAGGAACACCAGTACTGACCAGGGCGGGAACACCAGTACTGACCAGGGCAGGAACACCAAGACTGACCAGGGCAGGAACACCAGGACTGACCAGGGCAGGAACACCAGGACTGACCAGCGCAGAAACACCAGGACTGACCAGCGCAGAAATACCAGGACTGACCAGGGTAGGAACACCAGGACTGATCAGGGCAGGAACACCAGGACTTACCAGGACAGAAACACCAGGACTGACCAGCACAGAAACACCAGAACTGACCAGGGCAGGAACACCAGGACTGACCAGGGCAGGAACACCAGGACTGACCAGGGCAGAAACACCAGTACTGACCAGGACAGGAACACCAGGACTGACCAGGGCAGGAACTCCAGGACTGACCAGGGCAGGAACACCAGGACTGACCAGGGCAGGAACACCAGGACTGACCAGGGCAGAAACACCAGGACTGACCAGGGCAGAAACACCAGTACTGACCAGGGCAGGAACACCAGTACTGACCAGGGCAGGAACACCAGGACTGACTAGCACAGAAACACCAGGACTAACCAGGACAAGAACACCAGGACTGACCAGGGCAGAAACACCAGTACTGATCAGCACAGAAACACCAGGACTGACCAGGGCAGAAACACCAGGACTGACCAGCACAGAAACACCAGGACTGACCAGGGCAGAAACACCAGTACTGACCAGGGCAGGAACACCAGTACTGACCAGGGCAGGAACACCAGTACTGACCAGGGCAGGAACACCAGGACTGACCAGAGCAGGAACACCAGTACTGACCAGAGCAGAAACACCAGGACTGACCAGAGCAGGAACACCAGGACTGACCAGGGCAGAAACACCAGGACTGACCAGCACAGGAACACCAGGACTGACCAGAGCAGGAACACCAGGACTGACCAGAGCAGGAACACCAGGACTGACCAGCACAGGAACACCAGGACTGACCAGAGCAGGAACACCAGGACTGACCAGAGCAGGAACACCAGGACTGACCAGGGCAGGAACAATGCCAGGCAGATCTAAACAGGAACATTGGGGGATTTCCTGGCGTTGCAGATATCGGCAGTTTTCATCTTCAACTAACCCAGTATCTGCTCATATTCTTGAAGACCATCAACAGGGCTTGTATTTTTTTTGATATTTTTAAAGCATAATTTATTTTTGTTCTAAAGCAGGACCCGTGATATCAGGGTCCCACGGCCCTTCTGGGTCGATGAATCCTGAGCCCGCAGTCAGTGTTTGCCCCCTCACCTTCCACCTCGGCTCCACCTCCGTGCATCAGCCTGTGTGCTCCCGGTCTGATTCACTTTCTGATGTCTTTGGCCTCGTGCTTGGTAAGGAGAGGGCGGGTGACAGTGTGTGTGATGTTGTGCTGGGAGGGACAGATGCAGAAAGGCCTTCCTCTTCTGCTTTATTTGTTGTGATGTCCAGAGAGGAGAGGACGAGAAGTTACAATGGGCTGCTGTGGAGTAGAGTTCACATGCGGTTTTATGATGGTTTTTTTTTTCTGGCGAGTTATGTGTCCTTTAGAAGGAAGAGAAGCATCATATTGCGATGTACCTGAAACATACAGCTACCCTCTGAATTTGCTCAGTCCAATTCTCTCCACTCTCTGCCTCCCAAGTATCTCAAATGCTATTTGCTTGTTGGGCTGAGAGGTTGGAAGTGGGGATCCACCATTTGTGGCCAAGCTCTCTTAGCTGTCATGGGCTGTCTTCTCGTTTAAGAAGAATGCCAAAAATGAGAGTGTCCTTTGGTTGCCATGAGATGGAGTGAAATCCAAAGCTTCGATACAGACAATGGTGTCAGGCTTTTGTTATATATGCAGACTATAGATATACTCTCTGTGTAGTCACTGTATAGTTGCAGCAGATGGAGACTTGTTACCTGATGTACTATCAATAAGGTTTACACTGTGTGTTTACTATGCTGGCACCACTAGAGGGTGCAACTGGTGGAGACCGGGGTTTCCTGCCCCTGTGGCAGAGGCTGTCCACTACAGGGCACTGCGGTGGGAGACCTGAGGGTCACCTGAACAGCTGTGCAGGGCCCAGTAAAAAAAGGCTGTCCACCATGCTTGTGCCTCACTCTGGAGTTACGAATAAAGGACCAAGGTCACTACAGTTTGAGTACAACACATTGCCTGGTGGAGTCATTAATAAATGCATTACAGACATAACAGCTTTTTGTGGGTTCCATACATTTAAGAGTGAAGGAATTTCAGCAGGTGAAACCTGAAGGTATGAAGGGCCCTGCAAAACTTTTGGACATTGACGACAAGTTCCTGACGCACTTCAGCACAATAAGGGACAGGTAGGTGCAAGTGGCAAATGTGCCTACTACAATGCATTCTTTAGAAGTTTGGCTGCTTCCTTTAACTTGAAGTGATCTATTCAGGTCAATGTTTTGCAGCACTGAACTGCCATGTGGAGAGATTTTGGAGGTGGCTTATACTGCCATAGCCACCTCCCTCCACTGTTACTTCTCACTTTCCTTGTGTGGCCTTCTGCCTTCCATCCCACGTAGGGCCTTGTTCCTCATCCTTTTAGCAGCCACTGCTGCCGCTAAAAACTTAGAGGCTCTATGCCCTGCAGCAGAATTCTAAGAAATAGTGCCATGATTTTCAATCTTGCTGCTCAACAAAAAGATGGTTCCTGAGATTTCCTAACTCTTTAAGTTGCTGTCGGCATGTAACGTTGGCAGCAGCACGCCATCCCATCCCCCACCCACCACACAAGTGACAAGACAGAATTACCGCTAAGAGTCCGTCTTAATTATTCAAAGATGAGCCTGGGAAAACTCATGTGAATTCAATTGGGATGATAAATATTCAAATCCATGAGCAATCCTGCCAGAGATTAAAATCTAGACTTGTGTATTTTCTCAGTTCAAATAAATGCTGGTGTTTCTAGACATGCAGGGCCAGAAAATAACCTGGGAACACACTCTGCCGCCCATGCACCACCCCTATTTTCCGCTCCCCAGGTCCAACTGCGGATTATACAATCCAGGAAAATGTGTCCTCCAACATCTTTCCCGTGATCTGCTGGTTTGGACACACCATTAGACCCAGGCATTATTGTAGACGGAGTGACTGCTGCCAACGAACCAGAAGCTGATGCCAATGACCGGAAGAAGTGTTCTGCGCATTAATCTGGAAGTATCAATCATTTTTATGCTTTTTAGCCCCCCCACAGAGTCCGTGAGTCCCAAAGACCCACTCCTTGTTCCTGGTATTTTTCCCCCAGGCCCGCTCCATCTTCTCAGCACTTTTTCCCCAGGCTCCGTGAGTCCCGAGCGAACAACCCCAAAAAACCACAGGCAGCACACACGCAACTACTTCCGGTTCGTTGGCAGCAGTCGCGCCCTATTATAAAGATTGGTGGGGCGGGCAGGGAGGGGGGGCAGAGATTTGTTTTGTTTTGTGAATCCAGAGTTCATTGACCATAGCCTTACACAAGCCAAAGAGGGCATCAAAAGTTTTTCCAAACATTTTCTGCAGGCTGACTGTACCCCCACACAATGGAGGTCTTTGAGGCCCACTGCAGCAAAACTTCATGCCAGTCTGGAATGATTCACTGGCACAGATGAAAGAAGGCACAATTCATTGGCACAGGTGAAGGAAGGCACGATTCACTGGCATAGGTGAAGGAAGGCACGATTCACTGGCACAGGTGAAGGAAGGCACGATTCACTGGCATAGGTGAAGGAAGGCACGATTCACTGGCATAGGTGAAGGAAGGCACGATTCACTGGCATAGGTGAAGGAAGGCACGATTCATTGGCACAGGCGAAGGAACTTACTTCCAAAATGCTGATGGCCAGAAGTTCAGTCAGCATCAGGGGTGCATTAGTGTGGTGAGCAAAAGCCCCATTCCTCGAAGATGCACCCTAACTGAAGGAGTGTGGAAAATCCCAGCCAGTGCTCTTCAGACAGCGAGATAAAAATGACTTGTCAATAATCGATGGCCCAGTGATGCATGTCATCATAGTTCAATAACTCTAAATCTGTAGCAACAAATGTGATGAGTTTACCATTAATGATTAATAGGATTGGGATCCTTAAGCTGATCTGGAAGTCATCTTGGGAAATAGATTACAACAGCAAGATTAAATTTCATATTAAATCAGATTGGGCTATTTGAATCCCAAATTCCATTAAATTCCCTGTAGTTCAGTATATATTACTTTCTTATTCATGTGATCTTGTCCTGTGACTTTGCACTCATCCAGAACTGAGAAACACCAAAAGCACAAGTTTAAGAAACAAGTTGCAGTACACTGCCCCCATGGTGAAACAGTTTATTTGCTATTTTGAGAAACATCGTTCCCCTGTGTAATGTATGCACCTGAGAGTATGCGCACAGGTTTGTAGAGCTATTGAGAAACCTCCCTCGAGAGCCAGTGCCTCACAACTTGAGCCTCCTCCGGGAAATCCCCTCCGTGCCTTTCAGTTCTGCGCAGAGGAGTTTCCTGTACGGGCTGCTCCTGCACACTCTCCACCTTGCCATCCTCGTCTGCCGTCCGGACACGCCATGGCGTACCATCTTGCCGTCCGGAGGAGGTGGGGGTCCCCAATGGAGTGCACTCTACGCAGTAGTCCTCCCACTATCGGGGACTTGGCCTGGAGGGTGGTACACGGAGCAGTCTCGTGCAATAAATTTTTAAGCCGTTTCAGGGGCTCCCAGGCCGCCTGCAATTTCTGCGGTCTGGAAGAGTCCGTGTTCCATGTTTTTATGGAGTGTGCAAGGTTGCAGCCCCTGTTTCATTATTTAAAGGGGCTGCTCCTCAATTTCTGGTTGCACTTCAGTCCCACACTCCTGATCTTTGGGCACCCTGTGCGGAGGGGAGCGGGTAGGTCCGAGGGCCTCCTCGTAGGACTGCTCTTGGGCACGGCCAAGGGTACCATCAGCTGGTCCAGGCAGCGGGCGGTCGAGGGGGTCGTTCAGCCTGACTGCCTGCCTCTCTTCCGCGGTTATATCCGAGCCACGGTGTCCCTAGAGATGGAGCATGCGGTGTTCACCGGTACGCTCGCGGCCTTCCGCGAGAGGTGGGCACCGGAGGGACTGGAGTGCATCATCACCCCCGGCAACCAAATTTTAATTTGATTTTATATGGTTTAAAGTTTAATTTGTTTTAATTGCCGGGTTTTAGTGTCCTTCTCCCCTTTTATAGGGGGCACTTGTGTATATAT
The DNA here is from genome assembly GCF_044704955.1 of Pristiophorus japonicus. Classification (NCBI taxonomy): domain Eukaryota; kingdom Metazoa; phylum Chordata; class Chondrichthyes; family Pristiophoridae; genus Pristiophorus; species Pristiophorus japonicus. The sequence continues at coordinate 20,287,888 of NC_091997.1, forward strand.
ATATATGTGTGTTTTAGCGCCAAATAAAAACTACAAAAAATACAAAAAAAAACAAAAAGAAACAAAAAAGGACCTGGAAAAATGGTTGGAGTGTCCTCCAGATTGGGGGGCACTTGATTTAACTGGTTAATTTTGTTTACCTCAAAAGAGTTGTAGAGCTATTGAGAAACCTCCCTCGAGAGCCAGCGCCTCACAACTTGAGCCTCCTCCGGGAAATCCCCTCCGTGCCTTTCAGTTCTGCACGGAGGGGAGTCCTATACAGGCTGCTCTTGCACACTCTCGGCCTTGCCATCCTCGTCTGCCGTCCGGACACGCCATGGTGCACCATCTTGCCATCCGGAGGAGGCGGAGGTCCCCAATGGAATGCTCGCTACGCGGGAGTCCTCCCTTTATTTATTGGGGACTTGGCCTGGAGGGTGGTGCATAGAGCAGTCCCGTGCAATAAGTTTTTAAAGTCGGTTCACGGGCTCCCAGGCCGCCTGTAATTTCTGCGGTCTAGAGGAGTCCATGTATATGTTGAGTGTGCGAGGTTGCAGCCCCTCTTCCAATATCTGAAGGGGCTGCTCCTCAAATTCTGGTTGCACTTCAGTCCCACACTCCTGATCTTTGGGCACCCTGTGTGGAGGGTAGCAGGCGGGTCGGAAGGCCTCCTCGTAGGACTGCTCCTGGGCATGGCCAAGGGGGCCATCACCCGGTCCAGGCAGCAGGCGATCGAGGGGGTCATTCAGCCCGACTGCCTGCCTCTCTTCCACGGTTACATCCGAGCCAGGGTGTCCCTGGAGATGGAGCACGCGGTGTCCACCGGTACGCTCGCGGCCTTCTGAGAGAGGTGGGCACCGGAGGGACTGAGTGCATCATCACTCCTGGCAATCAAATTTTAATTTGAATCACAATATCTGAAGTTTAATTTGTTTAAGTTTATCAGTTTTAATGTACCCTGCCCCTTTTAGCCAGGGGGCATTTGTATAATTTGTGTTTTTAGTGCCCTCAGAAAAAAAACAAGGGGGCATTTGATTGAAAGTTTTTGGAGTGTGACCCCCCCTTTAACCAGGGGGCACTTGTTTACAGATACAACAAAAATAGTTGTCGAACTGTTAAGTTGGGAGTGGCTTAGCCAGTCTCATGATGTTCACAAGACTCAATAAAACCCCAGCCAGTTGGGTTCAGGGGATCCAGGATGAGGCCGGTGGTTGCGAGACTGGTGGATGAACTGATAATGTAGAGGTAGGCGCTGGAGGGACTGGAGTGCATCATCACCCCTGGCAACCAAATTTTAATTTGATCATTTAAGTTTAAAGTTTAATTTGCTGGTTTTAGTGCTTCCTCCCTTTTAGCCAGGGGGCACTTGTATAATTTCTGTTTTTAGTACCCTAAAAAAAAAACACCCCCCCCCCCCCCCCAAAAAAAAGGAGCACTGGAAAAAAATGTATTTTGGAATGTGACACCCCCTTGCAGGGGACATTTGTTTAAAATGCACAACTAAAATAGTTGAACTGATAATGTGTAATGTGATTGTTAAACCTTTGCTAATAAACCAACTAGTTCTTAATAGCAATGTGCTTTTTCATCTCAGGAATCAACCTCATGAACCTTCTCCGAATTGCCTCCAATGCAAAGATTCGCGACTCTCAGAAAAGAAATTCCTCATTTCCGTTTTAAATGGACGACCCCTTATTCTGAAATATATTGGATAGTCTGCACTTTTCTACATTCAGAAAAAGAAAAAAAAAATCACAATACATTGAAATTATTACATTTCATTTATGAAGACTATTTCTCCACACTGGTAAAGTTGTATCTGAAATTGATTTTTGTGTACAGTTCTGATAATTCAGCCTCATTAGCGATCACAGCGGTTCTGTTTAAGTCATCTTATTAAAAATATTAACGAAGGGCTTCAACCAACCAGATGCAACTGGGAAATGTCGCTGTGATCCAGAGTTCAAGCTGGTGAACATAATGAGTGAATGTTTCATGACAGTGCAACAGGGAAGCCATGAAAGAACAGGCACATTGGGCGTAATAATGGAAGGGGACCCAGATAACATACAGGGGATGGAAGCCGCAACAACCTTAGACGACAGTGACCACAGAATTAGCAGAAGTCTGACAGCATCTGGGATCAGCAATAGCAGGAAATCAAGAGCCAGGAATACCATTTTAAACAGGCCAACTTTAAAGAAAGTGGGAAGAGCTCCAACAAATTGATTTGTTGATTGCTTACTAGCACTCTTCAGCATGAGGATAAATCAAATATCTTCAAAGGTAGCCTGCTGACCACACAAAATAAATACATATTCAGGATTAGCAAGTGTTGTCCAATCAAAACAAAATTTTGCAGGGAGAAAGGGGAATAAGAAAACTAAATTGCGATGGCCCACAGCGCCTCATGCCTGCCCAGATTTGAGCTGCGAGATCTGTTGTTAATCTATCCCATTTAGCACAATTGTGGTGCCGGACCACACGATGGAGGATGTTCTCAGTGTGAAAATGGGACTTGGTCTCCACAAGGTCTGTGCGGTGGTCACTCCTACCAATACGGTCATGGACAGAGACATCTGTGACAGCTAGGTTGGTGTGGACAAGGTCAAGTAGGTTACTTCCTCATGTTGGTTCTCTCACCCCCTGCCCCAATCTGGCAGCTATGATCTTCTGGACTCTGACACCTTGGTCAGCGATGGTACCACCAAGACACTGAAGTCTCCATCCAGTGTACATTCTGTGCCCTTGCTACCCTCACTGCTTCCTCCAAGTGGTGTTGAACATGGATGAGTACTGATTCATCAGCCAAGGGAGGGCAATAAGTGGTAATCAGCAGGAAGTTTTGTTGCCCATACTTGACCTGATGCCATGAGACATGGGGTACGGAGTCAGTGTTGAGGACTCCCAGGGCTACTCCTATCCGACAGTATACCACTGTTGCCCCACCTCTGATGGGTCTGTCCTATGTATGAACACACTTAAAGCAATTTAATCAGTTTTAGTAGCAGAGAGTACAAATACACATGAGGTGTAGGGGCCGATTTTCATCACCTCACCACCCACTGCCGCCGACGGCCGCTGACATTCCTCCTGCAGATCCACCCAGTGCCACTTTCAAGGTAGCCTGGAGCGGGCGGGAGGGGAGAGCCACCGGGAACCACCCGCTGACGTCAGCAGACGGCCGAGTGGCGGAACTGAGCTCCCGCCTGCCGAGCTCCCAGATTCCTGTGGGCGGGAGTCGGCAGGACTCGGCGGCAGAACGGGGGTGGACCACTGGCTGGAGGCAGGTCTGTCCCCAACGGTGAGTCTGACCAACCTGAAAAAAAGGCAAGTGAACATTTGAATACTTTTTTTCCAACAGCGACTTACCTGGATGGGGTCCCCTGAAGGTCTCGTATACTTTTTTTTATTTTTTGCTGTTGGTCTTTTTTCAGGTCTTCGACCCTCCGTGAGCCCGACTCCATCCTCAGCGGCACTTGGGCGGCAAGCGCCTCTGCTGCCGAGAATGAGACCTCCTGGGCGCTGCCACCCAGATTGGCGGCGTGCGTCGTCCATTTGCCGCCCGCCGAACTTCGAGGGACCTCGGCCATGAATATCCCGCCCAAAGTGCCGTCTGGTAATTCGGTGGCCATCGGCGGCACTTTGGGCAGCACTTGGGCCGGCGGAGGCCTTGATCAAAATCAGCCCCATAGTCTAAAACATCTCTGCAAGAAATGAGGACAAATCCGCAATATCTTCTTCACAATCTTCAACAATACAAGTGATGACATAATGGGCAAATCTGCATCTTAAGTTGACAGGTCCATGGCCCACGGCATTTTCAGTATAATTACTTGTCGCAGACCTATATCCAAGGCTGTTTTTAAGTTGTCAGTTTTTGTGAAGCTGATTTGCTAGTTTCCAAGGTTAGTATGTATGTTGTTATCATTATCTGCTCCTAATTACATATCTGTGTAATATTAAGTAAAAGAACAGTTTTTAAAAGTATGTTGGCCTTTATTACAAGAGGATTTGAACAGTAAAGATGTCATACTGTAATTATATAGGGCCCTGGTGAGGCCACACCTGGAGTATTGTGCACAGTTTTGGTTTCCTTACCTAAGGAAGGATTTACTTGCCATAGAGAGAGTGCAACAAAGGTTCACCAGACTGATTTCTGGGAGGGGGAATTATCCTACGAGGTACGATTGAGTAGACTGGGGCCTATATCCTCTAAAGTTTAGAGAAATGAGAGGTGATCTCATTGAAACATACAAAATTCTTACAGGGCTTGAAAGGGTGCAGGGAGAATGTGCCCCCTGGCTGTGGAGTCTAGAACCAGGGGTCACAGTCACAGAATAATAAGGGGTCAGCCATTTAGGACTGAGGTGAGAAATTTCTTTGCTCAGAGGGTGGTAAATCTTGGAATTCTCTACCCCAGAGGGCTGTGAAGGCTCAGTCTTTGAGTATATTCAAGATAGAGATCAATACATTTTTGAATATTAAGGGAATCAAGGGATATGGGGATAGTGCAGGAAAGTGGAGTTGAGGTAGAAGATCAGCCATGATCTTATTGAATGGCGGAGCAGGCTCGAGGGGCCGAATGGCCGACTCGTGCTCCTATTTCTTTAAGTTCTTATGTTCTTCACAGCCTGCCAGACTGAGCCTAAATGCCTGGTAATGACTCAACATCAGACTCTTGCATTATTTTATTGGTCATTAATGACTGATTAGATCAATAAACATCAAATCTATTCAGAAGAAGTGGACTTAAATGAAGCAGCAAATTGTCACATTACGCTCAATTGACCTCTAATGGATTGATGAATCAATTTAATCAAGGTCAATGCAGACATGGAGGGAGTTTAAAGCAGCACTGTCACTATAGTAACAGATTACAGAGGTGGTGTCACAATGGCAAAATATCACAACGGATGGGATAGGTGGGAGGGAGGAATAATTTGGTTACTGTCCGTATTTGCCTCAAAATGTGTTTAACTCAACTCCTAATAGCAACATCTATGATCACGTAGAATGCAACCCTTGCTGAATCTTCACTGCACAGTTAGACCGATGGATTATTGATAAACATCAGAAGTGGTTATCTTTAAATGATAAGTAGGACGTCGCTCACAATGACAGTCACCAGGTTGCTGATCCAGGTAAGAATCTAGATTGCCTTTTACACACCCACACATGCAAAGTAACACCATTTCTTATCTGCATTTATCACTGTTTCCTCACTCTTGTAGTCCAGATGTACCTTTGTGACTTGGCCTGCGTCCTTTTCCTCTGCAGCTTTGTTCTGTATCTTTCAGACTCATTCTTCGGCAGCACCTCCCAAACCCGTGACCTCCACCACCTCGAGGGACAAGGGCAGCAGGCGCACGGGAATCTCCAGGTTCCCTTCCAAGTCAAACACCATCCTGACTTGGAAATATATCGGCTGTTCCTTCATCGTCGCTGGATCAAAATCCTGGAACTCCCTCCCTAACAGCACTGTGTGGGAGTACCTTCACCACATGGTCTGCGGCGGTTCAAGAGAGTGGCTCACCACCACCTTCTCAGGGGCAATTAGGGATGGGCAATAAATGCTGGCTTTGCCAGCGACACGCACATCCCATTTACGAATAAATTTTTAAAAACTGCGGCAAGAACCATCGCCTTCGTATTTAACCATCGGTAATCAGGCCCCTTCTTATACAAAAGCAGGATATCTCCAGTCAAGACGAAACTAATTTTCATTTGCTTCACTAGGATGGGCAGGCTGGCTGCACCGTCTTAACTCGGAGTCGTTGGCTGGAATTTTCCCATCAAAAAACAGGTGAGTTTGGAGCGCGGGGGGCAGTTAAATTGCTAAAAATGTGATTCCGACCTGATCCCGCTTCTAACCCGCCCACTTCCAGTTTTCCAGGGGCCGGGATAGCGATAGGCGGGCAACCAGCCTGCTGCCGGGGGTCGTTCCCTCAAATTAAATATTGTAATGAATTTAACTGCCTGTGGACGTGTTTCACGCAATTCATTAAACCCAACAGTTAAACCCGAGGTGGGGACTGCTGCATCCAGAAGGTAAGTGGCTCTATACTTACCTCCTGGATCCAGGGACCCTATCTAACCCACTCCGTGATCGAAGACCCCATCCATGAGGCCTCCGACCACATTCCCAGGCCTCCCCTCCCTGCCCCCAACGATGATGATGATGATGATGAGGGCAGCCACGATCCTCCAGCCCCCCGCTGTCGATCCTTCCCCCCCCCCCCGCCCTGATCCCTGGCCGATCACCGCCCCCCCCCCGATCCCTGATCTCCCCCCCTGCCCCCCACTGTCCCGCGATCCCCGCTTGCCTGCTGATCCCTGATCTCCCCCCATCCCGACCACCCCTTATTGCCTGCCGTTCCTGCAACCCCACCTTCTGACTGCCAACCCCCTCCCGATTGCCCACCTCTGCCGATCCTCTCTTCTCCCCCCGCCCCCCCCGATTTCTCTCCCCCACAACCGATCCTCTCCCCCCACCCCCACTCCTGATTGCCGACCCCCCCCCCCCACCTGCTGATCCCGACCACCCCCTCTCCCTCCCGCCGATCCCTCCCCCGCCCCACATAACCGAGGCCTAGCCAGCCTCTCAAGCCTGCTGGCTGCTGGGCGGGAAACCGCGGCCTCACATTCAAATCAGGCCCTGCCGTTAATGTCAGCAGGGCTTGCGGGAAACCCAGCTTCCCGGGCTTCCCACCCACCTACCTCGGAGCCAGCCTGTCCCCAACCCGCCTCTCTTGCCCGAGCAAAATTCTGGCCATTATCTCAGTGCGAGAAGGGGAAAACAGACGTGATAGGAGTCGATTTAATTCACACCAACTAAATGTGCTTCCTCTGCAATTGGACGTAATGTAGTCATGGGCTTGTGGGGCGGGGGAGGGATCGGCGGGAGGGAGAGGGGGGGGTCGGGATCAGCAGGTGGGGGGGGAGAAGCGGGAGTTCCTGGCGTTGGTGAGGCCTATAAAGGCTCAGCGGCAGCGAGAGGCGGCGGTAACGAGAGGCGGCGGTAACGAGAGGCGTGCTTGTGCAGCTGCGGCGGTAACGAGAGGCGGCGGTAACGAGAGGCGTGCTTGTGCAGCTGCGGCGGGGAGAGAAGGCAAAAAAGAAGTAGAAAGCAATCAAAAGGTGACGTCACAGCCAAGGGGGTAAGTGATTGCCTGGTGATTGGTGAGTAGTTTTTCTTTTTTCTCTTCTATAACAGTGAGTAAACTTTAACATTGTTGTTGCCAATTTAAGTGTATCTAAGGGTTAAGTCATGGCAGGAGAGCTCGGTCGGGTGTTATGCTCCTGCTGTACCATGTGGGAACTCAGGGACGACTCCAGTGTCCCTGACGACTATGTGTGCGGGAAGTGTATCCACCTCCAGCTCCTGACGGTCTGCGTTGCGGAGTTGGAGCTGAGGGTGGATTCACCCTGGAGCATCCACGATGCTGAGAATGACGTGAGTATCACGTGTAGCGAGTTGGTCTTACCGCAGGGAAAGGGTCCACAGCCAGATAGGGAATGGAAGACCAACAGGAAGAGCAATGCAAGGAAGGTAGTGCAGGAGTCCCCTGTGGTCATCCCCCTGCAAAACAGATACACTGCTTTGGGTACTGTTGAGGGAGATGACTCATTAGGGGAGGGCAGCAGCAGCCAAGTTCATGGCACCATGGCTGGCTCTGTTGCACAGGAGGGCAGGAAAAAGAGTGGGAGAGCGATAGTGATAGGGGATTCAATTGTAAGGGGAATAGATAGGCGTTTCTGCGGCCGCAACCGAGACTCCAGGATGGTATGTTGCCTCCCTGGTGCAAGGGTCAAGGATGTCTCGGAGTGGGTGCAGGACATTCTAAAAAGGGAGGGAGATCAGCCAGTTGTCGTGGTGCACATTGGTACCAACGACATAGGTTAAAAAAAGGGATGAGGTCCTAAGAAACGAATTTAAGGAGCTAGGAGCTAAATTAAAAAGTAGGACCTCAAAAGTAGTAATCTCGGGATTGCTACCAGTGCCACGTGCTAGTCAGAGTAGGAATCGCAGGATAGCGCAGATGAATACGTGGCTTGAGCAGTGGTGCAGCAGGGAGGGATTCAAATTCCTGGGGCATTGGAACCGGTTCTGGGGGAGGTGGGACCAGTACAAACCGGACGGTCTGCACCTGGGCAGGACCGGAACCAATATCCTAGGGGGAGTGTTTGCTAGTGCTGTTGGGGAGGAGTTAAACTAATATGGCAGGGGAATGGGAACCAATGCAGGGAGACAGAGGGAAACAAAAAGGAGGCAAAAGCAAAAGACAGAAAGGAGACGAGGAAAAGTGGAGGGCAGAGAAACCCAAGGCAAAGAACAAAAAGGGCCATTGTACAGCAAAATTCTAAAAGGACAAAGGGTGTTAAAAAACAAGCCTGAAGGCTTTGTGTCTTAATGCAAGGAGTATCCGCAATAAAGTGGATGAATTAACTGTGCAAATAGATGTTAACAAATATGATGTGATTGGGATTACGGAGACGTGGCTCCAGGATGATCAGGGCTGGGAACTCAACATCCAGGGGTATTCAACATTCAGGAAAGATAGAATAAAAGGAAAAGGAGGTGGGGTGGCATTGCTGGTTAAGGAGGAAATTAAGGCAATAGTTCGGAAGGACATTAGCTTGGATGATGTGGAATCTATATGGGTAGAGCTGCAGAACACCAAAGGGCAAAAAACTTTAGTGGGAGTTGTGTACAGACCTCCAAACAGTAGTAGTGATGTTGGGGAGGGCATCAAACAGGAAATTAGGGGTGCGTGCAATAAAGGTGCAGCTATTATAATGGGTGACTTTAATATGCACATAGATTGGGTTAACCAAACTGGAAGCAATACGGTGGAGGAAGATTTCCTGGAGTGCATAAGGGATGGCTTTCTAGACCAATATGTCGAGGAACCAACTAGGGGGGAGGCCATCTTGGACTGGGTGTTGTGTAATGAGAGAGGATTAATTAGCATTCTCGTTGTGCGAGGCCCCTTGGGGAAGAGTGACCATAATATGGTGGAATTCTGCATTAGGATGGAGAATGAAACAGTTAATTCAGATACCATGGTCCAGAACTTAAAGAAGGGTAACTTTGAAGGTATGAGGCATGAATTGGCTAGGATAGATTGGCGAATGATACTTAAGGGGTTGACTGTGGATGGGCAATGGCAGACATTTAGAGACCGCATGGATGAACTACAACAATTGTACATTCCTGTCTGGCGTAAAAATAAAAAAGGGAAGGTGGCTCAACCGTGGCTATCAAGGGAAATCAGGGATAGTATTAAAGCCAAGGAAGTGGCATACAAATTGGCCAGAAATAGCAGCGAACCCGGGGACTGGAGAGATTTAGAACTCAGCAGAGGAGGACAAAGGGTTTGATTAGGGCAGGGAAAATGGAGTACGAGAAGAAGCTTGCAGGGAACATTAAGACGGATTGCAAAATTTTCTATAGATATGTAAAGAGAAAAAGGTTAGTAAAGACAAACGTAGGTCTCCTGCAGTCAGAATCAGGGGAAGTCATAACGGGGAACAAAGAAATGGCGGACCAATTGAACAAGTACTTTGGTTCGGTATTCACTAAGGAGGACACAAACAACCTTCCGGATATAAAAGGGGCCGGAGGGTCTCGTAAGGAGGAGGAACTGAGGGAAATCCTTATTAGTCGGGAAATTGTGTTGGGGAAATTGAAGGGATTGAAGGCCGATAAATCCCCAGGGCCTGATGGACTGCATCCCAGAGTACTTAAGGAGGTGGCCTTGGAAATAGTGGATGCATTGACAGTCATTTTCCAACATTCCATTGACTCTGGATCAGTTCTTATGGAGTGGAGGGTAGCCAATGTAACCCCATTTTTTAAAAAAGGAGAGATAACAGGGAATTATAGACCGGTCAGCCTGACATCGATAGTGGGTAAAATGATGGAATCAATTATTAAGGATGTCATAGCAGTGCATTTGGAAAGAGGTCCAAGTCAGCATGGATTTGTGAAAGGGAAATCATGCTTGACAAATCTTCTGGAATTTTTTGAGGATGTTTCCAGTAGAGTGGACAAGGGAGAACCAGTTGATGTGGTATATTTGGACTTTCAGAAGGCTTTTGACAAGGTCCCACACTTATTAAGAGATTAATGTGCAAAGTTAAAGCACATGGGATTGGGGGTAGTGTGCTGACATGGATTGAGAACTGGTTGTCAGACAGGAAGCAAAGAGTAGGAGTAAATGGGGACTTTTCAGAATGGCAGGCAGTGACTAGTGGGGTACCGCAAGGTTCTGTGCTGGGGCCCCAGCTGTTTACACTGTACATTAATGATTTAGACGAGGGGATTAAATGTAGTATCTCCAAATTTGCGGATGACACTAAGTTGGGTGGCAGTGTGAGCTGCAAGGAGGATGCTATGAGGCTGCAGAGCGACTTGGATAGGTTAGGTGAGTGGGCAAATGCATGGCAGATGAAGTATAATGTGGATAAATGTGAGGTTATCCACTTTGGTGGTAAAAACAGAGAGACAGACTATTATCTGAATGGTGACATATTAGGAAAAGGGGAGGTGCAAAGAGACCTGGGTGTCATGGTACATCAGTCATTGAAGGTTGGCATGCAGGTACAGCAGGCGGTTAAGAAAGAAAATGGTATGTTGGCCTTCATAGCGAGGGGATTTGAGTACAGGGGCAGGGAGGTGTTGCTACAGTTGTACAGGGCCTTGGTGAGGCCATACCTGGAGTATTGTGTACAGTTTTGGTCGCCTAACCTGAGGAAGGACATTCTTGCTATTGAGGGAGTGCAGCGAAGGTTCACCAGACTGATTCCCGGGATGGCGGGACTGACCTATCAAGAAAGACTGGATCAACTGGGCTTGTATTCACTGGAGTTCAGAAGAATGAGAGGGGACCTCATAGAAACGTTTAAAATTCTGACGGGGTTAGACAGGTTAGATGCAGGAAGAATGTTCCCAATGTTGGGGAAGTCCAGAACCAGGGGACACAGTCTAAGGATAAGGGGTAAGCCATTTAGGACCGAGATGAGGAGAAACTTCTTCACCCAGAGAGTGGTGAACCTGTGGAATTCTCTACCACAGTAAGTTGTTGAGGCAAATTCACTAAATATATTCAGAAAGGAGTTAGATGAAGTCCTTACTACTAGAGGGATCAAGGGGTATGGTGAGAAAGCAGGAATGGGGTAATGAAGTTGCATGTTCAGCCATGAACTCATTGAATGGCGGTGCAGGCTAGAAGGGCCGAATGGCCTACTCCTGCACCTATTTTCTATGTTTCTATGTCATATAGTTTGCACACTATTCTGCTGACAGGTTACAGATGTAAAAGGTTTCCCCATTCATCACCGCAGGTTTAATGGAAATAGCGTCAATTATTTATCACCTGGGCCAAAAGCAGACAATTTTATGTTAGAAAATAAATATATTGTGGAAAGAACAGCATTTAAGTTTAGTATTTCATGTGTTGTATTTGCATTTTGCTTGTGGTTACTAAGGACAGCAATGCGGAATTACATTCTCTCTGCTGACATCAGATTTTATTTTATTATTCAGAGTATTTGTCAGATCGTTTTTTTTTACAATGGCATTCCTTCATCATTGTAACTGTTACTGTGTAACATTGGGGTAGATTTTAACTATTTGGCCGTCTGGAACCTTGATACTGGCAGCGGAAAGCACGGTCAGTTTAAGAATCCGTGCCTCTACAACACGTATACAGTCAGTGCCGTATAGGTGGTGTGTTGGCTCGGGGCCAGAGAGACTGGCCTGAACTTTAGTAGTTTGGCGGATTGTGAGCGGGCAGGCTCGGAAGCCGCCGGGAAACCCAGGGGAAAGGGCTTCTTCGCAGGCCCTGCCGAACTTAATGGCAAGGCCTGATTTGCATTTGAAACCCGTTTGAGAGGCTGGCTGGCTGTGGACAGGTGGGCCTGTGGCACTAGCGAGGAGGGAGGGATTGGGTGGAGGCCGGCGGGGGTTGGTCTAAGGGGGCAATTGAGGGAGGCTGAGGAGCACGGTGGGGGGGGGGGGGGGGGCGGCAGAGGGAGGTGGGGGGGGGGGGGGGAAGGCCAGGAGCACATCAGAGGCCCAGAAGAGTACGGGGGCAGGGGGAGAAGGGGAGGAGGGAGTGGGGGCTGGAGCAACTGATCAGGGGTGGGGGGTCCGAAGTGACTGATTGGAGGGCCAGAGGAGCTCATCAGACGGCCGTGGGCGAGGCCTCTTGGGGTGATCAGAGGCCTCGTGGCGGGGGGGGCGGGGGAGGGAGGCTTGGTTGGGCAGGGACGTTGGATTCAGGAGCTAAGTGTAAAGGCAATTACCTCCTGGATCCAGCAGTGCTCACTTTCCATTAGCTGGCAGGTTTCACGAGCTAAAGCCAATCAGCTACAGTTACATTGAAAATGGTGGTTAAATCTGAGGCAGACCAGCCTCATTATAATATTTAAATGGTCAACCCGCCTCCTGGAAGCTGGTTGCCTGCCCGCCTCCCAGCCTGCCCACATTAAAACCCGGACATGGGAGGTGGAGGTTTGGAGGCGGATTCTGGTCGGGATTCAGATTTTTAACACTTTCACTTCCCACCCTGACCCGACTCAACCCACCTGCTTTTTTGGGTTAAAATTCCCCCCACTGTGACAGATTTTCCCTTTCTGCATTTGGGTGTAAGCAATCACCTGCACAGAGTGCATTGTGTGGGAATGATTGCTCTTCCAATTTTCCTTGCATCAAGTAAAGTGGGCATAAAATTGGGCTGGTTCCACGACAGATGTTCAATGCCTCCGTGCTGGATTTTTCTTCTTTGTGCTCAGGTGAATATTTCCATCCAAGTGCAAAAGAGATCAGTTACCAGGTCTGACAGTGTGACGAAGCAGAATGATCAGTTGAGATATTCATGAACATCAGCTGCCAGGGGAAGGAGATATCAAGCTCGATAGTGTGAGAAACCTGAACTATCAGTAAAACTATATACGGTCTGTGAGGAATTCCTGCGCATGACAGCATCAAGATGCTCGATCAATATGTGGCATCAAAAATGTACTCAAAAAGAACATATTTACAATGTCAGTACATACAGTAACCAGAACAATTCTTCCCCCATTTATCTCTACAACATTCAGGCTCTTCACACAGTTAGTCTCAAAAACTCACCCTGCCAGTTTGCCCTGTAAATGTCACTGGCATTCAGCTGCCAAAGGCCTAAGCTCTGGAAGTCCCTCTCTAAACCTCTCCGCCTCCCTACCTCTTTTCTCCTTTAAGATGCTCCTTAAAACCTACCTCTTTGACCAAGGTTTCTGCCCTAATATCTCTTTGTGTGGCGCGGTGTCCAGTTTAGTTTGGTAACACTCTTGTGAAGCGTCTGGGGACATTTTACAACGTTAAAGGCGCTATATAAATGCAAGTTGTTGTTGTTATTTAAACTGATCTATTCAAATAGAACAATTCAAACAAAAGTCATCAGAAACAGACTAAACAAATCAACAAAGAATATTTATTAGCACTACTTAGCAATTGTCTGATATTTAATAAGGGTTCTGAGAGGATGGACAGGAGGTGCTAGATTTTGTGTAGCTCATCTCATCGCATTGTTGCAAGGATGCTGCATTCGGAGAGGGGGGTTTGGAGATATTTTAAAAGCTAAACATAACATCTATTGTTGATCCAGAATTCCAGTCAACTATTCACTTTCTGTGCCCTTAGGCACAAGTGGAGACTGTAAAGTCTAGTTTATGCAGTCAATATTTAATTCATTCATACTATTAAAAATTTAAAAGAGATATAATTGTGTTTTATTTTTGAAGTGAAGGATTATCTTTTTGACACTCAGTACTTTTACAATCCATTATTGGAGTTGTGAGTGCGCTGGGCTCCGAGTAAATACTGTGAGGGGTGCCGGGGGGTGGGGGGGGGGGGGGGGTGCGGGGATGGTGTCCTGCGTCAGTCCCGGGAACTGTGGTAAAAGAGGGCAAATGAGGGTACGGGGCCCAGAAGAGGCAAGGGCCCGGGGGCAGCACGGGCCAGCCCACACTGCAATATGTGTACGCACTAGGTCCGTGCAGCAGAGCAGGTCTCCAGTCGTTCTGGTTAACCCTTGTCACTGGATAAAGGCCTAGCTCTGTCAAGCCCATGTGGTGGCTGATGTGCACGTTAAAAAAATCCACGCACAGGCATCTTCCACCCCTGGAGTTCAGGACTGGAATATCGGGTCCTTCATTGAAACATCTATGAACTCATCCCTTTTGGTGTGGAAGCAAATCATCCTCGTTCAAGGGACCGCCTCTGATGATGATGATGATGGTAAAAGACATCACTATGCAACAAGAAGAAATAGGCAGTCCAATTTCTCAGATGCATACCAAACATTAAAATGCGCAGTGAGCGCAAATATTGGTTTACATGTAAATTTGAGTGAGCAGACTTTAATAGATCAGTGTAAATCGGAGTCCTAGACACAGAGCACTCTGCACCATCATGGCAAGCAGGAGCCTTGACACACGAGCAGTTGTTAATTGATCAAACCAAGACACTTCATAAAAGAGCAAGCTGAGGTCGAAGACACTAATACATCAGAGTAAGCCACAGCCCATGACACTGAGCAATCGGAACAGATCAGAGCAGTTTCATTTCGCTGGAAGTAGGACTCTCGTTCACTGTCGGCTTAATGCCGCCCGGTGTAAATTGGGTTTTGAAAATAATAACCTTGCAAATATAAATTAGTAGATTAATGGATTCACTGAGAACTCATGGTGAGCTGTCCTTATATAATTGCAATAGTTCATGCATGAAGTCAAATGCCTTTTCTCATGAGCTTCGTGTATCTGCAGGATGTGTCTCCCAATTTGCTGCACCTTGCAAAAATTCTCTCAAAGCTGTCACTGTGTACAGCCTGTAGCTTACTCTCTCCCACTCCAGGGACTTGAGTACATAAATCTAGGCCGACACTTCAGTGCAGTGCTGAGGGAGTGCTGCACTGTCGGTATTATGTCTGTAATGTACTTATGAATGACTCCACGATGCAATGTGTTGTACTCAAACTGTAGTGACCTTGGTCCTTTATTCGTAACTCCAGAGTGAGGCAGCCACATGGTGGCTCCCCTTTTATACAGCCCCTGCCACCAGAGCAGGAACCCACAGTCTCCACCAATTGCACCCTCTAGTGGTGCCAGTATGTATACACACAGTGTAAACCTTTTTGATAGTACATCAGGTAAACAAGTCTCCAACTTCTGCAACTATACATTGACTACACAGAGAGTATATCTATAGTCTGCATATATAACAGTCGGAGGTGCCTGCCCTCTCAGGTGGACGTAAAAGATCCCATGGCACTATTTTGTAGAAGAGCAGGAGAGTTATGCCCAGTGTCCTGGCCAATATTTATCCCTCAATCAACATTGCTAAAACAGTTTATCTGGTCATTATCACATTGCTGTTTGTGGGAGCTTGCTGTGCGCAAATTGGCTGCCGCGTTCCCCACGTTCCAACAGTGACTACACTCCAAAAGTACTTCATTGGCTGTAAAGCGCTGAGATGCCCAGTGATCATGAAAGGCGCTATATAAATGCAAGTCTTTCTTTCTTTCTCTGTGCCAACAGTAGCTTGACAGAACAAAATGGAATAGAGTCAAGAAGAATAGGACAGAGTGGAGTAGACCGTAACAGAAGGGATCAGAAGAAATTGAAACAAAGGTTATTTTATGGACAGGAGAGGAAATCTGGGCAGAAAAGTGCTACGCAGAAATATCTGGAACAGAAGTGAAGAGATTGAACCAGTCAGATAAAGCAGCTTGGATAAATAAATAGCAATAAAAAGAATGATAGATGTCTACTATGCTCGGTGATAAGCCCCGATATTAACTCTGAGGCACATTACTGTGTGGGAAATCTGGAAGTAATTTCAGTGCATCTGTCAGGCATTTTAACGCAGGCATCTCATTATAATTTTACTTCCAGGTTTGGCGCTGAATGCATGGCAGTGGGCGTGAAGAGGACCCGCATAAGCCAATCGCAACTCGAGTATTTGAAAGGCCAATCCAAAGATGGAATTTGGAGGAGTTGCTAGGTTTGCCGCCATTACAGCAATGGCAGAATATGGACTCTTGACACTCAAAGGCTGTGCCCTGCTTTATTGAGGCCTCCTTTGATATACTGCTGGGGGCAGTGAGGAGACGGAAAGAGATATTCTTCCCCAGTGAAGGGAGGAAGAAACATGCTACTGCTACAAAGAAGGCAACGTAACAACATAACAACATAAGAAATAGGAGCAGGAGTAGGCCATTGGCCCCTTGAGCCTGCTCTGCCATTCAATAAGATCATGGCTGATCTGATCATGGACTCAGCTCCACTTCCCTGCCCGCTCCCCATAACCCTTTACTCCCTCATCGCTCAAAAATCTGCCTGTCTCCATCTTACATTTATTCGATGACCCAGCCTCCACAGCTCTCTGGGGCAGAGAATTCCATAGATTTACAACCCTCTGAGAGAAGAAATTCCTCCTCATCTCAGTTTTAAATGGGCAGCCCTTTATTCTGAGACTATGTCCCCTTGTTTTAGTTTCCCCTATGAGTGCAAATATCCTCTCTGCATCCACCTTGTCGAGCCCCCTCATTAGCTTATAAGTTTCAATAAGATCACCTCTCATTCTTATGAACTCCAATGAGTATAGGCCCAACCTACGAATAAGTCAACCCCCTCATCTCCAGAGTCAACTTAGTGAATCTGGAGATGGCCCAGGAGGTCAAAAGCAGGAGCATTGTGTCACACTCCTGGCTTCAGTGCAGGAAGTACTTTAGTACAGTTGCACATTCACCTACATCCTGTTGTGCTCATCACCACCATCCCCCCCTCCTCACTCTGCCTCGTCACGCCTACTCCATCACATCACTCCTCACACCCAATTACTTTGCATGCGCACCCATGTTCTCTTTCTATTCACTTCCTCACATTCCCATTTAGCCATCCACCACTGCTGCTCACCCTGATCCTTATGCAACTTGATGCCTCTCCCTGCTAGTCACCCTCACCAAATATAATGTATCCATCAGTTGAACTCCAGCCATTACAGTCACTCAGAGGTCTGTTTCCTCCCCCCGTTCCAGGACAACGCAAAATACAAGAGAGAGGGAGAGAATCAGAGGTGGTTCTCCACAGATCTCATAAGAACATAAGAAATAGGAGCAGGAGTAGGTCATTTGGCCCCTCGAGCCTGCTCCGCCATTCAAAAAGATCATGGCTGATCTGGTCTTGGCCTCAACTCCACTTTCCTGCCCGCTCTCCATAATCCTCGACTCCCTTATCATTCAAAAATCTGTCTATCTCCACCTTAAATATATTCAATGACCCAGCCTCCACAGCTCTCTGGGGTGGAGAATTCCAAAGATTCACGGCTGACAACCGCAGAGGAGGAAGCGCTGGAGATCAGTGGTGTCTTGGTGACCCTGACCATGGACACGAGGACCTCCCAGCTACTTGGTGACAGAATTAAATATTGGCCCACATGTGACTTGATTTCATGATGGCAAGTTGCAACATTCATACCTACCCAGGGCCTTCACGTGCGCAGCAAGATTTGATGGTGCCCCCAGACGATGAATCCTCAGATTCCTTCTGCGAGTGCACTGTCACAGGACTCATGCCCGACTCGGGCATGCACCAGCACAGATACTTGCACTTCGATGGGTCCAGTTAGACAGATAGTTGGTGGCTCACAGGTCACAAGTGAGCAAGAGCAGGCAGTGGTGGCAGGGACGGCTGGGGCGAGTCTGCGTCAGACGGTGCAGCCATCTCCGGTCTCTGCTCATCTGGACACAGATGCTGTACCCCGGGAGCTGTCGACGAAAAGGATCATTTATGCAGCGTTTCTGTAATATACTGAGAGGTCTTCCACCCACGCTGTCCATGACTGTTGAGAGCATGGGGGAAGCCCAACTCAAGCATGAGTGGTTTAGTGTTGCAGGGCATTGCGAGGATGTCTTCGTCCATGGACTCCGTGGAGCATCGATCGCGGCAATCAAATGAGTCCATGCAGGCCTTGACTACGGCCCTGGATACCAACATGTCTGGCGCCTCCAATACGGTGACAGAATCCTCAGCTTTGGCCTTACAGTGCAACACCGACACATGACAAACTGCTCTCCAGTAGAGAGGTAGGAGCAGAGTGCAGCTGGCCCATGAGTGGGATGGTGGCGAAAGGGGACACGGAATTGGGGACTTACTCAAAGCTCTCCCACTTCTCACCCGTTGCCCACCCCACCCCCACCCCATCAGTCAATTACCCGACACGCTGCTTCCTCTCCCCGTGGCCCAGTCTGCCTCTTCACAGGTGCAGGTGAAGCAGTCTTTGGCAGGACCCTCAAGGAACCACAGCTGATATGTGTTCAGTGCCTTGTTCCTCCTGCAGCCCCAATCCTTGCTGCTGTGCAATGTTGTGCATCGCGCTACGATCATTCTGCAGACTCTGGCTGGTGAGTAATGAAGGCTGCCTCCAGATCTGTCCAGGCACCTGAAGCGCATCTTCAGCATGCCGATTGCTTGCTCAATGACACATCTGGTTGTCGTATGGCTTTCGTTGTACCACTCTTGGGCTTCATTGCTAGGATTCTTCACGGATGTCATCAGCCAAGTTTGAAGTGGGTGTCCCTTGTCTCCTAGCAACCACCTGTTAAGTCTGCTTGCAGGTCCAAAGAGCTGAGGGACCCTGGACTGCTGCAGGATGAAAGCATGATGGCAGCTCCCCGGGAATCTAGCACACACCTATATAAACGTTCTCTTGTGCACATTGATGGAGGGGAACCCATTCCATTTTTTGAATACACCTGGTTGATCTGAGGTGGGTGGGGGGGGGGGGGGGATGCGGACTGCCAACTGTGTGCAACCAATGACACCTTGCGCCTGTGGGAAGCCAGCCAGTGACACAAGCTGAGCACCCACACATTGTGACTGGCGTCCTCCAGAAGAAGTTGACATCATTGCTGGGCTTAGCAAACATCTCATCGGTCACCTCCCTAATGCATTTGTGGGCTGCCGACTGGAAGACCCTGGATATGTCCCTGCCAGAACCTTGGAAGGATCCAGAGGCAAAAATGTTGAGGGCAGTGGTCACTTTTACAGCCACTAAAATGCGTGGTCACCAGGTCCAACAGGGAGCAGGTCTTCGTCTCAGAGGCTGCAGATGTCGGCCACCATCCGACGGGAAAACCTCAGCCTCCGGAAGCACCGCTCTTCCGAGAGGTCTAGGAAGCTGAGCCTCTGCCTCTACACTCTGTTCCTGGTGTGAGCTCAACCCACTGCTGCTCCCCTCTCTGCTTCTGCTCCCAATTCTGCTCACCACCCACAGGTCTCTGCACAGCTGCCTGTTGATCATCTTGCTTCTTGCCCGAGGTCCAATCAAAGGCAGCCAATGTACCCTCCCGTCCTAATCTGAGTCTCAAAATCTGCAAAGTGTAGAAACTAACCTCTCACCACAAGGACTCTGAACAAACACTTTCCCAGTGGTACGAAAGCAGCTATGAGCACCGAGTATTTATTGCAGTTTTTACCTGGCATTTAATGAGCCCCATGAATAGTGGTTGTGTTCTCTCCTTGGTTTCAATGGCAAGATTCAGGAAGCCCGGGAAACTTGTGGATGCACTATTAAATTCGAATATAGATAAATATTGCTACAATGGAGCAATTACCATACTTAAATTGCTAACTTGCCTCTCCCAAGGGAGTTAAGCTGAACATGCCCGAGTTAAACTTGGAAATCGATGCATTGGAGCCGGCGTCCGGATGCTAATGCCCCCCCCCGCGCCCCTCCCCCCCCCCAACCAAACCTCACCTAAACCCATGTACTGCGCCACATTCAAAGTCCCTTCATAGATTTAGGGGCAAAAATTCGGATCTTTGCTACTGCCACAGCACCGCACTACCTGATGGTCTAGCGATGGCCCCTTCTGCCTCCCACAGAGTTGACAGCTTAGCCCTCCCCTTTAATGGAAGGGGGGACCCTGTCCTCCCACCAAGGCATAGCGCTGGAAAATTCACATCTCTTTGAGCCCCGGTCCCGTCCCCGAGAGGAAGTGCAGCACGAGACCTAGCACTCCACTTCCTCTCGGGGGGGGGGGGGGCGGTAAACCCAATAAAGCTCTCAGGGTGGGACATTTGCCTCTGTCACAGGAACTCCCGCTTCGTGGCTGGTACCAAGGAGCGGTACCGAATCTTTGACTGTTAGATTTTGGGGTCAGTGGGTGGAACCTCCTCCCATTATGAGATGGAGCCCGACCCCAAATGTCCTTCTGGTATCAGGGTTTTCACATACAGGAGGTGGGCATGTTGACCTTTCCTGGGGCGGAGCCAGTAGAGATTATCATTGAAATGGGGGCGGAGATTGCTGCAACAATTTCTCTACTTTCCTGCCACACTCAAAAGAGAAACTCAAAATTGTGCATTAAAGATTGGTTGGACAGAAATAAACTAAAAGAGGCAGAGATTAAATACATAAACAGTTAAAGAATCGACGTATGGGTTGCTCTATGTGGATAGATCTACGCTAAATGGAAATACATTAGATTAGGTAGATGATTGTATAAACGGATACGAGCTAAAATAGACAAATTTATATCGGTATCTAGATGAACAGAGATATGGTTTGATAGCAATATGAATGGATGAATATGAATGGGTAGATTTACATGGGTTGAACGAGTGAAAGTTATCGATATAGATATAGATATACATGTAAAAGTTCAATATAGGTCCAATAGTAATGGAGACATATCTGTAGGAATAGATAATGGAATCTTGGCATGGTGCCATCAGGCACTGATTGCATCTGTACCACAATAATGCAAGGTTAGTTTATTTAAATATTTGTGTAGTATTCCCAGTACATAATGCATTACAAGCGAGGAGTGTCATGAGGGTCAGATGCTGGGATGCTGGCTGCCCTTTAAGCATCACTATGGTTTCAAAATCCTTTGGGGTGCAAAGACCCCTTTGAAGAATTGGTAGCTGGAGGCCAAGTACATCCACTGGCGTAAGTGCAGGATGGATCAATTCCAAGGCGAGATTGCTCAGGGACAACACTAAAACTAAACTCTGAGTGATGGAGCACTGCTCAGGCACTCCCGATAGCTTCATTAGACTTTGGCCTCATTTGAAGAAAAATCGTGGCCTTAATGAGCCTTGTGCACGGTTGCTATGCCGACTGCTTATGCACTTGGTCCTTCCCAGCCGCATTGCCCTCCTTGATCACATTGGGCATGGAGTAGGCATCAGATCTTTGTACCCAATAATATGGAACACCAGTGGCTACCACTCTTCAGCACTTTTCATTGCCTTATTGACCCCATATAAATAGATCTAGATCAATGCTGCTAGAGCTTGATATGGATTTGATTTACAGATTATACCAATCCAGGGAGAATTATAGATTAATATAAAATGCTAAACAGGTAGGTGTACAGCAATTGCACTGACAGTTGGGTATATGTCGAGGGACATAGTTAGATAGTTTAGTACAAAAACAAGAGAGAAGTAGAGAGAAATGTGGAAGGGAGAAGGGCAAAGAGGTAGATTCTCAAAGAAATTCATATCATTAAAAGACAAATACTAGCACAGACATTCTGCGATTCAATGCCTCAGCCAGACTAATCAAAAACACTCTCAGTTAACTAACAGTGCTTTTATGTGGTTTGGCACAGAGCAAGCAAAATTTATTGCCACAAATAGTTAGTTTATATTAATACAAAAGCAAAATACTGCAGATGCTGGAAATCTGAACTAGAAACAGAAACTGCGAGAAATACTCAGCAGGTCAGGCAGCATCTGTGGAGAGAGAAACAGAGTTAACGTTTCAGGTCCATGACCTTTTCAGTTCTGAGTATTTCCAGCATTTTCTGTTTCGATGTTAATTTAGATTACTTTAACTTCTATTTGTAGTTTGGAACATAGTGCTTTTGCTCATTTAAATTCTGCAGAAATATCAAAGAGAAAAACAAGGCTACATGGGCACAGACGTTTACACGTGCAACTCAGTACAGTCTTAGACATGGAGAGGGACACTGTATGCCTTGGAGATTGAATAGGTAACTGTGATTATATAATTCAGCAGAGTTTAATGCTAAGTTGCTTTTATTTCCTCCAAAGTCATTTATCATCAAACTCTATGAAAAGCTGAGCTGGTGCTGTTCTTGTGGCAGGAGATATTGTTTCGGACAGCTGCTGTTTGATTTATGGAGGCTTGAAGGATTTCACGTAAAAAAAAAATGCTTTTTTGTTGGCTTTCAGATGTAAAAGCTTGTCATCTCGAGGCCCCACTGTGCGTGTGAGGAAGACTGATTATCTTAGCTCAGAGTACACAACTTAAAATGACTTCTAGAGTAAAAGTAGTTGCAGAATGTCTCCTGACTTTCCAAATGCTTTACAACCAGTAAAGTACTTTTGAAGTGCAGTCGCAGTGTAATATAGGAAACAAAGCACCCAATTTGCACACAGCAAGCTCTTATCATTTCTCGCCTCTGAGATCGTCTGTTTTAGGTGCTGTTAAGAGATAGAATGTTGGCCTGAACACCGTGTGAAACTCTCCTGCACTTCTTCGAATACTGCTGCGGTATCTTTCACGTCCACCTGAGAGGGCAGACGGGGCCTCGGTACAAGACCTGAAAGATGCCACCTCCCACAACGCAGCACTCCCGCAGCACTGCACTCAGGTATCTATCTGCCTAGAGTTATGTGCTCAAGTCTCTGGAGTGGGACTTGAACTCCCCCACAACCTTCAGACTCAGAAATGTGAATGCTACCACTGAGCCACAGCTGACATTTACAGATAACTCTGTTGCAAATAGTATGTGTGTCAGACCAGACTGCTCGACACTGTGCACCAACCCTGTAAGTGCTATGTGTCCCTTCCCAGTGCACTGGTGCTAACATCAGACTGGTAGGGTTCCCAGAGCTTAAAAACTGGTGTGCTCAGGAATAAACACCCCTTTCCCCAAAATCCAGGTGATTCGTCTCTTGATTAAAGCACGACAAGTTGGGAAGAATAGCTGCATGCGATCTGGAATAGTGGTCTTTCTTCAGCACTACCGAGATGTGGATAATTACTAACTGTGAATGAAACAGAACTTTATTAGGCTGTGTTTAGTTTGACAGTGCACTGGAAATGTAGATAAAACAACATTTAGGGAAGATCTTCACTATTCACTATTTGGAACAAAATCATAAAAGCATGTATGAAGAATGCAGTTGTGATTCAGCCATTTCTAGAGAACAGTAGGTCCCCTTGAAGTTACACTTTTGGTAAGGGACTAGTCAGGGGCCAGGGGGCCTGCATTCTTTCTCAGCACAATACCAGAGGCAGAATATATTGCCATTTTGGAGGTAGCAAGAGGCACGGACTGCACTGCTTGATACTGGGTATAAAAGGGAAACATGTTTCATCTCCTACAAAGCAAAATATTGCGGATGCTGGAAATCTAAATGTTTCATCTCCTGACTGGATCAGCACAATACCTTCAAGCAGACACGACTCTGGAGGTATGTTTTCCACCCTTTGGCAATTTTATTAAGAAGTATACCTGAGGTATAACATGAGAAAATCCATTCAATATAGATGTTCGCAAAAGCAGGGAACTTGCTTTCTGGATACAAACATTTTCTAAAACAGAGTTTGAACTTTTAGCAAAATTATTGGCCCAGAAACTGCTGGAATGGCTCATCTCATGGCGAACAACCTGAATTTCTTTTTATTCAGTCCTGGGATGTGGGCGTCGCTGGCAAGGCCAGCATTTATTGCCCATTCCTAATTGGCCTTGAGAAGGTGGTGGTGAACCACCTTCATGAACCATTGCAGTCCGTGTGGTGAAGGTACTCCCACGGTGCTGTTAGGAAGGG
The DNA here is from genome assembly GCF_044704955.1 of Pristiophorus japonicus. Classification (NCBI taxonomy): domain Eukaryota; kingdom Metazoa; phylum Chordata; class Chondrichthyes; family Pristiophoridae; genus Pristiophorus; species Pristiophorus japonicus. The sequence goes on from NC_091997.1 coordinate 20,311,729, forward strand.
AGTTCCAGGATTTTGACCCAGTAACGATGAAGGAAAGGAGATATATTTACAAGTCAGGATGGGGTGTGACTTGGAGGAGAACTTGAACTTTTTACCTCACCCTTCAGATCACACGATATACACCGCACATTGCTAGAAATGCGAATTGATAAAGGCGCAGAGATGTCAACGTCACATCAGGGACTGCATGAATGTCATGGCCAGTCGACTATCTCCTTAACCAATGAAACAAAAGGATAGAGAAACACAGCGGATGACGGAGAAGGAAATTAGTCAAATTAGTGACAGAAAGAGAAATAAAGAGAGGGAAAGAAAAAGAGAGAGAAAGAGAGAGAGAGAAGAGGCAGAAAGAAAAAGCAAGATATTTTAAAGAACAAGCAGACGAAGAGGACATTGTAAACCAGTTGTGTTTGGGAATTATTGTAGAAGTTATGAGTGAATGGTAGGGTCGGTATGCGAAATATACAAACATTCTTTAACCATGCATGATCAGGAACAATGGGCCCAAGTTTCGGATGGAGTTGCTCCTATTTTTTTGTTTAATTTGGAGTATCTTAGAAATCGCAATTCTCGGCATTTAGTTTGCTCCAGTTCTAATGAGTTAGTTTAGTTTTGTTTTAGTTCCCTTTTTTTTCCAAAAGTGGGTGTTACCAGCAACTTACGCCTGTTTTGCAAGTTTAGGCAGCGAAAAGTTACTCCAAACTAACTTAGAACGGAGTAAGTGTCGACTTTTGTATGCTCAGAAAAACCTTTAGAAATTAGGCGCAGGTAGCCAAAGATGGGGGCGGGGAGGGGAGGGCGGAGGAAGGCAAGTTAGAGGGAAGTTAGGGGATTTTCCAAAGCATTAAACACTTCACTTTTAGCAATAAAGAGCCATCATCAATAATAAATGAGAAGTAAATCAATAAGTCAACCAATAAATCGATCAATAAATAAGAAATTAAAAGTTTCTACTCACCTACTGCAGCACCTGTCTGTTCAGGAGCACTGGGAGCCCTCCAACAGCACACACAGCCCTGCCTGCCGAAGAGCTGGTCCGGGCCGGCCCCACAGCCGAGGAGGTGTTCGGGCGGGGCCCGCCACCAGGGAGGAGTTTGGGCGGGCCCCGCCGCCGAGGAGATGATCGGGTGGACCCCGCCGAAGAGCTGGTCAGGCTGCCTCATCACAGACGTGGAGTTTGGGTGGGCCGACGAGGAGGTCTCGAGGTAAGGGCAGTGGCGACGAGGCGAGGTAAAGGACGGTGAGGCAGGCAGGCCACTCGGCCCGGGATAGGGGCGGCGAACATCACAACGTCCCTTCGGCCAGGGATAGGGTCGCCCAGAGACAGGACGCGCTGGGAGGGCCAGGAGCTACTGCGCACGCGCACAGACTCCACTGCGCACGCGTGCAGCTGCCGGCACTCTTTTCGGCACAGGGCTGTAGCTCTGCCCCCAGCTGCTTGTGCTGTGCCGCGCCGACTGCTAACAGGCCTGCTGAACACCGAGAATTGCGAGGTAAGTTTTAGGCGCGCTTTTAATTACACAAAATAGGCGGGCCTCTCGAAGATGCGCTGTTCTGCGGGACAGCTGAAACTTGGGCCCAATAGAACTGCTGCCATTGGAACATAGGAATTGCTAGAAGAAAAAGACTAAGATGCATCTAGTCTACCTTCTACCATCCTGGTAGTCACATGACAAAACAATAATGGAGTTGCTGACTAATCATAATAATCATTCTCAATGAATTAGTCTGCAACACACCCAGACATGAGGTGAGGAAAACCCCAATTGCGGAGAGTTTTGGGAACCATAGGTCCAAATTCAACTTTTTCTTGCCGATCACACTAAACTTACCATGCGTGTCTCAAATGTTATATTCTGAACAAAATCTATCCAATCTATAATTCTGAATGGTTGAAACTGCTTTGCATCCTGAAAATGATTACCTTCCAATGCAAATAGGAGTGTTGATGGCAAGACTGGCACAAAACTACTGCCAGGACAAATGAAAAGCTTTGAAATAAAACCTCTAGGAACAATTTACTAACTGTGGGAGTGAGACTTTACCGCTTCATTGTTGTCTATCTGGGTCTCCAAAGTTGAGTGTCATGTCAGGACCATAAATCACATCATGAACAGGGTCCTTACCACATGAAGTACCAGCCCTAAATAGCTGTGGAGAGATTAATTTGCATTAATAACGTAAATGCACCAATTTCATGACACGCAATGAACTTCAATGGGGAGGCTCCGAACGAGGTTTAATTTTTTTTGGTTCTGTCAAGACCAAAGGCAAATCATCCAGGAATTTGCGGAGAATCGAAACACATGGCGTATCTCCTCTTCACCACAAATCGCTGGATCTATTACGAATTAATAGTAGATAGCTCCGTGAATGCTTCATTATTTTCTCCAGCAATTTCTGGGCCAATCATTTTTTAAATTTTTTTTAAGTGCCACAGAAGAGATACTCCAGCACACTAGCGGTGATTGGAGTCATACAGGGGAATACGCAGCAAATTCCTCAAAATTCTTTTCAGAGTGAGGGATGAAGCCATTGATCCGTGAAAAGTCTTGAAGTCTGGACTCAGACAAGTCCTAAGTGATTGGAGCCCTTCGCTTCCTAATGCTTTCGACTCAAATACAAAAACAACAGGGGTAAAGATGCTGTCAGTGTTCCAGTGCTTGTCTGATTGAAAGGTTTTGGCGAGAGATGCCACCTGTCACAAGTAGTTATCATTAGAGCCCTCCATAGCTTACTCAATCGGTCTCTGGAGTATTAGTATATCTTGCTTTCACCGGATTCATTTTAAAAACAGCACGTCTTGTCATATGAGAGTAATCCTCCAGCTGGTGTAGGTAGAAGCCAACAATCTGGACAGGGTACTGTACCTGCTCGTTTTGAAGGTGAATAAATAACTAATCTTATTAAAATCTCAGATGTAGATTGACGCAAGCAGTTTTGTGTCAAAATATTTCTGTCCTTTAAGCCAAGAGGAGAAAGCGAAGGAAAAAGATAATATCTTACTTTATACAAGGCAGTAAAAGTGTGGAGCACTTACAGGTTGGATGCAGCACCAAATTGTCTCCAAGGTTACTGACCAAGAGCTGGAAAATGGGATTAAACCGGATAGCTCTTTGTCGCTGGCAAGGACACAATGGGCCGAAATGGCCGCCTTCCGTGCTGTAAATTTCTATGTTTCTATGATTTATATAGTACATCCATGCATTACACTATAAGATTAACACTGGTGCACAGTTGTTTTGGCTTGGCATCAGTGTTAAATTTGTGGCATGTAGATCAGGTGTCAAGGGTTGAACTGACACCAAAAGCAAAAGGAGGAGCGAGACTACCTCCTCCAGGGAATCTCACACCACTTAGGCCAGGATCTGGTCAGGTTTAGTTTGAATTTATACCATAATTGCAGCTTTACACCCATGCTAAAATTATTGTTCTTGACTCCAGAGCAAGAACCAACTTACTCAATGAAAATACCCGTGACATAATAGCACATACTGGGACCTAATTTACATTCAGAAGTCATGGTAAATTGGCACCACAATGCAATTTTAGCTCAGAAAATCGAGAGGTACAAATGGGGCCAAGCCCGACGTCCAGACTTGGCGGGAGTCAGCAGAGTGGCCAGAAGAGGCCAAGGTGTGTATTTTTATTTAACTTTTTTGAAGATTCCTTGTATGAGTGTTACCCTCGGCCCCACAAGGATTCCTTGGGCCTTCTCAGCCCCAGCCTTGCTTCTCTGTTCCAGCTCCAGCCAGCACGAACTGCCATTCCCTTAGGTCCCCTGTGCTGTTGGGCTCCCGCCCGAATTTCCATTCCCACCCGCCAGCCTTGACATCACACCTGCCGGGTCTGGGCAGGAGACAGCTCGGACAAATGATAACCAGGCCCCGGGTGTTCAAACGGTCCATGGCCACCCGTACAACTCTTCACAGGGGACTCCCAGCCGCCAGGACCCTTCCCAGGATTGCCCTGCACCGATTCAAAAATCAAGGGCTAAAGATATTTGTGGACCTTTCACGTTCTGACTTGTACGCGAATAGTCTCATTAAACCGTCGTCAACATTGTCAGCAGCTGGGTAAAGTATTCTCGTTTTTCAATACTCCAAGAAGAGAATTCATAAAATGATCCTCCGTTCAAATCCAAAGATTTTAGGTCGGATTTTAAAACCCCCACGCCAGATGAGAAGAGGAGATTAAAATATCTTCAGCGTGGTACTCATCTTGTGCATGCTGTACTCGTGCCCCATGATATTTTAACAGGCACATTTTAGGCAGCTTCTGCCCCCGGCATGTGGCAGCCTTGTTGAGAAAGAATGAAGGACTTGCATTTATATAGTGCCTTTTATGGCCACTGGACATCTCAGAGTGCTCCACAGCCAATGAAGTACTTTTGAAGCGTAGTCACTGTTTTAATGTGGGAGACGCAGCAGTCAACTTGCGCACAGCAAGCTCCCACAAACAACATTGTGACAATGACCAGATAATCTGTTTCTGTTATGTTGATTGAGCGATAAATGTTGGCCAGGACACCGGGGATAACTCCCCTGTTCTTCTTCAAAATACTGTCATGGGATCTTTTACGTCCACCCAAGAGAGCAAACAGGGCCTCGGTTTAACATCTCAACCAAAAGAATACACCTCCGACAGTGCAGCACTCCCTCAGCACTGCACTGGAGTGTCAGCCTGGATTTATGTGCTCAAGTCTGCAGAGTGGGACTTGAGCCCACAACCTTCCGACTCAGAGATGGGTGTGCTATCCACTGAGCCACGGCTAAGATGCAAAAGTCGAGGTCGGATGACGTTATTGAGACATTGATGTTATTTTAACCCCATGTTAGCGTGGCTGACAGATAAAGCCAACCACGCCATTTAAAGACTACCATCACCCTGCGTCGTGTCTGCCTGAGCGTATCAACTCCAACTGCGGAGGGCTGCTTTTATCTTGCTCCGTGTGTAAGATGGAGGAAGAAGAGAAGAAGGGTCGGAGACAAGCAAATGGATTGGGTCCATTGAAGCTCATCCCTCTAGCACTCCAACTTTCCCATCTCAGCATCCAATTGCATTTTGAATAATCTCTCCCTCGCGCCCTGCAAGGCAGATTATTCCAATTTACTGAGTAAAGATATTCTTAATATCGGTTTTACGCTTACTTTTCACCAATTTAATGTCTTACCGTCTTGCTTTACTCTGAAATAACAGGCCTAGCTTACCTAACCTATATCATTTAATATTTTGTACACCCGAACTTCCTTGACAGACAGAAGGAACGGACGCCCATCTCAATGTGGTTATGGAAAATATGCACCGCTCTCTGAAATGGCTTCAACCAGATGGTTTACAGCTTGACTCGGTGACTGGGAACAAAAGATTAAGGAGGTTGGATCACTGGTTTGTTAACTCACTCTATTCATTTCCCCTCAAATGCCCTTGCCCATCAACTTCAGGCACACTGTCACTCAGAGACCTTTCCAAGACATCATATGACCGAACTGCAGGGCATGTCCGAGCAATCTCTTGGCTCACTGCAACAAAAGATCCCCACGACATTGAGGCAGACCATTTTCAGCTTCCCAGCTCGTATCCTTTTAACCCACAGTTCAAGAGCGGTTTGCCTCTGTAAGGAATTTGTTGGTATTTTAAAATCATATTTTACCTTTGTCCAAAAAGATAACTTTTCGGAAGCGTACTCCCCATTTTCCTTTTTTATCTGCTCATAAATCTAAATCAAAATTCTCTTCATTCGTGAAAGGGTTGCAAGCTGTGAGATGTTTCATCAGGCACATTGCTTTTACTTCCAATGTTGAAGCCAGGCACATGAGACATGCCTGTTCACAAGTAAATATGATTGACTGAATGAAGCTACTTCATTGGTGTAAAATATCTGGATGGAATCAACAACTCAAAAGCGAATGGGGTGCTATCTCGTTATAAGGACTCATGAAATATTCATTCACTGTGCTGTTCTTTATAGATCGTATTTTCCAATCGTCAGCTAGGTCTACATGCCTAAGGCCCCAAACTTCAAGAGTAGTTTCTTCATGTTGCTGTGTGAAATTGTAGTCTCTTTCTCCTGTGATTTGCGTGAGTAATTTGAGCAGGTTATGGAGGCAGAATTGCCCCCTTTTATAGCTCCCGTTAGTGCCTCTGAGGATTTTAGCCTGGGGGAGGGGGGGCGCTACCGCCGCCCTGTAAATTACCGTGGAGGTTTGGGAGGTGCTGTCCCCCATAATTAGCGCCCTGAGCCAGCGCGCAACCGGTGATGACGTCAGCGCCGTGCGCACCGACCCTTTTCTGCCCCACGAAGGAAAATGCCCCGCGGGTCGCGAGGCTGGCGTGGGCGGATGTCAAAGCCGGCTTCGCGGGTTGCAAAGTTAGTGGACATCCGCTGCCGGGGCGCCCCTTAAAGGGGAGAGGCCTGTAGCACCCCGGGCCGCCATCTTTATTTGTCGGCCGACTCTAGAGTCAGCCGGACAATGGCGGCCCTCGCGCCGACAGGGCCACCATCGTGCAGCCCGGCACTTCGTTTTGGGCGCCAGTTCACTGGCCCCGTCAGTCGTGTCCCTCGTGGCCCGGTGGGGGCCAACATGGGGCCTGCAGAGTGCGCAGCGGCCCTCCCCTTTAATGGAAGTGCCACGCTACCATCCTGGGAGCGCCTCTCAAAGGGGGCGGAGTGTCGGACTCAGCGCTCAGTTTCCTTTCAGAGGCATACGGCCCAATTCCATGTCGGGGTCGGGGGCGGAACTTCCCGGCCGGGGGCAGGAAGTCCTGGCACCATAAGGTTACCGCCCCCAATCGGGGCGAGGGGCATTTTCTCGCCCTATGATTCTGTGCCTCTTCATATGGCTGCTCTGAAATGAATTCCAACTGCAACTTAGACGAATTGCTAGCAGTGTTCCACTGTCTTGCGTTTGAAATTTCAAACAACAAAATTCCCTCTGTTCCACTGCACTCATTTAAAAATTAATTACCGTTTTGATGCGAAATATTGCGATTAGCTATAAACACTAAAAGACTTTATTCCACATGGGATTTTACTGGTCCCAAAGTTGTGTTACCACTGACAGAGAACTTGCTCTGATGCGAATGCTAATAGGAAAGACTAGTTTTTAAACAGACAATCCTTTAATTAGTGTCATTTAATTTTGGGAAACAGTAGAACTAGCTAAACGTGTGCTTCAGGGGCAATGCGTGGTATTACATACTGCAAGCACAGTGCACGTCTCCTATTTGTATAAGCAAGTTTCCACAATCTAAGGTTACATAGAATAACACAGAGTCTACAGCACACAAATCGGCCATTCGACCCAACTTGTCTATGCTGATGCTTATACTCCACACGAACGATGTACAGTAGACACCTCAAGTTGCTGGAGAAATACCACCAACGATGCCTCCGCAAGATCCTACAAATCCCCTGGGAGGACAGACGGACCAACATTAGCGTCCTCGACAGGCCAACATCCCCAGCATTGAAGCACTGACCACACTTGATCAGTTCCAATGGGTAGGCCACATTGTCCGCATGCCAGACATGAGACTCCCAAAGCAAGCGCTCTACTCGGAACTCCTTCACGGCAAACGAGCCAAAGGTGGGTAGAGGAAACGTTACAGGGACACCCTCAAAGCCTCCCTGAAAAAGTGCAACATCCCCATTGACACCTGGGAGTCCCTGGCCAAAGACCGCCCAATAAATGGAGGAAGTGCATCGGGAGGGCGCTGAGCATGCTGTCTGCCATGCTGCTTCAGCACTCTGGAGTTTGATTAAAGAGACTAAGGTCACACCAGTTTGAGCTTACAGCACACAGTCTTGTGAGGTTATTCTGAACATAACAGAGAGCATGCAGAAATCAAGTGCAGGCAGCAGAAAGAGCATGTGGCAAACCTGTCCCACCCACCCTTTCCCTCAACGACTATCTGTCCCACCTGTGACAGGGACTGTGGCTCTCGTATTGGACTGGTCAACCATCTAAGAGTAGAAGCAAGTCTTCCTTGATTCTGAGGGACTGCCTATGATGATGATGATGATGATGACGACTCCACACGAGCCTCCACCCACTCTAATTACCTCTTGCCACCCTGGACCCATATCCCTCTATTTCCTTCTCCCTCATGTATGCACCAGCCTCCGCTTAAATGCATCAATTCAATCTGCTTCAATCACTACATTCGGTAGCGAATTCCACATTTTCGGTGTAGAGAAATTCCTCCCAAATTATTTGCTTAATCTGTCAGTAGCTATCTTATATGAATGCCCCTTGTACCCACAAGTGGATACAAGTTTCCCCATGTACACTTATCGAACCTCTTCATAAATTTCAAGGCAACTATTTCCACTTAGGCTTCTCTTTTCCAGAGGCTGGCTGACATCCGCTCCCGAGGTGCTGTTTAAGGGGAGTCCTGCAGCGCCCCGGGCCGCCATCTTTTGTTAGTGGGTCAACTCTCGGGTCGGCTCGACCATGGCGGCCCTGATGTGGACCGGCCGCCATCGTGCAGCCCGGCACTCCGTCCGCTGGCCCGGCCTCGCACGCCCCTGGCGGCCCAATGGCGGCCACCAAACGGCCATGCAGAGTGCGCCGTGGCCCCTCCCCTTTAATGGAAGGGGAGGGACGTTGAAGCACATCTCAGTGGCACGCTACCACCCCAACACCGCCCCCCTACCGCTGAGGGGCGTAAGGCTCAATTCCGCGTCGGGCGCGGTACAACCCTCTGAGTGAAGAAATTGCTCCTTAGCTCAGTCTTAAATGGACGACCCCTTATCCTGAGACTATGTCTCGACTCTCCAGCCGGGGGAAACAACCTCTCACCATCTATCCTGTCAATCCGCCTCAGACTCTTATATGTTTCAATGAGATCACCTCTCATTCATCTAAACTACAGAGATTATAGGTAGATTTAAAGCATTATACTTTTGGAATGGGACACCTTAGAAAGACTTGGGGCCATTTAGGAGAATTCTCCATTTTGGAGGAGTCTTACCTATTGGCAGGGCATATTAGAAAATCACCTCCATTATCTAGTCCCAGGCATATGAAATACAAGATGAATTGATTCAATAAGATGAAATGCAGATTAGCATCAATAATGATGAAAGTAGGGCTATAGATTCTTAAAATTTTAGCAGATCCCTTTAAGTTAAATTGTTCCTTTGGTTAGTGAGAGCTCAATTGCATTGTACAGATACAGTAATGGAGAGGTCAATTAGAGTTAAATAGCTTTTCTGGCTGCAAGCAACAACCCAGGATGAAATATATGATTTCCTTTCTCTCAAGTATAATTGTCAAGATATTTTATTAAGTTAAAGACTATGGGAGAGAAACTTGCCTCCTTTGTGCCTCCGGTTAGTGCCTCCGTGGGGCGATAACGGGGCACTAACGGCTTACCGACCGGGCGTGGCAAAAGTACCGACATCCGCGAACTTCCTTTGCAGGTTAGCGCTGGTGGTATTTAAAGGGATTGGTGGTCAGGTAGACCAAAAAATCATTCTCGCCTCTCTCTGCTTGTTTTTGTTTTTTTCTCCTGCCGTGATTGATCGGCCCGGCACTCTGTTCGAGTGCTTATGGCTGATCGTCGCGGATCACAGGTGCTGTCGCCGAGCAGTCTATTTTTTTCCTTGCAGAGCCCTCAGCAATGGTCTTTCCCTTAAAGGAAGGGAAGGAGCCTGTGATTCTGATAGTGCATTATGTAGCGCTTTGCCTCTTGCCTCGTTTTACGCTGCAAGGGAAGTGGTAACGCTTGATTTAGCGCTCCACTTCTCTCCTGAAGCGCTAAACCGGAAGTTCGTGTCCACTGGAATTGGTTCTCTGCACTCCCACAAAAGTTATCGCCCCAAGCGGGGCACTACGCAATTTCTAGCCCTATAGATTTTCTGACTCCTGTGTTAATGAGGTTTCTTTTTTAAATGGCAGGGGAATTTCTCTGTACATTCCAAATTAATTCATTTTTTTGAAGATTGCTGGAATCAATTTTCATGTGAGCAAAATAACATTTGCCTTGAATACATTTATATATAATTAAGTGTGACTAGGAAGTGTAATGCAGGAAGTGTGATGCAGTGGATAGGGAAAAGCATTTGCATATAATGTTTTTATTACATTAATATTTTATGGATACCTGTGTGGTATGAAATATACATATGATTCTGATTATTAGATATGAAGGGGGAAGGGGGGAAGGGAAGGGGGGGAAAGGGAAAGGGAAAGAAGGAAGGAAGGAAAAGCACCGGATGTCTCAAAGCACTTTACAGCCAATGAAGTACTTTTGGAGTGTAGTCACTGTTGTAATGTAGGAAACGCAGCAGCCAAATTGTGTACAGCAAGCTCCCACAAACAGCAGTGTGATAATAACCAGATAATCTCTTTTTTTTTTGACATGTTGATTGAGGGATAAATATTGGCCAGCACAGTGGGGGATAACTCCCCTGCTCTTCTTCAAAATAGTGCCATGGGATCTTTTACGTCCACCTGAGAGAGCAGATGGGGTATCAGTTTAAAATCTCATCCGACAATGCAGTGGTTGATGGCTGGGAATCAGTGAGGGGTGGATCAGAGGTCAGGGAAGGGGGTCTGACAGTCAGAGGTTGTCTTTTCAGGTGGGAGAGGGGCTGATGGATGGGAATAGGTCAGGTGACATGGCAAGCAAGTATTGGGCTGTAGTGCACTGGGCAGGGATGGGTTTCAAAGATCATATTCTGTCGCTATCTCACACTTTGTCTTTCTCTTTTTCCTTCACGCTGTGTCTCTTTTTATTCCCCTTCATATTCTATTGGTGTGTCTTTCATACTCTCCCTCTCTTTCATACACACCCTCTCTTTCTCTCACCTCCTTCTTTTCCTGATCCTTCCCTTCTGTCTCCTCTTACGTTTAGCTCTATTTTCGGTTCTATCTTAGTCCTTGTTCTCCCTCTCTCTCCTCTTTTATTTTCTTCTCTCTCTCTGACTCTGCAGTGGTGCTTCATAGAAACATAGAAAATAGGTGCAGGAGCAGGCCATTCGGCCCCTCGCGCCTGCACCGCCATTCAATAAGATCTTGGCTGATCATTCCCTCAGTACCCCTTTCCTGCTTTCTCTCCATGCCCCTTGATCTCTTTAGCTGTAAGGGTCATAGCGAACTCTCTCTTGAATATATCCAATGAACTGGCATCAACAACTCTCTGCGGTAGGGAATTCCACAGGTTAACAACTCTCTGAGTGAAGAAGTTTCTCCTCATCTCAGTCCTAAATGGCCTATCCCTTATCCTAAGACTATGTCCCCTGGTTCTGGACTTCCCCAATATCGGGAACATTCTTCCCGCATCTAACCTGTCCAGTCCCATCAGAATCTTATACGTTTCTATGAGATCCCCTCTCATCCTTCTAAATTCCAGTCAATAAAGGCCCAGTTGATTCAGTCTCTCCTCATATGTCAGTCCAGCTATACCTTGAATCAGTCTGGTGAACCTTCGCTGCACTCCCTCAATAGCAAGAACGTCCTTCCTCAGATTGGGAGACCAAAACTGAACACAATATTCCAGGTGAGGCCTCACCAAGACCCTGTACAACTGCAGCAAGACCTCCCTGCTCCTATACTCAAATTCCCTAGCTATGAAGGCCAACATACCATTTGCCATCTTCACCGCCTGCTGTACCTGCATGCCAACTTTCAATGACTGATGAACCATGACACCCAGGTCACGTTGCACATCCCCTTTTCCTAATCTGCCGCCATTCAGATAATATTCTGCCTTCATGTTTTTGCCCCCAAAATGGATAGCCTCACATTTATCCACATTATACTGTATCTGCCATGCATTTGCCCACTCACCTAACCTGTCCAAGTCATCCTACAGCCTCCTAGCGTCCTCCTCACAGCTCACACTGCCACCCAGTTTAGTGTCATCTGCAAACTTGGAGATATTACACTCAATTCCTTCATCTAAATCGTTAATGTATATTGTAAAGAGCTGGGGTCCCAGCACTGAGCCCTGCGGCACTCTACTAGTCACTGGCTGCCATTCTGAAAAGGACCCTTTTATCCCGACTCTCTGCTTCCTGTCTGCCAAACAGTTCTCTATCCACGTCAGTACATTATCCCCAGTACCATGTGCTTTGATTTTGCACACCAATCTCTTGTGCGGGACCTTGTCAAAAGCCTTTTGAAAGTCCAAATACACCACATCCACTGGTTCTCCCTTGTCCACTTTGCTCGTTCCATCCTCAAAATATTCCAGAAGATTCGTCAAGCATGATTTCCTTTCATAAATCCATGCTGACTTGGACCGATCCTGTCACTGCTTTCCAAATGCGCTGCTATTTCATCCTTAATGATTGATTCCAACATTTTCCCCACTAATGATGTCAGGCTAACCAGTCTTTAAATACCCGTTTTCTCTCTCCTTCCTTTTTTAAAAAGTGGTGTTACATTAGCTACCCTCCAGTCCATAGGAACTGATCCAGAGTTGATAGACTGTTGGAAAATGATCACTAATGCTTCCACTATTTCTAGGGCCACTTCCTTAAGTACTCTGGGATGCAGACTATCAGGCCCCGGGGATTTATCGGCCTTCAATCCCATCAATTTCCCTAACACAATTTCCCGCCTAATAAGGATATCCTTCAGTTCCTCCTTCTCACTAGACCCACTGTTCCCAAGTACATCCGGAAGGTTATTTGTGTCTTCCTTCGTGAAGACAGAACCGAAGTATTTGTTCAATTGGTCTGCCATTTCTTTGTTTCCCATTATAAATTCACCTGAATCTGACTGCAAGGGACCTACGTTTGTCTTCACTAATCTTTTTCTCTTCACATATTTATAGAAGCTTTAGCAGTCAGTTTTTATGTTCCCTGCAAGCTTCCTCTCGTACTCTATTTTCCTCCTCTTAATTAAACCCTTAGTCCTCCTCTGTTGAATTCTAAATTTCTCCCAGTCCTGTTGCTTTTTCTAGCCAATTTATATGCCTCTTCCTTGGTTTTAACACTATCCGTAATTTCCCTTGTTAGCCACGGTTGAGCCACCTTTCCCATTTTATTTTTACTCCAGACAGGATGTACAATTTCTGAAGTTCATCCATGTGATCTTTAAATGTTTGCCATTGCTTATCCACTGTCAACCCTTTAAGTATTCTTTGCCAGTCTATTCTCGCCAATTCACGCCTCATACCGTCGAAGTTACCTTTCCTTAAGTTCAGGACCTAGTTTCTGAATTAACTGTGTCACTCTCCATCTTAATAAAGAAATCTACCATATTATGATCACTCTTCCCCAAGGGGACTCATACAACAAGATTGCTAATTAGTCCCTTCTCATTACACATCACCCAGTCTAGCATGGCCAGCTCTCTAGTTGGTTTCTCGACATATTGGTCTAGAAAACCATCCCTAATACACTACAGGAAATCCTCCTCCATCGCATTGCTACCAGTTTGGTTAGCCCAATCAATATGTAGATTAAAGTCGCCCATGATAACTGCTATACCTTTATTGCACACACCCCTTATTTCTTGTTTGATGCTGTCCCCAACCTCACTACTACTGTTTGGTGGTCTGTACACAACTCCCACTAGCATTTTCTGCCCTTTGGTATTCCGCAGCTCCACCCATACAGATTCCACATCATCCAGGCGAATGTCCCTCCTTACTATTGCATTAATTTTCTCTTTAACGCCACCCCGCCTCCTTTTCCTCTCTGTCTATCCTTCCTAAATGATGAATACCCCGGATGTTGAGTTCCCAGCCTTGGTCACCCTGGAGCCATGTCTCCGTGATGCCAATTACATCATATCCGTTAACAGGAAGCTGAAAGGAATTCTCTGGGCTGCATGCTTACATAGGATTACAGAGGATATATGGCACAGAAACAGGTCATTCGGCCCAAGCAGTCCATGCTCCACTTGAGCCAGTATGGTAGGAGGAGACTGGATTGCAGACTGGAGCTTCAAGGATGGGAATGTATTAGTCAAGGTTGCAAGACCAGAATTAGAATTAATTTGTGGGACCAGGACTGGGCAATGAGCCTTCAAAAAAAAGAGCAGGATTTTTAAGAAAATCAGAAACAAAAAACAGCAGGCTCTGGAAGTTGAAAAAAAAGAGCCTGAGGAAAGTTAAAACACATGACCGGGAACAGAGGCTTGAAAAAAAAAAGTAACAAGGAATGGGTTTTGAAAATAATGCCACAGGCAACTCAGCTTCAAATAAAAAATGTTGGAGTACAAAAGAAAACAGCAAAAATAAACCATGTTAGAGCCCTATCTCTGTAACTTCCTCCAGCCTTATAAAGCCTTTGCGCTCGCAGCACTCTTCCAACTCTGGCCTCTTGCACATCCCTGATTTTAATTGCTCCAGCACGGGTGGCCGTGCAGTCAGCTACCTCGGCCCGTAACTCTGGAATTTCCTCTCTGTATGTCTAGCTCTCTCCTCCTTTAAGCTATACCTCTTTGATCAAACTTTTGGACACCGCTCCTCATATGGCTCGTGTCAAATTTTGTTTAATAACACTCCTGTGAAGCACCTTGGGACGTTTTACTCTGCTAAAGCTGCTATATAAATGCAAGTTGCTGTTTTTGTTGCTGGAGTTCGACCTACAGAAGTGGAATGGAGTTAGGAGTTGCAGCTTGGAGAACCAAGGCTGACCAAGATAAAGTTGATTACATGATAGAGTCAGCCAATTAGGGGTATGTTTAATCAAGACAATAGTGCCACCTAGCTTAGAGACTTAAATAGGAGCAGGAGTAGGCCATTCGGTCCCTCGAGCCTGCTCCACCATTCAATAAGATCATGGCTGATCTTCGACCTCAACTCCACCTTTCTGCCCGACCTCCATATCCCTGGATTCCCTTAATATCCAAACTCAATTACAACTCAATAAAATATGAAAATTAAATTGCGACAGAAAAATCATGACAAAAGTTTGACACTTAAATGACGTGTGCGCAAAACTTTTAATATACTATAGATTATACAGTTAACTGGAAATGATCATTTGATGATGATTTAAATGAAGATTATCTGATCATTACACAATATTAGATTTCATTGTTCAAAACAATGAAGCTAACTTAAATACTGTGCCTTTTTCAGTCTACTCAGCAGGTGTCAGCAATGGAAGCATATTTTGTGGCTGATGAAGTGAGGAAGCTATTTCCATTTCAAAGCTGTTCATTAACATCATGAAAATATGTTCAAAAAGGTATCTGATAAAAGACTTCTCATGTAATGCATGAGGGAAAATAAATAATTCTCAACAACAGAAAATGTGAAATTCGACGCAGTGGGATTTTATCAAAGGATGCCATTTAATGTAATAAATGATATTTATATTTAGATTGCACTTCGACAATGTGTGAGCGTTGCTGGTGCTCTGAATCTGCCCTGAAGTCAGAATACTAGCAGCAACAATAAAGCAATCTTGCATTCTCAGCTTGAGCTCTTTAGCCCTGGACTTTCTCTGATATTGTGGAAGATCAGTCCAGGCGGCAGTGAAGAGACTGGCCAGTGCCATCATCAGAAACCATTCATGTTTACCACCATAGTGCGTGACCTCCATTGATGATAGGGGAAACCACTTAGTTCAACAGAAACCCAGATGTATGGCTGTGCTATAAATGTAAGCAAGGCATCGATTCCCACCTCGTTTTGGTGGTCTGTGTACACACTTCCACAGCCAGCAATCCCCGTGATGGAGAGTATAAATATAGAGGCCGAGTTTTCTGTCTGCCAAGGAGCTGAGGCAGCACTCAAGCCAGTAGAGGCCCCGCCATTTAAAATTGGCCACATTTAAAATCGGGCAAACTCTTACCCATTACGATTATTGTCAATTACAACATGTTAGGCGCATCGGCTATTTTGGGCAGAAATCGGTGTCTGGTGACTATTTCGCACCTCGTTGAGGCGCAATTATCTATCATACTTCTCGCCTATGTAGCCACAAGGCAAATTCAACTGAACATACTGAGGCAGGGTTAACTGATCTCTGCAGACAACATCAGTGTGGAAGCAAGCGCAAGTGAGGAGGCTCCTGGCTCTTTCTCGTCAGTGTGAGAATCGCGCAGAGCGTTACGCAATAACTATGGGGCATATTGCACCAGAGAAAGGCACGAGTGGGCCAGAATTATAAAGCGCAGAGTTCAATTAGTGTCTCCCAGGTCGCTGATTAGCACAGGATAGTTCAGGTCTAGTCATCGACAGGGGAGATTAACAGGCACTACTGCTCCTGCTGTAATATAGTTTAATGCTCACTGCATCTACCTTCCTAGCCATGAGGGAAAGTCTGTTTTCACGGTTCTACATACACAAATTAGTCCCAGAATGAAAAAAAATGCAAACACAGCATTGATCTTATTCCAATTACTTGTACAAAAGCTTAGCTGGCTCAGTATATAGCGAATGCACACTGCAGAGTCAAGGGTAATAGTCTCACCTTGTTCTATGCTATTAAGTAACTCTGGCCCTGAAATTCCGGCCTTGCTGGGTCCGTACGGAATACGTACAGACTCGGTGAGGCCTCGCAAAAGCCGGTTTTTGGTGCACAATTGCATGCGTCGAAAACCAGCTTTTCCGATCGGTCAAGGTATCTTTTGACAGATCCTCCGCATCCCCGGGAGAAGGACATCCGCGCAGGCGAGATTGGGCTATTTGCCCACCTCATGCCCAGAAAATGTCCTTCAATCTCTTATGCCTGGTAAAAGCAGGCGCATAGCTTACTTTTAGCAGAGTAAGAGTTTTAAAACATAAAAAATAAAATTTAAATACAAATTTTTATTTTAAAAACCCTGTCCACTAAGGTAAGTTTATTTTAAACCCTAATAAAACACATTAAAAAAAATCCCCCAAATATATATTTTTTCCAATTAATTTTAATTATGTGTGGTTTTTTATTATTTATTATTATGTTGTGTTTGGGTGTTTTAGGGAGTTATTCTCATTGATAGTAATGGGAACTCATAAAATCGGAGTTCCCATTGCTATCAATGAGAATACGGTCCTGTGATTGGTTGTCCAGGCCCACGTGACTCCAGTTTCCCCGAAACTAGAAGACATGGATGCGCTATGAAGCGTGTGGAAAGAAGGCCTCCGACCGGAATCCAAGGAACTTCCGGGACCACCAGGTACATTCGGAGAGAAATTTCAAGTCGGAGGCGTTCGTCCGAAGGAAGTCACCAATCCAGAATCTCAGGGCCATTGTTTATCTAAGAAGCCCAATGTAACACTTAATGTAATTACTTGCCAACACTTGTATGTGGGTACCATAATTGAAACAAGATTAAAACTACGACAAAGAGAAACTGAAACAGTTTAACACTAAATTATTGAAAAATAAGCACAATACTATTATAAAAGCAAAACACTGCGGATGCTGGAATCTGAAATAAAAACAGAAAGTGCTGGAAATCTCAGCGGGTCAGGCAGCATCTGTGGAGAGAAAAACAGAGTTAATGTTTCGGGTCGACGAATGGTCTCTTCGTGGGAGCTTGCTGTGCGCAAATTGGCTGCCGCATTTCCTGCATTACAACAGTCATCATCGATCCAACGAAGGGTCGTCGACCCGAAATGTTAACTCTGTTTTTCTCTTCCACGCAGAATATTATTTTGTAAGGGCACTGTCATGTGAATGCATCAAAATTCATCAGATATTCATGTATCTATTCGAACAACTGGTGATGAGATTCTGGGTTGCATCCAGTCTCATTCTATCTTTTTTGCTGAACACCATAATCTGGATCATCATGCATATCCTGCAGTAGTTTAAGGTCAGAAGAGCAGAGAGTATAATTGCATATAAGATATGCAGCACAGAAACAGACCATTCGGCCCAACCAGTCCATGCCGGCATTGATGTGCCTTGTCAGCCTCCTCCCATCCTCCCTCATCCAACTCGATCAGCATCTCTATTCCCTTCTCCCTCATATGCTTATTGCATAATCCTTAAATGCATAATGACGCACAACCAATAGTCAATGAGGGGAATCAAGTGACACTAGAATCTATTCCAACTTGGTTCCACTCATCTGTTCTAGTAGAATTTGGGGATTTAACTAGTGCAAAGCCATCTCTGAGTTATTTAAGCTTTATATTAGTGAAAAAAAAGACTTGCATTTATATAGCACCTTACTCTGAATGCCTTCATGGCAAACAAGCCAAAGGAGGAAACGTTTCAAGGACACCCTCAAAGCCTCCCTGATCAAGTGCAACATCCCCACCGACACCTGGGAGTCCCTGGCCAAAGATCGCCCTGAGTGGAGGAAGCGCATCCGGGAGGGCATTGAGCACCTTGAGTCTTGTCACCGATAGCATGCAGAAACCAAGTGCAGGCAGCAGAAAGAGCGTGTGGCAAACCTGTCCCACCCACCCTTTCCCTCAACGACTGTCTGTCTCACCTGTGACAGGGACTGTGGCTCTCATATTGGACTGTTCAGCCACCTAAGGAACTCATTTTAAGAGTGGAAGCAAGTCTTCCTCGATTCCAAGGGACTGCTATGATTCATGACCACCAGACATCCCAAAGCACTTGACAGCCAATGAAGTACTGTTTTGAAGTGTGGTCACTGTTGTAATGTAGGAAACGTGGCAGCCTATTTGCGCACAGCAAGCTCCCACAAAAAGCAGTGTGATAATGCCGAGATAATCTGTTTTTTGAGGGATAAATATTAGCCAGTACACCAGGGATAGCTACCCTGCTCTTCTTTGAAATACTGCCTTAGGATCTTTTACATCCATCTGAGAGAGCAGGCAGGCCCCACGTTTAACATCTCATCCGACAGGGCATCACTCCCTCAGTATTGCACTGGAGTGGCAGCCTAGATTTTTGTGCTCAAGTCCCTGGAGTGGGACTCGAACCCACAACCTTCTGATTCAGAGGCGAGGGTACTGCCCACTGAAATGGAATGAAATGGAATGAGCAAACAACAAAACATGGGTCTAGAAATTCCAGAGGACCTGCTCCACTGCCCACTCATTTGTCCTCAGCATGACTCCTTTCCAAATCCAAGAAGAGGAATTGTTTAAACAATGGGGCAACACCCACACCAACACCAGTGGGACTGAGACACCTGCCCTGCAAATTTGGCAGGGCTTCAGCAATAAATCTTGCCATTCTGTTGGGGGAAGGGAGGGGAAGCACTGGCTGGTCTGGCCAACGATCCAATGGACCCAAGTTTGCATTTCCGCTGCTCCTTCACTGGTGAGCTGCAAATCTTAACAAGCAATCTATCTCTCTTGGGTCAAGTGCTATTTGGATATGGCACTATGGGGCCCACATACAACCCTGTTGGGCAAGTATGCGTCATGCAAGCTACTTATCACCAGCTTTAAAAAACTGGTGGGATTTCCCAGTCCTACCTCCAAAAATGATGTCAGGACAGAGGGGGAGCAGCCAGATAAAGCACCTACCTCTCCTCACCATGCCCAACCCCTTCTCCCATCCCCCCCCCCCCCCCGACCAGAATTTCTCCAGAGCCAGAAAGGGGCAAAACCCCAGCAGAAACTGGTTCTGTCCAATCTTCTGCACCTCCATCACACCAGGCTGCCACCCCCAAAATTGGCCGAATTTCCAGGCTAAAGTGTTTCTTTGAACAGAGAAAGAGAGACTTTGGGGGTAGAAATGTTGTCGCAGCGGTGACGAAAAGTGGAGGGTATCCGATCGGTTGTCCTTTATATGCAGCTCCTGGTATTCAGTGTCATTAACTGCAAAGGAACGCAGTATCAGGCGCTGCCTAGAACAGGCGGCCGATCCAATACTACCCCTTTTGCGCCACTGCCCGAGACAAATTTCTAGGCCTGAGCCTCTAAAGGAGTACAGTTGTAATGAAAAAAACTTTTGTTCTCTTAGGAGACACATTTAAGCAAATCTCTTCGAAGCAAATCGTTATGTCCCTTGCACATGTTCAAAATGAGTCATATCCATTCTTACTTTTCTCATCTCTAAATATATTTACCAGTGTCTGTATGTAAAGCCTGAAATTTCTGCAACTTTAGCACAATACTGCCAAAAGGATAGTCCATGTCGACAGTACTACTTGTTACAGTTGGCTAGAAGTATGGTACCATTCAGTAGATGGTGGCTCCCAACAGACTGCACTTCGGAGGTGTAGCTTTGAAAAACAAGGACATTGTGGTATTTCTTATCCTGGTTTCCTAAAGTTATTTTCAGGAAATTGTCACCTGTTTTGATATTTCTTCTTAGTCAATCCCTCGTATCGAGGATGACTTGCTTCCACGCCGAAAAGGGATGAGTTCACAGGTGTTTCAATGAAGGGCCTGATATTTCAGGTCGCGAACAACATGTTGAAGGGTGGAAGATGCCTGTGCGTGGATTTTTTTAACATGGGGTGGCCATTGCACACCAGCCACCACACGGGCTTGACAGAGCTAGGTCTTGGTCCAGTGGCAAGGGTTGACCAAGACGACCGGAGACCAGCTCTGCTGCACGGATCTAGTGCGCACACATATCGCACTGTGGGCTGGCCCGTGGTGCCAGACACTGACGTTTTGAGTGTATTTATTTACATTACAACTTCGATATCAAATGTTTGGTTGTAGCAAACAGTTCGGGAAATGTGTCAAGATCCAACTTCCTTCGAAATCAGCCTTTTTTTGTGCGTCATGGTCGAGAATGACAACTTAGAACAGAAGCTAATTTACCACCTGTAATAGTCTGACTGAAGATTCAACAGTAATGTTCCCTGTGACAGGACACAAGCTGTGCTTCCAAAAAACATTTCACATTCTGGACTCAAAGCAATTTTTTGACACAGAACACTTTGTTGGGTTGGATAGAAACAGCACAAGTCTCCGTAACATAGTAATAACTAACCGATCAACATCCCCTGAATTAGGGATGGAGTACAAAAGCAGGGAAGTCCTTCTGCAACTGTACAGGGTATTGGTGAGGCCACACCTGGAGTACTGCATGCAGTTTTGGTCACCTTACTTTAGGAAGGATATACTAGCTTTGGAGGGGTTACAGAGACGATTCACTAGGCTGATTCCGGAGATGAGGGGGTTACCTTATGATGAGAGATTGAGTAGACTGGGTCTTTACTCGTTGGAGTTCAGAAGGATGAGGGGTGATCTTATAGAAACATTTAAAATAATGAAAGGGATCGACAAGATAGAGGCAGAGAGGTTGTTTCCACTGGTCGGGGAGACTAGAACTAGGGGGGCACAGCCTCAAAATACGGGGGAGCCAATTTAAAACCGAGTTGAGAAGGAATTTCTTCTCCCAGAGGGTTGTGAATCTGTGGAATTCTCTGCCCAAGGAAGCAGTTGAGGCTAGCTCATTGAATGTATTCAAGTCACAGACAGATAGATTTTTAACCAATAAGGGAATTAAGGGTTACGGGGAGTGGGCGGGTAAGTGGAGCTGAGTCCACGGCCAGATCAGCCATGATCTTGTTGAATGGCGGAGCAGGCTCGAGGGGCTAGATGGCCTACTCCTGTTCCTAATTCTTATGTTCTTATGAATGGCATCAAACTTTTCCTTCAATTCCTGGCATTATTTATCCCTCAATCAACATAACAAAAAAACAGATTATCTGGTCATTATCATATTGCTGTTTGTGGGAGCTTGCTGTGCGCAAATTGGCTGCCGCGTTTTCTACATTACAACAGTGACTACACTTCAAAAGTACTTCATTGGCTGTAAAGCACTTTGAAATGTCCAATGGTCATGAAAGGCGCTATATAAATGCAAGTCTTTCTTTCATGTTACTGCCCAGTCCATTGTGTACTTCAACTAGCATCAAGAACATCTTCATACAGACATTAAAGTAGCCTGAGAGTTGAGTTTTGTGTACTGTGCTAGTACAAACCAGGGCTATGAATATATTATAATATGGAACAAAGATCAGTACAGATGAGGGAGGCTATTCAGCCCATCTAACCAATCCTTCATTCAAAATCAAATGACCCCCTCATCACAGTAACGAAGAGCTTACTGAATGACTCCAGAGTTTTTCCTTCCACATTCCCACCTGGAAAACCATCCCAGATATTAATCTGTGTGAAAGAGAAATCCTTCTCGAATTCAGTGTTGAAATTGCTTTCTACTAGTTTGTGTCTATGTCCACTTGCCCTATAGTAATGGTTTAACTTGAAATAGTGCTCAAGATTAACTGTAGTATTTCACTTAGTATCTTTTATACTTCTATAAGGTCTTCTTTCATTTGTCTCCTTTCAAGGGTGACGAGTTTGGGCTAAATTTTAACAATCAAATGGCCAACCGGCAGGGCATTCTGAGGGCCGAGCCTCATTGCCATGACGCCGGCGGGCTGTTGCTCGCTGGCTCCAGGCTGACACATGATCGACTCGGTCTCATTTAAATGGAAGTGACGAGCTGCAGGTGCTAAATGATCATCTCGATGCAGCTCGCTGGTCGGGGCCTACCGATTACTGCCCGACTCCAACGCCGAGCTGGCCTGCAGGTAGGCCTGGGTAGGGGATGGAGGAGGGAGAGAGCCCGGAGTGGCAGCGGCCCACATTATTCATTTGGATCCTGGAGGAGAATTCTTCCTCCTTCAGCTCCCACTAAAATAATTTTAAAACTTTCTTTTTCGGTTCTCTTCTGCTCTACCGCCAGGTTTTACTGAGTGGAGCGTCCAAGGTGCATGCTCAGCCCCAGCAGGCCACTAACATTGCATTGGGCTCTCATGTATGTTACTATACCCCAATTTCAACACCAACAACTTGTATTTATATAGCGCTTTTAACATAGTGAAATGTCCCAAGGCATTTCGCAGGAGTATTAGAAGATCAAAAATTTGACATCGAGCCGCATAAGTGGAAATTAGCTCGTGACCAAAAGCTTGGTCAAAGAGGTAGTTTTAAGGAGCGTCTTGAAGGAGGAGAGAGGGGTAGAGAGAATGAAAGGTTTCGGCAGAGACATTGAACAAATATTTTGTATCGGTCTTTACGGTAGAAGACATTAAAAACATCTCAATAGTGGATAATCAAGGGGTTATAATGAAGTAGAACTTGGTAAAATATTGGGACTAAAGGTGGACAAGTCCCCTTGACCTGATAGCTTACATCCTAGGGTCTTAAAAGAAGTGGCTGCAGAGATAGTGGAGGCATTGGTTGTAATCTACAAAATTCCCTGGATTCTGGGGTGGTCCCAGCAGATTGGAAAACAACAAATGTAACGCCCCTATTTAAAAAAGGAGGTAAACAGAAAGCAGGAAACTGTAGACCAGTTAGCTTAACATCTGTTATTGAGAAAATGCTGGAGTTCATTATTAAGGAAGCAGTCGTGGGACATTTGGAAAAGCATAATTCAATCAAGCAGAGTCAGCATGGTTTTATGAAAGGGAAATCATGTTTGACAAATTTGCTGGAGTTCTTTGAGGATTTAACGAGTAGGGTGGATAAGGTGGAACCCGTGGATGTGGTGTATTTGGATTTCCAGAAGGCATTCGATAAGGCGCCACATAAAAGGTTACTACACAAGATAAAAGTTCACGGGGTTGGGGGTAATATATTAGCATGGATAGAGGATTGGTTAACTAACAGAAAACAGAGAGTCGGGATAAATGGGTCATTTTCCGGTTGGCAAACAGTGACTAGTGGGGTGCCGCAGGGATCGGTGCTGGGCCCTCAACTATTTACAATCTATATTAATGACTTGGATGAAGGGATCGAGTGTAATGTAGCCTAGTTTGCTGATGATACACAGATGGATGGGAAAGCAAATTGTGAGGAGGACGCAAAAAATCTGCAAAGGGATATAGACAGGCTAAGTTAGTGGACAAAAATTTGGCAGATGGAGTATAATGTGGGAAAATGTGAGGTTATCCACTTTGACAGTAAAAATAGAAAAGCAAATTGTAATTTTTCTCCATTTAAATTATAAAGTGCTGCAGTACAGAGGGACCTGGGGGTCCTTGTACATGAAACACAAAGTTAGTATGCAGCTACAGCAAGTGATCAGGAAGGCAAATAGGATGTTGGCCTTTATTGCAAGGAGGATGGAGTATAAAAGCAGAGAAGTCCTGCTACAACTGTACAGGATAGTGGTGAGGCCACACCTAGAGTACTGAGTACAGTTTTGATCTCCGTATATAAAGAAGGATATACTTGCATTGGAGGCTGTTCAGAGAAGGTCCACCAGGTTAATTCCAAAGATGAGGGGGTTGACTTATGAAGATAGGTTGAGTAGGTTGGGCCTATACACATTGGAGTTCAGAAGCATGAGAAATGATCTTATGGAAACATACAAGATAATGAGGGGACTTGACAAGGTAGATGCAGAGAGGATATTTTCACTCATAGGGAAAACTAAAACTAGGGGACATTGTCTCAGAATAAGGGGCCACCCATTTAAAACTGAGATGAGGAGGAATTTCTTCTCTCACAGAGGGTTGCAAATCTGTGGAATTCTCTGCCCCAGAGCGCTGTGGAGGCTGGGTCATTGAATATATTTAAAGCGGGATAGACAGATTTTTGAGTGATGTGAATAAAGGATTATGGGGAGCAGGCAGGGAAGTGGAGCTGAGTTCATGATCAGATCAGCCATCATCTTATTAACTGGCGGAGCAGGCTCGAGGTGACAGGAGGCCTACTCCTGCTCCTATTTCTTATGTTCCTATGTTCTAACAATGGAAAATTCGATGTCTGTGACAAATATTTTGTGCTGAAATATTGACTGGAACATGTGTCACTATTATGCAGATTTGATTCTTTGTGTCTATACTTGTCAGAAATCATCAGTTGATCTATGGGCTATTATTTACGTCAATCACTACGACACATTAGGAACGGCACCTTTAGGCAAGCAGTCAGTCACCTTGGACACGTAGAGAGAGATTTAACCATCTGGGCTAACTAGGATTAGGGCTTTCCTAAGGTACACAATTGTGATATGTAATTCTTAAACATTCTATGTGACTAAGTGTCATGTATATACTTTTGGGATCATTAGGCACTTGATGGCGTCACTGTTGAAGGCCATTTATGTGCACAGATGGATGTGTGTGCAGCCCAAGTATAAAAGGCCAGCCATTTTGTATATTAGTCACTTTGAGCAGAGCCGAGGTCATACCTCTTAGAGTTAAACAGTACTCAGTCTAACAGTTACTGCATACACAACATTTGGCGACGAGGCAACAAGAACCTTTGCATGAAAAAATGAGCACAATTGGATTGTTGGAGCAATTCATGGAAGGAGAAGATTGGGCAGACTTTGTCAGCCATTTGAGCCAGTTCTTCGTGGCCAACAAAATGGTGGAGATTGGCGACGCAGATCGACGCTGGGCAGTGTTCCTCACGGTTTGCGTTCAAAAATTTATGGTCTGATAAAGAATCTACTCCTGCCTGTGAGTCCAACCGAGAAGACCTATGAAAAATTGTGTACACTGGTACAGGACCACCTTAAGCCAGACGAAGGCATCATCATCTCGAGATACAAATTTTATACACACATTCGCTTAGAGGGCCAGAATGCAGTGGAATTTCTTGCTGACCTGAGACGTCTAGCGGGATCGTGTAAGTTCGGGGCTGTGTTGGCAGACATGCTGTGGAACTTCTTTGTAATCGGCATCAACCACGAGGTGATACTGGCAGTGGAGACATTGGACTTGAACAGGACCATCACGATCGCTCAGTCATGCATGACGATGGAAAGAAGTCTAAAGCAGATATGAAAAATCAAAACTCGGCAAGTAATGCAAATATGATGCATTCGGCACAGCGGCACATGGCAGGGCCTACCCGACTGTGTACGCGAAACCTGTGGCTGCCCAAAGTCTGCCAGCGGGAATGCATCCGATTTATCCACGTTGGTGTTGTGGGAGAAATCACCGGCACCAGCTGTGCCGATTTAAGCAATATAGTTGCAAAGGCTGTCTGAGAGTGAGACATCTCCAGCGCAAGTGTCCGCAGATGAGCAAGCGTGCTGCGACACACCACGTGGAGGATGATGGTCAGACTAGCGCGGATCCGGATACGCAATTCAAGATACCAGAGGAGGAAGTGTATGGACTGTACTCGTTCCTAACTAAGAAAAAACCGATAATGATCAACGTGAAATTTAATGGGGTGCCGGTATCGATGGAACTGGACACGGGGGTGAGTCAATCGCTAATGAGCCAGAGGGCATTTGACAAGCTTTGGGATACTAAGGTCGTGAGGCCCAGGGTGAGTCCAGTCAATGCCAAGTTGCACACGTACACCAAATAACTCATAACGGTGATTGGCAGTGCCACAATTAAAATGTCGTATGACAGTCAGTTCACGAGTTACCGCTATGGATTGTCCCAGGCAATGGCACAACACTGTTTGGCAGGAACTGGCTTGAAAAAAATCAGATGCGATTGGAACAACATCAAGGCGTTGTCATCCGAGAAAGATACATGTGCCCAAGTACTGAGCAAGTTCCCCTTGTTGTTCAAACCAGGCATTGTCAGCTTCACGGGAGCCAAGCTGCAGATCCACGTGAACTCGGATGCAAGACCCATTCATCATAAAGCTCGGGCAGTTCCGTATATGATGAGGGAGAAGGTTGAAATCGAACTGGACAGACTCCAGCGTGAAGGGATCATATCACCGGTTGAATTTAATGAATGGGCCAGCCCCATTGTTCCTGTGCTGAAAAGTGATGGCACAGTCAGAATCTGTGGAGACTACAAGGCTATGATCAACAGGATTTCGAAACAGGATCAGTACCTGTTACCGAAGGCTGATGACTTTTAATGCTAGCTGGGGGGGGAAGTCGTTCACCAAACTGGATTTGACGTCAGCCTACATGACACAGGAGCTGGTCGATACGTCGAAGAAACTTACGTGCATTAACACGCATAAAGGACTGTTTATTTATCACAGGTGCCCTTTTGGGATCCGCTCGGCTGCAGCAATATTTCAGAGGAACATGGAGAGTCGACTGAAGTCCGTTCCTAGAACCGTTATGTTCCAAGATGACATTCTGATCACAGGGCGTGACTCCAAGGAACATCTGAACAACCTGGAAGAGGTTCTACATCGTCTGGACAAAGTGGGACTCAGACTGAAACGCTCGAAGTGTGTCTTCATGGCACCAGAGGTCGAATTCCTGGAGAGGAAAATTGCTGCTGACGGCATCAGACCCACGGATGTGAAAACCAAGGCCATTAAGAATACACCCAAGCTGCAGAATGTGATGGAGCTGCGTTCGTTCCTGGGTCTACTCAACTATTTTGGTTACTTCCTAACTAAATTGAGCACCTTATTAGAACCACTGCACATGCTGCTAAGAAAAGACGACAACTGGGTGTGGGTTGCGTCTCAAGACAGAGCTTTTGAGAAAGTTACCAATCTGCTTTGCTCTAACAAGCTGCTGGTACATTATGACCCATGTAAACGTTTAGTATTGACCTGTGATACTTCGTCATATGGAATTGGTTGCGTACTCCAACAAGCTAATGAGTCGGGTAAACTTCAACCAGTCGCATATGCTTCAAAAAGTTTGTCTAAAGCAGAAAGAGCCTACAGCATGGTAGAGAAAGAAGCACTAGCCTGTGTGTATATGGTTAAAAACATGCATCAGTACCTGTTTGGTCTTCGGTTTGAACTGGAGACAGATCACAAGCCACTCATTTCACAGTTCTCTGAAAACAAAGGTATCAATACCAATGCTTCATCCTGCATCCAGAGGTGGGCGCTGACATTATCCACTTATGATTATGTCATTCGCCATAGACTTGGCACCGAGAATTGTGCCGATGCTTTGAGCCGTCTGCCGTTGCCCACACTGGAGGTGGAAACGCCACAACTGGCGGACCTATTGTTAGTTGTGGATGCTTTTGAGAGTGAAAGAACCCCTGTCACGGCTCAACAAGTTAAGATCTGGACCAGCCAGGACCTGATTTTATTGGTGGTGAAGAGTTGCATCCTCAAAGGTGATTGGTCTGCTATACCCAAGCAAATGTGCAAGGAGACCAACCTTTCATTCGTCACAAAGACAAACTGTCTATTCAGTGGATTGTATACAGTGGGGCAATCATGTTGTTATGCCCAAGAAAGGGAAAGAGAAATTTGTAAGTGAGCCACATAGCACATATTGCTATGTGGCTCGGCATTGTAATGATGAAAGCCATCGCCAGGTCTCATGTATGGTGGCCGGGAATTGACTCTGAGCTGGAATCATGTGTGCATCAGTGCCACACTTGCATGCAGCTCAGCAAAGCACCAGTAGAATCGCCGCTGAGTCTGTGGTTGTGGCCGTCCAAACCATGATCCAGGATCCACATAGACTTTGCAGGTCCCTTCCTGGGGAAAATGGTTTTTAGTTGTGGTGGATGCATATTCGAAGTGGATAGAGTGTATAATCATGTCATCCAGCACATCCACAGATACCATTGAGAATCTCAGTGTCATGTTCGCGACACATGGTCTGCCTGACATCATTGTTAGCGACAACAAATTGTGCTTCATCAGTCAGGAGTTTCAAGAGTTCATGAAACTCAATGGTATCAAATATGTAAGGTTAGCACTGTTCAAACCTGCATCCAAATGGCAAGCAGAATGTGCTGTCCAAATCATAAAGCAGAGTATGAAGCGAGTAACTCAAGGGTCACTGCAGACCCGCCTCATGCATACTGCTGAGTTACAGGACAAGACCACACACGCTTACCGGGGTCTCGCCTGGTGAACTAATGATGGAGAGGTCTTAAGACGAAGCTATCTCTTATACACCCCGACTTGAATAATCATGTTGAATATAGAAGGCAAAGTCAGCAAGGGTATCACGATCGTGCAGCTGTGTCACGCGATATTTCTGTAAATGATCCTCAATATGTTCTGAATTATGGTCAGGGTCCCAAGTGGATCGCTGGTACTGTCATGGCCAAGGAGGGCAACAAAGTATTTATTATCAAGCTCAAAAAAGGGCAAACATGCAGGAAACATATGGATCAGACAAAGCAGCGGCACACAGAGGGACCGGAACAGTCGGAGGAAGAGACAATCGACGACCAACCAACCTACCTCCAGTCATCAGAGGATTCAGTGGTCATCAGTGAATCGGGACTTTCAATCACTGACAAGTTCAATGAAAATGGACTTTCAATCCCTGACATGGCCATTGCCACTCCCACCAGGTCAGTCACCCAGCCACCAGTCACAACAGACTCTGAACACTCACCCAAGGCTGGAGTTGAACTGAGACGGTCAACCCGGGAGCGTAAAACACCGGACCGTCTCAATTTGTAAAAGATTGTGTTAATATCTCAGAGAGGGGTATTGTCATGTATTGTCATTGTCACGTGTGTGCAGCCCAAGTATAAAAGGCCAACCATTTTGTCTATTTGTCACTTTAGGGCCTTACTAAAACAGAGCCAAGGTCATACCTCTTGGAGTTAAACAGTACACATTCTAACAGTTATTGCATACACAACACTAAGCATGTGTTTCAGCATTTTAGACACTGCAGGAGCAGTTGCGTAGTATCTTTGCTTACTGCTGGTGTACTTAGGCACCAAACGGCACAGTTACAATAATCAAAGCCCTGCCCCTAAAACAAGAAGTTGGAGATATGGTTATTCCCAACAAATCACTGGGCAGTAAATTATACTGGCACAGATAAAGTTGCACATTAAGTAACTGAAACAAAGGAGATCCACAGTGTGATGAGAGCAGTGGACCAAATGGCTGTAACTTGCGTGGAACAGGACAACTCACCATGATATATTGACATTAGTGAGTACTACTGAACTCTCCACTGTCTCCCATGTCACAAACTGAAACCCGGTTGGATGTGACATCTTCCATCATCAATACCTGTTTTGCAAGGCGAGTTGTTTTTGGGTCACGAGTTAAGACGAGGTAAAACAACAAACTGATCATTCTAATTACACAGTGAGAGAACACACAACAGCGCTCTTAAGATGACATTGTCAAAAACCTTTCAACTTATTACTGGAAACTACAAAATATTTATATATTAATATTTCCTATAGGACAGTTTGACAGATTGCCTAACTATTTAGAATATATGTTAAGAACCAAAGAACATGCCGTCCAAAAAGAGTTTGCCCCAGCCAACTTCACACCAAGTTACAACTAGGTCATAAAGAAAATATTTCATTTTTAACTTCTGACTCTATTGCTGTTAAAATACTGACTCTTGCCAAGTGAAAGGGGAGAAATATTTCACAACGTTGGCTGTAAAGAACTGATTGAAAACAACCTCCTACAAAGGCGCTCGGACAAGTCTCAAAATAGAGAGAACTCGAACGGCCTCTGTAACCACATGGTATGGCACACAGATGGACATACCTCCAGAGGATCTGACATTCACTAGAGGATACACACGTACCATGGTCTGAATATAAATGTGTTCGACCAACAAACGGATTAGAGAATGAGTGTACCAGTAAACTGCCTTGGGGCAAAGCAGTAAAGAACAAAATCCAGGAACATAGCCAATTCTCAGTCTAAGAGGAGCCTACTACAAATAATCAGAATTAAATATCTAGAGTATAATTAAAGTATTGATCCCTACACTCCACATCCCACTGTACAAAATCTCCAAAATGAATTGTTTCAGGATATTATTACTGCTCGTTGTCTTCTTGGGCAACTTGATTCAAAATCTGCCCATATTCTGTATGAAGTCCCTCCACCATACTGGACCCTTCCTCTACATGCCCCAATGTAGACACTCACTCACACACATACACACTTGCCCAAGTATATTAACACACCTACATAGACACATGCAGTGCTTTACTGCTGCAGTCTACCCCACATCTAGTTTCACCTCTTCGCTGCCACAGATTTTTCTATGCAGGCAATCATCTCAGCCCCAGGGCATCGCTGCAGAAATTCCTCAGGGCAATGTCATAGGCCAAACTATCTTCAGCTGCTTCATCAATGACCTTCCCTCCATCATAAGGTCAGAGGTGGGGATGTTCGCTGATGATTGCACAGTGTCCAGTTCCATTCGCAACTCCTCAGATAATGAAGCAGTCCATACCCGAATGCAGCAAGATCTGGATGACATTCAGGCTTGGGCTGATACGTGGCAAGTAACATTTATGACACCCAAGTGCCAGGCAATGACTATCTCCAACAAGAAAGAGTCTAACCACTGCCCCTTGATATTCTACAGCATTACCATCACAGAATCCCCCACCATCAACATCCTGGGGGGTCACCATTGACCAGAAGCTTTACTGGAACAGCCACATAAATATTGTGACTACAAGAGCAGATCAGAGACTGGGTATTCTGCATGGTGTCTCACTTCCTGACTCCCCAAAACCTTTCTACCATTTCCAAGGCACAAGTCAGGAGTGTGATGAAATAATCTCCACTTGCCTGGATGAGTGCAGCTCCAACAGCACTCAAGAAGCTCGACAGCATCCAAGACAAAGCAGCCTGCTTGATTGACACCCCATCCACTACCTTCAACATTCACTCCCTCCACCACCGGCGCACCGTGGCTGCAGTGTGTTCCATCTACAAGATGCACTGCAGCAACTCGCCAAGGCTTGTTCAGCAGCACCTCCCAAACCCGTGACCTCTACCACCTAGAAGGATAAGGGCAGCAGGCGCATGAGAACACCATCACTTGCAAGTTCTCCTCCAAGTTACACACCATCCTGACTTGGAAAAGTATCATGGTTCCTTCATCGTTGCTGGGTCAAAATCCTGGAACTCGCTCCCTAACAGCACTGTGGGAGTACCTTCACCACACGGACTGCAGCGGTTCAAGGCGGCGGCTCACCACCACCTTCTAAAGGGAAATTAGGGATGGGCAATAAATGCTGGCCGTGCCGGTGATGCCCACATTCCAGGAATGAATACATTTTAAAAAAAGACAGAAGATGCAGCTGAAATCCACGAATTTTCTTCATAGTTGATTCACACATATATGATTTACAATGCCATTGCAATACAATCAGACCTTGTTAATACAAACGTACAGTCGTTCCAAGTTTTTTTCAACATCTTTTCGTAGCTACGAAGGAGATTCTGGGCTCCCATTATAGTTCAGTATATAATTGCACTGCTCAGTGTCGAACAGAGGCCAAGGAAGATCACAAATACACTCCCTGGTCTGTGCTCGGTTAGGTTGTGCTGATGTGCTCTGACACAGTAACATATTTAGCAACTGTGTAAAGGTCCATCTCTCCATTTAGGTGAAAGTGCCAAGCTTAACAGAGTCGTACTGCAGCAGAGCAAAAGACAAATTCGTGAGCCTTCAAGGCCCAAGGTGTCACGGGAATTCCTGTGTGCACAGAAAAGCTTTACTTAAAATCTGCTCTGCCTAACCTTTCCCTCCCACTTCCATTTTGCACTCACGATGGCTTTGTGGCTAAAATTAATATTTCCCAAAGTGTTTTTGAGTTATATGGGTTTTTCACACACAAGATGATGTTAGAAGCTACATCAGACCAATGAAAAGCTAGGAGCCGGTCACACAAAATCTGGCATTGCAGGGAAGGTACAGCAGGTTAAGCAGTTATCACATCTGCCAAACAAAAATAATGACTGTTGCATTATGTTTTCTGTAGCTTTTTTTTCACTCTGAATTTGCCGAATTGTAATAATGGAAAGTTAGTGTGTCATAAAACAATGTAATTATTAATTTCATACACAACATTTCATCTCGTTATCTGAAGCTGAAGTGATTTCATAAGCTCGGAGGGTTTGCTACTTGCTTATAAAATGAATGACTAGAATTAAAGCATCTGTTATTATTCTGCGCTGGCTCAGTCAGATATAATAGATGTCGAACACCTGCTTCAGTCTTTGAAAAGTACAAAATGTCTCACGCCTTGTCACATGCTGAGATTGTGAAGCTCGCATCCGGCTGGGAGATGACTGACGCAGAAAATCTTTATACGAGTTTGCTGTCTTGACCGTTTAGCCAAGCAGCTGGCGAACATCTCTTGTACTTATTGACACTTTCATTACGACTTCCTGATGAACCTGCGGAGCACTGAGGCTCCGTTGTGTCTTCCCCGCAGTGCTCGGACAGCTTCTGACAGAATTGCACAGTGGGAAGCTACACAATCTTGCATATTAAAGCAATGTTGGGAATTTAAGAGCGATGCATTTAAATGGGATGTGCTAAGATAAGGCTCTATAATAAACGGATCAAATGCATCACTGAAAAATTACATACATCACATTTGAAAAAAATACACTCAATGAATTGTATTTTTCTTCACAATTTACAACTTTGCAGCTGGGATGCTCATCAGTTCCATCATCCTTGCCTGTGGCTCACTAGGCAGCACCCTCGCTCTCTGTGGGTTCAAGTCCCACTCCAGGAACTTGAGCACAAAAAAAAAGGATCTAAGCTGACACTGCAGTGCTGAGGGAGCGCTGCACTGTTGGAGGTGCCGTCTTTCAGATGAGACGTTAAACCGAGGCCCCGTCTGCTCTCTCAGGTGGACATAAAAGATCCCATAGCACTATTTTGAAGAACAGCAGGGGAGTTATCCCTGGTGTTCTGGCCAATATTTATCCCTAAACCAACATAACAAAAAAACAGATTATCCGGTCAATATCATATTGTTGATTGAGGGAGCTTGCTTGTGCGCAAGTTGGCTGCTACGTTTCCTACATTACAACAGTGACTACACTCCAAAAGTACTTAATTGGCTGTAAAGCACTTTGAGACATCCGGTGAAAGGCGCTATATAAATGCAAGTCTTTTATGTTTCTGAGGCTTGCTTCGAAAAACAACATTTTTGGCTTATGATATCAGTTCCCAGCATCCTCTCTTTCCCTGTTGAGTTAAAAGTGTTGGATAGAGGAGGTGCTGGAAGATTCGGTTGAACATAGAAACATTATGGCCCCGATTTTATCTGCCCCACCTGGCGGGTGGGTGTGTGGGGGCAGTTCAATTAACAGGTGTCAGTTACCCCCAGCGATCCCATGTCGTTCCCGGCCTGTCCCAATATTAACCTGTTTTTTTGAACAGGCGAGCGGGATACCTGCAGGAAGGAAGTGGGGTCCTGTTTTCACGAACAAAAACAGAAAATGCTGGAAAGATTCAGCTGGTCAGGCAGCATCCGTGGATAGAGAAACAGAGTTATCGTTTCAGGTCTGTGACCCTTCGTCAGGACTGGAAAAAGTTGAGAGATGTTACAGATTTAAACAGGTGCAGAGGCAGGGAAAGGGGGGGATGGGAGGAAAAAATAAAAGGGATGGTCTGCGATAGGGTGGAAGACAAGAGAGACTAAACATTGTAAATGGGCACGGCAGAATCATAAACAGCTTCCACCTGAAAAATAGTGGCAGAGGTTATGGTCTAAAATTGTTGAACTGGATGGTGAGTCCAGAAGGCTATAAAGTGCTGAATCGAACGATCTGGTGCTGTTCCTCGAGCTTGTGTTGAGCTTCATTGGATCAGTGCAAGAAGCCGAAGACGGAGAGCTCAGAGTGGGAGTGGAGCTGGGAATTAAAGTGACAGGCGACCGGAAGCTCAGGGTCATCCTATCGGACTGAACGGAGGTGTTCCGCAAAGCGCTCACCCAATCGACGTTTGGTCTCCCCTCTGCACGTGGTTAAACTCTGTTACAGCTGTAACTTTTCCAGTTCTGACGAAGGGTCACAGACCTGAAACGTTAACTCTCTTTCTCTCTCCACAGATGCTGCCTGACCTGCTGAGTATTTCCAGCACTATCTGTTTTTGTTTCGGATTCCAGCACCCGCAGTATTTTGCCATTGTTCTGTTTTAAGGAGGTCAATCAGGTCCGATGAAGTCATCAGGACCCGATCAGTGATATTAACCAGAGGCCTGAGCAGGGGAGGGGGCCAGTGGTGGCTACCTCTCAGGTAAAGCCAGCTGGGAGCCAGATCCTGGGTTCAAAGAGGGCCAGCAGATAAGATTAACATTAATTTTTCAGGTTTTCTTATGGGCCAGGAATGGCAGACGTGCTCCTCCGGGCCTCACTTGAACCCAGCTTCCCCACCCCCACTCCGCCCAATCGAGCAAAGGAACACCCCTGCCCCCCTCCCCAGCTCCCCCTCGCCACAGCCCAAATCTCCAGTCTCTCCCCACCCCACCACAGCCCCGATCTCCAATCTCTCCCCACCCCACCACAGCCCCAATCTCCAGTCTCCCTCCCACAGTCCCAATCTCTAGCCCCCAGCCCCAATCTCCAGCTTCTCCCCCAGCCCCAATCTCCCTCCCCCAGCCCCGATCTCCATCCCCCAGCCCCGATCTCCATCCCCCAGCCCCGATCTCCATCCCCCAGCCCCGATCTCCATCCCCCAGCCCCAATCTCCATCCCCCAGCCCCGATCTCTAGCCCCCAGCCCCAATCTCCCTCCCCCAGCCCCAATCTCCCTCCCCCAGCCCCGATCTCCAGCCTCCCCTCCCCCCCCTGCCCCCTGCCCCGATCTCCAGCCTCTTCACCCTAGCCCCAATCTCCAGCTTCTCCCCGTTCTCCCCCCTTCCCACCCCCCCCAAAACTCCCGATTGCAAGCCTGGAGCTAATGATTCCTTCCGAGTGCCGTGGACCACCTCACAGAACAAACTGGTTAAATGACTTCCTTGAATAGTGCACACAGGAATTTGACATGAAAGCATGAAGCAGTGCTAAAAATAAGTGCAGAGAGGAATTTCAACTCCCAAAAATTAAATGACTAAATAACACTCCATTCACTATATTACTCCAGTTATTCTCAATTCAATTACGAGGAACATTTTGAAGGTGTTTTTATTTTCCTGACCATCCATCAATCCACCAGCGTTTTCTTTCCTGGTTACTCCAGGCACAGCCTCGTTAGCCGCTATGGTGTTCACTCTTAAGTAGCAACGCTGTCATTTTGAGAGAGAAGGACTGTATCGGGACCTGCTACCTATCGAAAAATAAAACTGGATCATTGTCATTCAGAAATCAGAATTGATGAGAAAGCACATATGAATGGAATGGAAACAGATTCACCACTACAGTCTATTTTCCCTTTAAGACCATCACATAAAGTATACACTAAGGCCTAGCTATCAGCAAAGCAACTCTTGGAATAGTTTATCCAAAACTGACTCCAGCCAAACAAAATTAATCTCAGACTGGAAGGAGTCAGACTATAACAAACCTCAGCCCATTGACTGAAAACTCATTAGAACCAAATATGCTGTAGCTTATCAATTGCACCACTGGGCTCCAACACCCAGTGCTCTCAAGTGCAAACATGACATGGGATGTGTTAAGTATGGAAGAACTCCACAAGACTGAGTACTGTGAGCTAAAACTGATGTGACCCTAGTCTCTTTCATACAACTCCAGAGTGCCTAAGCAGCCTGGCAGACAAGCTTTTATACTCCCTTGCACAAGGTATGCAGGTGTCCCTTGGGCCCTCAACAATTGCGCCCTCTGGTGGCAAGTCTTACACAGTTACAATGTTTACATACATAACAGGATGCACCTTTTGGTTAAGGTTTAGTCTTAGTAATGAGCTTTCCTTCCCAGTACCCAGCAGCAACCTACGGGTGGTCTTTGAAGAGTAAATTATATTTAATCAAAGTGTGAAGTATATAGATTCTGGCCATGCAAGAAAAATATCTGCATTATAATCGTCATACAATCTACCTTCTAAGACAACCCTAATTCCCCAAATACCTGCCTGTACAGATAAGCCCTTCCCACACACGTTGTGTGTCCTGGTGAGTCTTGCACATGTTACAGTTTTTTATTGCAAATTTATTCCAGTGAACCAGGTTAAACTGTCCAATCTCAAGCAAACACTTTCCCGCATATATAGTATTAACAGCAGCATTCAAAGATATGCAAAATAGCTGCTAGACAGACTATTGAAGCTTTCAAATCCTCATTATTTTAGAGTAGATACTTCAATGCAAGGTGGGTGGTTCATAGTTAACAGTATTCCGTTGTCATATTGTAAGTGCATTGCCTAGAGATTTCTGACTGATAGCAACCAATGAATACTGCCTCAAAAAAAAGTAAAAATTATCGCTGAGAGCTGCTTAGAAGGAATAGATGCAGGATACACGATGGGGACTAGGGATCCAACTGGAATACACATTGCATGTTAGGTGTAAAGGGATAAACAATGATAAATTCCCTATACAGGCAATACTTAACGGGGAATAGAACGTCTAACAATAGGAAACAATGACATGTAGCTTCCATTCTGGGCAACAATATAATATATATGAAGGGGTGAAATTTCCCACCGCCCGAAACGAGTCGCACCTACCGCTCTTGGGGCCCGAAATTGGTCGATGCATTAAGTCCACCCATTTCTCAGCGGTTTGCCGGCAGTGTGTCGTTTCAAACCGCCGAGACCGAAGAGGACAAAATTGGTCGATTTTTTTTCGGCGGTATGTCGGCGGTATGCCAGCGGTCTGCAGCGGGCGGTACGTAACCTATTAGCCGATCCAGATCGACTTTCTGTTCGATTGCCGGTGCAGCACAGAACTGCACATAGGCGATTTTTTTTTTCTCGTTTTTTTTTAAACAGAGCGTTTTACCCGAGATTTCGGGGGTCAGGAGTCACCTACGCATGCGCAGTGAGTAGAAGAGGAGAGAGAGAGAGTGAGAGTGAGAAGGAGCAGCAAGCTAGCCGACGGGCAGTTACTTTAAAAACACATTGCAGAGTTAAAAAATATTCATAACAACTAATAAGTCTACAGTTTGAAGAATAAGACATATTTTACAAAGCAAAAATCATAACAACAGAAATATTATGGAAATGTTAAAAAAGAAATCCAAGCGCAGGAACATTGAGAAGGACAGGAGTTTGAGGGCGCTCGCCTTCGATGAGATGGAGTTACCTGCCCTTCTCGAGCATATCACCGAGAGATACTCCGAGCTAACGCAGGGTGGTCGTGGAAAGCCACCCACCCCCCCAAAGGAATACAACATAATATGGGATGAGATCAGTGTCCTCCACAAGTACCATGGTACATACTGGGGAAAGGTGCCGTAAGAGGTGGAATGACCTGGTGAGGGTTGCAAAAGTAATGATTTTATTTATGCACCCCCCATGTACCATGTAAATGTAGGTTCAGTGTCACATGGATGATGTTATTTATCTTAAGGTTACAGTGATGTATTTGTGCTTTCAGGCAATGACATGTGTGGTGTGTGGGTATGTGTGTGTGTGTGTGTGTGTGTGTGATGTTAAATGGATTGAAGATTTTTACTTTCATTTACTTTACTTTCTGCAGAAGAAGACATCTGCAATAGCAGCCAATCAGCAGCGTACGGGGGTGGACCCACAACCCATGAGCCTCTGACTGACATTGAGATCCGTGCCCTGTCCCTGGTCGGGGATAGCAACCGTGCCACCACCGGCATTGGAGCTGACCCACTCACACAAGATGGTAAGTTGAATAAAATGCAGTCTGTGTTGCGGTCCTCTCATGTCATGTAATGTAACTGTAACTGTAATGTTGGCCTGATGTAATGAAATGTAAGTTTATTGCACTGTAATGTTGGCCTCGTGTGATGTACTGCAATGTTGGGGGCATGTAATGCAATGCATGTATGTATTGTCTGTCTGCGATGTAATGCAGTACTGCAGCAGTGGCGGACATTTAAGACAGACTGTGATAAGTCACTGTACTGTGTACTAATGTAACCCTGACCCCTCCTCTGGTGCCAAGCTTTTTTAAATGTTGTTTTGTACTTCCAGACTCGGATGATTCAGACCACACCGACACAAACGACAGACCCACTGCCTCCACCTCTGGCATCACCTAGCCCTCTCCTGACTTCACCACTGGCAGAGATGAGGAAGATGAAGAGGAAGAGGAAGAGCTGGTGATCCTGCAGCCAGTGGAGGTGGAGGTGGGGGTGGAGATGGAGGAGGTTACACCAGCTCCATGTGGGACAGCTGGAACATCCTCCACCACCGAGTCAGTATTCAGGGGATTCCCCCATGGCTCCTCTGATTCGGTGGGACCAAGCCGTGTGCAGCAAGGCACCCCCAGTGTTGCAACGCCTTTGCTGCAGCGACAGAGGTTGGTGCAGGAAAAGTCGGTTGCTGTAGGCATGTACCAGGACATGATGCATCTGTCACAGGCCGGCATCGACATAGGTCGAGAGCTGCTCAAGGCCATGACTGCGATAGCCGCAAACATCGCGGCTCTATCAGAGCGGCATTCGGAGGATATGTTGCATCTGATCACCGCGATGGAGCAAACCGCCGACTCCGTCGATGCAATGCGGTAATCGACGGGATCGGGACATGGCGTGGATCCCACCCCCCCTCCCCATGCCATAGTAGTCAGGTCGACAGCACCAGAGGGTGGGGAGCGGACAACATCTTCCAGCGCTGAAACCACGCCTTCCACATCGCGAGCTTCTCCTGAGCCCTATTTATATTGCGCCTGCAATGTCTGACCCCCAACAACAGCAACAGCACTTGGGGTGCGGTGCTGCACGCCGGCTTGGTACCAGCACGGAGAGGTCCGGGCTCAGAGGCACTGGGAAAGGGAAGGGCGGGAGTAAGAAACAGGGGGATGAGGGGGAAATAGTCCCAAGGGTGGTGTAGCACATGGTCGAGGCCGGGGGCGAGGTCATGGTCGAGGACAGTAAAATGTCTTTTGTTGTACATGTTTGTTGAATAATTTAAGTTTGATTTGTAAAAGTTTATTTAAGTTGTAAAAATGTTGTTATTAAAGTTGTTACAGTTGTTTTATATTTATAAGTTTCACAAAGTTTTAAAATTGTTGCATATTTTTGACATTTTTACATAAACATTTGAATTGAATTTAAGCACTCTTGTACACTGTCAAACTTTTGGGGTAACAGTCATCAGGGTCTCAAAACGCAGCTCTCCACATTCAAGCAAAGCGTTCATTTATAAACTTTCTCTATTAGACAGGTTGTCAGCAACACAGGCTGAGATCGTGCAGGCCCCATTCTTTTTAAATCTCGACAATATTTTTCAATGAAAAAAATGTAACTAAAATGCCTTCCATCTTAATAAGTTACTCAGTAACAATAAAGATACCCTTTCCACTCTAAATCGCACTGTAACGTCGCTGCTCATCTCTGAAATACAGAGGTGCTGCTTTAGCTGACAGTTCCCGAGTTCCAAATGGCGGCTCCGTGCACTCCGCCCATTCCCGCCAACTTAACATTGCGTAAAACCACCTTTTCCAGGACCGTATGCAGCTCCGGTGGTATGTTGGCGGTACGCGATGAAAATCGGACATTTTGGGCGATATGCGCTTGGTCCTGCACGGCGGACGGTGTGCATACCGCTTGGTATGTCAATGATGAATATTCCGCTGAGCGGTATGTAGCTGTTTTTTGACCAAAATCGCATTTTTGGCCGGTAGTGGTCGGTATGTCGACCAATTTCGGGCCCTTTAAGTGTTTCGTCAACAATGCGGAGAAATTCAGCACTTTGTGGGGTTTTTTGCAGCGGGGCGGAAGTGCCCTCATCATCGGGGTGGAAGCGCGGTCGGGTTGCAGTAGCCGTCACTAGCGGGGTGGGTCAGTGACCGACGCTGCAAATCATTAGCGCGCACTGATGATGTCATCGCTCTGGCGCGTCACAACGTCCCTCCCCATCAGTTAAAGGGGAAGGGCCACTGCGAACTCTGCAGCCGCTTTAGTGGCAAACACTGGCAGCCGCTTTAGTGGCAAACACTGGGCCCCAGGGAGGGTTTCGGTTGGGCCAGTGGACTGGCACCCATGCCAGGCTACCTGTTGACGGCCCGGCCGAACCCGCGGCCATAATTGCCCGCCCGACCTGGAAGTCGGCCGGGGAAAAAAAATAACATGGCGTAGCCGGCAACACCACCTCCCCTTTAAGGGTGGCCGTGCCGCCAAGCCATTGAGAATGCACCGACAGAAAATGCTGGGGCAATTCCGAAAAGTGGCAATTTCCCATGGGACAATTTCGTGTAGGGGTCAGCGGGTGCATGGCAGGGCGGGAAAACGTGGAGGGGGGGCGGGGGGGAGCGGTCCCCTACACCGCTCCAAACCTGAGGAAGAGACATTTCTAAAATGGTGGCACCTCCGCGGAGACTTGGAGGCCAATCCGCACCGACCCGTGGTCACCACTTTCAGGCGGCCACAGGCCTTGTAGAAAGGGCCAATTTTGGCCCCAGAGTATATACACTGGAGAACAATTATATTTAGTGATGTAATACTGGAAGACTTAAGCTGGGAACAGTTCGATAGGGAGCTTGAACATAAAGGAACAGTGGAATGTGAACAGAACACAGGAATGGAGAGATTATGGTCTGGGAAAAATGCAAAAGAGAGGTTGCACACAAAATTAGACAGAATACGCAGAGGGAAATGTGGACTGTTGACTTTATTGTACAAAAAGGTTAATCATGAAGGGCATTCAGAGTAAAACAGACATTGCTGGAAAGAAACGGGGCTCTATAGCGCTTGTTCTTTTAGGCGCCACCCGGTATCCTAACGGTCAAAAATGGCGACCGAGATGTGCATGCAGACTTCCAATAGGAAGTGTGCCGAACGCCAGCTTGGTGAAGTGTTCGCGCACGCACCTGGTGACCATCGACAATATGCAGAGCAGATAGATGGTGATGTCAATCGGTGTGCAGGGTTGATTTGACACCGGTGCTGCCATTTTCGAATGCCACGCTCCAACCTGTGCTGTGTCTTAACCTGACACAGCTGAACATGACGTTAAACAGCACGAAGGATCCACCACCAGTGCTACGTAAAGGGGTCAAAACATGTTTACAGGTTAGTTGCTTATTTCTTTTGGCTGCTGGTGCAATTGCATGCATTTTTGAAGTCAGTGGCTCAGTGGGTAGTACATTCGCCACTGAGTCAGAAGGTTGTGGGTTCAAGTCCCACTCCAGTACTTTGGCGCAAAAATCTAGGCTGAGACTCCAGTGCAGTACCGAGGGAGTGCTGCATTGTCGGAGGTGCCATCTTTCGGATGAGACATTAAACTGAGGCCCCATCTGGCCTCTCAGGTGGACGGAAAAGATTCCATGGCACCATTTCGAAGAAGAGAAAGGGGTTTTTCCCCCGGTGTCCTGGCCAATCTTTATCACTCAATCAACATCACTAAAGCAGATTATCTGGGCATTATCACATTGCTGTTTGTGGGAGCTTGCTGTGCGCAAATTGGCTGCTGTGTTTACTACATGACAACATTGACTACCCTTCTTCAATTGAACAGTGGATAAGGCTAGTGGTGCAGTTGGTAGGATGTGCAATTTGAAGATGAGCTCACTGGGTTAAAAATTCAGTATGGCACTGTTTGAGGCAGTGACACCCCCGATCGCTAATTTAGCATCGGGCGCTGATTACCGCCTCCAACCGGGATATTCACTTTTAGCGCCCCGAGAGGGGAATGGAGCTCTAACTGAAGTGTTCCACACCTCTCTTGGGGCGCTAACGGGGTGGTAGCGATGGAGCGCTACTGAAGTTGAGGCGTTAGGATACCGGTATCCTAGCGCCTAAAGAAGAAGTGAGGTGGAACAGGGAAAAACTCAAGGAAATGGAACAAACATTAGCAACAGTCTTCTAGAGGTCAGCAAGGTCAGTAACTGTAAATAAAATGCAATGTGAACACTTACCGGGTCAGTCCTTCAGCTATCATCCCGGATCCTCTGCGCATCAACGGATTTCCCCGTCAGGAGTAGCGGCAGGCGCTACGGCAGGCGAAAGCAGTCAAGTTGGTGAACGCGGTGCTAAGAGGGCATTGCCCACGCGTGATGTCACCAAATGGGTGGCATTAGAGTGCGCAGAGTTCAATGACAGCGCCGCCACTAAACCAACAGGCTCTCATAGCGCGGCGCTCGGCTGGTAGGCGCTTAGCGGCCGGTTAGCGCCCCGCCTGGGCACTAACGGGTAACGCTAAGCCAATGAATTTCCAGCCCACTGACCTTGACAATCCATGCAAGTTCATTAAACTTTTCCCGCACTGCATCCATGTTGTTGGAGCAACACTCCTCGCATTGATCTCCGGCCCTGCTTCTTGACGCTGACTCCTGAGCATGCGTCTGGAGGGCCCCCTGCCCCCTTGCAGATACAGGACATCTCTCCTCCTTTCCACTAAGACCTCCAGTGCAGGGTCTGAAAACGGTGCACGCTCTCTCGCATGTTCAGCCATCGCTCAAAATATCAGAGCACAGAATCGGGAAGGAAGGGATCGGTTGGTCTCAATCTTTGAGACAAAGAAGTCCATGAGTTCCTCACACTTTTTGTTGGAGGCGAGTGTGGTGGAGACAGGGGAGAGGGGTTTAAGGAGATGGTTAGCAGCAGAGAATAGTAGCAGGGTGTCATCTTTGCATTCCAGAATGATCCTGGAATAGTGAGCAGTTTTTGCAGACAAGAGTAGGACCCGATAATGCTTTTTGTAGTCGAGCATGTGGCAAAGGGTAAGTAGCATCCAGCCATGTTCTGAATGGAGAGCAGGGGTGGGTCTGCCCCGTCCCATGAAAGAAAAATAGGTAAAGGATTGATTGGATTTGTAAATGGATAGATTTGACACAAGAAAACGAGAAACAGCAACAGTTTCTGTGAATAGTTTTTTGGAGAGCTGATTGATGTGCCAATCAAAAAGGTTCAGATCGGGCGAAAGTTGAATAGAAATTTCACAATGAATGGGAAATTCCGTTCCCCGTTGTGTGCCAAGAAGCCACTTTTCCATTTGTGCACAAAGTAATTTACTGAGACCAAGGTGGATAATCTAAAGTAACATTTTTGAGCACGCACATTCTGAATGATAGAAAATTTTCAATCAGTTTTCAGAAACGAGACAGGGGAGAGGGGTTTAAGGAGATGGTTAGCAGCAGAGAATAGTAGCAGGGTGTCATCTTTGCATTCCAGAATGATCCTGGAATAGTGAGCAGTTTTTGCAGACAAGAGTAGGACCCGATAATGCTTTTTGTAGTCGAGCATGTGGCAAAGGGTAAGTAGCATCCAGCCATGTTCTGAATGGAGAGCAGGGGTGGGTCTGCCCCGTCCCATGAAATCCACTCTCAATCAGCAGGAATTGGTACTGAAACAATTGTTCTTGTCTTCGGAACTTAGAACTTTGGCCAGTTACAAAACTGCTGGGATTCTGGTGCAGAAAAATAAAGTGTTATCTGATGGAGAGACGGTGAACGAGAGTATGCCGATAGTCATGGATACTTTACTGGACAGCAATGCACCATAAATCAAAAAACTAAATGGTGCAGAAAATTCAAGAGCTGCAGTTGAGTCACCAGACAGTTTTTCATTGCTTTCCGCTTCTGTCTGGCAGCATCAAAGCTCAGCAGAAAGTTGGGCTGGAAGATTCGCTTGCAATTTTCTCTTGCAATGGATAAATCCTGCAACATTCGTGGCAATGCTCGGTGCGATTTGTTCAGCTAAACTTTGAACTAAGAAGAGCTACTGGCGTTTACAGGACGGAAATACCTCAACATGTGGTTCTGACATTTTGGCTGCTGCAAAACCGATTGGAGTGAACCTGGACAATGTGGTCTCAGCTCACCACTGATGGTCCATATGCCAGGATTGGTCAAAATTCTGCTTTATGGTGTTGTGAAAATCTCGGAGTGATCAGAAGCACAGAGCAGTCCCTGGTCACCTTCCACTGTACAATTCACCAAGAGAC
The DNA here is from genome assembly GCF_044704955.1 of Pristiophorus japonicus. Classification (NCBI taxonomy): domain Eukaryota; kingdom Metazoa; phylum Chordata; class Chondrichthyes; family Pristiophoridae; genus Pristiophorus; species Pristiophorus japonicus. The sequence goes on from NC_091997.1 coordinate 20,356,194, forward strand.
ATTCTGCATTCAGATGGCGGCTGATGATTGGTTGAAAGCTGTGATGGAAACTGTATATAGACATGGTCAATTTTACAAAATCCAATGTGCTAAATCATCGGCAGTTTATCGAAAGAAACTAATGCCCCATATTCAGAAATTGTGAACTTTGCTAAGATGCGCTGGCTAAATCAGGGCAACCCATTGGAAAGGTTCGTCAAACTGCTGCACAATCGGAAACTTTCTACTTATACGGCTCGGTGTCAAATGTTTATCTCATAATACTCCTGTGAAACGCCTTGGGACGTTTCACTACGTTAAAGACGCTATATAAAAACAAGTTGTTGTTGTTGTTGAGAAAGGCAAACTGGACAATTTCTTGCAAATCAAAAATGTAGCTTGGACGTGTGATCGGTCCTTTCTCGCCGATATCTCCTGACTGATCAGAATGTGAAACTCTCAGGGAAAAGGAAAGATACTACGCTCTGGAATTTCAGGCAAAGCCGAAACTGTTCATTCAGCAAATTGGAAGAGCAAAACTTTGCTCACTTCCAAAATTGGCAGCGGCACACAGTTGACCATGATTTTGAGCGAGATTACCATGCTTTGAAAAAATTTAAGAAGGCATTTGGCGATTTTGACGGTTTCAGTCTGGCCTTTCAGGTCATGAAAGATCCATTCTGCTTTGGCATCAGGAACTCGTGCAAACTACTGGGACTGCTCTCTGGACAGACATGGCTTGGAGATAGACCTACTGATACATGACCGAGACCAACTCTATCCTTGAAATGCCCCGACTGTGGAAGAATATCTGGTTCTGAGAATTGCTGCCACAAAACTGTGCTCTATGTTTGGCTCAACTTGGTTGTGCGAGTCAACATTCCCAGCAATCACTAATGAAGTACTGCTCGCAACTGCTCGCAACTTCTCGACAAAAACCGAGAAGCTGCACTAAGATGTGTTGGGCCTGGAAATTACTTTTCAGAATTCCAAACGTTGGTTTAGAAGAAGAACGGCAAAGTTTCGCACTGCACGGTGGCAGATGTTTGTGAAGTACTTAACTGTGTTGCGTGAGTGTACGTAAGGCGTTTTCTACTAAAATCAGTGCATGTGGTTGAAACAATGGTGCCCTAGCCATTGTGGACAATACTTTGTTAACACTGCGTCAATGTGTCAACTGTGGCTCAGTTGTCAGCACTCTCGCCTCGGAGTCAGAAGGTTGTGGGTTCAAGATCCATTCCAGAGATTTGAGCGCAAAATCTGGGCTGACCGAGGGAGTGCTATATTGTCGGAGGCGCCGTCTTTCGGATCAGTTGTTAAACCGAGGCCCGTCTGCTCTCTCAGGTAGACGTCAAAGATCACGTGAAAGTATTTCGAAGCAAAGTAGGGAAGTTTTCCCAGGTGTCCTGCCCAATATTAATCCCTCTACCAACAGCATCAAAACAGATGATTTGTTCATTTATCACATTGCTGTTCATGGGATTTCGCTGTCGCATTTCATACATGACAACAGTGATTACATTTCAAAAGTACTTCATTGGCTGTAAAGCACTTTGCAACATCCTGAGGTTGTGAAAGGCGCTATATAAATGCAAGTCTTTCTAACATACTTGCAACTAGATTGCCATTGATTATTGGATTACTACTGCGCTATTGTCTTCACATCTGGGATGCACACATGCATTTGACTAGTATACTGCATTTATCAAGGCCTATACATGTAAGTTCGGAAAAATAAGTTACCTTCTTTGGAAGTTCTATATCTTTAAACAGAAAGACCGAATTACTATTTAGATTTTTTAAAGTACCAAAAGTGGCTTTTTACAATTCTCATCACTTGCAGTGTGGGGTTTTTGTGCCATTTCATTTGCGAAAAATTGCAAACTAATGTAAGGTTAACTTGATGTTTGTGACGCAAAAGTGAGGGAAAGTGTAAGACACCTTTTAATAAATGGGAACAGCTGCTGAACATTAATGTTTGACTACCAAGGCAGACGCAGGCCAGCATGCTAGTTTTGAAATCCAGTTAATTGCAAACCTGATTGTAGCAACTCCATCTTGGAGAAGCTTTAAAATCCACAAAGCTGAGTCTCTGCAGAGTAACCAGGGTTGTATTATATTAGAAATTAAAATGGAATAAATAGCGTTTCCCAATTGGAACGGTGCCAGAAAGTTAGTTAAATCGACATGGTTTCTCAATAACCTGAACCAGGATCAATATCTCACTTCATCTGTCACACCATAACGTAGATAAACGAATCAGTCAACTAATCAAATGCACACTCTGTAAACTAGGTCACCCTTTCATAACTATGTATATTATACAGATTGCTTCTCACACAGAAGCAGAGGTAATGTGGTAACATCAGTGATGAGTGAAGTATTGTTACACTAATGATGCCTCCCACCTAGACTCTGCCTGCAGCTTATTAAGTAATTCACCGATCTGCAGCATCCGAGTCAATTTCCCTTGAGAGGGTGGTGGTGAGCTGCGTTCTTAACAACCGAGTGGCTTGCTAGGCTCTCTCAGAGGGCAGTTAAGAGTCAACCGCATTGCTGTGGCTCTAGAGTCACACATAGGCCAGCCGGGTAAGGACAGCAGATTTCCCCAAAGGACATCGGTGAACCAGTTGGGTTTTTAACAATAATCCGGTAACTTCATGATCACCATTACTGATGCTGGCTTTTTATTTAATTAACTGAATTTAAATTCCCCCAGCTGCCGTGGTGGGATTTGAACTCACGTCTCCGGATCATTCGTCCATGTCTCTGGATTACTAGCCCTGTAACATAACCATTATGCCACGGTTCCCACTTTAGGGCAATAAATGCTGGTTTTGCCAGCAACGCCCACATCCCATGAGCGAATAATTAAAAAAAATAGTTGGAACTGATATTCTGAGAGAATTTATGATTACTTGCATAAATTGGGAACACTGAACAGATATTGGATGCTTTCATTTTTTTTAAATCAGTACTGTAAAGTGCATATTTTAAACATGATTTGTATCGACAAATCTTCCCAGAACATAAATACCAATTTTCTTCAGTAATTTAAAAAGTCTAGCCTATAAATAGTTGAAACCTTGTCCCTCCTACAGTGTGTAGTTAACCAAAAAGATACTGCTCGCTCACATTAACTTTCAACGGCAAAAATCCACTTTTTCCAATATGGATTTAACTGCCTCGCACACAACTCAACAGGATGATCAGAACAATAATGACTGGAAAATTACTCTCAACATCCGTACATTGTCCTACAGCGATTGATTTATCCAAGCATAGTTTTATTTTTCAAAGAGCACCTTTGGAAAGTCGGTTGGAAGGGAAGCCCAAGCAACGCACTGTAAGAAAGCACAGAGAGGCTCCCTGGACTTTCGAGATCACCTTGCAGTCAGAGCCACGGTGAGTTTGAACTCAAACCAGTGCGAGGCAAAGTCCTTTGTATGTCAAAAGCAAAATACTGCGGATGCTAGAAATCTGAAATAAAAACGGAAAATGCTGGAAATACTCAGCAAGTCAGGCAGCATCTGTGGAGAGAGACACAGAGTTAAGGAAAGGTAATCGACCCAAAACGTTACTATAAAAACAGATCTTTGTGGGCCCTTGCTCTGCGCAAATCTGCTGCTGTGTTTCCCTACATTACAACAGTGACTACCCTTCAAAAGTGCTTCATTGGATGTTAAAGCATTTTGGCACATCCTGAGGTCATGATAGATTGAGTAGACTGGGTCTTTACTCGTTGGAGTTCAGAAGGATGAGGGGTGATCTTATAGAAACATTTAAAATCATGAAAGGGATAGACAAGATAGAGGCAGAGAGGTTGTTTCCACTGGTCGGGGAGACTAGACCTAGGGGGCACAGGCTCAAAATACGGGGGAGCCAATTTAAAATCGAGTTGAGAAGGAATTTCTTCTCCCAGAGGGTTGTGAATCTGTGGAATTCTCTGCCCAAGGAAGCAGTTGAGGCTAGCTCATTGAATGTATTCAAATCACAGATAGATAGATTTTTAACCAATAAGGGAATTAAGGGTTATGGGGAGCGGGCGGGTAAGTGGAGCTGAGTCCACGGCCAGATCAGCCATGATATTTTTGAATGGCGGAGCAGGCTCGAGGGGCCAGATGGCCTACTCCTGTTCCTAATTCTTATGTTCTTATGTTATATTCTTATGAAAGGCGCTATATAAATGCAAGTCTTTCTTTCTTATATTGCCACTTTTGCACTGATGAACACCCAAAATCACTTAGCATCAATTCAAAACTGTCATTTTAACAAATGATATATAGCATCCCACACGTAACCACCCATGGAGTATATGTCAATAATCCTATGACAATAACAAGCAAAGGGAAAATTGGAATAGTTCACTTTAAAATTCATGGATGGTTAGATTAACAGGTTAAAACAGTTTCTAAAAATCAAATTTAGGGCAGGATAGAGAGACACTTGTAACTATCTTCATGACACTCTTTAAAGGATCTGTGGCATCTGGCAAGGCGTTTCACTCCATTTGTTACATGATGTTTGCAAACTGCCCATGGGTTGTACGGTTATTCCTTTATTGATTAATAGCTTATTTCAATAAATCATTTTACAGTTCACAATGTTAAAGGCCGCTAAGTCCGCTCACCCTTGGACAATAAAGCATCATAACATTTCATTAAATTTGATCCTCTGTTTTGATGCAGCAAGAGAGTGCATTATTTATTTGTCAGTGCCAAGACTTGGTAAATCAAGTAAAATGCCAACTTACTTGTAAGATTCTATGAATGCTTCCTCACATTCCACATTGAATGAAAGGGAGATTTACCAAGATCCATGCAAATTGTGTAACCTGAGGAGCTCATTTTTTGCATAATCCTTTGGAACAATCAGGCTCTTTGTGTTTACGTTTTTCAGGATTCGATGTTTATAGTTACCTTTTGTTCTGTTTCATCTAATTTGGCATGTTAACTTTTTTCCATTTATCAGAAATCAAAATCAGTGTAAAATTGGGTGGAAAAAGATTTCACTCACTGATGTAATGGCCCTTTGTGGTCAGTGGTGAAGGATCGGCGTGCGTCATTCACCATCGACATTTTGCGAGCTTTTGAGTGGCAATTTGCTGTCATCGGATATCTGACAGGGGATCTGTGGCGTGTGTTAGCAGGGAAAGCAACAGTGTGGCTCTTCAGCCAATCAGATTGAAGAATTCTCACTGAGCCATGCAGAGTCTAAACCAGGAAGTATAAATTAGATTCAATTCATTATAAAATCATGTACAGGCAGTGAAATAAGAAAGAGAGGGAAAGAAGGTGGGATTAAGAGAGAAAGATAAAAGAAATAGAAAGAAAAAGATTTAAAAGTATATACATTTTTAAATCGCCAACACTAATTAAATTCTGAAGGACTGAGTCTCCACACTTGTAAAATTAATTTTTCAGTGCCAGAGAGGTTGCTTGGCAATCATTATGACTTATCATGCCAGTAAAAATTCACTTACACGCAAATGCACCAGCCCTAACTTTTTCTGTCATGTTTAGTGGGTAACTAGTGGGTAAGTACTGCAACTTCACATCATTACATGGATTTCAATGCCGAGTCTATTGGTGAGGTGCTGGTACAGTGCAGTCTGTGAAAGAGTAGGATTAGTTGGACAGCAACTTCTGGATTTCAGCATTTAACTGGGGACTCCGAAAGTCACTATCCGATTTACTCCATAACAGTGAATACTGTTCGCTGATAGAAACAGTACAAAACAGGGAGCCGAAAACCATGGGACAGGAAGTAAATTAAATTGGGTATCCTTTATTTAATGTAAAAGTTGTGCCCCCCCCCCCCCAGTCTGTTTGTTGTTCGCACCTCCTGGGCACTGACATATTGTATACCTGCCAATCCTTTTAAATAAAGTACATCCTGAAAGTTAATTAGAACAAAGCTTCCTTGGTTGTTTAATCATTTCATGTGTAATGAATTTGTCTACAGCTCACAAACTTTAACATTTGCCAGAAATCGAAACCATTCCTATGACTGATTGGGTAATTCCCATGTAGAATTCAGCTTACCCCATTGTACTTCAAAGGACTATTACTTTGATCAGCACTTAAAAGCTTTCGCATTTTGATTGATTTGTGTATCAAACTACAGGAGCTGCATCTCACAGATAGTCTAACTCAAATCTCTATTTTGCTGCTAAGTAAGTAAAGTTAGGTTTCATCACAATTCCATTTATTTCAAAACATCTTAACATAAAATTTAGAAAGGTTTCCTATTTGACAGAGAATGAAAGCTCCATTTTCATCATAACTGGCAAAATAGTAAAAAGGTATTTTCTGCCCGTGTTTTCAAACATCGCACCACCACACCTACGCCGCGAATATTGAGTCTCCAGAGAATACAACCTACGCCGCGAATATTGAGTCTCCAGAGAATACAACCGTTACACCAGCAAAGACATGCCGATCCAGGCTGACTTGAACAACCTACCACCAACCCGTCTCAAATCTCAAAAGCTATTTTGGACCGTCGGTAAAGCCCTTCAGCGATCTCCCCTCAGCCTTGATGACCAATGGTGAAATGCTTGGAAGAACTGTGACATACGGAATGGATTCCTCAGAGAGAACCCCACAGTACAACCTGAAGGATCAAACCTTCCTCGCAAACAGTGGATAACCATCAACTGCCTCAGAACCGGTCATGGTCGATGCTGCCACCTTCTCCATAGGTGGAAGATTAACACGTCTCCCATCATGCAACTTAATCAGACCCAGGAGCACATCATTGAGCACTGCCCTCAGAGGAAATTCGCAGGCAGCCTACAAGATATCCACATTGTTAAATAAGAAATAGGTGCAGGAGTAGGCCATTCGGCCCCTCGAGCCTGCTCCGCCATTCAATAAGATCATGGCTGATCTGATCTTGGCATCAACTCCACTTCCCTGCCCACTCCCCATAACCCTTGACTCCCTTATCATTCAAAAATCTGCCCATCTCCACCTTAAATATATTCAGTTGTTACACCGGAAGCTTTGGCCTGGATATCTGACTTAGATTTTGACATCTGATTTGATTTGCTACCATACGGAAAAGGAAGTTAAAACAGTAAGCACTGAAATAGTGGAACTCTCTCCGTCTCATTTGAAATGAGTCACTGCTCAAAAATTAACTAAATCGTGTTGTTTCCTTAGACATTCTAGTCCCCTTTTTTGACCATTAAAGATTTTCATCTTGGACTTTTTGACATTGACACTGGATACTGTCAAGGCCAAAATAGTAATAAACAATAATCTAACAAGTCAGGGCAGTGTCATGCTTTCCTTGCAAATGCTGATTGACGATGATCCTTGCCTGCAGGGATGAACAGGAAGGTATTCTGTGAAGATCATGTTAGAGTCATTAAAATGCTCCAAAATCAGCATGTAACCTTCAAAGTTTTGCCCTTGATGCATACCAGAGCAATGCTTTGTCTACTTCAAAATTGTGTAACATTACCATTTATCATGTCTGATGGTCAAAGTAATCTCTAAAGCCGACATCAAAGTTACATTGCTTGCTGAATGGCAGCACACCCACAATCTGAAAACTCCTTCCCATCTTACTTTCAATTACAATGATGGCACCATCCCTAACTATATTAAGTAACTTGTGGATAGAAGTATTCTCAGATTCCAGTTTTTCATTATTCCCACAAATATGTTACTCTTTGCTTCAGTCTCACAACTGTTAAATGGTGCTTCACAGTTTTCCTCTTTACTTCTGTTGAGGGCTAGCCGGCTATAAATGATATGTTAATTGTCTCAATAACGAAATACCATCAGTTCAGTGTCGCAGTTCGGGTGATAGTTGAATTAATTTCCATTGAGTAGAAAAACGCAATGTCACGTGCACACTTAAACGTGTCATCAGAGTGAATGAGAGCACAACACATGACTTCAGAGTTGGCCTATGAATGACCATCAAATAAATCGCATTGCTCATGGATTTGAAAAGGATTAACCTCTGGCTTAGTCATCTGTAAATCATCGTGCAATATAGCACACAGTCATCACAAAGGCAGACATTATTTACCATCTTCTGGGGCAGGGAAGGGTTCCGAGACTCAACGACTTCTAGGTCAGCCATGATGGTCCATCTGACTCTTCCAGCAGTTTTGTCTACAAATATTGAGAGTCCAACAATTACTGTGTCCCTATACATAGCGAGAGTTTTATCAATTGTCACAGAAAGCTGCACACCTCTTAAATATTGGCTAAAGCAGTCTGATATTTCAGGCAGATAGTTATCATTCACTTAGGAGGATTTCAGTGAAACCTTGACATTAGGAGCGTTTTTCCAGAAAAGCTCACAAATGGGACCATCAATCTGATTTCGACTGTACCAACAACTTTATTATCTTCACCTTTTAATGAATATCTCAACAGATATCACTCACCACATGTTTACTTAGTAATGAATTGTTAAGTCTGTCATGCATGTGTGATTTCAAGTGTTCATATGGTAACGCCTCTGTATTAAAACTTTATCACCTCTCATATCCTCAATAATAAAATAAGAGTCAACTCTAACATAATCTGCAGAAGTTTTGCATCTGAGTGAAATCTTTGGACAGAGTTTTGGTACTTTGAGGTGTGTGTGTAGGTAGGGTGGGGGAGTCTTTTGGTCTCCTGCCAGAGTTACATCAGAAGACCAGGAGATCCCTGTAAAATTTAATCATCATGAGAAGACAGTGCGTAAAAGGTGCGACCACCTGCAACTTCTGATGCTGCTTGCCCTATTGAATCATAGGGAAGTACCAGACCAGTAAAAGACTGCAGATTATACTCAAACTGAACCAAAGAATTTCCTCGGACTTTCATAAAAACATAGAAAATAGGTGCAGGAGTAGGCCATTTGGCCCTTCGAGCCTGCACCACCATTCAATAAGATCATGGCTGATTTCTGCCACTGAGTTGTCGTAACTTCACCAGAAATGCAGTGGAAACTCCGTTTTTGCATGTATATGAGATTTCAGCTGCACCTCCGATGATGTTACAGCAATACAGTGGCAGAAAGTGCAGGGAAATTCAAGACCAATCTCTCTTATGCCAACAAGGAATGAATTCTTAATTAACATTCAGTCCAAAGCACATTCACTTATGTTGTGAAACGCTCCTGAACTTTGCACCTGTCTATGATGCAAATATAAGACCGGAGTTCAAAATCAACCACTGAACAATACTTGCAAATTCATTTTGTTCCAATGACTCAATGGCAATGGGCTCAAATAATTACCTGTTCTATTTATCTGAATATCTGCCAATACAATTGTGCAAAGTTCAAATATAATTGTTCATGCACACAGAAACCTCTTGGGAGTTTTAGTGAATGTTTTTGTCCCATTATTAAGTGTTTTTTCCCTTCCTATTTCTGTGTCTTCATAAATGCTACTCAAGCGAGATAGAGGGCTGGTAACAAGAAGACACCCTCTCATTTTCCCTCGGTTCCTCCCGATGGGAAGGTTAATGGCCTCACACATACTCTCTCCTTGGTGAGGCTGTTGAGATCAGGATTTGTGGGTGGAGGGGGGGGGCGCAAATCTTTGTCCAATCAATTTGTGGTACTGCCCAATTTCGCTCCAGGGCACTTTGCCAGCATGTTACAACAGACTTGCTTTGAACCAAAAGTTCTGTGGCCCTGTGCACCATAACATCCAGAGCCATCTATTTGACCAAAATACATGTAATGTATGCACCTGTGAGTAGGTTCACAGGTTTGAAGAGCTGGAGGTCAAAATCACCTCTCGTCTAGGGTGCTGGACAGGACTGCTCTGAATGCTGTCCTATAGGGGTCGAGTGCTAGTCATAAACCAGCTGGTGGCCGCTATGCTGTGGTACCGGCTGGTCACTTTGACCCCTCCCCCTGTGTTTGTTACCAAGATACAGAAGAAACTGGTGGACCTCTTCTTGAACGCCAGGACGCATTGGGTCTCTGCTGCGGCTCTGAGACCCCTGCTAAGGGAGGGCGGTCAGGCGTTGGTGTGCGGGAGAGCCCCGGCTGTGACTTTCCATCTTCAGACCCTGCAGAGATACCTGTATGCGAGCATCCTCCAAGATGGCGTTCGCTGGCGACGTATTTCTTCTGCCAGCAGTACTGCCTCAATTATGACACACAGCTCCTGTTTACAAACCTGGGAAGCGTTCGGACCGACATGCGGGGGCTGCCTGTCTTTTACCAGGAATTCATTAGGGTCTGGAACAAAATCGCCACCAAGCGCAGTTCTTCCCCGTCTGGAATGGCAGCTGTCCTGCAGGAGCCGCTGCTCAGGAATCCGTACCTCTACGAGCGCGGTTTTAGGTGGCAGGCGGACGAGAGGGCTGTGTTTGGCACGGTGACCAGGGTCAGGGACCTGCTGGATGGCGGAGGAGCGGGCTGGATGGCACCGGAAGAGCTGGCAAGGCGCCTATCCTGGGCCGATGTTCGGCGCACGGCCAATGCCATCGAGTCACTAAAAACGACACTGGGCCCTGACTCCATTAGGTGCATCGGGGAGGCTCAAGCGCGTGGGGCGATCCCGTCCGAACTGACCCCCATCCGGACGGAATTCCTCATCGGCACCAAGCCCTGAAACCTCCCTCAGGAGCCGGCGCCTCACAACTTGAGCCTCGTCAGGAAAATCCCCTCCGTGCCTTTCAGTTCTGCACGGAGGGGATTCCTGTACGGGCTGCTCTTGCACACTCTCCACGTTGCCATCCTTGTCTGCTGTACGGACACGCCATGGCGCACCATCTTGCCATCCGGAGGAGGTGAGAGTCCCCAATGGAGTGCTCTCTATGCAGGTGTCCTCCCTTTATTTATTGGGGACTTGGCCTGGACAGTATTGCATGGGGCAGTTCCGTGCAATTGGTTTTTAAGTCGGTTCGCGGACTCCCAGGCCGCCTGCAATTTCTGCATTCTGGACGAGTCCATGTTCCATGTTTATGTCGAGTGTGTCAGGTTGCAGCCCCTGTTCCAATACTTGAAGGGGCTGCTCCTCAAATTCTGGTTGCACTTCAGTCCCACGCTCCTGATCTTTGGGTATCCTGTGCAGAGGGGAGCGGGCAGGTCAGAAGGCCTCCTTGTATGACTGCTCCTGGGCCATTAACCGGTCCAGGCAGCGGGCGGTCGAAGGGGTGGTTCAGCCTGACTGCCTGCCTCTCTTCTGCGGTTACATTTGAGCCAGGATGTCCCTGGAGATGGAGCACGTGGTGTCCACCGGTATGCTTGCGGCCTTCCGCGAGAGATGGGCGCCGGTGGGACTGGAGTGCATCATCACCCCGGCAACCAAATTTTACTAATTTGAACCATTATTGTAAAAAGTTCATTTGTTTAATTTGTATGTTCTAGTGCCCCTTTTAAGGGAGGGCACTTGATTTATTGTTTCAACTTAAAATAGTTGTAGAGCTGTTGAACTGTAAGTGGCTTAGTCAGTCACGTGATGTTCACAAGACTCAATAAAACCCCAGCCTGTTAGATTTAGGGGATCCGCAATGAGGCATGTGGTTGTGAACTTGGTGGATGAACTAGTAAGATGTAGTGTGATTATTAAACCTTTGCTAATAAACCAACTACTTCTTAAGAGTATAACTTTGCAGACTGCTACTTGTGTACTGGAGCTGTGAGATAGAACTGTCTACAGAGGACACTGAACTAAGTTTTCAGACTAAGTTATATCAGAAATTGCACACATATCAAACCTCTTCAGTTGGGCAAAACTACTACTTTTTATATACAGTTTCAGTCCAAGGATAATATAAATCTGAACATCTACATTATTACACTTTGACCAACGATCCATCTATAATTGAGTATACTATTATTCCATCATTTTTTTCTCATCACTCTTCTTTTTGACAGTGTCAATTCATGTTAGTGTATGGTTTCTGGGTAATTAAAGCTTCAGTAAGTTGCCCAAGTTGACATTTTTCATTTGTTTGGTTGGAAACAGAGTGGTGATCAGCTATCTCGGCTGTGGAGACCATCACTGCCAAATCTGCGCTTGTCATTACTGACAGTCGACACATACAGACTTCTAGTAGAAGCACCTAGATAGCAATTATTGGCAATCCCAGTTTTGCTGTGGCTGAGACTCTAATGAAGTACCTGGCCATGCCAATTGTAACACAATAACTGTTAGCCAGCATGTGACTGTACACTATTATACAGTTTGAGAATCAAACAAGTTACAACTGCTTAATCAGCCTCTAGCCCACAGCTCTGTAAATACTGACAATCAAGTCAACAACCGATAAACCTGTAAATGAACAAAAAAACATTTAAAGGAACCTTACGATGATGCACCCCAGTCTCTCCTGTACACTATTATATAATGAACACTCATTCACAATTGATTGTCTATCTTGTTACATAATCGTTGTTGGATTAAATATTTGTGTTGATAATTATACAAGAGGTATTTGTCTGAGTGACAGCTTACAGCACCTACTCTACATTTTTAAGACAATGGCAGTAATGTGTGTGTGATTATTTTACTTCAACACAACTGTTGCGTCTATAAATGTCACATTTTATGCTGTAACATAATGCCACTAGTCCGAGCGTTACTTTTGACTACTACAGAAGTTGCTAATCTGTGACTAATTGTCATTATTATGCTATAGCTACTAATGTGTCAGTCATCATTTCCTGGTTTGCAAAGTCCATTGTTCTACATATGACCAAGTTACAGTCCACATGTGACAACTCACAGCACAGCCAATCCCAGTGCGACCATGTGTGCTGTTCTACAACACTGCCGGCAGCAGGATCATTTAGAAATTTCAGAATGCTGCTAATTGTGTGACCATTTATAGTGTAACACACCAGTCCTAGTGACCAGTTATAGTGTTACACACAGACCCAGTGACCATTTATAGTGTGACACACCAGTCCCAGTGACCATTTATAGTGTAACACACCAGTCCCAGTGACCAGTTATAGTGTTACACACAGACCCAGTGACCATTTATAGTGTGACACACCAGTCCCAGTGACCAGTTATAGTGTTACACACAGACCCAGTGACTAGTTATAGTGTTACACACAATCCCAGTGACCATTTATAGTGTAACACACCAGTCCCAGTGACCAGTTATAGTGTTACACACAGACCCAGTGACCATTTATAGTGTGACACACCAGTCCCAGTGACCATTTATAGTGTGACACACAGTCCCAGTATCCATTTATAGTGACACACCAGTCCCAGTGACCATTTATAGTGTTACACACAGTCCCAGTGACCAGTTATAGTGTTACACACAGACCCAGTAACCATTTATAGTGACACACCAGTCCTAGTGACCATTTATAGTGTGACACACCAGTCCCAGTGACCATTTATAATGTTACTCACAGTCCCAGTATCCATTTATAGTGTTACACACAGTCCCAGTGACCATTTATCGTGTTACTCACAGTCCCAGTGACCATTTATAGTGTGACACACCAGCCCCAGTGTCACATCTACACTGTTACACAATAGTCCCACTGTAATCATTTGCGCTGTTGTACACCACCAAACCAGTGTAACCATTTATGGTGTTAAACAGCATCAATCCAATGTGACTATTTATGCTGTTCCGCAAACTCATTTCTAGTGTTTATTTTTCTCTTATTATTGCCAATATTTCTTAGTATCATACTTTTTACTACATGGGAAAACAGACAGTGAAGTTCCCTTTGCATTATTGTCAACATGTCCTCACCTCAATCAGAAGAGCACCCTCTGCTGCATCAGTGGGATATTTCCATTTGCTCTACCAGGCACCTCGATGGTCAGTTCTCTTTCCCCCTCAATGGGTCCGCTAAGATATGCTAAAGCAGCCCAAACCTCATATTGTATAGAAGCCTTAAACTGACAGAGAGGAAACTTACACCCCATCATTCTGAACCAGATGTGAATATGAATCAGAGTTATGGCTGCACTATCCACTGCCTCAGCCAGTAATAGACTTTATGGAAACTAGACTGTGCAAAAATATCACTGGAAAGTTAACACATTTGTATCAAGTTCATTAATCTGCTATTTTAATGGCAACATGAAGCATTTGAAACATGCCAGAGGTATTGGATACAAATGTGTTAACCATGCGTTCAATAATATCAAACAGTGCAATCGCCATCCTAATATATTTTATGTTGGAAATAGAAACATATCTACATTTATAGCTTCACAATGACATCATGCTGCTAGCCTGACTTGCCATCTATATCACACATCTACTCCTTGTCTAACAGTGCGAGGTGTCAAGAGTACATTTTAAGATGGTATCAAATATTGGTATGCTAGTTGTGTGACTGGGATGTTACTGTAACAGTTGTTTGCAATGACCTGAAATGGCATCTGACACCACAAGCTGTGTCCACATAAAAATATCATTTTTAAAATCCATATTCATTAATAACGCAAGAACATCACAACAGTTTAAATCTGCTGCAACCTCGGCTTTTTTAAAAACTCAGACAACATGGAAATTTAGCAACAGTGAGCTGTTTTCATTTTCCTCTAGTGACCATGCCTCTTTAAGGACTTGGATCACAAGAAGTTGATGAGAAATCATGACAAGTAAATGTGATTTGTTTGGGATGTCCACATTGATCCCAGGAATCCAGCTAATGGTTCAATTGCCATTGATTGCACCGCCTAGCAATTCCCAATAGTAAAGTGGAATGAACGAGTTCAGGAAATGCATCCCAACAACTCTCCAGTTACCTGGAGTGATCTTCTTGGAACACCGACACGTTCGGATATATCTACACGACACATTATTTTTTTTTTAAATCATGTCCTTATTCACCTTAAAGATACATCCTACATTTTATCGAACCATGCACACACACACACACACACACACACGAGTATTGCTTTGTATGTACTACTCTGTAATGTTTAGTACAGTCACATGGCGAGTAATTACATCACCAGTGACATCGGGGTTGTGGCAGGTCATCAGTTATGTAATTTCAATTATGTTTCATAATTCATTCGTAGACTATTAAAAAAAATGCACACATCATAACAAAAAACAAATTTGTGTTGAAGTAAGTCGAAAGAGCAATATAAAAAATGTCCAAAGAAAGTTTTTAAAAAGAAAAGTTAGAAATGGCAAGACTCACTGAGGTAAAGTTCTGCGGGCCGCACATGTCCCCTCGGTATTTGCAAGACAGCAGCATGTCCTCCAACTGATGGCCCAAGCGGTCCATGAAATTCAGGCTGATCCCTTCAAAACTCCGGGGCGGCAGAAAGAGGCGGAAATCGGAAAGTTTCTGAAACCATTGTTGCCGGTCCTCTTTGATGAGCTCGATGACCAGGGGCCGGGCGGTGCGGTTCTCTGTCAGCAGCCCCAGCCACTGCCCCGCGTAGTACAGGTCACTTTTGGTCAACTGGTAGAAACGGATGGGGTTGTTGTTGCAGATGGTGAGGGCGGGGAAGTTCAGCTCCTTGGTCCACTCCATGTGAAAGCGGGTGTGGGACGGGAAGGAGAGCAAGTAGAGGAAGCGATTGGAGGACCAGGAGATCAGGAACCCCAGGGAGGTGCAGAAGGCCAGGAACCACAGCAGCCGGTGGTGCAGCGAGTAGTGCTGCGAACAGATGTGCCTCATCCCGTGGAGCTTCGCCTGCTTGACGAAGGTGTGAGTTATTTGCTGGATGCTGGGCGGCCGGCCTTCCTCCTGCGCTGCCACCTTCTTGCGGTTGGCACGGGGGCCTCTGGCCTCTTGTGCGCCCTCCGAGGCCATGGCTCCCCAATGGCTCACTCCGACAGAAGCGACTTCCTCAAGGCAAAACGGGAAACTGCCTCCCCACATTCAGTCACCCGGGCTGGACTGAGTGGCTACAGGATCAAAACATCGAAGTCCAGGCAGCTCCTCACACACACACACGAAGGTGATCTCACTACAACTCTTGCCACAAACCGGCTTGGCAAGTCTTCATTTTAGATCTTGCGAGTTTCATCTAGAAGAAAGAAATCCCTTTGTATTTCATCAACTTTAACAAACGGTGTTGCATTGAGCTTGGGCCAGTACTTTGCCAAGAATTGCCTGATACACTCTCCCCCTCACCCCCACACACACATATACATGGGTGTCTGTCCTCATATACTACCCCCTCACCCCCCCCATACACACACCCCCACACACACATATAGATGGGTGTCTGCCCTCATATACTACCCCCTCACCCCCCCCCATACACACACCCCCACACACACATATACATGGGTGTCTGCCCTCATATACTACCCCCTCACCCACCCCCCCCACACACACACACACACACATATACATGGGTGTCTGCCCTTATATACTACCCTCTCACCCACCCCCCCCCCACACACACACACACACATATACATGGGTGTCTGCCCTTATATACTACCCTCTCACCCACCCACACACATACACACACACACATATACATGGGTGTCTGCCCTCATATACTACCCCCTCACCCCCCCACACACACATTTACATGAGTGTCTGTCCTCATATACTACCCCCTCAACCACCCCCACCCCCACACACACACACATATACATGGGTGTCTGCCCTCATATACTACCCCCTCACCCACACACACACACATACACACACACACCACCCACCTACACACACACTTATACATGGGCTATAGTCTGCCCTCATATACTACCCACACACCCACACACAGCACCCACCCACACATATACATGGGGTGTCTGTCCTCATATACTACCCACACACCCACCCACACACACATACATGGGCTATACATGGGATAGTAGACTGCCCTCATATACTACCCCCTCCACCCCCACCCCCCCCCCCCCCCACACACACACACACACATAGACATGGTTAATACTCTGCCAGGAATCCCCTGATATACTCCCCCCACCCACACACATAGGATAGTAGACTGCCCTCACACATATATACGAGAGATGGGCTACAGTCTGCCCTCATATACCACCCTCGCACACATACACACATATATACATGTACTCACACGGACTCATGCTGCTGACTCCAGTGGTCCAGAAACTGCCTGGTGTTCATCGTTTGAAGAGGAATCCATGGCTTTAAAAGATCTGCTCAGTATCCCATCACTCTCGTCTGTTGCGCCCTGCTAGATTTCAGAAGTAACGGACAGCACACTTTACTTCTCCTTGATGCGCTGTTCCAGCCTGGAGACTCCACTGCCGCTCAGAGCGCCCGAGCCTTCCGCGCCGGCTCCAAATTCTCAGCCCTGATGTGCCAGCGGCGGCCGGCTGGCTTCACTGGTTCCCATGCCGACAGCACTCACTCTCTCTCTCACACACTCTCTTTTCCCGTTGCCTCCTCCAACCCCGAGGTGCCGATTGCCGGCAGAAGTCTCCTTCACTTTGAAGAGCTCATTCTAATGAAGGACCCAGGTTTCAGCCAAATGGGTAGCGGGGCTAGCAGCCAATTGTGAGAAAGGGCAGGGAGCGCTCTCGCCAATAGGCTGCAAGTGAGTAATGATTAATTCATAGTCAGGCATCTCTTCAAAAATAAAGCAACGGTCATGTTAACCTTTTCAGCGCTTGGTTATCCTTGTGGGTTTTACAGCAGAGAGAAAGATACACATTTGATCACCGTGCAGACTGGTATTTAGTGAGGTGGTGATGAGGAAGAGAAGGTGAAACAGCCCAGAGAGGCACAGTGCTGATCTCACTGCGCTGCACTCTCTCTGCAGCCTCTAGCTAACCCTCCCACCATCCCACCCAGCACACAAGCAAGGGCAGGGTTTAAGCGGCCACCCCACTCCCTCCCCAGTCCTCAAGTTGCATGTCCCGTCCCTTGTGCTGAAAATCGCTCTGCAACGCTGTCGGAATGACTGTGTGTGTGCGTTTGTTTGTTTTTTGCGCTTCTCTGATGAATGAAGATTGAATTCGGGTCCCACTGCATCTCAACCTTTCGGTTCTTAGCCGGGGCTTTCTTGTAGACCGGTGCTCGGGAAAATTGATAAGACTTTGCCTGAAAAGGCTGCTTCACATCAGCTTTGGCTCTCCTGTCATCCTGACGCGAAGCTGTTTTGCCCCGGGGGGTCAGTTAAATAAATGTGGCGTGTTTGGGTCTTCAGGCTGCATTGGACCATTGACTAGAAATGCAAGCTCCTTTCAACTTGGCTTCAACCCTTCTTTGCTCAACCCTCATCTCTCTGCCTCATTCCAAGTGTGAGATCAAAATAAACTCAAGGCAATCCTGTTAGGATTCCAGCTAATTCATTGACACTCAAGCCTGGCTGTTTAATATAACGCTGCTGATGCTATCAAAAGATGAAAACAATCCCACACTAGTCAAGATTTAAGTTTTTGTAATTCATTGCTTCCCTTGAAATTTCCGATGGGCGGTAGCTTTAAGAGGTTTACAGTGCCACGTTAAGACTGTATCCCCCCCTAATTAATGTTATACAGGAGATTGCTGAGCAGCGAGAGCTGAATGGCTATTTTAGGACTGTTCACACAGCTCTCTGTGGCTCTAAATCAACTCCTCTGCCTCTATTCCATGCGTTGCCGTGCTTTACAAAAACGGTAAATGTAGACATTTGAATCTGTCAGCATGAAGCCCTCCATGCAGTTTAGCCTCCGTCACATGTTTATGCACAAATTGCTTTGATTATACAAAGTTACAACAACAAAATTCAACACAAAATAGACCAAGCATAATGTACTGTACATCTCAGGTTTTACACCACTGGTTGTTGCAACGGGGATAATCAGAACATCTGCCATGATATGAGGCTATGGAGGATTCCTGGAAGCAGATTCAATATGAACTTTCCCCCCCAAAAATGGATATATACTTGTAAAGGAGAAATGTAGCGCGACTCTGAAGGGAGAGTAGGGGTGGGGACTGATTGGATAGCACTTTCAGTCACGATGGGCTGAATGGCCTCCTTCTGTGCTGAATGATTCTATAATTTTGAGCCAAGAGACATTTTTGCTAAGCAAGTGCTGTAATTTATGGAAAGTTTCATTGAGTGACTGTGTGGCATTGTGATTATAGAATATGGGGTTCCATCCAGATGCAAAGAGGAAAAACATGTTCTTTCTCGGATAGTCTGCTGTGCTGCACACTGTCCTAGATCACAGTTCTTCCTACGATCGTGCACTGGGTTACACCAGATATTAAGAAACTGTTTGTTCACCTTTGAAACTTAGGATAGATCATGCTGAAACATGGGATGAAGTTCTTTCTGTAGAACTCTCACTAAAATCATAGAATGGTTACAGCACAGAAGGAGGCCATTGGGTCCACCTCACTGTAAAAACACTTCAGCTAGTCCCACTCCCCCACTCTTTCCCCTACAAATGCTTTTCCTTCAGGTACTTATCCAATTCCCTTTTGAAAGCCATGATTGTATCTGCCTCCACCACCCTTTCAGGCAGTGCATGCCGGATCCTAACCATTCACTGCATAAAATAGTTGTTCCTCACGGCGCCTTTGGTTCTTCTGCCAATCACCTTAAATCTGCGTCCTCTGGTTCTCGACCCTTCTACCAATAGGATGTTTCTCTCTATCTATTCTGTCTAGACCCCTCATGATTTTGAACGCCCCTCTTCTCAACCTTCTCTGTTCTAAGGAGAACAACCCTAGCTTCTCCAGTCTATCCATCATCATCATAGGCAATTCCTCGAAATCGAGAAAGACTTGCTTCCATTCTAAAAGTGAGTTCTCAGATGACTGTACAGTCCAATATGGGAATTACAGTCTCTATCACAGGTGGGACAAACAGTCGATGGAGGAAAGGGTGGGCGGGGAGTCTGGTTTGCCGCACGTTCCTTCCGCTGCCTGCGCTTGTTTTCTGCAAGCTCTCGATGACGAGACTAGAGGTGCTCAGCGCCCTCCTGGATGCTTTTCCTCCACGTAGGGTGGTCTTTAGCCAGGGACTCCCAGGTGTTGGTGGGGATAGCCAGGGACTCCCAGGTGTCGGTAGGGATATTACACTTTATCGAGGAGACTTTGAGGGTGTCCTTGAAACGTTTCCTCTGCCCACCTGGGGCTCGCTTGGCGTGTAGGATTTCTGAGTAGAGCGCTTGCTTTGGGAGTCTTGTGTTGGGCATGCGAACAATGTGGCCCGTCCAACGGAGCTGGTCGAGTGTGGTCAATGCTTCGATGCTGGGGATGTTGGCCTGATTGAGAACACTAACATTGGTGCGTCTATCCTCCCAGGGGATTTACAGGATCTTGCAGAGACATCGTTGGTGGTATTTCTCCAGCGATTTGAGGTATCTACTGTATATGGTCCACATCTCTGAGCCATACAGGAGGGCGGGTATCACGACAGCCCTGAAGACCAAAAGCTTGATGCCAGATTTGATGGCCTGATCTTTGAACACTCTCTTCCTCAGGCGGCCGAAGGCTAAGCTGGTGCACTGGAGGCAGTGTTGAACTTTGTCGTCGACGTCTACCCTTGCTGATAATAGGCTCCCGAGGTATGGAAAGTGGTGTACATTGTCCAGAGTCGTGCCGTGGATCTTGGTGACTGGGGGGGCGTGCTGTCTGGTGGGGTTAGGTTGGTGCAGGACCTTTGTCTTATGGATGTTTAGCATAAGGACCATGGTTTCGTATGCCTCGGTGAAGATGTTGAAGATGCAACATGAGGAAAAACTATTTTACGCAGCGAGTGGTTAGGATCTGGAATGTGCTGCCTGAGAGGGTGGTGGAGGCAGACCCAATCGTGGCTTTCAAAAGGGAATTGTATAAGTACCTGAAGGAATAAAATTTGTAGGGGAATGTGCGCAGACACAAACGTAACTGAACTGAAGTCCCTCATTCCTGGAACCATTCTTGTAAATCTTTTCTGCATGCCCTCTAAGAGCTTCACTTCCTTCCTAAAGTGCGGTGCCCAGAATTGGACACAGTGCTCCAGGCAAGGCCGAACCTTTGGCTCTCATCGTTAAGGACAACTTTTTTTGAAAACTGTTTTTGCATCCTCCACTACTTAAATGGTTCATATATACTCACCATCTTGTTCATCTGCCTCTACAAGATACAGCTGTTTCTTCGCCTTATACTTGGCAACAAAACGATTTTTAAAGTGCACTTGTTACATGCAGATCTATCTCAATGATTCTTACCTTTGGCATTTTCAGTAAAAATGACAATCCGTTTATCTCTGTTCATCATTTGTTCGCTAGGTCTCCTATCAGGCATTTTGTTCTTGGTACTTGAATTTTTCCCAACTGCATGGATAGTTTTATCTGAGGCTGTTTAATGTCACTTGCTCTTATCACATCTGCAGCTTTTAAGTTCAAGCTCAGGATCTCTCACATAGCTGCATCTCGACACAATCACAGCTCCTTCATAAATAATCGACTCCTTCAGTTCATCAATATCACAAGTCTCTGAAAGTAATTTCTCCAACTTTGGAACATAGTAATCAATCACTTCCCCAAGCTTAATTTCTTGAATTGGAAACATATCTCTCCTATGTAGCATTCTGCCTTGGCTAGCAAAGCAATTAAAGTTTCATTACAATTTTGTGTTTTCTTTTCATTTCCCAGCATTTCCAGTATAAACATGTCATTCATCATCGGTTCAATCACTAATCACAAAAAGTACATTGCGACCCTTAAATCATATTTCTCTACAACACCTATAGTTAACTCACCATATATGTGCACTTTCGCTTAAACTTCTTCCAGTTCTGTGCTGGGTTTCCGGTGGCAGTGATAATACTTGCACAACTATTTTAGTCAGGAACTTTTACCATTTTTGAGACCATGTAATGATGTTTCTTATTCATAGCACACTCAGTATGTTTTTTACAGAAAAATATCTATTTCTGATAGGCTGCTTTGCAAAACACACAATCTAAATCACTGTTGGCCCCACAATTCCAGAGCCTACCAACCATTACTTCAGCAGGAGACCGGCGTAAAGTGGCAGGGGTCTAGTTGTGCCAGAACTTCCACCTGCTTCAAATATAGTCAGGGGCGGAGCCGGGGGGGGTGGGGCAACACCCTATCCTAGGATTTCTCACTTCCCTGGCTCCATCGGTGTTGGTACATGAGGGAGATACCCTAACCTAGAAACAGTCGCGAGAGAGAGAAAGAATTACAGATCACCCTAGCAACAGCCAGTGTTGAAGATTGAAGTAAGGTCTTGGGATGCTTATAATGGTGCCACAATAGAATGTTTAGATTATAACTGTTATGGTCACAACAACAAGGGCACTGCAACTTATGTGAAATGTTGCTGATGTACATATGTTGTAGAGAAACATAAACTAATGTGAGTCAGAATCAACTGAAGGACTGTGCATTGACCAGAGCCTATCATATAGGGCAGTGCCAGTTCCAATTTGATAAGGAGAAAAAAATAAGTTTTAATGTAAGTTTAGAAGTGAGAAACATACGAGGATAAGCAACTACCTACTTTCAAATCTGCTGACAAAACTGCACTTGTAAATTGCGTTACACTCTGAAGAAATCATACTCTGCTTTTAGATTGTCTTTAATGTTAAAGTAGAAAAAAATAAAGTGATTATAACCATAAGACTGAATTCGCTACTGCTCAAGTGACCAACAGAAGATTGTTTAAAACAACAATTGAGACCTGGCATAGTACTGCAGGCCAGTATGCTCAGTGCGATGAAGTGTACTGACCTACAAATTGGCAGCAGTGCACCCTATCATGGGGGTTCTAGGCCCCCGACAAACCCTAAAGCATGTCCTGACAATTAACAAAGAAGCAAATGGAGTTGGACCCCCTTCTACAGGGGGCCAATGGACGTCTGCATGGAATCTGAGGAGTGGTTTTAGCAACAACCCCACCGCCCCCCCCCCCCCGCCCTCCCAGGTGCTGCATTTTCGAAAAGCTTGGGGTAGGTGGGCACTGCCAATATACCTGCAGTGGCACTTACACCTGTCTGTCCCATGAAAATCAGCTGCCCTCCCTTTAACCCCATGAACTCTGGCTAAGTACGTTGCTGGAGGGCATTGATGCGGACAATACCATCCGGTGGATCTTTACAGCCTGTTTCTGTAAGACCAGTTCAAATGAACAGCTGTAATTAGATAGGAGCATATATTGCATGGGGTTCTTTACTCAGGTACTCCAGATACACCAGAATAAATATGGGGCTGCAACTAGACATCTTTAAATTAACAATCAGCAATTACATTAATGGAAAGCTCCTGTTACTAAACTGCCATTCAACACATGTTATAGGTGCTACTGTGTTATATGCAGTTTAAGAGATTTATGAACATTGCAGTATTAACTGGGATGCACTCAAGTAGTAAATGGAGCAGTTCCTTTCGACCTACACTGTTCTGGTCAGTAATGCAATACTTCATAGGCGGGTTTGAAATTGGTTGGGATGTAGGAGACAGAGAGTGAGGATAAAAGGTCATGTGCTCTGATTGGCAGGATGTGACAAGTATTCCCCAGGGATCTGTTCTGGGGGCATCAACTTTTCATCATAAGCATTAATGACTTGGATGAAGGAATGGAGAGTTGTATATCCACATTTTCTGATGGCACTAAATTAGAAGGGAAATTAGTATGCAGAAGTGAGCAGAAAGTTTTAAAGGGACACATTAAGTGACAGGGAAAAATCTAATGCAGATGGAGTTTAACATGGGCAAGTGTGATATCATCCAATTTGGAACTAAGAAAGATAAATTGTAGTATTTTACAAATGGTAAAACATTTAGAACTGTAAAGGAGCAAAGAGATTTGGGAGTTCAAGTACACCAATTATTCAAAACTAGTAGGTAAAAAGGAAATCAAAAAGGCTAATGGAATGTTGATCTTTATCTCAAGGTGGCTGGATTACAAAGGCGAGGAAGTCATGCTTCAGTTGTATAATTGATCAGACTTCATCTGGACACTGCATTCAGTTTTGGGCACCGCATATTGGCCTTGGAGGGGCTGCAGTGCAGATTTCCCAGAATGATACCGGACCTTAGAGGGTTGAATTAAACTTGACGTATTCTCTCAAGCATAGAAGACTGAGGGGTGATCTGACCAAGGTGTATAAAATGTTAAAAGGATACAATAGGGTAGATACGGAGAAAGTATTTCCCCTGATAGGGTAATCAAGAATGAGGAGACATAACTTTAATTTTAGGGCCAGGCCATTTAGGAGAGAAATCAGGGTAGTAGAAATCACACAAAGTGGAGTAGAAATCCAGAATTCTTTTCCCAAAAAGGCTGTGAATGTTGGGACATTTGGAGCACTCAAGATGGAGATCGATACATTTCTAAGTAAGAATATCAAGGGATATAAAGCTAAGGTGGGTAACTGGAGTTGAGGTACAGATCAGCCCTGATCTAATAGGAGCGGCTGAACGACCAACTCCTGCTCTGATGTTGCTAAGGAACAGGGTTGCTAGTCTTTAGGAGCAATAAGGAGGGAGGTTCCATGATATGAGAACACTGGACCACTCATGGTCAAGTGTCTGGGATAGTATCCTAGGGTTTGGCAGGACAGACAGGGAAACTCCAGAGTTTTGAAACCCCGGGAAGGCTATCCTGAGTGATAGGAGTAAGGAGCAGGGAGTCCAGCAGTCCAAGAGGACGACGAAGGGGATTTCTGGACTGCAGGAGCATTTTCAAGAAAGCAGGGCCTAGCAATATTAAGTGGAGTGCTCGGGTCTGGCAGTTTTAAGGGGTATACTAAGGTCTATTTGTCTTCAAGATGGCGGGGGGGGGGGGTCGGGGTTTGGGTGCCTGACTTGTCTTTGGCTCCTTTAGGACCACTATGGCAGCTTCTTTTCACTGTGATCCGACCCATCAGTCTCCTCCACCAGTCTGCAGCAACGATCCACTGCATTGTTAGCTGTCAAAGTGATTGCTGCCTTTGAGGTTGTTTTCAGTACTTGGTACACGATTAGTGCGTTTGCCAATTTAAGCAATCTTTACTGAACATAAATTTCTATGATAAAAATGACACCATAAAATGCTTAGAAGTTAATTGCTGATGCAGTTTTAAAAGTTTTTAATCATTAAAAAAAGTAATTAGGCCAGAAAATCCTGGGTCCTGCACTGCTGCAGAACTTCGGGCTACATTGTGCTGTGCCCTGATCCTGTACCAAATCCTGCGGGGTGTGGGGGGGGGGGGGGCGTGTTGTGGGCGTGCAGACGCGGCCATTCGTGGCATTACTGGACCATCGGCCTCAGCGGCAACAGGAATTTCAGAGCGTCGTGCCACAATTATTAGCGTTGCGAGCAATGGAGGCAGAACTGGCAGCACTTTTGATGGATGGCATCATCTCACCAGTCCAAATTCTTCTTCTGACGTGTACATGGAAGGAGACATTTCTGTCAGAATTTGGCAACTTAAAGCAAGGGATGGAAGCCTGGTGGAACCAGGTCCCGCCCCAAATTCTGGCCTGCCCACCCTAAATGTACGCCCAGGCCCAGTAATTTGGGGTCCTTTTTGTTTACCCGTAAGCCTTAAAAATTGTTTTCTTTTTGTGCTGTCAGAAATTTTCAATCTTTTGGAAAGAGGCTTGCAAACATTCAATTCTGGTATGTTCTCAACTGCCAGTCTTGCTGTCAATCAGGAGTATTTCTAGAATATTCCTTAAATAAACTTTACTTACCTCAGAAAAAAATCCCAGAATTCATGGTTTATGTTTTTCCAAGTTTTTGTACAAAAAAAAATCCAGTTACCTCACAATGTTCTGAATTTTTTCACTGCTACAAAGAAAGAATAAAGAAAAATGCTTACAAACAGATGGCTGTACACAGTTAGTACGTGCTTAATTGTCTCAAAAGAGAAAATCGTTAACCAAGTTTGGAGCCAAAATGAAGAGTTCAGGGGCTGGATTTTCCCTATGTTGCCGCCTCTGTTCGTGCCCCAGAGGGGCGGTAATGGCGGCGGGGATGGTTTCCGGGCGAGCGGCCAGCTCCCAGCCCCCCGCCAGGAAATTAGTTGCTATGTTTGCATGGGGCGCTGACCAGCATCGTCTGGGAGCATCGGGCTGGTGTGGCACGCCACCGGTTTCAACAGCACATCGATTTTTGATTGACGCTGACCCTCTAGTGTCCCGTAGCGCGCCGCGGTGGGACCGCCTGGAAAACCAGGTGTCAGAACTGTCCCAGCGGCGGTGAGTGAAGTTAGTAATGAATGAGGGAAGTTTTATTGTTTTGTTTATTTTTATCTTTGCAATTTATCCTAATGTGGGGTGGGCAAGGTATTAGGAATGTGTTTTGTGTGTTTTGTGGGGTGTTTTTTATTCCCACGGAAGCCTTTCTTAGGGCGCTCTGAGGCTGACTCTTTAGCAACGGATTTCCAGTTGCCCAACTGGCCTTGCGCCCTAAAAGAGGTGTGTAACGCCTCCCTTAGTGCTCTGCCCCACACTCAGAGCCCAGGTGGCAAATTTTGTGACCGAGGCGCAAACCATTTCCCGGCGCAAACTTTACTGCCCCGCCGCCATTACCGCCCCAAAATGACCAGAACCAAAAATCGAGCCCCAGGGGATATAGTCATGATTCATTTGGAAAGCAACCAATGAGGAAGAACTCAATATTTCAAATTTATTTTCCAAAGTGGGCTAGAAATTCGGTATCACCCTGGTTGGGGCACTAACTTTGGAGAAGTTGGACATTTAGCACCAGGCGCTAATCAATCTTGCTACCCACTAAATTCAGTCTCAGCATTCAAAGAATGCAGGGGGGGGGCGCTAATGGCGTAGGTGAGTGGCGTTAGGCTCCAAGCGATAACGAATATGAGGTGTTGTGTAATCGGGAGTGAGCATTGGCGAAGGCACCTTCCAGCCATTAAAAGGGAGGGTCACTGGAGTCTGCACACCTGCCCCCAGTGATTCGGGGAGTGCAGAAAGGCGATATGCTGTGGGATGAAATGCGAATGTCTTTGACAGGCCAAAACATTTTGGGGACTAAGCAGCATTAATTTGGCTGCAGATACATCCTGTGCTCTCTGGCATAACTGACCTTTGCAACAGAAGTACTGGAGTGAATCCATTTAAGGCGCGCCCCGCCAGCTGCCAGCCGGCTGGTTCACGCCTCCACTCCCTGGCGCTGTTGGTGCAAGGCGATAAGGCGGGGGGTGGGGTGGCGCTACTGAAGTTTGCAGATTGGGCACCCAGCGAGCATTGCACGTTCACTGATGTCACGAACTGCACGGCGAAAGGTGCCGAGGTGCTAACTGTTAGCCGGTGAATTTGCCGTGCAGCCGCGGGATTTGCCCTGCTGCGCGCTACTATCTGAGCGCTCCGTTAACGCCCCCACCAAGCGCTAACTGGGGGCACTAACATGCCGAATTTCTCCCCCTAAATCTCTTGGTAAAATGAATTGAAATATTTTCTGGCTTTTCTCGCTGAGAAAGATAAATAAATTTTCTTTTGTTTTCTACATGACAACAAAAAAAAATACAGGTGCCGTCTTTAAGGTTAAAAAATAAGTATTTCACAATATTTTAAATGTGAAATAAAGCTTGGAAGATTCTATTTCAAGTTTGTTTTCAAGTTTTTTGAAAAAGCAAAGAAATTCAGAAATCCTCACAGGATAAGCCCAGCAAACTAGTCAGTTTTACCAAACCGTAAAAAGAAATATACTAAAAATAAAACCAGACAGACCTCCTGGCATTGACCTAGGCACCGGACACAACAACGGCACACCCAGCCCCGTCGACCCTGCAAAGTCCTCCTCATTAACATCTGGGGACTTGTGCCAAAATTGGGAGACTTGTCCCACAGACTAGTCAAGCAACAGCCTAACATGGTCATACTAATCGAATCGTACATTTCAGCCAACGTCCCAGACTCCTCCATCATCATCCCTGGGTATGTCCTGTCCCACTGGCAGGACAGTAGTATACGGTCGGGAGGGAGTGGCCCTGGGTGTCCTCAACATTAACTCCGGACCCCATGAAGACTCTTAGCATCAGGTCAAACATGGGCAAGGAAACGTCCTGCTGATTACCACCCTCCCTCAGCTGATGAATTGGTATTCCTCCATGTTGAATATCACTTGGAAGAAGCACTGAGGGTAGCAAGGGCAGAGAATGTACTCTGGGTGGGGGACTTTAATGCAAACCAGCTCAGTAGCACCACTCCTGACCAAGCTAGCCTGAAGGGCATAGCTACCACCCTTTGGCGGGTGGTGAGAGAGCCAACACGAGGGGAAAAAACGACATGACCTCATCCTCACCAGTCGACCTTTTGCTGATGCATCTGTCTATGACAGTATTGGTAAGAGTCACCATCACTCAGTCCTTGTGGAGATGAAACCCCATCTTCACACAGAGGACACCCTCCATCGTGTTGTGTGTTACTACCACTGTGATAAATCGGATAGATTCAGAACAGATCTAACAGCTCAAAACTGGGCACCCATGAGGCACTGTGGGTCATCAGCAGAATTTTATCAAACCACAATCTGTAACCTCATGTCCCGGCATAGCAATCACTCACCATTACTATCAAGCCAGTGGGCCAATTCTTGTTCAATGAAGAGTGTAAAAGAATAAGCCAGGAGCAGCACCAGGTGCTAAAAGTGAGGTGCCAACCTGGGGAAGCTGCAACACAGGACTATATGCATGCTAAACAGCGAAAGCAGCATGCCTTAAACAGAGCTAAGCGATACCACCACCAACGGATCAGATCAAAACTCTGCAGTCCTGCCACATCCAGTCATGAACATTGGTGGACAATTAAACAACCAATGGGAGGAGGCGGCTCTATGAGCATCCCCATCCTCAATGATGGAGGAGCCCAGTACGTGAGTGCAAAAGACAAGGCTAAAGTGTCCACAAACATCTCCAGCCAGAAGTGCTGGTCCCTACCAGCACAGAAACCAATTTTCAGTCAATTTGGTTCACTCCACATGATATTAAGAAATGGTTGAGGGCACTGGATACAAAAGAGCTGAATTCCAGCAGTGAGGTGAGAGTGACTGCCCTTGACATCAAGGCAGCATTTGACCGAGTGTGGCATCAGGGAGCCCGAGTAAAATTGAAGTCAATGGGGATCAGAGGGAAAACGCTCCACTGATTGGAGTTATACCCAACACAAAGAAAGATGGTTGTGGTTGTTGCAAGCCAATCATCTCAGTCCCAGAACATTGCTGCAAGAGTTCCTCAAGGCAGTGTCCCAGGCCCAACCATCTTCAGCTGCTTCGACCTTCCCTCCATCATAAGGTCAGAAATGGAAATGTTCACTGATGATTGCAGTGTTCAGTTCCATTCACAACTCCTCAGATAATGGAGCAGTCCATGCAGCAACACCTGGATGACATTCAGGCTTGGGCTGACAAGTGGCAAGTAACATTCGTGACACACAAGTACCAGTCAATAACTATCTCCAACAAGAAAAAGTCTAACCACCACCCCTTGACATTCGATAGCATTACCATCACCGAATCCCCCATCATCAACATCCTGGGGGTGGGGGTCACCATTGACCAGAAACGTAACTGGACCAGCCATATAAATACTGTGGCTACAAAAGCAGGTCAGAGGCTAGGTATTCTGTGGTGAGTGTCTCACCTCTTGATTCCCCAAAGCCTTTCCACCATCTTCAAGGCACAAGTCAGAGTTTGATGGATTATTCTCCACTTGCCTGGATGAGTGCAGCTCCAACAACATCAAGAAGTTTAACACCATCCAGGACAAAGCAGGCCACTTAATTGGCATCCCATCCACCACCTTCAACATTCACTCCCTCCACCACCAGTGCACCGTGGCTGCAGTGTGTACCATCTACGAGATGCATTGCAGCAACTCGCCAAGGCTTGTTCAGCAGCACCTCCCAAACCCGTGACCACTACTGCCTAGAAGAACAAGGGCAGCTGGAGCACGGGAACAACATCGCCCTCAAGTTCCCCTCCAAGTCACACACAATCCTGACTTGGAAATATATCAGCGTCCCTTCATTGTCGCTGGGTCAAAATCCTGGAAAACTCTCCCGAACAGCACTGTGGGAGTAACTTCAGCAAATGGTCTGCAGCGGTTCAAGAAGGTGGCTCACCACCACCTTATCAAGGGCAATTAGGGATGGGCAGTAAATGCTGGCCTTGCCAGTGATGCCCACATCCCAGGAACAAATAAAAAAGACACCTTTACTTCCTTCTGTTTTATGCCGTGAAATTCACCAAAACTGCTCATGTTCAGACTGCAAAGGATTGGCTCGAAAGTCATAACTGCCCTCAACTTGTCGAGGGAAAATCTCCAGTTGATATTTTGAGACAGCCTGAGACCTTGAAACAAAAGCTTTAATTTATAGGTTACATGACACAAAAGCAATTCTACGGGTGACTTTTTTATTGTGAAATACAGGTACAGGTGAAATAGGTGAGTGGGCAAATACATGGCAGATGCAGTATAATGCGGATAAAAGTGAGGTTATCCACTTTGGTGGTAAAAACAGGAAAGCAGATTATTATCTGAATGGTGACAGATTGGTAAAGGGGAGGTGCAACGAGACCTGGGTGTCATGGTACATCAGTCATTGAAGGTTGGCATACAGGTGCAGCAGATGGTGAAGAAGGCAAATGGCATGTTGGCCTTCATAGCGAGAGGATTCGAGTATAGGAGCAGGGAGGTCTTACTACAGTTGTACAGGGCCTTGGTAAGGCCACATCTTGAAAATTGTGTACAGTTTTGGTCTCCAATCTGAGGAAGGACATTCTTGCTATTGAGGGATTGCAGTAAAGGTTCATCAGACTGATTCCCGGGATGACAGGACTGACATACGAAGAAAGACTGGATCGACTAGGCTTGTATTCAATGGAATTTAGAAGAATGAGAGGGGATCTCATAGAAACATATAAAATTCTGACGGGAGTGGACAGATTAGATGCAGGAAGAATGTACCCGATGTTGGGGAAGTCCAGAACCAGGGGTCACAGTCTAAGGATAAGGAATTAAGCCATTTAGGACTGAGATGAGGAGAAACTTCTTCACTCAGAGAGTTGTGGGCATGTGGAATTCTCTACCACAGAAAGTTGTTGAGGTCAGTTCATTAGATACATTCAAAAGGGAGTTAGATGTGGCCCTTACAGCTAAAGGGATCAAGGGGTATGGAGAGAAAGCAGGAATGGGGTACTGAAGTTGCATGATCAGCCATGATCATATTGAATGGTGGTGCAGGCGTGAAGGGCCGAATAGCCTACTCCTGCACCTATTTTCTATGTTTCTATGTAACATCTCAAATCCTGCAACCTCGGGACCGAGACTGTGCTGATTTTCGGATTTTTCTGGATTTCGGTCAAGAAAATCAAGAGCGTACGTAAGCTACTGAGACAGACAAAGTACTAATGGTGGTGTGGGTCGGGTCGGGTCAAGGGTCATTCGGCAAGGCTCTGACCGATCGCACGCCATTTAAAACATAGCAGCGAAGCTGATAACTAGTCCAGCCCGAAGGTTTTTGGACAATAATTCTGGGTTTTATTTTACTGAATATTAAATGGGATTTTCTCAAAAATGTCCAGTTTTCAGACAATCCCGATTTCGGACAGCCGGATTTGAGACGTTGTACCTGTATATAATTTTGGGGTGATTTAATTTGTTTAAAAATCTTATTTTGAACATTAGAAATTTCAGAAAAAAAACGGCAGAATAATCAACTTGAAAACTATTTATTTGAATGGTTCCATTAGAAGACTTGTTCAATAAAATACTAGCAGTGAAACTGTAAGCACGTCGCTATGTCGCTGAAAGAAATTAACTGAAGTTGGCATAATTGATATCAACTGCAAGAAATGTGGATAAATCATATGATTTATAAAGTAAATTTGCCGGGATGAATGAACCAAAGGTAAGTCGAAAAAAAAGAGCAAAAATCATGACAAAGTATGACAGAAAAAGTGTAATGGAAGACAAAATGATTAGAAAGTGTTGCATGTACAGGAATTGTTACATGTGCAGTAATTGTGCTGCATGCAATGCTTTTAATATGTTACTAGCAGATCCCCCGTGGTGTCGTCAAGGTGAGTTGGAGAATGTACAATGAGGTGGATCATATACTAGAGGAGGCAAGTGTGACAGTTACAGGAAGTGTATGCTAAATGAATGTGTAAATATGTTGACTATGGCTTGGAGTTCAGCCTCTGAATGTGCGCAGACCCAAGCGTCGTCCGCATACAGTAGCTCGATCTGTTGACCATGACCACCGACACCTGGGAGTCGCTGGCCAAAGACCGCCCTAAGTGGAGGAAGTGCATCCAGGAGGGCGCTGAGAACCTCGAGTCTCGTCGCCGAGAGCATGCAGAAACCAAGCGCAGGCAGTGGAAAGAGCATGTGGCAAACCTGTCCCATTCACCCCATCCCTCAACTACTGTCTGTCCCACCTGTGGCAGAGACTGTGGTTCTCATATTGGACTGTTCAATCACGTAAGCACTGATTTTTAGAGTGGAAGCAAGTCTTCCTCGATTCCGAGGGACTGCCTATGATGATGATGCTAAATGGAAGATATTTAATTATAAGTATATTATAAAAAGCAGAGTTAACATGTACTACTTCCAATAATAAAATAAGTAAATGTTATTAAAATATAATCAATAGCTAATCTTTAATATAGACCTTTTTTTTGCCGTTTAAGGCAGTCTTTACAAGGAAATCCTCAAACTTGCACAATAAAGTTTCACACACGACTTCGCCAGTGGTTAACTGAATATTGATTCGCCCAGTGCGATCCTGTGCCTAAGCACCCTGAGGCTATCGCAGATAGAACAGCTGATGGCAGCAGATGCTCAATTTGTGGAGCAAGCTGCTGATTTTCATTGTGGAGGGGTGCAGTGTTGGTGAAGGCTGATACAACATGTATTCCTGTGGCTGCTTGCATCATTTTATTTTATCGCTGATCATTTTCCACAACTTCAGCGCCAAGAATCATCTTCCTTTTTGTTGCTTTAAGCTCAATTGTCGACTTGCTTTGGCAAGAATCACGGCTGTAATATACAAACGTTGTTCAGATTGTCAGCCAATGAGCAGTAGCAGTCAGCCCCAGGCACATCATAGGTTTTGCTTTTACTTGAGTCTGAAGCCTAGGGGGCACGAAATTGACGCTTTTTCATAGTGGGTTAGGTTTAAAGCCAACAAGCTTAAAAAAAAATATTTTTCCAATAACTCCACTGCAACAGGTCAGAGGTCAATGTGCATGGTTTGTCTACACATAATGTGGAACTTTGATGTATGTGTCTGCCAATCACAGAACCAGAAAAAAAAGTGTATTACAGGGGACACAGGCAAAAGTGAGGTATAGCCGCCATTGTGTTTTTTTTTTATTCAGTCACGGGATGTGGGCCGACATTTATTGTCCATCCCTACTTGCCCTGGAAAAGGTGCTGGTGAGCCGCCTTCTTGAAGCGCTGCAGTCCGTGCCGTGATATTTCTTTGTAGCAGTTTGGTACAACTCGGAACGCAGTTAAGAGTCAACCACATTGCGGTGGGTCTGGAGTCACATATAGGCCAGACCGGGTAAGGACGGCAGATTTCCTTCCCTAAAGAGCATGAGTGAACCAGATGGGTTTTTAATGACAATCTGATAATTTCACCGTCACCATTGCTGATACCAGCTTTCCATTCCAGATTTATGTAATTAACTGAATTTAAATTCCCCAGCTGCCATGATGGGATCATTAGGCCTCTGGATTACTAGCCCAGTAACATAACTGCTATACTACCGTACAGCAGAGGAATGCAACTTTTGTGAATTTCTTTCAAGTTGGCTGTTGGATCTGCCAGTCGGCAATGCAGCACTGCATACATTAAGGCAGTAATGTATTTAAGACAAAAGCAACAGCAAAAGAGGACTCTTCACTTTTTCAGTGTGGCTGGCTTCCCAAGAGTGCAGAGCCTCATCGATGAAAACCATATCTGCTCCTTGTACCAATACTATCACAATGAATAATAAGAATGTATCGCCATCTAAGTTTGATGTGACGATCCCAATTACATCGTGTAGTGGATGTCAGGTACTCTGGAAGTAGCCACAACATATTTATTCTATACCAGCTTGCAGCCCTACCATTACTTAAAGGTATTTTTGTTCTAGAAAGATAGGCTTTGGGCCACCAGAGATATCCTGATGATACAAGTGTGGAATCCAAAATCTGCAGCAAAAAGAACATATAATGAAAGACGTGACTCCACAGGAGTACCAATAGAGCATATAATAAGATAGGTTGAAACAAAAATTATGCTGTGTGGCAAGGTCCCGAGGTCTGCAGTACAATCCCGATAAGGACTCTAAAATGGCAGTGATGTTATGTATGCTGCATCATTATGATGTTGTCAGGAGAAGAATAACCATGCAGCAGATGTAGGAGATGGTTCAGGGAGAGGCCGAAGACAGAGTCAAACAGCCTGAGGCCAAACAGGTGTTAGCTGCGCTAGCGAAAGATAAACCTGACGACATCTAATTGACAACAACTTCAATTAAAAATTGAAGACACCCCAGCACGGTCACGGCAGAATCAATGTTCCCAGCGAAACGGCTGCACTAAACCATACACACCATTGTCCTCCACCTGACCTCACGTGCCATGTATGTGCATCCATTCATTCAGAAATGTATAGCAGTACAAGTGAACACACCACACAAAGTTAAAATCCCAATCACTTATTTCTCGATTAGTGTATTATCAATTTTTTTTACCCTATGCTTTCCCTGAGTGGCAGTTTGGTATAAGTGTCTCCCAACATCTTAATCTAGTTTTCCTATAGGCCCTCCCTTGTAAGAAAAGGAACAAAGGTGGCTGGCTATTGGATGGACTTGAGGGTTTCCTGGCATTATGATGGCTCTATACCTAATTCCTCAGGGTGATAAGATTGCTCTGCCACTGCAGGTGCCACATCGGATACGAAGCTATTAAACTGTTTTGCATCTGAGGTGCTGATCAGTGACTTGCTCTGCCACCTTTACTCAAGCAGCCAGATAGCGTCCCTTGGAAGAGTGTGCCCTCTGGGCCAAAGGCAAGTGCCAGCTGTGGCTCAGTGGGTGGCACACTCGCCTCTGAGTCAGAAGGTTGTGGGTTCAAGTCCCACTCCAGGAACTTGAGCGCATAAATCTCGTCTAACTCTCCAGTGTAGTGCTGAGGGAGTGCTGCACTATCAGAGGTGCTGTCTTTCGGATGAGACGTTAAACCAAGGCGTCTGCCCTCTCAGATGGACAAATCCCATGGCACTATTTCGAAGAAGAGCAGGGGGGTTATCCTCACTGTCCTGGCCAATATTTATTCCTCAATCAACAAAACAAAAACAGATCATCTGGTCATGATCACATTGCTGTTTGTGGGAGCTTGCTGTGTGCAAGTTGGCTGCTGTGTTTCCCACATTACAACAGTGACTACACTCCAAAAAGTACTTAATTGGCTGTAAAGTGTTTTGAGACGTACGGTGGTCGTGAAAGGGGCTATATAAATGCAAGTCTTTCTTTCTTTCCAATTCCCTCAATGTTACGTGACGGGCAGCCAATAATGACAGTTATCCTGTGCACTTCTGATGGTAATTCCAAACTTCTTGGCTATGCCACGTTTTTATAAAGTTTCACTCCCCCCACTCGTAACATTAAAACAAACACTATTATTACAGTAATACCCATGCTCAAATCTCAGGGGTAGTTTATTACTCAACAATAATAACTTGTATTTAGATAGTGCCTTTAACCTCCCAAGGCAATTCAAAGGGGTGTTATAAAACTGAATTTGACATTGAGACACATAAGGAGATCTTATGGCAGATAACCAAAAGCCTGGTCAAAGAGTTAGGTTTTAAGGGACGTCTTATAGGAGGAAAGAGAGGTAGAGAAGCAGAGAGGTTTAGGGAGGGAATTCCAGAACTTAGGGCCATGGCAGCTGAAGGCACGGCCACCAATGGTGGAGCGATTAAATTGGAGATGCTCAAGAGACCATAATTGGAAGAGCGCAGATGTCTCGGAGGGTTTTAGGGCTGGAGGAGATTACTGAGATAGGGAGGGGCGAGGCCATCGAGGCAACGTTCCCTCTAAACTGCATGGCTGCACACCCCCCAAAAAATTAGGGCGAACATTGCATGGAGGAAATTGAAAACAATGATGAGAATTTTAATATCAAGGCGTTGTTAGTACACAGGCAGCAGAATTTTGGATGGCCTCAAGTTTATGGTAGAATGTGGGAGGCTGGCCA
The DNA here is from genome assembly GCF_044704955.1 of Pristiophorus japonicus. Taxonomy (NCBI): domain Eukaryota; kingdom Metazoa; phylum Chordata; class Chondrichthyes; family Pristiophoridae; genus Pristiophorus; species Pristiophorus japonicus. The sequence goes on from NC_091997.1 coordinate 20,392,252, forward strand.
GGAGTGCATTGGAATAGTCAAGTCTGCTGAAACATTAATTTAATACAGATAAAATCATATGGCACATCCAGAAACTCAACACTATTTGTTTAAAAGTCTTCAAACTAAGTCATGCAGAAATTCATACAGGTCGAGTTTCTGTTTGACCAATAAGGATTCCACAATCTTTCTCTGTTACGACACATCCCACTTAACTGAGCCCAGAAAACTTATAGATAGCGAAGATTGGCCAATCATCAACAGTGCCCCGGAGTACAGTTCACCTGCCTGGGTCAGCTATCGATTGCCCAGTCTCCCGTAGCGGGTTGACTACTTTATGAACTGTGAACTTTGGTTGTGAACTTTAATTGCTAGGCATGCCATCTTGGAGCCACCTTGACCCCCCAAAGGGATCTATTGTTTTCTCCTTAGATGAATAGTCACTAGTTTATTATTAGACAACAGATAAATGTGGATTTGAGCCTTCGCCAGGTGAACTGCAGGCACCAGTAACTCCTCATGAATGGCAAGATGAGCAGCAGAACTCAACATAAAAATTGCAAGTGTATTTCAACCAACCTCCTGACCACAGCACAGACAGACTGTACTCCATTTAATGCTTGCAGCAGCCGTATTTTTTAATGTAAAAATTTTAAATATGCCACCTACAGCCCTGACTAGAATTATACTGTTGTCAATAAAGCTGGGTTCAAATTCCTGTGTGCGGCTGGTATTTTTTTCTAATTGAAACCCTTTTTCTCTCAGTAATGATTACCTGCTTCAAGTGGGAGGTATGAGCTGTAATATATAAAAAGATTGAATTCCAAAATTCCGAATGGGGAATAGTATTCAATAAAATAAGGCGAATGACCTTTCTTTTTTGATTAAAAAAATCAATGCTCATCTTCATTGTGGACTCCAAAATAATGAAATAAAACGTCTAGGTCAAATTTTCTGAGGGGCCCTGGAAAATAAACCTTGCCCCCTCAACATTTGTATCACTTTCAGGTTTTCATGTTATTTATGGTTTATTTTTACCAACACAGTAAAAGAATGATTGACATATCTATAGCCTAATTTACAAGCCCGTGTCCCACTGCACTTTCACTGCAATTATTTGTGTTCATATATTCAAGATCAATTTTCAATGGCAATTGCTATCAATCTAATCATAGCCAGAGAATTTCCCACAACGGCTTCTCTTCCTGCCCCCACATCATTACTGTGAAGGGTCGAAAATCCAGTGCTACAAAAAAAAGGCACCCGGTAACAAGGAAACAGAGCACGGGATCATCCCATACACCCTTTTAATCGAACTTTGGCCAAGGCAAGCCGCAGGAAGAAAGGCAGGCTGGGAAGGATGTCTGTGGCCAGACACTATGTGAATTCGGGGGCCACAGGCAGGCTGAGAAGCCAGCCAATCCCGGGAAAGTGCATCCTGGGCCGGCCAATCAGTGAATCGAGCCGGGCCAGAAGCAGGAAAATCCTCGACCAATGGGGAATACCCGGCCCATTTTGTAAGGGACAGCTTACCTGGATCCAATCAAGGAGAAGGGCCCATCACCAGCCCATTATCCATGTCCATAAAGACAATAGGAAAGGCCAACACCTCGGTGCATCCCGACCCTGACACAATAGCCAGCCACACTATCGGGCACCGAGATGCACAAGAAACAATGCTTTACCTTAACACCTCATCCCCACCTCGACTCAAACAATGAGACACTGATTCAGTTTGGACGCGAAAAAGGCCGGAACCGAACCGGGTATAAATGTGAGAGCTGGCAGCACTTGAAGAACACAGACAAGGGAACCTGACGACACCTCGAAGGAAGAGAGAGGGACTCAGCCTCGCAAAAGAACGACCCAGGCTGAAGAACTTCGGAGCGGCCAAAGACAACTGCCACCAGCGGACCTAGACTCCATTTCGTGTGCTGAACCAGCGACCGAAAACCAAGGAAGAGAAAAAGGGGCTGGGCTCAACCTTGCCCTAAGCAACCAAGCCGCACACCAGGACCGCGCTCCGAGGCCCACCGACTGGACAACCGATGACCGAGGTGACCAGGGGAGGCAACATTCACCCCAGTCCACACCGACAACTCACCCGGCCGAAAAGAAACACAACTGCGAGCCCATACAACCTCCGAGGATAACTGGAGCAAATCCGATTTAAGGTGGGACCCACTATACCCCGTCAAAGGAAACTGTGAGTATCACCCTGGAGTCTTCTCCCAACTGTCAGCTTAGGCTAGTTAGGTGTAAAGGAGGGGGTGGGTGATAGAGTGGGTATAAGGATTTTAAACTTGTGTAGAATTTCATTGTGTCCATTCCTTCCATAAACCTTTTTTTTTTCCTTAGTTCAAAGTGGTTCAACAAGCCAGTGCGTCGACCTTGTATTTCACTTGGTCCACACTTTGGGGGCTCGCACCAATTTTATTATGTGTGTATTAGTTTTGTGTTGTCTTTAGCAACTTAACCTTGTTTAAACGCTCACCTGGGTTTTAATAAAGTAGGTCTTACCTGACCTTTCCAGGAACATTTCTTTTGCATCTCTGAGTGTTTTATTGTGGGAAGCTCATTATCCACTGAGGTCAGAACCAGATAGGGGTGCAGGACGCCTCCAAACGTCAAGGTTGCGATTGGGTATAAGCAGCCTCAGACCTATTGGTGGTATCAAATATATCACTAAGCTGTAATTGGGTATAAGCAGCCTCAGACCTATTGGTGGTATCAAACATATCACTAAGCTGTAATTGGGTATAAGCAGCTTCAGACCTATTGGTGGTATCAAACATATCACTAAGCTGTAATTGGGTATAAGCAGCCTCAGACATATTGGTGGTAGCAAACATATCGCTAAGCTGTAATTGGGTATAAGCAGCTTCAGACCTATTGGTGTTATCAAACATATCACTAAGCTGTAATTGGGTATAAGCAGAAAAGGGGTCCACTAGTGATAGTAACTTAAATCACCATAGTCTGAAGGTTGCGCCCGGTCACAAGCAACAGTAGAAGGAAAAACCCCTACATTACCTCTGGTGTCCCCCAAGGATCTATCCTTGGCCCCCTCCTATTTCTCTTCTACATGTTACCCCTTGGCGACATCATCTGGAAACACAGCATGAGTTTCCACATGTATGCTGATGACCCCCAGCTCTACCTCACTACCAGTTCTCCTGACCCCGCCACGATCTCTAAATCGTCAGACTGCTTGTCCAACATCCAGTTTTGGATGAGCAGAAATTTTCCTCAATTGAATGTCGGGAAGACCAAAGCCATTGTTTTTGGTCGCTGCCACAAACTCCGTTCCCTAGCCACTGACTCCAGCCCTCTTCCCAACCTCTGTCTGAAGCTGAACCAGATTGTTCGCAACCTTGGCATCATATTTGACCCTGAAATTAGATTTAGATCACATGTCCACATCATAATTCAGACCGCCTATTTCCACCTCCATAACATTGCCTGTCACCGCCCTTGCCTCAGCTCATTCGCTGCTGAAGCACTCATCCATGCCTTTGTTACCCCTAGACTTGACTATTCCAATGCATTCCTGACTGGCCTCCCACATTCTACCCTACGTAAACTAGAAGTGATCCAAAACTCGGCTAACTTGCACCAAATCCTGCTCACGCATCACCCCTGTTCTCGTTGACCTGCTTCCGGTTAACCAACATCTCGATTTCAAAATTCTCATCCTTATTTTCAAATCCCTCCATGGCTTTGCCCCTCTCTATCTCTGTAATCTCCTCCAGCCCCACAACCCCCCGAGATGTCTGCGCTCCTCTAATTCTGCCCTCATGAGCATCCCTGATTATAATCGGTCAACCATTGGTGGCCGTGCCTTCTGTTGCCTGGGCCCGGGGTCTGGAACTCCCTGCCTAAACGTCTCCGCCTGTCTACCTCTCTTTCCTCCTTCAAGACGCTCCTTAAAACCTACCTCTTTGACCAAGCTTTTGGTCATCTGCGCTAATTTCTACTTATGCGGCTCGGTGTCAATTAAAAGAAAATATCATAATACTCCTGTGAAGCACCTTGGGTCATTTCACTTTGTTAAAGGTGCTATATAAATACAAGTTGTTGTTGTTGCTAGCTGTTTTTAGCTGTGTCGCCCTTTCTTGAAGCCGCTGCATAACATTTACAAGTTTACCGAGGTTGTATCAATGTGGAGGAAAGGGACACTGGAGTCAACTGTTTTACTTGGATCAGGAATTAAGTGATTTGATCTATTGGAGTGCTGCACAATAAGAATGAATAGGAAACATTTGGTCCATTGGGATTTCATGGAGTGAGAGTGAAAGGGGGGTTGGTTTTACACTATTGGAATTATGTGGCAATGAATGGGGAGGAGATTTGGTCCATTATCTACAGAGAAGGAGAGAATTGGAAGATGTTTGCTTCATCGGATTTCTGTTTGGATCAGAAATGTGCTCCCTTATTTAATGGCTGTATTGTTTCATGTTCTGAGATAACCTTTCACATTTGCAGGCAGAGACAAAACAATAGAGCTTTGTGTTCTGCATGTTATAAACAGTGGAGTAATTCAAGATGAGCTTGCTAAAAACTCATAGAGAATCTGCTTAATGAAGCATAATAGACAAAAAGGTTCACTTCAGTATCAAAAACACATTAAAAGGAAATGTTGGCTATTTGATAAAAAGTGCGATCAAAACCTTTTATTACTTGAAGCAGCTGAGAAAATCTGCAGAGAGAGTCAGTGAAGTACATCAGCCGAGACGTTCGAACTGAATGTTAAATGCATGCAACAGTTCTGTTTCGAATGAGAGACGGAACAGCAAAATTCTTTGTGTTCAGTACTGGTGCATTTGATTTTTTTGCGTGATGGTTTGCATGGAATAAGAAAGTTAAATCTAAAATAGTTACTACCCTTTTAGAACTTTCTCATTTTCATAAATAAAACTTTTTTTTATTCATTCACAGGATGTGGGTGTCGCCGGCAAAGCCAGCATTTATTGCGCATTCCTAATTGACCTCGAGAAGGTGGCGGTGAGCATTTCAGAGGGCAGATAAGAGTCAACCACATTGCTGTGGGTCTGGTGTCACATTTAGGCCAGACCGGGTAAGGACGGCAGATTTCCTTCTCTAAAGAACATTAGTGAACCAGATGGGTTTTTATGCCAATCCTGTCACCCGTTTCATGATCACCATTACTGATACTAGCTTTTCATTCCAGATTCAATTAATTAACTGAATTCAAATCCCCAGCTGCCGTGGTGGGATTGGAACTCATGTCTCTGGATCATTGGTCCAGGTCTCTGGATTACTCATCCCACTCTTAATCACGCTGCTTAATGTCTGAGAGTAGATGACTGATGAAAAGCCATGTTTTATTGCATTTCACTTGAGTGAGGAAGAAATATAGCACTCCTAGCTGATTGGCAGATAGTTAATTACGTTCCTACATCATAGGAAATCAGCTTACTTGATGAGCCATTTCAATACAGTAATGCTGAACAACAAACTGTGATAAGCAATGATGGAATGTTCATCTGGCACAAACATTGTAACACAACAGGTAACATAGCCATGTTCAAATTGTGAAATATAGATCCAAATTATTAAACCACAAGGAGAACCTGGTAAGATTGGCGCAAGTGGCTCAGACGTCAGGCGGCTAAAGGGATCAAGGGGTATGGAGAGAAAGCAGGAATGGGGTACTGAAGTTGCATGATCAGCCATGATCATATTGAATGGTGGTGCAGACTTGAAGGGCCGATTGGCATACTCCTACACCTATTTTCTATGTTTCTATATTTCATGCCTCCAACTTTACAGTTCTAGCTAAACCTCACAGATGTCAGGAGAAGGTCCATACAGGCAGCAATGATCTGACAGGCTGCAGTGCTAGTGGCTTGTAGGCATTTACTTTTGCCACTGCCAGCATTCTGGCTAGAGGAATATACAGTGCCCAATCTATGTTACAGTCCTACCTGAGGAAACAGTGCTGGAATATAAATAGTGTCATAACGAGGCATTCATCTAGAATGGACAATGGCTCCATTGATCTGGAAAGGGTATATTCATAACAATTCTAAAATATCAGTTTATCTTCAGTGGAATTTGAATTGGTTTGTAGTTCAGCCGCATTGTTTAATGAATCCTAGCTGTAACCATCTTCCAAATATTCTTTTTATGCCAACAGCATGAAGAACCCTTGACAGCCACCTTCAAAGCTATTAACTTTTGAAGTTTATTGAAGCATTTCCTAAATTACATAAGAATGCACACGAGACTGTGTGAATTTTATGTTAATTATGTTCAGTAAATGAAAGAATGTCAGGGAGCATCAGTATCTTAATCCAATGAAATTAAGGATGTAATTGTGCTTGAAAACATCAACAGCCAACTGACACCATTTACTGAGCCAATTAATGTGTAAATCTTCAACATTGCATGTCCGACTTGAATAAACTGCAACAGATCACTCCAGTGCTGTATGTCCAACTGACTGAGGACCTGCTTGAACTGTGGGAATACCTTCAGTGTGGAATGAAATATCTTTACAGAGCCAGTGTCTGTGCCCCTGGCACAGTTCACTTTGTGTCAGCCTTGGCTCAGTGGGTAGCACAAAAATCTAGGCTGACATTCCTGTGCACTACTGAGGGAGCACTGCGCTGTCGGAGGTGCCGTCTTTTGGATGAAATGTTAAACCGGGGCCCCGTCTGCTCTCTCAGGTGTATTTAAAAGATCCCATGGCACTATTCGAAGAAGAGCACGAGAGTTATCCCCGGTGTCTGGGCCAATATTTATCCCTCAATCAACATCACACAAAAAAAATGATCTGGTCATTATTACATTGCAGGTTGTAGCACAATTGCTGTGCACAAATTGGCTGCCATGTTTTCTAACATTATAACAGTGACTACACTTCAAAAAGTACTTAATTGGCTGTAAAATGCTTTGGGATGTTCTGAGGATGTGAAAGGCACTACATAAATGTAAATCTTTCTTTTATACGACAGACATTGCAAACTTGGTGGTCAATATTATATAAACAAACAGGCTGTAGGATCTGTTCCTCCGCCCCCAACCACGCACCCCATCCCCCCCGCCCCACCCCACCCTCAACGGCAAAAATTGTACTATTGAATATAAAAACTCAGAACTGTGTCCAAGCCTGCAAAAAGAGCTGGGCAGGAAAGGGTTAATTCTTACATTACAGCCAAACCATCAGACATCACGAAGGACTGGATATCTGCCATCGACCTAAATCACCAGACAATGGCAGCTGAACAGAGACATTCACACCTTCAATGGTTTCCTGCCTGAAAAGATGCAGGAACATTTATATATTCAGTTACTTTAAGGGGTTACATTGTTTAAAGAACGTACCCGGGACTTTGGCTCCAGAAAGGCTGGAATCCAGGTAGGCACAGACACTGGAGCAGACCCTGAGCCACGCGGATATGAATACTAGAAAATACTAGATATGAATATGAATAGAAAACCAGCCTTGTAAAGGACCACATAACAATCATGAACAATGATTCGCGATGGGGAACAATTAGCCATCAAGAATTCACATTTGATGAGGCCATCATGTTAAATCTGTTCCAAGATTGCAAGTTGGTGTTTGGTATAAAGCAGACCCACTTTTGAAGGGACGCAGCAGCAGAACACTGCAGTCTAGAAGCACTACAGGAGCAGCAACAGAAGCCAGCCAGTCTTCGAGACACAAGCTGCAATCAAGGGAAGGGCCGACAGTCAATCTCAGAAGACAGCCAAGGAATTGGTGATTGTATGTTTTGTTCCAGCCAAATCAGAGAAGGGTTTTGTGATTGGGTTTTGGTAACTTTCTGTGTAACAGCTGATACGTCCTTACTATACAGTATAAATGCACACGAGGCCCATGCTTGAGAGAAGGTCAGTCTGTGACCTGTCCTTTATTCCTTAGCACTCACGTGATGGAAGTGGGTGGAGCTTCCACTTTTATATCTGAAGGTCCAGGTTAGGAGTGTCTCCCACAAGTTCACCACCTAGTGGTCATTGTTCTCACAGTGTACAAATTAGGTCAGATCATACATGGGTTATTATGCTGGTTGAATACATGACAACAGCCAAATAGCGTATGAGTTTAATTTTGTCAAGTTGTGCTGATGTAAATGACCTTTTCATAGGGGTTTGTATTCAGGGTTTGTTAGTCCCACATAGATCGTAGTGATTTATACTGGGGCGGTAGTTGTGTGTATGTTCAATAGAATGTACGAATCTTGGTTGAGCCAAAACCCTGTGCCGTGTGTAATTTTGTTCTTAGAAAACCTGACATCAAGAACAGTGTGACAGGGATTAGGCATTTAGTCATCATCATCATCATAGGCAGTCCCTCGGAATCCAGGAAGACTTGCTTTCACTCTTAGCCTGAGTTCTTAGGTGGCTGAACAGTCCAATACGAGAGCCACAGTCTCTGTCACAGGTGAGACAGATAGTCGTTGAGGGAAAGGGTGGGCCTTTCCCTTACAAGGCAGACAATATTGCATACAAAAAGTATGGATCTGACGAAAGATCATCGACCTGAAACATTAACTTTGTTTCTTTCTTCACAAATGTTGCCTGACCTGCTGAGTATTTCCAACATTTTCTGTTTTTACATACCAACCAGGTGAATATTCATTGTTATTTATCTCCGCCTCTTTACCTCTTTCCTCCTTTAAGATACTCCTTAAAACTGACTGAAATGTATTTCCTTCATGGGTTCTTTGCTTAAGAATTCATAGCAACACATTGCTGTTAAGAACTAGTTGGTTTATTAACAAAAGTTCAATAATCACACTACACTTTGCCAGTTCATCCACCAAGCTCACAACTGCATACCTCATCGTGGATCACCTAGACCCAACTGACTGGAGTTTTATTGAGTCCTGTGAACATCACGTGACTGGCTAAGCCACTCACAATTCAACAGCTCGACAAACCTGTGAGCATACTCACCGGTGCGTACATTACACCTACCTCTTTGACCAAACATTTGGTCATCTGCCCTAATTTCTCCTTATGTAGCTTGGTGTCAAATTTTGTTTTATACACTTATGTGAAGCACCTTGAGATGTTTTACTACGTTAAAGGCGCTATATAAATAAAAGTTGTTGTTGGTAGGAATTTGGCAGGCAATGCCACACTATCAAAGATAATGTTAAGTTATCAGCTTCATGAGGGGCAATATTAACAGCTATAGACAGTTTCACACTCTGAGTTCTGCAATACTGTTATATCACTAACCAAACACATGGATCATATTGCGATATTTGGCAGTAAAAGCCAATTCTCATTAACCTGCACACTGCTTTAAAGTGATTTTTCAGAAATCTCAGCGATAGCATAAATCTGGGATCCAAAGATAAGAGTTCTAATTTTTTTTGCAGCTAAATAAAGAATGGATTACACTGATGTAAATCAAATCCTTTGGTTGTAATTTATTTACAGCACTGCAGTCACGGGAGTGTAAGAATACTACTTGCTCCCACAGGCAATTTTTTATGTCCGGATTATAAATAACCTTCATTCAATTCTAAATGAAATGTGACAAACTGGAACCAATCTAAGACCAGAGAAAATGTGTTTTTCCACGCCACAGATAACTCAATTCCATAACTCTGTTCCCTTGGCAGGCAGGTACATTTCAAACTACACAGAATACTTCTCAACCAGTCGACATTTCTCTATTCCAGAAATGAGCATATAAATATTCAAAATTCCTCTCTGTCACACCAGACGCCATTCCACTTCTCTCTAATTCATCTTTTGACACCTCTTCTTCTCCTTTTTAGTCCTACATCTTACAGCTCCATTCTATCTTCTTCTTAGGCAGTCCCCCACAGTCAAGGATGACTTGCTTCCACACTAAAATGAGTTCGAAGGTGACTGATGCGACAATGTGGGATCTACAGTCTCTGTCACAGGTGGGGCAGGTGGTAGTTGAAGGGACGGGTGGGTGGGGTGCTTGATTTGTCATACGCTTCTTCCGCTGTTTGTATTTGGCTTCTGTTTACTCCCATTCACCCTCAAAGCCTCCCTGATAAAGTGCAACATCCCCACTGACACCTGGGAGTCCCTGGCCCAAGACCACCCTAAGTAGAGGAAGTGCATCCAGGAGGGCGCTGAGCACCTCGAGTCTCAATGCCGAGAGCGTGCAGAAATCAAGCGCAGGCAGTGGAAAGAGCATGCGGCGGACCAGTCCCACCCACCCCTTCCCTCAACGACTATCTGTCCCACCTGTGACAGAGTGTGGCTCTCGTATTGGACTGTTGAGCCACCAAAGAACTCACTTCAGGAGCGGAAGCAAGTCTTCCTCGATTCTGAGGGACTGCCTATGATTGAGTGACTCCCCGCTAAGAGAGTCGAAGTGTTCGGCGTCTTCTCGAATGCTTTTCCTCCACTTTGGGCGGTCTTGGGACAGGGGTTCCCAGATGTCGGTAGGGATGTTACATTTTTTCAACGAGGTGTTTGAGGGTGTCCTTGAAGCATTTTCTCTGCCCCCCTGGGGCTCACCCACCGTGACGTAGCTTGGAGGCTAGTATCAGACATGCGGACAATGTGGCCCGCCCATTGAAGCTGATCGAGCATGGTCAATGCTACACTACAATGCACAACAGGCACATCTATCGCTCACCACTCTATTCCTAAATAAGCCACTTTCATTCCACAGTTCTCTATTCTGTTCCAAGACACATCCAACCCACAACTTTCAACTACCCAGTTTAGATACATCTGTTGCTATTTCTCTATACCTACTTCCAACTCTTCCATTCAACGATGCTCTGCTTCCAGACCATGCAGTGCCCATGCTCTCTACTCTCACAATGGACATCTCTATCACTATTCCACTCTCATCTCCATTCCAACACTTTGCATCCACACCAGATACCACCATAACACCTCTTTTATATCTTTCTAGTGTAATCACACATTCCTGTTGGACACCCCCACCCCTATACTGCCACCCAGGATAGCTTAATTCCTGCCCAATCTGCTTCTCCAGCAGAAACCTTTTTCAGTGCATCGTTACTCCCTCAACAGACATCTACATTCTACAAATCTCTACTCCCATAGTAGATACAGAAATAATGCACTGTTGTGGATTCTTTGTAATTATCGGTAGGTTTAAAAAAAACAGGTTTACATCAGAACTGAGCGACCTACACCCTTCCCACTGAGTGATGCTTAGGTTCCCCACTCCCCACCACCCCCGCCACTCCCACCCCCAGACTGCAGTTGATCGCCATGACACACAAACAGAAACTAGTCTGCACTTCAGCTGCTGAGCACAACCTTCACTCTGCACCAGTTCAAGAATAGCCAAGAGCCTAGAGATTACAAGTTTGTTTCTGGAGCTAGCAACTTGTCAAACTGGTGCAGTATAACACAACTTCATGAATCCTGCCCTGTTTTCACTCCCTGCCGCACATTTTCATGGAGGACTTTGTTTATTGCTAACTGGTACCATCTTCAGTGAGAGATACAGACAGTGCAACCATTATCCGATGAAACACATTATTTAGACAAGCATGTACAAAAACAGATTGGGATGTAACGCAAACAGAGATATGTATGAAACTCCAGTCGGTTTCATTTACTGACTTGTTTTAACAAATTGCCTTCTAATCGGATGACATGTTATCTTAAGTCGGTCTACTCCAAAAGTAAATTCATCTAATTTATGATCAGTTTATGCCTTAGTGCAGTTTGATTTGGCTTAGCTCAGTTTGACATTTATACCAGATACATTTTCTAGTCTCAGCTGACATGATAAGACACACCAGATAGCTAACAGTTTGTGTTAAGAAAAAACTACTCTAATGCTAGCATTCTTTCTATCTGCAATTGCTGGAACACCCCCCAAGATACCCAAAACACTGATGATTTTATAAAATGCACAACAAAATAGTATATATTGGAGTAGAGATGGATTAGCTTCAGTGCCCCGGCAATTTTCTAAGCCTGAAACAATCTTGGATCATCTTGCTTGTAAAAGATATATGATCACGTCACAGGAAATTTGAGTTGGGATGGTCCAGTGAACCCGAATGGGTCCCGAAGCCCCAAACCTCCATCACTCTGAGTGCCAGTAAGGCAATGCCAGTGTGCACCAAATGGATGGCTGTCCCCAAACCAACTGCTGTTTGTGAGTAAAAGTGTTACGGTGGAGACTCCAATAAAAATAAAAAAAATTTCTTCTCCACTTAATATTTTTCACAGCACATAACAACCGCAGACATTGTTCTACCATCTTCTTTTGTACTCTGTATTTTTTCCATTCCTTTTACACTTTAATTAACCTTTGTTCTTGACAGGGAGAAAAAATGGCAGTGATTTGGCACTCACTTGTCAGCATCAAGCATTTTCAAATAGAATGAGTTAAATGCATGACAGAGTTTAGTGACAAAAATGAAGCTTTTTAAAAAAATCTTGTTTTGCTTTGCCGACTGTTCCTTGAAATTCTGGGAGAAATGCGGTCAATTCAGAGTCCATAGTCATTGCCATTGATGTCATCGTCATAGGCAGCTCCTCGAAGCGAGGATGACTTGCTTCCACGCCAAAAAGAGATGAGTTCACAGGTGTTTCAATGAAGGACCTAATATTCCAGATCCCGAACTACATCTTGGAGGGTGGAAGATGCCTGTGCTTGGATTTTATTTAACGTGTGGTGGCCGCTGCACACCAGCCACCACACGGGCTTGACAGAGCTAGGTCTTGGTCCAGTGGCAACGATTAACCACGACGACTGGAGACCAGCTCTGCTGCACGGACCGAGCGCGCACACATCGCAGTGTGGGCTGGCCCGTGCTGCCCCTGGGCCCTTGCCCCTTCTGGGCCCAGACTCACGCCTCTCCTGGGCCCCGGTCACTTTCCTCTATGGACTCTTGCCGCTCCTTCGCCCTTCCTGCTGTGCCTGCCCGCACTGCAATCAGTGACCTGACTTCGCAGCCGTCACCCTCCTGCAGTGGTATGCCGCTGTAGATTGATGTAGATCCCCAAGAATGACAAGACAGTGTGGTTTTGTATGATTATTGTAAACTGAATGACTTCACACAGGACGACACCTAGCTGATGCCTTTGATGGAGTAGATCCTGCAGAGGCTATCGAGTAGCAAATATCTACCAACTCTGAGGGTAGGATTTGGAACGCACGGCCTGATAGAGTGGTAGATACAGATTCAATAGTAGCCTTCAAGAGGGAATTGGATAAAAAGTTGAAGGAGAAAAAATTGCAGGGATATGGGGAAAGAGCGAGGGAGTGGTACTAAGTGGATTCCTATTTGAAAGAGCTGGCGTAGACTCGATCAGCCAAATGGCCTCCTTCTGTGCTGTACTTTTCTACGATAGGTGTCACTTAGCGTAAAAATCCAATTACACTGTCTGGGCGATATAAATTTAAAGTCATGGCTTTTAGATTGAAAAATGCAGCTGCCACATTCAAATGACTGGTAGGTTTTGTTCTGAGACCAGCATATATTGATGATATAGCCACTATTAGTTAGAGGAACAACTCACTTGTGTTACTAACTTGTCAATCCAATTAAGCAAAGAGGGATGATAGTTTGGGTTATAATATTGGTATGACAGATTTTGCCCTTGGTCACTGTGCGGGTGTGGTACAGAGATCTGATCAGGAGATGGTGGACTCCATCATCCACAGGTTCCACCCCATGACAAGGAACAAGTAGGACATTCCTCAGATTTGCCAAATTTTATTGCAAGTTCAGTCAACAGAGAATCCTTTTGAAATGCTGAAAAACACTGCCATACTAGCTTATCCTGGTTATTCTTAACCCTTCATACTGCACACTGACACCTCACACAGAAGCATTGGTGTGGGAAAGCCAATGCTCTGTCCAGTCAGACATGTATGCTGTTCTAATCCTCATAAGCAGCGGTCAGCAGTATTCACAAGTACAGAATCCAAAAGGGACATAAATGAAACAAAAAGTTTTCTCTGTCTAATTGTCCTTTTAAACATTCTTTTTGAATTCCTGGCTCCCCAAAGCCTCTCCACCACCTACAAGGCACAATTCAGGAGTGCAATGGAATATTCTCCACTTGCCTGGATGGGTGCAGCTGCAACAACACAAGAAACACAATGCCATCCAGGACAAAGCAGTCCACTTGATCGGCAGCCCATCTACCATCTTAATGATCCACTGCACCTTGGCTGCAGTGTGTACTATCTACAGGATGCACTGCAGTAACTCGCCAAGGCTTCCTCAAAAGCATTTCGCAAACCCACAACCTCCACCACCTAGAAGGACAAGGGCAGCAGGTGCATGGGAGCACCATGCAAGTTTCCCTTCAAGTCACACGCCATCCCTACTTGGAGATATATCGCCATTCTTTCATCATCACGGGGCCAACATTCTGTAACTCTCTACCCTACAGCACTGTGGGATCACCTTCACCACATGGACCACAGCTGGTCAAGAAGGCCCAGCACCATCATCACAATTACCCCTAAAGATGGGCAATAAATGCCGGCCTTGCTAGCAACATCCATATCCCGAGAATGAATGTTTAAAAATCCAGTTACAATACACATGTAGATTAAGAGCCAGAATCTTGTACCACACTTAACTGTCGAGGAATCAACAAGGGAACAGATTATTTTAGATCTAGTATTGTGTAATGAGACAGGGTTAATTAGTAATCTTATATTAAAGGATCCTCTGGGGAAGAGTGATCATAACATGATAACATTTCATATTAAGTTTGAGAGTGATGTGGTTAAGTCCAAAACTAGGGTCTTAAATTTAAACAAATCCAATTACGGAGATATGAGTGGTGAGTTGGCTCAGGTAGGTTGGGAAATTAGATTAAAAGATATGACTAGATAAGCAGTGGTAAACATTTAAAGAAATACTTCATATATCTCAACAAATATACATTCCCTTGAGGAATAAAAACTCCACTGGAAAACTGTACAACCATGGGTAACTCAAGAAGTTAAGGATAGTAATAGATTAAAAGAAGAGGCTCACAATGTTGCGAAAAAGAGAAGTAAGCCTGAGGATTAGGAGGGGCTCAAAATCAGCAAATAATTGATTAAGAGAGCGAAAATAGAATATGAGAGTAAACTAGCAAGAAATATAAAAACAGATTGTAAAAGCTTTTTCAAGTATGCAAACAGGAAGAAATTAGCAAAAGTAAATGTGGGTTTCTTAGAGCAGAGACAGGGGAAATTATAATGGGGAATAAGGAAATGACAGAGACGGTAAACAAATATTTCATATCTGTCTTCACAGTAGAAGACGCGAAGAACATACCAAAAATTGTGGGGAAACAAGGGTCTAATGAGAGTGAGAAACTTAAAGTAATTAATATTAGTGAAGTAAAAGTACTGGAGAAATTAATGGGACTAAAAGCCGACAAATCCCCTAGACCTGATTGCTTACATCCTACAGCTTTAAAAGAGGTGGCTGCAAAGATAGTGGATGCATTGGTTTTAATCTTCTAGCATTTACTAGATTCTAGAAGGGTACCTGTGGACTGGAAGGTAACAAATGTAACACCGCTGTTCAAGAAAGGATGTAGAGAGAAAACAGGAAACTATAGGCCAGTTAACCTGATGAAAGTAGTAGGGAAATTGCTAGAATATATTATCAAGGATGTGGTAATAGGGCACTTAGAAAATCAAAATGTGATTAGGCACAGTCAACATGGTTTTATGAAAGGGAAATTGTGGGCCAAAAATTCCGGCATCTCTGGGTGCGAACGAAGTGTGCACAGATCCGGCAAGGCCACGCAAAAGCCGATTTTCAGGATGCGATGTGCATGCGCTGAAAACCGGCTTTTCGGCTCTGTCAAGATTTCTCTTGACAGATCCTCTGCATCTCTGGGAGAAGGACATTCATGCGGGAGAGATTGGTCTATTTGCCCAATTCATGCCCTTCCAACTTTTACGCCTGGTAAAAGCAGGCACATAACTTACTTTTACCAGCATAAGAGTTTTAAAACATATAAAAATTAAATATAAACACTCATTTTTATATTAAAAACCCTGTCCAATAAGGTAAGTTTATATTTAACACTGTTAAACCACATTTAAAAAAAATGCACCCCCAAATCTTTTTTTTGAAAACATTTAATTCCAATTACTTTTAAACACAGAGGTGGTTTATTTATTTATTATGCTGTGTTTCTGTGTTTTAGGGTTTTTTCTCATTGATAGTAATGGGAGCCCGTACAAACAGAGCTCCCATTTTTATCAATGAGAATACTGCAAAGTGATTGGTGGTCCAGGCCCACGTGACTCCATCTTGTAAGTAAATACCTGAAAGGCATCTTCCCATGCACTGCACAGCAAATCTCGGCCTCCGACCGGGATTCTATGTTCCTCTAGGACCACCAGGTACTTTTGTAGATTTTTTTCGGGTCGGAAGTGTTCGTACGAAGGACGCTTCCGACCGCAATTTCCCTCCCTATGTTTTACAAATCTATTAGGGTTTTTTGAGGGTGTAACTAGTATAGTAGATAAGGAGGGACCTGTGGATGTAATATATTTGGATTTTCATAAGGCATTTAATAAAATGCCCCACAAGAGATTATTATACAAAATGCCTCACAAGAGGTTATTACACAAAATTAAGACTTGGGATTGGGGAAATATATTGGCATTGAGGATTGGCTAATGGACAGCAAACAGGGAGTAGGAATAAACAGGTCATTTTCAGGTGGGGAGGTGTAACTAGTAGAGTGCCGCAAGGATTAGTGTTTGGGCCTCAGTTATTTACAATCTATATCAATAGCTTAGATGAGGAGACCAAGTTTCCTGATGATACAAAGCTAGGTGGAAAAGTAAGCTGTGAGGAGAATGCAAAGTTGCTGCAAAGGGATTAAGACCATTTAAGTGATTGGGCAAGAAGGTAGATGGAGAATAATATAGGGAAGTGTGAAATTATCCACTTTGGTCGGAAGAATTGAAGAGCAGAATGTTTTTTTTTAAAAGGTGAGAGTCTAGTAAATGTTGGTGTTCAAAAGGATTTTGGTGTCCTTATACACAAATCACAGAAAGTTAACATGCAGGAACAGCAAGCAATTAGGAAGGCAAATGAAATGTTACCTTTTATTGCAAGAGCGTTGGAGTACAAGAGTAAGGAAGTTTTGCTGCAATTATATGGAACTTCGGTGAGACCATGTACCATGTACACTTTTGGTCTCCTTACCTAAAGAAGGATATACTTGCCTTAGAAGAAGGGGGTTCACTAGACTCATCCCCTGGGGTGAGAGAGCTGTCCTATGAGGAGAAATTGATTAGAATGTGCTTACATTCGCTGGAGTTTAGAAGAATGAGACAGGATCTCATTGAAATGTATAAAACTCTTATAGGGCTTGACAGGTTAGATAGATGCTTGAGAGGCTGTATCCCCTGATTGAAGAGTCTAGAACTAGACTCAGGCAAGGGGATCGGTCAATATGCACTGAGAGGAGGAGAAATTTCTTCACTCAGAGGTTGTGAATCTTTGGAATTCTCTACCCCAGAGGGCTGTAGATGCTCAGTTGATGAATATATTCAAGACTGAGATCGATAGATCTTTGGGCACTAAGGAAATCAAGGGGGGTGTGGATAGTGCAAGACAGTAGACTTGATGCAGAAGCGCAGCTATGATTTTATTGAATGGCGGAACAATTTACTGAGAAACCTGAGGGAGGAACTAAGGTATTTTTGAACAACCACAGATTGTGCAATTTGTTCAGTTTCATGTATGATATGACAGAATGTTATTGGCAGTTTGTTATGAAATGGAGGACAGTTAAGCAGATATTTCATTACTTTCAACAAAAATATATTCCAGTGAGAAGGAAAGACTTTAAGAGAAGAGAGACCATCCATGGTTAACTCAGGAAGTAAAGGAAGATATCAAATCGAAAAAAATGGCACACAAAATTGCCAACATTAGTGGGAGACCATAGGTTTGGGAAATATTTAAAAATCAGCGAAGGATGATTAAAATAATTATAAAGAGAGAAGATAGAGTATGAGAGTAAACTAGCACGAGATATAAAAATGGGTAGAAAGAGCTTCTACAGGTATATAAAAAGGAAGAGAGTGGCTAAACATTGGTACCTTAGAGGGTGAGACTGGGGAATTAATAATGGGGAACAGGGAAATGGCAGAGACTTTGAACAAATATTTTGTATCGGTCTTCATGGTAGAAGACACTAAAAACATCCCAATAATAGATAATCCAGTGTCTATAGGGTGGGAAGAACTTAAAGCAATCACTATCACTAAAGAAAAAGTACTCGGTAAAATAATGGGACTAAAGGTGGACAAGTCCCCTGGTCCTGATGGCCTGCATTTTAGGATTTTAAAAGAAGTGTCTGCAGAGATAGTGAATGCCTTGGCTATAATCTACCAAAATTCCCTTGATTCTGGAGAGGTCCCAGTGGTTTGGAAAACCGCAAATGTAACACCCCTATTTAAAAAAGGAGGAAGACAGAAAGCAGGAAACTATAGACCAGTTAGCCTAACCACCATTGTTGGTAAAATATTGGAATCCATTATTAAGGAAGCAGTATTTGGACATTTGGAAAAGCATAATACAGTCAAGCAGAGTCAGCATGGTTTTATGAAAGGGAATTCAGGTTTGACAAATTTGCTGCAGTTCTTTGAGAATGTAACGATCAGGGAAGATAAGGGGGAACCAGTGGATGTGGTGTATTTGGATTTCCAGAAGGCATTCAATAAGGTGCCACATAAAAGGTTAATGCACAAGATTAGAGCTCAGGGGGTTTGGGGTAATATATCAGCATGGATAGAGGATTGGCTAACTAACAGAAAACAGAGAGTGGGGATAAATGGGTCATTTTCTGGTTGGCAAACGGTAACTAGTGGGGTGCTGCAGGGATCGGTGCTGGGGTCTCAACTATTTACAATCTATATTAATGACTTGGATGAAGGGACCAAGTGTAATGTAGCCAAGTTTGCTGATGATACAAAGATAGATGCGAAAGCAAGTTGTGAGGAGGACACAGAAAATCTGCAAAGGGATATAGACAGGCTAAGTAAGAGGGCAAACATTTGGCAGATGGAGTATAATGTGGAAAAGTGTGAGGTTATCCATTTTGACAGGAAAAATCAAAAAGCCAATTATTATGTAAATGGAGAGAAACTACAAAATGCTGCAGTACAGAAGGACCTGGGGGTCCAGTGCATGAAACACAAAAAGTTAGTATGCAGGTACAGCAAGTGATCAGGAAGGCAAATGGAATGTTGGCCTTTATTGCAAGGGGGAGAGAGTATAAAAGCAGGGAAGTTCTGCTACAACTATACAGGATATTGGTGAGACCACATCTGGAGTACTGTGTACAGTTTTGGTCTCCTTATTTAAGGAAGGATATATTTGCATTGGAGACAGTTCAGAGAAGGTTCACTAGGTTGATTTCGGAGATGAGGGGTTTGACATGAAGAAAGTTTGATCATTGGAGTTGAGAAGAATGAGAGGTGATCATTGAAACATATAAGATACTGAGGGGGCTCGACAAGGTAGATGCAGAGATGATATTTCCACTCGTGGTGGAATCCAGAACTAGGGGGCATACTTTAAGAATAAGGGGTCGCCCATTTAGAACTGAGATGAAGAGGAATTTCTTTTCTCAGAGAGTCATGAATCTGTGGAATTTTCTGCCCTAGGGAGCTGTGGAGGATTGGTCATTGAACATACTTAAGGTGGAGATGGACAGATTTTTGAGCGATAAGGGGGTGAAGGGTTATGGGGAGCGGGCAGGGAAGTGGAGCTGAGCCCAAGATCAGATCAGCCCAGATCTTATTAAATGGCGGAGCAGGCTCGAGGGGTCAAATGGCCTACTCCTGCTCCAAATTCTTATGTTCTTATGAATTCGGGTCTGCAGTAGATATCATCTTGAGTTCAGTGCTTTCAATTGCTCCTGTGAGCAGTCTGAGTTGTACTTTTGTGGACGATTTAGACTACCCTACTTGTACAATAACTATACCCAGGGATTTAAAAAAATTTGTTCCAAGATGTTGGCGTCACTGGCAAAGCCGGCATTTATTGCCCATCCTTAATTGCCCTTGAGAAGGTGGTGGTGAGCCGTCTTCTTGAACCGCTGCAGTCCGTGTGGTGAAGGTACTCCCACAGTGCTGTTAGGGAGGGAATTTCAGGATTTAGACCCAGTGACAATGAAGGAACGGCAATATATTTCCAGGTCAAGATGGTGTGTGTAACTTGGAGGGGAACTTGGAGGTGGTGATGCTCCCATGCGCCTGCTGCCCTTGTCTATCTAGATGGTAGAGGTTGCGGGTTTGGGAGGTGCTGCCGAAGAAGCCTTGGTGAGTTGCTGCAGTGCATCTTGTAGAGGGATATAACCATGAAATCCTCGCGTGACCTGAGCTAGGTAACCACATCTTTTGCCGCATCGAGTCAAACTTGGGTTTTAATCAGTAAGCTGTTTATTCTACAGTAAAGTGAAGATAACAATACAATAGTTATAAATAGATTTGATTCCTCCTACTGATGAATTAAACTTAGCTCACTTCAATGGATTATCTTGTTTGACGTAAACAAAGTACATTCTCTACATCCTGTCCTACTTACAGGAATGACCTAATTCGAAATCTATAGCAGATTCAAATTTGAAATTGCAATCTGGGTGCTAAGTACGTCATCGGAGCCTGAATTGCATATTACAAATTGCCTCCTGCCTGAAAAAGGTAGGTACATCGGCTGCCCAGCTCTGGCCAGATTGCCAATGTAAATGGAGAGGCAAATGATCCAACACCATTTTTGGGCTGCCCCATTTATCCCCGGTGAAGGAAGTTAAAATTGGCCTATCTGTATATATCCTGCAAAATAATCGCTTGCCAGTAGATTATCATTCTGTACTGTTTTCCTTTTGAGGAGCGCGGTAACAGTATTTCTATTGTAAATATATCAACATATTATATTATTCATGTCATAATTCTTTGTAAAATAAATTCACTTAATTACTGATGCATAAAACAAGGACTGAAGATGTGATGTTCTGTGGCTTATTGAAAGTGAGAGAGAGGTCCCCTGGAGGCAAAGGAAAATCCCAGTCGCTCAAGGCAAACCACTGAAAAATGGTTCTGTTCATTATCCAGGGCATATTACCAAAGGCTGACCTCAAAATCAACGCTGCTGAAGATACTTTTGAATGTATAAAGGAATTGGAACTCCCATATTAAACTTATCTAAAATTCAGAAGCCAAAATATTTAGAGTAAGAAGGGCAGAAAAAACTCAGAAATGAAACACTCCCAACAATGTGTTTTAAGCTTTTTTTCTCAGAAGAGGACATTCGTTTCTTGAATGTGACATTTCGATTTCCTACACCAGCCATACCTAGGTGGGATACTGATTTTTATTTAATTATATTTGGTGTTGTGCTGTAGATTTCTGTTTAAGACTGAAAAATTGATTTGATGTCACACCACAATAACTGGTGATGGAGGAGAACTCCATCCCATCAGTTGGATACATACTGTGATTTGCTGCAATCAATTGTTTTATAGTGTCCTTTAGGCCATACAACACTCTCTATAATCATGTTGGCTGTGATATTTACTGGTGCGGGATTTCAGAGTGGGGTGAGGAGTTATGGTTGGGAAACCCGGAAGGGTGGGACTCCCCGAACTCCTTGAAGTTTTAACTCAAGGCCATGCATGTTGTTTTCAAACAGATTTCCCGACTGAAAGCCGGCCTGATTAACAGGCTTGGCTGCCTATTGGGCGAGGAAGGCTCCAGCTTAGGTCACAGCCCTGGATCAGCTAATTTTTGTGGTTATTGTGGGTGGGGAGGGGTGAAGAGTGAGGGGGAGGGGGTGGGTAGAGCATGGTTGTGGTGGGTCTGGGCTGATCGCGGGGGGTTCGGTCTGTTATATATGTATTCTATAGATATACTCTCTGTGTAGTCACTGTATGGTTGCAAAAGATGGAGACTTGTTTACCGGAGGTACCATCAACAATGTTCACACTGTATACATTATGCTGGCACCACCAGAGGGTGCAACTGGTGGAGGCCCAGGGGTCACCTGTACACCACAGGTACCCAGGTATAAAAGGGAGTCCACCATGTGGTATCCTCACTCTGGAGTTATATTAAATGGACTAAGGTCACTACAGTTCAAGTGCAATACTTTGCCTCGTGGAGTCATTATCAGAGCATCTAAAGACATAACACGGTCAATCACGGTGGGGGAGGGGGGAGTTGGGTAAATGGAGGGTGGGATTTGCATATCAGCTTGCTGGGCCTGGAGGAAACATTCCTGTTCCTCCTCACCCACAAGCAATGCTGTAAAGGCACTTACCTGATGGATCCAGCACTTCTCGCCTCCTTTCACCTGCCAAGTTTCCCGAGGCGCTTGGCCAATGTTTCGCAGTTGCGCGGTGATCTGAAGGTCCCGTGCAGGCTGCTTGCCAGCTTCACAATGGAAAAACCATGCATGCGCTGGAATTCGAATGGGCTGCGCAGCCCGTTAAAGGGGCTGTGCACCCAAATAAAATTAAAGGGGCCATTACACTCAGCCTACAATGGTTAACAACAGAAATCTTGTTATAATGGAAGTACGCAGCGCCCTTAAAAGATTTCAATGACCAACTCACTTCCTGAGAGCAGATTGGTCGCCCGCCACTGCCACTCCGCCCGTCATCCAGTCGGCCCAGACTGCCGCCACCCAACCTGAGGTGGTGCAGTCTACAACCGAGCTTTCCAGGTCCAGATCTGGTCGAGGACGTCCTGCAAGGCCATCTGTAGTCTCTGGTCCTGACACACAGCTACCTTCCACCAACCATGCTGCAGCCACAGGGGACACACTGCGGAGAAGTATTAGAATACTCCTCTGAAAGAGGGGTATAAGGAAATGCACAAGGATGTTGAATAAATGAATTTATATATTTTATTGTTGTTTTATAAATGTTGATTGGAATGTTTAATTTTGCTGTTGTCTCCCATTTCAGTTTCGGGGCTTTGGTATGGAAGAGCAAATTGATGTGGTGATGGGGATGTCCACAGGAACCGGGAAGTGGGATGGAAATCAGTGGAAACGAGCTCTGATGTTACGGTCGATGACCTCCCTTGCAGGATCGCGATGGAGTCGCTGCTTCCTCCATCGTGGGTGTTGCTTCTCCTCCTCGACCTCCTCCTCCTCCTCCTCCTGAGGTGGTGCAGCTATGCCTGGTGGCAATGGCGGTACTCTCATGATGGCCAGGTTATGCAGCATGCAGCAGATGATGACGAATAGGGACACCTGCTCTGGCGAGTACTGGAGGACTCCACCCAAGCGGTCAAGGCAGCGGAACCATTGCCTGAACACTCCGATGGTCTGCTCAATGATGTTCCTGGTGGTGGCATGGCTCTCCATTGTACGACAGCTGGGTAGGACTGGTGGGGTTACGGAGGGACGTCATGAGCCAGATGGAAAGCGGATAGCCCTTGTTTCCAAGCAGCCAACTTGATGTGGTGGCTGGAAGAGAGCAGGCACACCAGTCTGGAGCAGGATGAAGGCATTGTGGCTGCTTCTAGGATAGTGGGCATTGACGGTGAGCATTTGGCCTGTGTCACCATCATCATCATCATAGCCAGTCCCTCGGAATTGAGGAAGACTTGCTTCCACTCTTAGAATTAATCCTTAGGTGGCTGAACAGTCCAATACAAGAGCCACAGTCCCTGCCAAAGGTGGGACAGGTAGTCGTTGAGGGTAAGGTGGCCTGTGTGATCACACACCAACTGCGTATTCTGTGAGTGGAAGCTTCTGCAGTTACGGAATACCTCAGGATTGTTATGCGGTGCCCGCAAACAACGTGGGTGCAGTCAATAGCGCCCTGCACCGTGGGGAAACCCGCTATCCTGGCAAAGCCACATGCACACTCCAGCTATTTTTCTGGCCACGGGGAAGGAAAGGTAGTTCCTTCTCCTTCTGTTAAGAACATCTGTGACCTCATGGATGGAGCAATGATCAGCAAACTGAAGATGTTGGAGATGCTGCTGCACACTGTAAGGATCATTGGTGTAGAAATTGAGCTCGATGGTGACCTTGACTGCCACTGAGAGAGCTGTCTTCACCTTGGTCTGAGGCTTGAGGTCTGGTTGCAGGAGATGGCAGAGCTCTGGGATCACGTCCTTGCTGAAGTGCAGCCTTTGAACACACTGCTCCTCTGAAATTGATGAAGGAGAACTGCTGCTGGAAAACCCTGGGAGGGTAAGGTCTCTTGTTGCACCTTCTCCCTCTGCCATATCTTGCTGTCCTTGTAACTGTCTTTTTCCCTCTCTCTCTTTTTGCCTTTCTTCTTGTCTTTCCCCCTGTCTCTCTGCCTTTCTCGCTCTCTCTCTCTGCCTTTCTCCTTCTTGCTCTGTGCCTTTCTCCTCTCTCTCTCACTCTGTACCTTTCTCCCTCTCTCTCTCTCTCTGCCTTTCTCCCTGTGTCTCTCTTTGCCATTTTCCTTGTATTGCTGCATATCCTTCTCCCTGTCTTTCTCTTTGTATTGCTGCCTCTCCTATGCTTTCTCTCTGCCTTTGTCTTCACCTAAATAACCTCCGACCGTCTCAGTAGGAGGTGGTGCCAACACAACCCCATGAAACAAGATAAATGTTGCAGAGTCAAATCTGCCCTGAATTAAACAAAGCAATGCTTAAGAGCCAGGACAGTCCTGGAGGTGAAAACCGTTACAATCCTTGCAACAGGCACTCTGCCTATCTGTCAGCAAGCTGGAAATAATAATGGCCAACAGAAGAGTTTTCAACAAGATGCCGCCTTTGAATAGCGCTTCTCCAGCCGCCTCCCACCTGCAACTCGACAGCTGAAGCTGCCATTGTCAGCGCCAGGCGGTAACCGAGGGGGTGAGGCTGAATTTATGGGTCAGAATCTGCAGCATTGAGCATTTATAACCAGAAAGCCATGCTTTTATAGGACAGTGCTTGTCCCCGAGTAAGACTTTTCTGCCTCAGATGAAATGGATGTTGACAAATCCATTAACTGCATTAGGCTTTGTTACTTTATATGGGGAGAAGTGTAATGTAGTTTAAATTAACTTGGGAGTTATGAATCTAACTGTAATATACCCAAATGGAACAATTTAAACCGAACAAATGGTTACATTTCCATTTATATTGTGTTCTGTGCTCGAACTATAAGCATAGCAAGTAGAGGAACTGTACTATGACTCTTTACAGATATCGTTTCATATTTCTCCTGAGTAGACTTTCTGCAATTTTAATAGACCTCCACCTTTTGCATAATGCAAAGTGAAAGAAACATAGAAAAAAGGCAATTTTTTAGTTGAATTGTTGGGCTTTGTTGTGAATTTTTTTACGGTAACTTTTTATGAGACTTATAGAATTCTATGTCTGTCTCTTCTGCAGTTTCTATTCCTAGATATCCCCCTTTTATGGAAACCCACTTAAATTGTAGGTATTCAAACACCTTTTCACCAGGGAACATATAAGATATATGACTACTATTAACTCAGTTCTTCTATGCATCGCTGAGGACATTTTGACTATCACTGCTCTACATGATGGCAGAATAATCTGAAGATTAATTCACAGGTGAAATATAGTACCGTGTGTCAAAGCTTTCATATTAGGATGAATGCGCACTAATGCGTGAAACTGCTTAGAGCATTTAGCAGGGGACGGGAGGAGCCAAGAGCTTCAAAAGCAAAATGCAAGACCCACAAAAAAACCCGATGTTGTCAGAATGAATCTTGAGTTGTTTTTTTTTGCACTATTTTAATGCTGTAATTTTAATTGCCCATTAAAATAAATGAGTTAATGATTGTATTAAAATAGCCACACGGGAACTTTACACAAATCTATTAGCCAATATGCTACAAGAGAAGTTGAAATTCCCCAGAAAGAAAAGGTCCAGCTCACAAACTAGCAACTGGAGGAGCTATGGCTCTGACAGGGTAGGAAGCTCCTGAGGCCCGTGCAGCTATTCAGACACAGAAAATGACTGATGTCAGATTTGATGATTGCACCTTTGGTCAGTGACAACCCCCGGTTACATCTGAACATGATTACATCTGACAGAACTAGAAAGCCTAGTGCATTCACCATCTCTTGAGACCATTTCAGCAGATAAAATACCATATAGTTAACAAATGAAATAACCTAGGTTCATTCCCATTTTGGATACTGTATGGCCTAATCTCACTCAGATGGATGTCAGGCGTCTCTAAAGCCCTTCCATCGGCACTTCCTATGAATGCATCTTCAACATTGCAGCTAGCCAACTGTTAGAAATCAGGGGTATCTAGAACGTGTATGGTTATGCTGTGTTTACATGATTGTATTAGAACTTGACACAAAAGTCTCTTCAGACTAGTATTAGAATCATTAGATAGATGTTTAGAAATCTGTTTATATTTTTGGATCCCTGCGGATGATATAGCATTTTGCACTATGATGGTCATATATGACCTTGTTTCCAGGCTAGCTATTTGCCTGGAAACAAGGTCATATATAATATATCTTTAATTTGACCAATGCCTATGTTTCGTCCATTACTGTTAATAATCATGTTATATTGCTAAGTTAGGATTTTGAGTTTGTTTAACAAAACTGCTTTAAAATGCATAAATTAATCAGTGTATGAGAATAGAATAGAAGATATCTTTGGGAATTTAATGATTGATTCCAAGGTACAATAGTCTGATAATGGATTGAAATAGTTCATTTTGCAAAGCTAATGCTACTTGAACAGCGTGAACATAAATAATTGATAACAAGCTGGTACGAACATCTGAAGGCAGTGAATGGCAAGTCTGACTCCAAACTTGGGAGGATAGGAACAAGGGAGATAAAAGAAATTCCAATGGAGGAAGCTTCAGGATGGTTAAACAAGAAATACAAAGAACATGAGATCCCTTTAGGGGAGGGCTTCCATCCAAGCATTGAGACGAAGAACTCAACATGCCATTGGGCACTGAGTTTTTAAGGGAATCTCTGTAGGTTAAATGGTCCTGTCCATCTTCTACCCCAGGCCCACCACTAAAAAGAGAATAAAAGAAAGACCTCGAGAGCTATTTAGCATAAACAGCGAAGGAGAGAGCCAAACAGGAGTTGGGCTGGTTGAACGGTCTTTGGAGAGTGGAGCCATACGGACCTAAATTAACACTCTTGGAGGTTCCAGATGAGAGGAAGAGAGGCCGTAAGCCGAAGAACTGTTTGTGCCACCAACCGTCTGTCCAATCGGGACCAGTATCAGCTGCTTGTCATGGTCATATGTTTTTGCTGTATAATTAGTGTGTTATATTCTGTCTTAAACTCTGAATAAACACAATATACCCACTATATTGGTTTGCAGTCGATTCTGATAATTTGAAAGACCAGAGATAAGCTAATATCAACAAATTGGCTAATATCTACCTAACATATAGTTATCTCTTAGAAAAATAGTTAGAAATAGTGTGCGCAAAAATAAAACTGGCAGGCCGAAATTGCCCCCCGACTAAGAGTGGGCGCACTTACCGATCTTTACGATTTTTCTCCGCCCAATCCACATTCACCTCTCTGTTTTGTATTTCCACTCGGGGCGGTGTTGAGGGACAGAAATGCCCTTGGACCGGGTCGGCCGCCTCAACGAGTCATCGGCGCTGTCGGTGCGACACGCACGTGCCGCGCCACAACGTCCCTCCCCTTCAGTTAAAGGGAAGGGCCGCTGCAAGCTCTGCTGTAAGTTTATTTAGGCCTGCTGAGTCACCAGGAAGGGTTTCAGCTGGGCTAGTGGCTGGTACCCCCAAGAGGGGGCTGCCAGGCTGCCTATTGGCGACTGTAGTGTTCACACTCTATTTGTTTGTTACACCTCATAGAACGGGCATTAGGACCCTGCGGGAGCTATTCACAGTTGCTGTACTCAAGCTGGTTCATGCCGGTTTGGGGACTCCATTTTGGGTTGTTGTATAAAACACACGGTTTAAGTTACTTTACCCCTGGCTCAGTTTGTCAGTTATTTACGCGTACACAACAGCGGCCTGGCCGAACCCGTGGCCACCATTGTTGGGCCGACCTCACAGTTGGCCGACAATTAAAATAAAATGGAGGTGCCGGCAGCGCGCCCTTCCCTTTAAAGGCGGACGGAAGCTCTCAGTGGCAAGCGACCGGCTGCGGCTCCGCTCCTGTGGGGCAATTCCCCACAGGGGTCTCGGAAAGGGGGTCGCCATTGGGCGGGCGGTGTGGGCTTGGCGAGTGCCCGACAAGCAGCAGCACCGGCGGTAATAGAGCTTAAGGCGGAGGGCAATTTCAGCCCGCTGGTCCTTACAAATATATTCGGTTGTTGTTTCAATATGATTATGAGGTGACAGGGTGAGACAACGGCCTTGACATTCATTAGTTACACTGGAGTCACACCCGCTGATCATTGCCTACACTGACCCGGCTGGAGTTTGACGGGGTCAGAGGGAAGACACCTTATTTGTGTGGGCGAGCGCAGGTGGCTCTTCGAGTGCATCTTTGCTGCCCACCTGCCCCACGCCAGAATAAATTTGGTCAACCAGCCACCTGTGAGGAAGGAGGGATGCCTAGGCTGCCCCCACTCAATTAAAAAATACATTTCTTTAGGGGTCCAAGCCCACCAACTGGTGGGGCCAACATGTGCCCCCTGTGGACGCTGGTCTGCCTCACCTTTCTTGGAGTATCAGCCAACAGTAATTCATTGGGCCCACAGCAATAATCAGGAGTGGGAATTCTGATGCAGGGAACTCCTGGCTCTGTCCCACCTTATCATTTACCAGCCCGTGCAAGGCCACCAGGTTTAGCGAGTCTCCCACTGAAGTAACGGTGAGAGAGACTGGTACAACCCTTTTGTGGACTCAGGGCCAACCTGTCTGTTGCTGAACTGAACTAGCATGATGGGAGATTACCCTAACTGCCCATCAAACTTGACTTCATGCACTCACGAATGTTTATCTACCATTAGCGCAACCTACACTCTGCCAGACTGCGTCTATTTTTGATCCATCATCATCATCATCATAGGCAGTCCCTCGGAATCGAGGAAGACTTGCTTCCACTCTTAGTATGAGTTCTTAAGTGGCTGTGCAGTCCAATACGAGACTCTATCGCAGGTGGGACAGATAGTCGTTGAGGGAAAGGGTGAGCAGAGAGCCTGGTTTGCCGCACGCTCTTTCCGCTGCCTGCGCTTGATTTCTGCATGCTCTCGGCGACGACACTCGAGAAGCATAGCGCCCTCCCGAATGCACTTCCTCCACTTCGGGCGGTCTATGGCCAGGGACTCCCAGGTGTCAGTGGGGATGTCGCACTTTATCAGGGAGGCTTTGAGGGTGTCCTTGTAACGTTTCCTCTGCCCGCCTTTGGCTCGTTTTCCGTGGACGAGTTCTGAGTAGAGTGCTTGCTTTGGGAGTCTCGTGTCTGGGTTGTGAACTATGTGGCCTGCTCAGCGGAGCTGATCAAGTGTGGTCAGTGCTTCAATGCTGGGGTTGTTAGCCTGGACAAGGACGCTGATGTTGGTGCGTCTGTCCTCCCAGGGGATTTGTAGGATCTTGCGGAGACATCGCTGGTGGTATTTCTCCAGCGACTTGAGGTGTCTACTGTACATGGTCCACGTCTCTGAGTCATATAAGTGGGCGGGTAGATCACAATCAGCATGTTGGCAGGGAGAGGGCAAATCTAAGACTGGGACACAAACAGAAGTGGACCAATCTTTTGATGCATGTGGGAGACTGTTTCCAGCGTTCAGTAAGCAGTCAAGGATGGACAGCTGTGTCTCGGCTTCATAG
This sequence comes from Pristiophorus japonicus, assembly GCF_044704955.1. NCBI lineage: Eukaryota > Metazoa > Chordata > Chondrichthyes > Pristiophoridae > Pristiophorus > Pristiophorus japonicus. The sequence continues at coordinate 20,421,952 of NC_091997.1, forward strand.
ACCAAAACACACTAATTTTTTTTAGCAGGCTTTCAGGCATACAGGACTAGTTCAGGTTCTGCTTCAAAGAATTACATTTTCCTTGGCAGCCTGCTCAAAATGTCAACTTTTGATTTGCATTATTTGCCTGTCATGCATTAAAATAGTCAACAGTGGAAGAAAGGTTGCTTTATAGATTTACTTCTGTTACTTAACAAAGTAAGTGGAACAGTGCCATAGCTTTGATATAGCATTAACAGAGCAAGCATTTAGTCTCATTTCTTAATATTTTTCAGGACCAAACAAGAGAAGAATGTTTTTTTTTAATGTGCCTATGCACCATTTCACCTGTTTTTTCTATCCAATTCTTCCCTTCTCTCATTTTATCTTCTGAAGGAGATGACTCTTGCTGGAGTGTAGTTCTAAACTTGCCAGTAGTTCTCAATGGATCTCACTCAATTCTTCAAGTGTGAAGCCAGGCTATAAAATCTTACATTGTGTCAGCCATGGCTCAGTGCGTAGTACACTCGGCTCTGAGCCAGAAGGTTGTGGGCTCAAGTCCTACTCCAGGGACTTGAGCACGTAAATCTAGGCTGACAATCCAGTGCAGTGCTTGGGAAGTGCTGCACTGTTGGAGGTGCAGTCTTTCGGATGAGACGTTAAACTGAGGCCACGTCTGCCCTCTCAGGTGGACTTAAAAGGTCCCATGGCACTATTTCGAAGAAGAGCAGGGGAGTTATCCCCGGTGTCTTGGCCAATATTCATCCCTCAATCAACATAACAAAAACAGCTTATTTGGTCATTATCACAATGCTCTTTGTGGGAGCTTGCTGTGCACAAATTGGCTGCCGCGTTTCCCACATTACAAAAGTGACTACACTCCAAAAGTACTTCATTGGCTGTAAAGTGCTTTGAGACGTCCGGTGGTCGTGTAAGGCGCTATTTTTTTTACATTCTTATATAGTGCTCCTTACAAACTGAGGGACATCTCAGAACAGCTTACAGGGCAGTGGGCAATAACTGCGCATTGAGCAAAAGGGAGAACAGAAAGACAGGGGATGGGAGGCGGAAAGCAGTTTATGGAGGTCGGACATGGAGATGCCTGCAAGGACAGCATTAGAGAAACCCAATCTCGTGGTGATAAAAGTGAGGATTGGGGTTTCAGTGACAGAGGGGAAGGGATGGAGCAGAGGGAGGCAATGTCTTGGGCGTGAAAGAAAGCTAGATTGGATATGAGGGAGAAAGCTGAGCTCGGGGATCAAATAGAATGTCAAGTTTCTGCAGCTTTGGATTAGACAGAGGTGGCAACTGGAGGTTGATAGTAGGTGCTTGTCGAAGCCAAAGAGATGGGTTTTGGTTTTTGCTAATAGTAAACTGAAGGAAGTTTTAACACATCCAGGTCTTAATATTGGATAGGTAATTGAAAAAAAGGGGCAACTGCTTTGGTAGTGATGGCAAAGGCACGAGGTGGAGCTGAGTGTCAACGGTTTACATGTGAAAGTTGACCCAATGCTGCTGAATGGTAGAAGAAGTGATTAAGGATGGAACACTGCGTCCACCAGACCAGGAGGTTACAGGAGGAAAAACCACTGGAGGTAATGTAGTGTTACAATGCAACAAGAATGACACTGAGTATTGGATTGTTGTTCAACAGTTAAGGGATTATTGTTCAACAACTAAGGGTGCATTACAGCTGATCATGACCCGATCTTTACGCAACGTCCACATACACACATCAACTGGAGTCACTGGATAGTGCACAGGGGTGGAAATCATGATTGATTTCCCTTTGCCTAGTACAGGCCTGCTGTCTCAGTGCTGGTCCAGGGTAGCATCAGCCAAGGATCAAACCAAGGGCTTTCAAGTTCTGTAAGGCCCAGTTCTGAACCTTTGGTTTGTCTCCACTGAGCCAGGGAGGGCGAATGAAGACACAAATTAGGTGGGGGAAGAGGAGGGCACAATTTTTAATGTTCAACGTTTCCTTCTTGATGTGGTTTCTTGAGAAACAGCTAATACACACATGGTTGCTGAATAACAATTGTGCATAGCACATGGTTTTTATTGTGGTTACATCAGTAGTCCACTAGGTGGAACCGTCAACTAGGGAGCTCAAAGAGACGTGATTGGCAGAATGATGTCCGCCACCAGAAACCCTGCCAATTCTGCCTTTACTGCTGCTGATTTGAAGTATGCCTTTGTGAAGCAGGTGCTCTTACTGCACCAATGTGTTATTTGGGACCTAATGCTGATTTCCCCACGGCAATCAATCACAGAGCGTCAACAGGAAAACACCAACAGTGCAAGCGAGTAACATACTTAGCTTGTCTTCCCAACCCTCATCCAGCCCTCCCCCAACACCAGACAGAACAGCAAGCAGCCATTCTAATTTTCCCGATCCCCTGGGGAGTGCCCACAAGGTACCATATGGGGCACAGACATCTAGCCCTTTTATACTAATTGGAGCCTAAGGTGGCCAGAGGAAACGTTACAAGGACACCTGCAAAGCCTCCCTGAAAAAGTGCAACATCCCCACTGACACCCGGGAGTCCCTCGCCAAAGACCGCCTTAAGTGGAGGAAGTGCATCTGGGAGGGCGCTGAGCACCTCGAGTCTCATCACCGAGAGCATGCAGAAACCAAGCGCAGGCAGCAGAAAGAGCATGTGGCAAACCTGTCCCACCCACCCTTTCCCTCAACGACTATCTGTCCCACCTGTGGCAGGGCCTGTGGTTCTCGTATTGGACTGTTCAGCGACCTAAGGACTCATTTTAAGAGTGGAAGCAAATCTTCCTCGATTCCGAGGGGCTGCCTATGATGATGACTAATTGGCTCAGCCCCTCAATTTGAGACTGGCTCAATGCTGAGCTAGACTGACAGCTGGAAGTCCTGTCCCACTATACTTCCAGCGGCAAAGTGGGACTGGAGAAACTCCAGCCTCGATATGTTCAAGTCGGCTCAGATCATCGCTGACCAGGAAATTTCAAAATGTGGGATGGTCCCATGAATATTGGCAGATGTCTGCAGTCATTACATGGAGACTAACATTGCAGGGAGACTAACTAATCTTGTTGGGATGCACATTCTGTGAAAGTAACTATTAGTCCAATTTGAACAGCGAATATTTTGCTCCTATATCTATAATAAAAGCCTTTTGTTTACGTTCGGTATAAATGCTTCCTATTTCTGCAGCAGCAATGCATCGATAACTTGTTCTCCGCTAAGTGTAATGGGAACCAACTGCGTGCTGATTAAAGAGCTGGTGATTACAGGGCTGTACCGGTTACTTGTAAACATGCTGTTTGAGAACTGCAGGTTCCTAATTCAACTAATCTGTTATACGCAGGCACTGGTTACAACAACATTTTTCTTAGCATCGTGGTCAAAATCCATTGATTTTTCAAGGAGCTTGAGTTGGCACCAAGAAGACTTTTGTTAAATGGTTTGAACTGAGGTTATGAGGTTTTGTTTGTGCAATTTTACTTCCCCATCCAATTTAACTCTGAATCCAGGACTATTATGAATATATACAGGTAAAAATGTCCGAAATCCGGAATCCTCGGGACTGAATCTGTTCCAGTTTTTGGGTTTTTCTGGGTTTCAGACAAGAAAACCAATAGTCTAAAATCCGTAATCCTCGATCGATTCCATGCCGGGTTTTGAGCAGCGAGGTCCGAAATCTGGCAAAACCCGAAATCCGGCACAGATTCGGTCGAGGATTCCCGATTTCAGACTTGATTTTCTCGTCTGAAATCCGGAATCCTTGACCTAACCCATGCCGGATTTTGGGTTTTGCCTCAAAAATGTCTGGTTTTTGGACAATATTTCCGAATTCCGGATGACTCCATCAGCTATGTGCAAAATGTCCGGTTTTCGGACAATTCCGGTTTTCAGAGTTCTGGATTCGGGACGTTATACCTGTACTTGAAAAGGAAAATATTTAAGGGCTGTGGGGAGAGAACAGAGCAGAGGGACAAATTGGATAGCTCTTTCAAAAAGGCAGCACAGGCACGATGGACCAAATGTGCTGTATGATTCTATGATATTATGACTGGTGTGAGTTATGTGCTGTGCTTGTTTTTCATCCTCTCATCACGTAATGTCCCTGTTTGCACTTTTAACTATGGGGAATTACACTCAGCTGCAGGAATGTAGGAACTGCCATTCCACAAACTGACCAAGTGCAGCAACACCATTCACAACAGTTATTTAGTCCCATCTCAGCAAGATTGTGCTGGGAATTCACCACCATCCCCCTACCCACCCCACAAGTGCATGGCCTTATTAATAAACAGCATTGCTTATGGAATTAAGTGGTATTTTCGTAACTCGGAGAAGTGATTCTGAGAAAAGAGCTCTGTTCTTTCCTCCCCTTCCCCCTTTGCCTGCCTCTGTATTTGCTTAAGACCTGTTCCATCTCTAACTTTTTCCGGTTCTGATCAAAGGTCATCCTCCTGAAACGTTAACTCTGTTTTTCTTTCTCCACAGATGCTGCCTGACCTGCTGAGCATTTCCAGCACTTTCTGTTTTGACCTTAAGTCCAGGGGCCGAAATAGGCCACCGCCCGAAACGAGTTGCACCTACCGCTCTTGAAGTGTTCCGGCAGCACCCAATGCATGGGGTGACCAAACCGGAGAAAATCAGCACTTCGGGGTTTTTTTTGGAGTGGGGTGGAAGTGGACTCATCATCAGGGGGGAAGTAGGGGTGGGGCAGAGTAGCCGCCACTCTAAGTCATCGGTGCCGCGCTGATGATGTCATCGCGCTGGCGCGTCACAATGTCCCTCCCATCAGTTAGAGGCGGCCATTCCGCACCGACCAGTGGCTGCCGCTTTCAGGTGGCCAGAGGCCTTATAGAAAGGGGCAATTTGGGCCCCCTAATGTCTGGCAGCCCATTGGTGATTATGTGCATATTTCCCGCTGAGGGTCTGGCTGACAGATCAGGATCTAATCTTTGTCTTCTGGTTTCTGAATGTCCAGAGTTAAGGGCGTCTGCAGCTGAGTTGCAGTTTCCACTACTGCACTGCTATTTATTATCAAAGGCAAGCAGGGATCAGTAGCACTGAGGTTAAGTTACGGGATTAGTAATTCAGAGGCCTGGACTAATGATCCATGAAACATGAGTTCAAATCCCACCATGGGAGCTTTGGAATTTAAATTCAGTTAATTAAATAAATCTGGACTGACTCAGTAACGGTGACCATGAACTACTGAATTGTTGTAAAACCCCGGATGGTTCACTAACATCCTTTAGGGAAGGAAATCTGTTGTCCTTACCCAGTCTGGCCTATGTGTGACTCCAGACCCACAGCAATGTGGTTAATTCTAGCAAGTCACGAAGGCTGCTCACCACCTAGAGATGGGTAATAAATGGTGGGTTTTCATTGTGACCAAACCAAAACTAGTCACTTCTGTCACTGGAAACAATTGCAAATGATGAAAGACCTGTGGCCTTCGTGAGTTATGTTTATGAAAAGATGGAAAAAAAAAAGACCCTAATGCCCATTAATGCTGACCATCTCCATTAGATGATGCAACTTAATTTCGCTATCTAGTAAAGGAAAGCAATGAAAAGAAAAACCTGTGGTCAATTTCAGGAAACATGCTGAGAAATTCCTCCCCTACTCTAAGGCAATCATAGAAGTTCCAGGAAACTATAGTCACCCATGCATCTGTTGCAGAATACAGAGCAGATCCAGGAAAACAACAATGCTGGTTCAACTGATTGTACTAAAAAACCTTTGTTAATAATCTAATAAATAGAGGCATGGCAGGGCAGCTCTGTCCCATGGAATGCACAACCCGTGTCATGTGAGAAGCCCTGCATGCTACTCGTGGCCTGGATGACCACGTGTGCAGGATGAGTAGCTACCTAGACCAGCTTGAGCGGCGGCTGGAGTCACTGCTGTGCATCCGTGAGGCTGAGAAATTCATGGACAGCACGTTTCTAGAGATGGTCACCCTCGCAGCTTAACAATGTTCATGCAGAGAGGGAATGGGTGACTGCCAGACATGGAGGACCAGGCAGGTAGGGCAGGAGTCCCCTGAGTGCGTCTCACTCATGAACCGGTTTACAGTTCCGGACAATGGCTCCTCTGGGGAATGCAGCCAGAGCCAAGGCCACAGTACTACGGATGGCTCAGCTGCACAGCAGGGGGAATGGTGTGAGGAAGAAAGAAGACTGGAAGAGCAATAGTTGTAGGGGATTCAGTAGTTAGGGGAACAGACAGTCATTTCTGCAGCCGCAGACATGACTCCAGGATGGTATGTTGCCTCCCTGATGCCAGGGTCAAGGATGTCACTGAATGGCTGCAGGGCATTCTGAGGGAGGAGCCAGAGATCTTTGTCCATATCAGTACCAACGACATAGGTAGAAAGAGGGATGAGGAAGTGGGCGGGAGCTCTCAATCTCAGCGCCAAATGAGCTTGCCGCCCAATTGCTGTCGAGGATGGAGTCGGGCCCAGGGAGGGGGAACTCTGAAAAGTTAAAAACATTACCAAAAAAAACCCACCGGAACACCTTCAGGGGATCCCATCCAGGTAACTTGCTGTGTAAAAAAAAATTTCAAAGATGTTCACTAACCTTTTCTTTCAGGTCTTCAGACCTACCGTTGGGGACAGATCAGCCTCCTCACAGGTCCTTCCCCCTGCTGGCGCCAACTCCCGCCTGCACCAATCTGGCAGCTCGGCGGGCAGAAGGCCACTTACGCGACTTGGCCGTCAGCGGGCGGTTCCCGGAGGTACTACCTGTCATGTATTCAACTATCATTGTAACCCATGTGTAAGCTGACCTAAGTTGTACACCTTGAGAACATTGACCACAAGGGGCGAACTTGTGGGAGACACTCCTAACCTGGACTTTCAGATATAAAAAGGGAAGCTCCACCCACCTTCATCACTTGAGGTTTTGGTAATAAAGGTTACTGGTCACAGAGTGACCTTCTCTCAAGTATGGGCCTCGTGTGCATTTATACTGTACAGTAAGGACATATCATTGGCGATGAGAAACTGGGATTTAAACCACGCAAGCATGGCCACTAGCAGCACAGAGAGAGGTACTGTGTTGGTGATGATTGGGACGACTTTATTGAGAGATTACAGCAAAGTTTTGTCACTAAGGAATTGTTGGGACAGGATTCGGCTGACAAACGCAGGGCTCATCTCCTGACAGGTTGTGGATCCAGAACGTACTCCCTGATGAAGGACCTTCTAGCGCTAGAGAAGCCGGTGGACAAGACGTTCAAAGAGCTCAGTAAGTTGATTGGGGAACACCTTAAACCGGCGAGCAGCATGCACATGGCGAGACACCGGTTTTACACGCACCGGCGGTGAGAAGGGCAAAGCATTCCAGACTTCGTGGCAGATCTCCGGCAACTGGCGAGCCTATGTAAGTTCCCAGATGCATGCAGAGCTGAGATCCTGCGAGACATTTTTATTGAGGGCATCGGGCACGCTGGGATTTTCAGGAAACTGATTGAGACCAAAGACTTGACCTTGGAAGCGGCGGCTCTGATAGCCCACACATTTATCTCAGGGGAGGAAGAGACCAGAATGATGTATGACAAAAATCTTGGCTCAAATGTAGCAAACGACCAGGGAGTCAACATTGTTAACGCAGCACACAGTTCTCTAGGCAGACAAGGGCAGTCGGACATACCCCAGCATGTAGTCGAACCCAAAGGGGGAAGTCAACAGAGACAATGGCTAGCTGAATGGCGATTCATGCCATCGCAATGGACAATGTGGCCAGTAACGGGGCCATCAACACCTGTTAATGGTGCGCTTAAGGACAGTTACAGAGACAGTCAGAGACGATTGACTGGTAATGGACCTTTCGTTTCCAACAACGAGGCCTCCAGCTCATGCTGGAGGTGTGGAGGCAAACACCCAGCCAGAGCTTGCAGGTATCAACAATATACCTGCAGAAACTGCAACGTCAGCGGTCACTTGTCGTGTATGTGCAGGAAGCCTGCAGCCAGGTTGGTGTACGAGGAGGATGGACCTGATGTAAGCCCTACGAGGCCAAATGAATACTGGGGCAAATCGCTGGAAGCTGAAGTTCAGCGAGTTCACGTGGAGCATATATACAGTTCTTATACCAGGATGCCACCGATAATGATGAAAGTGCTCCTCAATGGCATCCCAGTGTTAATGGAGCTAGACATGGGGGCCAGCAAGTCCTGATGAGTATCAAACAGTTCGAAAGGTTATGGGTATCCAAGGCCAGGAGTCCTAAATTATTGCCGATTTACGAACGGCTACGGACATAGACAAAGGAGATCATTCCGGTGCTAGGCAGCACCACGGTAGTCGTGACCCACAAAGACCCACAAAGATTCGGAGAACAGGTTGCCATTCTGGATTGTCCCCGGGGCTGGTCCCGCACTACTGGGGAGGAGTTGGCTTGCTGTCATGAACTGGAAATGGGGCGATGCCAATGTAATTTCTTCTGTGGAGCGAGTATCATGCTCACAGATCATGGACAAATTTGACTCATTATTTCAACCGGGCATTGGCACTTTCATGGGGGCCAAGGTAGTGATTCACATAAACCCGGACGCCAGGCCAGTACACCACAAGACCAGAGCGGTGCCATACGTGATGCGGGAAAAGATAGAATGCGAATTGGACCACCTGCTGAGGGAAGGTATCATCTCGCCAGTCGAATTCAGTGACTGGGTGAGCCCGATCATGCCGGTGCTCAAGGCGAATGGGTCGGTCAGGATATGTGGCGATTACAAGACCACCATCAATCGGGTGTCACTCCAAGGCCAGTACCCGCTACCGAGAGCGAAGGACCTCTTTGCGACGCTATCCGGTGGAAAACATTTTTCAAAATTGGGAACTGACCTCAACTTACATGACCCAGGAGCTGGCGAGTGAGTCAAAGAAGCTGACCACCATCACGACACACAAGGGGTTGTTTGAGTATAACAGATGTCCATTCGGGATTCGTTTGGCCGCGATCTTTCAGCGAAATATGGAAAGCCTCCTCAAGTCGATCCCAAGGACGGTGGTTTTTCAAGACGACATCTTCATCACGGGTCGCGATACTGAAGAACACCTCCACAACTTGAAGGAGGTGCTACGCAGACTGGACCAGGTAGGGCTGCGACTGAAAAAGACGAAGTGTGTCTTCTTAGCTCCAGAGGTAGAATTCCTGGGGAGGAGGGTAGCAGCAGACGGGATCAGATCCACTGTGTCCAAAACGGAAGTGATCCAGAGAGCACCCATACCCCATAACACGACAGAGCTGCGTTCGTTCCTGGGGCTCCTGAACTATTTTGGTAACTTTCTTCCCAAATTGAGCACGCTGCTAGAGCCGCTACACGTGCTCCTATGCAAAGGTCGCAATTGGGTCTGGCGGGACAGCCAGGAAAGGGCTTTTGATAAAGCACGCAATTTGTTATGCTCCAACAAACTGTTAACGTTAGATGACCCGTGTAAAAAACTTGTTTTAACGTGCGATGCGTCGTCCTATGGGGTCGGGTGCGTGTTGCAGCATGTGAATGCCAATGGTCAGTTACAGCCGGTAGCTTATGCCTCCAGAAGTCTGTCCCAGGCAGAAAGGGGCTATGGGATGGTAGAAAAGGAAGCACTAGCATGTGTATATGCAGTAAAAAAAATGCACCAGTACCTGTTTGGCAGGAAATTTGAGCTGGAGACAGATCATAAACCCCTAATGTCCCTTTTGGCCAACAACAAGGCCATAAATGCAAATGCATCGGCCCGCATACAGAGGTGGGGACTTACGTTAGCTGCCTATGACTACACAATTCGGCACAGACCAGGCACCGAAAACTGCGCCGATGCACTCAGCAGGCTCCCACTAGCCACCACTGAGGGGGAAACTGGGCATGATGCTGAGATGGTCATGGCTGTTGAAGCTTTCGAAAGCGAAGGCTCACCCGTGACAGCCCGTCAGATCAAAGTCTGGACAAATATAGAGGCCTGCTCCTGTCTTTAGTTAAGAAATGTGTCCTGAATGAGGACTGGGCAGCCACGTATGGGGCATGCCCTGAGGAATTTAAACCATTTCATAGGCGCACGGATGAACTCTCGATTCAGGCCGATTGCCTACTGTGGGGAAACCGAGTAGTCATGCCCCAGATGGGCAGAGAGGTGTTTATCAGAGAATTTCACAATGAGCACCCGGGCATTGTCATGATGAAGGCTATTGCCAGGTCACACGTTTGGTGGCCCGGGATAGATGCAGACCTGGAACTTTGTGTTTGCAGGTGCAACACGTGTGCTCAGCTGGGCAACGCACCTATGGAAGCCCCCCTTAGCCCCTGGTTCTGGCCCGCCAAGCCATGGTCATGCATCCATGTGGACTACGCAGCTCCTTTCGTGGGAAAAATGTTTTTGGTTGTAGTAGACGCCTACTCCAAATGGATTGAGTGTGCCATTTTAAATTCAAGCACATCCTCTGCCATGGGAGAAAGTCTAAGGGCAATGTTCGCCACCCATGATCGACCAGATGTCTTGGTCAGCGACAATGGCCCGTGCTTCACAAGCACTGAATTCCAGGACTTCATGGCAGGCAATAGAATCAACCATGTCAGAACGGCACCGTTCAAGCCGGCCTCAAATGGCCAGGCGGAACGAGCAGTGCAGATAATCAAACAGGGGATGCTCAGAATCCAAGGGGGTTCTCTACAAAGCCGCTTATCATGCCTTCTGTTGGCCAATAGATCCCGACCACACTCGTTCACAGGGGTTCCACCCGCAAAGCTGCTAATGAAAAGGACGCTCAAAACCAGGTTATCCCTTATACACCCTACTATGAAAGAAATTGTTGAGAGCAGGCGTCAGTCACAATGTGACTACCATGACAGGAATGCGAGGGCGCGATGTATTGATGTCAATTACCCTGTTTTTGTCCTTAATTACGCTGCAGGGCCCAAATGGCTTGCAGGCACTGTGATTGCCAAAGAGGGGAATCGGGTTTTGGTAGTTAAACTTACCAATGGACAAATCTGCTGCAAACACGTGGATCAAACTAAAAGGAGGTTCAGCAACCCCATGGAAGAAGCAGAGGAAGAACACGACATACAGTTTACTCCACCACAGGTGGCCGAACACCGGAACCAAGTGGAGGAGAGCTCAGTCACTGTGGGCAGTCCGGACAGGCCTGAGGCACCACAACAGCAGACACTCAGGCCACCGCCCCAAAACCGGAGTCCCAACTCAGGCGCTCTACAAGGGAGCGTAAACCACCAGAGAGACTTAACCTGTGATCCCAATAAGACTTTGGGGGGGAGGTGATGTCATGTATTCAGCTATCATTGTAACCCATGTATAAGCTGACCTAAGTTGTGCACCTTGAGAACATTGACCACAAGGGGCGAACTTGTGGGAGACACTCCTAACCTGGACTTTCAGGTATAAAAGGGGAAGCTCCACCCACCTTCATCACTTGAGGTCTTGGTAATAAAGGTAACTGGTCACAGAGTGACCTTCTCTCAAGTATGGGCCTCGTGTGCATATAAGGACATATCACTCCCCTCCCGTGTAAAGTCCTTACACTACAGCATGAAACCACACGAGGCACATTCCAGGGACAAGGCCACTCTTGGCCTTAGCTCTTTATTGCAGGACTCCAGAAGTGATGACTCTGCGTGGGACCTCCCTTTATATACCTGTGTGATCAGGTAAGGAATGTCTCCTATATGTTCACCCCTTGTGGTCAAGGTGTGCATCTAAGTTGAGTGTATACAGTAATACAGTGGTGTTACATTGTACTTACAAACATGACATCACCTACCCACCCCCCCCAAAGTCTTATTGGGATCATAGGTTTAGTCTTTCAGGTGGTCTACGCTCCCTCATGGAGCGCCGCAGTTGGGGCTCTGGTTGTTGGACACTGACGTGAGTGTCTGTCACCTGTGGTGATTCCGGCCTGTCCGGGCTGACCTCAGGGACTGTGCATTCTTCCGATTGCTTTTGTTGCATGTTCGCTGGCGGTAGTGTGAGCTCCATCTCATGGTCTTCTTCAGGTTCCTCCGTGTCCATGTTGAACCTTTTTTTACTTGATCCAGATGCTTACGGCATATCTGGCCATTGTTGAGTTTTACCATGATGATCCTATTCCCCTCTTTGCCAATTACAGTACCCTCAGCCATTTGAACCCCATGGCGTGATTGAGGACGAATACAGGATCATTTATTTCTATACATCTCCCCCTTGAATTACGGTCATGGTATTCATTTTGTGACTTGCACTTGCCCTCAACTATGTCGGTCAGGATTGGGTGGATGAGGGACAACAGAGTTTTGAGTGTCCGTTTCATGAGTAGCTCTGTGGGCGGGACCTCCGTGAGCAAGTGCGGCCGGGATCTATAGGCCAGCAGGAGGCGCGATAGGCGGCATTGTAGGGAGGGTCCTTGAATCCTGAGCATCCCTTGCTTAATGATTTGGACTGCCCGTTCCGCCTGGCCATTGGAGGCTGGCTTGAATGGCGCAGTCCTGACGTGGTTGATGCCATTGCCCGACATAAGCTCCCGGAATTCATAGCTCGTGAAACACGGGCCATTGTCACTAACCAGGATGTCCGGCAAGTCATGGGTTGCAAAGAACGCATGTAGGCTTTCCGCGGTGGTGGATGACGTGCATGAATTCAGGATGATGCACTCGATCCATTTCAAGTACGTATCTACTACAATGAGGAACATCTTCCCCATGAATGGGCCCGCGTAGTCAACGTGAATGCGTGACCATGGCTTGGTGGGCCAGGGCCATGGACTGAGCGGGGCCTCCCTGGGGACATTACCCAGCTGGGCACAGGTTGTGCACCTGTGAACACAGTGTTCCAGGTCTGAATCAATTCCAGGCCACCAAACGTGTGTCCGGGCAAAGGCCTTCATCAGCACGATGCCTGGGTGCTCGCTGTGGAGTTCCCTGATGAATGCCTCCCTGCCCTTCTGGGGCATGACTACCCGGCTGCCCCATAGTAGGCAGTCAGCTTGGATGGAGAGCTCATCCATCTGCCTGTGGAACGGTCTGACCTACTCAGGGCATGCTCTGTGTGCAGGCGCCCAATCCCCAGGCAGGACACATTTCTTAATCAAGGATAGGAGGGGATCTCTGTTTGTCCAGATTTTGATCTGGTGGGCTGTGATGGGGGAGCTTGCACTGTCAAAGGCATCGACAGCCATGACCATCTCCACGCTTTGCTCAGCTGTCCCCTCAGTGGTGGCCAGTGGGAGCCTGCTGAGTGTGTCGGCGCAGTTTTCAGTGCCGGGCCAGTGCCGGATGGAGTAGTCATAAGCAGCTAGCGTGAGGGCCCACCGCTGTATGCGAGCTGATGCGTTGGCATTGACAGCCTTGCTGTCTGACAACAGGGATGTGAGTGGCTTGTGGTCCGTCTCTAATTCAAACTTCCTACTGAAGAGGTACTGATGCATTTTTTTTACACCATAGACACATGCAAGCGCTTCCTTCTCGAACATGCATGCCATATCCCCGTTCTGCTTGAGAGAGCAACCTGGAGGCATAAGCCACAGTTTGTAGGTGACCCTCAGCATTATCCTGCTGCAACACGCACCCAACCCCATAGGACGATGCACCACAAGTCAGAACTAAACATTTACAGGGGTCGTCCAGGGTCAACAATTTGTTTGAACAAAGTAGGTTTCGCGCCCGATCAAAAGCCCGTTCCTGACAGTCCCCCCAAAACCAACCCTTACGCAGGAGCATGTGTAGCAGTTCCAACAACATGCTCAAGTTTGGCAGAAAGTTCCCGAAATAGTTCAACAGTCCCAGGAATGAACGCAACTCCGATGTGTTGCAGGGCCTGGGTGCTCGTCGAAACGCCTCTGTTTTGGATTTGGTGGGCTGAATTCCATCTGCAACAACCCTCCTGCCCAGAAACTCAACCTCAGGGGCTAAAAATACACATTTAGACTTCTTGAGTCGCAGGCCTACTCGGTCCAGTCGGCGTAGCACCTCCTCCAGGTTGTGGAGGTGTTCCTCGGTATCTCGGCCCGTGATGAGGATGTCGTCCTGGAATACAATTGTTCCAGGAATGGATTTAAGCAGGCTTTCCATGTTACGTTGAAAAATCGCGGCTGCTGATCAAATGCCAAACGGGCACCTGTTATACGCAAACAGTCCCTTGTGCATGGTGATGGTGGTCAGTAGTTTGGATTCGTCGGCCAGTTCCTGGGTCATATAGGCTGAAGTAAGGTCCAACTTGGTGAACAGCTTGCCGCCTGCCAGCATGGCGAAGAGGCCCTCCGCTCTTGGGAGTGGGTATTGGTCTTGTAGGGACACTCGATTGATGGTGGCGTTGTAGTCACCACAGATCCTGACAGAGCCATCCGCTTTTAGGATGGGAATGATGGGGCTCGCCCAGTCGCTGAATTCAACAGACGAGATGATGCCCTCTCGCAACAGCCGGTCCAATTAGCTCTCGATTTTTTCCCGCATCACATACGGTACCGCTCTGGCTTTGTGGTGCACTGGCCTAGCGTCCGGGGTGATGTGTATCACTACTTTAGTGCCTTTGAAAGTCCCAATGCCCGGATGCAATAGTGACTCGAATTGTTGTAGGACTTGTGAGCACGAACTTCGCTCCACCGAGGACATTGCGTGAACATCCCCCCATTTCCAGTTCATCTCGGCTAACCAGCTCCTCCCCAACAGAGCAGGACCATTGCCCAGGACAATCTAGAGTGGCAGCCGGTTCACTAGCCCATTGTGTATGACAGCCATCATTGCACTGCCTAGCACCGGAATGATTTCCTTGGCGTAAGTCCGTAATTGTGTCTCAATACGTTTTAATTTGGGTCTATTGGCTTTGAGTGGCCATAGCTTCTCAATTGCTGAACGCCTATGAGTGACTGGCTGGCCCCAGTATTCAGCTCCGTGTGTACTGGGATGCCGTTCAACAAAACCCGCATCATCATTGGTGGCGTTTTGGTGTATGAGCTGTGAATATTCGCCACATGGACCCGCTGAACCTTGGTGTCCAACGATTTGCCCCAACAGTCACCTTACTTCACAGAACCCTCTTCTGGTCCCTCTGTCTCATATATCAGTCTGGTTGCATGTGTCTACACATTCGAGCTAAATGGCCACTGAGATTGCAGATTCTGCAGACAAAGTGTTGGAATCTGCAAGATCTGGCTGAGTGATTTCCCCCACACCTCCAGCATGAGTTAAAGTTTCCATTGTTGGGGACAAAGAGACTATGTCCAGGAATTCCGCCCTGACTGTCCCTTCGACTGCTCTTAAGTATCCTATTAGTGGGTGTCAATGGCCCCATCCCGGGCCGCATTGTCCACTGTGATGGCGTGAACGTCCGTTCAGCCTGCCATTGTCTCTGTTGAGATCCTGCTCTGGGATCTATTGCTGCCTGGTAAATGTCGGACTGCTCCTGCCTGCCTGCGGGGCTCTGAGTAGCATTTATGATGTTGACTCCCAGATCCATCGCTGCGTTAGAGGCAGAATTGCGCGCGTAAATCATTCTCGTCTCTTCCTCCCCCGCCATGAAAGTTTGAGCTAACAATGCCGCCGCTTCCAAAGTCAAGTCCTTGGTCTCAATTAACTTGCGAAAAATTCCCGCATGACCAATACCCTCGATGAAGAAGTCCCTTAGCATCTCCCTCATGCAGGCATCTGTGAACTTACAGAGGCTGGCCAAATGCCGGAGGTCCGCTACAAAGTCCGGTATGCTCTGTCCTTCATGACGTCGGTGGGTGTAGAATCTGTGTCGAGCCATGTGTATGCCAGTTTGAGGTGCTCCCCGATTAATTTGCTGAGCTCTTCAAAGGTTTTGTCCGACAGCTTTTCAGGTGCCAGTAAGTCCTTCATGAGCGCGTAAGTCTTTGGCCCGCAGCTGGTCAGGAGATGAACCCGTCGCTTGTCGGCCACTGCATCCCCCAGCCAGTCTTTAGTTACGAAGCTTTGCTGAAGCCTCTCGACAAAATCGTCCCAGTCTTCCCCAACACAGTACCATTCCTTTGTGCTACTGGTGGCCATTCTCGTGGGTCGTGAATTCCCGTTTCTTGTCGCCAATGTAAAGTCCTTACTCTGCAGCATGAAACCACACGAGGCACATTCCAGGGACAAGGCCACTCTGTGACCTTAACTCTTTATTGGAGGACTCCAGAAGTGATGACCCTGCGTGGGACCTCCCTTTATATACCTGTGTGATCAGGTAAGGAGTGTCTCCCACAAGTTCACCCCCTGTGGTCAAGGTGTGCATCTAAGTTGAATCTATACAGTAATACAGTGGTGTTACATTGTAGTTACAAACATGACATCCCGCCCGCTACAGCCCAAGTGGAAACTGGGAGAGAGAGGAAAACGGCAGCAAAACTCGGTGGCAGTGTGTGGTAAGGTCACCAATATTGGGACCGAGGATCTATGAATCAGCATGGTTTCTGTAATTAATAGGCTAAAACACTTCTGGTATAGAAAGTGCAATGCAAGAAAATAAATCTTTCACGGGGTAAGAGGTTTTGCCAAATTTAACCAAAATCTTTTAGAATAATTTTTCACAATTTATTCCAGTGAACCCTAACCCTCCTAATAAACCCGTTTTCAAATGAACTCCAACTTAAGTGATAATTAAGTGATACTAGCTTACCTTGCGCATTATAGAAGACATTCAAGCTGTGTTCCTGGAATTTACCCTCACTGTTAAAAAACGGGCAGCTGGACACATGAATTGCATTATGTGGCGAGTCAGTGTACCTTACTCCCCTAGTATTACATTACAGTGATGCATCTAGCATCAGATGTATTTTGACTGCTTGAAGTTCTTTAAAATTGAATTCACCTTTTTTGCTTCTGTGATTCAGCTTCACTAACAGCTCTTTATAGTATTAATGTACCATTGACATGTTAGTCTGATTGCTTTTGTTGGCTCCATTGTAAGCACAGCCTCTTATTGGTAATATCTGTCATCATCATTGGCAGTCCCTCGTATTGAGGATGACTTGCTTCCATGCCAAAAAGGGATGAGTTCACAGGTGTTTCAATGAAGGACCTAATATTCCAGGTCTCGAACTACATGAAGGGTGGAAGATGCCTATGCATGGAATTTTTTTAACGTGTGGTGGCTGCTGCACACCAGCCACCACACGGGCTTGACAGAGCTAGGTCTTGGTCCAGTGGCAAGGATTAACCAAGACGACTGGAGACCAGCTCTGCTGCATGGGCCTAGTGCGCACACATATCACAGTGTGGACTGGTCCGTGCTGCCTCTGGGCCCTCACCTCTTCTGGGCTCCAAACTCACGCCTCTCCTGGGCTCCAATTACGTCGCTCCACGATCGCTTGCCGCTCCTGCGCCCCAACCTCGCCGCTCCTTCGCCCCGACATCGCCACTCCAGCTGTACTTGCCCGAACTCCAATCAGCGACCTGGATTTGGGTGATGTCAAATCCAGTCGCCCTCTTCACAGCCGTCGCCCGCCTGCAGCAGCATGGCTGCGCTGCTCCCTGCAGTGGCATGCCACTGCACGTTGCTCCCTCTAATGGCCCCGGCCTGCTGATGGTCTTGCAGGCCGGGACTGCATCGATTTCTGGTCCAGGCCGTTTCACGTTGCTCCCTTGTATTGTATTGATTGTATGTGTGGTGTATGTAGCACACAAATCACTGACTCCACACGGTCTGGTGTAAATCTAACTGCTGTGACCTTTGTCCTTTATTGTTCAGCTCCAGCGTGCCTCTCAGGTGTGGTGGTCAGCCTTTTATAGTGCCTGTTGCAGGTACTTCCAGGTTTCCCACCACAGCGCCCTCTGTGGTGTACCATTGTGCTTACATTACATTTAAGGTACCAGGACGATACACACATCAATACATAACATCACACTTGTCCAACGGAAGGCAGGTAGGCATAGACAGTGCGTTAGTATGGTACATGTTATCTGGTACATTAACTAGTTATTGACTGGTAACGGATCCCTGATTTCCTTGTTAGCCCTTATCATTAATTGTACTTCATATCCATTATTTTACACAAATACAGTGGCCATTTAGCATAAAAAAATTAATTCTTATTATAAATTCGCCACTCACATTAACATAGCTTATTTTAGACTCGCTCTGCCTTACAGAAGTCCTTTGTGGAGACCACCACATGGTAAGGCCCTTTTAAGACTCCTGGGTGCATTTCCTTTTTAAGGCGCCATCTTTGATGCAGGAGGATTCCACGAGGGTTCTCCTTGGGCGTCGCCATCTTTGATGCTCTGGACCGAGGCCGCCGCCATCTTGCTCTCCGCCGCTCCGGCTGCCCTCCGCCGCCGCAGCCTCCGCTCCCCTCCGCTGCCACCTGACTAGCCGCCTCCCCTGCGGCCGTCGTGGCCTCTCCAGCGGCCGCACTTGCCGCCTCCCCCGCGGCCTCCGTGGTGGCCTCCCCTACGGCCGCCGTGGCTGCCGACCTCCAGCTGCTGCCGCTGCTCGACTCTCCCTCTGCGTGGGCCCCTCCGATCCGCCGGCCATCCTGGATTCTTCACACCCCGCCCACAGCGCCCCGCCGGCTCACCCCCCCCCCCCACCACTAGGCCCCTCTCTGCAGGGCTGCTTACCTGTGGGGGCTGAGGCTGCAGGATCTCTGTGTGAGGTCCGGGCCTGGGGCTTGCTTGTGGGTGGATTGAGGCTGCAGCTCCAGCTCGGTCGGCGCTGCTCTCTGGGGACCCGGGGCACGGCAGCACCCCGGGGAGCAGCACCCCGGGGAGTGGTGAAGTCTTCCCAGCTCCCACAGACTGTCCCCATCCACCTCCGGCCGAGGAGTGTCGGCCCATCGCCTGCAACGACCCACAAAGGTAAACCATGCGTCTCGTCCCCATGGGATACCTGCACCATCGCTCTGCCAAGAACAGGTATTAGTTCCCTGGTGTAGGTACACAGCTTCGCCGTGACCGGGACCAGCTTGGGTCGTGCAGCTGGGTTAATCCACAATTTATCAAAAGTTCTCCAACTCATCAACGATGGACCCGAACCCGTGTCCACTTCCATACTCACTGGGACTCCGTTGATTTTTACTTCCCTTATCACTGGGGGCGAATCGTCGGTGCACGTGTACAGTCCCAACACCTCATCATCATCTACCTGCTCCTCGCTGAACAGTAGATCATCCCCCATCTCCTCAGCCACATGGTGAGTCCGATTTCTTTTACACATACGCTGAAGGTGGCCTTTAACGTGGCAGGTATTGCACGTGTACTCCGCAAACCTGCACCGGTGAGCCCCATGGCTTCCTGCACAAAGCCAGCATGGTACTGCTTAATTGGCCCCCCTCAGCGAACTCTGAGTTCCAGGACCCCGAGGTCCGTGCTCTCTGCCCCGGGCAGAGCCACGTTCTGCAGTTTTGTCCGTGGTGGGCGCTATCCTGTGGACAGTGCCTGCTGGGTTCGAGACTGTGTGAATTATTTGCTTGGTGCTGCAAGTCGAGGTCATATGTGCCCAGCTGATGGTGATGGCCTTTGTCAGAGTGACTGTGGGTTCCGTGGCTAACAGCTTGTGAAGGAGGCCCTCGTGGCCAATCCACATAACGAAAACGTCCCGTAACGCCTCGTCAAGGTGTGCCCCAAAATCACACGGCGCCACGAGTCTCCTGAGGTCTGCAGCATATTTGATGACATCCTGGCCCTCAGGTCTGCAGTGATGGTAAAATTTGTATCTGGCCGTGAGGATGCTCTCCTTCGGTTTCAACTGGTCACGAATGAGTTCAGTCAGCTCCTCGTATGACTTGTCCCTGGCGCTCCCGGGTGCCAGCAAATCCCTGACGAGACAGTAAACCTCATCTCCACAACTGGAGAGCAATATCGCTTTACGCTTATCTCTCATTGTGTCCGTGTCCTCCGTCAGGTCGTTTGCTGTGAAGTAGTACTTGAGCCTTTCCATGAAGGCCTCCCAATCATTGCCCACGGTAAAATCCTTTAGCGAGCCCAGAGTAGCCATGGTTGCGTGGAGTTCGTCCGCTTCCTTGTCGCCAATGTGGTGTATGTAACATACAAATCACTGACTCCACACGGTCTGGTGTAAGTCTAACTGCTGTGACCTTCGTCCTTTATTGTTCAGCTCCAGAGTGCCTCTCAGGTATGGTGGTCAGCCTTTTATAGTGCCTGTTGCAGGTACTTCCAGGTTTCCCACCACAGCGCCCTCTGTGGTGTAGCATTGTGCTTACATTACATTTAAGGTACCAGGACGATACACACATCAATACATAACAGTATGGCATATAAGTAATACCTTTACGTCCTACATTGCTAAGTTTCTAAACTATATCTGTTTACTAAGAGCCTATTCGTTCAGCAGAAGTCAACTGTGCCTTGGCCAAACACCCATTTTGTAAATGTGACAATATGGAAACGTGCCAATTCATGAAGCAACCACCTCAGACAGCCTGCCAGGAGATTAATGTTAATCTACTTATTTTAGCACCTACTGGTGGGTTAATAAGCACACTTTGTGCTTTACATAACAGTCCTTTCAATCAATGGTTGTTGGTAGGCTGCATACAGATGAACACCTCTCACCAGTGGTGGGGCAGCAGTGGGTGAGCACGATATACATGGCAGATGCCTGCACTAATTAGATAGCAACAGGAAAACAATACAAATATATTTATTGCATGCCTCCTGGCTGATTGTTATTCTCTCCCTGATACAGCTTTACCATGTTGAATATTTATAGCCAGAAATTAATTATTTGTGATTGTATGGCATTATAATTTCGGCACAATAAATGATTCTCTTTGTTATGTTCAGCGATGGAAGAATATGGGACCAAGAAATATGTTTTACTTTTGTGTAACAAGATGATGACAAAGTGCTGTGTACATTAGATCAGAGGTGTCTAAATCTTTTGTCTTGGTGGACAATTTAGCCATGTGCCAGGTGGACAATATAGAGACAATTACAATGCAAGAAAGGGTGAATTCAAGGAATAATGTGAATTCTTAAAAACTCAATTTTATAAAGTTCGACATGAGAATTTTATATTACCTAATACACTTTGTCCTTTCTAGTCATTTTACTCGAAGAATTTCACAGTAATTTGAGAAATTAATCAGCTTATATTTCTGTACACATTTATGCATCAAAATATATTACGTTTTAAATTGTACTAAGGTTCATTTGTGCAATTGTGATTACACAAAAGGGAAAAAAAAACAGGACTTATAAGAAAGTGGTTATGCCTCCTCCTCTAACTCCTTTTTCTATCCACCTTTTTGTTCTTGTTCTATTGTGTTGCGATAGTGTACAAGATCAGTGTCAAGCTATAAAGAACAACACTGTATTTGTACAGTGACTAGTGCTTGCTACCCTGGTATTCATGAGAGTTCTTTCCAGAATTCCAGTGAGATCTCATTCAGTTCAAAACAATGATATATTATTCACTCCGGCATTATTTCTGCTTCTTTTGGAGGTCATTCTAAACTCTGAATAAGATACAGCATTGGTATCCCATGTGCTATTGCTACTCACTTTAAGATAGAAATCAAAGCAGGAGATAAAAATCCTTTCAACTGTGTCACATTTACATTTCTTCCCAAGCCTCTTGCATTGAACTAACTTTCTCTAACCTCTTATTTATTCCAATGTCACTGAACTGACAAGACACATTCCTAAATGCATCAAAAAGTTACTGTAACTCCTTTCTCTATCCATCTTTTTGTTCTTGTACCAGCTGTGTTGAAACAGCAGACACGATCAATGTCAAGATATAAAGAACACTGCATTTGTACAATGACTCGTGCTTGCTACCCTGGTATTCATGAGAGATCCTTCCAGAATTCTGTTGGGCAATCCCTCTCTTACCTCAAGCCTCCACAACTTGTCACACTTCTTACTTCTCTCTATTTTATCAATATTGCAGTCAATGCCCCCTATACTTCCCTCCCTTCTTCCTTCTAAGCTCCATTTATGCAAGGTTAGAAGCTATTCCTCTTCACTGCATCTTCACTGTGTTGAAATCAAAGATGCAGACCATCACTCTTTCTAAAGAACTCAAAACTGTGAGCCCCCCTAACCTGCCAGAGTCTCCCCCTTCTTCCTACAGTCTTTAGGATTTTAAAACCTAAACCTCCCAGTCCATCTTAGCTTCTCTTTTACCCAGAAGAATGAGAGGTGATCTTATCGAAACGTATAAGATTATGAGGGGGCTTGACAAGGTGGATGCAGAGAGGATGTTTCTACTGATGGGGGAGACTAGAATGAGAGGGCATGATCTGAGAATAAGGGGCCGCCCATTTAAAACAGAGATGAGGAGGAATTTCTTCTCTCAGAGGGTTGTAAATCTGTGGAATTCGCTGCCTCAGAGAGCTGTGGAAGCTGGGACATTGAATAAATTTAAGACAGAGATAGACAGTTTCTTAACCAATAAGGGAATAAGGGGTTATGGGGAGCGGGCGGGGAAGTGGACCTGAGTCCATGATTGGATCAGCCATGATCGTATTAAATGGTGGAGCAGGCTCGAGGAGCCGTATGGCCTACTCCTGCTTCTATTTCTTATGTTCTTATGTTCTTAGCAATCTTGGTGGTGTACTGCACTGTGGGCCTTGGTTTCTCAATAAGACTTAAAACTCTGCTATAAGCTTACACAAAAAAAATTGTCACTCAAAAGAGAGGTTGTGATTTTCTCCTTTACCTGTGGTGACATGTTCATCTCAACTCAGGGAGTGCCAAAGAACGGGAAAAAAAATCTCACAACTCCTTCATAAGAGAAAATAAAAGACTCCGATGTAAAGTTTCGAAAAAAGTCACAGTCTGCAGTAAACAAATCGCAAATGTAGAAAACCAAAGACAGTATTTTGCGGTCAGCAGCGAAGGAACGGTGCTTGCCGTTCACCTCGGAAAAAGCTGCCCACAAAGTTTTAGCGGGCTCTAGAGCATAGACATCTTCTTTTACAATGTCATTTTGAATTTGCTGCCTTCTACAGGGAATCTGTGGCATCCAGCAGCAGGGAAAGCTGCAGGCAGGCTGATCAGCCAATCAGATTGAAGAATTCTCACCGATGACAAAACAGGAAGTAACAAACAGGAAATAAAAAATACACTTAAATCATTGTGCCTAGTTGAAAGTGGAATAAAGATTTGGACATACACATGGGATTAAGGGAGAAACTTAAATAGTAAAACACAAACTTTAAAAAATACACACCTTTAAAATTATTTTTTCAGGGCCAGAGAGGTTGATCAGCAATAATTGTGACTTAGTATGCTGTTAAAAACTCAGTTACTCCTGATTGAACAAGGCTTAAGTTTTTGCACAGGTCTTTTCAGCGAGAATAGTGGATAATTTGTTTAAGTTCGCACCTTAACAATGATTTCTGTTGATTCCATCAGGGAGCACTGCAACAGCGCACCCTGTGGTCGTGCAGGGTATCACCAACAGCAACTTTCGCATTTCTGTGTTTAACTGCACATGTGAGGAAGCCAGAAGTGTAGCACCCTCGCTGTTAATACTATCAGCCAATGTTCCAGACTCCTCCATCACCATCCCTGGGAATGTCCTCTCCCACCAGCAGGACAGACCCACCAGAGGTGGTGGCACAGTGGTCCACAGTCAGGAGGGAGTGGCCCTGGAAGTCATCAACATTCACTCCGGACCCCATGAAGACTCAGGGCTTCAGATCAAGCATGTGCAAGGAAACATTCTGCTGACTAACACCCTCCCTCAGCTGATGAATCCATACTCCTCCATGTTGAACACCACTTGGAAGAAGCACTAAGGGTAGCAAGGACACAGAATATACTCTGGATGGGGACTTCAAAATCCATCACAAAAAGTGGCTCGGTAGCATCACTACTGATCGAGCTGGCCAAATCCTAAAGGATATAGCTGCCAGACTGGGCCTGTGGCAGGTGGTGAGAGAACCTACACAAGGGGAAAACCTATTTGACCTCGTCCTCACCAATCTAGATGCATCTGTCCATGACAATATTTGTAGTAGTGACCATGGCACAGTCCTTGTGGAGATGAAGTACCGTCTTCACACTGAGGGCACCTTCCATCGTGCTAAATGGGATAGATTCCGAACAGATCTAACAGCTCCAAACTGGGCATCCATGAGGGCCAGCAGAATTGTATTCCACCACAATCTGTAACCTCTTGGCCTGGCATAGCCCTCACTCTACCAGCACCATCAAGCCAGGGACCAACTGTGGTTCAATGAGGAGTGTAGAAGAGCAATCCAGGAGCAGCACCAGACGTACCTAAAAATTAGGTGCCAACCTGGGGATGTTGCAACACAGGACTACATGCATGTTAAACAGTGG
Organism: Pristiophorus japonicus; assembly: GCF_044704955.1. NCBI lineage: Eukaryota > Metazoa > Chordata > Chondrichthyes > Pristiophoridae > Pristiophorus > Pristiophorus japonicus. The sequence goes on from NC_091997.1 coordinate 20,446,157, forward strand.
AAGCAGCAGGCTGTACACAGAGCTAAGCGATCTCACAATCAATAGATCAAATCAAAGCTCTGCAGTCCTGTGGCATCCAGTCGTGAATGGTGATGGATAATTAACGGGAGGAGGAGGCTCCGTAAATAACCCATCCTCAACGATGACGGAGCCCAGTATGCAAGTACAAAAGACAAGGCTGAAGCTCGAAGTGCCGAGTGGATGATCCATATCAGCCTCCTCCTGAGAGACCCACCATTCTTCAGCTAATTTGATTCACTCATGTGATATCAAAAAATGGCTGAGCGCACTGGATACAGCAAAGGCTATGGACCCCAACAACATGCTGAAGACTTATGCTCCAGAACTAGCTGCGCCTCTAGCCAAGTTATTCCAGTACAGCTACAACACTGGCATCCACCGACAATGTGGAAAACTGCCAAGGTATATCCTGTCCACAAAGAGCAGGACAAATCCAATCCGGCTAATTACCGCCCCATCAATCATCAGCAAAGTGATGAAAGGTGTCGTCAACATTGCTATCAAGCAGCACTTACTCACCAATAACCTGCTCATTGATGCTCAGTTTGAGTTCCACCAGGAACCTCGGCTCCAGACCTCATTGAACCCTTGGTCCAAAATTGAACAAAAGAGCTGAATTCCAGAGGTGAGGTGAGAGAGTGACTGCCCTTGTTATCAAGGCAGCACTTGACTGCGTGTGGCATCAAGGAGCCCTAGTATAATTGAAGTAAATGGGAATCAGGGGGAAAACTCTCCACTGGCTGGAGTCATACCTAGCACAAAGAAAGATGGTTGCAGTTGTTGGAGGTCAATCATCTCAGCCCAGGACATCGCTGCAGGAGTTCCTCAGGGCAGTGTCCTAGGCCCAACCATCTTCAGTTGCTTCATCAATGACCTTCCCTCCATCAGAAATGGGGATGTTCCCTGATGATTGCACAGTGTTCAGTTCCATTCGCAACTCCTCAGATAATGAAGCAGTCCCTGCCCACATGCAGCAAGACCTGGACGACATTTGGGGTTGGGCTGATAAGTGGCAAGTAACATTCACGCCACACAAGTGCCAGGCAATGACTATCTCCAACAAGCAAGAGTCTAACGACTGCCCCTTGACATTCAACATCATTACCATCGCCAAATCCCAACCATCAACATCCTGGGGGGGGTCACCATTGACCAGAAACTTTACTGGACCAACCACATAAATACTGTGGCAACAAGAGCAGGTCAGAGGCTGGGTATTCTGCAGCAAGTCTCTCACCTCCTGACTCCTCAAAGCCTTTCTTGTGCCATCTACAAGGCACAAGTCGGGAGTGTGAAGGAATATTCTGCACTTGCCTAGATGAGTGCTGCCTCAACAACACTCAAGAAACTCGACACCATCCTGGATAAAGCAGCCCACTTGATTGGCAGCCCATCAACTACCTCAAAAAACATTCACTCCCTGAACACCGTGGCTGCAGTATGTAGCATCTACAGGATGCACTGCAGCAACTTGCCACGGCTTCTTCAGCAGCACCTCCCAAACCGCGACCTCTACCATCTAAAAGGACAAAGACAGCAGGTGCATGGGAGCACCACCACCTGCAAGTGCTTCTCCACGTTACACACCATTCTGACTTGGAAATATATCGGCCACTCCTTCATCGTCGCTGGGTTAAAATCCTAGAACTCCCTCCCTAACAGCACTGTGAGAGTATCTTCACCACACGGACTGCAGCGGTTCAAGAAGGCAACTCACCACCACCTTCTCAAGGGCAATAAATGCTGGTCTTGCCAGTGATGCACACATCCCAGGAATGAAAATAAGAAACAAAATTCCAGGCTAATATAGTCATACCAGTCACTTGTGAAAAGGAAACTGGTCTGATGTACATTGGGCAATCTAATAAAGATCAAGATTATACTTTCAAACGTACATTTTCCCAAATAGGCTATTAGTTGGAAACATATTTCTTGCAATAAAAAAGGTATAAACCCATCAGACTTTCGCGCTCTAATTACACACCAAAGGCATAAGATTATTGGGTTTTTTCTATCATTTGCAGAAATCTTGTTCCAACAAGAGTATAATAAACCTACATTTTCTAATCAGTGTTATTTTTAATACCAGATTAATCTATTCATTTTAAATGGGTTGAAGTAATCTTCATCAGAAAATCTAGGCTATTGTGTTTGATTGCAATTAATGTAGCAGGGCCAGAAGGTTAAAAACCGAAAGCACAGCCCAGTAAAGCTACAAGGAGTGAATGGTTTAATATAAATTCTAATGTGAAAGTGTGACTCAGTATAGATTCGAATGAGGGGCCAGCTTGGTATTCATTGGCGTGAGAGGGATTTACAGCAATTGTTTTTTGAAATACCTGGCTCTCCATTTATTTTTCACATGACTTCAAGCTTCTTGTCTCCTTCAGGGAACAAAGACTGAGATGAGGAGAAACTTCTGTACTCAGAGGGTGGTGAATCTCTGCAATTCTCTACCCCAGAGGGCTGTGAAGGCTCAGTCATTGAGTATATCCAAGACAGAGATCGATAGATTTTTGGATATTAAGTGGATCAAGGGTTATATGGGGATAGTGCAGGAAAGTGGAGTTGAGGTAGAAGATCAGCCATGATCTTATTGAATGGCGGAGCAGGCTCGAGGGACCGAAGGGCCGAAAGCTCTGTAGTGTTACAGTGGTCTTTAGTGGGTGCAGAATACAGATTTTATTTCCTCGGGGGTAGGGCTCAACAAAATAAAGGGCAATTTGGAGTCGATTTTTAATATATATTTTCCAATGTGTTTACTAATTCATGTGAGAATGCACTACACTGAGCTGGACTGAAAACAATAACATTGAATCATGTAGATTGTGGTAACCTATTAACAAAATAATCTGCTTGTTTCTTCCTGAATTATTATACTTTTTTGAACCTGAAATGAAAATATTCATCTCAGATTTCTCAGTTTACTATTTTAAGACAGATGTTAATCCAACTATTTTAGCAGATTATAAAGACATGTTTTATGAATGTATGAAGCATCTGTTAATATTATCGGGGTAAGTTTGTGCTTTGAGTGCAATCAGGAAATTGGGCACAAATTGCGCTGGTGAGGTCACCGTTCCAGTTTCGCTCAAATTTATTTGCATAATAGAAACATAGAAACAGAAATTAACAGCGCAGAAGGAGGCCATTTCGGCCCATCGTGTCCACGCTGGCCAACAAAGAGCCACACGGCCCTCAGTCAGCAGCCCTGAAGGTTACATATAAACCTATGAACGATGAACAGTGGCGGAAAGGTAAAGAGCATCGGGCCCAACCAGTCCGCCCCACACAACTGCGACACCCCTTGCACCACAACATTCCACACTCCACTCCAACTGGAGCCATGTGATCACAAATGTAATATCTTCCATGAACCATCGCAAACGGTCAGTGTCATTGAACGTAGTCATTTTTTTTCACTGCATTAAAAAATATTCCTTGATATATTTAAAAGCGGTAACGGAGCAGCTTTATTAATACAGCTGAAAATGGGTTTATCACATAAAATAAGCATTTTAGTAAGAGTGTCCAGTCCAGCGCCTGTGAGTAACCTGATTTTCAATCACTGAAAATGAATGATAAAAAACGATATTGAACCATTGACTACAATTTTCATTGGTGCACACTAGTCAGTTTCCTCATAAATTAAATATTTTTTAATATATGGAAACTTTTAAAATGTACCTGTGTGCCTAGGAAAATGAGTTTAATTTCAAAGCCCTCCCCGAATGGCCGCAAACAGGTGGAGTTGGCGGACACTCGCCATACTCATTTTTCCGAGGGCGTGGCCAGTTCTGTGATGTGGGTTGGGGGGAGGCGGGAGTGGTGGCTTCGAGCGAAATGATTTTTAAACCATCATTAAAGATCGCGGAAACTCGATTTACACATGACATAACTAATGTTTAAAATTGCCCCATCTTTTGCTCTGATTCAGCCGATTTGAGCCGGGTTGCGCTGCTAAAACTAGCGCAAACTAGCGCAAACTAGCGCAAACTAGCGCAAACTCTATCCCACATGTATTTTGAGGCTTTTGTTTCAGTGTTTTTTTTAGGCTTTTGTTTCCAAATCAATTACCAATACCAAAATATTATATTAGAAAAATAGAGTTTCCTTCGACTGACTGCTGCAGTGTTTTACAATCTTCATCAGAAGATATCTGTCCATATAGTCTTGACCTTGTGTTATTTGCCAAACTGTGTTTTTGCAGCCAGGGTGCGTTTCTTTGGATCCTATATGGGAAACGATTGTCCATTCAGGTTCATAATTTGAAACATAGACCCAAATTTACTCAAAATGATTTACACTGCTTTTGCACCTCTAAAATGCATCTGCCGGTCGCCTCTAGAAGGAGGTACAAATAGGCTTCCTGGGTTGGCTCATTGGCATTCCCATTGGTGCAGGCATTGGTGTAACGCAGGTGGCAACAGCTGAACTGGAAACTTCTATGCAGCCTTTAAAAGGATGGTAAGACAGTGTTTAACTCTTGCCCTTCCCTCTCGAATAATATCACTACATTTCTCAGGCATATTTGTAATACAGAATTATCACCATGCAAGCACCACAGGGCAGCAGGGTATGCCACTAAACCAAAAAAGAAAATCACTCGTTCAAACTTTCAAGCCATCCTGGGACACAACAACAACAACTTGTATTTATAGAGCGACTTTGACGTAGTGAAACATTCCAAGGCTATTATGAGACAAGAAAAATTGACACCGAGCCACAAAAAGAGAAATTAGGAGAGGTGACCAAACGCTTGGTCAACAAGGTAGATTTTAAGGAGCGTCTTGAAGGAGGAAAGAGAGGTAGAGAGGTGGAGAGGTTTAGGGAGGGAGTTCCAGAGCTTGGGTCCGAGGCAACAGAAGGCACGGCCACCAATGGTTGAGCGAATATAATCGGGGATGCTCAAGAGGGCAGAATTAGAGGAGCGCAGAGATCGTGGGGGGCTTGTGGGGCTGGAGGAGATTACAGAGATAGGGAGGGGCGAGTTCATGGAGGGATTTGAAAATAAGGATGAGAATTTTGAAATCAAGGCATTGCTTAACCGGAAGCCAATGTAGGCCAGTGAGCACAGGGGTGATGGGTGAGCGGGATTTGGTGCGATTTACGACACGGGCAGCCAAGTTTTGGATCACCTCTAGTTTATGTAGGGTAGAACGTGGGAGGCCAGCTACAGTGCGTTGAATAGTCAAGTCTAGAGGTAACAATGGCATGGATGAGGGCTTCAGCAGTGGATAAGCTGAGGCAAGGACGGAGACAGTTGAAGGCAGGATAAACAAAGCGTCACATAGAGGAAGGTGCCACTGATTACCAACTCCTTCGCTCCCAGGACTGCAGAACAGCGCCGCAAAAAAACTAATATCCTCAGTAGAGCAGGCAAGGCAGCACACTGCACTGAACCCACGCGTTCGTCACACTCTTAAAGCAACAGTTGCTCAACAAATCTCTTTTTCCACTTGAACAGCTTCATCGCTCCCCATTTCTCATTTCACCTCTCCCACACCATTTGGCACACCCTGTGCAACGGCTAGCCTTAGCAGCATTCCCTCAATCTTCTTGCAGGACAACATTGGTGCACAATGCCCATCAAAGGCAGGCCACCAGTGGAGCATCCCTGTATGTATACTAGCCTTCAGATTGTTGACACGTGTAGAACCGATGCCTCGCCATCAAAACGCTTTCCTTCGGATTTAGGTGCTCCCGGCCCAGCGTACACAGTTCTTCATAGGATTTGGTTGTTGGTTTCACCGGAGCTAGAAGATTCTTCATGAGGCCATAGGTTGTTGCCCCCACAGACGGTAAGGAGGATCGCCCTTCATTTGGCAGTGTTCTCGTCCCCTTCCAGCTCGTTGGCCACGAAGTATTGGTCAAGTCGCTTCATGAAGGCCTCCAAAACTCGGCTGCCCGTGTCCTAACTCGCACCAAATCCCGTTCACCCATCATCCCTGTGCTCGTTGGCTTACATTGGCTTCCGGTTAAGCAATGCCTCGATTTCAAAGTTCTCATCCTTATTTTCAAATCCCTCCATGGACTCGCCCCTCCCTATCTCTGCAACCTATATCACACCACCACCAGAGGGCCTACCTGTTGGAGTCCCAAGGGATCCCTTGGGAGCACTGTCTATAAGCAGGCCGCCCATGCTGTATGATCACTCTGGAGTTTAATTAAAGGAGCTAAGGTCTCACACTTACTCATTGCATACAGCAGTCAGTCATATCACTTTATTATGAGCATGACAACTGGCGATGAGATAACGAACAACTACGCGAAAATGCAAAGAATTGTTGGTATCCTGGAGAAATTCTCAGAAGGGGACGATTGGGAGGGCTTCGTGGACTCAACCAATACTTTGTGGCCAACGAGCTGGAAGGGGACAAGAACGCTGTCAAATGAAGGGCAATCATCCTTACTGTCTGTGGGGCAACAACTTATGGGCTCATGAAGAATCTTCTAGCTCCGGTGAAACCAACAACCAAATCCTATGAAGAACTGTGTAGGCTGGTCCGGGAGCACCTAAATCCGAAGGAAAGCGTTTTGATGGCGAGGTATCGGTTCTACACGTGTCAATGTTCTGAAGGCCAGGAAGTGGCGAGCTACGTCGCCGAACTAAGGCGCTTTGCAGGACATTGCGAATTTGATGGATTCCTTGAACAAATGCGAAGGAATTCTTTTGTGCTTAGCATTGGCCATGAGGTTATCCTTCGCAAACTATTGACTGTTGAAACACCGAATCTGAGCAAAGCCACAACGATAGCCCAGGCATTTATGTCCACCAGCGATAACACCAAACCAGTTTTGCAGCATAAAGAGGTTTCGGCTAGTACTGTACACAAAGTAACGTCGTTTTCAAGCAGGAATGCGTATGGCAGAACGTACACGCCGGCAGCTGCATGACCTCAGATGACACAGAGTCTGCCATCAATTGTTAATGCGAGGCAGTTAACATAGAAACATAGAAAATAGGTGCTGGAGTAGGCCACTCGGCCCTTCGAGCCTGCACCGCCATTCAATGATTTCATGGCTGAACATGCAACTTCAGTACCCCATTCCTGCTATCTCGCCATAACCCTTGATCCCCCTAGTAGTAAGGACTACATCTAACTCCTTTTTGAGTATATTTAGTGAATTGGCCTCAACAACTTTCTGTGGTAGAGAATTCCACAGGTTCACCACTCTCTGGGTGAAGAAGTTTCTCCTCATCTCGGTCCTAAATGGCTTACCCCTTATTCTTAGACTGTGACCCCTGGTTCTGGACCTCCCCAACATTAATAAGAACATAAGAACATAAGAATTAGGAACAGGAGTAGGCCATCTAGCCCCTCGAGCCTGCTCCGCCATTCAATAAGATCATGGCTGATCTGGCCATGGACTCAGCTCCACTTACCCACCCGCTCCCCATAACCCTTAATTCCCTTATTGGTTAAAAATCTATCTATCTGTGATTTGAATACATTCAATGAGCTAGCCTCAACTGCTTCCTTGGGCAGAGAATTCCACAGATTCACAACCCTCTGCAAGAAGAAATTCCTTCTCAACTCGGTTTTAAATTGGCTCTCCCGTATTTTGAGGCTGTGCCCCCTAGTTCTAGTCTCCCCGACCAGTGGAAACAACCTCTCTGCCTCTATCTTGTCTATCCCTTTCATTATTTTAAATGTTCCTATAAGATCACCTCTCATCCTTCTGAACTCCAACGAGTAAAGACCCAGTCTACTCAATCTATCATCATAAGGTAACCCTCTCATCTCCGGAATCAGCCTAGTGAATCGTCTCTGTACCCCTTCCAAAGCTAGTATATCCTTCCTTAAGTAAGGTGACCAAAACTGCACGCAGTACTCCAGGTGCGGCCTCACCAATACCCTGTACAGTTGCAGCAGGACCTCCCTGCTTTTGTACTCCATCCCTCTCGCAATGAAGGCCAACATTCCATTCGCCTTCCTGATTACCTGCTGCACCTGCAAACTAATTTTTGGGGATTCATGTACAAGGACCCCCAGGTCCCTCTGCACCGCAGCATGTTGTAATTTCTCCCCATTCAAATAATATTCCCTTTTACTGTTTTTTTTTCCAAGGTGGATGACCTCAACATCTTGTTGGCGCTGTGGAGGTGATCATTGGGCCCATCAATGCCACTTCAAATACTATGCATGCAAAGGCTGCAGAACAATGGGACACCTCCAGCAAATGTGCAGATGAGCTGCAAACCTTGCAAACCACCACATTGCAGAGGAAGATCGATCCATGGTGGATTAGGCTGAACTAGAGATTCGAAGCAACGAGGCAGAAGTGTACGGGGTACACAACTTCACTATGAAATGTCCACCAATCATGTTAAAAGTTAAACTAAACGGAATTCCAGTATCCATGGAACTGGACATGAGTGCGAGTCAGTCTATAATGAGCAAAAAGGCCTTCGACAGGCTGTGGAGCAACAAGGCACACAGGCCCAAGCTTAGCCCCATTCACACCAAGCTACGAACTTACACCAAAGAGCCGATCCCTGTTATTGGCAGCGCAGCAGTAAAAGTCTCCTATGATGGAGCAGTGCATGAACTCCCGCTATAGATTGTGCCGGAGATGGCCCCACACTGTTCGGCAGAAGCTGGCTGGGAAAAATCTGGGTTAACATCCGAGCGCTTTTGTCCATCAATGATGCCTCATGTGCCCAGGTTCTGAGCAAGTTCCTGTTGTTATTTGAGCCAGGCATTGGAAGTTTCTTGGGGGAGAAGGTGCAGATCCACTTGGTTCCCGGTACACGGACCATTCACCACAAGGCAAGGACGGTGCCATATATGATGTGAGAGAAAGTGGAAATTGAGCTGGACAGGCTGCAGCGAGAAGGCATCATCGCGCCAGTGGAGTTCAACAAGTGGGCCAGTCCAATTGTTCCGGTTCTCAAAGGCGACGGCACGGTCAGAATTTGTGGGGACTATAAAGTAACGATTAACCGTTTTTCGCTACAGGACCAGTACCTGCTACCCAAGGCAGATGACCTATTTGCGACCCTGGCTGGAGGAAAGACGTTCACCAAGTTGGACCTGACCTCGGTCTACATGACACAGGAGCTGGAGGAATCTTCGAAAGGCCTCACCTGAATCAACACGCACAAAGGTCTGTTTATCTACTACAGATGCCCATTTGGGTTTTGTTCGGCTGCGGCAATTTTCCAACGGAACATGGAGAGCCTGCTAAAGTCGGTTCCGTGCACCGTGGTTTTCCAGGACGACATACTGGTCTCAGGTCTGGACCCCATCGAACATTTGCGGAACCTGGAAGAGGTTCTATTTCAGCTAGATTGCGTGATACTCAGGTTGAAACATTCAAAGTGTGTTTTCCTGGCACCAAAGATCAAGTTCTTAAGAAGAAGAATTGTGGCAGATGGCATCAGACCCACCGATGCCAAGACGGAGGCCATCAAGAACACGCCGAGACCCCAGAACGTGACGGAGCTGCGGTCATTCCTGGGACTCCCCAACTATTTAGGTAATTTCCTACCCGGGTTAAGCACCTTGCTAGAACCCCTACATGTGCTATTGCGCAAGAGAGATGACTGGGTATGGGGGAAATCACAAGAGGCTGCTTTTGAGAAAGCCAGAAATCTGTTGTGTTCAAACAAACTGCTTGTCCTGTATAACCCATGTAAATGATTAGTACTATCTTGCGATGCGTCGTCATACGGGGTCGGGTGTGTGTTACAACAGGCTAACGAATCGGAAACATTGCAACCAGTCGCCTATGCATCCAGGAGTTTGTCCAAGGCCGAAAGGGTCTCCAGCATGATTGAAAAAGAAGCTCTGGTGTGCATTTACGGGGTGAAAAAAATGCATCAGTATCTGTTTGGTCTCAAGTTTGAGCTAGAAACTGACCATAATCCGCTCATATTGCTATTCTCAGAGAGCAAAGGGATTAACGCCAATGCCTCTGCCTGCATCCAAAGATGGGCACTCATGCTGTCTGCATACAACTATGTAATCCGCCACAGACCAAGTCATAGAGAACTGCACTGATGCTCTCAGTCGGCTACCATTGCCCACCGGGATGAAAATGGCACAGCCTGCAGACTTGCTATTGGTGATGGATGCATTCGAAAACGAAAAGTCACCTGTTACGGCCCGCCAGATCAGGACCTGGACCAGCCAGGATCCTTTACTGTCCCTGGTAAAAAAACTGTGTCCTCCATGGGAGCTGGTCCAGCGTGTCAGCAGAGATGCAGCAAGTGATCAAGCCGTTCCAGAGGCGCAAAGACAAAATGTCCATACAGGAGGACTGTCTTTTGTGCGGTAATCGTGTGGTTTTGCCGAAGAAAGGCAGGGAAACATTCATATGCGACCTACACAATATCCACCCAGGCATAGTAATGATGAAAGCCATAGCCGGATCCCATGTGTGGTGGCCCAGCATCGACTCAGACTTAAGAGCCATGCATGCGCCAATGCAACACTTGCTCTCAACTGTGCAATACACCCAGAGAGGCATCGCTAAGTTTGTGGTCATGGCCTTCCAAACCGTGATCTAGATGACTTTGCAGGCCCATTCCTAGGCAAAATGTTCTTGGTTGTTGTGGATGCTTATTCAAAATGGATTGAATGTGTAATAATATCTGTAAGCACATCCACTGCCACCATCGAAAGCCTACGAGCCATGTTTGGCACACACTGCCTGCCAGACGTCCTTGTCAGCAACAATGGTCGTGTTTCACCAGTGCTGAATTCAAGGAATTCATGACCCGCAATGGGATCAAGCAAATCACATCTGCCCCGGTCAAGCCCGCATCCAACGGCCAGGCAGAACGGGCAGTCCAAACCATCAAGCAAAGCTTGAAACGAGTGTCGGAAGGCTCCCTGCAGACCCGCCTGTCCCGAGTCCTGCTCAGCTACCGCATCAGACCCCACTCGCTCACCGGGGTTCCCTCAGCCGAGCTGCTCATGAAAAGGGCGCTCAAAACAAGGCTCTCTCTTGTCCACCCTGATCTCCATGATCACGTCGAGGGCAGGCGGCATCAACAAAGCATGTACCATGATCGTGCAAATTTGTCACGCGATATTGAAGTCAATGATCCTGTATTTGTACTGAACTATGGACATGGTCCCAAATGGCTTGCTGGCACAGTCATAGCCAAAGAAGGGAGTAGGGTGTTTCAGGTCAAATTGGCCAATGGACTAAAGTGCAGAAAGGATTTGGACCAAACCAAATTGTGATTCACAAACAGCCACGAGCAACCCGAAGAGGACACCATCAACTTCGACTCTCCACAACACACACAAATGGCAACCGACATCATGGTTGACCACAAAGCTGAACTCACCATCCCCAGCAGCCCAGCGAAGGCCAGCTGCCCAGCAGCCCAGCAAAGAACCAACCAGCTCACCCACACCCACAATTGTACTGAGACAATTGACAAGGGAGCGAAAAGCCCCAGATTGTCTCACCCTGTAAATAAGTGTACTATTGACTTTGGGAGGGAGTGATGTTATGTATGGCAACCTGTATCAAACCACCACCAGAGGGCCGACCTGTTGGAGTCCCAAGAGATCCCAGCAACCCTTGGGAGCACTGTATATAAGCAGGCCACCCATGCTCTATGAGTACTGTGGAGTTTAATTAAAGGAGCTAAGGTCACACTTACTCATTGCATACAGTACTCAGTCGTATCACTTTATTATGAGCACAACAATCCCTACCTTTAAAACTCTTACCCCAGATTACCAACTGAGCACCTGCACTGTTGCACTGGCTTGGTGTCCAATTTTTTATCTCATAATATCCCCGTGAAGCGCCTTGGGACGTTTCACTACGTGCAAGGTGCTATATAAATATAAGTTGTTGCTTTTGTTGTTGGCATCCCAGTGAAGCACCTGACAGACACAAGCTTCCACCCTCGTCGCTGTCTCCTTAACCTGGATTTAAAAAGGACCATCCAGATGTATGATGATGGACAGGAATCTAAAGCAAATAGCGGTGAAGAACCGAACCTCGGCAAGTACTGAAAACGCGATTGATCCGGCGATCCGGCTGCGTTCACAAAACCTGTGGCTGCCCAAAGTCCGCCAGCGGGAATGATCCGACTTCTCTGTGTTGGCGTTGTGGGGGAAATCATCGACACCAGCAGTGCTGATTTAAGCAATGTAGTTGCAAAGGCTATCTGAGAGTGGGGCATCTCCAGCGCAGGTGTCTGCAGACAAGCAAGCGAGCTGCGACACACCACGTGAAGGATGAGATTCAGACTAGCGCGGATCCAGATACGCAATCCGAGATGCCAGAGGAGGAAGTATATAGACTGTACTCCTTCATAACCAAGAGTAAACCAATTTTGATTAATGTGAAGTTTAATGGGATACCGGTATCGATGGAACTAGACAAGGGGGCGAGTCAATCGATCATGAACGAGAGGGCATTTAATAAGCTGAGCCCTGTTAACATAGAAAAATAGAAACATAGAAAATAGGTGCAGGAGTAGGCCATTCAGCCCTTCTAGCCTGCACCGCCATTCAATGAGATCATGGCTGAACATGCAACTTCAGTACCCCATTCCTGCTTTCTCGCCATACTCCTTGATCCCCCTAGTAGTAAGGACTTCATCTAACTCCCTTTTGAATATATTTAGTGAATTGGCCTCAACTACTTTCTGTGGTAGAGAATTCCACAGGTTCACCACTCTCTGGGTGAAGAAGTTTCTCCTCATCTTGGTCCTAAATGGCTTACCCCTTATCCTTAGACTGTGACCCCTGGTTCTGGACTTCCCCAACATTGGGAACATTCTTCCTGCATCTAACCTGTCTAAACCCGTCAGAATTTTAAACGTTTCTATGAGGTCCCCTCTCATTCTTCTGAATTCCAGTGAATACAAGCCCAGTTGATCCAGTCTTTCTTGATAGGTCAGTCCCACCATCCTGGGAATCAGTCTGGTGAATCTTCGCTGCACTCCCTCAATAGCAAGAATGTCCTTCCTCAAGTTAGGAGACCAAAACTGTACACAATACTCCAGGTGTGGCCTCACCAAGGCCCTGTACAACTGTAGCAACACCTCCCAGCCCCTGTACTCAAATCCCCTCGCTATGAAGGCCAACATGCCATTTGTTTTCTTAACCGCCTGCTGTACCTGCATGCCAACCTTCAATGACTGATGTACCATGACACCCAGATCTCGTTGCACCTCCCCTTTTCCTAATCTGTCACCATTCAGATAATAGTCTGTCTCTCTGTTTTTACCACCAAAGTGGATAACCTCACATTTATCCACATTATACTTCATCTGCCATTCATTTGCCCACTCACCTAACCTATCCAAGTCACTCTGCAGCCTCATAGCATCCTCCTCGCAGCTCACACTGCCACCCAACTTAGTGTCATCCACAAATTTGGAGATACTACATTTAATCCCCTCGTCTAAATCATTAATGTACAATGTAAACAGCTGGGGCCCCAGCACAAAACCTTGCGGTACCCCACTAGTCACTGCCTGCCATTCTGAAAAGTACCCATTTACTCCTACTCTTTGCTTCCTGTCTGACAACCAGTTCTCAATCCACGTCAGCACACTACCCCCAATCCCATGTGCTTTAACTTTGCACATTAATCTCTTGTGTGGGACCTTGTCGAAAGCCTTCTGAAAGTCCAAATATACCACATCAACTGGTTCTCCCTTGTCCACTTGACTGGAAACATCCTCAAAAAATTCCAGAAGATTTGTCAAGCATGATTTCCCTTTCACAAATCCATGCTGACTTGGACCTATCATGTCACCTTTTTCCAAATGCGCTGCTATGACATCCTTTATAATTGATTCCATCATTTTACCCACTACTGAGGTCAGGTTGACCGGTCTATAATTCCCTGTTTTCTCTCTCCCTCCTTTTTTAAAAAGTGGGGTTACATTGGCTACCCTCCACTCGATAGGAACTGATCCAGAGTCAATGGAATATTGGAAAATGACTGTCAATGCATCCGCTATTTCTAAGGCCACCTCCTTAAGTACTCTGGGATGCAGTCCATCAGGCCCTGGGGATTTATCGGCCTTCAATCCCATCAATTTCCCCAACACAATTTCCCGACTAATAAAGATTTCCCTCAGTTCCTCCTCCTTACTAGACCCTCTGACCCCTTTTATATCCGGAAGGTTGTTTGTGTCCTCCTTAGTGAATACCGAACCAAAGTACTTGTTCAATTGGTCTGCCATTTCTTTGTTCCCCGTTATGACTTCCCCCGATTCTGACTGCAGGGGACCTACATTTGTCTTTACTAACCTTTTTCTCTTTACATATCTATAGAAACTTTTGCAATCCGCCTTAATGTTCCCTGCAAGCTTCTTCTCGTACTCCATTTTCCCTGCCCTAATCAAACCGTTTGTCCTCCTCTGCTGAGTTCTAAATTTTTCCCAGTCCCCGGGTTCGCTGCTATTTCTGGCCAATTTGTATGCCACTTCCTTGGCTTTAATATTATCCCTGATTTCCCTTGATAGCCACGGTTGAGCCACCTTCCCTTTTTTATTTTTACGCCAGACAGGAATGTACAATTGTTGTAGTTCATCCATGCGGTCTCTAAATGTCTGCCATTGCCCATCCACAGTCAACCCCTTAAGTATCATTCGCCAATCTATCCTAGCCAATTCACGCCTCATACCTTCAAAGTTACCCTTCTTTAAGTTCTGGACCATGGTCTCTGAATTAACTGTTTCATTCTCCATCCTAATGCAGAATTCCACCATATTATGGTCACTCTTCCCCAAGGGGCCTCGCACAACGAGATTGATAATTAATCCTCTCTCATTACACAACACCCAGTCTAAGATGGCCTCCCCCCTAGTTGGTTCCTCGACATATTGGTCTCGAAAACCATCCCTTATGCACTCCAGGAAATCCTCCTCCACCGTATTGCTTCCAGTTTGGCTAGCCCAATCTATGTGCATATTAAAGTCACCCATTATAACTGCTGCACCTTTATTGCATGCACCCCTAATTTCCTGTTTGATGCCCTCCCCAACATCACTACTACTGTTTGGAGGTCTGTACACAACTCCCACTAACGTTTTTTGCCCTTTGGTGTTCTGCAGCTCTACCCATATAGATTCCACATCATCCAAGCTAATGTCTTTCCTAACTATTGCTTTAATCTCCTCTTTAACCAGCAATGCTACCCCAACTCATTTTCCTTTTATTCTATCCTTCCTGAATGTTGAATACCCCTGTTAATGCCAAGCTGCGCACGTACACCAAAGAACTGATAAAGGTGATTGGCAGTGCACAAATTAACGTGTCATGTAACGGTGTGGTTCACGAGTTACCGCTGTGGATTGTTCCAGGCAATGGCCCAACGCTGCTCGGCAGGAGCTGGTTAGAGAAAATCAGATGCGACTGGAATGACATAAAGGTGTTGTCATCGGAGGAAGATACATGTGCCCAAGTATTGAGCAAGTTCCCCTCGCTGTTCGAACCAGGTATCGGCAACTTCACGGGAGCCAAGGTGCAGAGCCACGTAGACTCAGATGTAAGAGCCGTCCATCATAAAGCTTGGGCGATGTGAAGGGGGGGGGGGGGGTGCAAAATTCACAAGAACCCCCCCAGTGTTTGGGCTCATTCGAAAGGAAATTTAATTTGGGACTACCTACCGAAAAGTTTGGAACCCTAAAGTGCTTATGGAAGAAACTACGAACTGTAATCGAATTTTGGATTTTAAAAGACAAATTCAAGGCTGTGGGCGAGCCTAAAGAACTAGCAGGAGACAACCTGATTAAGAGAGATTACCTGGGTGTGAGGACTAAGTTAACCTGTCTGGAGAAATAAACATTCAAGAATCCTTCTCCACAAGAGACATTAACATCACAAAATCACCCAGAGATAGCTCCCCATCAACATGGGTCTGGAAAACCATTCCAGCATATACTTCACAAAGAGGCCCAATCCAGCCTGTATGCGAAAAACTAAGCACAAAAGGACATTGCAATTACCAAACTAATATTTCCATCAGGAAACAGTTTTCAAACATCAACCCACCCAAGACATATCAACTTTTAACGAGCCCGACAAAATATTACAAATAAGAACCAAGCCCGCCAAATTTAAACAAAGAATTCTGAACAGATTTAGCGCCAAGATTAGAACCACTTAAATCGCAGTGGGGAAAATGCTTGAAGCTATCATTAAGGAAGAAATAGCGGGACATCGAGATAGGAATAGTGCAATCAAGCAGACACAACATGGATTCATGAAGGGGAAATCATGTTTAACTAATTTACTGGAATTCTTTGAGGATATAACGAGCATGGTGGATAGAGGTGTACCGATGGATGTGGTGTATTTAGATTTCCAAAAGGCATTCGATAAGGTGCCACACAAAAGGTTACTGCAGAAGATAAAGATACGCGGAGTCAGAGGAAATGTATTAGCATGGATCGAGAATTGACTGGCTAACAGAAAGCAGAGAGTCGGGATAAATGGGTCCTTTTCGGGTTGGAAATCGGTGGTTAGTGGTGTGCCACAGGGATCGGTGCTGGGACCACAACTGTTTACAATATACATAGATGACCTGGAAGAAGGGACAGAGTGTACTGTAACAAAATTTGCAGATGACACAAAGATTAGTGGGAAAGTGGGTTGTGTAGAGGACACAGAGAGGCTGCAAAGAGATTTAGATAGGCTAAGTGAATGGGCTAAGGTTTGGCAGATGGAATACAATGTCAGAAGGTGTGAGGTCATCCAGCTTGGAAAAAAAAACAGTAAAAGGGAATATTATTTGAATGGGGAGAAATTACAACATGCTGCGGTGCAGAGGGACTTGGGGGTCCTTGTGCACGAATCCCAAAAAGTTAGTTTGCAGGTGCAGCAGGTAATCAGGAAGGCGAATGGAATGTTGGCCTTCATTGCGAGAGGGATGGAGTACAAAAGCAGGGAGGTCCTGCTGCAACTGTACAGGGTATTGGTGAGGCCGCACCTGGAGTACTGCGTGCAGTTTTGGTCACCTTACTTAAGGAAGGATATACTACTTTTGGAGGGGGTACAGAGACAATTCACTAGGCTGATTCCGGAGATGAGGGGGTTACCTTATGATGATAGATTGAGTAGACTAGGTCTTTACTCGTTGAAGTTCAGAAGGATGAGGGGTGATCTTATAGAAACATTAAAATAATGAAAGGGATGGACAAGATCGAGGCAGAGAGGTTGTTTCCACTAGTCGGGGAGACTAGAACTAGGGGGCACAGCCTCAAAATACAGGGGAGCCAATTTAAAACCGAGTTGAGAAGGAATTTCTTCTCCCAGAGGGTTGTGAATCTGTGGAATTATCTGCCCAAGGAAGCAGTTGAGGCTAGCTCATTGAATGTATTCAAATCACAGATAGATAGATTTTTAACCAATAAGGGAATTAAGGGTTATGGGGAGCGGGCGGGTAAGTGGAGCAGAGTCCACGGCCAGATCAGCCATGATCTTGTTAAATGGCGGAGTAGGCTCGAGGGGCTAGATGGACTACTCCTGTTCCTAATTCTTATGTTCTTATGTATAACTGGCACCTGTTTCCAACAGAGGATATGACACACTTTGCCATACAACCGAGGCCAAGCTGATGTCATCAAGACAAGGAAAGAAACCAACATGACAGTTGTAAACTAACTTCTCCAGCCTCGAAGTTCTGAAGTCCTGAAGGAAGGAAGAACATCACCATCGCGGCAGCCACCGACCATAGTCAACGTGATATCAACGGAAAACCACCGCGATCGACCAAACTCGAACAAAACTCCAACGGGAAAAAAAAACGAAGATTCGAAAAGTTTCCACTCTACAATCTAACCCTGACCTACCAACAGGTAAAACATTACCTAAAAGACTGTAGAAACCTATTTCTAACCAAAGAAAACGGGTACTTACCCCATAGATCCAAACGCGCCTTACCGCATCAGCGGACTCAACCCAACTGAAGATTGCGCAGCAAAAAGTCTTCTCCGACGTTCGGGGTACGGTAAGCAGACCCTACCACATCCAGCAAACCCCGAAACCGTGATCTACCGTTAACTGTCAAAAGGATTGGTAAGCATAGTCCCTGCCTGCCCT
This sequence comes from Pristiophorus japonicus, assembly GCF_044704955.1. Lineage (NCBI taxonomy): Eukaryota > Metazoa > Chordata > Chondrichthyes > Pristiophoridae > Pristiophorus > Pristiophorus japonicus. The sequence goes on from NC_091997.1 coordinate 20,464,216, forward strand.
GGAGTATAACCTAGCTAGAATTAGGTATTGGGAGATGGAAGGTATAATTTTACGTAACCCCCTTTGAATATATAGTGTATGGTTCTTTATTAGAGTGATTAGAAATTTGACCTTGTACCTTTCCTTGTATTGTCCCTTATTAGAATGATTGTAAGTTTGGCCTTGTATTCTATTACTCGAGTAATAAGCTTGTATTTCCTTGGCTATAATAAAATCAAAGTTCTTTTGCATCAAACCAGTGTCTTTATTCACCCCCCCCAAATAAATCCGGAGTCTAGAACTCAAGGGAGTGGGAGCGATTCAACCACTCAAGTTGGTCAGAAGGGAACCTGACGCCTCGTAGAGACCACCCCGTTACAAGTGCAGTAGATGATGAAGGAGAATGTCGAAATTGAACTGGACAGACTCCAGCATGAAGGGATCATATCACCGGTCGAATTTAATGAATGGGCCAGCCCCATTATTCCTGTGCTGAAAAGTGATGGCACAGTCAGAATCTGTGGAGACTACAAGGCTACGATCAACAGGGTTTTGAAACAAGGTCAGTACCCGTTACCAAAGGCTGATGACTTGTTTGCGACGCTAGCCAGAGGGAAGTCCTTTACAAAACTAGACTTGACATCAGCCTATATGATACAGGAGTTGGTCGGGAAGTCGAAGAGACTTACGTGCATTAACACGCACAAAGGACTGCTTATTTACCACAGGTGCCCTTTCGGAATTCGTTTGGCTGCAGCAATATTCCAGAGGAATATGGAAAGTTTACTGAAGTCCGCTCCCAGTACCGTCACGTTCCAAGATGACATCCTGATCACCGGTCGTGACTCCAAGGAACATCTGAACAACCTGGAAGAGGTTCTACTGCATTTGGACAGAGTGGGACTCAGACTGAAATGCTCAAAATGCGTCTTCATGGCACCGGAGGTCGAATTCCTCGGGAGGAAAATCACCGCTGATGGCACCAGACCAACTGATATGAAAACCAAGGTCATCAAGAATGCACCCAAGCTGCAGAATGTGATGGAGCTGCATTCGTTCCTGAGTCTACTCAACTACTTTGCTAACTTCCTACCAAAATTGAGCACCTTACTAGAACCACTGAAACTGGGTGTGGGGCGCATCGCAAGACAGAGCTTTCGAGAAAGCCACCAATCTGCTTTGCTCGAACAAGCTGCTGGTACATTATGACCCATGTAAACATTTAGTTTTGGCATATGACGCATCGTCATATGGAATTGATTGCGTACTCCAACAAGCCAATGAGTCGGGGAAACGTCAACCTGTTGCGTATGCATTCAAAAGTTTGTCTAAAGCAGACAGAGCCTACAGCATGGTAGAAAAAGAAGCTTTAGCGTATGTGTACGGTGTTAAAAAGATGCATCAATACCTATTCGGTCTGCGGTTCGAATTAGAGACTGATCACAAGCCGCTCATTTTATTGTTTTCCAAGAGCAAAGGTATTGTGAATGTTTAAAAATGTATAGAGACATTGAAGTTGAGAACATGGGAATTGTATCGGGACAGTATAAGCTAACAAAGAATTCATGGAGGAATAGCCATGACATCTCAGACTCGAGACTGCGAAATGTTACAACACTAACACATATTGAAACAAAACCCACAGCTTGCAGAAAAACCTCAAGGTCTTATTAAATCATGTTATTAACCTGAAACATTAACAGAAGGTCTTTGTTTAAAATCAGACCATACTTAGGTCGGCTTATGAGTGGACAAAGGGAAAGAGGGATCAAAAGGGATAGGCTGAACTAGGATGTCACTCTAATTGTATCTTGTTATCTTTTGCCGAAAATGTATAACCGTCGTCCCTTTACAATGTAACGTCACTTTGTCCGTAGGACGTGAGTGCGTTCTATCAGAGTTGCATTCCTTCTGTCTGATAAGGTCCCCGATCGGGATTTGCTTTTTAAATAAAAGCTTGCTTTGTTTAAAGCACAAACGGTATTCGTTTCAGTAATTTTGCTGAACCAGATTGAGGGAAAAAAATCCACATTTAAATTTGGTGTCAGAAGTGGGATCTCAACGGACGACTGCCGAAAACTTGCGAATTAAGAGCCAGACTAGCCTTGAACGAGACGAGGGGAAAGTGGCCACTGGAGTGAGTATGATTTCAATACTGTTCTAGTTTCCCCCAGATTCAAAAGTCTGAGGAAAGTTTAGCCACTCGCTGGTTCTCAGGTAGTGTCTGAACGAGATCCAGGACAATCTGGTGAATACCTTTCAAACTTAGAATAGGGATAGAGATAGGGAAATTGCGCGGTGACGCAAACCAAGCGGCGACTTGGAAAGATAGGTTAGAATAGGTAAGTCTTGCGCGGTGACGCAAACCAAGCGGCGACTTGGAAAGATAGGTTAGAATAGGTAAGTCTGCCTGGGTTCGAGGCCCAGAGCCTGCCTGGGTTCGAGGCCCAGTGTTTGTGTGGGTTCGAGGCCCAAGTAGATCCGTGCGGCGACACGGAAAGTAGGGATAGTTAGAGCTAGATAGGGATAGATGATCAATCATGGATCCAAAAATTAATAGGAAAGAAAAGAGACTCTTGTGAACGTCTGTTTTAAATGAGAAATGCTTGTGTGATTTTTACTGTAAAAAAAAAGCCGGGGAGTTGTGGTTTGTTTTAGCTCCACCCACTTTTTCAAACAGAATGAAAGTTTTTTTAATCCTTCGTAGTGTTGTCCTGTATGTGGGAAGTTTAAGAGTGTGAACCTTATTGAATTACGTATATTCGGATGATAAGTTACGGAGCCAGGAAATGCACAAAGGATAGGTTTGTTGAGTAAAAAAAAAAAGAAAAAAATACATGGTCCCGGTGGTTAAATAAAAGGATTTGACATGTTCACTTACTTGTCGAAAGAAAACATTCAGAGAAGGCACAGCAAAACAACTGAGATGGATTCAAAAGGATTCAAAAAAAATATTATATTAAATAACATGACCTTGAGGCTGGAACAATTGAGATAACGAAAAGCAATCCACAGCCTACGTGCCAGACTTCCCTCTAGTTATGGAAAAGACAAAAAAAAAGTAACGTACTAAATAGGTGCTGAAAGAAAAAAAAAATGTTCTGAGATTTTAAACTATGAGAAAAATTCCACTGCAGTCTCAAAAAAAAATCACTCCTGTCGAGTTGGCAGATAAACTCCATTAAATTAGGGCTTTCATTGACAGAAGGAGGACATATTAAAAACCGTAGACATCTTAAAGAAAGAGTGCGCGCACAAGAAACGTACTCAGAGTTCCACTGGGACCTCTGAGAAATGTATCGATAGACGACTTAGTTAAAATGGCTGGCTTTGCATTGACCGAAGCTGATGACGAAATTGAATTTCAGTAAACAAATGTGTGGTCTCGTTTTAAATCAATTAAAAAATATATCTTTGGCAAGTACTTGAATAAGAAGTTAAAAAATATTGGAGTTTAATCAAATGCTGCCTTTCCTGATGAAAAGATTTTTTTTTTCAGATGGTTACGTGAAGTCACGTAATGACATCAGGTCTTCTTACAAACCTGTAAAGGAGTTAACCCTTTCCATTGACAGCCGTTTCATACTGAACATTATCAATTTGGATTTCTTAATAGAAAAAAGACTCACCTAACAGAGGAATGGTGCGATAGTCAGAATAAAAATAAAAATAAAAACAGAACTAGCTTATGTAATAATACTTGCCTGATACAATAAAGAAATAGATACTCAAACAAAACAAATTGAAGAGTTAAAAGGCTAAGATAAATAAGCTGAAAGCGATCCACAAACCCAACTTAACCCTGACCTCCGATTTCATGGAGTGACCTCGACATGCATGGATATAATGCAGAATCAAGGGACATGTGGGCCCTGGTAAAGCAAACCCTGAGCCCAACTGAGCATGCCCGATTTCTAACTCACCTGGGACGTGCTACTCATGATGCATTGTTGGTTGCTCACCCTAACGATGTCCAGGATCGCCTAAACGCTATCTTTAATGCTCTCACCACGACCCTTCAGAAGCCCATCAGTATGGCCGCAGTATTAGAAACTAAACCCAAACAAGAAGAAACTGCCGATGAATTCATGGAAAGATTTATTGAAATATACGGGAGTCAATCAGGAGATAATGCCTTCAGGGCAGGAGAGGATTCTCCTCAATTCTGCGCTATTCTACTTCAGTGCCTGCCCTATTCGATTGCTCGCGCTATCCGGACAAATAATATGAATTGGGCAGATAACAGTAAAGCCCAAATGGAAAGGGCGGTTAAATATTATTGGCAGGAAAAGAAAGGAGAGGGGGGGCGGTGCGCCCCCAACCCAGGTCAAGACTGAATACGTGACTAGAAAGGAAGAGCCGCCTCAGGTGGAAAGACCAAAACCTGACCCAAGGGGATACCAGATGGAACCGCAGTATTGCGTGCAGGGTTGGGTGGATAAACAGGGGTACGGTTATATCAAACACCCAAATGGCCTGGGCCCTGCTAATTACGGACCGCCCTACTGTCTCCAGCCTGGTATGGGAAGAGGTCGGGGCTGGGAAAGACGAGATGGATGCTTTATTTGTGGGCAAGAAGGACATTGGAATAGAAATTGTCCCTCCCGTCAGCATGAAAAAGGAAGAGGAGGAAGAGGAGGAAGAGGAGGGGGGCAAGGGGGGAGAGGACGGGGATCTTACACTAACTTCTCCCAGAATAACCCCTTTGGCCAACCGGCCCCCGATTCGTATCGAGTACGCAGCTTGATTGTGCAGGGACCCTCCCCGGATGATGAACCGATGATATTGTTAAAAATTCGGAATGAGTGGCAACCCTTCTTGATAGATACGGGAGCCTTCATGTCTTCTGTACAATCAAAACTTAAACTCCCCGCCTTCACTGAAACACAGGGGCTGTCAGGATTCCTGGGACAAGTCTCTACATTCCCGGTGTCAGAACCGGTTAAAATGGGTTACCAGGAAGAATCGGTGGAACATCGATTTGTTATCACAACCAATCTGGACTGTAACTTGATGGCTAGAGACCTCCTCTGCAACTTCCAGTTGCATTTGGAGTGTGGAGATGATGGGATTATTGTAAAACAGGGAACCCTTAAACGGCAGTATTATACCACTCGAACCCCACAGTGGTGGTCTCTGGACCTGCCGCAGGCACCCTATCACATGACCCTAGCATACGATCCCAGCGGAAAGAATCAGGACCTGCAGAACTTTTATCAGGATCACGACGGGGAAGTGAAGGAAATTCTATTAAGGGCTAGAGTGACTGGACCGGAAGGGAAGGCAGATTTTGTGGAAATGGACAGTCCCCAACGGTGGCACCACATATTACTTGAAGTATTACCTCCCCACCACGCTAAAGATTTGGAAGTTATGGTGCGCCAGGCTATAGACAAGGCTGACCCTACCAGCCGGGATGTGCAAATTGTAAAACATGGCCGAACAGTCCAATTCCACGGGGACCCCGAGAAGGTCTTAACGACTCTGCAGCATCATACTGGCTCTGGCATACCTGACTATGTGGACCCTCATGTGTGGGCAGAGGACCCCTCCCAAGTGGGTTTTACTCCCATTGATCCGATTGAGATCCCAGTGCAGGGCAATGTGGACTGGCCCTCTATCCGACAGAACCCACTGAAATCACAGGCAATCCTAAACTGACCTTTCGGCACTGTACTGCAATTAATCCGGCCTGTTTTCTTACTGAGCCACCCCAAGATGAGGAAGAACCCAGTCATGATTGTTTATCTTTAATTAAAGAGGCCACATCAGTCAGGGAAGATTTAGTTGATGTACCAATTGAAGATCCAGACTGTATTATGTATGTTGATGGAAGTTCTTCTATTAATCCAGAAGGTACACGAATCTCAGGATACGCCATAGTAAACCAGGAGAATCAGGTCTTGGAATCTGCCGCTTTTGAAACCGCCTATTCTGCCCAACAAGCTGAACTATTCGCCCTCACCCGAGCCTGTATCTTGGCCAAAGACCTCAAAGTCAATATCTATACCGACTCTAGGTATGCCTTTGGGGTGGCCCATGATTTAGGACAATTATGGAAAAATAGGCAACTAGTATCTGATTTGTTGCAAGCCCTCATGCTCCCCAAGCACATTGCCATTGTTAAATGTACCGCCCACACCACCGGAAAATCCCCGGTTGATATAGGGAACCACTGTGCTGACAAAGAGGCTAAACAGACCTCTCGTGACCAACAGATGGTAGTGCCCAAAATGATGAGTCAGACTAAAAATCCTGCGAAGGATAAGTTAGCCTCGGAAAAACCAATGCCAACCATCCAAGATGTTATAAAAGCACAGGAGGACGCTCCTGAAAAAGATAAACTGTTGTGGAAATATTATGCATGTACTTATGACAATGTCTCTAACTCTGGACCACTCCCGCGGAACAGACTTGCATGTATGACGAGTTGGCTCTATGGGTTATTGAATGTATGCATTTTGCTACTCATTGTGGAGCAAGGACCACGAGTGATACACTTTTGGCTACTTGGTGGCACCCTAGACTCCAGGCGCTCACCCAGAACATCAGTAGTCGTTGCCTGGTTTGCCAGCAACATAATCCAGGGAAGTGAGTCCCCTGTGATTGGGGTAAAACGCCCCTACCCGAAGGTCCCTTTGAGACATTTCAGTTGGACTACATTGAGTTGCAAAAAAGTTCAGTGTTACAAATATGTGTTAGTAATCGTGGATGTGTTTAGCAGATGGATTGAAGCCTACCCTACCCTGGACAATAAGGCTCAAACTGTTGTTAAGGTGTTAATGAGGGAAATTGTTCCTAGATATGGTATCTCAGCTCGACTGATGACCACCTGTTCTTTCTCTGACTCAGGCTCTGCGACTAGCTCACAACCAGGTTCGAGAGGCTCACCTCGACCTCCCAGTTTTACCCGAATTGTCCCTCGTGGTACCTGGGAAGTATGTCCTGATTAAGAGGTAGATTCGGAAGGGATTGGAGCCACGATGGGAGGGGCCTTTTCAGGTGTTGCTCGCTACCCCCACTGCAGCCAAGGTTGAGGGGAGGGGTGCCTGGGTTCACCTGCACCACTGCAAGCTCACCACCCTCTAACGAACCTATTTTACTGGTTATTCTAATTCCTGTTTCTGTTCCAGATTTCCTCTTCTCCATAGCTGAACAAGGCCGTTGACATATGTGGACCAGTTTGAACTTTTACCCGTAGTGATAGACAGCCAGCTACACTGACGGTGACCTAAGAGGAGAGACGGGACAACCGAACTCTTTTAATCAGCAAAATAATTGGACTATTTATCTGAATCCTGAGCCATAAGATGAAACTGTGTCTGTATGCCACAGTCTGTATAATATGACAGTTTCGACGCATGGGAGGGGAGACAGAGACGAGAGCTCCATGTAAACACCTTTTTGTACATGTCTTATGTTTATCGCAAAATGGGCACTTTTCTAGATGTTGGGTGTGTTCACATTCCCTATACATTTCCCTATACATTCCAAAGGGGGGATTTCCTTTGCACCCCGTTCCACTGACCCTAACTGAGACTGTCAGATGGATTCAGAGCCAAACTATCACGAGAGGAGAGGGGTCAATACAAATACGAGAGAGGAAAGGCGGGTCAAAAGAGGGATCACGGAAATCAGGAGGAGTATCATACCATTACCACATGAATGACCACGGGGAGGTCACCAAGTGGGAGAGTGCTGGAGACCCCATTAGTCAGACGTTCCAGGGATGGTAACAACCAACCTACGACCGTGGAAAGGAACCCCCATTCTTAGCCCTGACCAATACCTCGGGGATTGGGAGGCCAACCGGGGACATATGTCTAACCCGAAATGACACCAGTAACAAGGGACATATCATAGGGTACAGCAAATGCCCAAACAGTCTCAACATCACCACAGGTGCACGAGTCACCATCCTCTCTCACCTTCCAAATAAAACAGGTGGAGGTTTGTGGGCCCAGTCCTGGGACCCGGAAGATGGACAGGGTCCTGTTATCTGGGATATGTGGTGCCATTTGTGCGGCAAGTACGTACCCTGGCGGAAGCACAATTCTCCAGCCGATACAAGCGAGCCATCACCCCCGCCGACAAGTTCTTTGGGGTCATGATGTTCCCAATCAGGATAGGACGTCTCATGGATGAAGTACAGAACCTAGAGACGATATTGGAACAGATAGCTAACAATACTGCTGAAGCCCTGGAGGGCATCACAGCTGAAATGGTAGCAATAAGGACTGTAGCATTACAAAACCGAATGGCCCTCGATTACCTGTTAGCTGAGAAAGGAGGAACGTGTGCCCTGATAGGATCTGAATGTTGCACTTACATTCCTGATAGGTCAGAAAACATAACCAATCTCGCTGATCACATAAGAAGGGAGGTGAAGAAGTTATCCACACCAGCAGAAGGATCTAGCTGGTTTGATTGGCTATCAGATGGATCTTGGAGATCCTATCTAATTGTTGGTTGCCTTAACCTTTGTTGTAAAGTAATGATGGCAAGGTTAGCAAACCCTCTTGTGGTCAAGGGCTCCCGAGTTATGATCCAACGAACGAAAGAACTACTCGACAATAACAACAATATGGATCAGGAAAGAGAGTGCGAACGGCTGAATGCGATACTCCTGGAATAGTCACCAGGGTTATCATGGAATGATAAAAGGGGGGAATGTGAATGTTTAAAAATGTATAGAGACATAGAAGTTGAGAACGTGGGAATTGTATCGGGACAGTATAAGCTAACAAAGAATTCATGGAGGAATAGCCATGACATCTCAGACTCGAGACTGCGAAATGTTACAATACTAACACATATTGAAACAAAACCCACAGCTTGCAGAAAAACCTCAAGGTCTTATTAAATCATGTTATTAACCTGAAACATTAACAGAAGGTCTTTGTTTAAAATCAGACCATACTTAGGTCGGTTTATGAGTGGACAAAGGGAAAGAGGGATCAAATGGGATAGGCTGAACTAGGATGTCACTCTGGCCCTATCTTGTTATCTTTTGCCGAAAATGTATAACCGTCGTCCCTTTACAATGTAACGTCACTTTGTCCGTAGGAAGTGAGTGCGTTCTATCAGAGTTGCATTCCTTCTGTCTGATAAGGTCCCCGATCGGGATTTGCTTTTTAAATAAAAGCTTGCTTTGTTTAAAACACAAACGGTATTCGTTTTAGTAATTTTGCTGAACCAGATTGAGGGAAAAGAATCCACATTTACATTATCAATACCAACGCTTCATCCCGCATCCAAAGGTGGGCGCTGACACTATCTGCCTATGATTATGTCATTCGGCACAGATCTGGCACAGAGAATTGTGCCGATGTTTTGAGCTGGTTGGCGTTGCCCACACCGGAGGTGGAAATGCCACAACCGACGGATCTAATGTTAATCATGGATGCTTTTGCGAGTGAAGGAACCCCTGTCATGGCTCAACAAGTTAAGACCAGGACCAGCCAGGACCTGATTTTATCGGTGGTAAAGGGTTGCATCCTCTAGGGGATTGGTCTGCCATACTTAAGCAAATGTGCGAGGAGGCCAAACCATACACTCATCGCATATTGCATATTGTGGGGCAATCGCGTTGTAATGCCCAAGAAAGGGAGAGAGAAGTTCGTGCGTGAGTTACACAGCACACATCCCGGTACAGTGATGATGAAGAACATCGCCAGGTCCCATGTACGGTGGCCAGGAATTGATTCTGAGCTGGAAGCATGCATGCATCAGTGCAACACTTGCATACAGCATAGCAAAACACCAGCGGAATCGCCGCTAAGTCTGTGGTCGTGGCCATCCAAACCTTGGTCCAGGATCCATGTAGATTTTGCAGGTTCCTCCTGGGCAAGATCTTTTTAGAGGTGGTGGATGCTTATTCGAAATGGATCGAATGCATAATCATGTCATCCAGCACGTCCACGGCAACCATAGAGAATCTCAATGTCATGTTCGCGACACATGGTCTGCGACATAGAGGTGAGCGACAATGGGACATGCTTCACCAGTCAGGAGTTTCAGGAGTTTGTGAAACTTAATGGCATAAAACATGTAAGGTCAGCATCATTCATGCCTGCGCCCAACGGGCAAGCAGAAAGTGCAGTACAAATTATCAAGCAAAGCATGAGGAGAGTAACCCAAGGGTCACTGCAGACCCGCTTGTCTTGCATACTGCTGAGTTACAGGACCCCACACACTCACAGGGGTCTCGCCTGCCGAACTCATGATGAAAAGAGGCTTTAAGACCAAGCTATCTCTGGTACACCCGGATTTAAATAATTATGTTGAATACAGAAGACAAAGTCAACAAGGGTACCACGATTGTGCAACTGTGTCACGCGAGATTTCTGTTAATGATCCTGTATATGTGTTGAACTATGATCAGCATCCCAAATGGATCACTGGTACGGTCATGGCCAAGGAGGGCAACGGAGTATTCGTTATTAAGCTCAAGAATGGGCAAACTTGTAGGAAACACATGGCTCAGACAAAGCTGAGGCACACAGACAAGCCAGAACAATCGGACGAAGAAACCATCGACGACCAAACAACCTATCAGCAGGACTCAAGGTTCATCAGTGAACCGGAATTTCCATCATGGACCTGTTCAATAAAAATGGACTTGCAATTCCTGATATGGCCACTGTCACCCCCAACAAGTCAGTCATCAGCTACAACAGACCCCGCACACTCACCCAAGGCTGGAATCTAACTGAGATGGTCAACCTGGGAGCGCAAAGCACCGGACCATCTCAACCTGTGAAAGACTGTGATAAGATCTCAGAGGGGGGTACTGTCATGTATGTACATTCTGTTTGTAGCCACCAGATGGCGTCCTTGTTGGAGGCCACTGAGCAGCACGCACACGGTGCTGCTCAGGTATAAAAGGCCAGCCATTTTGAGAGTCAGGTACTTTGGGTCTAAATAAAGCAGAGCCAAGGTTGTAGCTTGCTTAGTTAAACAGTATTCAGTTTGAACCTTTATTGCATACATAACATTTCTCATCATATATTTATTCTATCCCTTCATTAATATGCAACTCTACAAGCTCATGGCCTGATCTGAATTAGAATTGGATCAATGAGTTTGCTAAGCTATCTCAGTTCATCTGAAAAATATCTTATTTGCCTTCCAAGTATACAGTCAAGGATGAGATGGATCGAAACCAGTAATCAGATATCAGCAATGGGGTTGAGGGCGGAGGAAGGATACATCCATTTATCGGCACCAAAGAATTCAGAATTATCTATTTAATAACAGGTTGGAATTTTTTTTACTAAACTGCACCAACAAAAAATGTGAAAATATTGGATATATATAAGTATGAGAATTAATCATTATAAAAAGTAAATATAATCAGTAGAAGCCAAAAAGTGATTATACTCTTGCTTTCAAAATTAATCAGTGGGTTTATTCAGTATACTTTCCTACATCCTCACCTACATCATGGGGTTCTTCAATGCCATCTTTGGCATTTCGTAATTCGACAACTCTGTTTCACGCATCAACGACTGGATTTTCCATGACTCCCAGCTCAGGTTCCCGGGTTGGTGAGGATGATTGATGGAGGAGAGCCGGCAACGGGCATCCCTGGCAGTAAGAGGTGAGCCGCGGTGGGACCGCCACTGTCGCCCCCCCGAAGAGTTGAAGATTACTGGGCAGCTTTCATGTGAGCTCGGACTGAGCCAAGGCCGAACAAAGGGAAGGTTTGCGGGCCTAAGGGGAGGGAAAGGTGCCCACTATTTTAGTGCCAGCCAGTGGCTCAGTGGGCAGCAGTCGCGCCTCTGAGTCAGAAGGTTGCGGGTTCAAGTCCCACTCCAGGGACTTGAATAAATCGAAGCTGCCACTCCAGTGCAGTGCTGAGGGAGTACTGCACTGTTGGAGGTGCCGTTTTTCAGATGAGACGTTAAACTGAGTCTCTCAAGTGGACGTAAAAAATCCCAAAGCACTATTTCGAAGAAGAGCTGGGGATTTATCCCCGGTGTCTTGGCCAATATTTACCCCTCAATCAACATAACAAAAAACAATGCAGTTCAGAGGCGATGATAAAAAAAAAATGAATTGAAATGCTTCATTGAGATGGAATCTTGTGATTAAAATGATGTGCTGGTTTATGGCTTATCTTCCTCCGCAAAGAACAAATGCCTCACTACACAATGTATTGGGGGAAATAGTGTCCCTTTAAGACTGCATGAGTGAGGAGAATTCCAACGCAATTCATTCACTATACTGAGATTCACTATATGCTGTAAAATTTGCAGTCTATTAGCCATCAGGAATGGAAATGAAAATGTGTGGGTGTCGTGCAAATGGGCATATTTACAGGGATTACTCATGTCTAGGAGGAAATCAGGAAATGTTGAGAAATTGTTTCGATAGTAATTTTTTAGAACAAATGCCTCCGTGAGATTTTGGAGAACGAGGTCCTCAGTGAAGCTAAGTGATGATAAAAACACAGAGGGAATGCATCTGCAACATACAGAACATGATCGCATACAAGGCAATGCCTTAATTACATTCTAAGCTTACGTTCTGTCCATGGCAATGCATATCTTCTGTACAGAACACACGTCTGATACAGAGCAATATATATATATATATAGCACATATCAAACATAACAAAATATATTACTATGTACCAAAGCACTTCCATTGTATAATAAATTAATTCCTCTACATATTTGCTGGAATACTCCTTAAGAAAATGAGTGGGTTTCGAGTTTGGAGTGTGGAGGCAGTTAAATTGTTAAACGTGGGATTCCCAACATGATCCCACCTTCAATCCGCCCACTTCCAGTTTTAATGGAGGCGGGACGGAGGGAGTGGGGGATGGGGGCGGGGCGGGGGGGGGAGGGGGAGAGCAACCAATCCGCTCCCAGGGGGAAGAATGTCAATTTAAATACTTTTCTCCATCCATTTTGTGTTTAACTGCCTGTGGAAGGATTTCATGCAATTCGTGAAACCCGACAGTTACAGCAAGGTGGGGACTGCTGCTTCCAAGAGCTGAGTGGCTTTATACCCACTTCCTGGATCTAGGGCCCCTGCCTAACCCACCCACCGTGATCGGAGACCCCTTGATCGCCATCCCAGACCTCTGATTCTCCACCATGAGGCCCCCCTCCCCACCGCCCCCCCCCCACCCCCACCGATGATGCTGAAGCTAGTCACAATCCTCCGAAGATCGGCCCCGATCCTCTAATGCAACCCCCCCCCCCCGCCCCTGCTGATCCTCGATCCCCGGATCCCTGGCCGACCCCCACCAACCCCCGATCCTGCCCCCCCCGCTGATCCCCCACCCCCCAATCCTCCCCTGCCGATCCCCACCCCCCCAATCATCTACTACCAATCCCGCACCCCGCTGATCCCCCACCCCCCCCCCCCGATCATCTCCTGCCGATCCCTGACTACCCCCCACCCCAATCCCATGTGATCTGGGAGAGGCAAAAAAAAGATTTTAAAATCTCAGGCCAATTTGGGGGAAAAATTCCTCTCTGAACCATCTCGCCGATCGAAACTAGTCCAGGAAATCACTCTGGCCATTAAATTCCCTGCAGTACCTACCTTCTGTAAGAGGTGATCTCCACCGCAGCCAGAAACAAATCCAGCTTTTGCTTGAAGGAATTCAGTGAGTCTGCATCCACCACATGAAACGGCAGCTTGTTCCAGGGGTCTACTATTCTCTGGGGAAAGAACCACCTCCTGACATCTAACCTAGATCTAGCCCTATACAACTTAAATTTGTGCCCCCTGGTCCTACCTAACCTATTTAATTGTAATAAACTGTCAGCTGGAACACTATCTATTCCCTTCATTATCTCAATCATATCCCCCCCTAAGCCTACGCTGCTCTAAGGTGAAGAGTCCCAGCTCTTATAACTTATCGATAACTAAGATGCTTTAGACTTGGAATGAGTCTAGTGACCCTCTTCTGCACCCCTTCCAGAGCCTCAATATCACCCATCATGTGAGGAGACCAAAACTGGACATAGTATTCCAAGTGCGGCCTGACTAAGTTCTTGTACAAGGACAAGACAGTATGCCTCATCTTATACCCAATTGTCCTATGGATACACCCCAGTACCCTATTTGCTCCAGCTATCACTGCACAGCATTGCTCGTGTACCTTTAAGGATGTATGCAGTAGAATGCCCAAATCTCTCTCTATCTCCACCATCTTTAATGCCTTTCCCTGGAGGGTGTATGAATGTTGAGCATTTGCGCTGCCCACATGCTTAACACTGCACTAAGTTATGCATCATTTTCCAGTCTTGAGCCCAGCCTCCCAACACATCTGCCTGAATCAGACGAGCCTTTACTATAGTTCCAGCTCTTGCACAGATCTTGGTATCATTTGCAAATTAGGCCGGTAAGCCCTGAATCCAGATCATTAATAAAAATAGCAAAAAGCAGCAGTCCCAACACTGCGGGACACCACACAGATACAAATCCATCGATAACTATTCTTCGCCTGCGTCCTGCCAGCCAGTTCTGAATCCAGCTCAATATATTTCCACTAATACCAGAGGCTCCGATCTTATAGACAAGCCTCTTATGCGGTATCTTGTCAAAAGCTTTTGGGGAATCTAAGTAGACAATGTTTACTGAGCTTCCCTCATCCATCAACTTTGTAACTTTTTCAAAAAATACAATTATATTTGTGAGACATGACCTCTTTTATATGGATGCGTTTATTTGTACGAACTGAATTGCAGCCGTTTCTCTGATTGGCTCTCCATTATCACATGACCTATTTATGATTGGTCCCCTTGGAGGATAAGCCACACCCTGAAGTTTCTCTGGAATGTGTAAATGGAACCACCCAGCTTAACTTTGCACATTGTAGCATGATCCATTCAGACTTCAAAAGTCAGAAAGGACACATCCCTCCCCCAGCCGAAGTCCCTTACCCAAGTGCATGACATTAACCCCGTCCCCGCCACAGATGGGGCATTGTGTGTGGATTGTTATTGGGTATGAAATGTCAGTGTCGTGTCTTCTGGATTTCATCCACTCCAACGATGTCGGGTGTGGGTGTAAAGTGGGTTGGAAGAACATGATTTTTCTTCTCTGAGTTCTCTCTCTTCCCCTCCCACCAGCCACCCCCCCCCCCCCCCCCGCCCCCTTAAACCAGGCTCTCTCTCCCCACCCCTCAATCAGGCTCTCTTGCTCTCCCCCAACCAGGCTCTCTCTCCCCCTCCCCAATCAGGCTCTCTCTCCCCCTCCCCAACCAGGCTCTCTCTCCCCCTCCCCAATCAGGCTCTCTCTCCCCCTCCCCAACCAGGCTCTCTCTCTCTCCCCCCGGTCTCCTGCCGGGTTTCTCTGCCCGCCGCTCTCCCCCCGATTCAGGGCTTGGTGGCCGGCAAGCAGTAGGGAGCTCGGGGCTCGTGGTCCAGCAGGGGGCTCGGGACCCAGCTGGAGGCTTGGAGCCTAGTGAGGGGCGGGGAGTTCAGGGCCCAGCGGGGGGTCTTGGGGCCCAGCGAGGAGCTCGGGGCTCAGGTCTCGGGGCTCAGCAGGGGGCTTGGAACTCGGCAGCCGGTGACTCAGCAGGCAACGTGGTGTTCGGAGCCGGTTCCGACGCATGTGCAGAAAAGGGTTAGTGTAAATTGCGCTGCGCTTGGGGCGGGGGGGGGGTGCGGAGTCAGACACTATTTGTCCTAACTCTCGCTTCTGCGCATGCTTCGGGAGACGAATGCACAAAAGCACGAGTTAGGACAAATAGTAACTCCGCTTTTTTATGAAGGCAAGTTAGGTGTCCCTAATATGTCCCTCCGTATCCAAGTATTCATGTGATTCTTTCAAGCATCTTACCTATTACTGATGTTAAACTGATGGGCCTATAGTTACCCGGGTCTGCCTCAACTTGTTTAACTTCGTGCAAGAGATTAAATAACCACAGGTAGAAATTTGAAGAAGATGTTTCCCTGAATTATCAAATGAAGATTACAACCTAAACACTGACAGCTGCATTTCATAGAACTTTTGTAGGAGAATATGTACCAAAATGGTCCTTGAGCTTTCGGTTGTCTGTCTTTAAAATCTTCCATCCTGCTTTTAACTTAATGCACATCCAGTTCCTCTTTAAATGATTAATCATAATTGTATGAAATGCTTTTGATGGGAGCCTACTCTCCACCTTTTTTTTTCAATTCATTCACAAGATGTGGGCATCATTGGCAAGAGCAGCATTTATTGCCCATCCTCTAATTGCCCTTGAACAAGTGACTTCTGGAAGTGAAGAGTCAACCAAATTGCTATGGGTCTGGCAGATCTCCTTCCTGAAAGGTCATGAACCAGATGGGTTTTTATAGCAAGTTTCATGATCAATATTACTGGCACTAGCCTTTTTAAATTCCAGATTTATTTAAATTCCCCAGCTGCCGTGATGAGATTTGAACTCATGTCCCCAGGATCATTAGTCCAAGCCTCTGGATTCCTAGTCCAGTAACATGACCTCTATGCTACCATTCCCTTCCACTGTGTTCAAAGGAATGCATTCTTGTTTCTGACATTGTTTGCTGCCTATTCATTTTGTACTTCTGTCTCCAACTCTGCAAGCACATGCATTATATATTATCCATATATTATTTAGCCTCTCAAGAGTGACTGCAGAAACCCAGAGATGATTGTTTTGCTTATCCCATATTCAAACATGTAAACACGTTTGAGATCATCATAATTCTGTAGTACATACTACATTACATTTTTTTTTGGCAAATGGCTCTCAATAGCAGCATGCGACACATGAGGCTTACTGTCTCTGCATACAGCACTAGCCTGACATTGTCTGAGTAAGTACCTTTGCTTTGGAGCTATTATGAACTGCCAGGGGACAACTTGAAATTAATATGAATAATGTAGTAATGAATGTATTACACAGGGCAAGTAGCTATGATAAAACAGGTCTTTCTACCAACTACCTTTAATATTTTTGTGATGAAAGTGCATTTGCTCCTTCACTGTCTTTATGGCCTAATTGAATTTCTGGGCCATAATCTTTTGCTATTTTGTGAACTGAGGAGATTGGAATTAAATCTTGTAATGTTGTGGGCTGTGCTGTGTTGATCTTTTCTAGTTACATTTAAGAAACCGCAGTTATAAAGTCTCATAGTCTGATAGAATAATTGCTCTTCCATTATCTGACAACGAAGAGGACGTTAGGGGTCGCCGGTCATGTCTGGTGAGCAAACGACAATAATCAAAATCTTCTGTTTGACCCTGGGCAACACTGCATTACCAAATATTGTGCATACAGGGTCAAATTTCCCACAGGTCAGAGACCAAGAGCTCGCTTGAGGGAGTGGTCCTTTATCTTGAGTATTCGAGAAATATTTGGAGACAACCCAAAAATCATGACAGCATGTTCCAGCAACACAAAGCAACATGTGATGGCTAAATCTATATTATGAAAATGAGAGAAATGCCTTTGGCTCATCTGGCTGCAGAGTACATAGGAACAGGAGTAGGCCATTCAGCCCCTCGAGCCTGTTTCCACATTCAATTAGATATTGGTTGATCTCTACCTCAACTCCATTTAACCTGCCCTTGTTCTATATCCCTTGATGCATGTACTTAACAAAAATCTTGCCATCTCAGACTTTAACATTTTAATTAGCCCAGCATCCACAGCCTTTATGGAGAGCAATTTCCAGATTTCCATCAGCCTTTGTGTGAAAAGATGCTTCTTGACTTCGCTCTTTAATGGCCGAGCACTAAATTTAAGATTTTGTCTTCTTGTTCTGGATTCCCCTGCCCAGAGAAGTAGTTTCTCTGGGCTCAATTTTCCGCCGTAATTTGCGTTTTTTTTTTGAGCAGGCTGCTTTTTCTGACCTAACTTAAAAATACACAGTTTCCCCAATCCATTTGCACCAGTGTAACTCATTTGTCACGATTTTTTTAGGTACTTTTTTTTTCATCCAAAGGGGGCATAACCAGCCACCTACACCAATTCTGGCCATTTAGGGAACTTTGGCCAGCTGATAGTTACTCCATTTCTGCTTAGGTCAGTGTATGTGGCCTCTCCAGAAAACCCTTGCGGAGAGTTAAAGAAATCGGCGCAGGTAAGTAAACCGGAAGAGGCCATTCGGCCTGGGCTAGGGTCGGGGAGCGGATAGGGAGGGCACTCGAGGCCAGGGTCGGCGGGTGGAGGGACCGGACAGACCGGCAAGCACTTCGGCCTGAGCCGGCAAGCAGACCGGGAGGGCACTTGGGGCCATGGTCGGTGGGGGAGGGAGTGGGAGACAGCCAATCAGAAGGCTTGGTGCCTCCCGATGGTGTCTGGCTAAGACTGTGAAGCATCATTTCCTCACTTTTGAATTCCACCTCTCTTGAAATAAAGGACAACATTCCACTGGCCTTTTTTTTAATAATGTTTTGTGCCTGTGCACTAGCTTGCAGTAATTTGTGTACATGGACACCTAAAGCCCTTTACTCCTCCACAGATCCTGGACTCTCACCACTAAGTAAATATTCCAATTTGTCTTTTTCAGCTCCAAAGTGAATAACCTCCCACTTCTGCACATTGAATTTTGTCTACCATAGTTTTACCCACTCATTTAATCTGTCTATGTCCTTTTTGTAGCTTCTTGCTCCTATCAACATGAAACTTGCTGTGCCTCCTAACTTAGTGTCATCCGCAAACTTGGATATACAACTCTCTTTTCTTTTATCCAAGTCATTAATATATATATTTATATATACACACACACACATATATACATATATATACATACATATACATATACACATACATACACATATATATATATGCATACATACATATATATATATACATATGTATGTATATATATGCATGTGTATATATCTGTGTGTGTATATATGCATATATGTATGTATATATATGTATATATACATGTATATATGTATATATAATATATGTATGTATGTACGTGTGTGTACATACATATATATACATACACACATATATACATATATATATAGTGAGAAACTGATGCCCCGGTATAGATTCCTGGGGAACAGCACTTGCCACTTTCATCCAATCAGAGAATGAACCCTTTATTCCCTACTCTCTGTCTCCTGCCATCCAAACAATTACCTCCAATTCTGTATGCTCTCATTCTTGCTAATAATCTCTTGTGTGGAACTTTACCAAATGCATTCTGGAAGCCCATATAGACAACATCCATAGCCATTCCCCTATCCACCATTCTAGTGACCTCCTCAAAAATTCAACTACCCAGCATAAATATCAGATACTCTGATATTCAATAGAGGTCCTCCCAGTCTCTCCCAGTCTCTGCAGCAGGAGAGCAGCGGAATTCCCCAAAATGGCGGAGACCTGCCATAACGAGTTTCCACCATTTTGTGAGGATTCTGCCCGTCTCCTGCCGGAATTAGGATGCGAGACCAGGGAGAACCCCCATAATCTTGTCCCGTTATGTCCACGATATCATCTGTATCCAACATTAGTTAGATACGCTACACAGTGCAAAATAAGGAAGAATATTTTAGAAATTAAATTCCAAACACATCCACCAAATCCAGTGTTCCACTTACATTGTGCAATATTATAAATCTGTCTTTGGAACTGTTTCATTAGGGATAATTAATTAAGCAAAGCGACACAGAAAGGCTGCCGGCAAGGTTTAAATGCTTGTGACTGTGAGATTTCCTAAGGTCTTCACCTCCAGAATGAATTACCCAGCATTGTAACATTGGTCTCGGGAAGTAAATGGCACTTACTTCATTGGTAATAATCATTTTAATACCGCCCTCAGTTCGCCACGTTTTCTGACAAGAATTTCAAGCAGCAGTAAATGTTTACTGCTAATGAACTAAAGATGTATACGGGACCAATATTAGCAGTCAGATCACGTTAAATACAGCTCACCTGCCAGTGTCTAATGGCTTAACTGATTTCTAGCACCTGTGTCGTAAGTCACAATGCAACCAGGTTTTATTGCCATGGAAACAAAAACAATGTTTGAAATAATCGAACGGATCTGACAGGTTAATGATTTAGGTGGAGAACCTTTGCCCAGCTCTGACTCCAAACAATAAGCTGTCTTTTCTCTTTCAGTGGCTGTGTTATTTCCAGTATTTTCTGTTTTCATTTCATATTTTTATCTTTTCTTTCTTTATTACCAATAAAAGTCGAGCCAATGGGGTCCTAAAATTTCTCGGTTATACTGGGAGCGCACCAGCTGGAGTTTGTAGAGTCAGTAGAAGAGCCATCCAGCCTAATCCCACTTTCCAACTCTTGGTCCGTAGCCCTGTAGGTTACGGCACTTTAAGTGCACATCCAAGTATCTTTTAAATGTGGTGAGGCTTTCTGCTTATTCCACCGTTTCAGGCAGTGAGTTCCAGACCCCCACCACCCTTTGGATGAAGAAATTTCCCCTCATATCTCCTCTTAACCTCCACACAATTACTTTAAATCTATGCCCCCTGGTTGTTGACCCCTCTGCCAAGGGAAACAGGTCCTTCCTATCCACTCTATCAATGCCCCTCATAATTTTATACACTTCAATCAGGTCTCCCCTCAGCCTCCTCTGTTCCAAAGAAAACAGATTCAGCATCTCCAATCTTTCCTCATAGCCAAAATTCTCCAGTCCAGGCAACATTCCTGTAAATCTCCTCTGCACCCTTTCCAGTGCAGTCACATCTTTCTTGTAATGTGGTGACCAGAACTGCACACAGTACTCCAGCTGCGGCCTAACCAGTGTTTTATACAGTTCAAGCATAACCTCCCTGCTCTTGTATTCTGTGCCTTGACTAATAAAGGCAAATATTCCATATGGCTTCTTAACCACCTTATCTACCTGGCCTGCTACCTTCAGGGATCTGTGGACCTGCACTCCAAGGTCCCTTTATTCCTCTAAACTTTTCAGTGCTATACCATTTAATGTGTATTCCCTTGACTTGTTAGACCTCCCCAAATGTATTACCTCAAACTTATCCGGATTGAATTCCATTTGCTACTGTTCTGTTCACCTGACTAGTACATTGATATCTTCCTGCAGCTTTCTTCTTCATTATCAACCACACAGCCTATTTTAGTATCATCTGCAAACTTCTTAATCATACCCCCAACATTCAGGTCCAAATCATTGATATATACCACAAAAAGCAAGGGACCCACTGTCTTCTGCCTCCACACACAGATTTCTTTTATAGTCTCTAATAGGCCCCACTCTGTCTCTAGTTATCCTCTTGCTCTTAATGTATTTATAAAACATCTTTAGATTTTCCCTGATTTTACTTGCCAATATTCTTTCATGCTGTCTCTTTGCTTTCCTGATATCTTTTTTAATTGCACCCCTGCACTTTTTATACTCCTCTAGAGTTTCTGCAGTATTGAGTTCTCGGTATCTATCATAAGCTTCCCTTTTTTTCTTTATCTTGCCCTGCATGTCCCTTAACATCCAAAGGACTCTAGATTTGTTAGCACCATCTTTTCTTTAAGGGAACATACTTGCTCTGTACCCTCAGGATCTCCTCCTTAAATGCCTCCCACTGTTCTGACACTGATTTACCATCAAGTAGCCATTTCCAGTCCACTTTGGCCAAATCCCATCTCAGCTCACCAAAATTGGCTTTACCCTAATTGAGAACTTTTTTTCCTGGTGCACCTTTGTCCTTTTCCATAACTACCCTAAATCTTACTGAATTATTATCACAAGCACCAAAATGTTCTCCTACTGACACCCCTTCCACCTGCCTCTCTTCATTCCCCAAAACCAAGACCAGAACCGCTACCTTCCTTTGCAGGGCTTGTTATATACTGGCTAAAGAATTCTCCTGAATGTATTTTAGGAATTCGTACTCTCTGTACCATTCACATTACAATTTTCCCAGTTAATATTAGGGTAGTTGATTTCTCCATTATGATAAAAATTAAATTTTTTTTAAAAACTTTAAAAAAAAAGTTTGTTGATGATATTTCAGCTTCCATCTCATCTCCACATCAGATCCTAATCTTTGTTTCGCTCTCTAACATTTTTTTTTAAAGTCCAGATAAAAGCAGCTTCGCATTTCCACGTTTCCTATCTGTGAGAATTCTGCAATGTGATTGGCTGCTTAGACAGGTAGTTGACATCACTGCAACATCGCACTAGGGAATTCCCACTACAAAGCGCTGAAATCAATCGAACGTCGAAAAAGGCAAACTTCTCACCATAGAGATCAGGAGATCTCTGTGGGCAGCTTTATTCTGCGGCGAGTGCCTTTGCGTGACCGCTGATCACACAAACTACGGCCCATTGACTTCAACGGAAATGAAAAATCGGATGAGGTATAAAACGGGCAGGCGATGCAATCTTATCGGTTTCCCACCAGGCAGGTAAAGTTAGAATTAACCCCCATATCTTTCAATTAGTTGTGTAACATTATTATCTCATGTTAGTAGTGGGACATATTTCTTCAAGATATTGCTGCATTACAGTACTGGGGAACGCTGTCACATTTATAGAAACATAGAAAATAGGTGCAGGAGTAGGCCATTCGGCCCTTCGAGCCTGCACCGCCATTCAATTGATCACCTCATCTCGGTCCTAAATAGCTTACCCCTTATCCTTAGACTGTGACCCCTGGTTCTGGACTTCCCCAACATTGGGAACATTCTTCCTGCATCTAGCCTGTCTAAACCCATCAGAATTTTAAACGTTTCTATGAGATCCACTCTCATTCTTCTGAACTCCAGTGAATACAATCCCAGTTGATCCAGTCTTTCTTGATATGTCAGTCCCGACATCCCGGGAATCAGTCTGGTGAACCTTCGCTGCACTCCCTCAATAGCAAGAATGTCCTTCCTCAAGTTATACAGCAGCAGGACCACAGATGCTGGACCGGCTACAAACAATGCCATGGGAGATCTTTTCTTTATTCATCCATGGGATGTGGGCATCTCTGGCAAGGCCAGCACTTATTATCCATCCCTAATTGCCCTCGATAAGGTGATGGTGAGCCACCTTATACAATGGCTTGCTCAGCCATTTCAGAGGGCAGTTAAAGTCAACCACATTGCTGTGGGTCTGGAGTCATATGTAGGCCAGACCAGGTAAGGGCGGCGTGATTTCCTTCCCTAAAGGACATTACTGAACCAGATTTTACAACAATCCGTTAGTTTCATGGTCACCATTACTGATACTAGCTTTTTATTCCAGATTTATTTAATTAATTGAATTTAAATTCCACAGCTGCCGAGGGGGGAATTAAACTCATGTCTCCAGACCAATCACCCAGGCATCTGGATTACTGGTCCAGTAAGATAACCACTATGATATCATAACCGTTTGAAATTAAATAACTAAAAAACACTAGAGCTCTTATTTCAAAAAAACAATTCACCAAATTTCAAACAGTAATCAATTTTCTAGAACTGTATGCATATCATCTGCTTAAACAGCTTACAAAGAATTTCGAGAATACCCATTACAGGTTCACATTTGAGATGAATTTGCAAATCAGCCACAATCTTGACAAGGCAACTTGGAAATGCCCACTGGATGGCCTCAACAGGATTCAATAGAGCTCTGAGCTAAGGAGCCAGATTGCTCCATCAATTATACGTATTGTACGTCAAGCACCTTCTGAGAGATGCTGTATTTAATGCAAATACCTTATTTTTTGAAGTTAAATGCTGAATATTTCAATATTGATTCTGACTTATCACAATTCTGGTCTGACATAGCCTCTATGTCACACTGTCGACCTTGATGTACCCTTGATATAGCGTTACTGGCATTGTCATAACCTCTATTTTACATCGATGGCCCCCTCATATCCTATATATCATGCTGTCAACTCTCACATAAAGTATTTCTCAGGTTGGCAGTGTGATAGAGAGAGTATGTCAGGGTCAATGCTGTAGTGCAGAGAATATGTCCCAAAGCACTTTACAGCCATTGAAGTACTTTTTGAAGTGTTGTCACTGTTGTAATGTAGGAAACGTGGCAGTCAACTTTTGCACACAGCAAGCTCCCACAAACAGCAATATGATAATGACCAGATAATATGTTTTAGTGATGTTGATTGAGGGATAAATATTGGCCAGACCACTAGGGATAACTCTCCTGCTCTTCATAGAAATAGTGCCATAGGATCTTTTACTTCCACCTGAGAGGGGAGACTGGGCCTCGGTTTAACGTCTCATCCTATAAATGACACCTCCAACAGTGTAGTACTGGAGTGTCAACCTAGATTTCTGCACCCATAAGCTTCTGACTCAGAGGCGAGGGTGCTACACTGAGCCACGGTTGATACTTATGGGTCAAAATTGCCGGCCTTGATTTACAACAATAACTTGTATCTATATAGCACTTTTAAGTATGAGAGGAAGCTTGCAGGGAACATAAAAACTGA
Organism: Pristiophorus japonicus; assembly: GCF_044704955.1. Taxonomy (NCBI): domain Eukaryota; kingdom Metazoa; phylum Chordata; class Chondrichthyes; family Pristiophoridae; genus Pristiophorus; species Pristiophorus japonicus. The sequence goes on from NC_091997.1 coordinate 20,488,534, forward strand.
CTGCAAAAGCTTCTATAGATAGGTGAAGAGAAAAAGATTAGTGAAGACTAATGTAGGTCCCTTGCAGTCAGAATCATATGAATTCATAATGGGAACAAGGAAATGGCAGACCAATTGAACAAATACTTTAGTTCTATCTTCACTAAGGAAGACACAAATAACCTCCTGAAAATACTAGGGGACCAAAGGTCTAGCGAGAAGGAGGAACTGAGAGAACTGAGGGAAATCCTTATTAGTCAGGAAATGGTGTTAGGGAAATTGATGGAATTGAAGGCCGATAAATCCCCAGGGCCTGATAGTCTGCATCCCAGAGTACTTAAGGAAGTGGCCCTAGAAATAGTAGATGCATTGGTGTTCATTTTCCAACATTCCATGGACTCTGGATCAGTTCCTATGGGTTGGAGGGCAGCTAACGTAACCCCATTTTTTAAAAAAGGAGGGAGAGCGAAAACGGAATTATAGGCCGGTTAGCCTGACATCGGTAGTGGGGAAAATGCTGGAATCAATTACTAAAGCTATAATAGCAGCGCAGTTAGAAAGCAGTGACAGGATCGATCCAAGTCAGCATGGATTTATGAATCATGGCTTGACAAATCTTCTAGAGTTTTTTGAGGATGTAACTAGTAGAGTGGCTAAGGGAGAACCAGTGGATGTGGTGTATTTGGGCTTTCAAAAGGCTTTTGACAAGGTCCCACACAGAGATTAGTGTGCAAAATTAAGGCACATGGTATGGGGGCAATGTATTGATGTGGATAGAGAACTGGTTGGCAGACAGGAAGCAAAGAGTGGCAATAAACGGGTCCTTTTCAGAATGGCAGGCAGTGACTAGTGGGGTACTGCAAAGTTCAGTGTTGGGACCCCAGCTATTTACAATATATATTAATGATTTAGATGTAGGAATTGAATGTAATATCTCCAAGTTTGCAGATGACACTAAGCTGGGTGGCAGTGTGAGCTGTGAGGAGGATGCTAAGAGGCTGCAGGGTGACTTGGACAGGTTAGGTGAGTGGCCAAATGCATGGCAGATGAAGTATAATGTGGATAAATGTGAGGTTATCCACTTTAGTGGCAAAAAAACAGGAAGGCAGATTATTATCTGAATGGTGATAGATTAGTAAAAGGGGAGGTGCAACGAGACCTGGGTGCCATGGTTCATCAGTCACTGAAAGTAGGCATGCAGGTACAGCAGGCAATAAGGAAAGCAAATGGCATGTTGGCCTTCATAGCGAGAGGATTTGAGTATAGGAGCAGGGAGATCTTACTGCAGTTGTACAGGGCCTTGGTGAGACCACACCTTGAGTATTGTGTGCAGTTTTGGTCTCCTAATCTGAGGAACGACATTCTTGCTATTGAGGGAGTGCAGCGAAGGTTCACCAGACTGATTCCCGGGATGGCAGGACTGACATATAAAGAAAGACTGGATCAACTAGGCTTATATTCACTGGAATTTAGAAGAATTAGAGGGGATCTCATAGAAGCATATAAAATTCTGACGGGATTGGACAGATTAGATGCAGCAAGAATGTTCCCGATGTTGGGGAAGTCCAGAACCAGGGGTCACAGTCGAAGGATAAGGAGTACGCCATCGAGGACCGAGATGAGGAGAAACCTTTTCACTCAGAGAATTGTGAACCTGTGGAATTCTCTACCACAGAAAGTTGTTGAGTCTAGTTCATTGGATATATTCAAAAGAGAGTTAGATGTGGCCCTTACGGCTAAAGGGATCAGGGAGTATGGAGAGAAGGCAGGAATGGGGTACTGAAGTTGCATGATCAGCCATGATCATATTGAATGGTGTTGCAGGCTCGAAGGGCCGAATGGCCTGTTCCTGCACCTATTTTATATGTTTCTATGTTTCTATGTTAACATAGTAAACCATCCCAAGTCGCTTCATGGAAGCGTTATCAGACAAAAGTAGACACCAAATCAAAAAAGGCGATACTACTCTCTGGATTACAAACAATGGGATGCTGCAATCAGCATAGGGCTCGGATTTACATGGGGACCTGCCTGTGCTGGGTGGGAGCGCAACTAATTCCCACTGAGTGAGCATCAGACAGCCAAGAGGCAGGTGATTTAAAAAAAAATTCTACTGTCAGCCACCCCTTTGCCAGCACAAATGGAGTGGGCAGCAAATGCAAATTTCACTTATGATCCTTACCTGGAAGACATTACGAGCAGTCTTTATTTCAACCAACAGGATTAGTTATCTGCAGGCACAGAGATTAGGGCATACCTGTCAAACCCTCTATCACACTGGTAGCTTTAACCTATTTACATCACAGTACTATCCCACAAATCCCTTCCATATTGAATTACTGCCCCTGCCGTACTCTGTAAAGAAAGAACTTGCATTTGTACAGCGCCTTTCATGACCTCATAAGAACATAAGAAATAGGAGCAGGAGTAGGGCATATGGCCCCTTGAGCCTGCTCCATCATTCAATGTCATGGCTGATCTGATCTTGGCCTCAACTCCACTTTCCTGCCTGTTCCCCATAACCCTTGACTACCCTATAGTTCAAGATCTCAGCAAGTCCCAGAGAATTGTGAACCTGTGGAATTCTTTACCACAGAAGTTGTTAAGTCCAGTTCGTTGTATATATTCAATAGGGAGTTCGATGTGGCTAAAGGGATCAAGGGGTATGGAGAGAAAGCAGGAATTGGGTACTGAAGTTGCATGATCAGCCATGATCTTATTGAATGGTGGTGCAGGCTCGAAGGGCCGAATGGCCTACTCCTGCACCTATTTTCTATGTTCCAAAGCGCTTTCCAGCCAATGATGTAGTCACTCCTATCACTGTCATATGCATATATCACATTATCTGTCCCATTATAGATATTGCATATATTTTTATATCATATTTTCAGCCCCAACATGCACTCTATATCACAGTACCAGCCATGACATATCCCCTATATCAGAGATAGCCTGACATATCTTCTATGTCAAACTGCCTTTGCTGACATACCTTTTTTATCACACGGCCTTGTCCTCTGGCTACTCTCATCATCAGGGTATGCCAGGGCCTCCAAAGTGACCTAAAGTGAATGGCAAGGTCAGCATACCTGCCCTAAAAAAACCCTCAACGTCCTTTTGCCAACCGGGAGATCTCCACACATCACATTGTCATCACTGCTATGTCTTTTACATGACATTGAACCTTTTAAATTCTAGGGAATACAAACTAGATTTGTGTAATCTCTCCTCGTAATATAGCCCGCATCCTTATCTCATTAATGATCCCCATGTACCTTTACTTTGATGTATAAGACAGTGCTGGCCCTGACATAGGCTCTGCACCACATTGCCTGTTCTCATACAAGTTATTTCACCTTACTGGCCTTGGCACACCCTAGTCATCACACTGTCAACACTGGCATATCTTCTGTATCACACAGCTAGTTTTGGCATAGGCTCTATATCACACTGCTAACTCAGATATAAACTCCGTATAATTGCAAACAATTGCGGAATAGAAACATAGAAAGATAGAAAATAGGTGCAGGAGTAGGCCATTCGGCCCTTCGAGCCTGCACCACCATTCAATAATATCATGGCTGATCCTTCCCTCAGTACCCCTTTCCTGCTTTCTCTCCATACCCCTTGATCCCCTTAGCCATAAGGGCCATATCTAACTCCCTGCTTTCTGTCTGCAACCAGTTCTCTATCCACGTCAGTACATTACCCCCAATACAATGCGCTTTGATTTTGCACACCAATCTCTTGTGTGGAACCTTGTCAAAAGCCTTTTGAAAGTCCAAATACACCACATCCACTGGTTCTCCCTTGTCCACTCTACTAGTTACATCCTCAAAAAATTCCAGAACATTTGTCAAGCATGATTTCCCTTTCATAAATCCATGCTGACTTGGACCAATCCTGTCACTGCTTTCCAAATGCGCTGCTATTTCATCCTTAATGATTGATTCCAACATTTTCCCCACTACTGATGTCAGGCTAACTGGTCTATAATTACCCGTTTTTCTCTCCCTCCTTTTTTAAAAAGTGGTGTTACATTAGCAACCCTCCAGTCCATAGGAACTGATCCAGAGTCGATAGAGTGTTGGAAAATGATCACCAATGCATCCACTATTTCTAGGGCCACTTCCTTAAGTACTCTGAGATGTAGACTATCAGGCCCTGGGGATTTATTGGCCTTCAATCCCATCAATTTCCCTAACACCATTTCCTGACTAATAAGCATATCCTTCAGTTCCTCCTTCTCACTAGACCCTCGGTCCCCTAGTACATCCGGAAGGTTACTTGTATCTTCCTTCGTGAAGACAGAACCAAAGTATTTGTTCAATTGGCCTGCCATATCTTTGTTCCCCATTATAAATTCACCCGAATCCGACTGCAAGGGACCTATGTTTGTCTTCACCAATCTTTTTCTCTTCACATATCTATAGAAGCTTTTGCAGTCAGTTTTTATGTTCCCGGCAAGCTTCCTCTCGTACTCTATTTTCCCCATCTTAATTAAACTCTTTGTCCTCCTCTGCTGAATTCTAAATTTCTCCCAGTCCTCAGGTTTGCTGCTTTTTCTGGCTAATTTATATGCCTCTTCCTTGGATTTAACACTATCCTTAATTTCCCTTGTTAGCCACGGTTGAGCCACCTTCCCCATTTTATTTTTACTCCAGACAGGAATATATGATTGTTGAAGGTCATCCATATGATCTTTAAAGGCTTGCCATTGTCTATCCACCGTCAACCCTTTAAGCATCATTTGCCAGTCTAATCTAGCCCATTCGCGCCTCATACTGTCTAAGTTACCTTTCCTTAAGTTCAGGACCCTAGTTTCTGAATTAACTGTGTCACTCTCCATCTTAATAAAGAATTCTACCATATTATGGTCACTCTTCCCCAAGGGGCCTTGCACAGCAAGATTGCTAATTAGTCCCTTTTTATTACACATCACCCAGTCTAGGATGGTCAGCTCTCTAGTTGGTTCCTCGACATATTGGTCTCGAAAACCATCCCTAATGCACTCCAGGAAATCCTTCTCCACCGCATTGCTACCAGTTAGGTTAGCCCAATCAATATGTAGATTAAAGTCGCCCATGATAACTGCTGCACCTTTATTGCACACATCCCTTATTTCTTGTTTGATGCTGTCCCCAACCTCAGTACTACTATTTGGTGGCCTGTCCACAACTCCCACTTGCGTTTTCTGCCCTTTCGTATTCCGTAGCTCCATCCATTCTGATTCCACATCATCCAAGCTAATATCCTTCCTTACAATTGCATTAATTTCCTCTTTAACCAGCAACGCCACTCCGCCTCCTTTTTCTTTCCACCTATCCTTCTTAAATGCTGAATACCCCTGGATGTTGAGTTCCCAGCCTTGGTCACCCTGGAGCCATGTCTCCGTGATGCCAATCACATCGTATCCGTTAACTGCTATCTGCGCAGTTAATTCGTCCACCTTGTTCCGAATACTCCTCGCATTGAGGCACAGAGCTTTCAGGCTTGTCTTAACATACTTTGCCCCTTTAGAATTTTGCCGTAATGTGGCCTTTTTTGTTTTTTGCCTTGTGTTTCTCTGCCCTCCACTTTTACTATTCTCCTTTCTATCTTTTGCTTCTGACTTCATTTTATTTCCCTCTGTCTCCCTGCATAGGTTCCCATCCCCCTGCCATATAAGTTTAACTCCTCCCCAACAGCACTAGGAAACATTGCCCCTCGGACATTGGTTCCGGTCCTGCCCAGGTGCAGACCATCCGGTTTGTACTGGTCCCACCTCCCCCAGAACCAGTTCCAATGCCCCAGGAATTTGAATCCCTCCCTTCTGCACCACTGCTCAAGCCATGTATTCATCTGAGCTATCCTGCGGTTCCTACTCTGACTAGCACATGACACTGGTAGCAATCCTGAGATTACTACTTTTGAGGTCCTACTTTTAAATTTAGCTCCTAGCTCCCTAAATTCATCTCGTAGGACCTCATCCCGTTTTTTACCTATGTCATTAGTACCTATATGCACCACGACAACTGGTTGTTCACCCTCCCTTTTTGGAATGTCCTGCACCCGCTCCGAGACATTCTTCACCCTTGCACCAGGGAGGCAACATACCATCCTGGAGTCTCGGTTGCGGCCGCAGAAACGCCTATCTATTCCCCTTACAATTGAATCCCCTATCACTATAGCTCTCCCACTCTTTTTCCTGCCCTCCTGTGCAGCAGAGCCGCCCATAGTGCCATGAGCTTGGCTGCTGCTGCCCTCCCCTGATGAGTCATCCCCCTCAACAGTACCCAAAGCGGTGTATCTGTTTCACTAATGTCACACTAATGATTCTGCCATGCAGTTGATGGTTCTATAAACTTGTTTCCTCTTTGCCAGTGTAGCCTCTGCCACAGGCACTGAAATCCCTTAAGTTCTCGATGCCCTGTTCAACTGCGCAGGAATGGAAGACGGGCAAAATACCTTTAAAGAAAGACTTGCATTTATATAGCGCCTTTCACGACCACTGGGCATCCCAATGTGCTTTACAGCCAATTAAGTCTTTTTGGAATGCAGTCACTGTTGCAATGTAGGAAATGCGGCAGCCAATAACAGGAAAGGGCAGCCTTAAACCTAACCACACAGAAAAGGAGATGTCAGAGCCACACTGTTGAAACTCTTCCTATAAAATATTTGATAAGTGGACATTTGATCTAATTTTTCCTGTGCACAGCAATTGATTTCCTTAGTGCTGCAATCATGACTTACGACAATCAAGAACTGCTGTGACAGAAATTTCTATAATGAAATGCCTTGATGCAGATGGACATTTGCCATAGATAATTATTGACCTAAATTAACCACTGGGAGAAAGTCATGCATAAGATTAAGCAGCATTAACTGCCATTCCATAATAGTCATGCATCAGGCTGGGGGGCTGGGTTAAGGTGAGTGATTCCTGAAAATACACATTACTTAAAATGGAATCATTTGAAGAATTTAAAGTGTTTTAATCAATGCTAAACACTATCGCTTTCTTGCAGAGTGCAATCACGTTCTTCTGCTGCCCACCATCTGCTGTTTGTCCCTCTGTACTTCAAGCTTGACACACGGTTATCTCGTCATTTCCAACTCTTAACCTATTCATTTCAAGGCATAAATTCTGAGCTAAGTGACACGTAGTGTCTTGTTGCAGTCATCCCAATGCAGACGTACTGCCAGGGGTGGATTAACACTGGGGCGGATGTAGGAAAAAAAAATCATCATCATAGGCAGTCCCTCGGAATCGAGGAAGACTTGCTTCCACTCGAAAAATGAGTCCTTAGGTGGCTGAATACAAGAACCAAAGAACCTGTCACAGGTGGGACAGATAGTTGTTGAAGGTAAGGGAGGGTGGGACAGGCTTGCCACACGCTCTTTCCGCTTCCTGCATGCTCTCGGCGATGAGACTCGAGGCGCTCTGTGCCCTCCCGGATACACTTACTCTACTTAGAGCAGTCTTTGGTCAGGGACTCAAAGGTGTCAGTGAGGATGTTGCACTTTATCAGGGAGGCTTTGAGAGTGACCTTGTAACGTTTCCTCTGCCCACCTTTGGCTCGCTTGTCGTGAAGGAGTTCCGAGTAGAGCGCTTGCTTTGGGAGCCTTGTGTCTGGCATACGGACAATGTGGCCTGCCCAGCGGAGCTGATCAAGTGTGGTCAGTGCTTCAATGCTGGGGATGTTGGATCTCGTCGTCAATGTCTGCTCTTGTTGATCAGAGTCTCCCGAAGTATGGGAAATGGTGCACGTTGTCCAGGGCCACGCCGTGGATCTTGATGAATGGGGAGGGGGGGGGCGGGTGGTGTGTAGTGCTGTGCGGCGAGGACAGGCTGGTGGAGGACCTTTGTCTTACGGATGTTTAGCGTAAGGCCCATGCTTTCGTATGCCTCAGTAAATACGTTGACTATGACCTTGGAGTTCAGCCTCTGTATGTGCGCAGACGCAGGCGTCGTCCGCGTACTGTAGCTCGACGACAGACGTTAGGGTGGTCTTGGATCTGGCCTGGATGCGGCGAAGGTTGAACAGCTTCCCACTGGTTCTGTAGTTTAGTTCCACTCCAGCGGTGAGCTTGTTGACTGTGAGGTGGTGCATGGCAGCGAGGAAGATTGAGAAGAGGGTTGGGGCGATGACACAGCCCTGTTTGACGCTGGTCCAGACGTGGATTGGGTCTGTAATGGATCTGTTGGTAAGGATCATGGCCTGCATGTCGTCGTGGAGCAGGCGGAGGATGGTGCCAAACTTTTGGGGGCATCCGAAACAGAGGAGGACGCTCGACAGGCCCTCGCGGTTGACAGTGTCAAATGCCTTTGTAAGGTCGAAGAAGGCCATGTATAAGGACTGGTGCTGCTCCCTGCACTCCCAGGGGTGTATTAACCATGGTGCTGCAGCCCCAGGCCCACCAAAGAACATGGACCCACCAAATAAATGTAGGAAAAAAAATATAAGACCTCCCAAATAGGCTGTATAGGAATCTAGTATTGCAATGTTACCAGAACCAGAATATATACCTAACTAAAATGCTGGAAATCTCAGCGGGTCAGGCAGCATCTGTGGAGAGAAGCAGAGTTCACATTTCGATTGACCCAGTCATCGACCTGAAACGTTAACTCGGTTTCTCTCCATAGATGCTGCTGATCCACTGAGATTTCCAGCATTTTCTGTTTTTATATCAGATTCCAGCATCCGCAGTATTTTTCTTTTGCAGAATATTTACCTACTTGTTACAGAATATATGCTTTCATTGTTGAATATACTGGCCTATGTTTTCATACTCAGAATCAGAATCATATACGTAAATATAATGAACATGAATAAACATAACTATTGGCCCATTTGGATCAGTTTGCACCAGGCCCATCAGGCCCTTAATCCCCCACCACTCCACAACAAATCCAATCAGTAGACCATCAAATAATTCATCAAAATTATTAGGGCTGGGTTTTCGGTTTTGCTCATTTCAGGGCAGTAATGGCGGCAGGGTGGTCCTGATAGTACCCAGGGACAGTTTGCGCCTCAGTCAGCAAAATTGGGCAGCTGGGCCCTGAGTGTGGGGTGGAACGCTAAGGGAGGCGCTAGGCTGGCTGAACAAGTGAAAATCCCAAGCTAAACAGCTGGCCTCAGAACTCTCCAAGAGATGCCTGGGGAGAAAAAAATCTGCAAAAAAAACCCACCAAAAACATTCCCAATACATAACTCACACTACCACAACATAAATTGCAAAAAGAAAACCCAATCACAATTGGAAATTACTTGCCTCATTGCAGCCGCTACAGCTCGGACCACCCACGTTCACAGCCGGTCGCACCAGGGCGTGCTGCGGGATGTTATGGAGTGGGAGGGAAAAATTGAGCCGGTGTCACAACCAGGGGCATTGCACACCGGCTCGCCTCTTCCGGGCGGTAATGCTCCACGCCCCGCCGAAACCGGCACCTAAAACCCCGGCGGGGCGCTAGAAGCTGGACGCCCGCCGGGAAGAGCTCACCGCCGCCATTGCCGACCCTCTGGGGCGGAAACAGAGGCGGCAACTGGCCAAAAATCCAGCCCTTGGTCTTTGTCTTGAGAAAAAAAATGAAAGGGAAAAATTAAATACGAAACAAGGGAATCCTGCCCCACTTACATTGGAGGAATATTGTTACAAATTTATGATTTGTGGAAGATATTTTCTTGGGCTAAAGATTACTGATCTCCGCCATAAATGAGCCCCATGTCCCCTAGGATCAGGAGTTTACTTTCACTGCCCAATATCTAGACATACCATTACCTTGGGATGTAACAATGAGACCCTCTTGCTTATCTGGACTGGATACCATACTTCTCTGCATGTGTCCTCATACATGCTTCCCCAATCTTCTGAAAGGCAGACTGAAATTAGGCTGAAACAAGTCGACAAATTAATTTAGTTTGCAATTGTTAAGTGAACAAAATAGAGGAAATTTGAAATAAATCTCACAATGTGACTTCATTCTGTGTCCCTCCTCGTAACAAATAAAATAATGAAACATGCCACACCGACCCTTTTAGTAGGGCAAAACATTTTGTTGGACTGGTTTTACTCTAAAATCTGATTAGCCATCTCAGCCTCGGCTTCTTTTCTCAGTAAAATTGCCTCCCTGCCTCACTTGGCAGTCATTTTCGAACTGACCATGTTTCTGATCCCAATTCTTTTCTTTCTCCATTGATACGAATTTGAAGGGGTTGACTCTGACCCTCTCTGTGTTCGGGGCTGCCCCCTGAATGGATGCCTCCAACAACTAATCCTGCTATTTTCAAAACAACGACAACAGCAACTGTATTTATATAATGCCTTTAACGTAGTAAAACGAAGGACAATAAGCACAATAAGCCCACACAGATCAGGGGAAAGACTTCACGATCCTTACTGTTTAATCAGAAAACAAGCAACATTCCATTGAGCAGCCCTTGGCTTGAATACCCATCACTCCCCTGCCTCAGCTCTGGCTACAAGGTAGATTTTAAACCTCTGTGAACTCACTTTGACTTAAAAAATAACACTTCAATGTAAACGACACCCAGACCTTGCCATGGAAAAACAATTAAACATCCCAGAATGTGACAAATATTGGATGTCAAAATCTTACGATCTCTGTACAAATGAGTCAATTTATGAACTGTCAGCTCAGCAGGATTACAAAAACAGATACTTCTTTTTCAAAACCATCTTCTGGAGCATGACTGATATACGCTAGTATAGAATCATACAATCTTACAGCACAGAATGAGGCCATTCGGCCTCCCTGTGCCGATGCCAGTTCTTTGAAAGAACTGTCCAAGTTAGCCCTACGCCCCAACCTTTTCACCTTTACCCTGTAAGTTAGTATGATATTAATATATAAGAAATATATTATATAGTTTATTTTGGTCATGATTTAATGACTGAAAGTCTAAAAGGGACCTTGTGTACCTGCCTAGGATTCTGACAACTGCACTGTTGGGTGCTTAATGCAGAGAGAGAGAACTCTTTGCGTCTGAGTGAAATAGGAAAGGTTTGGGCTTCTCAGTCTTCTCTATCAGTGCTGTAAAGTCCCAGCATTCTTACTGGAACATGCTTTCAGGGGTACGTCAGCATAGTAGTAATCCAGGACCAGTAATCCAGGACTGGACTAGTAATCCAGTAGCCTGGAGTAATAATCCGGAGACGTGAGTTCAAATCCCACCACGGCAGCTGGGAAATTTAAACTCAGTTAATTTTTTTAAAATCTGGAATTAAAAAGCTAGTATCAGTATTGGTGGCTATGAAACTACCGGATTGTTGTAAAATATCCTTTAGAGAAGGAAATCTGCCATCCTTACCTGGCCTGGACTATATGTGACTCTTAACTGCCCTCTGAAATGGCTCAGCAAGCCACTCAGTTGCACCAAACCACCGCGACACAGTCAGCACTGTGGGAGTACCTTCACCACAGGACTGCAGTGGTTCAAGAAGGCAGCTCACGTGCACCTTCAGAGCAATAAATGCCAGCCTTACCAACGACGCCCACATCCTGTAAACAAATAAATCAACAACATAAAATATGTGTCTCCTGCAGGCTATGATTTGATGCTGTCTGACTGGTTCTGTTCAGTAACAGCTGTGCACCTATTTATTAATTTTGTTATTCTGCTTTCTGAACTCAGGCCTAAATATCATCAACCTCTGGCTTTTCTCTGCCAGATCTCGACCCTGGACTATTTTTGGGAAGGGGAGGGTAAAAGATATGCAATGACCTCATACATCCAGCACACTTTCGATTCGATCACGGTCTTTCTTCAGACAGCCTGAAAGTGGTGTCAAAAAGAGCACTTTATTTCATGACTAATGAGATTCAGACAGTTTTTATTTGATTTCAAAGATTCAAAATCCTTCCAACCTTGGCATTTGCAGGTTATTAGAGAAGGTCAAGGTTTATGTTATCTATGCCTGATTATATCAAAGCTATTTTTGTCATTCCGAGCGAACATAATGACAGAAATCTGAACAGATAAGGGAACAGGGTATGATTTCGGAGTGTGATTATTTCATATGCTTTTTCCTCCATCAGGATTCAAGCTTGTAGTAAATAAACAAATCAACATTCTGCACAAGTGTTCCTCCAAGCAAAGGCACATCATGTTGTCAGTGACTGCTCAGTATTACGGGGGAGTAATCAACAAATGAAGTGATCATCAAGTATACATGAAGACGCTGCTCGTTCTCAGAAAATGGGTGATTCGCAACATGGCTCATATACCTTTGTTCCACTTCACAGGCAAATTTAAACCGGGGAGGAGTTTAAACCAGGGCCCATTATCAGTCTCTGTCAATTAATTTTAAATCAGTGACAGGTTCATCACTAACTGCAGCATCTAGTTGCCAGAGGCAGCTGCAGTTTAAAGCTGAAAATGTCAGTACCTGATTCGGATTAGAGTATATTAGATACAGAGGAAAAAAACCTGACCACCTATTAGTGAAAGAGGGCACATTAGCTAGGTTGTTTCAAGTACCACGTAACAACAACAATTTGTATTTATATAGTGCCTTCAACATAGTGAAACGTCCTAAGGTGCTTTACAGGAGTATTATGCAATAAAATTTGACACCGAGCAACATAAGTAGAAATTAGCACAGGAGACCAAAAGCTTGGTCAAAGAGACATGTTTTAAGGAGTGTCTTGAAGGAGAAAAGAGAGGTAGAGAGGCGGAGAGGTTTAGGGAGGGAGTTCCAGAGCTCAGAGCCTAGGCAACAGAAGACACAGCCACCAATGGTGGAGCGATTATAATCAGGGATGCTCAGGAAGGTAGAATTAGAGGAGCGCAGACATCTCGGAGGATTGTGGGGCTGGAGGAGATTACAGAGATAGGGAGGGGTGAGGTCATGGAGGGATTTGAAAATAAGGATGAGAATTTTGAAATCGAGGCGTTGCTTAATCGGAAGTCAATGTAGGTCAGCGAGCACAGGGGTGATGGGTGAGCGGGACTTGGTGCGAGTTAGGACACGGGCAGCCGAGTTTTGGAACACCTCTAGTTTACGTAGGGTAGAATATGGGAGGTCAGCCAGGAGTGTGTTGGAGTAGTCAAGCGTAGAGGTAAACAAAGGCATGGATGAGGGCTTCAGCAGCAGATGAGCTGAGGCAAGGGTGGAGACGGGCAATGTTACGGAGGTGGAAATAGGCGGTCTTAGTTATGCTGCGGCTATGTGGTTGAAAGCTCATTTCAGGGTTAAATATGACACCAAGGTTACGAACAGTCTAGTTCAGCCTCAGGCAGGAGTTGGGGAGAGGGATGGAGTTTTTATGGCAGAAATAATGCTATGTAGAATTAAGCGGAATGTGGCTGCATGGATAAAGAAGATGGTTGGAGTGCAAAAAGTGAAGGATCGGAAAATGGGGAGTTTTTCAGACCAGAACAATGTGGTAAGTGACAGTTCACAGGTTGCTCTGAATGTGTGGGAATCGTAGTGTAGTGATTATGTAACTGGACTAATAAACAAGAGAATGCGATTTCAAATCTGACCGTGGCACTTTGAGAATTTAGTATCAGTAAAAGAGACCATGAAGCTGTTGGATTGCAGTAAAAATATAACAGCTTCACTAATGAGACAAAGACGAACTATGGAATTAAATTATCAAGGAACATAAAATAAAATATTTTACAGGCACATAAATTTAAATAAAGGAAGATTGGGTTAGGAATAGGACCGCAAAGGGATGGACAGAATAATACCACAGGTAGCAATGGAGAGATGGCAGAAATATTCAATAATTACTTTGCTTCAGTATTTACCAAGGTGATAGAACAGGTGGACATGACATCTGATAATGAGATTATTAATGAATAACTGCATTAAAAATTTAAAAAATAGAAGATATATATAATAAACTAATCAAACTCAAAGAGGATAAAACTCCTGGTCTGGATGGATTACATCCGCACATTTCAACAGAAACCAGGGAGGAAATACCAGAGGCATTACTACACATATTTAATAATTCGTTAGAACAAGGTGAAGTGCCAGGGTACTGGCAGAGAGCTAACATAACACCTATATTTAAGAAAGGAGATAGAACATGTCCAGGGAACTATAGACCAGTCAGCTTAATATCGGTGGTAGGAAAAATAATGGAATCCCTACTAAAGGAGAAAATAAAAGAACATCTAAAAAACAAAATTAAAATAATGAATAGTCAGCATGGATTTCAAAAGGGAAAGGCTTGCTTGCCAACATTGAATTTTTTGAAGAGGTAAAAAAGAGAGTAGACAATGGTAATGCTGTACACATAATGGGCACAAGTTTCCACATGATTTGCGCCTGATTTTTAGGAGCAACTGGTGGAGAACGGACTATCTTAGAAATCGCAATTCTCCACATTTTTATTTCTGCAGTTCTAGTCAGTTAGAACAGTTTCACTTTGGAACAAAATTTTTTCTTCAAAAGGGGGCGTGTCCGGCCACTGACGCCTGATTTCAAAGTTTCCACAGTGAAAACGTACTCCAAACTAACTTAGAATGGAGCAAGTGAAGATTTTTGTAGAACTGAAAAAACCTTGTCTACACATTAAAAAATCAGGTGCAGGTTACAAATTAGGCGTCCAGAACGAGGTGGGGGGGGGAGGGGGGGGAAGGGAAGTCATTAAATTCTACAATAAATCCTTATTTATACTTATACAAATATTATACAAATAAATCCAACCTGAATAAACATTTATAAGCAAAGAAAAGATTAAATAAACCATCTTCCTACCTGTGTGAAAGTGCTTCAGTCAGCTCAGCGGTGTGGCGTCGTTCCCGCGAACGGGAGGGAGGGAGGGAGGGGCAGTAAGCAGGCATTTGTGCAGCCTTCCACTTGAGGTGGAAGCCTTACAGTCAGCTCAGCGGTGTGGCGTCGTTCCCGTGAACGGGAGGGAGGGAGGAGGCAGCTGTTCCCGACGGCGGGCGGGGGGGGAAGGAGGCAGTGAGAAGGCTGCAGGAAGCCTCAGAAGTTGAGCAGCCATTCCCGACGGCAGGGGGGGAGAGGCCGTCGGGAAACAGCTGCCTCAACTTCTGAGGCTTCCTGCAGCCTTCTCACTGCTGCAAGAAGCCTCAGTGCTGATCATAGAAGGGCAATGTGCTTTTATTAAAAAATGTTAAAAAATTAAACAGCTACAAAGAACTACAAAAATGGCCGAGTGCCAATGTTTCCTTCACACTGCGCGTGCGCGAACGCTCCAACATGCACGCGCAGCGTTGCCGGCACGAAAAAAACTAATTTAAATGGTACCCGCCCCCTCCCACTTACAAAATCAACGCGAGTGGTAGGCTCCGCCCCCCTGGGCGCCGCGCCAAGCAGACATGGAGCTGCAGGGCGCTCCAGAATCGCGCGTTTTTTTTCAGGCGCCGTTTTTGGTGCGAAAAACGGGCGCCCAGCTTGGAGCGGGGCCCATTTTGTAACGTGTGGAAACTTGGGGCCAAAGTATCTAGATTTTCAAAAGGCCTTCAATAAGGTACATAAGAACATAAGAAATAGGAGCAGGAGTAGGCCATTTGGGCCCTCGAGCCTGCTCCACCATTCAATAAAATCATGGCTGATCTGATCATGGACTCGGCACCACTTCCCTGCCCACTCCCCATAACCCTTTACTCCTTATCGCTCAAAAATCTGTCTATCTCTGTCTTAAATATATTCAATGACCCAGCCTCCACAGCTCTCTGAGGTAGAGAATTCCATAGAATTACAACCATCTGAGAGAAGAAATTCCTCCTCATCTCAGTTTTGAATGGGCGGCCCCTTATTCTGAGATTATGTTCCCTAGTTTTAGTTTCCCCTATGTGGAAATATCCTCTCTGCATCCACCTTGTCGAGCCCCCTCATTATCTTATTGTTTTGATAAGATCACCTCTCATTCTTCTGAACTCCAATGAGTATAGACTCAACCTATCATCATAAGTCAATCCCCTCATCTCCGGAATCAACAATGTGAACCTTCTCTGAACAGCCTCCAATGCAAGTATATCCTTTCTTAAAAACTGAGACCAAAAATGCACGCAGTACTCCAGGTGTGGCCTCACCAATACCCTGTACAGTTGTAGCATGACTTCTCTGCTTTTATACTCTATCCCCCTTGCAATAAAGGCCAACATTCCATTTGCCTTCCTGATTACTTGCTATCATCATCATAGGCAGTCCCTCGGAATTGAGGAAGACTTGCTTCCACTCTTAGAATGAGTCCTTAGGTGGCTGAACAGTCCAATACGAGAGCCACAGTCTCTGCCACAGGTGGGACAGACAGTCGTTGAGGGTAAGGGAGGGTGGGACAGGTTTGCCGTACGTTCTTTCCACTGCCTGCGCTTGATTTCTGCATGCTCTCGGCGATGAGACTTGAGGCACTCAGCGCCCCCCCCCGGATGCAATTCCTCCACTTAGGGTGGTCTTTGGCCAGGGACTCCCAGGTGTCAATGGGTATATTGCATTTTATCAGGGAGGCTTTGAGAGTGTCCTTATGATGTTTCCTCTGTCCACCTTTGGCTCCTTTGCCATGAAGGAGTTCCAAGTAGAGCGCTTGCTTTGGGAGTCTCGTGTCTGGCATGCGGACAATGTGGCCTGCCCAGTGGAGCTGATCAAGTGTGGTCAGTGCTTCAATGCTGGCTTGGATGAGGATGTTAATGTTGGTGCACCTGTCCTCCCAGGAGATTTGTACAATATTGCGGAGGCATCGTTGGTGGTATTTCTGCTGCGACTTGAGGTGTTTACTATACATGGTCCATGTCTCTGAGCCGTACAGGAGGGCAGGTATCACTGCAGCCCTGTAGACCATGAGCTTGGTGGTAGATTTGAGGGCCTGGACTTCAAACACTGTTTTCCTCAGGCAGCCAAAGGCTGCGCTGGTTCAATGGAGGCAGTGTTGAATCTCCTCATCAATGTCTGATTTTATTGATAAAAAATACTTGCTGAACCTGCATACTAACTCTGTAGTGCAGCACTTCGCCATTTTTCTCCATTTAAATTATAATTTGCTTTTCTATTTTTTCTGCCAAAGTGGATAACCTCACATTTTGCCACATTATAATCCATCTGCCAAATTTTTGCCCACTCACTTAGCCTGTCTAAATCCCTTTGCAGATATTTTGTGTTCTCCTCACAATTTTCTTTCTCAACCATCTTTGTATCATCAGCAAACTTGGCTACAATGCACTCTGTCCCTTCATCCAAGTAATTAATATAGATTGTAAATAGTTGAGGACCCAGCACCGATCCCTGCGGCACCCCACCAGTCACTGTTTGCCAACTGGAAAATGACCCATTTATCCCGACTCTTTTTTCTGTCAGTTAGCCAATCCTCTATCCATATATTACCCCCAACCCCATGAGCTTTTAACTTGTGCAGTAACCTCTTATGTGGCACCTTATCGAATGCCTTCTGGAAATCCAAATACACCACATCTACTGGTTCCCCCTTATCCACCCTACTCATTACATCCTCAAAGAACTCCAGCAAATTTGCCAAACATGATTTCCCTTTCATAAAACCATGCTGACTCTGCTTGATTGAATCGTGCTTTTCCAAATGTCCCGCTACTGCTTCCTTAATAATGGACTATAGCATTTTCCAATCACAGATGTTAGGCTAACTGGTCTATAGTTTCCTGCTTTTTGCCTGCCTCCTTTTTTAAATAGGGGCATTACATTTGCCATTTTCCAATCCGCTGGGACCGCCCCAAAATCCAGGGAATTTTGGTAGATTACAATCAAGCATCCTCCAACTCTGCAGCCACTTCTTTTAAGACCCTAGAATGTAACTCATCAGGTCCAGGTGACTTGTCCACCTTTAGTCCCATTATTTTACCAAATACTACTTCATTAGTGATAGTGATTGTATTAAGTTCCTCCCTCCCTATAGCCCCTTGATTATCCACTATTGGGATGTTTTTAGTGTCTTCTACCGTGAAGACCGATACAAAATATTTGTTCAAAGTCTCTGCCATTTCCCTGTTCCCCATTATTAATTCCCCAGTCTCATCCTCTTGGGGACCAACATTTAGCCACTCTTTTCCTTTTTATGTACCTGTAGAAACTCTTACTATTTGTTTTTATATTTTGTACTAGTTTACTTTCATAATCTATCTTCCCTCTCTTTATCATTTTTTTAGTCGTCCTTTGCTGGCTTTAAAACATTTCCCAATCCTCTGACCTTCTACTCGTCTTGGCCACGTTGTGTGCCCTTGTTTTCAATTGGATGCCATCCCTTATTTCCTTAGTTAGCCACGGATGGTTATCCCTTCTCTTACAGTCTTTCCTTCTCATTGGGATGTATTTTTGTTGCGAGTTGTGATGAATGTCTTGTTCTAAATCAGGAAAGGTACTGTTAACAAACCCTTAATTTAATGCAGCAGGAAGTCAAAGGGCTTCTGCAGGTTGTAGCTCCACCGTGACAATCTGTAGCTTTTCCGTCTCCTGCAGCAGGAGTACAGACAAAGGTCAATTGGGCGGGTGTACAACGAGCAGACATCCCACGACCACCAGGGTTCCACCCACACCCAAAATGAAAGTTACCCCCAATGTCCTTGCATACAACCTTCTACGGCTCCTAATGGTGTGTCAGTCTGTTCACTGCTCATTCTAACATTTGGCTGGAATTTCCCTCTAAATAAGCGGATGGATTTGGAGCATGGAGGCAGTTAAATTGTTAAAAATGGGATTCCCGACCTGAACCCGCCTCCAACCCGCCCACTTCCGGTTTTGACGGAGGCGGGACAGGGGAGAGAGACCAACTCGTTCCCAGGGAGCCGAACCATAATTTAAATATTGTAATGAGGCTGGAAGCCTCTTTTTCCCCGTCCATTTTGAATGTAACTGCCTGTGGACGGGTTTCATACAATTCAGGAAACCCAGCAGTGAAACCGAGGTGGGGACTGCTGGATCCAGGAGGTAAGTGGCTTAACACCTACCTCCTGGATCCAGGGTCTCTGCCGAGCCCACCCACCGTGATCAGAGACCCCCTCACGAGACCTCCGATTACCCCCCGAGGCCTACAATCCCCACATTCTTCCTGGTGGCTGGCCTCGATCCTCTCTCCCCCTCCGCGCCCGACCACCTCAACCCTCACCCCCCCCCCCGCGCCCCCCCCCCCAGGTAACCCCTCCCCCCTCCCCCCTCTGCGATACCCAATGCCGACTCTCTGATCCCCGATTCCGATCCCTCACCGCACCCCCTGGACTGACCCCTCTCATCTGCAGGCCTATCTGCCCGCAGCCAGTTAGCCTCTCAATCTGGGAATCCAAGGCCTCACATGCAAATCATGCCCTGCCATTAAAGTCGGTAGGGCCTGCGGGAAACCCGGCTCTCTGGGCTTCCCGCCAACCTCGGAGGTCCGCCCCCGCCCCACCCCACCACCCCCCAAACAGCCTCCCTGGAGAAAATTGCGGCCAATGTCTCTGGGTCAAACACAGCAGGAAGGAGTAAAGGAGGAGATGGAAAACCTTTCAGGCATCTCTGTCTCAAGCCATGCTATTAGACCCTCCCCAATACCTCATTCATCCACCTTGTGCCCTCTTAAGGATGGCCACCTCAGTCCCAAGAGGCTCATGGTCCTATTTTGCAGGTAGCTTCCCCTTGCACCTTGGCCCTCTGGCAGTATCCAGAAGGACTACCTCATTCTGCTTAAGCACACCAAGGAGAAACACTATTCACAAAACTATGCTGGGGGGTGCTGAAAATAAACTTTTGGCTAGTTTGTAAAGGTGCATTGCTTTGGTGCGATGTTGTTTGCTTGTTGACTCTGAGATTTCAGATTCGATATGCTGTAGTTGGCAGATTGATACAGTACTGTATTCAGGATAGTGTGAGTTTGCAAGTGAGGGCCAGGGAATGGTGCACTCATTTCCCATAGGTATGGAATTAGCTTGTTTTAATGTGTAGAGAAGGTGTCGATGATAAATTGTCTGTGAGGGCTTTGGCAGCTATGAGTTGTTCGTCTGCTTCTTCTTTGTGCTGCTATCTCTCAGGAGGACATTAAACACCAACTGCCTTTCCTTTCTCCATGAGGATACCAATTAGTAAGCCTTTCTGCAGGGTGAAATTGTGTAGAATGCAGCATGCAACTACAGCGGTGCCAGGTGTATACCGGAGAGCACCTACAGATGAATCCAAGCACCTCAATCTGTCCTTCAGCATCTTAATCATAGGCTTTATGAGAATACAGCGAGCAGCATGAGGCTCATTTCAATGCTGCCATGACATAAACCTCCCTAAACTTCTCCACCTCTCCAACTCCCTCTCCTCCAAGATGCTCCTTAAAACTGACATTTTTGACCAAGCTCAGGGATGGTTGCACAGTGGTCATGTTACTAGACAAGTAATCCCAGAGGCCTGCACTACTGATCTGGGGACATGAGTTCAAATCCCACCATGGCTGCTGGGTAATTTAAATTCAGTTAATTAAATTTAAAACAATCTGGAATAGAAAGCGAGGGGCCGAAAGTCAGGCCCGCCATGAAAGCTGACGCGCTTACATTTTCTAAGTGCTTTTTACCGCCGTCTCGGAAGAGGTCGACTCTTGATCAATATTCTGGTCTTCGGCTTTTCTTTGCCGAGCGGACCGGAAGCCGGTCATAATGGGGGCAGAAGTGCAGCGGTAAGTGCCGGTGAGGGGGAGGAAGTGGGGGCGGGATGGATTCTCCGCTGTGGTGACATCATTGCGCGTGTGCGTCACCACGTCTCTCCCCTGCTTTAAAGAGAGATAATCAGTGACAATTCAGTGGGGAGGGGGTTCCCAGCTGCCTGTTGGCAGCCACGCCGAACCCAGGGGCACAATAGTCCGGCCGACATGGAAGTTGGCTGAGAAAAAAATAAAATGGCGGCCGCGGCAGTGGCCCCTTACCTTTAATGGCCGCCGCGCAGCCAGGGCTCCTGGTGAGACGAGAAGGTGCACCGACAGAAAAAGCTGGCCGGAGCCACCACTCGGCGAGGATTCAATTTTTTGGTCTGAATATGGATGGAGGTAGGTGATCCCGGCCGGGCGCGCATTTATGACACACTTACTGCCGCTCGGCAGAGGCGGGGCGGAAGTGGGGACCGCCAGAAAAAAAACCCTGCCGAATTTAGCTTGCGGCGACCATTCGACCAGACATTGCCGGCCATTGGATTCCGCCGCATGGCTGCTGCAATACAGCGGTAACGGGCTTTATCTGGACAATGAATTTCAGCCCCCTAGTATTAGTAATGGTGACAATGAACCCTACTGGTTCACAAATGTCATTTAGGGAAGGAAATCTGCCGTCCTTACCTGATCTGGCCTATATGTGACTCTAGACACACAGCAATATGGTTGATTCTTAACTGCCCTTTGAAATGGCCTAGCAAGTCACTCAGTTGTATAAGGCGGCTCACCACCGCCTTCTCAACGGCAATTAGGGATGGGCAATAAATGTCGGCTTTGCCAATGATGTCCACATCCCATGAATAAATTTTATAAAGCTATTATTCACCTGCCCTAATAATGTATTCCTTAGCTTGG
This sequence comes from Pristiophorus japonicus, assembly GCF_044704955.1. Lineage (NCBI taxonomy): Eukaryota > Metazoa > Chordata > Chondrichthyes > Pristiophoridae > Pristiophorus > Pristiophorus japonicus. The sequence goes on from NC_091997.1 coordinate 20,509,979, forward strand.
TGTCAATTTTTGTCTGATTAAACTCCTGTGATGTGTCTTGGGAAGTTTTGCTACGTTAAAGGTGCTATATAAATGCAAGTTGTTGTTGTTCCATACTATGAACAGTGCAGGTATAATGAATCACGGTAGCAGTGGGTATCACTCAGTAGCCTGTAATTTCCCCACATCCACACAGTGGGCAGGGCGCCTCTAGTGCCCACCCAAAGTTACCATAGAATTTCTGCCACACATAAAAAGGGATGGAAGCCCATCACTGGCAAATCTTGACCCAAATTCCTGCCCATTCAGATGGCATTATGTTCACGACCTTCACCACAGAGGAATTCCAGGGGCATAATGTCTAACATATATGGTAATGTTCCTTTAAGGTTGTTGTGTGAATGTTAAATATTGGCCCGGATCTTCCAGGGCCAATGACTGCGTACGTGGTGTGTACACGGTCATAAGAGCCCCGCAAGTTATGGGTTTCCGCCTATGTGAAAACCCGGGACTTGTGATCTGTCAACGCATGCATCTGGAGGAAATGGGCCTCCGTGGGCGGAGAGTTGGGCTATTTGCCCAGCGAATGCCCTTGAAATTCTTACGTCTGGTAAAAGCGGGCGTATGGTCTGCTTTTACCAGTGTAAGAGTTTAAAAAAATAGAAAAATAAAATGTTATATGTCCTGTTAAAATTCAAAAGATAAATTTTTGAATTTTGTTAAAATTCAATAGATACAATTAAACATAAAGTATTTAATTAAATTGTGTTTTAATTAATTTTAAATATGTAATATGTTTTTTAAAATTTATTTAAATGTGTTTGTGTTTTGGGGGGTATTCCCATTCATATTATGGCAGCTCTGTAGAAACGGAACACACCATAAGTGTGAATGGGAATACCCCTACTTGGATTGGTTGGGCCGGCCCATGTGATCCTAGGGACAGGGACATAGCCCATACGCTCCTGGAATACATGGGTCTCTACGCAGGCCTTTGCGTAGAGCCCCAGGACAACAAGTCTCCGAAACTCCGGGACCACCAGGTACTTTCGTAGAAATTTTTGTGCTTGGAGGCATCTGCCCTCGGGAAGCCTCTGCCCGCACATACTGGCCCATTGTCTATTTTGGCCCTGAATTCATGCGTTCGAGGTGCGCCTCGCCCATCGGGTCCCGCAAGTTCCAGGTTTAGACATGCACTGCACATGCACCTAAACCCGGAACTTGCGATCTGTCAAACATCTGGAAGAAAAAGGCCTCCGCGGGCAGAGAGTTGGGGCTATTTGCCCAACTTCTGCCCAGCGAATGCCCGTGAATTTCTTATGACTGATTAAAGCAGGCGTAAAGCGTAAAACTTTTAAAGGATAGAAAAATCAATTTTTTTTCAAAAATTTAAACATTTAAAAACCTGTGAAATGATAAATTTATTTTTAGACCGTTTAAAATATGTAAATTTATTTTTCAAAAAATTACATTTTTGTTTTAAATAATTAATTAAATTCTATCTGGATTAATTTTAAATATGTGATTTAAAAAAAAATGTTTAGTGCCTGTGTATTTTTTGGGGTATTCCCATTCATACTTATGGTGATTCCATACATACGGAACTCCCCACAGGTATTAATGGGAATACCCCTACTTTGGTTGGTTGGGCTGGCCCACGTGATCCTAGGGACGCTTGCGAAGCACCTACTTCCCCGGGATACGCAGGCCTTCACGTAGAGGCCCAGGACTGCAAGTCTCCGAACCTACCGGACCACCAGGTAAGAACATAAGAAATAGGAACAGGAGTAGGCCATTTGGCCCCTCGCGCCTACACCGCCATTTCATACGATCATGGCTGATCCAATCATGGACTCAGGTCCACTTCCCTATCTGCTCCCCATAATCCCTTATCCCTCATCAGTTCAGAAACTGTCCATCTCTGTCTTAAATTTATTCAATGACCCAGCTTCCACAGCTCTCTAAGGCAGCGAATTCCTGTTCGTCGATATTTCTCAGGTCAAAAGCCTCCGAGCACAATTTCTGCACCAATGAGTTTCTCTAATCCACTGTGGAGAATGTTACTGCACTGGTTGTGACTGCTGGGCGTGACTGAAGCGGATATTGCTATGCTGTGTGTGACTCTAGTGAATGATACAGTGCTGCAATTACCGGACAGAATATTACTATTCTGAATATTACTGTGATCAATTTTGTTCCTTCCATGAATCATGTGCTTAAGGATGTGAAGTATGAAACAGAGAGATGACACAAAACATTTAGGAATAGAAGAATTAAGGCTCAGTGCTGCATCAAGTCTTTTGTTAATATTCTGAAGGTTACTGGATTGAATTTTACCATGGTGATCATTACCGCTGAGAAAATGCATTTTAATTCCATGAGTGCAAAGGTCACTTGTGGTTTATAGAGAAATCCATTTTATAATTAAATCTATTTTTCTGGTTGTCACTTAATATTGAGTGAAGTGCGATTCCCACAATGTAGCATACATTTCATTTGGTTCACAAATTCTATTACATATTCTTGGCACCGTAAGAATATTCAAAATGTATTTTTAATCAACTTCTAACAAGGTTTTGCATCATCAGTAAAGAGTCAGGGAGGAATGGATGGACAAAAGTAGAGTACGTTGAAATAAATTTTCATCCGTTCATGATTTGATGTTTAATTATAACCGCCGATATAAAGAATGTGTATCTGATTTTGCTACAAATAATGAACAATTAAAATCTTCCCCCAGATCTCCCAACCAAAGGATTTTTTTGAACAACTGAAAATTCTGATGAGAAAATAAAATGCTAAGTCTGGCCAGAGAACCTGTCTTGGTATTATAATCTCGGTCATTAGCATGGTTGCACATGGAGCTAGCAAGCTCTGACACCCCCCCCAATTTTTTTTCTATGAACGTAACATAAGAACATAAGAAATAGGAGCAGGATTAGGCCATTCGGTGCCTCAAGCCTGCTCCACCATTCATTATGACCATGGCTGATCTCCTACCTCGACTCCACTTTCCTGCACTATCCCCATATCCCTTTATTCCCTTAATATGAACATAAGAACATAATAGGAGAAGGAGTTGGCCACTTGGCCCCTCGAGCCTGCTCCACCATTTAATAAGATCATGGCTGACTTGATCATGGACTCAGCTCCACTTTCCTGCCCGCACCCCATAACCCTTTGCTCCCTTATCGCTCAAAAATCTGTCTATCTCCGCCTTTAATATATTCAATGACCCAGCCTCCACAGCTCTCTGGGGCAGAGAATTCCAAAGATTCACAACCCTCTGAGAGAAGAAATTCCTCCTCATCCCAGTTTTAAATGGGCGGCCCCTTATTATGTCCCCTAGTTTTAGTTTCCCCTATGAGTGGAAATATCTTCTTTGCATCCACCTCATCGAGCCCCCTCATTATCTTATAAGTTTCAATAAGATCATCTCTCATTCTTCTAAAATCCAATGTGTATAGGCCCAACCTACTCAACCTATCCTCGTAAGTCAACCCCCTCATCTCTGGAATCAACCTAATAAACCTTCTCTGAACAGCCTCCAATGCAAGTATATCCTTCCTTAAATACGGAGATTGTCATGTATTCAACCAGCATTGTAACCCATGTATAATCTGACCCATGTTGTACACTGTGAGAACACTGACCACTAGGTGGTGAACTTGTGGGAGACACTCCTAACCTAGACCTTCAGATCTAAAAGGGGAAGCTCCACCCACTTCCTCCACTTGAGTGCAATGAAATAAAGGACAGGTCACAGACTGACCTTCTCTCAAGCATGGGCCTCGTGTGCATTTATATTGTATAGTAAGGACGTATTAATGGCGACAAGAAACTGGGATTTAAACCACGCGAGCATGGCCACTAGCAGAACATTCGAGAGGTACAGTGTTAAGGAATGGTTGGGACAGAGATTCAACATTGTTAAAGCAGCACACAGTTCTCCAGGCAGACAAGGGCAATCGGGCATGCCCCAACATGTAGTCGAACCCAGAGGGGGAGTTCAACAGAGACAATGGCAAGCTGAACAGCGATTCACGCCATTACAAGGGACAATGCGGCCAGTAATGGGGCCATCAACACCTGTTAATGGTGCACTCAAGGGCAATAACAGGGGCAGTCAGAGACGATCGACCTTTTGTTTCAAACAGCAGCTCATGCTGGAGGCGTGGAGGCACGCACTCAGCCGGAGTTTGCAGAGGTGAGCAAAATACCTGCAGAAATTGCAGAAATGAATGCTGGGGGAAATCGCTGGAAGCTGAAGTTCAGCGAGTTCATGTGAAGCATGTATACAGTTCATACACCAGGACGCCACCGATAATGATGAAAGTGCTCCTCAATGGCATCCCAGTATCAATGGAGCTAGACACGGGGGCCAGCCAACCGCATAGTCATGCCCCAGATGGGCAGAGAGGTGTTCATCAGAGGACTCCACAATGAGCACCCGGGCATTGTCACGATGAAAGCAATTGCCAGGTCACACGTTTGGTGGCCAGGGATAGACGCAGATCTGGAACTTTGTGTTCGCAGGTGCAACACGTGTGCCCAGCTGGGCAATGCACCCAGGGAAGCCCCCCCTTAGCCCCTGGTCACGCATCCATGTGGACTATGCAGGTCCTTTCATGGGAAAAATGTTTTTGGTTGTAGTAGACGCCTACTCCAAATGGATCGAGTGTGACATTTTAAATTCAAGCACATCCTCTGCCACGGTAGAAAGTCTACGGGCAATGTTCGCCGCCCACGGTCTACCGGACATCTTGGTCAGCGACAATGGGCCGTGCTTCACAAGCACTGAATTCCAGGACTTCATGGCAGGCAATGGAATTAACCATGTTAGAACGGCACTGTTCAAGCCGGGCTCAAACGGCCAGGCAGAACGAGCAGTGCAGATAATCAAACAGGGGATGCTCAGAATCCAAGGGGGTTCCCTACAATGCCGCTTATCACGCCTCCTGTTGGCCTATAGATCCCGACCACACTCGCTCACAGGGGTTCCACCCACAGAGCTGCTAATGAAAAGGATGCTCAAAACCCGGTTATCCCTTATACACCCCACCATGAAAGAAATTGTCGAGAGCAGGCGCCAGTCACAATATGACTACCATGACAGGAATGCGAGGGCGCGATGTATTGATGTAAATGACCCTGTTTTTTTCCTCAACTACGCTGCAGGGCCCAAATGGCTCGCAGGCACTGTGGTTGCCAAAGAGGGAAATAGGATTCTGGTAGTTAAACTTACCGATGGACAAATCTGCCGCAAACATGTGGATCAAACAAAAAGGAGGTTCAGCAACCCCATAGAAGAAGCAGAGGAAGAACATGAGGTAGAGTTCACTCCACCAGAGGTGACCGAACACCGGAACCAAAGGGAGGAGAGCCCAGTCACTGTGGGCAGTCCGGACAGGCCTGAGGCACCGCGTCCAACAACCGGAGCCCCAACTCAGGCGCTCTACAAGGGAGCATAAACCACCAGAGAGACTTAACCTGTCATTCCAATAAGACTTTGGGGGAGGAGGTGATGTCATGTATTCAACCAGCATTGTAACCCATGTATAATCTGACCTAAGTTGTACACTGTGAGAACACTGACCACTAGGTGGTGAACTTGTGGGAGACACTCCTAACCTGGACCTTCAGATATAAAAGGGGAAGCTCCACCCACTTCCTGCACTTGAGTGCTATGAAATAAAGGACAGGTCACAGACTGACCTTCTCTCAAGCATGGGCCTCGTGTGCATTTATACTGTATAGTAAGGATGTATTAGAGACCAAAACTGCACGCAGTACTCCAGGTGTGGCCTCACCAATATCCTGTACAGTTGTAGCAGGACTTCTCTGCTGTTACACTCTATCTCCCCCTTGCAATAAAGGTCAACATTCAAAAAAACTATCAATCTCTGTCTTGAATATACTCAACGACTGAGCATCCACAGCCCTCTGGGGTAGAGAATTCCAAGATTCACCACCCTCTGAGTGAAGAAATTTCTCCTCATCTCAGTCCTAAATGGCAGACCCCTTATGAAAGAGATAATAATCTAAAAATGATTAAATAACTGTTGGAAATTGTGGAGCTGGAACATTGAGGTGCCCCCTGCTACTGCACTTCCTCCCAGCCTCCCCTGTAAATATCAGGACCATTGAGTTCACTCAATCCAAAATTTAATGAAGTCTTTTTGAGGCATTTTCAGAGTCCCTCTTTTGATTCAGCAGCAAACTGCGCTAGTTAAATGCCGTATAAAATAACGCAGTTAAAGGAATGCAGAATGATGATCGCTCATTTAACAAAAACTTACAATAGTATCTGCAAAAGCTTGGTTGCTTGCAACTGTCTCTGTCAAAGTCATAAGGTTTATAGAGCGTCAGCTTTACCTAGCGGCAGTTCATTTAATATGAATTTCACCGAGCATTAGTTGGCTCAGTGTTAGTTTAACCAAATATTGGCTTCACCATCACTTCACATAGTGTGAGCTTAACTTAACTGCCGCTGTCTGCCTCTTCTCTGTTGTGACTGACGTATTTCAGCAAATGTAACAGCCATTAAAATGACATTTTAAATTTGCCTCTTTGACCTCTCTGAACGATATTGCCAATTAACAGAAAATTAGAGGCAGTTTAGCCATTACGAGCTGTTTTGAGACTGTCCAATTCATTTCACAAGAGACAGCCCAGCCGAAGGAGCCAGCGGTACTCCTTTCAGTCTGAATTGGTTACAAACAGAGCTCCCAGAGGCAAAAGGACAGCGTGCTAATTTGTTATCCATCAAATCCCCGGGAATTCTTTTTTCAAAACAGAATTTCAGAATGTACTGACCATTGATTGATATGCAAACATATAAAGTGAGTAATTCAGTATTGTTTATCAGGTGAATGACTTGATGAGCCCTTTCGTGTTATCTGACAACTGCTTGAGAAATTTCCTGAATGTATCTCGACCCCAGCGGTTGTGCAGTGTAGAATGTTGGCTCATGCCAACGTCCCCAGCACTGAAGCACTGACCACGCTTGATCAGCTCCGATAGACAGGCCACATCGTCCACATGCCCGAGATGAGACTCCCAAAACAAGCGCACGACTCCGAGCTCCGACACGGCAAGTGAGCCCCAGGTGGGCAGAGGAAACACTTCAAGGATACTCTCAAAGCCTCCTTGGAAAAAGTGCAACATCCCCACCGCCACCTGGGAATCCCTGGCCCAAGACCGCTCAAAATGGAGGAGAAGCATCCGGGAAGGCGCCAAACACTTCGAGTCTCTTTGCCGGGAACACGCGGAAGACAAGTGCAAACAGCGCATGGAGCGCACAACAACCCAAGCACTCCACCCACCTGTCCCTCCAACCACCGTCTGCCCCACCTGTGAAAGAGACTGTAGGTCCTGCATTGGACTCATCAGTCACCTGGGAACGCATATTAGTGCGGAGGCAAGTCATCCTCGATTTCCGAGGGACTGGCAAAGAGAGACAGAGAGAGAGAGAGAGAGAGAGAGAATAGTTTTACTTGACTGCATAATATACTGGAGATACAATCCAACCCGATTCCTTTAAAAACAGCTAGCAGTTTTTAATATAGTCAGAGAACGTAAATGCTTACAAAATATTCCATAGTTTGTTCAACTCTTATTTATGGAGATGATTTCAGCAGGATGACCACAGATTGCAAATTTAAGGAGTAGTGTCGTACTCTCTGTGCATTCTAAGAAATTATTGATGCCGTTTTGCTTGGTGCAATGTTATATTTATGCTTTGGAATTCTTTGTGCATTTTGTATTTGGCATCAGTCTGTCTATACTCTGTCTACTATAGGCTCAGTTATATTCATTCATTTCTCTCTCCAGTTTTCCTGGCTCACCTCCTTTCCTGAAAGTGTCGACTCCCTCACTATGATACAACGGTCATGGCTAGGATCACCTTCAGCTATCGAGTCCAAGTCACCATTATTCCTGTGTCACCTTTGACAGTGAGCATCAACGAGCTATCAGACTGTGGAGTGAAGTGCTTTGGGATATTTTGACTTGAAAAGGTGCTATATTTTCTACATTGCAACAGTGATTACACTTCAGAATGTACTTCATTGGCTGTAAAGCGCTTTGGGATGTCCGATGGTCGTGAAAGGTGCTATATAAATGCAAGTCTTTCTATATGAATGTATTTTTTGAAATAACATAACATTTTATATATTGAAAGTAACATCTAAAATATGGTTATGGTTTCCAGATTATTAGATTTCCCAGAAGGTGGCTGTTCCCCAGTCTGTATGATTCAGAGAAATGAATTTACCACTGAGCCACTGGGGGAACTCAGCCTCATTGTTAAATAGCTTGTTGACACACAGCCCCCGACAGCACAACTTTATTAAAGACAATATTTATTCTCTTATTGAATTTTTGACAGAAATATAAAAGTCTTTTTTATTAATGTTGAAGTGGAATCGGGAAAATATTATTTTAATATACTATAGCACCTCTCAGCGGCAGATGTCTCAAATTATACAGTTATATAAAGAAATGTGGGCAGATAGAAGTTGCATGTGGGAGCAGGAGAGATTTCATTCGGTCCACTTGTGGTTTGCTAGTTTATGAACTCCTTCCTTGTATCTGGTTCTGGTTACTGTTGTGAGGTGTAATTTTTATTCCTTAATTATATTTTGCTGCCTTTGTGTCAAGTTTAATATCCGACAAGCGCATCCAATTAAGGGTAGAGACTGGACACTGACAGCATGGAGAGCTGGCAAAGGGAACAAACGTCTTCTGGGAAATCCAATAATCAACAAACCATCACCATATCTTAAGATAGTACTTTCAATACGTGAAATGTCATAAATTTCAAAGTTATTTCAAAAAATACATTCATATAGCACCTTATTAAGTCAAAATCTCCCAAAACATTACACAGAATGAATTAGTTTTTGCAGTTTTGCGGTGCATGTTATATCAGAGAATCTTTGATTTGAAAAAAAAATTGTTCATGGGATGTGGGCGTCGCCGGCAAGGCCAGCATTTATTGCCCATTCCTAACTGCCCTTGAGAAGGTGGTGGTGAGCCGCCTTCTTGAACCGCTGCAGTCCGTGTAGTGAAACCAGTGATGTCTGCCGTCAGTTCCTCTACACTTGTACGCCCAGACTGGACAATTTGTTTTGTCGGGGTGGGGGGGCGAAATTAAAGTTATTTATTTCCATTTCAGTTGTTGATACCCACGATACCACACGCGAATGAGGTGGTGAAAATGTGGGGAGTGGAAAGGTCAGCAAGATTAGTTTTTAACTGCTCCAGCAGTTAGCAGGCATAGCCATGATGCCTCCAGTGCGCCAGTGCAGCCTTCGGCCGCCTGAGGAAAAGAGTGTTTGAAGACCAGGCCCTCAAATCTGCCACCAAGCTCATGGTCTACAGGGCTGTAGTAATACCCGCCCTCCTGTATGGCTCAGAGGCATGGACCATGTACAGTAGACGCCTCAAGTCGCTGGAGAATTACCACCAACGATGTCGCTGCAAGATCCTACAAACCCCCTGGGAGGACAGACACACCAACATTAGCGTCCTCGACTAGGCCAACATCCCCAGCATTGAAGCACTGACCACACTCGATCAGCTCCGCTGGGCAGTCCAAATTGTCCGCATGTCAGACACGAGACTCCCAAAGCAAGCACCCTACTCGGAACTCCTTCACGGCAAACGAGCCAAAGGTGGGCAGAGGAAACATTACAAGGACACCCTCAAAGCCTCCCTGATAAAGTGCAACATCCCCATTGACACCTGGGAATCCCTGGCCAAAAACCGCCCTAAGTGGAGGAAGTGCATCCGGGAGGGCGCTGAGCACCTCGAGTCTCAACGCCGAGAGCATGCAGAAACCAAGCGCAGGCAGCGGAAAGAGCAAACCAATCCCACCCACCCTTTCCCTCAAAAACTATCTGTCCCACCTGTGACAGGGACTGTGGATCTCGTATTGGACTTTTCAGCCACCTAAGGACACATTTTTAGAGTGGAAGCAAGTCTTCCTCGATTCCGAGGGACTGCTGATGATGATAATGATGATGATGCCTATAGATTGGCTTCCTTGTGTACTGCAAGTTTCTGTGGTTCTCTGTCAGTAGCACTGCTGTTGCCAGAAGATGTATAATTGACCACAGATCATTCATCCCTCAATCTTGTTTTCCTCTCGTGTGAGGGAATCTTTCTTTGATTCAGAGTTCCTCTCTAAAGAGTGCAGGCTGTGATCGAAAACCCAACATGTGGGGAGTTGAGGGTCATTGTGCAGTATGTATGTTGGTGTACCAGCACACCTCGCCACTATGCTACCCTGGGCTGTGCATTTTCCTATCTACCTGACCCATAACAACTACAACTTTATAAAACAAACACATCTGCAAAATATTGGACACATTCAGGTTTGGTTTTAAATACTGTGCACGATTAAAAAAAACATGATGAATCCTAGTCTATCCTGGTAAAATTGTTAGCAGTATTACTTATCACATTTTAATTTAATCACCTTACATACAATGCGGGTAAAGACTGCCTGCCCCAGCGACTGAAATAAGTCTCCCTGATGGTCTCGGGTGAAGTGCTGCCCTTAACTACATCTGCCCTTAACTATAAGTGGAGCAATTACAAATGCATTACAAAAGAAATGAACCTTTATCCCTATGGCTATATTTCTGCACTGGGAAAAGATTGGTGCTTATTTAGAGAACATTATGATTATAAAAACTCTACTGCTGCCAGTCTCCCTGCTTCGCCTTTACAAAATCCTGCTCTGATAATTATACACCATCGCTTTCCAGTATTAAAATTCATGAATCTATTGAAAGCTGCGGTAGCAAACCCTGAGCAAGATTGACAGGAGAGTGCTCGGTTATTGCTTAGGCCAGTTGAAGATAAAATGAACGGAGCCTTACCTTAATAATAAAGAAATGTTTACATTCATATACTGTCTTACCAGGTCACTGAAATATCTCAAAGTGCCTCACACAATGAATTAATTTTGAGGTGCACTAGTTATCATGCAGGTAAATATAACAGCGATCCTGCCCTGCCAACAATAATGGGATGAATGATCTGTTTTAGTGGTATTGGTTGCGGGAGGATGATTGGTCAAGAAACTGGGGAAGGGTGGGGGAGGGGTGACATATCTGTATTTGTCACATAGTTCCATGGGATCTTTGGAAACGTTCAGCGGGCCAGGCAGCATCCGTAGAAAGAGAAACAGTTAACGTTTCAGGTTTTGATTCGGATTCCAGCATCCACAGTATTTTGCTATTGTGCCATGGGATCTTTACTATGCACTTGACCAGACAGGCAGGACCTAAATTTAAAGCCTAAGTCATTGGATACCGCTCCCTCGGCCAAGAATATGTGCTCAAACCCACAGACTTATTGACTCAAAGGTGAAGGCGAGTAAACTGAGCCAAGGTACTAATGTAGTCCTGCAGAGAATGAGGGACATTTGACCTTTGGTGAATAGATAAGATTCACTCCCTGAGGGCAACAGGTCATTCACTGTCACATTAAGGGCCATCCTAGGTGTCTGTTTTGCAGCTGTGATCAGCCAAGGAATATTGTGGAGTTGACATCAAATCCATACAAGCTAAAGGGAGCACATTCTTTCTTGTTAAGGGCAACACTTGGCTGGATTAGGCACAGCCTTGAGGAATTGAGCTCTGATGCTGTTGACGTTGCTTCGTATTACAAATTTTGGATTGACACAGCTAATTTCCTTTACTAATTAATGAATCAAAGAAAGAGCTTGTAATACTTATTAAATAATGGATTCAGTTTGTATAATTTAAAAAAGCTATATTATAACCCCATAGAATTTTCTGCTTAGCTGATTTTATGACCATTAACACTGAGCATTGCATTTATTTTAAAGGCTAGAGAGAGATTTATTTTTTCAATTTTTTATTTCAAGTCAAAGAATAATCACAGGCTGTAATAAGTTACATTAAGACACTATGGGCTGGATTTTCGTTTTGATTGCCCCTCTGTTAGTGCCCCGGAGTTGCGGGAATGGGTCTGGAAATGGTTTCCGCCCCGGAGGCCAGCTTCCAGCGCTCACCGGGAAATTTACTGCCGGTTTCTCGGTGGCGCTGAGCAGTACCGCCCAGAAGCGTCGTGCCGGTGTGCAACGCCGCCGGTTTCGACAGCGATGCGATATTTGGTTGGAGCGCAACCCATAGCGCCCTCTAGTGAGACCGTCAAGGAAAGCTGGTGGTCCGAGCTGTCCCAGCGGCGGTGAGGAAAGGAATGACTGCGTGAGGTCATTATGACTGCTTTATTTTTCTTTTAGCAATTTATCTTTATTTGGGGTCAGTAATATATTGACAAGGTTTTCTCTGTTTTGTGTGCCGATTTTATTTTTGCAGCGAGGCCTCTCTCAGGGCGCGCCGAGTCCGGCTCTTTACCAACAGATTTCCAGTTGCTCAGCCGGCCTAGCGCCCCGAGAGAGGTGCGGAACACCTCCCATAGCGCTCCGCTCCAGACTCAGGGTCTAGCTGCCGAATTTTGTGGCTGCTAACGCAAACCATTTCCCGGCGCAATATGTACCGCCCCACCACCATTAGTGCCCTAAAAAACCTCCAACCAAAAATCCAGCCCAATGGGTCCTATTTTAAGACTTGTGGGTGTAAGTAATTTTGAGCAGTAACTGAGTGTTAACCTCTTTTAGTTACTGCCAAGACAGATTGGGCTAAAAATTGGAGAATTGTTGGAAACTTGTCGGTAACAGAGGTGGCCAAGGTTAACGGCACTGGCCGAGAGAGTGCAGGCAGTATCGGCACTTTAGTACTGCCTGCTCATTAATTTGTTTCTCTAACACACTCTTTGCAGCTCTAATCTCAGAAGGAGGCCAAAGGTCGCCTCTAGGAATATAAGAAGTAGGAGCAAGAGTAGGCCACCTGGCCCCTCGAGCCTGCTCCGCCATTTAATAAGATCATGGTTGATCTGATCATGGACTCAGCTCCACTTCCCTGCCCGCGCCCCATAACCCTTCATACCCTTATTGCTCAAAAATCTGTCTATCATCACCTTAAATATATTCAATGACCCAGACTCCACAGCTCTCTGGGGCAGAGAATTCCATAGATTTAAACCCTCTGAGAGAAGAAATTCCTCCTCATCTCAGTTTTAAATGGGCGGCTCCTTATTCTGAGACTATGTCTCCTAGTTTTAGTTTCCCCTATGAGTGGAAATATCCTCTCTGCATCCACTTTGTCAAGCCACCTCATTATCTGATATGTTTCGATAAGATCGCCTCTCATTCTTCTGAACTCCAATGTGTATAGGCCCAACCTATAAGTAAACCCCCTCATCTCCAAAATCAATCTAGAGAACCTCCTCTGAACAAGTATATCCTTTCTTAAATACAGAGATCAAAACTGTACGCAGTACTCTAGGTGTCAGTTTTTATACTCTATCCCCTTGCAATAAACACCAACGTTCCATTTGCCTTCCTGATTACTTGCTGTACCTGCATACTAACTTTTTGTGTTTCATGCACAAGGACTCCCAGGTCCCTCTGTACTGCAGCACTTTGCAATTTTTCTCCATTTAAATTATAATTTGCTTTTCTATTATTTCTGCCAAAGTGGATAACTTCACATTTTCCCACATTATACTCCATCCGCCAAATTTTTGCCCACTCACTTAGCCTGTCTATATCCCGTTGCAGATTTTTTGTGTCCTCCTCACAATTTGCTTTCCCACCCATCTCTGTCTCCTGCTTGCAGTGTAGGGGAACGGGGAGGAAAGCAGCGACACAAACAGTTGCCATCCTTGCTCCAAAAATATTAACCGCCAACTGATATTTGTGGATTTTGTAATAGTTTATGAAATGAATGCATCTGCGTTCTCTGTAACACTAATCTTTCCCCCAGTGCTTACTCTTGAAAGTATTTAATGTGTAGTCATCGTGGCAGCTTTTAGTGGGTCTTGCATCCTTGACACAAAATAATTATTTGATAAATAATTGGTTATGGAATTTTGAATAGATTATTTATAACTCCTTAAAATCTTCAGCAGTTGAGTTCAGGTTTGCTCAGGGTGATGTTCTGGTGACGCTATCATAAAGATAAAAGACATATTTTCAAAGATCATCTTTAATCGTTGCAATGGAGTTCCCCGTTGATTAAGTGACGCACAAACACTGTAGAACTCCCGGAAAACTGCCAGAAAATGCAACCTGCCCATCCCCACCCACCTCCCGCCGCTGATGGGCAAAAAATAACAGTTTCAAAGAAGAACCTTGGCAAAGGAGGCGTCTGACCTTCCGGCATCCATCTGAGGTGTTTACAACTGATCAGCGTCCATCCTCATAAGTCCTGCCAGACTCCTCGTGGTCTTTACCCCCTGTTAGCCGCAGCATGCACTGGCGTGATTTAGTGTGAGTGGCAATGGGAGCAGCGAGCTCCAAAATAGATAAACAGGCGTCAACTCAGCATCGCAAGCTGATTGGAGAGTGACGTCAATGCATTAAAATACTCTCACCAATCGCATGCAACAGCAACACTGCTAACTGGCTGAAAATGGCGGCCGTCGCAGGACCTGCCACCACCTGGCATAAGAGCACCGGCTGCTATTTTTTTGCCATTTCATGGTGGTAACGGATGGCACAAACCACCTGAATTTCTAGGCCAAAGTACTTGTTTTCTGGTCCACCTTAATTTGCCACTAGCACCAAGTTAAATATCAAGGGCACCGGCAATAATCACCATCAACTATCACAATGAGCTTGAACTTAGACCCCCAAGTGACAGCTGTACTGTTGAGAAAATAGTGTAACTGAAACAATCAGAAAGCCCCAATTCACAGGACAGAGAACTCTTCCTAATAGAGGAGGCAATCCCCAAAAGGGCTTTCTCAAGTCCTGGAATATCACATTCTGGAGAGATGTTGGACACAATAGCTTAGATTTCCCCATTGCTTTAATGCTGCCAGTAACCCATTCCAAAGACATTAATCGAGATAAAAAAAACACCAATCAAAAATAGGAACAGGAGTAGGCCATTCAGCCCCTTGAGCCTGTTCCGCTATTAATTTATTCATTGGATGTGGGCGTTGCCAGCAAGGCCAGCATTTATTGCCCTCGAGAAGGTGGTGGTGAACCGCCTTCTTGAATCCCTGTTCTTTGTAGTGGCTTGGTACAACTTTGGCTCGCCAGGCCATTTCAGAGGGCAGTTAAGAGTCAACCACATTTCTGTGGATCTGGAGTCACATATAGGCCAGACCTGGTGAGAACATTAGTGAACTAGTTGGATGTTTCCAACAACCTGGTAGTTCCATGGTCACCATGACTGATTCTAGTTTTTTATTCCAGATTTATTTAATTAACTGAATTTAAATTCCCCAGCTGCCGTGGTGGGATTTGAACTTATGTCACTGGATCATTAGCCCAGGGTCTGGATTATTAGTCCAGTAACATAACCACTATGTTACCATTCCCTATTCAATGAGATCATACCAATTCTGTATTTCCATTTACGTGTATTGGTTCCATATCCCTAAATACCTTAACTTTAACAAAAATCTATTACTCGCAGTTTTGTTAAAGCTAGACTAATCTGACGTAATAAATGGAGCCAGCCTGATATTGGGACACAGCTTGAAGATGTTAAAAAAAACTTGAGAAGATTTCACTCAACTTCCAAGTTCGAAGAACAACTGGATGAGGATCCTAATCAGAGAAGCAGCAGATTGACTGATGGCGCTTGTAGCTATAGATACAGTCCATCACACCTGGCACTCTGGGAAATCATGCAATGGCATAAAATCTTTGCTGTGTGGCCAACTGTTCGGCCTCCTAGATAAAGAAATTAATTAACCTGCCAGCACTCTGGAGCAGTGCATTAATCATCTTTTAAATGCAGATGGGTAGACATCGAGCGCGATTTCACTGCAATCGGCTCCAAGTGCCAGGAACGACCCGTACCAAAAATAAACATTAATGACTGTTGTGACTGCCACAGCAGCAAGAGAGCAGTAGGAGTCACTGAGATGTCTCCAAATTACCACTTTGGTTAACATACCTTCTTACACAACGCTCCTCAGACAAGGCTGGATGATTCAACTATGCCTCACTTTTGCTGCTCCTTTCCAGAGAGAATTATGACTACTTCTGCAGCAAGGAAAAACATATTGCAGCTGGCTAGAAACAGTCTGCTTAAAGAGTGGTTGGATTTGGACTTGTAGCTCTGGGAGTGTTGAGTTTCAAAAATCAGAAAATGACAGATTTAACTAAGGTCAACATATCCACCCCCTACTAATTGGCTTAATTCGTGGTTTAAGTTTGGATGCAATAATCACAATTACATTTTCAATCTGCATTGGAAAATTTGGGATTGCAATAATATTGTGTGAAGTACTCTTAAGGACCTAAAGCAAATTTTCCATTTGCTGTCAAATCGGCAGTGAATATACTGGCAATCGATAAATACAAATGTTCACTGGGTGCAAAAATGATCAGCTACACACAGCAGATTCATTCTTAATAACCCATGAATAATGATTCCACAATGCTAGTCCTTTCAGTTACCATAAATCATGGCCAAATCAGGCCAGGGACAAAAAGTGACCAGAGGACAAGCTCATATCAAACTCAAATAGTAGGCAAACCACAATAGATACCAAGCAGTAATTACAAGGCAACAATGAATCCCAGTGTTTAGAGGATAGGCAAATTGAGTTTCAAATCCCCTGGGAATACATTGGATGTGTCACATTTTGTGAAATTTTGAGGGGAATTCCATTGTTTCCCAATTCACCCACATGGGAAATCTTGCCAATATTAAGCTAAACTATTCAATTGCCATAAATAATCACAGTTAAGTAATACATTAACTCCAAAATGATCCTCTTAAACCTCAGATGATGGTGGAATTGTGCCAACAATGCTCATTCAAAATATTAATGTAGAACATTAAAGGTGCCTGAGAAACGTAGAATTTAGAGAGCAAGAATTGAGTTTTGGCAATGGAAATGAAAGCTTCCAATTTTGGGACCACAAAAATAATCCCAGAGTAAGAAACATAGAAGCATAGAAAATAGGTGCAGGAGTAGGCCATTCGGCCCTTCTAGCCTGCACCGCCATTCAATGAGTTCATGGCTGAACATGCAACTTCAGTGTCCCATTCCTGCTTTCTTGCCATACCCCTTGATCCCCCTAGTAGTAAGTACTACATCTAACTCCTTTTTGAATATATTTAGTGAATTGGCCTCAACAACTTTCTGTGGTAGAGAATTCCACAGGTTCACCACTCTCTGGGTGAAGAAGTTTCTCCTCATCCCGGTCCTAAATGGCTTACCCCTTATCCTCAGACTGTGACCCCTGGTTCTGGACTTCCCCAACATTGTGAACATTCTTCCTGCATCTAACCTGTCTAAACCCATCAGAATTTTAAACGTTTCTATGAGGTCCCCTCTCATTCTTCTGAACTCCAGTGAATACAAGCCCAGTTGATCCAGTCTTTCTTGATAGGTCAGTCCCGCCATCCCGGGAATCAGTCTGGTGAACCTTCGCTGCACTCCCTCAATAACAAGAATGTCCTTCCTCAGGTTAGGAGACCAAAACTGTACACAATACTCCAGGTGTGGCCTCACCAAGGCTCTGTACAACTGTAGCAACACCTCCCTGCCCCTATACTCAAATCCCCTCGCTATGAAGGCCAACATGCCATTTGCTTTCTTAACCGCCTGCTGTACCTGCATGCCAACCTTCAATGACTGATGTACCATGACACCCAGGTCTCGTTGCACCTCCCCTTTTCCTAATCTGTCACCATTTAGATAATAGTCTGTCTCTCTGTTTTTACCACCAAAGTGAACAACCTCACATTTATCCACATTATACTTCATCTGCCATGCATTTGCCCACTCACCTAACCTATCCAAGTCGCTCTGCAGCCTCATAGCATCCTCCTCGCAGCTCACACTGCCACCTAACTTAGTGTCATCCGCAAATTTGGAGATACTACATTTAATCCCCTCGTCTAAATCATTAATATACAGTGTAAACAGCTGGGGCACCAGCACAGAACCTTGCGGTACCCCACTACTCACCGCCTGCCATTCTGGAAAGTACCCATTTACTCCTACTCTTTGCTTCCTGTCTGACAACCATTTCTCAATCCATGTCAGCACACTACCCCCAATCCCATGTGCTTTAACTTTGCACATTAATCTCTTGTGTGGAACCTTGTCGAAAGCCTTCTGAAAGTCCAAATATACCACATCAAATGGTTCTCCCCTGTCCACTCTACTGGAAACATCCTCAAAAAATTCCAGAAGATTTGTCAAGCATAATTTCCCTTTCACAAATCTATGCTGACTTGGACCTATCATGTCACCTCTTTCCAAATGCGCTGCTATGACAAGAACTGCTATGTAAGAACTCCTCTGATAGGGTAAATACGTTGGTGAAGATCTCCTCTGTTCATTGTCTTTAAGAATATCTTTTAGACCAATTTTAGAATTTAATGAAAAATATCAATGGTAATCTGCATGAATCCATATCCAATGCAACTACCCATATTGACCACAAGAAATCTGACTGCTGGATCTCAAGGCAAAGAGACACGAGATGATATATCTCACTGGTTGAATACAATACTTGCAACAAGAAGTTATCAAAATAGCATAGAGTTGTCAAAGAGAAAGATAACCTGGCCGTGTAATGAGATACTGAATATTTCTGGCTGTATGTGAGGAATATATATGTTGTAGAATAATAACGCCCGGAATTTGTGGTCAACAGCAAAGCGAAGGCGTGGAAAGTATGCTTCCCACAAGGATCTTGTGATCTCTGTGTTGGGAACTTCAGATTTTCTGACGTTCAATTCAAATTAACGGAGTACAGTGGGGATCCCTTAGTGCGAACTGCTGTGACGTCAACAAGCTAGCCAAGCAGCTGATCAAAAGGCAGAATTCTCACAGACAGCGAACAAGGAAGTGGGTAAGCTCTTAAAATGCTAACTTTTAAAAAATGTTAGAGAGCGCAATACAAAGATTAGGCCCCCGCATGGGGTAAAGGCAAACTTGAAATAAGGCTGAACAAACATTTAAAAAATATATATCTTTTTTAAGTTTCTTAAAAATGTTAATTTTTAGTAAAAATAGATACATTTGACACTGTACAAAATTAAAAATGAGTTTTTCAGGCCCATAACCTTAGTTTAGCAGTCATCATTATCATTATAGGCAGTCTCTCGAATCGAGGATGTCTTGCTTCCATGTCAAAAAGTTCACAGGTGTTTCAATGAAGGACCTAATATTCCGGATCCCGAACTACATGTTGAAGGGTGGAAGATGCCTGTGCATTGATTTTTTTATCGTGGGGTGGCCGTTGCACACCAGCCACCACACAGGTTTGACAGAGCGAGGTCTTGATCCAGTGGCAAGGATTAACCAAGACAACTGGAGACTAGCTCTGCTGCATGGACCTAGTGCGCACAAGTTTAGCAGTCAATATATTATTAATACCCCAGTTACACCCAATACAGGGCCTTGGTGAGGCCACTCCTGGAGTGTTGTGTACAGTTTTGTATTCTAACTTGAGGAAGGACATTCTTGCTATTGAGGGAGTTCAGCGAAGGTTCACCAGACTGATTCCCGGGATGGCGGGACTGACTTATCAAGAAAGACTGGATCAACTGGGCTTATATTCACTGGAGTTCAGAAGAATGAGAGGGGATCTCATAGAAACGTTTACAATTCTGACGGGTTCAGACAGGTTAGATGCAGGAAGAATGTTCCCAATGTTGGGGAAGTCCAGAACCAGGGGTCACAATCTAAGGATAAGGGGGAAGCCATTTAGGACTGAGATGAGGAGAAACTTCTTCACCCAGAGAGTGGTGAACCTGTGGAATTCTCTACCACAGGAAGTTGTTGAGGCCAATTCACTAAATATATTCAAAAAGGAGTGAGATGTAGTCCTTACTACTCGGGGGATCAAGGGGTATGGCAAGAAAGCAGGAATGGGGTACTGAAGTTGCATGTTCAGCCATGCATTGAATGGCGGTGCAGGCTCGAAGGGCTGAATGGCTGTACTCCTGCACCTATTTTCTATATTTCTATGTAAACACTTTGGGCTAGAAATTAGCCAGCCTAATGCATGTTTTAACATGATTTTTTTTGCGTTAAATCTGCTTTTTTTGTTCTTAAAACGAAGTGCACAAAATTCCCCAAAGTCTAAGAATGGCGTTTTCAAAATATCGCCGAAAAGCGAATTGTCCTGGTGCAAGGCAAAAAAATATCGCACCGCCTAAATAGGCCATTCGACGAACCCGCACTCAGGTGAAAAAAAATGCATGAGAAAAGCCTGCGTTGCAGCCTCAGAAATGTCGGTAAGTATGAAGCCCTGCATAAAAGGTAAGTTAAAGTTTTTATTTTTTGTTTTTTGCAATTTTTTTTTGTGTGTTTTCTCCCCTCCCAGGCCTGTATTTTTGGCGTTGATAGGCCTCGGGCTAAAGTTGGCAAGATCGCGGTTTCCACCGCGAATCCTCTTGCAATGCTGTTTTTTTAACAACAGGCGTATTTTGTGGCCAAATTTACCTCGTTAAAAATGGCCACATTTTTATTCTTATTTCTTCACAAAAATAACATTATTTATCAAAAAAAATGACAGGCTGGGGAAGTTCTAGCCTTAGGGGTCTAACGTTTTAGTGGGAAATTTAACAGCGTCATTACTGCGGAAGAGCTAAAATTGTCATCAGTGAATTGAGTGATTACACTGATTGCTGGCTCTGTGGTGGTGGGCGGGGAGGGGGGGGCAGGATTTCCAGATGCACATGCGTCAAATCGGGAAGTTGCAGTCAATGAAAAAGGTGGAATGACGGCGAATGCTGCCAGTTCACCGTCACCCGGAACACAAATTCCAGGCCATGATTCCTTTGTAAAATGCAATGGATAGGGTATCCACAATTCTATGTTATTTAATGTTACATGGTGATTATAAGTGCCCAATTTGTGTCTTATGTCGAGTAAATGATAAAAAAAGTAAATAGGACTGAAGTGGACTTGAGGGAGTTCATTGACTTTTTATTTCATGTTTATGTTATCCGTGAGGATTTGAAGATCTGATGTGATACGTCCTTACTATGCAGTATAAATGCACACGAGGCCCATGCTTGAGAGAAGGTCAGTCTGTGACCTGTCCTTTATTCCTTAGCACTCAAGTGATGAAGGTGAGTGGAGCTTCCCCTTTTATACCTGAAGGTCCAGGTTAGGAGTGTCTCATTGGGATCACAGATTGAGTCTCTCTGGTGGTTTACGCTCTCTTGTAGAGCGCCTGAGTTGGGGCTCTGGTTGTTGGGCGCTGGCCTGAGTGTCTGCTGTTTGCGGTGCCTCAGGCCTATCCAGACTGCCCACAGTGATTGGGCTCTCCTCCCTTTGGTTCCAGTGTGCGGTCACCTGTGGTGGAGTGAACTCTACATTGTGTTCTTCCTCTGCTTCTTCTATGGGATTGCTGAACCTCCTTTTTGTTTGATCCAAGTGTTTGCGGCAGATTTGTCCATTGGTAAGTTTAACTACCAGAATCCTATTTCCCTCTTTGGCAATCACAGTGCCTGCGAGCCATTTGGGCCCTGCAGCGTAGTTGAGGACAAAAACAGGATTATTTACATCAATACATCGCACCCTCACATTCCTGTCATGGTAGTCATATTGTGGCTGGCGCCTGCTCTCGACAATTTCTTTCATGGTGGGGTGTATAAGGATAGCCGGGTTTTGAGCGTCCTTTTCATTAGCAGCTCTGCGGGTGGAACCCCTGTGAGCGAGTGTGGTCAGGATCTATAGGCCAACAAGAGGCATGAGTTAACCAATTGTAAATATATTTAGCCTTCCCTTCGCCCCCCCCCCCCCCTCCCATCACTTACTGTATTAAACTGTACAGTACTTTCGACTTGGCCAGGGAGGAGGTGGTGCACAGGCCTTTTGGCACCTGCTTTGGCGGGGGTTGGGGAGGGGAAGAGGAGCACACGTTGGGGGAGGGGGAAGAGGTGCCTGTTTTTATGTGTCATTGAGCGGGGGCAAAGCTGCCCGATTTCTGATTTCCCTTTGGTGTTTGATGCTAGGGTTTCTTCCAGCGTGTCGATTTATGATCGATATTGAAAGCGCATTCTTCTAGGTTGACTAAATGTCTTTCAAATGGTTATTTAAAATCGCGTGCAGATCCGACCATGCTAATTACCAGTCGTGCAGTCATTTGTTCCATTTTATGTGCCTCTTCCCATTTTATTGCTGTGTCTGTAAATTCCTGGATTCTTTTACCTCAATCTGGTTCAGTAAAATTACTGAGTCGAATACCTCTTGTGCTTTGAACAAAGCAGTCTTTATTACCGGCCAGTAAGACCTATCAGACAGAAGATATACTCTCTGGATAGAGCGTACACACTCCCTACTGATGTTCTGGGTGAGCGCCTGGAGTCTAGGGTGCCACCAAGTAGCCAAAAGCGTATCACTTGTTGCCCTTGCTCCACAATGAGTAGCAAAATGCCGACATTCTATAACCCATGAGGCCAACTCGTCAGACATGCAAGTCTGTTCCGCGGGAGTGGTCCAGAGTTTAGAAACATTGTCATAAGTACATGCATAATATTTCCACAACAGTTTATCTTTTTCAGGAGCGTCCTCCTGTGCTTTTATAACATCTTGGATGGTTGGCATTGGTTTTTCCGAGGCTAACTTATCCTTCGCAGGATTTTTAGTCTGACTCATAATTTTGGGCACTACCATCTGTTGGTCACGAGAGGCCTGTTTGGCCTCTTGGTCAGGACAATGATTCCCTATATCAACCAGAGAATTTCCGGTAGTATGGGCGGTACATTTGACAATGGCAATGCGTTTGGGGAACATGAGGGCTTGCAACAAATCAGATACTAACTGTTTATGAGATATCTCATTCCACTATGAGGTTAGGAATCCCCTATTTTTCCATAATTGTCCGAAATCATGGACCACCCCAAAGACATACCTAGAGTCGGTATAGATATTGACTTTGAGATCTTTGGCCAAGATACAGGCTCGGGTGAGGGCAAATAGTTCAGCTTGTTGGGCAGAATAGGCGGTTTCAAAGCGGCAGATTCCAAGACCTGATTCTCCTGGTTTACTATGGCGTATCCTGAGATTCGTGTATCTTCTGGATTAATAGAAGTACTTCCGTCAACATACATAAACAATCATGACTGGGTTCTTCCTCATCTTGGGGTGGCTCAGTAAGAATACAGTCTGGATCTTCCATCAACTAAATCTTCCCTGACTGATGTGGCCTCTTAAATTAAAGATAAGCAATCATGACTGGGTTCTTCCTCATCTTGGGGTGGCTCAGTAAGAAAACAGGCTGGATTAATTGCAGTACAGTGCCGAAAGGTCAGTTTAGGATTGCCTGTGATTTCAGTGGGTTCTGTCGGATAGAGGGCCAGTCCACATTGCCCTGCACTGGGATCTCAATTAATGGGAGTATAACCCACTTGGGAGGGGTCCTCTGCCCACAAATGAGGATCCACATAGTCAGGTATGTCCGAGCCAGTATGATGCTGTAGAGTCGTTAAGACCTTCTCGGGGTCCCCATGAAATTGGACTGTTCGGCCATGTTTTACGATTTGCACATCCCGGCTGGTAGGGTCAGCCTCATCTATGGCCTTGCGTACCATAACTCCCAAATCTTTAGCATGGTGAGGGGCTAATACTTCACGAGCAATATGCGGTGCCATTGTTAGGGGCTGTTTCCACAGATTCTTATCCACTTCCACAAAATCTGCCTCTCTTTCCAGTCCAGTCACTCTAGCCCTTAATAGAATTCCCTTCACTTCCCCTTCGTGATCCTGATAAAAGTTCTGCAGGTCCTGATTCTTTCCACTGGGATCGTATGCTAGGGTCACGTGATAGGGTGCCTGCGGCAGGTCCAGAGACCACCACTGAGGGGTTCTAGTGGTATAATACTGCTTAAGGGTTTCCTGTTTTACAATAATCCCATTATCTCCATACTCCAAATGCAACTGGAATTTGCAAAGGAGGTCTCTAGCCATCAAGTTACAGTCCAGATTGGTTGTGATAACAACTCGATGTTCCACCGATTCTTCCTGGTAACCCATTTTAACCGGTTCTGACACTGGGAATGTCGAGATTTGTCCCAGGAATCCTGAAAGTTCCTGTGTTTCAGTAGAGGCAGGGAGTTTAAGCTTTGACTGTACAGAAGACACGAAGGCTCCCGCATCTATCAAAAAGGGTTGCCACTCATGGGTTCGTCCTCCGGGGAGGATCCCTGCACAATCAAGCTGCGCAGTCAATCGGGGGACAACTGACCAAAGGGGTTGTTCTGGGAGAAGTTAGTGTAAGATCCTCCTCTCCCCCCTTGCCCCCCCCCTCCTCTTCCTCCTCTTCCTTTTCCATGCTGACGGTAGGGGCAATTTTTATTCCAATGTCCTTCCTGCCCACAATTAAAACAGTCAATTCCTCTTACCCAGTCCCTGCCTCTTCCCATACCATGCCGGGGACAATAGGGAGGTTTATTAGCAGGGCTCGGGCCGTTTGGTTGTTTAGTATAACCGTATCCTTGCTTATCCATCCAATCCTGTATGCCACACTACGGTTCTATTGATCCTTCCTCCCGAGATGGCTCTTCCTTTCTAGTCACGTATTCAGTCTTGACCCGGGTTGGGGGCGCACCTCCCCCCTCCCCTTTCTTTTCCTGCCAATAATATCTAACTGCCCTTTCCATCTGTCCGGATAGCGTGAGCAATCAAATAGTTGTTTGAAGATCACAGACATCTATAGAGAGGTGGTCTGCAGCTTGTTGTGCATCAGGGTTTGGCATTGGTCTGACAGGGAATTGGTGTCGGGACTTTGGGATCTTGGAAATCATTTCTAGGCCGGAGGATGTTTCAGAGCTGTCTGACTGCTTGACAGTTCTGCGTCTCGATCGGCGGGGGTGTTTGCTATGTCTTTCACAACTTGGACTGGTAGATTGACTAGAAGATTTACGGGACTGTCTGTGATGTCGAGATATAGTTCTGCCCTTTCGAGTGTGAGATCTGGTCCTTTCGGCTATATTGCTTGTAAACTGGGGATCCGAATCGCTGTCAGAGGATGAGGAGTCAGTTTGGGTTTGTTGCTTTAGTGGTATGGGGTTATTTTTAACTCCTCTTTTTACCAGAGTGTTAGGTGGAGGGTGTTGGGAAGAGGACTGGAGCAAGAGGCCAGGGGGTGCGGGAGGCGCCGTTGGGCGCTGAGTCAGTGGCCACTCATCAATTTTATCATCAGCCTCGGTTAACACAATGCCAGCCATTTTAACTCGTAGTTGATCAATACCTTTCTCAGAGGTCCCAGAGGATCTCTTAGCAAGTTTCTCGTGCGCACATTCTCTTTTTTTTTAAGACGTCTACAGTTTTAACATGTGTTCCCTCTGTCAATGCAAGTCCTAATTTAATAGCATTTGTTTGCCAACTCGATAGAAGTGATGCATCTTTTAATTTCTGACAATAATGTCGCCAGGTTGCAATTAAATTTTTATCCCCTTTTCCTCGTCCCCTTCTCCAAATTAATCCCTGTGCTTTTTTTGCTACCTCTAAGCTTCTAGTCTCACCTAGAGGCCACTGGTCATCCCCTAATAATTTATTCAGGGCTCCTGATAATTTTCTAAAGTCTTCAGCTCTTTCAGGGAATTCCTCACATAGCTTTTGTAGCGGACTATCCGCATCCGTGGTTTTATCTAACTGATTACCCATTTTCACACTGCTCCTCGTATTACTGTGTCGCTACGCGTTCGTGTTGTCATGCAATTTAAACAAACTTAAAAATAGACACAGACTTTACAGAAACTAACACTGACTTTAACTAACTTCAAATAACCAAACTTTACTAATGCTAACACTTACCCGCGTCGCCGCGCGGTTCGCGTCGCCGCGCGATTTAGGATACTAAAACTACCACGTCGCCTCGCAGTTCACGTCGCCGCGCAATCCGCGTTGCCTCGCAGTTCACGTCGCCGCGCAATCCGCATCGACCCGTGGCTCGCATCGCCGCGTGAGTTAAGATACTTAAAAATTTAAAAGATAAACAAGGACTTCTAACACTTACCCGCATCGCCGCGCGGTTCGCGTTGCCGCGCGATTTCAATACAAAATAGACAAAGACTTCTAACACTTACCCGCGTCGCCACGCGGTTCGTGTCGCCGCGCGATTTAGGATACTTAAAACTTTACTTAAAACTTTACTTAAAACTCTAAACACTGAAGACTTACAAAGACTTACTAACATTAGCACTGACTTTCGTGATTCGCGTTGCTGCGCCTCTGCGTCACTACGCGTCGGTGTCACTGCGCGTTTACGTCACCGCGCGTCTACGTCACTGCGCGTTCGCTTCACTGCGCGTTTACGTCACTGCGCGTTCGCGTCGGCCCTACCTTCCGAGTTGCTGCGGGGGTTTTTAAAAAAAAAAAATTCAACCAGAGCCTAGACGGGCCAAGTGATATTCAAGGTCCCTTCGTCGTACCTGAGTTGAACACCTATCCTCTATTTAAATCCCCACTTTATTCCCTGTGAGCCTAATTTTCTAATTTTGATTTCTTATGAGCCTCAATTAATTTCTTTCAGTCTCCAAATTTCCCTATCCTTTCGCGTTACTGCGCAGTTTAAATTCAATCAGTCAATGAAAGCCCTAATTTAATGGAGTTTTTCTGCCAATTGGACAGGAGTGATTTTTTTTTACTGCAGTGGAATTTTTTCCATAATTTAAAATCTCAGAACATTTTTTTTTTAGCACCTATTTAGTACGTTACTTTTTTTTGTATAACTAGAGAGAAGTCTGGCACGTAGGCTGTGGACTGCTTTTCGTTATCTCAATTGTTCCAGCCTCAAGGTCGTGTTATTTAATATAATTTTTTTTTTTTAATCCTTTTGAATCCATCTCAGTTGTTTTGCTGTGCCTTCTCTGAATGTTTTCTTTCAACAAGTTTTTCTCTTTTTTTTAACCACCGGGACCATATAATTTTTTCTTTTTTTTTAACAAACCTATCCTTTGTGCATTTCCTGGCTCCGTAACTTATCATCCGAATATACGTAATTCAATAAGGTTCACACTCTTAAACTTCCCACATACAGGACAACACTACGAAGGGTTAAAACAAACTTTCATTCTGTTTGAGATAAAACAAACCACAACTCCCCGGCTTTTTTTTTTACAGTAAAAATCACAGAAGCATTTCTCATTTAAACAGACATTCACAAGAGTCTCTTTTCTTTCCTATTAATTTTTTTTGGATCCATGATTGATCATCTATCCCTATCTAGCTCTAACTATCTTTCCAAGTCGTCGCTTGGTTTGCGTCATCGCGCAATTTCCCTATCTCTATCCCTATTCTAAGTTTGAAAGGTATTCACCAGATTGTCCTGGATCTCGTTCAGACACTACCTGAGAACCAGCGAGTGGCTAAACTTTCCTCAGACTTTTGAAACCGGGGGAAACTGGAGCAGTATTGAAATCATACTCACTCCAGTGGCCATTTTCCCCTCGTCTCGTCCAAGGCTAGTCTGGCTCTTAATTCGCAAGTCGTCCGTTGAGATCCCTCTTCTGACACCAAATGTAAATTCCTGGATTCTTTTACCTCAATCTGGTTCAGTAAAATTACTGAGTCGAATACCTCTTGTGCTTTGAACAAAGCAGTCTTTATTACCGGCCAGTAAGACCTATCAGACAGAAGATATACTCTCTGGATAGAGCGTACACACTCCCTACGGATAGGTGACGTTACATCGTAAAGCGTTAACAGTTATACAGTTTTGAAATCAGATAACAAAATACAAATGGATTGACAGTCTAACTCAGACTAACTCATTAGTCAATCTATATGAGATGTTCTTCTTGAAAGCTCAAGCATTGCCTCTAAATGTTTCAATCTAATGGTGTGACTATTAACTGAGACCTTGCAATTCTGCAGATGTATTTCATGTTACAATTATATATTATTGGCAGGATTAGTGACGTGAAACCTTGAGACAGACTGTTAGCTATGCTGATGTTGCACTATTTGCAATCTGACATTCTCCCAGCTATTCTTCCATGGCTTATACATTTTCATATATCCCGTTTACTTTACTGTCCTTAATTCCATATATTCCGTTCAGATATCCACATGTCTTATTTCTCAGCTGTTTCATGCTCCCCTTGTCTAAGCACATTGTGCTCACTCGTATAGACCACAAGGGTTGCTTTGCCTCAATGCTTGTCTCCTGGTAACAATAATGTACATGATGAATTCTGAATACTTTTGATTTAACTAGCTGGAGGAAACACGGGTTCTTTAGTCTTGAGCAGAAGCAACTGAGAAGGGAACCTTCTATAGATATAGATGTTGAAACAGATAGACATAGAGAAGATGTTTTGACTTGTGGGGGAGGACAAAACGAGTGACTGTAAATATAAGATAGTCACTAATAAATCCAATCGGGAATTCGGGAGAAACATCTTTACCTAGAGCGTGGTTAGAATGTGGAACTTGCTACCACAGGGAGTAGTTGAGGCAAATAGTACAGATGCATTTAAGGGAAATTTGGATAAGTACATAAGGGAGAAAGGAATAGAAGGGTATGCTGATAGGGTTAGATGAAGTAGGGTGGGAGGAGGCTCATGTGGAGCATAAACACCAGCATGGACTGGTTGGGCAGAATGGCCTGTTTCTGTGCTGTACATTCTGTGTAAAAGTTTAGATAATGCAAACCTGGGCTGCTATTTTAAGATAAACCGCAATAGTAAGATGAGGGAGAGTAGATGCAAACTGATGAAATGCAGATTTCAGACTGATGTCGGGAAGGTTTTCACTCGAAGAGTGATCATCAAACATTCAAAAAGGAGCTAGATGTAGTCCTTACTACTAGGGGGATCAAGGGGTATGGCGAGAAAGCAGGAATGGGGTACAGAAGTTGCATGTTCAGCCATGAACTCATTGAATGGCGGTGCAGGCTCGAAGGGTCGAATGGCCTACTCCTGCACCTATTTTCTATGTTTCTATGTTTCTATGATAAGCGCCTTTGTAGGGAACCCCCTTGGATTCTGAGCATCCTCTGTTTGATTATCTGCACTGCTCGTTCTGCCTGGCCGTTTGAGGCCGGCTTGAACGGTGCCGTTCTGACATGGTTAATTCCATTGCCTGCCATGAAGTCCTGGAATTCAGTGCTTGTGAAGCACGGGCCACTGTCGCTGACCAAGACGTCCGGTAGACCGTGGGTGGCGAACATTGCCCGTAGACTTTCTACCGTGGCAGAGGATGTGCTTGAATTTAAAATGTCACACTCGATCCATTTGGAGTAGGCGTCTACGACAACCAAAAACATTTTTCCCATGAAAGGACCTGCGTAGTCCACATGGATGCGTGACCAAGGCTTGGCAGGCCATGGCCAACACAAAGTTCCAGATCTGCGTCTATCCCTGGCCACCAAACGTGTGATCTGGCAATAGCCTTCATCATGACAATGTCCGGGTGCTCATTGTGGAGTTCTCTGATGAACACCTCTCTGCCCATCTGGGGCATGACTACGCAGTTTCCCCACAGTAGGCAATTGGCATGAATCGAGAGTTCATCCCTGCGCCTGTGAAATGGTTTAAATTCCTCAGGGCATGCCCTGTACGTGGCTATTCAGGACACATTTCTTGACTAGAGACAATAGCGGGTCTCTATTTGTCCAGACTTTAATCTGACGGGCTGTCATGGGTGAGTCTTTGCTTCCGAATGCTTCAACAGCCATGTCCATCTCAGCAGCATGCTCGGTAGCCCCCTTACAGGTGGCTAGTGGGAGCCTGCTGAGTGCATCGGCGCAGTTTTCGGTGCCCGGTCTGTGCCGAATTGTATAGTCATAGGCGGCTAACGTGAGTGCCCACCTCTGTATGCGGGCCGATGCATTTGCATTTATGGCCTTGTTGTTGGCCAAAAGGGATGTTAGGGGTTTGTGATCTGTCTCCAGCTCAAATTTCCTGCCAAACAGGTACTGGTGCATTTTCTTTACCGCATATACACTTGCGAGCGCCTCCTTTTCTACCATCCCGTAACCCCTTTCTGCCTGGGACAGACTCCTGGAGGCATAAGCTACCGGCTGTAACTGACCCTTGACATTGACATGCTGCAACACACACCTGACACCATAGGACGACGCATCGCACGTTAACACAAGTTTCTTACATGGGTCGTATAGTGTTAACAGATTGTTGGAACGTAACAAATTGTGTGCTCTATTAAAAGCCCTTTCCTGGCTGTCCCCCCAGACCCATTCGTGACCTTTGCATAGGATCACATGTAGCGGCTCTAGCAGCGTGCTCAATTTGGGAAGAAAGTTACCAAAATAGTTCAGGAGCCCCAGGAACGAACGCAGCTCCGTCGTGTTACGGGGTCTGGGTGCTCTCTGGATCACTTCCGTCTTGGACGCAGTAGGGCTGATCCTGTCTGCTGCTACCCTCATCCCCAGGAATTCTACCTCTGGAGCTAGGAAGACGCACTTCGCCTTTTTCAGTCGCAGCCCTACCCGGTCCAGTCTGCGTAGCATCTCCTCCAGGTTGTGGAGGTGTTCTTCAGTATCGTAACCCGTGATGAGGATGTCGTCCTGAAAAACCACCGTCCCTGGAATCGACTTGAGGAGGCTTTCCATATTTCGTTGGAAGATCGCGGCGGCCGAGCGAATCCCGAACGGACATCTGTTGTACTCAAACAACCCCTTGTGTGTTGTGATGGTGGTCAGTTTCTTTGACTCACTCGCCAGCTCCTGGGTCATGTAAGCTGAGGTCAGGTCCAATTTTGAAAAAAGTTTGCCACCGGATATTGTCGCAAAGAGGTCCTCCGCTCTCGGTAGCGGGTACTGGTCTTGGAGTGACACCCAATTGATGGTGGCCTTGTAATCACCACATATCCTGACCGACCCATCCGCCTTGAGCACCGGCACGATCGGGCTCGCCCAGTCACTGAATTCGACTGGCGAGATGATGCTTTCCCTCAGCAGGCGGTCCAATTCACTTTCTATCTTTTTCCGCATCATGTACGGCACCGCTCTGGCCTTGTGGTGTACTGGCCTGGCGTCCGGGTTTATGTGAATCACTACCTTGGCCCCCATGAAAGTGCCGATGCTGGGTTGAAATAATGAGTCAAATTTGTCCAGGATCTGTGAGCATGATACTCGCTCCACAGAGGAAATTGCATTGATATCGCCCCATTTCCAGTTCATGACAGCAAGCCAACTCCTCCCCAGTCATACGGTACCGTCCCCTGGGACAATCCAGAGTGGCAACCTGTTCTCCGCATCTTTGTGGGTCATGACTACCGTGGCGCTGCCTAGCACCGGAATGATCTGCTTTGTGTAAGTCCGTAGCTGTGCGTCAATCGGCGATAATTTTGGCCTCCTGCCCTTGGACGCCCACAACTTTTTGAACTGTTTGATACCCATCAGGGACTGGCTGGCCCCCGTATCTAGCTCCATTGATAGTGGGATGCCATTGAGGAGCACTTTCATCATTATCGGTGGCGTCCTGGTGTATGAACTGTATACATGCTCCACATGAACTCGCTGAACTTCAGCTTCCAGCGATTTCCCCCAGCATTCATTTCTGCAATTTCTGCCAGTATTTTGCTCACCTCTGCAAACTCCACGCCTCCAACATGAGCTGCTGTTGGAAACAAAAGGTCCCTTGCCAGTCGATCGTCCCTGACTGCCCCTGTGACTGTCCTTGGGTGCGCCATTAACAGATGTTGATGGCCCCATTACTGGCCGCATTGTCCCTTGCAATGGCGTGAATCGCCGTTCAACTTGCCATTGTCTCTGTCGAACTCCCCCTCTGGGTTCGACTACATGTTGGGGCATGCTCGACTGCCCTTGTCTGCCTGGAGAACTGTGTGCTGCTTTAACAATGTTGAATCTCTATCCCAACCATTCCTTAACACAGTACCTCTCATCTGTTCTGCTAGTGGCCATGCTCGTGTGGTTTAAATCCCAGTTTCTCGTCGCCATTGATACGTCCTTACTATACAGTATAAATGCACACGAGGCCCATGCTTGAGAGAAGGTCAGTCTGTGACCTGTCCTTTATTCCTTAGCACTCAAGTGATGAAGGTGGGTGGAGCTTCCCCTTTTATACCTGAATGTCCAGGTTAGGAGTGTCTCCCACCTAGTGGTCATTGTTCTCACAGTGTACAACTTAGGTCAGATTATACATGGGTTACAATGCTGGTTGAATACATGACATGATGTTGCAACCTTTACTTCTGTAATGTATGCATCTGTGAGTATGCTCACAGGTTTTGTAGAGCTGTTGAATTGTGAGTGGCTCAGCCAGTCATGTGATGTTCACAAGTCTCAATTAAACCCCAGCCAGTTGGGTTTAAGGGATCCATGATGAGGTATGCAGTTGTGAGCCGAGTGGATGAACTGGTAATGTGTAGTGTGATTGTTAAACCTTTGTTAACAAACCTAATAGCAATGTGTTGCTGTGAATGCTTAAGCAAAGAACCCATGAAGCAAATACATTACAACTTCCAACTTCATTGCCTTCTCTCCATAGTTGTGTCTGGACCTTCTACCTTAATCACAACACAGAAATCACCAACACCAGCTGAACTATCTGAGCCAAAAACTCAAACTGGGATTACCAGCATCCCTACAACTTCAGCTTCAATCCAAACATTGATCAGATGCCTTGCACTTGAGCAGCAGAATTTGTTCAACCTTGATTGACAAGTACTTTTGTTGAGAACATGCTAATCTTAGCAATATAAAAAAATCAGATGCAAGTCAAAGTATCTTATGGCCAATTAACAGTGAACATAATTGGAGTATTTTCTCCAAAATAAATAGACTGGCTTTATCCTGAATGCTAAGATACACTGCTTATAGGTAAGTGGAATACAAGGGTGATAGTTGGCCTTCATAAGTGATGATGAGAAGTAATTAAGACTATAGGGCCTAGTAAGGAACCTTCTTTACCATCTACCCTTGACACCCTGGTGAATTGACATATATTTGTTTCATAGCATTGTTATATTTTTAATATTTAAGGTTAATTCTAGGAATATACAGAGATGTTGTGTATTTTCAGTTGCTGAACATTTTGCCCGACCCGACAGTTTGTAAACCCCTCATTGTTATCCCGTCAATGAAAGTTTGAACTTCAAGGCGCCTTACAATTCCCAAAGCAAAACATAATGATCATTCATGCCTGATTGCTTCTATAAGTTTATACATTTGCACGGATATAAATGTTATTTGCAAAACAAATAAACAAGAGTAAATGAAAGTTCTTTACGCTTCACCGCAAAACATTACCATCATTGTAAAACAAATGGCTTAATTCAATTACCTCACAATAAAGAGAGAAACTTCATCATGAAGACAAAATGCCATGTGGCGATTCAGGAGCTCCACTGTAAGGTTGTGGCTAGAACGTCCCCTGAAACCTCATGAACAAACTTTTAAATTTAAAGTAGCCAATCAGTATTCATAAGGTAATCTACCAATTGGGGCCTGACATCACCTCCGTCCACCAATTTGGAAATTCTGAATTAGATTCCTGTGCGATCATATTGCACCTTTGCCAACACATCAACACCTCACCACATTTAACAAGTACTTGGGTGTGCACTTGAAGTGCCGTAACCTAAAGGGCTATGGACCAAGAGCTGGAAAGTGGGATTTGGCTGGATAGCTCTTGTTGGCCGGCGCGGACACGATGGGCCGAAATGGCCTCCTTCCGGGAAATTTCTATAATTCAATGTGTACTCTTTATAGTAAGTTTCAGTTACTTCCATAGGACCAGTTAGGTCACCAGCCTCAGGTGGGGGAAGAAGGAAGGCATCAGAAGCCAAATGCAATTGATTTCTCTAAACAAGGCCATCCTTTAAATTTGAGCACCGCACACTGCCTTAGCAATGCTGGATGATATTAATGCAAGGTATTCCTGACATACAGCATTAATGACGGGAAAGCCATTGGATAACATGTACCCGTCATTATCGTCTGTTTAATAACTACCTAAATATGGGCGGATGTATCCAATCCCCATTGTCATTTCTTCCAGACATTGAGGAAGTGGAATTCCTAGCATCCCAAATCTCAGAGTTTCCACAATCAGCGATATGATAGACCTCTGCCTTCAATATGGTGCAAGGACCTGCACAGGGCAGCTTGCAACCAGCCAACACATCAACAACTGCTTAATTCATGCCTTCATGTGAGGACCTTTTGGTAAAAAGGGCTGTCTGGAGACGGACTATCCCTCCAGGAAATTCAGTGGCAGGATGGCATTGGGCAGTGCCTACCTTCCCTGCAATGAGAGCAAACTTATGTGACGCCTTACCTACAAAAAAGTCCTCCAGTTTCTTGATGGTTCATTCTACAGTGACAATCTATGAGCATTGACTCAGCTGCTACTGAAAAGTTTTGCATACTCCACAGCTGAGCAAGTGACATTTTCTTCATTTGTATTCATTAGTAGTGGCAGGTTAGCTGCTTGAGAAGTGTGAAAAGACAATTATCCCAGGTTTTGCCATGAATGGCTGGTTTTCCAACATTCCCATTAACAAAATTGGCCGCAGCGAAAAAGCTCGCACCCAGAATTTTGATTATCGCTTGCTAAAATTTTGCTCATTTTACTGCCAGGCAGATAGGGTTATTACAACTCAAGATTGCATGATATCTCCCAGAACTGTAACTTAGTATCCGCATATTTTAAACACAGTACATTGCACTAGACTTTACTCTTCCAACGCATTCTTGGCTGGCCTCCCACATTCTACCCTCTGTAAACTTGAGGTCATCCAAAACTCGGCTGCCCGTCTCTTAACTCACACCAAGTCCTGTTCACCCATCACCCATGTGCTCGCTGACCTACATTGGTTCCGGTTAAACAATGCCTCGATTTCAAAGTTCTCATCCTGGTTTTCAAATCCTTCCATAGCCTCACCCCTCCCTATCTCTATAATGTCCTCCAGCCCAACAACCCTCTGAGATATCTGTCCTTCTCCAATTCTGGCCTCTTGCGCATCCACCAATGGTGGCCATGCCTTCAGCTGCCATGGCCCTAAGCTCTGGAACTCCTTCCCTAAACCTCTCCACCTCTCTACCACACTTTCCTCCTTTAAGACGCTCCTTAAAACCTACCCCTTAGACCAAGCTTTTGGTCATCTGCCCTAATATCTCCTTGTGGCACAGTGTCTAATTTTGTCTGATAACGCTCCTGTGAAACGCCTTGAGACATTTTACTACGTTAAAGGCACTAGATAAATACAAATTGTAGTTGATGATGTTGTTGTATCATGGAGAGATATTGACAATTGTGAAAGCATCATCACTCCTGAGATGTTATGATGAGGCAGATGATATATAGATTTACTATATTGAGGTAAAGAAAACTGACAGGTCAGTAAATCATGGGAAACAAAATGTGTTAAATTATTGTTATATTATTTTAAAAACAGTAAGCTTTTTTTTTGCTTATTTCAGTTCTGAAGCATGTGACTACTAACATATTTAATACACCCCAGGGTATTATGCTGTTAAAATCAATGTAATTGCCAAATAGACAGAAAAACAATGCATTTTTCATTAAATGTTGGCAAGGATCCCAGTCCTTGTTGAGGAAAGCATTCAAATTGTAAATTGTTACAACACAGGCAGTCTGTGGCATTCGGGAGCCAATAACCTAGTGAGCTCTTTGACACTCTTGGCCAAACATTCCCCTCTGTATAGCTTTAAAAAAAAAGGACAAGCTGTTGGTTTTATTGAGCGCATTGCTCACTCTCAATGCTGCAGAGTTTTCTACTTGTTCCTATGTTACAACAGTGACTACACTTCAAAAGTACTTCATTGGCTGTAAACTGTGTCAACTATGGCTCAGTGGGTAGCACACTCGCATCAGAATCAGAAGGTTGTGGGTTCCACTCCAGAGACTTGTGCACATAAATCTAGGCTGACACTCCCAATGCAGTACTGAGGGAGTGCTGCGCTGTTGGAGGTACCGTCTTTCGGATGAGACATTAAAACCGAGGCCCTCTCAGGTGGATGTAAAAGATCCCATAGCACTATTTCTAAGAAGAGCAGGGGAGATATCCCTGGTGTCCTAGCCAATATTTATTCCTCAACAAACAGATTATCTGGTCATTACCACATTGCTGTTTGTGGGAGCTTGCTGTGTACAAATTGGTTGCTATGTTTCCTACATTACAGCAGTGACTACTATAGAACAGGGAAATAGAATCAGCAACTGGAGGAGTTAACAGGATTGTCTGAAGTGTTAAAGGCAAGATTTTACTAGGTGGACTTTCTTGGTATAACCCAGATTTAGGCTGCAGTATGTTATGCTCTTCCACCCACTGTGATAGTCTCATATCAACTATTTTTTGTTGCAGATATGAATAACGTAGAAGAGAGTGCTTCAGTGCTATTGAAGATGAGTCACATACCTGTATCAGGACCCAAGTGTACAACAGGGATACCTTTCCAGCTTTGAAACCTCTCACTTTCCCTTATCTAGAAATTGTTTTTGTACCGTATCAGATATCTCGTTCGGGGACTCACCATTGATAACTTGAAATGATGGTACTGTAGCTTTCATTATATAATTACTTCAGCTCAGATGAAAAGTTCACTCTGCCTCACTTGTTTTTTCATTGTATATATAGATCAAAATAACTGTCACCAGTTCTCCCTGTCCTTGGATGCTTGAATTAGTGGTCAGAGAAATCCTATTATGTGCCAAATCCAGATGCCCTCTCTTTTGCATCAAAAAGATAGGTGGGTCATATTACACCAAGTTTAAAAATAAAGGGCCAATTTTGGCCATGACTTGCTCCAATTTTTTTGAAGTTGATTTTTCTGGTGTAAGTTGAAAAACGTCATTTGCCCCAATAAACTTGCTCCAGAGTAACTTAGTTAGGTCCGATTTTTTTTAGTTCAGTTTTTTTTCAAAAGGGGGCATTCCCAGCCACTTATGCCAGTTTTGGCCATTTATGCCACTTTGGCCAGCTAACACTTATTCCAAATCGACTTAGTTCAGCGTATGTGGCCAGCTCTGAAAAATACTGCGGGCAGTGAAGAAAGCAGCGCACATTAATATATCAGCGGACATTAGGGCAGGGATGGGGGGGGGAAAGGAATTGGGTGCAGGGGGGGGGGGGGCGAGAAACAAAGCAGTACATTTGCACCAAGCACAAAAAATAATAAGCAATTAATTAACAAATAAAAAATAGAAGGAACCCTGCACCTAAAGCACCAAGACCAAAGTAATAAGCAATCAATCAACCAATAAATAACAAATAAAAAATAGAAGTCCTACCTTAGGGAACGCAACGGACCGCCGATGAGGGAGCCCATTCGGCCAGGGCTAGGGACGGCATGCTTCGGGCCCCTCCTACACGCCCTGCAGTGCGTACTCACAGATTCAGCCTGCCAGGAGCTACTGCACATGCGTGCAGACTCTAGCGCGCATGTGCAGAGGTCCCGGCACTGTTTCAGCGTCGGGACCTGGCTCCGTCCCCAATCCATTGGGCCACGCTACGCCACGACAGAGGAGTGGCTGGGGAACGACCAGAATCGGGAGGAAGATTTTCGGCGCGCTTGGAGGCGGGCAAAAGCGGCGCACCTCAGGTGAGGGCGCCAGAAAAAGGGGTTAGGGAAATTTGAGCCCATTGAGTGGTTAATTGTGCATATAAACTGCAGAGTTCAAAATAGGTTTGACACTTATCTCTGTATTATTAATTTAGCACATTCATTTACAACCATAGCTTGGGAGTTGTGATGCTGTTAATTAAATTGGTAGTATTCTTGGGTGGCCCTACCAGCTGCATTTCAGAACTCTTTACAATTCAATATTTAATTCATTAAGCATCGACATCATAGAGTTCTATACCCATATTTTTGGAGAAATCCAGTACTGCTACGGCAGCTGCAGACATACTCAGCTCAATTGTCCCTTTTGCTATTCTTATTTCAACAGTTAAAATAACATTTTGACATACTGTATTCAAGAATCAAAAAGAAGCCATTCTGATACTATTGCTCTGCAACAGAAAATGGTTACAAGGCCCCAGAATTTCCTGGCAATTTGCACTATTGCAATGACGCATCTACATCACAGGGACCGATTCACAGCGCCAAAGTCTCAGGCAATTACGGAGCAACTACCTTCAGCCATTACTTATACCACTCCCTAATTTCCTGAGACTCTGTCCTCCATTATAAGTAACAACAACATTTAGCTTGCTGAATTAACACCACTGTTGTAGTGTATTTGTTTCATGGGTTCTTTGCTTAAGAATTCATAGCTACACATTTGCCATAAAGAACGAGATGGTTTATTAGCAAAGGTTTAACAATCAAACTGAACCCTACCAGTTAACCATCTACCAGGCTCACAACTGCAGGCCTCATCGTGGAGAACCTGAACTCAATTAACTGGGGTTTTATTGAGTCTTGTGAACATTATGTGACTGGCTAAGCCACTCACAGTGTAACAGCTCCACAACTATTTTATTGAAAACTATAAATCAAGTGCCCCCTTATTAAAGGGGCATTAAAACTGACAAATTAAACAAATTAAACTTTTAACATTAAATGGATCAAATTAAAGTTTAGTTGCTGGGGGGGGGTGATGATGCACTCCAGTCCCTCAGGCGCCCACCTCTCGCGGAAGGCCGCAAGCGTACCGGTGAACACCGCGTGCTCCATCTCCAGGGACTCCCTAGCTTGGACGTAACCATGGAAGAGTGGCAGGCAGTCGGGCTGAATGACCCCCTCGATCACCCGCTGCCTAGACTGGTTAATGGCCACCTTGGCCATGCCCAGGAACAGTCCCACGAGAAGTCCTTCCGACCTGCCCGCTCCCCTCCACACAGGGTGCCTAATGATCAGGAGCGTGGAACTAAAGTGCAACCAGAATTTGAGGAGCAGCCCCTTCAAATATTGGAACAGGGGCTGCAACCTGACACACTCCACATAAACATGGAACACGGACTCTTCCAGACCGTAGAAATTGCAGGCGGCCTGGGAGTCCATGAACTAACTTAAAAACTGAGTGCACGGGACTGCCCCATGCAACACCCTCCAGGCCAAGTCCCCAATAAATAAAGGGAGGACTCCCATGTAGAGTGCTCTCCATTGGGGACCCCCGCCTCCTCCGGACGGCAAGATGGTGCGCCATGCCGTGTCTGGACGGTAGACGAGGACGGCAAAGTGAAGAGTGTGCAAGAGCAGCCCGTACAGGAATACCCTCCGTGCAGAACTGAAAGGCACGGAGCGGATTTCCCGGAGGAACCTCAAGTTGTGAGGCGGCGGCACCCGAGGGAGGTTTCGGGGCTTGGCGCCGATGAGGAATTCCGTCTGGACGGGGGCCAGTTCAGATCGGCCTATGTGTTTGAACCTCTTCGACGCACCTAATGGAGTCAGGGCCCAGTGCCATTTTTAGTGACTTGATGGCATTGGCCGCGCGCCGGACATTGGCCCAGGATAGGCGCCGTGCCAGCTCTTCAGGCGCCATCCAGCCCGCTCCTCCACCATCCAGTAGGTCCCTGACCCTGGTCACCTTGCCAAACACAGCGCCCCCCTCGTCCGCCTGCCACCTAAAACCGAGCTCATAAAGGTACGGATTCCTGAGGAGCGACTCCTGAAGGACAGCCGCCTCTCCAGATGAAGGAGCAACAGCACCACAAGTCTGTGAGCATGCTTACAGGTGCATACATTACTGTGATATCCGTTGTCACTTTTACTGTTGCAGAATGACACTGGTGGATTCAGTGTATGTGTGGTGTAATCACAGGAATTGTAGTTTACTGTTTACATTAAGAAATAATTGTGTCGCCCTCATTGGGTGCTTTATCAAAAATTATTTAGTATTGCCGTTATGGCAGTGCCTAGGGTCATCGGTGCAAAGCAACACATAAATTGTATATATCTGGGGGGGGAGCAGGCTGCTGGTTCCTAGCCTTGATCTACCACCTGAATGTGACTTTTTAAAATATCTAATTTAGATTATTAATTCTATGTGTTGTGAATGTGGTTGACATGGTCATAATTTGCCCTTAATTTGCTCAAGAGTTAGCCACAGCTCAGTGGGTAGCACCCCTGCCTCTGGGTCAGAAGGTTGTGGGTTCAAGTTCCACTCCAGAGACTTGAGCACATAAATCTAGGCTGATACTCCAGTGCAGTACTGAGGGGGCGCTGCACAGTCAGAGCTGCCGTCTTTTGGATGAGACATTAAACTGAGGCCTCATCTGCCCCTCTCAGGTGGAGGTAAAAGATCCTATGGCACTTTTCCAAAGAAGAGCAGGGGAGTTATCCATGGTATCCCAGCCAATATTTATCCCTCAACCAACATTACTATAACAGATTATCTATTTAGTGGGAGCTTGCTGTGCACAAATTGGTTGCTGTGTTTCCTACATTACAGCAGTGACTATACTTCAAAAAATACTTAATTGGTTGTAAAGTGCTTTGGGATGTCTGGTGGTCATGAAGGGCGCTATATAAATGCAAGTGTTTTTCATTTCATTTACTTTTTATTGCAATCCAAGTAGCAAGTCAGAAATAGCACTGGGATTACAGAGTGCCTGAGCTACTAAAGGCTAAAAACCTCTGCTTCGCATCTTGTTCGTACAACCTCAATGGGAAGATATTCATCTCGTTAACTAACCAGACAGATATAAAAACAGTCATTAAGGCGAATTGGCTATGTATAATTTACATTTGTGCTTGTTTCTGCCCATCAGTTCAACCTTTAAGCATCTATTTTAAACACTTCTGGGCCAGAGTAGCATCACATCGCCATGGGTTATTACTTTGGCCATTGGCCACGCCTCTGCTGTTTCGCTGCGGTGAATTCTAATCAGAGTTCCAATAATGTTTGAAGTAAATTCGTCACTGGAGGATCGGGGCACACAGCAGTCTCTTTATAGTGTTCATCGCCAATATCGGCCTCACACTGATTTCTGCGGCCATAGGTTTAACATTGATACCATTCTAGCCTTAGCCAGTGGCTCAGTTGGTAGCACACTCGCTTCTGAGTCAGAAGGTTGTGGGTTTAAGCCCCACTCCGGAGTCTAGGCTGACACTCCAGTGTAGTGCAGAGGGAGTGCTGCACTGTCGGAGGTGCCGTCTTTTGCATGAGATGTTAACTGAGGCCCCGTCTGCCCTCTCAGATGGATGTAAAAGATCCCATGAAGAGCAGGGGTCTTGGCCAGTATTTATCCCTCAATCAACATCACTAAAAACAGATTTCTGGTCATTATCACATTGCTGTTGTGGAAGCTTGCTGTACACAAATTGGCTGCCGTATTTCCTACATTAGAAAAGTGACTACTCTTCAAAAAATACTTCATTGGCTGTAAAGCGCTTTGGGATGTCCGGTGGTCATGAAAGGCGCTATATAAATGCAATCTTTCTTTCTTTCTACGTATAATGTGTTTATTTAAAACTTACATCCCACCCCCATACACAGACTTCTGCCACGTTTTCTTTCATTGTACTACCTGTATTGTTACAGCCTCCTCCAGTTAAGAGACCAAAGGCTAGAAATACTATTGCCGTTGGCTGTGTTATCTGGTGGTTTACAGGTCAGTAGTATTGGGAATGTGGAGTAATGCACATCTCCCGACCATTTATCGCATGTTGACAAACTGCTGCTCAGGGTAACTGGATTCCATGAGCTACAGCACTGAAGACATTTAATATTCTAGTTTCATTGTTTTTTGCCAAAATAATAGGTACTTAAGGGAGAAGTGCAGCATTTTTCAAGGTTGCAACATTGTACGTAGTGAGTTCCTATTGTCCATATCAATCAGGCATTGTAGCAGCGGCAGAATACTGTTTGTTAGCAGTCACGGGTGAAAAATTGACCTTCAAGGTAATGTAATCAAACTATGATGGGTAGTGCATCAAGTGCTCCCCAGCCACTACATTTGACTAAGGAGCGCCAGAAATAGCTAACAAGGGTTGCCAGTG
The DNA here is from genome assembly GCF_044704955.1 of Pristiophorus japonicus. NCBI lineage: Eukaryota > Metazoa > Chordata > Chondrichthyes > Pristiophoridae > Pristiophorus > Pristiophorus japonicus. The sequence continues at coordinate 20,551,895 of NC_091997.1, forward strand.
ATGTCAGATGACAGGAATCTCTGGATCTACTGTCCTAGCTACAGTTATCTGGGAATGACTGAAGAGCCTTAGGAGGCTGAGGCTAAGCAGGGAGGTAGTCACAAGTTGTACCATCAGCTTTAAGAAGACCTCCAAGAAATATCTAACAGACAACACTGACAATGCTCTTCAAAGTCACCACAACCCTTAATATGTAGGTGTCTGGCTCTTCCCAGGCCAACAGCATTGAGGCGCCAATATCAGCCTGTTGTTTTGTACAAAGCAGAATCAAGGTGACAGATACATTCTCTAGCAGGGCCAACATTGTCATTGTATTCGCCACTGATAAGCAACAGCAGCACAAGAAGGTTGCACCATTCTAAAGGTCTGCGATTGCATGAGGTAATTGATTCCAAACACTTGGGCCGAAAATTGCGTCCTCTCTGGGTCCGTACAAAGCACACATGGACCTGGCAAGGCCTCGCAAAAGCTGCTTCTCGGGGCGCGATGCGCATGCGCTGAAAACCGGCTTTTCCGATCAGTCAAAATTTCTTTAGACAGATGCTCCGCATCCCCACAGGAAGGACATCCGGGCGGGAGAGGTTGGGCTATTTGCCCAACTCATGCCCAGCGAATGTCCTTCAAATGTTTGCGCCTGGTAAAAGCAGGCACATAGCTTACTGTTACCAGCATAACACTTTTAAAACATAGAAAAATTCAATGTAATCACTCATTTTTATGTTAAAAACCCTGTCCTAATGGATTTTTAACCCTATTAAAACATATAAAAAAATTCCAAAAAATATATTTTTTTCGAATACATTTATATAAATTTAATTTCAATTAATTTTCAATATGTGAGGTGTTTTATTTATTATTGTGTTGTGTTTCGGTGTTTTAGGGGGTACTCTCATTGATAGTAATGGGAACTCGGACAAACGGAGTTCCCATTTTTATCAATGAGAATACTGCAAAGCGATTGGTGGTCCAGGCCCATGAGATTGCAACATAGAGATGGGGAAGACAGATCCTCGTGCACTGCGCAGTGACTGAAGCCTCAGACTGGAATCGTATGTTTCTCCGGGACCACCAGGTAGTTTGGGAGATTTTTTTCGGATCGGAATCGTTCGCACGAAGGAAGCCTCCGACCGCAATCTTCCCTCCATTTTGTGCATTATACAGTACCCTAGATAATCAGTGGGCAGCTAATCTGTGACCATCAGGAAACAATTGTCACTAAGTGCCCATGCCTGAAGCAGGAGATAAGAGGCCTAACGCCTGTTTTAAGTTCCCCACTGCAAGATTGGTTTGCCCTGAGGCAGCCTGCTTTCTTTAAACAGAGCGATTATTTGCAACAGTTTTCTGTGTCCCCTTCTGCGCACGACCGCCCTGGACTCCGCCCCCTCCTCCGTCCCGCACATGCGCAGACTCCTCGAACCCGAAACCAGAAGTGGGGCCTGTATCGTGGGCAGCTGTGTTGCTGCTGACGGCGTTGCTTTGCTAGTCCCACCCCAGAGTTGCGGCCGACCCCGTCAATAAATTTCATGACATTTTTTAACATTACTTCCATGTCGTGTGTTTGATTCATCCTGCATCATTTGGGTCAGTGACTATTGCCAGCTACTAGGGCTTTTGGGTTAGCTTTTGAAAAACAACGAACCTGGGCTGGGATGGGGCATGAACTTGGGCTGGGGGGTGGTGTCAGGAACTTGGGCTGGGGGGCTGCGGTCAGGAACTTGGGCTGAGGGGGAGGCCAGGAACTTGGACTTGGTGGGATCAGGGATCAGGAACTTGGGCTGGGCTGGGGCTTATCAGGAACTTGGGCTTGGGGATGGGGCAGCAACTTGGGCAGGGAAGGGTGAGCTCTCTCCTGTCTGGAGTCGGCAGTCAGATTGGCTCGAATTACACTTTGCAAAGCCACTGAGAATTTGGGCTGGACGGTTCTAATTACACATTCCAGAGAAACAGCTGGGTGTGTCTTATGCTCCAAGGGGACCAATCAGCAATCAGGTTATGTGATCAAGGGGACCCAGAGCATTTTTCTGTTGCAAGTAAGCATGTCCTTTTTTAAATGTGGGGTGGGTGGGGTACTCCTATTAGTCTCGGCTCCACATTCAGCTAAGTCATTTTGAAAAACATCTTTTTGGTAGCAGGCAGTCCCAAAGTCTGGATTTACTGAGTGTAACCAATGCCGGCTGCCTCAGGGCAAACCAATCTTGCAGTCGGGTGCTTAGAATAGGCCTTAGGCATCTTATTTGCAAAGAGCCCAATGGCGGTTTCAGGCATGGGCACTGGGTGACAATTTATTTTTACTTTTCCAATGTGGCAGGTGGAAATGTGCTTCCTGCCCACTATATTGGGGGCTTTGTAGGCCTGTTAGCACCTTGGTCATCAAGACCCAGGTCACCGTTTGGAGTGTGGGCAGGAACATCGGCCGGGCCTAGGTGCAGCAGAGGAGTGGGAAGGTCGTGGCGGAGGTTTCGGCGAATGTTTTTGTGGTGGAGGAGCGGCGAGAGATCGTGGCGGAGATGCGGCGAGAGATCGTGGCGGAGGTGTAGCAAATGAGGGTACGGGGCCCAGAAGAGCCGAGGGCCCAGGGGCAGCACAGGACAGCCCACACTGTGATATGTGTACGCACTAGGTCCGTGCAGCAGAGCAGGTCTCCAGTCATCCTGGTTAACCCTTGCCACTGGATAAAGGCCTAGCTCTGTCAAGCCCATGTGGTGGCTGATGTGCAACGGTCACCACACGTTAAAAAAATCCACGCACAGGCATCTTCCACCCCTTCAACTGGAGTTCAGGACTGAAATATCGGGTCCTTCATTGAAACATCTGTGAACCTATGTGGAAGCAAGTCATCCTCGTTCGAGGGACCACCTATGATGATGATGAGCACCTGTAAAACGAGCACTGCACGCTCAAGTTTATAAGCCCTACTGTCTGTTGAACAGGGATCTGTGATGGGCCATCGTGTTGCCAGGTAGCTGCCTCATTTGTCGCAGACCACCGGGCCCTTAGCATGTCCACTGATCTGTCTGAGTGCAGAACTCTAAACAGCTTTGAGGTCCGTAACTTGCTGCCATAAAGCCTCTCATCAGAGATGATCCCATTGTGCCTCTGATGTGTGCAATGGAAGATTTCACATCAGATGCCAGAAGGGTTGCCAAATGCTCCATGGCAGACTGTAGTGCAGATAGTCATTCATCCATGACTGCAGTGATTCAGGATAATGGACTCCTGCATATTCCTCCCAGACCCTCCCAGGCCTAGCAGGTGTTTTGCTAGGACACAAGTAGATGATTCTGGTCGGCACCAATCTTTGTTTATAGGCAGGTAGGCTTTATGAGGTCTGCATCCGGAAGTGCTGCTGCAGAAATATAAACCATGCTGGAATCTGGCCGTTACCACCACTTGTTCCTCCTCATCCATGCTATTTCCTCAACCGTACTATGAAAGTCTTCCAATGTATTTAGTTATGCTGGTGCTTGGCAGAAATAGCGACAGCGATACAAGGTGGGCACGTTTAATGGGCAGACACGTGGTAGATGAAATTTAACACAGAAAAGTGCAAAGTGATACATTTTGGTAGGAAGAACGAGGAGAGACAATATAAACTAAAGGGTACAATCCTAAGGGGTGTGCATGAACAGAGAGACCTGGGGTTATATGTACACAAATCGCTGAAGGTGGCTGGACAGGTTGAGAAAGTGGTTAAAATAGCATATAGGATCCTGGGCTTCATAAATAGAGGCATAGAGTACAAAATCAAGGAGGTTATGATGAACCTATATAAAACACTGGTTCGGCCTCAACTGGAGTATTGTGTCCAATTCTGGGCACCGCACTTTAGGAAGGATGTGAAGGCCTTAGAGAGGGTGCAGAAAAGATTTACGATAATGGTTTCAGGGATGAGGGACTTCAGTTACGTGGATAGACTGTAGAAGCTGGGGTTGTTCTCCTTGCAGCAGAGAAGTTTGAGATGAGATTTGATAGAGATGTTCAAAATCATGAGAGGTCTAGACAGAGTAGATAGAGAGAAACTGTTCCCGTTGGTGGAAGGGTCGAGAACCAGAGGACACAGATTTAGGGTGATGGGGAAAGGAACGAAATGCGACATGAGGATAAAAGAAATTACACAGCGAGTGGTTGGGATCTGGAATGCACGGCCTGAGAGGGTGGTGGAGGCAGACTCAATCGTGGCTTTCAAAAGGGAATTGGATAAGTATCTGAAGGAAAAGAAATTGCAGGGCTGTGGGGAAATGGCGGGGAGTGGGACTAGCTGAAGTGCTCTTGCAGAGAGCCAGCATGGGCTCGACGGGCTGAATGGCCTCCTTCTGTGCTGTAACCATTCTATGATTCCAGGTGCTGACTTACCGTGGCAGCGGTGGATCCTTCCATTCTTACATAAAAGAGCAATCAAAATTCTACACGCAAGGAGCACCGCTTTCATTGCATGAAAACATTGTGGGCCGCCCCGACCTGTGAGAACACCACCGCAGGTCGGGACTATAAATAGAGCTGGAGCGCCGGGCCCTGGAACATCGTGGGCGAAGGTGCGGCGAATGAGGGTACAGGGCCCAGAAGATCCGAGGGCCATGGGGCCGCACGGGACAGCCTCCACTGCGATATGTGTATGCACTAGGTCCGTGCAGTAGAGCAGGTCCTGATTCAATCCTTGCCACTGGATAAAGGCCTAGCTCTGTCGAGCCCGTGTGGTGGCTGATGTGCAACGGTCACCACACGTTAAAAATTCCACGCACAGGCATCTTCCAGCCCCTCAATTGGAGTTCGGGACTGGAACATTGGGTCCTTCATTGAAACATCTGTGAACTCGTGTGGAAGCAAGTCATCCTCATTCGAGGGACCGCCTATGACGATGATGACATTGCATGAGCGTGTTTGTGGTCAATTTAAGGTGTGCTCCTATGTGATAATCATTTAGAAGCACAACATGATCATCATTTCTGTGACCCTTTGAAAGGAGTCAATGGGTTTCAAATGTTTAAGCTACATCCCATACAGCTGTGGTCCTGACAAATTCCGGGTCCTGTGAGAGTAACAGTAGCTCAGATATATTGAAAGTACAGAGAGCAGTAAAAATGTAATCCAGCTGCAGGGGTTCAGGCACATACTGCGCGTTGCAAATGAACGCGATATTTCTGCTATGAAAGTTCTTTATAAATTGTTGTGGTGCTCAGAGGTTGCCATCAGCATTTCAATTGTCAGTAAACACATTAGAATCTGCATTTATACAAAGCATTCCATGGACTGGGTCTGTTGCCAGAACTGAATCTGGATAGCCTATTGTTCCTTCGTATTTCCTGCATGGAAAAATAAAAATATTGGCAGGCATGACTTCTGTCCATGTCTACTTGTCGGGAATTGGATAAGTACCTGAAGGAAAATAAATTGCAGGGCTACGGAGAACCTTTGAGGGCCACAACCATTTATAAAGCACATTCATACCAGAAATATCGCATTCATTTGTAATGTGCCTGAACCCCTGCGGCTATATTGCATTTTCTCTGCTCTCTGTAGTTTCAATATATCTGTGCTGCTGTGCCCATCATGTATAACAGCAGCATTGACTTACCTCAGTATATCTCTTCACATCGCTTACTCCATCATCTCATCTATGAACCTTGCTTTGCTCTGTCTGGAAGGGAGCATTTTATTGAGAAAAAGTTGCACTAAAACCCCTGCATTTGTCGTCCTTGTTCCTTATGCCAGGTGTTTAAATGGATGTTTGGTGCACTTAATTGCCACATGCAGTACTAATTAATGTGCCTCCCTAATGGATAATCTGTTGTGTGGCAGTAAAAGCGTCTTTTAGTGCACTTACTAAAATTAGTAAAATCATGTATTAATTGGTACCATTCAAAAGCCCACAGCAGCCTTCAGTTAACCCATGATTGACGCACCTACAGTAATTTTCAGGTTCAAATTTGTCAATGGTATGAATAGCCAAAAGACCACAATGCCAGTCCGTGGCACTGCAGGAAAGATGGGCTCAATTGGATTTCTGTAAGACTGTAGCATCAGTAATCACAAAGCTGATGTCACTGCCCAGAGTATATTATTCACACTGTCCACAGCAATGTCTATGAGTATACTCTGTCAATGCACTGCCCAGAGTATGGCATTCACTCTCTATGTGGCACTGCCCAGAGTATAGTATTCACTGTGTCTATGGCACGGGAATGGTAGCATAGTGCTTATGTAATCCTGGACTAGTAAGCCAGAGGCCTGGACTTAATGATCTGGAGATATGACTTCAAATCCCACCATGGCAGCTTAGGAATTTTGGGCTCAATTTTCCCCGGTCATTTGCGCCGTTTTTTTGGCGCGCGCCATTTTATTTAACGTTTTTTTTCCAAGTTTCCCCTGCGATCTGCGCTGGCGTATATTACTTAATTACGATTTTTCTAGGCCAGTTTTTTTTGATGTTCCCTCATGTCTGCGCCGATTTTTATCATTTTTCGCAGTTTGGCCAACATTTTTTCCTCCTAGGTCGGTGTATCTGGCCACTCCCGAAAAACCTTCTGGGCAGTTAAGAAAATTAGTGCACATTGACAAATTGGCACTGAAAGATGCCATTGTTTTTAAACCGAAGATTTTGGAGGAAATCAAGAACACTCTAAAAAATCAATAATAAAGTGCAACTTTTTTTACCTGTCAATATAGCAAATGTAAACATGTTGGATTTCAGAAGTTTTCTCATTTTGTTACTCACTCACCATCATTGAACATCTTGAAATAGGGCTGGAGGATCGTCGCTTTGGCCGGCAGAATCAGCCCCGTGCCCAGACACAGGGGCTCGGGGCTCAACTAGAAATCAAGCCATGGGAAGGGGGGAGGAGAGGGAGCGAGAGCGAGGTGCCGATCGGAAGGCTTTGAGCCCGGGAAGCAAGGTGCCAATTGGAAGCCTTCTGCACTGAGGCCAGGGAGTGAGGTGTCAATTGGAGGCTTCTGAAGACTGCAATGAATTGTGGGGTGGGGGGGGGGGGGGGGGTGGAGAAGTCACAAGACTACAATTAGTTAAGGGAGGGGGGTAAGAGAGAAGTCGCAAAACCTTGAGTGTGGTCCATCCATACAGACCTTGGGGAGAGAGAGAACTGCGAACCTGTCCTGCTTTCCAACAATTTAGAGCTTCTTTCAAAGGTTAAATTTAAGTATAGGGGCAATACTGACAATGCCATACCTTGTGCGAGCCTTCTGCATCATGGTGCTACAAAGGAGACAATTGATTCAACGTCACCGTATCAGGAACATAAGAGCCCGTAGGGTACTGGGCAGGAGGCCTTACCCACCTTGGGTATATCGAGACAGGCGTTCATACTGCCACCTGAGTGATGCAGACTGTGTCAGAAGGCTGCGTTTCCACAAAGAAGCTGTAACTGAGATCTGTAAGTTGGTCAAAGCAGACCTGCACCTTAGAAGCATCAGGAGGACTGCTTTGTTAGTTGAAATGAAAGCTACAGCTGCACTTTCATTCTATGCCTCCAAATCGTTTCAAGCTACAACTGGGGATGTGTGTACCATCGCTCAACATGCAACACATGTCTGCATTCACCAGGTGATGGCTGCATTGTGTGCGTGGAGGAATGACTTCATAAAGTTCCCCATGACGCCCAAGCAATCCATGACAGGGCTGTGGGCTTCTCCAGGATTGCTGGTTTCCCAAAGGTACAGGGCTACATTGAGTGTACCCACATCGCCTTGCGAGCACCTTTGGAGGATTCCGAGACAGGAACAGAAAAGGCTTCCACTCCATTAATGAACAGCTCGTGGGTGATGACATGCATCACATCATGTCAGTCGATGCAAGATACCCTGGCAGCACCCATGATGCGTTCATCCTAAGTGACAGCGTTATATCTGCCATGTTTCTGCAGCAGCAGCCAGAAGGGCAGAGCTGGCTGTTGGAAAACAAAGGGTACAGCTTCGCCACCTGGCTCATGACGCCCCGACGTGTAACCCGGACGGAAGCTGACCATCAATACAACATGTCGCACATTGCGACGCGCAGCATCATAGAGAGGACCATTGGCATATTGAAACAGCGTTTCTGATGCCTGGACCATTCCGGAGGCTACTTGCAATACTCTCCTGAGATTGTCGGTCAGTTCACTGTTGTGTGCTGCATGCTGCATAACTTAGCCATCATGAGGCAGCAGCACCTGGTAGTGGAAGACCCACCTGGGGTGAGAGTGGCTGATAATGATGTGGAAGATGCAGGTGACGAGCAGGAGGAGGACAACGAGGATGAGGAAGTGAGGAAGCCATTCAAGTGCCTGAGGGCGGAGCACGACGGCAGAGGAGGGCGTGCCCCTTTAACAATTGCTCGAGCCTTGTGCCAGCAGCTCATCCGTGAATGCTTTACTGTTGCCTGAGGGCTCAGCGACAACTATTCCACATGGACATGTTTATTGTTTGGAGCTGTTCCGTAATGTTATGTTGTGTTAATAGATCATGATTCAGTTTTAATGTAAAATATATTTTATTCAAAAGTTTAACAGATTTTTTGTACTTAACTTTAATAAAATTACTCTTGTATCAAACTTTACTTTAAGATCACTCACAAACTTTTAAACTTGTAGATTTACATAACTTACAAAAAAACTTTTAACTTGAAAACAGTTACAACAGTAACAACAATAATAATAACAACAACAACAACAGCAAAGAAAGGCTGCACCCATCTCTCCTCCACCTTATTCTAAGACCGCCTGCTGCGCTTGGTCTTGGTGACTCCATCATCCCTGTCCGCACGTGGTGGCACAGTGTTTCTGGTCTTGGTACCAAGCTTGTTATTTCTAAGTTCTCGGGTACTGCGCATCTGTTGTGGGGGGGGGGGGGGGGGGGAAGCGTCGGCAGCAGGCAGCAAGTTGGAGGGCCCGGCTTTGGGCTCTTCAGAGGCTGTGTGGGGATTGGAGTAGGAGTGACAGTTGATTCTGTCAATGAGCGTGGGGTCTGGGTGTGTTCCCCTATTGCAGCAGCTAACTCCAACGTGCCGTCCCTCATGCACCCTGACAGTGTCTCAACTACCTGCAACATTCCCTCCCTCGTGGTCAGTGACAGTGTTTGCACTATCTCTGACATTCCCTCCCTGATGGTCACTGACAGCGCATTAGCTACCTCTGACATTCCCTCCCTCATGGCCACTATTCCCTCACTGATGGTACCGAACATCGTTCGCATTTCTCGTGTCATTGCTGTTACTTCTCCTGACAGTCCTGCTACCTCATCATTCACCCCACTGATGGTCATCCAGGAGTGATCGGGTAAGGTCAATGCTCTCCGCACTCAATGACATCATCTGAACCACATCTGTTAGATCCTGTACCTCAGGAGGGCACGGTCGAGCTCTCCTTCCCTTCCTCCCCATGGGTGTGCCTTGCTGCACCCCACCACTGGGACCCGTAACCTCGGAGGGTGGGAAACCATGGAATGTCCCACCAGCACTCAAACCACAAGTCATGGAAGAGGCTATCGCCGCAATGTGCGGCACCTCCTCCAATGTCAGTAAAGCAGTGGGAGCTTCATCAAGCTCCATCCCCTCCCCCTCACCCCCATGTTCTTGGTTTGAATCTTCTTCTGCATCGTCGGGGTTGGCCTCAAGTTCTGCAAATGGTTAGCAGCTGAGGAGGGGGCAGGGTGGGTGGCAGGAGTAAGCTCACACATCGCAGGGCCAGACAGCAGGCTGACTTGAAGGAACATGATGAATTTGCAGGACTTCTCCCTCGAGTGTGGGGCAGCTTGTGCAGTGGTGGTTGCTTTTCTCCAGGCAGGACCCATCAAAGCAGCGACCCTGTCTTCCAAGGGTGTCAGTGGGTGCAGATTTGCCGGGCCTCCTCCTGTTCGAGTTCTTTCCCTTTTATTATGTACCACCTTCCTCTGCAAAGATGAAAATCTAACTTTTTAAAGAGGGTGTCTTTCTGTTGGGTGGGACATACAGATGGTCACATTTACAATTGCAATTCCATTGAATAAATGAAAATATTACTTACACTAACTACTTGACCAAGATCCTGTCACTTCTTTTTACACAAGCCTCCAGATCTCGTGGTGATCACCATTGTGCAGTAATCTTCTGCAAGTTAGTTCCAGTGTTTCTTCAATTTTTGGGTGGAACTTTTATGTGACCTCTGCTGGTGTCCAGCTCCTGCCATCTGGTCTCAACCACAGTAACTAGTGCCTCCACTTCTTCCTGTAAGCAATTCTTGGTCCTTGCACTGCGTTGCATCTTGTATTGCTGCAGATCCGATTTTTCCAATGCTCTCATTCAGCACTCCTTCTCACACAACTGGCTCTTTAAAAATGGCCAATTGCCAACTCGGAGCTATACCAAGCGTGCGCGTCCATTGCAATGTTGTCAGAAACTTCACTTTTTTTTCCCGCGCATGCGCAGAAGGTATGGCATCATTTTTCGACGCAAACAGCAGGCTCCACCCCCCTGAGGCGACTGGACACGCTGCGCGCCGCCAAATTTGAATTATACATCGGGGAAACTTTGGCAAATTATTTCCGACTCATTTCTGGCCTAGAAAAACGGGCGTAACTCTGGCAATACGCCAGAAAACAGGCTTGGGCAAAATTGAGTCCATTGTCTCTTTCTTTCCCTCTTTCCTTTGATAGTATTTTTACACTATTTATTTCAGTGAAGCATTCTGCTTCTATTTTAACAGCATTATTAATCCTGTTCTCTTATTCTCAAAGTGTTGATGATATTCGTCAGTTGTGAAAGCTTAATTATGATTATTGCAAGAGATATTAACTTCCTTGCCGCCTTTAAGATGCAACAGAAAACAACATATTACAAGAACGGCCGAAAGTATTGGGTAACAACATTAATGTTAAAAGATGGCAACAGAAAATCTGTGGAATTAAAGAACGCAGTGAACTGGCAACTAAAATAACAACAATGCACAATGGTGCACATCGAAACCCCGTTGCCACAGTGTTATGCACTGAAACAAATAGAAGAAGTGGAATTTAACCCTTTGATGTTAACATGAAAATCAGAAGAGAATAATGTCTCAGTGTATGCAAATTACAAGGATATCATTTTCAAAAAATCCTAAGAGGGTCCTCTCATATATATAATGTTAACCTGCAGTTTTATGACTCATTTGGATCAGTAGTGGAGCTGATACTGTTTCGGTGATGCAGTGGGCAGGGAATAGCATCACATTAGGATTGTACAGCACATGGTCCAAGGTGGCCTGGTATTGTAGCCCAAAGAGGATAGGGCGTACATTTCCAAGCACTATCTTGATTCACCTCATTGAACATCTCAATTACAATGAAAAGAAGGGTAAGGCTGCATGAAATTTACACTCTGACAAATATGACATTAATCTTAGTTCACTCCTGCATTAATATCACAAATCTCATTTCAAAGGAACATTGAGCCCATAGAAACATAGAAAATAGGTGCAGGAGTAGGTCATTCGGCCCTTCGAGCCTGCACCACCATTCAATAAGATCATGGCTGATCCCGGCTATGGCCCGCCCATTTCTCGGCAGCCCCCGGGCGGGAGGTCCGTTTTTGCCGCCCGCTGTTGCCGGGTCCCGTCGGGAGCCATTTTCGGCTCCGTTGTGTGGGGCAGCAGCTGGAGCGGCAGTTGGCGGCGGGGAGCGGGACTCAGTGGCCGCGTCACTACTGTGCGCCAGTTGGAGGCCTCTCCACTCGGGGATCTTCAGAGGGCCTTCATTGCGCATGCGCGAGATTTCGGGTTTTGTTTTTTTTGTAGTTTGCTTGATCCGATGTGTCGACCTTTTGTGGTCCTTGGAGGCTGATTGAGGAACTGTGCATGCACATAAAAGTGCACTTTATTTCACCGGTGAATGTGAGAGTTAATTAAACGAATCTGGATTAAAAAGCTGGTATCAGTAATCGGATTGTCGTAAGAACCCTTCTGGTTCACTAATGTCCTTTTGGGAAGGAAAGTTGTCACCCTTACCCGGTCTGGCCTACATGTGACCCACAGCAATGTCGTTAACTTTTAACTGCCCTCTGAAGTAGCTTAGCAAGCAACTCAGTTGCAACAAACCGTGACGAGAAACAATAAGGAGAATAAAACCGGACAGACTACCCAGCATCGACCCTGACACCGGCTTAAGACACGACAACAGCACACCTAGCCCAGTTGACCCTGCAAAGTTCTCCTCACTAACATCTGGGGAATTGTGCCAAAATTGGGAGAGCTATCCCACGGACTAGTCTGACTAATCTGTGGGACAGCCTGGCATAGTCATACTCACAGAATCATACCTTCAGCCAATGTCCTAGACTCCTCCATCACCATCCCTGGTGTTCAGTCAGGATGGAGTGCCCCTGGGAGTCCTCAACATTGACTCATAATGTCTCATGGCTTCAGGTCAAGCATGGGCAAGGAAACCTCCTGCTGATTACCACCTACTGCCCTCCCTCAACTGATGAATCAGTACTCCTCCATGTTGAAAACCACATGGACGACGAACTGAGCTTAGCAAGGGCACAGAATGTACTCTGTATGGGGGACTTCAATGTCCATCACCAAGATTGGCTCGGTAGCACCACTACTGACTGAGCTGGCCGCGCTCTGAAGGACATAGCTGCCAGACTGGGCTGCAGCAGGTGGTGAGAGAACCAACATGAGGGAAAAACCTAATTGACCTTGTCCTCACCAATCTACCTGTCGCAGATGCATCTGTCCATGACAGCATTAGTAGCAGTGACTACCAGTCATTGTGGAGAAGAAGTCCCGTCTTCAATCAATCAATGGATCAGATCAAAGGTCTGCTGTCCTGCCACATCCAGTTATGAATGTGGTGGACAATTAAACAACTAATGGGAAGAAGAGGCTCTATGAATATCCCCATCCTCAATGATGGTGGAGCCCAATACGCAAGTGCAAAAACCTTGAGGTGTTTGCAACCAACTTTAGCCAGAGCTGCCAAATGTGAGATCCATATCACCCTCCTCCTGAGGTCCCCACCATCACAGAAGCCAGTCTTCAGCCAATTCAATTCACTCTATGTGATATCAAGAAATGGCTGAGCGCACTGGATACAGCGGATACAGCAAGGCTATGAGCCTTGACAACATCCCGGCTGAAGACTTGGGCTCCAGAATTAGTCGCACCTCTAGCCAAGCTGTTCCACTACAGATCATCATCATCAAAGGCAGTCCCTCGAAATCGAGGAAGACTTGCTTCCACTAAAAGTGTTCGCAGGTGGCTGTACAGTCCAATGCAGGAATTACAGTCTCTGTCACAGACAGCGGTTGAAGGATAGGGTGGGTGGGGAGTCTGGTTTGCCGCACGCTCCTTCCGCTGTCTGCGTTTGATTTCTGCATGCTCTCGGCGATGAGACTCGAGGTGCTCGGCGCCCTCCCAGATGCTCTTGGGCCAGGGATTCCCAAGTGACGGTAGGGATGTTGCATTTTATCAAGGAGACTTTGAGGGTGCTCTTGAAACGGTTCCTTTGCCCGCCTTCCAAGTAGAGCGATTGCTTCGGGAATCTCATGTCGGGCATGCAAACAATGTGGCCCACCCAACGGAGCTGGTTGAGCGTGGTCAGTGCTTCGATGCTGGGAATATTGGCCTGAGCGAGAACACGGACATTGGCGTGTCTATCCTCCCAGTGGATTTTGCAGAATCTTGTGGTACTTCTCCAGCGCTTTGAGATGTCTGCTGTATGGCCCATGTCTCTGAGCCATATAGGAGCAGGGGTATCACAACTGCCCTGTAGACCATAAGCTTGGTGCCAGATTTGAGGTCCTGGTCTTCAAACAGTCTCTTCCTCAGGTGACCGAAGGCTGTGCTGGCACACTGGAGGCGGTATCCAGTACAGATACAACATTGGTATCTACCTGACAATGTGGAAAACTGTCCAGGTATGTTCTGTCCACAAAAAGTAGGACAAATCCAATCCGGCCAATACCGTCCCATCAGTCTACTCTGAATCATCAGCAAAGTGATGGAAGGTGTTGTCGACAGCGCTATCAAGAGGCACTTATTCACCAATAATCTGCTTGGTGATGCTCAGTTTGGGTTCTGCCAGGACCACTCTGCTCCAGGTTTCATTACAGCCTTGATCCAAAGATGGTTAAAGGAGCTGAATTCCAGAGGTGAGATGAGAGTGACTGCCCTTGACAACAAGGCAGCATTTGACTGAGTGTGGCATCAAGGCGCTTCTCAGCCTTTTGGCTAAGATCATGCGTAACTGACCTGACAGGGGAGTAACCATGACCCCAACGTGGTTCTCCCTGGATCAGGAAGGTGATTCTCCTATGCTTTTTGGAAATAGGAGGTGGGTGGGGTGGCTTGACCCATCCATCTCCATGGAGGTGTGTGGGGGGCCTGACCCATCCACCTCCATGGCACGAACCTGGTATTGCAGTACTTCCAGGAACGGTGCAGTGGCTCTAGGCCTTTTGGCTAAGAGCATTGGCGCAGAGTGATCCTTGATGTGTGCAAGGTGACCTCTGGCATTTGTAATCTGACAAAGAATTGGAAAGATTGGCAACGAATAAAAAATTAAAAAAAATCAAGGAGCCCGAGTAAAATTGAAGTCAATGGGAATCAAAGGGAAAACTCTCCACTGCCTGGAGTCATACCCAGCACAAAGGAAGATATTGTGGTTGTTGCAGGCCAATCAACTCAGCCCCAGGACATTGCTGCAGGAGTTCCTTAGGGCAGTGTTCAAGGCCCAACCATCTTCAACTGCTTCATCAATGACCTTCCTTCTATCATAAGGTCAGAAGTGGGGATGTTTACTGATGATTGCATAATGTTCAGTTCCATTTGCAATTCCTCAGAAAATGAAGCAGTCCATGCCCGAATGCAGTAAGACCTGGGCAATATTTAGGCTTGGGCTGATAAATGGCAAGTAACATTTGTGCCACATAAGTGGCAGGGAATGGCTATCTCCAGCAAATTAGAATCTAACCACCGCCCCTTGACATTCAACGGTGTTACCGTCACAGAATCCTCCACCATCAACATCCTGGCGGGTCACCATTGACCAGAAACTTCACTGGACCAGTCACATAAATACTGCGGCTACAAGAGCAGGTCAGATGCTGGGTATCCTGCGGCGAGTGTCTCACCTCCTGACTCCGCAAAGCCTTTCCACCATCTATAAGGCACAAGGAGTGTGATGGAATACTTTCCACTCTCCTGGCTGAGTGCAGCTCCAACAACATTCAAGAAGCTCGACTTCATCCAAGACAAAGCAGCCCACTTGATTGGCACCCCATCCACCACCTTAAACATTTACTCCCTCCACCACCAGCAGACTGTGGCTGCAGTGTGTACCATCTACAAGATGCACTGCAGCAACTCGCCAAGGCTTCTTCGGCAGCATCTCCAAAACCCACGACCTCTACCACCTAGAAGGACATGGGTTATACACCATCCTGACTTGGAAATATATCGCCGTTCCTTCATCTTCACTGAGTCAAAATCTTGGAACTCCCTCCCGAACAGCACTGTTGGAGCACCTTCACCACACGGACTGCAGCGGTTCAAAAAGGTGGCTCACCACCACCTTCTCAGGGGCAATAAGGGATGGACAATAGATGGTGGCCTTGCCAGCGACGCCCTCATCCCATGATTGATTAAAAAAACCTGCCCAGCGTATGGTATTCACTCTGTCTATGGCACTGGGCAACAGCGGGGCCATTTGAAGAGAACCAGAAGTTAATGGTAAAAATTGTAAGTCCATCACAACTTTTGCAATGTTGAAAATTTACTTTGTGTCAGTCTTCACTGCAGAGGAAGAGGATAGTTTACCTGACATTGCTGGATCAAGGACTGGGACTCACTAAAGTTAAAGTAAACAAAAACAAAGTATTAGAAAATATAATGGCACTAAAGACTGACAATTCCCCAGGACCTGATGGTTTCCATCCTAGGATTTTAAAGGAAATAGGTAAAGAAATTGCAGATGCTTCAGCATTAATCTGCCAAAACTCTCTCGATTCAGGAACTGTCATTTTAGATTGGAAATTTGCAAATATAACTCCATTATTTAAGAAACGGAAGAGAGAGAAACCATGACACTATAGAATTGTTAGTCTAACATCTGTTGTGGGGAAGCCAGTGTAATCTATAATTAAGGACAAAGTGACTGAGCACTTAGGGAAATTTGAGCTGATTAGAGAGAGCCAACATGGATTTATAAAGTGTAGGTCCTGTCTAACGAACCTAACTGAAAGTATTTGCCTGCCAGTGCTTGCAATAAAATATATTTGTACCAAAGACTCAAGTAAGATAGCAGCCATCCTAATTTTCTAAAATGTTTACCTTGTTTTGTTTAACTTTAAAAAAAAAATCACTTGTGGGTAAATTCACCAGTCCTGCGCTCTGAGCAGCGAATCCAGCCTATGGTGACGTTTCCTAAAAATACTCTCCCTTTGAGTGCAGCAAGGCCACCATTTATTGCTCATCCCTAATTGCCCCTGAGAAGGTGGTGGTGAGACACATTCTTGAACCGCCGCAGTCCGTGTGGTGAAGGTGCTCCCACAGTGCTGTTAGGGAGGGAGTTCCAGGATTTTGATCCAGTGAAGATGAAGGAACAGCGATATATTTCCAAGTCAGGATGGTCTATAACCCATGTCCTTCTAGGTGGTAGAGGTCGTGGGTTTGGGAGATGCTGCCGAAGAAGCCTTGACGAGTTACTCCAGTGCATCTTGTAGATGGTACACACTGCGGTGAGTTCTAAAGAGGATCTTGAAGGCAAGGAGGGAGGTGAAATGGCAGAGCTATTGAAATGGGGAGGGAATTCCAGAGGGCAGTGCATTATATTTAAAGGGGTGGCCACCAAGATGGAGTGGAAGGAGCAGGGAAGAAAGAGACGGCCAACGTCAGAGCAGCAGCGAGTGTGTGCAAGGACGTGTAGCTGGAGGAGATCACTGAGGCAGTGTTTGCTGAGGCCATGGAGGAATTGGTGAGGATGAGGATCCGATAATCAATTTGCTGCGGCAAGGGCAGGACTTCAAGCCTTGGTGTGGGTAAGGATGTGGGCTGCAGTATTTAGGATGAGCCACAGTTGACAGTTTCGAACTTCTGCGTGTTGTACCTTATATGAGAGTACACCTGTGGAACTTCTGATCTCAGCCATACACTGGGGGAAGCACTGAGAGAAGGTCGGTAATTTTGAGAAGGTCAGAGACCTCCTGTGTCTCTTGTAGGATAATTAGTACAGGTAAATGGTTTTGGAGTGGCCTGGTTCTATGTTTGTCTTCTTCGCTAAAGTCATCATCATCATAGACAGTCCCTCGGAGTCGAGGATGACTTGCTTCCACTCTAAAAGTGAGTTCTCAGGTGACTGAGGAGTCCAATACGAGACCTACAGTTCCTGTCACAGGTGGGGCAGACAGTGGTTGAAGGAAAGGGTGCCTGGGGAGCCTGGGATGACACATGCTCCTTCCGCTGTCTACGCTTGGTTTCTGCTTGTTCTCAGCGATGGGACTCGAGGTGCTCAGTGCCCTCCCGAATGCTCTTCCTCCATTTTGGGCGGTCGTGGGCCGGGGATTCCCAGGAGTCGGTGGGGATGTTGCACTTTATCAAGGAGGCTTTGAGGGCGTCCTTGAAGCATTTCCTCTGCCCACCTGGGGCTCGCCTGCCGTGCCGAAGCTCCGCGTAGAGCGTTAAAGTATGCAGCACCACTAGGGACGCCGTGTGATGCATCAGGAGGAAAAATATAAACTATTTCACAAAGTCACAACAAGCCTGTCCCTGATGGTAAATGCGAAACTGAGCCTCACAAGATAAGAAGATTCGAGTTGTGATCCCTGGTCGATACTGTGTTAGGCTTCAGAAGCCTCGGGCTAAGGAGGATAGTCAGCCAGGGATTCCGGCTCTGAATTGCAATCCAGTGACCTCTGCCAGAAAGTGAACGTCGAGTGAGAGAGCAGGACTGGGCTTGGCTGAGATGTCCCCAGTAATTGAATAGTCTGCCAATATTCGCACTGCAGATTTGCACCTGAAGACTGGCGACTTGGGCAAAGTGCTGGCAAACAGCCGCACATGTCAAACCTGTAGCCCAGCATCAATTAACGCCTTCAGGAATTAGAGGGAAAAGTTAAACAGATAGGAAATTTAAACAATATAAACATTGCTGAGATGTTGAATACATACTCAGGGCCTGAATGGAAACAATTTGTATTTTTTTTTTCACTGCTGCATTCAGAATGTTGTGCATGCATCTTAAAGTATATTTTGAAATTTTAAAAAATGCATCTTAAAGTACATAGAATCCTGTGAGGATTGCAATAGCGTTCACACATCAAACCAAACTGAGCAAAAAGGTAACAGTGCAATTACTTTTTCTGTCCGATGGCTCCGAAAATTGTCAGAGAGGCAAAAAGGAACCACTTGTTGTCGGGAACCTCTGGTGGAAAGCGCACATTCTCACTGCAGCAATGGAAAAAGTCAGTGCTCAAAGGGACGCTGCACGCTCTGTCAACAAAGGCAGCGATTTAATGGATCGAGACTATTTTTGAAAAGCCGACTGAAAGCCCATTTTTGTTGCTGTCGGCTTACGTTGTTTATAGTATGGTTTCCACATGACAGGCGGGTTGGCACCACCTCAGGATAATGCACGAGGGTCCGTCAACAAATAGTACATAACCAAGATACAAAGCAGAAAGAATAAAGGAACAAAGATGAATCGTTATACGCAGAAGAAAGAAACAGAAACAAGTCAAACAGCAATCCACAACCCCAAAGCAATTACTTTACGACAAATGAAAACAGTGCTCGAAGCATTCATATTTCAGTTGTTATATTTGTTATTGTGTTTATTGTCCGAGCCCCTAAACACTTACTTGTGTATGATTCTCTTCTCTAGCTCGCAATGATGTTTGGAATCTGGCCTCACTGAGGTTTCGAGCACACATCTTGAGGCCTCAGTGGCTCATCCGCACTCCCCTCATGGGGAATTGTTTGCCTTCAATTTGGGTACCTCTCCCTGACAACACGGTTAGGATCTGGAGTCTAACACGCAGAAGTCATGAATATAAACCTGGCATATTACCCATTATATCACGCTATGCCTTTAAAAAGAAATATGTTGAAAAAATATGATTTCACAAATATTATACATTAATTCCATCTCTATTGGTGTATTCTCATCATTATTTTCAAATCCCTCCATGCCCTCGCCCCTCCCTATCCCTGTAATCTCCTCCAGCCTCAAAACCCCCCCGAGATGTCTGTGCTCCTCTAATTCTGCCCTCCTGAGCAGCCCTGATTGTAAGTGCTCAACCATTGGTAGCCGTGCCTTCTGTTGCTGAGGGACTGTCTATGATGATGATGCCTAGACCCCAAGCTCTGGAACTCCCTGCCTAAATCTCTCCGCCTCTCTACCTCTCTTTCCTCCTTCAAGACACTCCCTAAAACCTACCTCTTTGGCTAAGCTTTTGGTCACCTGCGCTAATTTCTACCTATGCGGCTCGGTGTCAAATTCTTTATCTCATAATACTCCTGTGAAGCGCCTTGGGACTTTTCACTACGTTAAAGGTGCTATATAAATACAAGTTGTTGGTGTTGTTGTTGTTTACATAGACTATTTTATTTAAATGAGTATAATTGATACTCATTTAAACTGAGAGTAGGAACATTATGCGCTATCCTTCAGAGCTGATAAAGTAATTTTGGGAAGAGAGGAACATTTACTAGATCATTAGTTTGAAACTTAAGCCAAATGATTCCTCTTGTAAGCATCCCCATTTGCTGGAACTGAAAATCCTTCATTAATGGTGTACTTCTCACAAGGAGAAAGAGACTGAAATCATTTGATATTGCAAAAGTTGATTCGGCCAATAATTGAAAGAATCTACCTGACGACACTGAACTAGAATATATTGTAAAATTTACATGAGTCAATATTCGGAAAAAGTGAAGTGGTTGCTGCGATGCATCGCTCTGTGTGTAATTAAAGCTAAATCATCTGAATTAAAATATAACCATCACATCAGATTCAAAATACAGTGTCATCCTTCATAAAAACCCAGGACATTTTGTTCCAATCATAAAAAGCAAGAACACGTTAAATCTATTAAGATATGAACACACTAAAACGCTGATAGGCATCTCAAAATAGTCTACCTCATTATATTCTCAGCGTCAATCACTGAAAAGCTTCAATCTACAGAGGAAGTAGCTGGCCTGAAGTCAAATGCGCTTTGCAATATGGTTGATGGCACTTAATAAGGACAGGGTCCATGACATTCTATTGTATGGGAAATTCTCTAAGGCGCCAGTTGGTTCTGAGTATATTTAGGCTGGTTTTAATGTCAGTAACTGAGTCACCATTAATATGTTCACAGTAATATTTTAATACGCTGTCCGCTGACAGCTCTTCATGTTAGTTTTGCGAGTGCTTTTCTTTGCATTTTTCCCTCTGGGAAGCCTTAAAGTTACTGATCGGCCTGATGGACTGTTTTAATGAAGAGGCTGTGAAATGGTTTAAGGGCAAAATGTCTGCTTCTGTGCTCACCAGGAGTGCAGATCAGGAAATGGTAAAAACACGGCCCCAGATTGCCATCCATGTGGACAAAGAATCCAGAACTGTACGATTCTCCGACAGGAGTTACCAGCGGTCGAGGGTTAGCGCCAGAGCGGCAGAAGTAGAAAATTAACCCTTTAGTCTCCATGGGGACAAACCAAGATAGAGGCCTGAACTGTAAAGAACTGTTAAGCTTTTCAGACTTGAAATATCTTTACATGATTTAGGGTAGGTAAAGAGAGAAGGTTTCAAATCAGTTGTCAAATTTATCACCTTACAATGAGGCGGTAAAAGAACCAGTGCTGACTTTTTTCACTGATTGGCAGTTGATAGCTTGCCATTTGCAGGAGTTGATGGAAATTTTTAAAGGTAACAACAAGTTTCATTTATATAGCGCCTTTAACATTGTAAAATTTCCCATGGCGTTCCTAGGAGCATTATCAAACAAAATTTGACATTGAGCCACATAAGGCGATATTAGGTGACCAAAAGCTTAGTCAATAAGGACATTTTTAAAGGAGGAGAGGTCGAAATGCAAAGAGGCTTAGGGAAGGGAATTCCCGAATTTAGGACCTAGGTAGCTGAAGACACGACTACCAATGGTGAAGCGATGCGCAAGAGGTCAGAATTGGAGGAGAGCAAAGATCTCGGAGGGTTGTAGGGCTGGAAGAGGTTACAGAGATACGGTAGGTCGAGACCATGGAGGGAATTTGCGAGCAAGGATGAGAATTTAAAATAACATCTGAGCAAGCAATATATACTGGTCATTCAAAGATCATCCCCATCACTGCAAGTCAAACATCCACCTGTCTTTGGGATGAGACGTTAAACCGAGGCCTCGTCTGCTCTCTCAGATGGGTGTAAAAGATCCCATGGCACTATTTTGAAGAAGAGCAGGGGGAGTTATCCCCGGTGTCCTGGGGCCAATATTTATCCCTCAATCAACATAACAAAAACAGATTGTCTGGTCATTATCACATTGCTGTTTGTGTGAGCTTGCTGTGTGCAAATTGGCTGCCAATTTACAACATTGGCTGTAAAGTGCTTTGGGTCATGAAAGGCGCTATATAAATGCAAGTCTTTCTTTTTAAAAGAGATGCATCTTCCACCGTTCTCCTGCCACAGAAATGCCAAATGTCCAGCAACAAATTAAATCCTCATTCCCTCAATGTAACTTCCCCATTATTATGATTATTTAATAATACCATTATTTATGTGTCGAATGAAGAGTTGGACTCAGCCGTAGCTGTGGGGAACAATAGCTTTGATTAAAATTCATGGAAACATAAAGTTCGATTGATTGATTAAAATTATATATCATTATGCAGAACAACAGCTTACATTTATATGAAGCCTTTAATGTGGTAAATGTCCCAAGGTGCTTCCCAGAATATTTTTTTCCTAGAAAATTAGATCTACCTAATCTTGAAAGATTCACTTTAATCATCAAAAAACAACCAAGAAAGAAACTGGCACATTAGTGAGTATACGTTCATGAATAATATATTTTTTAAAACAAATGTTTTTCAAAATTCTGTGCAAAACCCTTTGCTTTAATGACATACAAACATACAAACTTGACAGGCAGGGAAAGACCAGCTGGTCCATCAAGTCTGCCTCACAACATGATGGTCAAAGCATCATATCTAAAAACTTCTACCCTTCTCATTCCCCCCCCCCCACTCCCCCCACCTCCAAACTCTCCCCTCCCCCCCACCTCCACTCTCTCCCCTCCCCCCCCCACCACCTCCACTCTCTTCCCTCCCCCCCACCTCCACGCTCTCCGTGGGCCCCTCCGATCCGCTGGCCATCCTGGATCCCTCGCACCCCCCCCCCCCACCCCCACTAGGCCCTGTCTGCAGGGCTGCTTGCCTGTGGGGGCTGAGGCTGCAGGATCTCTGTGTGAGGTCCGGGGCTGGGGCTTGCTCTGCTTGTCTGTGGGGGCTGAGGCTGCAGGATCTCTGTGTGGGGTCCGGGCCTGGGGCTTGCCTGTGGGGGAATTGAGGATGCAGCTCCAGCTCGGTCGGCGCTGCTCTCTGAGGACCCGGGGCACGGCAGCATCCCTGGGAGCAGCGGCTTGTGGAGTGGTGAAGTCTTCCCAGCTCCCACGGACCGTCCCCATCCATCTCCGGCCGAGGAGTGTCGGCCCATCGCCTGCAATGACCCACAAAGGTTAACCATGCGTCTTGTCCCCGTGGGATGCCTGCACCATCGCTCTGCCAAGAACAGGTATTAGTTCCCTGGTGTAGGTACGCAGCTTCACCGTGACCAGGACCAGCTTGGGTCGTGCAGCTGGGTTAATCCACAGTTTATCAAAAGTTCTCCGACTCATCAATGACGGACCCGAGCCCGTGTCCACTTCCATACTCACAGGGACTCCATTGATTTTTACTTCCCTTATCACTGGGGACGAATCATCGGTCCATGTGTACAGTCCCAACACCTCATCATCTTCTGCTTGCTCCTCGCTGGATGGTGGATCATCCCCCATCTCCTCAGCTACATGGTGAGTCTGATTTCTTTTACACATACGCTGAAGGTGGCCTTTCGTGTGGCAGGTATTGCACGTGTACTCCGCAAACCTGCACCGGTGAGCCCCATGGCTTCCTCCACAGCGCCAGCATGGTGCTGCTTGATTAGCCCCCCTCAGCGGACTCTGAGTTCCAGGACCCCGAGGTCCGTGCTCTCTGTCCCGGGCAGAGCCACGTTCTGCAGTTTTGTCCGTGGTTGGCACTATCCTGTGGACAGTGCCTGCCGGGTTCGAGACTGTGTGGATTATTTGCTTTTGCTGCAAGTCAAGGTCATATATGCCCGGCTGATGGCGATGGCCTTTGTCAGGGTGACTGTGGGTTCCGTGGCTAGCAGCTTGTGAAGGAGGCCCTCGTGGCCAATCCCCATAACGAAAACGTCCTGCAAAGCCTCGTCAAGGTGTGCGCCAAAATCACACGACGCCACGAGTCTCCTGAGGTCCGCAGCATATTTGGTGACATCCTGGCCCTCGGGTCTGCAGTGGTGGTAAAATTTGTATCTGGCCGTGAGGATGCTCTCCTTCGCTTTCAACTGGTCACGAGTGAGTTCAGTCAGCTCCTCGTATGACTTGTCCCTGGCGCTCCCGGGTGCCAGCAAATCCGTGACGAGACAGTAAACCTCATCTCCACAACTGGAGAGCAATATCGCCTTACACTTATCTCTCATTGCGTCCGTGTCCTCCGTCAGGTCGTTTGCTGTGAGGTAGTACTCGAGCCTTTCCATAAAGGCCTCCCAATCATTGCCCACGGTAAAATCCTTTAGCGAGCCCAGAGTAGCCATGGTTGCGTGGAGTTCGTCCGCTTCCTTGTCGCCAATGTGGTGTATGTAGAACACAAATCACTGACTCCACACGGTCTGGTGTTAATCTAACAGCTGTGACCTTCATCCTTTATTGTTCAGCTCCAGAGTGCCTCTCAAGTGTGGTGGTCAGCCTTTTATAGTGCCTGTTGCAGGTACTTCCAGGTTTCCCACCACAGCGCCCTCTGTGGTGTACCATTGTGCTTATATTATGTTTAAGGTACCAGGACAATACACACATCAATACATAACAATAATGACCAGATAATCTGTTTTTGTTATGTTGATTGAGGGATAAATATTGGCCAGGATACCAGGGATAACTTCCCTGCTCATCTTCAAAATAGTGCCATGGGATCTTTTACATCCACTTGAGGGGGCAGACAGGGCCTTGGTTTAACATCTCATCTGAAAGACAGCACCTCCAACAATGTAGCATTCTCTCAGCACTGCACTGGTGTGTTAGCTTAGATTTATATCCTTAAGTTCCTAGAGTAGGATTTGAACCTACAACCTTCTGACCTAAAGGCAAGGGTGCTACCCACTGAGCCACAACTGACACTAGGAATAAGGGAAAAAATCCTCTGACAAATCCTCAATGACTCCATCAAGGGATCAAAACCAGAGCAGCAGATCACATGGGCCAAGGTAACTGTTGTATATGGAGAAAGAGTCAGACTGAACACTGTGAGCTCAAAGTAAAGTGTGACCTTAGTCTTTTATTGCAGGTCTCCAGAGTGCCTTTCCAACCTGTGAAGCCTTCTTAAATACCTGTGTTCCCAAGGGATTATGGGATACCTTGGGACTCCGGGGAATGGGCCCTCTAGTGGCTGTACAGAGTAAATACAAGTCCACATATATAACAGTAACAATATATAATAAAAATATATATAAGATAACAATAAGCAACCGGGCACACAGTTCAAAGGATGGGGGTGACTGCAGAAGGGCCCCCGTGTATTAATGTGAAATAACATTGTTCACTCATGAAACTGTGAAATTGCTCACTAACATCACTGTGGGAGAGTCCTGCCAACTCATACTACTGAGGGAAATACACATCCCTCTTTCACATGACTGCTAAATAACAACACTTCCCTCACACCATCAAAAACAAGCTGGTTGACCGCCTCAAAGACTCCCCCTGCGGGGTTAACGAACACCTTATGATTCTTCGACTCGCCCTATCCCGGAACCAATGCACCACAGTCATCAGTGCGTGCACCCCAACACTCGATGCAACGGATGAGATCAAAGCGGGTTTTTACTCCAACCTCGAAAAGTCACTGTCCCGCGTCCTCGCGGGCGACAAACTGATCCTCCTCGATGACTTCAACACCAGGTACGGCAAAGACACAGCCCTCTGGGGAGTCGTGATTGGCAGAGAGGGGCTAGGGAAAGCCAACTCCAGCAGTACCCTACTCCTGACAAGATGTCTAGAACGTGAACTTCTCATCACCAACACCTTGTTCCGCCAGAGGGACAAATACAAGGCATCGTGGCAACACCCTCGCTCCAAACACTGGCACCGGCTCGACTATGTCATCGTCCGAGCCAGGGATCACCTGAGCCATGACAGGAGTTGACGACTGCTGGACGGACCACTGCCTAATCCAATAAGAACATAAGAACATAAGAATTAGGAACAGGAATAGGCCATCTAGCCCCTTGAGCCTGCTCCGCCATTCAACAAGATCATGGCTGATCTGGCCGTGGACTCAGCTCGACATCGACATAGACATTAACATAGCCCCAAAGTGGAGGGTACAGCAAAACTCTGCTGCAAAAAAGTCAATGCCGGGGTACTTAAAGACCCAGCCAAGAGCGTCCTATACAGCCAGCGCCTCACAGCTAACCTGGCGTGCCTTGATGACCCTGAGATGCAGAATGCCCACAGCGCTTGGTCTGCCCTCCAGGCCTCCATAACCAGTGCCTGCGAAGAGACACTTGGTCACTCAACCAGAAAACACCAGGACTGGTTTGATGAGAATGATCCAAGAACTAATAGATCACAAGTGCAGAGCATTTCTTAAGCAACAACCCAACTCGGGTGCAGCAAAGCAGCATTACAGGTGGCTCAAGGCTGTGGTCCAACAAAAAACCCGGGACCTAAAGAACAGGTGGTGGATGGAGAAAGCACAGGAGATGCAACAACTGGCCGACAGCCATGATGTGTGAGGCTTCTTCATCGCAGTCAAGGCCACCAATGGTCCAAACTTCCAAGGCCCCACCTCACTGCTGGCCAAGAACGGGGAAACACTCGTCAAGGACACCGAGGCAGTCAGGGCCCGCTGAAAGGAGCACTTTGAAGATCTCCTCAATCAAGACTCTGCCTTTGACTCGAGTGTTCTCGACTCCATCCCGCAGCATGCGACCCGCTACCACCTCAGTGAAACCCCAACGTTACACGAGGTAGGAAAAGCCATAAGACAGCTCAAGAACAACAAGGCTATAGGAGTGGATGGAATCCCTGCTGAGGCACTAAAGTATGGTGGAGAGACGCTGTTGGCATGGATACATGACCTCATCTCTCTCATCTGGAGGGAGAAGAACATGCCGGGAGATCTCAGAGATGCAGTCTCAATCTTCCCCTCTGCCATGCTCCACCTCACAGTCAACAAGCTCCCCGCTGGAGTGGAGCTAAACTACAGAACTAGTGGGAAGCTGTTTAAACCTTTGCTGTCTCCAGGCCAGGTCCAAGACCACCTGAACCTCTGTCGTCAAGCTACAGTACGCGGACGACGCCTGCATCTGCGCACGTTCAGAGGCTGAATTCCAGGACATAGTCAACGTATTTAATGAGGCATACAAAAGCCTGGGCCTTACGCTAAACATCCGTAAGACAAAGATCCTCCACCAGCCTGTCCTCGCCGCACAGCACTGCCCTCCAATCATCAAAATTCACGGCGCGGCCCTGGACAACATGGACCATTTCCCATACCTCGGGAGCCTCTTATCAACAAAGGCAGACATTGATGAGGAGATTCAACACCGCCTCCAGTGCACCAGTGCAGCCTTCGGCCGCCTGAGGAAAAGAGTGTTCAAAGACCAGGCCCTCAAATCTATCATGAAGCTCATGATCTACAGGGCTGTAGTAATACCCGCCCTCCTGTATGGCTCAGAGGCATAGACCATGTAAGGTAGACACCTTTAGTCGCTGGAGAAATACCCATCAACGATGCCTCCGCGAGATCCTACAAATCCCCTGGAAGAACAGACGCACCAACATTAGCGTCCTCAACCAGGCCAACATCCCCACACGATCAGCTCCGCTGGGCAGGCCACACTGTCCGCATGCCAGACACGGGACGTCCAAAGCAAGTGCTCTACTTGGAATTCCTTCATGGCAAACAAGCCAAGGGTGGACAGAGGAAATGTTACAAGGACACCCTCAAAGCCTCCCTGATAAAGTGCGGCATCCCCACTGACATTTGGGAGTCCCTGGCCAAAGGCCGCCCTGAGTGGAGGAAGTGCATTCGGGAGGGCGCTGAGCGCCTCGAGTCTCATCGTCGAGCGCATGCAAAAAACAAGCGCAGGCAGCGGAAGGAATGCACGGCAAACCAGACTCACCACCCTCCCTTACCCTCAACGACTGTCTGTCCCAGCTGTAGCAGGTATTGCGACTCTCGTATTGGGCTGTTCAGCCACCTAAGGACTCATTCTAAGTCTTCCTCGATTCTGAGGGACTGCCTATGATGATGATGGACTGACAAACCTCACTCACACCACTGTGGAATAAATCATTCACTGACTCACCACCAAGGACTTCATGCTGTGCAATACCACTATAGAATATCATTATCAACTTATTTGCAGTCTAATGGATGAGCATTTCTCCGTCATGATTTACTAGCTCCAGACTGACAGCACACTAATCTGGGATTCATGGCTTATGGGCTTCTGGACTGACAACTTGTTGATCTCTGAATTGCAAGCTCGCTACGTATCCAATTCACAGCTCATTAACCTCCACCTCCAATCTCACTCATCTCAGACTGGCAACTGATTGACCTTCAGATGCACAGCTTACTGTCCTCTGGACTGATGGATCATTGAACTTACAGCCTGATAACTTATGGAATATCATCGCACAAGTGATTGATTCTCACACTTACAGTTCATTGACACTGCACTTTCAACTCTTGACCTGCAGAATCACAAAATTTATTCCTCATGACTGAACCAGCAGTGGTTTATAAGGCTGTAATGCTATCGTAATGCAGCATTAAACCAGTATTTTGGGAGCAGTGCAAGTTGTCAATCATGGTTACATTGTCCATTCATATCCTT
This sequence comes from Pristiophorus japonicus, assembly GCF_044704955.1. Lineage (NCBI taxonomy): Eukaryota > Metazoa > Chordata > Chondrichthyes > Pristiophoridae > Pristiophorus > Pristiophorus japonicus. The sequence continues at coordinate 20,579,993 of NC_091997.1, forward strand.
ATGGGGTGGGGGGAGAGACAGACCTCTGTGCAAACCTATTCAAACACATGTAAGCATCACTACTTATTGGCCTCTGACGCAGGGGGCTGGATTTTTGGCTTTGCTCATTTTGGGGCAGTAATGGAGGCGGGGCAGTAAAGTTTACGCCCAGGAACAGTTTGCGCCTCAGTCAGCAAAATTGGGCAGCTGGGCCCTGAGTGTGGGGTGGGGCGCTAAGGGAGGCGTTACACACCTCGCTCAGAGCGCTAGGCCAGCTGAGCACGGGAAAATCCCGAGCTAAAGAGCTGGCCTCGGAACACGCTGAGAGAGGCCTGGGGAGAAAAAAACCCTGAAAAAAACCCACCAAAAACATTCCCAATAAGCAACTCTCATCACCACAGCATCCATCATCATAGGAATTCCCTTGGAATTGAGGAAGACTTGCTTCCACTCTAAAAATGAGTTCTGAGGTGACTGAACAGTCCAATACGAGAACCACAATTCCTGTCACAGGTGGGACAGACAGTCATTGAGGGAAGGGGTGGGTGGGACTGGTTTGCCGCACGCTCTTTCCGCTGCCTGCGCTTGCTTTCTGCATGCTCTCGGCGATGAGACTCGAGGTGCTCACTGCCCTCCCGGATGCATTTCCTCCACTTAGGGCGGTCTTTGGCCAGGGACTCCCAGGTGTTGGTGGGGATGTCGCACTTTATCAAGGAGGCTTTGAGGGTGTCCTTGTAATGTTTCCTCTGCCCACCTTTGGCTCGCTTGCAGTGAAGGAATTCCGAGTAGAGCGCTTGCTTTGGGAGCCTCGTGTCTGGCATGCGGACAATGTGGCCTGCCCAGCGGAGCTGATCAGGTGCGGTCAGTGCTTCAATGCTGGGGATGTTGGCCTGGTCGAGGTCGCTAACGTTGCTGCGTCAGTCCTCCCAGGGGATTTGTAGGATCTTGCGGAGACATCGTTCGTGATATTTCTCCAGCGAGTTCTCACCACAACATAAATCGCAAAAGAAAACCAATCACACTTACCTGAGGTGGACATTACGTACCTCACTGCGGCCACGGCAGCTCGGACCGTCCGTTTCCACAGGCGGTCCCAGCACGGCGCTCTGCGCAGCGCGATGGATCAGGCTGGAGCCAAAAATCGAGCCGGTGTCGCAACCAGGGGCGTTGCACACCGGCTCGCCTCTTCTGGGCGGTAATGCTCCGCGACCCACCGAAACCAGCACCGAAAACCCCGGCGGGGCGCTGGAAGCTGGCCACTTGCCCGGAATAGCTCACCGCCGCCATTGTCACCACTCCTCCGTGGCGAAAACAGAGGCGGCAACAAACTGAAAATCCAGCCCAAGGTGTTTCTATTGATTGAGTCGTGGCTATTAGAATTTGAGTGAGATCACTTCTCCGAGGCTCACTCTGTCTGGGCTCTGCAAACAGCTCTATACTGCTTTCCTGGCTGCAGGAGAGTGATGGCTGTGAAGCCAGATCACTGATTGCAGTGCAGGCAGGCACAGCAGGAGGGGCAAAGGAGCGGCAAGAGTTTGCAGATGGAGGTGACCTGGACCCAGGAGAGGCGCGAGTTGGGGGCTCAGAAGAGGCAAGGGCCCAGGGACAGCACGGGCCAGCCCACACTGCGATATGTGTACACACTGGGTCAGTGCAGCAGAGCTGGTCTCCAGTCATCTTGGTTAACCCTTGCTACTGGACCAACCCCCCGTGTGGTGGCTGGTGTGCAATGGCCACCCCACATTAAAAAAATCCACGCACAGGCATCTTCCACCCTCCAAGATGTAGTTCAGGTTCTGGAATATTAGGCCCTTCATTTAAACACCTGTGAACTCATCCCTTTTTGGCATGGAAGCAAGTCATCCTCACTTCGAGGGACTGCCTATGATGGTGATGATGATGAGGAGGTTTTCCTGGCACCAGCACATTTAAAATTGTGGTGTATTTAGGCACCTTTAGTAATGACTCCATGAGGCAGGGTGTGATACTTAAACTGTGTAGACCTGTAGTCCTTTATTTGCAGCTCCTGAGTGTGGACAACAAGCTGTGTGTTCCTTTTTATACTGGGTTACCTGCAGTGTGCAGGCAACCTTTAGGTCTCCTGCAGCAGCACCCCCTGGTGTACAGGCAAGGTATATACAGTGTAAGGATACATTCAGTGTTGCATAACAGTGTTCCAGACATCACACAGTAAACAGGCATGCATACACAACAAAAATGAAAACACAATGACCAAATTAAATACTCAGCTTTACTCGATTGATGCAAATTGACAACAATGAGGAGAAGTATTTAACGTCAAACAACTCATCTTAAAACCATTAATGGCAAATACAGCTTTCATTAATCGTTCTATTCAGGCAGAACATTATATTCAAGTTTCATTTAAAAACCTTTCTGCCATTTGCCTTTCTATACAAAATGATTGATGACTGTTTGAAACTAATCTTTGATTAAACCAACAAACGAACTTGTAACTCCCATGGAACGAAACATATGGAGCTATGCTAATTCTCAAAGCATTCTGTAAAGCTGGAATTTGTTATTGTATCAGGAATTGGTCCAATAGAATTGATGCTCATTAATGCAGATTCAACGTATTGCAATTTGTTAACTTTTGTCAAATCCTAAGGAAGTATAATCCTTGAAGTTAAACAATTCTGAAAATGAGTCTCTTAACTGGATTGATTTGAGTTTTTTGGTGTTCTTTTATGGGGGATTATATTTGCATACTGTATTCCAAAAGCAGAGATCACGAGGTACAGTGATGGGCCGAGTGCAATCATTCCCTCTGTCTTTCAATGGTACATTTCAAACAAAAATCCCTGAATAGCATTCATCATCACTTAACCAGCAGTACTTGATTTATCCTACCTTGTCTCCTACCTTTTTTTTTTACCTTGCTAGTTGTCACAAGCAGTGACCGTTTCCCCAGGTTTTCCTGTAAAAAACCCCCTATTTTTTAGTGTTACACGACTATCAACCAGGTTTGAGTGAAATTTTAATATGCCATTTGTTTCCTTCTTGTTGCCATGCCTTCAACTGCCTTCAGCTCTGGAATTCCCTCAACAACAACTTGTATTTATATAGCGCCTTTAACATAGTGAAACACCCCAAGGCACTTCACAGGAGTATTATAAGTCAAATATTTGACACCGAGCCGCATTAGGAGAAATTAGGGCAGACTTGGTCAAAGAGGTAGGTTTTAAAGATCGTCTTAAAGGAGGAAATATAGGTAGAGAGTTAGCGAGGTTTAGGGAGGGAATTCCAGAGCTTGGGGTCCAGTCATCTGAAAGCATGGCCACCAATGGTCGAGCGATTAAAATCAGGGATGCTCAAGAGGGCAGAATTAGAGGAACATAAATATCTCTGGGTGGGAGGGGAGGAGGGTTGTGGGCTGGAGAGTTCACAGAGATAGGGAGGGGCGAAGCCATGGAGGGATTTGAAAACAGAGATGATAATTTTAAAATTGAGGCGTTGCTTAACCAGGAGCCAATGTTGATGAGCACAGGGGTGATGTGTGAATGGGACTTGGTGCAAGTTAGGACACGGGCAGCCGAGTTTTGGATGACCTCAAGTTTACGTAGGGTAGAATGTGGGAGGCTGGCCAGGAGTGCCCTCCCGAAACCTTCCCACCTCTGTTTCTTCCGTTAAGACGCTCCTTAAAACCTACCTCTTTGACCAAGCTTTCAGTCACCTGCCCTAATTTCTCCTTAGGTAGCTCGGTGTCAAATTTTGTTTGATAACGCTCCTGTGAAGCAACTTTAACAACATTAAAGGCTTATATAAATATAAGTTGTTGTTCCTGTACAAGGTGGCTGAGTATCATGATGATGCAAAGTGCTTTATGTCGCTAAATGACTTTGCATTGCGTTGCACAATGGCTTTGGGTTATTCAGTTAACTGTGTGCTCTTGTCAATGACATAAAACCATGCACTATAACGCAGCTCAGTGATTTGGTGGGAGGCATCATGACTGAAGCAAATATACACCAGCTTCATTTACTGGTCTGCATTTACACAACATTTTACAGAAAGTAAAAATAAATTGCGTTGCTGGTCAATTTCCCAAAAGGAATTGCAAGCAAACGTAATTTTAATCTTTGGAATTGCAGCATCAGCTAGAGAAGTATTACGGCTATTGAAAATTTCAGCCAGTTATTTGCCATCAAATACTATTTCAGACAATCCTTAAATGATTGTCATGATTTCCCACACTTTACAATGTATTCCCTTGCTCCTTTCAGTCTGTCTCAGTGAGTGCGGACTTATATTGAAATAGGTATTAAAACACACCTCACACTGGTTGCAAAATTCATGCTGTCGGATTCCACTTCAGAAGATGTAATCTCGCCTGTCAGCGCTCCCATTCTTAGCAGAATACCCACAGCCATCAGCACACAAACAGAACCTCTAACAAATGACTTGCAGAGGGTTTTTGACAGCTTTGAATGTATTCAGTCGTCAGAAATCACAGGATGTGAGTGAGCTCCATTTGAGACCACGGAAGTCTATGGCCTTAGCAGAAAGCCAAATAACCAGAAACAGTTTTGAGTTTTGCTCAGCTATTTCTCTCATGCTCGCTGCCAAAGAACACCCCGGTGAGTCTTCACTCCCATTGAACCCGAGGGTGATTTTATATATATGTCAAGTAATACATGAAGTCCAGGGGGTGGAAATTCGATCTTCTGCCGCCCCTCTTGGTTCCCCGGAGGGGGCGGCAATGGCGACGGAAAGCAGGTGTGCCGGGGTGGCCAGCTTCCAGCGACCCCGCCGAGACATTCGGTGCCGGTATCGATGGGGAGCGGAGCAGTGCCGTTCGGGAGAGGCGTGTCAGTGTGCAACACCCCTCATTACAACACCGACTCGAAGTTTGGAACATGCCCGAACCTTAGCACTCTGTAGAGCGCTCCCTGGTGGGAGTGCCTGTGAAAGCGGGCAGTCCGAGCTGTAGAGGCCACAGTGAGGTAAGTTATGGCGACCTCAGGTAAGTGTGATTGGGTTTTTTGGCGATTTATGTTGTGGTGGCGTGAGCTATATGTTGGGAATGTTTTTGTTGTTTTTTTTTCTGGGCTTTTTTCCTCCTCCAGGCTGGTTCTTTAGCTCGGGATTTTCAGTTGCTCAGACGGCCTAGCGCCCTAAAAGAGGAGTGCAACGCCTCTCTTAGCGCCCGCTCCAAACTCGGGGCCCAGCTGGTGAATTTTGCGGCAGTAGACGCAAACCATTTGCCGATGCAAACTTTACCTGCTGCGAGGTTGGCTTTCAAACCCTCTTTGATGACACGGTTAAATCGCTCAACACCTCCGTTGCTTTGAGGATTGTACCGAGCAGTAAGGCAATGCTCAATACCATGACGAGTGAGGTAATCCGCGAACTGGTCGGACACAAACTGTGGTCCATTGTCAGTGATTATGACCTCTGAGAGGCCCCACTTTGTGAACATATGCTGCAGGATATTGATGGTCGTTGATGAGGTCACTGAATTTGTTGTAGCGATTTCTGGCCATTTGGAGTGTAGGTCATGTACTTCAACAAGGAAACACCGGTGCTGTGGAGCTACTTCAACTGGACCGGAGATATCCAGCTGAAGTTGTTGCCATGGTCTTTGTGGCCATGGAATGGGCTTCATTGGCTCTGGTCGGCTGTTGTGGCCTTTTCATTCAGACTGCAAGCTTTGCAATGTGAGAAATCTCCTCGATGTGAGTGTCAATCCCAGGCCACCTTACTGAATCGTGACATCTCTGCTCCATGCGGACAATGCCAGGGTGTCCATCGTGTGCCTATGAGAGAACGTGCTGTTGAAGGGACTTGGGAATTACTGCTCTATCACTGGGCAACCATCATTCCAAACGGAAAATTCATCGCAAAGTCTGGAATGTTTTCAGCTCTTCCAAAATTTTCTCAGGCCACTCAGTCTGGAGGAAGTTAGTTTGCAGGTGCAGCAGGTAATCAGGAAGGCGAATGGAATGTTGGCCTTTATTGCGAGAGGGATGGAGTACAAAAGTAGGGAGGTCCTACTGCAACTGTACAGGGTATTGGTGAGGCCGCACCTGGAGTACTGCGTGCAGTTTTGGTCACCTTACTTAAGGAAGGATATACTAGCTTTGGAGGGGGTACAGAGATGATTCATTAGGCTGATTCCGGAGATGAGAGGGTTACCTTATGATGATAGATTGAGTAGACTGGGTCTTTACTCGTTGGAGTTCAGAAGGATGAGGGGTGATCTTATAGAAACATTTAAAATAATGAAAGGGATAGACAAGATAGAGGCAGAGAGGTTGTTTCCACTGGTCGGGGAGACTAGAACTAGGGGGCACAGCCTCAAAATACGGGAGAGCCAATTTAAAACCGAGTTGAGAAGGAATTTCTTCTCCCAGAGGGTTGTGAATCTGTGGAATTCTCTGCCCGGGGAAGCAGTTGAGGCTAGCTCATTGAATGTATTCAAATCACAGATAGATAGATTTTTAACCAATAAGGGAATTAAGGGTTATGGGGAGCGGGTGGGTAAGTGGAGCTGAGTCCACGGCCAGATCAGCCATGATCTTGTTGAGTGGCGGAGCAGGCTCGAGGGGCTAGATGGCCTACTCCGGTTCTTAATTCTTATGTTCTTATGAAGAAGCATACGTGCTGGAGCGTAGCATCATGCTGTGATTTGGTTTTGAGTTCGTAGCAGGAGACAAGGTTTCTGATGGACTGAGTGATGATCGACGTGACATATGTGTCCTCATCTGTGAACAGGTCTGCACCTCGCGCACTTTGATCCGAATGCCACTACGTACGTCACCACAGATGCATCAGGCACCGCCATGGGTGCTGTGCTCTTGCAATGGATTGATGGCCTGGAGCACCCAGTCGCCTTCACGTCTCGCACTCTCTCATCTGCATAACGTAAATACGCGTTCCCCTGTAAAGTGCGCGAGGATAGGAGGGGATGTGATTTTCTCCTTAAGCATGGTGAATGCCTGAGTCTTGGAATCTGTCCATTCTCAAGTGACGTCCTTGTGCAGCAAGTGGTTCGGCAATGTGCGCGTAGTGCGGGATGAACTTCAGATAGAAGTTGCAAGTGCTGAGGAATGATGAAAGTTTTTTGACATTGGTAGCCTCAATGTTGACCTTGTGCTGTGACTCTATAGCCCGGAAAGTTTATTTCTCCAGCAGCGAATGTACATTATTGGCATTAAATAATGTTATGTGTAGCAAGTTTAGCCATAACTGCATGCAGTCGCTGGTCATGTTCTTCCATTGTCTGTCCATAGACGACAATATCGTCAAACAGATTGAGGCATAGTAGTGACAATCTTCTGAAATGCACTTGGTGCAGAAGATAGTCCATAGGACATGCGTCGATACTGATACAAACCATCATGAATGCCGTGAACGGTTTGCTGTCCTCCGCTAGTGGTATTTGCAGGTAACTGTGGCGTATGTCGAGTTTCGTAAAAACTACTGAGTCATGGAATTGTGAAGACAGTTCGTCGATGGTAGGAAGAGGGTCAGGGATGATGGCCTTGCTGACCTCTTTCAGATCGTGCATAGGCGGATCTCCCCATTTTTACGCCAAGCAATGACTAAGTTCAAGATCCAGGGTGAGGAGTCGATGCTCTCAATGATTCCCTGAGATTCGAGTCGCGTTAATTCTGCAGATATTTGGTCGCGAACCGCGAATGGGAGATGGCAAAGTCGCTTGGTAACCGTTTTGACGGAAGGGTCAATGCGGGGACGATGGCAGAATTTTGTTGTCACTCCAAACGCTGTGAAGATTGAAGGATACTGCTTGTCAAAGTCCACCGTGTGCCAGTTGGGTCGTAAACTTTGAACCCAAGCTTGTCAAAAAGGTCAACACCCATGAGGCTTCGCCCCTTCGCGACATGAAAGGAAAAGTTCTCCAATGTTATGACCTTGTGGTACATCAGGACAGATGTAACCTGTATCTCAATTTTGGAGTCAGAGTACGCATGTAGAGTGGAAGTTGCGGGCTGCAGCTGACAGTGCATGAAGTGGGCTTTGTACACAGCCTCGCTCAATATGGAGACTTTGGCTCCAAGGTCAATGAGGCGGCAGATGGGCGTGCCGTCAATGTTTAAATCACAGTCCTTGAATTTGCCCAAACTGATGTGTGAAATGTCACTAACGGTGTAAACCATACTGGGTTCATCATTATCGGGGTTGTACACATGTTGAATATGCTGCGATGAGCGACAAACATTAGCAAAATGGTTCATTTTACCACATGCAGGGCAGTTAGGACTCTTTGCTGAATGTGATTTGTCCCCACAGTTAAAGCAGTGGAAGTTAAACCCAAGATCCGTAGTGGGTGGCTTATTGCTAGCCCTGGGTCTCTGCTGTGATTTCCGCTTTGGACGAATGCCTTGCACATGAGTTGTAGCAGCAGTCTGCTGCACAGGGGGAGCAGGGGATCTGATTGTTTTTGAATCAGAAAGCGCTGATTCGATTTGGATGGCCAAATTAGTTGCTTTATCCATTGTCAATTTGTCATCCTCCATTAGCAAGTGTTCCCGAATGCAGGGGATCGTTGTTTTCTCAATGTTTTGTTGCCTGATCATTTCCTCTGTGAGTGCTCCAAAGTTACACGTAGCGGCCAGTTCAGTTAAAGAAATGATGTCCTGTTTGATTGGTTCACCGATCCCTGGTCCCCTTTGATGAAATTGGTATCTCTCCATCACGATACTTTTCTATGGCCCAAAATATTTCTCTAGGGCGCTTTCCGTTTTGTCATAGGACTCCGTTTCTTCGATTTGGCCAAAAATGCATTGGCCTTTGGTGCCGAGGCAGTGGATAAGTATTGCACGGCAGCGAGCTGGTGTTACGTTGTCGCCATCTAACCCACTCGCCGTGATGTATGTAGAAAAACTTTTTATCCATCTCGGTCACTGAATTGGAGGGTCTCCGGGTGTGGAGAGGAAAGGCGGGGCGGGGGTGGGGGGTGTTGCTTGGGAGGTTAATTTGATTCATCCTCATTGCCAAATTATGTTGTGTACGTAAATAAACAGACTAACTGAGCTTGACATAAAGTAACTTAACTGTGTCCTTTATAACTACTCCCAAAATGGTGTTCCAAAACCAGCAGAAACCAGCATGTTTACAGCAGTGTGTGAATAGCTCCCGCAGGGTCCTAATGCCTCTTTAGTGTCCTGTAACAAACAAATTGAGGATGAACACAACACCTTTCATGACCTCATGATGTCCAAAAGTGCTTTACAGCCAATGAAGTACATTTGAAGTGTAGTCACTATTGTAATGTAGGAAACACAGTAGCCAATTTGCGCACAGCAAGGTCCCACAAACAGCAAAGTGATAAAGACTAGATAATCTGTTTTTGGGATATTGATTGAGGAGGGACAAATATTGACTAGCACACCTGAGATAGCTCCCCGCTCTTCTTCGAAATGGTGCCGTGGGATCTGAGAGAGCAGACAGAGCCTCGCTTTAACGTTTCATCTGGTCAGAAGCTGGGTATTCTGTGGCAAGTGACTCACCTCCCGAGTCCCCAAAGCCTTTCCATCATCTACATCTTGCCTGGATGAGAGCAGCTCTAACAGCAATCAAGAAGTTTGACACCATCCAGGACAAAGCAGCCCGCTTGATTGGCACCCCATCCACCACCTTCAACATTCACTCCCTCCACCACCGATGCACCGTGGCTGCAGTGTGCACCATCTACAAGATGCACTGCAGCAACTCGCCAAGGCTTCTTTGGCAGCACCTCCCAAATCCATGACCTCTACCACCCAGAAGGACAAGGGCAGCAGGCGCATGGGAACTCCACCACCTCCAAGTTCCCCTCCGAGTCACACACCATCCTTACTTGGAAATATATCGCTGTTCCTTCATCGCCTCTGGGTCAAAATCACAGCAATGTGGGAGCACCTTCACCACACGGACCACAACAGTTCAAGAAGGTGGCTCACCACCACCTTCTCAAGGGCAATTGGGGATGGGCAATAAATGACGCCCACATCCCATGAATGAATAAAAAAAGAGAAGGAAACCTGCGGTCCTTACGTGATTTGGCCTATGTGTAACTCCAGTACCACACTAACGAAGTGGACTCTTAACTGCCCTCAGGGGTGGGCGAGCAAACCATTTAGTTGTCTCAAATTGCTACCAGCTGTTTATGAAGGTGGCCCCCCCCACCACCTTCTCAGGACAACTAGGAATGGGCAATAAATACCAGCCTTGCCAAAGATGCCCAATTTTGAGAATGAATAATAAAAATAATGAAAGGATCACTGTTGCTTCCTGGGTATTAGTCATTGGTGTCCATATTGATGTAACCAAATAACTCAATATGAATTGAACGGAAACCTTTTCTGATCATGGTCTTGATATAAGGTATACTGATTCCATAATGCTCTTAAAATAACCCTGCCATCTCGTGAAAGCTGTGCATTCTGTCCAGCAGTTGCTTCCTTTCCACAGGGAAGTGATGAGGGTGTTGTCCCTTGCACAGCATTTGTGCATTGCAACTGGCCAATATGGTAGATGTTCTCTGAGTTGGCTTGGAATAACTATTGTAAACATCACTGCTACAGGAAGAGCATTCTCTGTTCTGGACACTGTATGCAGACCATCATGCAGCTCAACTCTGGGACAGCCTGCCTTGAAAGCGGAGGCAGCGAAGATATGTCCAGACACATGTAGCAGTGAATCCCAAGGTGGTGATGACTGCTGACAAAATGCACCCAGTATCATTGCAGTTGTTCTCACTTGTGAACTCAGCTTCCTCACTGAAATCATGCAAGGCTATTGACACTCCCAAAGGAATTCCCATTCTCATCGCTTTGTGTTGTGCTATCTAAATGCCTAATTATTGGATCTTCAAGACTGAGTGCTAATTCCTGAAGAAACTCAAATTCACATTCCAATGGGGGATTGTTAACCCACCCCACCTGGCGGCAATGGGGCAGGTGTGCAGTTAAAAAAGCTGGGCCAGATGTTTCTGCAGTTAAAGGCATACCGCCCCAATGCCCACTGCTGCCATTGTAACTGGGCCCTTTTTTAGGTGAGGTAGGTGAGGTGCCAGCCTGTCGGGAGGGAGCCTCATACGCTAATTGGAGTCTTTTGATGTCAGCAGGACCATGGTGCCATTCTAACAGCCTACTGAGAGGGCCGCCTGCCATTCAGTAAAACCTGGCTGAGAAGAAGAGGGGGCCCCTTTAAAGCAAGTGAGGAAACTTCCCTTACTGGGGCCAATGCAAAGTTTGCATGGACCTTTGACACTTTGGCTTCCCACCCGCAGAACAGCCCTAGTCCGCCCCCCCCCATCCACCATCCAACCACTTGATTTGGTGCCAGCATGCAGTCCCCAGGTCCCACAATTTTAACCTGCCTTTTTGGGCTGTAAATTTAGGCCTTGGGGGTTAAAATAACCTGGGCCTAAAACTGATGACGTCAGAGGTGAAGGCATTAATGTTCCCCATTCTCCCATCTACCTGAAACCTGCTTGGAGTTAAAATCTCTCCGCCCGCCCCACCCCCCTCCCCAGGTCATGCAACTACAGATATAAATGTGCCATCATAAGTAGCCAATCAGAAGTGGTGACACAAATGACAAAATACATCAGAAAATATGTAAGCTAAAATGAAGAGAATGTAATCAGACTGTGAGAGGAACACTAGGGATTTGGGAATCATGTTTGAGACTCATATAACCCAGCACTATTACAAGTAGGTTATGTATGGGAGACATTTATATGCTAATACATTAAACTATTAGTATTTTAAACAATTCTTGAACAATTTTATCACAAAATTATTGCTCGGATATTGAACAGGATGTCTGATGCAAGAATGTTTCTAATCTGCACTGCCTGTCATCCTACAAGCTATTTCTTTGACGTCTCAGGCAGAATAATATTTAATTAAAACTGAGCTATTTCTAGTATGCAATGGAAACATAGAGAAGGCTTTGAAATAAAGCCCTGACCTCTCTGTTCATGCCACTAAATATTTAATTGTTCATCATTATTGTATTTGTCCTTGGGAACCATTCAGTTCTTTAATTTAAATACTAAAAGGTAGCCGGTCAAAAAAAAAATCCCATTAAGGATCACTTACGTGATTCCCATTGCGATCATCATTTAACATAAATAGAAATTAGCCATTTTTCCATCGATTGTCCCTGAACAAAGCGACAAAACGGACATATTAACCTTGGCAATACTTCTTCCTGGCCACACGTAGATGCTGTCAGATATATGGAGAACCTCAGCATTTCAGCATTGAAGTTAGCATTTCAAATGCAAATATGAACATACGAAAAATGACGGATAGGTAAAGACCATTTGGTCCATCAAGCGTGTCCCACACAATTGGGATACCTTGTGTATCACAACATATACATGCCACCCTAACCATGTGATCTCCTGGGAGAGGCAAAAAAACAGATTAAAAACCCAGACCAATTTGGGGGAAAAAATTCTGGGAAATTCCTCTCTGACCCATCTGGGCGATTGAAACTAGTCCAGGAGATCACTAAATAAAACTCTTTGGCCCAGAAATTCGGGAGTTCCCATTGTTGGGTATGTGCAGAACGAAGGGTGAATACCCTGTGCCAGCAACAACCTGTCGGTGAAAACTGGAGCAATTGCCGCAGCATCTCAGGTAGGTGGTCTGTGGGCTGAGTCTGGAACGGGGGACAGAGGGGGTGGGTGCCAGGGATCAGGAAGCCTGCCGTTGCAAGGGGTGGGGGTTGCCTATGCAAAGGGCCAAATGACTGCTTCAGGAATGGATAAAGGACACCTTTTGTCTGCCCTTTCCCAATATGGTGGACAGCGTCCTTCGGGACGGAAATGTGCGCGTGTTTCTTGCCCGCTATTTTAGGACCATAGGTATACCATTTTTTGGGCCCTGCACGATGCCACTTCTAGGCCGCAATTTATTTCAGAAGATCAGTTCAGAAGCTCAACTGAGCACGATTTCAAACTATGGAAAATCGTTTGATGACTACCTGTCATTCAGCCTCATTTGCATCACTTGAGTGTCTCACAGTGATTAGATGTGCCATGCAGTGAAGGGTGAAGGCAGACATGACATCACTCAGATTGCACTACTAGAATCACTCTGCCTGCTAGAGGGCTATGGAATATTCTTGGTGACAGTCAAAAAGAACAAAAGAAAGACTTCCATTATATAGCGCCTTTCACGACCACTGGACGTCCCAAAGCGCTTTACAGCCAATGAAGTAGTATTTTGTAAAGTGTAGTCACTGTTGTAATGTGGGAAACGTGGCAGCCAATTTGCCCACAGCAAGCTCCCACAAACATCAATGTGATAATGACCAGAAATTTGTTTTTAGTAATGTTGATTCAGGGATAAATATTGGCCAATACACCGCAGATAACTCCCCTTCTCTTCTTCGAAATAGTGTCATTTTCTGCACTGGCAACTCATTAACTCATTTCTGTCACAGTAACTCAGTAACCAATTTCTGTATTGGCAACTCGTAACCAATTTCAGTCATAGTAACTCATTAACCAATTTCAAGTGCGGCAAATCTGTTGGAGCACTGATTAGAATATGCCGCGGCAAAACAGAAGAGGCGTGGCCAATGGCCTAAATGAAAACCCATGGCGATGTGATGCTACTCCGGCCCAGAAGTGTTTAAAATAGATGCTTAAAGGTTCAACTGATGGGCAGAAACAAACACAAGTGTAAATTATAGATAGCCGATTCACCTTAATGACTGTTGTTATATCTGTCTGATTAGTTCACGAGATGAATAGTGACAACCCCCCACCACCCCTTCCCATTGAGGTTGTACAAACAAGATGGAAAGCAGAGGTTTTTAGCTTTCAGTTGCTCAGGCACTCTGTAATCCCAGTGCTATTTCTGACTTGCTACTTGGATTGCAATAAAAAGTAAATGAAAAGAAAAAGGAATCCAGGCCAAGCAAGCAGCCATGGCCTTAAAGGAAGTGCATTTTTTAAAAAAGACTTGCATTTCTAAAACGCTTTTCATGACCAACGGACGTCCCAAAGCACTTTACAGCCAATTAAGTACTTTTTAAAGTGTAGTCACTGTTGTAATGTAGGAAATGCGGCAGCCAACTTGCATACAGCAAACTCCCACAAACAGCCATGTGATAATGATCAGATAATCTGTTTTTTTTTTGTTATGTTGATTGAGGGATAAATATTGGCCAGGACACCGGGGATAATTCCCCTGCTTTTCTTCAAAATAGTGTCCTGGGATCTTTTATGGCCACCTGACGGCACCTCCAACAGTGCAGCACTCCCTCAGCACCGCACTGGGAGTGTCAGCCTAGACTACTGTGCGCAAGTCTCTGGTGTGGGACTTGCACCCACAATATTCTGACTCAGAGGCGAGGATGCCACCAACTGACCTACAGCTGACACAGTCGTAGGAAGTTGAAGTCCACTTCCTCCTGCTTTCCCAATCTGAGGAGATTGTTAAAAAGAGTCTCATGAAAGATGCTTTCCCATTTCAAAAAGAGAGAAAATATGTGGTGAGGAGCAGCAGCCAAAGAAAAAGACCACGACTTAGTTTCACAGCCGGAGGTTCAACTGAACAGCAGACAAGACAAACTAATGGTATCATTTATATTAAAGAGGTGGTAGCTTTTGACCTTGCAATTTCTAAATGATCCATAACTTACAATCCTGATAATTAGATCTTTGTATACCCTAGAGCAGCCATTTTCACTTCCATCTAATAGTTCTCGGGGATCACCAACCATCAATTCTTGGTTAATACCCTGTCCGTCAAAAGCTATCATCGTGTTCCATACAGAGGGGCCAGATTGCGCTGGTTTTCTCCTAATATTCAGCCAATATCAGCGTAATCGCGCAAGAGATCGCGGACTTTTAAGCACAAATTGCGTTCAGCGCAACTCGAGTTTCCACAATCTTTTATGCTAGTCTTCAAAACATCGCGCTAGAAGATGGCCCCGCCCACAAAACGGCCACGTAGCCCAGGGTGAATTAATCACCATTGGGAGTTTCCGCTAATTGCGCTCGTTTGCGGGCTTTCGAGGGGGCTCCAATAATTAAGCTGGTTCTTTTGAGCGCAAGGACACCAACAGGCATGTTTTGAAAAAAATAATTTACTGAGGATCTGACTACTGTACTCCAATCTAACTAGAAGATCATTTTGTATATTTTTAAAAGACATTTTCGGTAATTAAACATGTGTTACTCACAGGTGAAGGATTGATACTGTGCTTTAAAATGCTTATTTATTGTATTAATCAAACTTTACCAAGTTATCACTCTTAAATATATCAAGATTTTTTTTGAACAAAAATATATATTTTTTAACTACATAGGATTACATAAGATGTACAACACAGAAACAGGCCATTCGGCCCAACCAGTCCATGCTGGTGTTTATGCACCACTCGAGCCTCTTCCCGTTTTTCCTCAACTAACTCTATCAGCATAACCCTCTATTCCCTTCTCCCTCATATGCTTGTCTAGTCTCCCCTTAAATGCATCAATACTATTCGCTTCAACCACTCCCTGTGGTTGCAAGTTCCACATTCTCACCGCTCTTTGAGTAAAGAAGTTTCTACTGAATTCCCCATTGGATTTCTTGGTGACTATCTTATGTTGATGGCCTCTAGTTATATACTCTTTCCACAAGTGGAAATATTGTCTCTGTATCGACTCTATCAAAACCTTTCATAATTTTAAAGACCTCTATTAGGTCACCCCTAGTTCAAAAGAAAAAAGACCAGCCTTTGTTCGTTTTTTTTCCAAAAATATACTTCATTCATATAAAATTTTCACAATACATTGGAAAATAGTTCAGTACCTTGCAGTCAGCAATTCCATACAATTCGTTGGGATGCTGACAGCAGTTCCATACAATGCACTAGCGTGCATTTCATTTCAAGGTACAGTTTAGTACAATCCGTAAATCACGTTACATGTAGTACTGTGCAAATAAGGGTATTACATGGAGCAGATGAGAACAGGTTTACATTACATTCCAGGATACATTTCAATAGCGATCACGAATTACGTTACATGTAGCATTATGCAGATGAAAGCAGTACACGGACTGGATGAGAATACACTTACATTTCTTTACAAGTTACTAAACAGTGCAGAGACTTTCATTATACATAGCACAACACAGGTGTTTTTCAGTACATGGTGCTCCATGTATACAAGCAGGTGAACAAGTACAGCCCGAGGGGAGTTTTATACTGATTCCAGCCCCTGGGTTACCATGGCGGTAGGGCCTTAAACTGTGGCTCTTCCCCCACCGTGCCTTCGCGGCGACTGCACCAATCTTTAGTGCGTCCCTCAGCACGGACTCCTGGACCTTGGATTGCACCAGTCTGCAGCACTCGGCCGTGGATGTCTCCTTGCTCTGGAAGACCAGCAAGTTTCAGGAAGACCAAAGTGCGTCTTTCACCGAGTTGATGGCTCTCCAGCAGCAGATAATGTCTGTCTCGCTCTGCGTCCCTGGGAACAGTCCGCAGAGCACAGAGTCCTGTGTTACAGAGCTGTTTGGGATGAACCTCGACAGCAACCACTGCATCTCCTTCCAGACCTACCCGAAGGAGATGGATGACAGTCTCGTCCGCACCACAGCCAACTCGGGGGCAGAGTGCCGTGTTTCTGAAACCCCGGCTGTGCATGAAGGATCTGACAGGTAGGGCCCTCCTCACCGCCAACCAAGCTACGTCTTGGTGCTTGTGTGAAAGCTCTGGAGATGAGACATTCTGCCAAACAAGTTCGACAGTCTGCTCGGGGAACCGTCCGACAGAATCCATCATCTCCTTCTTTTGTAGGGCGTCCAGGACCTTGCATGCCGACCACTGCTTTATGGCCTTGTGGTCAAAGGTGTTTTTCTTGAAAAACGTTTCCACGAAGGACAGGTGGACAGGCATGGTGCAACTGGTTGGAACGTCTATGCACAGCTTGATGCAGCCGCACACAAAGGTGGTCATCAGGATGAGGGCCACGTTCGGAACGTCCTTTCCCCCCTTGTCCAGAGATTTGTACATTGTGTCTCTGCGGACACGGTCCATTTTCAATCTCCAGACGAAATGGAAGACGGCTCGGGTGACTACCACGGCACAGGAGCTGGATATGGACCAGACCTGCGCCGCGTACAACAACAGCGAGAGCACCTCACTCCTGAGGACCAGGTCCTTTCCTGCAATGGAGAGTGAGCGCAGCTTCCACCATCCCAGTTTATGTTTGGCTTTAGCGATATGCTCCTTCCAGTTTTTGACACACGCCCCGTCCGCTCCGAACCATATTCCCAACACCTTCAGGTAATCTGACTTCACGGTGAAGGGAATAAAGGATCGGTCGGACCAGCTTCCAAAGAAAATGGCCTCGTTTTTGCTGCGATTTACCTTCACCCCGAGGCCAGTTCAAACTGGTCACAGATTGTGAGCAATCCGCAGCCCGACTGCGGATCCGAGCAAAAGACAGTGATGCTGTCCATGTACAGGGAGGTCTTGACCTGAGCGCCTCCACTGCCTGGGATTGTCACCCCCCCCTAATGTTCGCATCCTTCCTGATGGACTCGGCAAAGGGCTCGATACAACACACAAACAAGACAGAGGAGAGGGGACAGCCTTGCCTGACTCCAGATCTGATCGGAAAGCTTTCAGTTTCCCACCCGTTGATTAGAACTGTGCTACTGATGTCTGTGTAGAGCAGTTGGATCGAATTGCGGATACACTCCCAAAACCCCATCATGGAGAGCACGTCCATCAGGTACGTGTGCGATATCCTGTCAAAGGCCTTCTCCTGGTCCAAGCTGATTGAAGAGGTGTCCACCCTCCTGTTCAGCCTGTTCATTTTTTTTATCCCCAAAAATATACTTTATTCATATAAAATTTTCATAATACTTTGGAAAATAGCTGAGTACCTTGCGGTTAGCAATTCCATACAATTCGTTTGGATGCTGACAGCAGTTCCATACAATGCACTAGCGTGCATTTCATTTCAAGGTACAGTTTAGTACAATTCGTAAATCACGTTACATGTAGTACTGTGCAAATGAGGGTATTACATGGAGCAGATGAGAACAGGTTTACATTAGATTCCGGGATACATTTCAATGCCGATCACGAATCATGTTACATGTAGCACTATGCAGATGAAAGCAGTACACGGAACGGATGAGAATACATTTACATTTCTTTACAAATTACTAAACAGTGCAGAGACTTTCATTATACATGGTACAACACAGGTGTTTTTCAGTACATGGTGCTCTATGTATACAAGCAGATTAACAAGTACAGCCCGACGGGGGTCTGGTTCTATCCCCTGGGTTTACCGTGGCTGAAGGGCCTTAAACTGTGGCTCTTCCCCACCGTGCCTTTGCGGCGACTGCACCAATATTTAGCACGTACTCCTGGACCTTGGATTGTGCCAGTCTGCAACACTCGGCCTTGGACATCTCCTTGCTCTGGACGACCAGCAAGTTTCGGGAAGACCAAAGTGCGTCTTTCACCGAGTTGACGGCTCTCCAGCAGCAGATGATGTCTGTCTCACTGTGCATCCCTGGGAACAGTCCGCAGAGCACAGCCTGTCCATCCTTTCCTGATATATATACCCTCGCATTTCGGGTATCGTCCTTGTAAATCTTCTCTGCAACACTTCAGTGCCTCTATATCCTTTTTATAATATGGCGACCAGAACTGTATACAGTGCTCCAAGTGTAGTCTAACCAAGGTTTGATTCTAGTTCAGCATAACTTCACTACTTTTCAATTCTATCACTCTAGAAATAAACCCTAGTGCTTAGTTTGCTTTTTTATGGCCTTGTTACCCTGTGTCGCTGCTTTTAGCAATTTGTGTATTTGTACTCCGAGATCCCTTTGTTCCTCTACCCCACCCAAACTCTCACCCTCCAAGTAATACGTGACCTCCCTATTCTTCCTACCATAATGTAATATCTCACATTTATCTGTGTTGATCTTCATTTGCCAATTATATGCCTGTGTTGCATGTTTATTAACACCGTCCTGTAATTTGTTGCAGTCTTCCTCAGTATTAACTATCCCCCCAATTTTATGTCATTTGCAAATTTAGAAATAGTGTCCTTGATTCCAGAATCACCGATTGTGCCCAAACAGGAAACTCTATCCCTGGGTGTATAGGATTTGTGTCTTTTTTGGTAATCTTCACAAATTTCACCTTTTAAAAAAAAATTGAAGATCTTGAATACATTTTTGATATTTAGTATGTTGTACAAATCTATGCAACATATTTTATTAATAAAGCAGCTACAGCACCCTCCGCCCCCAGCTCATCATCTAGTTTCAGCTGTATTGAAACCATGATAATACTTTTCTGCACCTTTCCTCTGAACCAGTACCCTGTCTTTGAAGTGTTTTGCACTCTTCACTAAATTTATTTCAGTGACAATGTCCAAAACTACAGTCCAAGCTCCCTCTCTTCAAAAACACTGACGATGCAGTGATTGACTTATAAAGCATAATCCAGAGTAAACCTTTGAGAAGGATCCAGTTGCAGGTGATGTTTATATTATGTATTTAACCCCTTGTAACCTGCATCACACCTGTCCACCAGAGGGCCTATCTGTTGGAGTACCAAGGGATCCCAGCATCCCTTGGGAGTACAGTATATAAGCAGGCCACCCACGTGGTACCTACACTTTGGAACCACAATAAAGGAGCTAAGGTCACACTTGCCCATTACACACAGTACTCGGTCTGACCATTTATTATGAGTATAACAGTTTACTTCAGCCATTCGGCAAGAATACACATCTATCCAGGCCCTAGATTCTCCATGCTTTTTTGTTGTTCATTTCAGCTAATGAGAGATGTTCATGTCTGCACCCAAGCTGCATTCACTATCAACTGTAATTTCCTCTGAGTGGGGAATGTGGTAGACTCAATTGTGAAAGCTTAAACTTTGAAGTCTACATGGATGAGAGGGTTGTCCTATGGGGAGAGATTGAGTAGATTGGGTCTATATTCTCTGGAGTTTAGAAGAATGAGAGGAGATCTAATTGAATGATACAAGATTCAGAGGGGGATTGACAGGGTAGATGCCGAGAGGTTATTTCCCCCGGCTGGGGAGTGTAGAACTAAAGGGCTTGGTGCTTAACTTTCGCCACCAGTGGGCACTGTTTTTTTCGTGTCTGCTGATTTTATTTGAGCAATCTTCATTTTGTGACTGTCCTCAAGGTTTGTAAGCTAGCGGCATCTGTCAGTGCTGGAGCTTTTGTACGCCAGCTCTTTTGGCGCAGGTCTGGGTGAAAACTGGTTTCTGCACGTTTTTTGGCTGTTTTTGGCCATTTAAGCGATTTTCCCCAACAACAATTTTTTTTAAGGACGGCGCAGAGCGGCCTGAAGTAACGATACGAAAAACCCTACGTTAAGGAAATTGGCGCTCAGGTCTGTATCGGAGCTGTTTCTCTGCAGTTTTGTCTTGTTCATAAAGAAAGTTTATAATGATCATGTTTAGTATGTTCCTTGCATCTCTTTACATTAAAGATTACATACTTGTTCTGGCGTTGGCCCCCCGCTCCCTGCCCCGTTGCAATCCCGGGCCGAATACCACCCCCCCCCCACCCCCACCATTCAATCCCAGGCCGATTGATCCTCCCGCTCCCAGCCCCGCTGCAATCCCAGGCTGAATGCTCTTCCCCCCCACCTCCTGGCCCCGCTTTAATCCCGGGCCGGATGCTGCCACTCCCGGTCCGCTGCAATCCCAGGCTGATTGCCTGCCCCCGCCCCCCCCCCCGCCCCCCAACCACCATGCAATCCCAGGCCGATTGGACCACCGTTCCCGGTCTGCTTCAATCCCGGGCCAAATGTCCCGTCCCCGCTCCCGGCCCTGCTTTAATCCCGGGCCAAATGACTCCCCGCCCCCCTTGGTCCTGCTGCAATCCCGGGCAATCCCCCGCCCTCCTGCCGCTGCAAGCCCTGGCCTTGGAACTTTAACTCGCAGGGGGAGCTTCCAGCCCGCACTGTGTCTCTTGTTACCCTGGCATCCTCAGCTCTTGGCGCAGACTTGAAGCTCCACCCCCAGATTTAACTTCGGGTACCGCAGCGCCAAAATGACATCTTACTTTGGCGAAAGTTCCACCTTTTTTTTTTTCTCACCGCAATCGGGCACAAAAAAAATCGGCCGTTAATCATCCTGGGTGCCAAAAATCGGCACACAGGAGGATTGAGCCCTAGTCTCAGCATAAGGGATCGGCCATTTAAGACCGAGATGAGGAATTTCTTCACTCAGAGTTGCAAATCCTTGAAATTCTGTACGACAAAGGGCTGCGGATGATGAATCGTTGAGTATATTCAAGGCTGAGATATGAGGATCGGGTGGGAAAGTGGAGTTGAGGTCGAAGATTAGCCACGATCTTGTTGAATGATGGAGCAGGCCCATTGAATAATGGACCATATGGCCCACTCCTGCTCCTAGTTATTATGTTCTTATTTGTGATGTGCTGACAGTTATATTATTGCCATAGAAAACAAGTTTTTAAATTATTTGCTTGAATGAGGAAACACACAGACCATGATTAATTGAGTATGTACATGACCTTCCAACATGCTGTTAATATGTATGAAACAAACAACTTTGTAAACTTTGCAATATAGATACACATTTATAATCTAAAACCTGTAAATGATTCAACACTTGCCAGTTTCCATTGCAGCCTCAGAGGATTAGGTAATGTTGTAATTCTTCAGTAGGAATATCTACAATATGATTTTCTCTGGCATTGTTAGCGATGTTTACTTGGTAATCTTTTGCTGCTTAATGGTGGTTTTCTTGTGCACCAATTTACGCTGGTCGTTTTGTTGTGCACCAATTTACGTTTGGCAGGGTTGTCAAAGTTGGTGATTCTTTTGCAATGGTTGTAGGTATTTCCACATAATAAAAAGCAGCGATTCACCCTTCAAACCATGACTTAGCGTTGTCAGGTGAGAACAAATTCTACATTCTTGAACTCCCAGTGGAAGGAACTGTGGAAGAAAGACTTGCATTTATATAGCACCTTTCATGACCACCGGACGTCTCAAAGCGCTTTACAGCCAATGAAGTACTTTTTGGAGTGTAGTCACTGTTGCAATGTGGGGAAAGCGGCAACCAATTTGCACACAGCAAGCTCCCACAAACAGCAATATGATGTTGATTCAGGGATAAATATTGGCTAGAACACCAGAGATAACTCCCCTGCTCTTCTTCAAAATAGTGCCACGGGATCTTTTACATCCACTTGAGAGAGCAGACGGGGTCTCAATTTAACATCTCATCATGGCAACTCCGACAGTGCAGCACTCCCTCAGTACTGCACTGGGAGTGTCAGCCTAGGTTATTGTGCTCAAGTCCCTGGCGTGGGACTGGAACCCACAACCTTCTGACTCAGAGGCAAGTGTGCTACCCACTGAGTCACGGCTGACACTGAGAAGTGGCGTACAATGTTGTAGCCACGTGTCCGGCCCGCACTCCCTTCAAACATGGTTCCCCTCTGAGAGCACGGAATTTAGCATATCGCGTGTCTGGCAGCTAGCAAACAGTCATCTATATTTCCATTCCTGAGAAACAATGCATAAAAATTGTATTTCATCAAAGTGCAGCCTTCTGCGATGAATTTGTTATCCAACATATTGGGGTAAATTTTCAGCTTCCTTCCAGTAAAGTGGCAGAATAGATCAATGTATAGTCGGGTTACCCCACTTTACAGCCCAAGCAGCGAAAGTGAAAGTCCATCCTGTTATGTTTTTCCATAACTGTTGTACAAGTTACCATTTATGCACCTTTTGCGGCTCCTTTGCATAGTACACATAATGAATTCGTATGACAGCAACTGATTGAAGTTTTTCTGCAAGCATGATGAGGTCCAGAGAGAGGGAAATAGGGCCCAATGGGGTAGAAAATGGGCCCCAGTGCACCCATTTTATGGGCACCAAGGAAGCCTGAAAAATGTACGAAATTGGGTGGGCCATCTTTCAGGCGTCCCTGGTGGCCACCTAAAGCAGGCATTAGGCCCCTTACAAAAGCAAAATACTGCAGATGCTGGAAATCTGAAATAAAAACAGAAAATACTAGAAATATTCAGCAGGTCAGGCAGCATCTGTGGAGAGAGAAACCGAGTTAACATTTCAGGTCGATGACTTTCCGTCAGAACTTGAAAATGTTCGAGATGTAACAGGTTTTAAGCAAATGTAGGGGCAGGGAAAGGGGGAGGGGAGGAAAGAACAAAAGGGCCGGTCTGTGATAGGGTGGAAGGCAGGAGAGATTAAAAAACAAAAGGGATGATGCTGCGAGATAAAAGGAGATGGCGATGGGACAAGTAAAGAATCAAAAAATGGGTCTAGAAGAGGTGTAAGTGGGAATAGCAGAATCAGCTGTCCGAAAAAAGGGACCTTGCATATTTAAATGAGGGGGGTCTAATACCTGTTTGAGGTCCCAGTCCTGAAATTGGAGCGGGGCAAGAGCCTGCGTTTTTTCTCTCAAGATTCTTCCGTGGCTTTACAAGAAAAATCCTGGATCTTAGGAACCAATTGCATCAGCTAGGGGATAAAACCAGGGGCCGAAATTGGTGAAAACCAATGGTCCGCCCATTTCTCGGTGGTATGCCGGTGGTATATAATTTCATATCGCCGGGTACCGCTGGGGCGGAGTGCGCGCGATTTTCATCATTTTTTCTTGGCGGTATTCCGAGCAGAGTGCAACGGGCGGTGATTCATTTTCACTCAGGAATCTTCGGGACCCGAGTTGTGCGCACGCGCATGCTGCTTCGAAGCTCCGCCCCCCCCCCACCCCCCCGAACGGCACCGACCAGAATCGACAGAGACTGCAGGCCTGAGAGCGATATGCAGGCATGTGGGGGCGGGGGTGGAATCGCTGCTGTGAGGGGAGATGACAACTTGGAGTGAGAGGACTACTTGGAGGGAGATCGCAACTTGGAGGGAGATCGCTGTGGGTGGGGGAGAAGAGACTGGGGAGTGGGAGAGACTGGGGGTGAGAGATAAAACATTTTTCACAGGTAAAGATGCATACCACCGACTGAAGGTTGGCTGAAAACCACCTGTTCCAGGGCGGTGTGCAGGGTCAGCGGTATGTCAGTGGTAAGTGATCAATTTGGTCATTTTGGGCGGTATGTCGGCAGTGTGCATGGGCGGACGGTATGCAAACCACCTGACGATATGTCGCTGATGAATTTCCCACCGGGCGGCATGTGGGCGGTATTTTTTGATCAATTTCGCGATTTGGGGCGATATGTCAGCGGTCCGCGGGCAGTATGTCCACCAATTTCTGCCCCCAGATGTTTATTTCAATACACAAATTGATGAGGAAAAGCTGACCTGCAAGTTTCTGAGAGTCACAGTTATTTTTATTTGTCAATTGCCTATAAAGAAGTTCCATATAACAAATAAGCTGCTACAATATAAGAGCAGGGAGCTTATGTTTGAACTGTATAAAACACTAGTTAGGCCACAGCTAGAGTACCGCATACAGTTCTAGTCACCGTATTACAGGAAAGATGTTGTTGCACTAGAGAGGGTACAGCAGAGATTTATGAGGATGTTGCCAGGACTGGAGAATTTTAGCTATGAGGAAACATTGGAGAGACTGGGGGTGGTTTCCTTGGAACAGAAGATGCTGAGGGGAGACTTAATTGAGGCCTAGATAGAGTGGATAGGAAGGACCTATTTCCCTTAGCACAGAGGTCAATAACCAGGGAGCATAGATTTAAAATAATTGGTAGAAGGATTAGAGGGGAGTTGAGGAGAATCTTTTTCACCCAGAGGGTGGTGAGGGTCTGGAACTCGCTGCCTGAAAGGGTGGTAGAGGCCTCACCAGTTAAAAAAGCACCTGGATATGCACTTGAAGTGTCGGAACCTACAAAGCATGGACCAAGAGCTGGAAAGTGGGATTCGGCTGGATAGCTCTTTGTCGGCCGGCACAGACATGATGGGTCAAATGGCCTCTTTCTGTGCTGTAAATTTCTATGATTCTATAATGCAGCTTTTAAAAACTTTAATTTTTTTTCTCAAACTTTCTACCGCATGTTTGGCTGTTGCTCTCTTTGACATTTTGTTTTCATCAAATCTCGTTGGAACGCTCTTTTTGAGCTAAGTGGGTGTTTCCTGATGTGAAAGCATTTAATGCCTTTATTGATCATTCCTTATCACTGTACTGCTGAAATTGCCAGTTTTAGAAACTGAGAGAAGGGCAGAAGAGGCGATGAGCTTGACATCATTTAAACAAATTAGAATAAGATTCCCATATTTGGAATCTCTGTACAGTGCACTGCTGTGCAATCTGGATTACTGGCTTGCTTGTTGGAGAACCACAGTGCCTGGTTAAGTTCTGTAACTTACCTGTTTTGAATTTGTTTACGTGCAAAATAAAAAAAAGACTTGCATTTATATAGCGCCTTTCACAAACACCGGACGCCTCAAAGCGCTTTACAGCCAATGAAGTACTGTTGGAGTATAGTCACTGTTGTAATGTGGGAAAATGGTTGCAATTCCTTTGTTATCCCACAGTAACCGGGAAAAAAGCCTGCACCACCTGTATTACAGCAATCAAATCTCATGGAAAAACAAAAATGGCGACATTAATAATCAATGAGTATAGTAGATTGCCATCCCAGCAATGGAGGCAGTCAGTCAGGTGTGCTTGAGAGTACAACATTATTTTGAGTAGGAGATAATAAACCTTTTCAACAGGTGGAAAAGAGAAACATGGGCTAGAAATTTCTGTTGCAGATAACGGATGAATGCTTAATGCAATCATAAAACATTCCTCGAGCTGTTATTTTTACAGAGGCTGTTGACCCATTTTTTTTTAAACTTTCATCCATCCGGTGAAATAATGTATCCTTTGATCAGATGGTGGGTGTACTTGCAATATAAGTTATTGCCCCAAGTCCTGCTGCACTTTGAGTGCAATCCCTCATTTTCACGCGCTTATACGGCCTTTTCTCAGTGCTGTTTTGGGGCAGACGGCTTTTCTGAAGCTGGTGATCAGATTTCGCTAGTTTTCTAGGTTGGCAAATGTGCGTCGTTGCCTGTTTCTGCTCCTCGTCCCTCTTGTCATTATTTTTTGGACCAGGCCCTTCGTATTGAGCAACTGCCACAAAATAAGGCCTGAAAACATGCTTCCCATTAAAAATAACATTCAATTGGAATGAAGCTTGCACACTGGGAGTTGCTGCCTCCGGGTAATACCAGACTCCCACTGGGGAGAACATAAAATTCTGAATAATTTATTAAAAAAATTATTGACAAAAGTAATCTTTTGAAAGCAGTGTTAATTTTAGAGGTAATCGTGCGTTAATAAATTATGCTAAATAGACCTAATTTATACATGCTAAATGGATTTACAATATAAACTTTCTCCTATAACTCAGAAACTGGAAGGTTATCTTATTGAGTCTTTGGGGGAATAATCCAGTGCCATTCAAGATAATATACTTGCATTTATGCAAATTATACATATTTTTGTATGCATATTAGAATTAGAAACCCCATTAGCTCAGACTTCACATCTTATACTTATGAACCTTGGAGGGTGTGCTCACTTTGTTATGAAGGATTAGGTATTAATTGTGCTAATTCATCCTGATTGATAGCTGGATGCTGGAAAATAGACTTTCATTTTAACTGCAAATTAAATCTTCAACAGTAAGCAATGCTGTTAAATTGGGTCCTTTGAGCATTACCTTGACATGTTTCTCCACTACTTTAAACAGTCAGAACAGATGTTGAAACAATGGGACACAGCTCACAAAAGTTTTTTTTTGAGGAGGTAGCTAAATAATTAATCAGCGATACCCAGTATAAACTCAGGTCTCCAGAAGATATTTGATGTAAGTCCACAACTGAAATTTTTTTAAAGGAGATTAAGGTTCAGGGAATCAATAGCAACGTTGCTCATGGAACTAGAAATTGGCTTAGCAACAGAAGGCAAACGGTAATGATAAATGGACAAAGCTGTATCTTGGGAGCAGTGGTTAATGGAATTCCACAGGGGTCTGTTCATGGAATCATGCAGCACAGAAAGTGGCCATTCGGCCCATCGTGCCTGTGCCAGCTCTTTGAAAGAGCTAATCTGAGGAAGGACGTTCTTGCTATTGAGGGAGTGCAGCTAAGGTTCACCAGACTGATTCTCGGGATGGCAGGACTGATATATGAGGAGAGACTGGATCGACTGGGCCTGTATTCATTGGAGTTTAGAAGGATGAGAGGGGATCTCATAGAAACATATAAAATTCTGACGGGACTGGACAGGTTAGATGCAGGAATAAATATTCCCGATGTTGGGGAAATCCAGAACCAGGGGACACAGTCTAAGGATAAAGGGTAAGCCATTTAGGACTGAGATGAGAAACTTCTTCACTCAGAGGGTTGTTAACCTGTGGAATTCCCTGCCGCAGAGAGTTGTTGATACCAGTTCATTGGATATATTCAAGAGGGAGTTAGATATGGCCCTTATGGCTAAAGGAATCAAGGGCTATGGAGAGAAAGCAGGAAAGAGGTACTGAGGTGAATGATCAGCCATGATCTTATTGAATGGTGGTGCAGGCTCGAAGGGCCGAATGGCCTGCTCCTGCACCTATTTTCTATGTTTCTATCCAATTAGTCCCATTCCTCGCTCTTTCCCCACAGCCCTGCAAATGTTTCCTTTTCAAGTATATATCCAATTCCCTTTTGAATGTTACGACTGAATCTACTTTGACCATCCTTTCAAGCAGTGCATTCCAGCTGCTCTGCTCCATTTACGTTATTCAGAAATTATATAAAGAAAGGTGCATTTTGTAGCATTAGAAAATTTGCTGGTACACAAGCTGTGTGGTCAGGTGTCCGGAATTGGAGAGATTGATGACTTTCAAAAGGAATTTGGACAAATGAAGTAGACGGCCTACAGAATGGCAGCTGGATTATCACAAGGCACATTACATGACAGCACAGGGTGCAGAGTCCATCGTACTCTGTTCTCTGGAGATGTGGTATTGTTGGATCAAGCTCCACAATACCACACATCACTATTATAAATGGAATCATTGGTAATTGTAACCATTACAATTCCAATAACTGCCAGGGACTACTTTTATTCAATAGATAGAAAGTTACTTCCTCTGAAGACCAATTATATATTCTCTGTAAAGCAGGTGTTCATCCATGAAGAACATAAGAACATAAGAAATAAGAGCAGGAGAAGGTCATTCGGCCCCTCGAGCTTGCTCTGCCATTCACTTAAGATCATGGCTGATCTTCTATCACTTGCTTGCACTATCACCATATCCCTTGATTCCTTTAATATTCAAAAATCTATCGATTTCTGTCTTGAATATACTCAACAACTGTGTCTCCACAGCCCTCTGGGGTAGAGAATTGCAAAGATTCACCACCCTCTGAGTGAAGACATTTCTCGTCATCTCAGTCCTAAATGGCCAACCTCTTATTCTGAGACTGTGACCTCTGGTTCTAGACTCCCCAGCCAGAGGAAACATCCTCCCTGCATCAACCCTATCAAGCCCCCCACCCCCACCCCCCCCCCCACCCCACCTCGTTTCAATGATTTTTATCGCAGTTGTGGTTGAGCTCGCCACTTGAGCGAAATTCCGCTTTTTTTCCTTCGGATCTGGAAGTCGCACTTAATGGGGATGGTGAGTACACTTGAGAGGTGGAAGTTGGGGGGCGGGTGCGGAGTAACCACTGCGATGATGTCATCACGGCACCCAAGAGGGGGTGCCAGGCTGCCTGTTAGCGACCCGGTCGAACCCTGGGGTGGGGGGGCATAATTGTAAGGCCGGCCTGGAAGTCGGCCGACATTAAAAAAAACATGGCAGCAGCACATCCTCCCCTTTAAGGGAAGCTGTACCGTCATTGCAGAAGGCCACAGCCTCACTGGACCACCGCGAAAAAGCTTGTTTTGGCACTGCCGGGTTGGTCGAAGATTTTCAGAGGGGAATGTCGCCGTCGGGGGTAGATCGGTGCTGACGTACTTAAGACGGATCGGCGGGGGCGGGGGGGATCAGGGCACCGCCGGGAAACCTCGGAAGGGCAATTGGGCTATCAGCGGCCATTCCATGTAAAGTCGGCGGCCACTCCACTCCACAGTGTGGCCGCCGATTTGCGGTGGTAAAAGGCCTTAATGAGAGGGGAAATTTCAGCCCCCTTTACTCTTATACACAAATCCTCTTGTAATAAAGGCCAACATACCATTTGCTTTCTTAATTGCTTGCTGTAGCTGCAAGTTAACTTTTACTGATTCGCGTACAAGGACGCCCAGGTCCCTCTGAACACCAACATTTCCCAATCTCTTACCACTTAAAAAATACTCTGCTTTTTTTATTTTTCCTACCAAAGTAGATAAGTTCACATTTCTCCACATTATCTTCCATTTGCCATGTTCTTGCCCACTCACTTAGCCTGTCTATATCCCCTTGAAGCCTCTTTGTATCCTCCTCACAACTTGCATTCCCACCTAGCTTTGTATCATCAGCAAACTTGGACATATTACATTTGATCCCCTCATCTATATCATTGACATAGATTGTGAATAGCTGAACCCCAAGCACTGATCCTTGCGGCACCCCACTAGTTACAGCCTGCCAACCCAAAAATGACCTGTTTATTCCTACTCTCTGTTTTCTTTCCATTACCAACCCTCAATCCATACTAGTAAATTACCCCCAATCCCATGAGCCCTAATTTTGTTTAATAACCTCTTGACTATTTCAATGTGTTTCACTCTGTGTTCTCATTGGCATTTTTATTGTTTTTTGTTGGCAGGACTGCAGAATATTCTTCTGGTGACTTCAGTTACGTGGATAGACTGGAGAAGCTGGGGTTGTTCTCCTTAGAGCAGACAGTGTTGAGAGGAGATTTGATGGAGATGCTCAAAATCATGAGGGGGTCTAGACAGTATAGATAGAGAGAAATTGTTCCCATTGGCAGAAGGGTCATGGGAATAAAGGGTTAAGGAGAGCAGGCAGGGAAGTGGACCCGAGTCCATGATCGAATCAGGCCGGATGGCCTACTCCTGCTCCTATTTCTTATGTTCTTAACCAGAGGACACAGATTTAAGGTGATTGGCAGAAGAACCAAAGGCGACATGAAGAAAAACTTTTTTTACACAATGAGTGGTTCGGATCTGGAATGCAGACTCAATTGTGGCTTTCAAAAGAAAATTAGATAAGTGCCTGAAAGAAAAGAAATGGCAGGGCTATGGAGAAAGAGCAGGGGAGTGGGACTAGCTAAAGTACTCTTGCAGTGAGCCGGCACGGGCTCGACGGGCCAAATGGTCTCCTTCTGTGCAGTATGATTCTATGGTGTCAGAATGTACAAGTCAGGCAGGACTGGCACAAGCCTCATTCAAACAAAAAACATGTATAGAGCAAAGTAAAATCATCAATTTCTGCCCTCCCTTCCCTCCTTGTAAGAACCATCAGCATCACAATGTTATTCATAACTGGAGAAAATGGAAAATGACCCCTGACTCAAGTCATAATGAGTACATAATGTGCAGGGCAGGCTATGCCTTAAGTTTCCCTGACAGCTATGACAGGATGAAAATAGGCTTTTATATTCCAGCAGGCAGTAAACTCGTGCAGATCAATCAACCTTTAAAGATGCAGTTACAAGAAAGCAATTCTTCATTTTGTTCCAAAATAAATAAACTCAATACATTATTAGCTGAGCTAGGGGGAATTGAATAGAGAAAGATGTGCAAAGGTCACTTGTTGGCATCAGGATTTTCACTCTGAAGTCATTTCGGGCCCCATTTTTACTGTTTTTACAAAAAACTCAGAAAAATGAATATATTGCAAATAAACTATCCTGGCCAATATTTATCCTTCAATCAACATAACAATAAAACAGATTATCTGGTCATTATTTCATTGCTGTTTGTGGGAGTTTGCTTGTTCGCAAATTGGCTGCTGCGATTCCTACATTACAACAGTGACTACACGCCAAAAGTACTTCATTGGCTGTAAAGCGCATTGAGATGTCCCGTGGTCATGAAAGGCATTGTATAAATCCAAGTCTTTTTTTAAAACTCAATGGCTATTTATGCCCACAAAACCAATCAAATGATTTTGTCAAATCTAGAACCATGAATATTGTACTCTTTAAAACAACACTTTAAAAAATATTCAAAGTTTAAGGAGTAACTCTCACTGAAGCCTACAAGAATATCTCAGTCGCAGTGAAACTCTGCACAAAGTTTCATTCCCACTGACCTTAGAGCTGCTTGTTGTACAGTTCACTGGAACATAACCCACTCAGATGGCTGTAAAATGTGATGTGTTATGTAGCCTCCGGATTGCCCTACAGTGTGATATGCTGTATATACACAACGGCCTGTGTTATATACCTCATAGATTCCTGTACTATATGAACCATTGTATATCCTCCAATTTGCTGTTTATTGGAGTGTGCTATATGCTCCTAACATTGTTGACTAATGGGGTGTGTTGTATACCCCTGACATACAGTAGGGCATGTTGCATACATCTCACATTTCTCTATAATGGGGGATATTATATATATGTTATGTTGCTTAATAATGGGTAGTGTTATATATCCTTCACATTACTATATAAGAGGGTGGGTTCTCTGTACCTGATAGCACTGAAAAATGGGCATGTTGTAAAGCTTTACATTGCTAGTTAGTGGGACATGTGGTACACTTAAGAATTACATAGAATTTACAGTACAGAAACAAGCCATTCAGCCCAACTGATCTATGCCCAACGTGAGTCTCCTCCCACCCTACTTTATCGAACCCAATCAGCATACCCTTCTGTTCCACTCTCCCTCATGTACTTACTCATGTACTTACCTAGCTTCCCCTTAAATGCATCACTCTTCCATAACATACAACATTTTTACAGGGCTTGACAGGGTAGATGCAGGGAGGATGTTTCCTCTGGCTGTGGAGTCTAGAACCAGGGGTCACAGAATAAAGGGTCGGCCATTTAAGACTGAGATGAGGAGAAACTTTTTCACTCAGAGGGTGGTGAATCTTTGGAATTCTCTACCCCAGAGGGCTGTGAAGGCTCGGTCTTTGAGTATATTCAAGACAGAGATCGATAGATTTTTGGATATTAAGGGAATCAAGGGATATGGGGATAGTGCAGGAAAGTGGAGTTGAGGTAGAAGATCAGCCATGATCTCATTAAACGGCGGAGCAGGTTCGAGGGGCCGAATGGCCTACTCCCGCTCCTAATTCTTATGTCCTATGTTCTTATATGAGGTGTTTTGTATATGAAGTGATATTCAGGCATATCAATCTGAAATCATTGTGAAGGAACTCTTTTTATATTTAATTCCGTCCTAACAAAATGCTCACAATTCTTAAATGAGCAAATTATTTTGTTAGCATAGATGAGAAAAATGAGCCAATCATACACAATTTGCATGTAATAGTGATCCTTTAACACTCCTTAAGCAACTAAAGAGACATGTAACTGTTATAAAGAATAAAACGTTTGAAGATCCAGCTACAGAGCCCACAGTGCTTTTGCAAAGTGACTGAGTGGCAAGGTGTGTTTCCCAACAACAATTTGCATTTTTGTAGCACCTTTAACATAGTAAAATATTTCAAGGTGCTTCACAGGAGCGTCATCGAACAAAATTTACCACCGATATACATACGGTGATATGGGGACAGATGACCAAAAGCTTGAAAAGAAGTTGGTTTTAAAGAGCGTCTCTTAAAGGGGCAGAGAGAGGTCGAGAGGCGCAGAGGTTCAGGGAGGGAATTCCAGTGCTTAGGGCCAAGGCAGCTGAAGGCACGGCCGCCAGTACTGTGTTATCCTTAAATAAAAATCTTAACTGTTACCAATATAGAGTCAGCTTCAAATGATTGGACAGACAATGCACAGAGATTATAAAAGATTATACTCTCTCCCGAAGACACAGATGCAAGAAATATGAAGATGTGTTATGGAGCATGTGGATTTGCTGCCCATTCTTCAGAAGACAAAGTGGGAGGTCCAGAAATTGTTGCACAACAAAAAGAGCAGAATGGTAAAGAAATAATGGGCCAGAATTTGCGGTGGGTACGACGGTGTACTCTCAGAGTACGCCGTCATACCGCATTTGAAATGGAATACAAGTTCAAGATTTCCGCATGTGCTTGCACACGGGCTAAAGCCCGAACTTGCGATCTGTCAACTTGACAGATGATCCACACCGACGGGGAAATCCTCATTTCCCATCAACTACCCAGCAATTACATATAAAAATCTTACTGCTGCTGCAAACAGGCTCAGGGCCGGTCTGCATCAGTGTAAGGATAACCATAAAGACTCCAAAGCATCATTCGGCATGTTTTAACATCTTTTCCATCTCAGATCGTTAGGTTATCTAGGAGGGAAATAGTGCGATTGTATTTGTTCCCCTATTGAATTCCATAAAATGTCCGAGATTTTGTACGCAGGTCTGTGCCTAATGCAAAGGGACCATTATTAAATAAGAGGCGGTCGGCACCATACGTGAATATATTCTTCGCAGTTGGACTGTTTAATTTTCTGTGATCTGAGTGTACCATTTGAGGTGAATTGAATTGATCCATAGATTGCCATCCCCATTCATAACTCAACTTCGTTAATTGAACAAATGTTTATATACATTTATATCCCGGAAGGCTCCAGTAATGAGGTTTAAATGAATGTATGTTTCATTAATGATGTTCAGTTATGAATGGAGATGGCGATCTATGATAATTGAAGCATCAGCCCCATGTGATTCCAGGTACACTACTGCACCCGCTGCACCCCTGGGATCTGTGGGCCATTCTGCTGCCCTCCAGTATTCAAATAGCAAAGTGGGTCCCCATCAGGTAAGTTCGTATTCTCATCATCATAGGCAGTCCCTCGAAATCGAGGAAGACTTGCTTCCACGCTAAAAGTGAGTTCTCAGGTGACTGTACAGATGGGACAGACAGTTGTTGAAGGAAAGGGTGGGTGGGGAGTCTGGTTTGCTGCACGCTCCTTCCACTGTCTGTGCTACTTTCTGCCTGCTCTCAGCGACAAGACTTGAGGTGCTCAGCGCCCTCCCGGATGCTCTTCCTCCACTTAGGGCGGTCTTTGGCCAGGGACTCCCAGGTATCAATGGGGTTGTTGCACTTTATCAAGGAGGCTTCTATTCTATTCTATTCTATTCTATTCGGATGCTGGCAGCGTACTCTGTAGGTACGCCTCCACCCGCTAAATCTGCCCCAATATTATTGTGAATTAGCAATGGGGAACATACATGGACATAAAAGAAAGTCAGAAATGTTTTTTAAAAACATGCCAAAAATGCAGTACTGATGCAGAAAAATGTTAACAAAGGCATAGCCAAGAAGGGTTATGCAATACTTTCTTCTACTTCTCAGGCAGTACTCTGGAGTCGAGGATGACTTGCTTCCACACTAAAATGAGTTCTAAGGTGACTAATGAGACCAATGCAGGATCTACAGTCTCTGTCACAGGTAGGGGTTGGTGTGTGGGTGGTGGGATGGTTGGGTGGGGGGCTCCTGGCGAAGTGACTCGAAGTGTGCGCCACCTTACCGTACGCTCCTCCTCCACTTTGAGCGGTCTTAGGCCAGGGATTCCCAAGAGTTAGTAGGGATGTTACATTTTTTCAAGGAGACTTTGAGGGTGTCCTTGAAGCATTTTCTCAGCCCCCCTGGAGCTCGCCTGCTGTGGCGTAGCTCAGAATAGAGCGCTTGATTCGGGAGTCTAGTATTGGGCATGCGGACAATGTGGCCCGCCCACTGGAGCTGATTGAGCGTGGTCAGTGCCTGGATGTTGGGGATGTTGGCCTGAGAGAGAACGAGGAGGTTGGTGTGCCTTTCCTGCGGAGATAGCGTTGGTGGTACTTTTCCACTGCTTTGAGGTGCCTACTATACATAGTCCATGTCTCTGAGGCATATAGGAGGGCAGGTATCACTACTGCTCTGTAGACCATGAGCTTGGTGCCAGGTTTGAGATCCTGGTTTTCGAACACTCTTTTCCTCAGGCGGCCGGAAGGTGGTGATAGACTTTGTCATCGATTTCTGTCCTTACAGATTGTAGGTTCCCGAGGTATGGGAAGTGTTGCACATTGTCCAAGGTCTCGTCATGGATCTTGATAATCGGGGTGCAGTACTGTATGGCGGGGGCAGATTGGTAGAGATGTTCAAAGTAAAGCCCAGACTCTCATACGCTTCAGTGAAGGTGTCAAAAATGGTTTGGAGTTCAGACTCCACATTACACATGCTGTGATGGTGAGGAAAGTGTACTGCACAAAGCAATTTCATGGGCCAAATCACCCTTAATTTATATTGCTGCTTTGTTTAAAACAAATTTCACATGCATTAGCAGCATGAATTGGAACCGGTGGTTGAACAAACGAGCAGAGAACTTCACAGAATATGGAGAGATTGTGATTTTTTGAGCGAGGTAGACTCTTGGAGGTGTGGGCTGAGGAGATCAGAGGAGTTCACAGAACAACTGGGAAATATAATATTAGTCCTATCTTTTATAATTCACAAAATATGTTGCATCAATGTGTGAATACACGCTGATTGTACAAGTGCATTTTACTAATACAGTAAAAAGACTTGCATTTATATAGTGCCTTTCACGACCACAGGACATCTCAAAGCACTTTATAGCCAATGAAGTACTTTTGAAGTGTAGTCACTGTTGTAATGTAGGAATTGCGGCAGTCAATTTGCGCACAGTAAGCTCCCACAAACATCAATTTGATAATGAGCAGATAATCTGTTTTAGATGTTAGTTGAGTACTAAATATTAGCCATGACACTGGGAACTCCCCTGCTTTTCTTCCAAATAGTGCCAAGAGATCTTTAACATCCACTTGAGAGCAAACGGGGCCTCTGTTTAACGTCTCATCCAAAAAATGGCACCTCCGATAGTGCAGCGCTCCCTCAGCACTGCACTGGAGTGTCAGCTAGATTTATGTTGGATTTGAGCTCACAGTACCCAAATAGACCAATGTTTCATTGGCTCTCTTCAGAACCAAGGAGTCTTCAAGATGTGTCTGAAGTTGAACAGTTGCCCCAGTAATACCCATCACCATCTACATTCGTATTAAGGACCAGAATAGATAGACTCTTCATGATATTAAGGTAGTCATCACAGGCACTCCCTCGGAATCGAGGAAGACTTGCTTCCACTCTTAACATGAGTTCTTAGGTGGCTGTATGAGAGCCACAGTCTCTGTCACAGGTGGGACAGATAGTCGTTGAGAGAAAGGGAGGGAGGGACTGGTTTGCCGCATGCTCTTTCCGCAGCCTGCGCTTGATTTCTGCATGCTCTCAGTGATGAGACTCGAGGTGCTCAGCGCCCTCCCAGATGCACTTTCTCCACTTAGGGCGGTCCTTGACCAGGGACTCCCAGGTGTCAGCGGGGATGTTGCACTTTATCAGGGAGGCTTTGAAGGTGTCCTTGTAACATTTCCGCTGCCCACCTTTGGCTCGTTTGCCGTGAAGGAGTTCCGAGTAGAGCGCTTGCTTTGGGAGTCTCATGTCTGGCATGCGAACTATGTGGCCTGCCCAGCGGAGCTGATCAAGTGTGGTCAGTGCTTCAATGTTGGGGATGTTCGCCTGGACATACAGAGGCTGAACTCCAGGACATAGTCGACGTATTTACTGAGGCGTACGAAAGCATGTGCCTTACGCTAAACATCCGTAAAACAAAGCTCCTCCACCAGCCTGCCCTCGTCGGACAGCACTGCCCCACAGTCATCAAGATCCACGGCGCGGCCCTGGACAAGGTGGACCACTTCCATTAACTCGGGAGCCTCCTATCAACAAGAGCAGGCATTGACGATGAGATCCAACACTGCCTCCAGTGCACCAGTGCAGCCTTCGGCCGCCTGAGGAAGAGTGTTCGAAGACCAGGCCCTCAAAGCTGTCACCAAGCTCATGGTCTACAAGAAACTTGTCGAGTTGTTGGATATGTTCCCATGTACCTGTTGACTCCAAAGTGAGTATTCCCCTGAGATCTGTCCCCTTTAACGAATCAGAAATGGTAGAATGGTTGATAGTGCAAAATAGGACACACCTAACCAAGGTGTCAGAAACGAAAGAGCAAACAGAATGGAGGTCAGCAGGGTATAAACTTACAGCCTTCCAGGGATGGTACCAGCCCAATTATAATAATAACCGTCAGCCTCCCTTCCTAAGCATTACTCCCAGAATAGGAAATCCTGAAAGTATAATATGCCTAGTGAGTAATGAGACTAAAGGACCAGAAGTGGGATGTAGCAAGTGTTCCCAAATGACTAAATGGCAAGCCACAACTAATCCCACTGATGGGAGAAAGATAGCAACCGTTGGCTAGACAATGGTCCATAACAAAGCCCCAGGTGAAGGATGGGAAGGTGAGACCACTCGAGTATGGATGGCGCGAAAGGACCAGGAGCTGACATCCTATAATTGCACCTACTTTATTTGTGGCCATAAAGCCTACCCATGGTTACCAGGGTCCTGTTACTTAGGATATGTGGTACCCTTTATCAGATAAGGACTCTAAGGGATGCCTATGGAAGTCATAGATTTAAACAGAATTTGACATGGCTAAATGGAATATTCAAGGTAATGGTGCCACCCTATGGAATAGCATCAACCAGATGGCAGTTACGGGAACTGGCTAACTTAGTCGAATCAGTAGCCAACGCAACTTCCCAAGCCTTTGAAGGGGTGAATGATGAAATGGTAGCTATTCGAACAATGGCTCTCCAAAATCGTATGGCCTTAGATTATCTCCTAGCCAAGGAAGGAGGGACATACGCATTAATAGGTGAAGAATGCTGTACGTATATCCCGGATAAATCAGAAGAAATTGGCAGTCTAGCTGAATACATTAGGAAAAAGGTAATAGAGTATAAACACACAGTTGGCCAGGACGGTATCACCTTGTGGGGTTGTGCATCGGGATGGTTGGATCCCTAGGGAGATCTGTGGTACAGGGTTTGATCATATTCCTGCTGATAGTCTTCACCCTATATCTATTATTTGTCTTGGGTAAGTGTTGCTGTGCCAGGGTGGGAAAAACCATGTTACCTACCGAGACCACGGCTAGAGTTATGGTAGCAACAACTACTGAAGGCTCTTGTGTGGAAATGGAAATGGAAAGACTGTACAAGATCAGAATGGATTAAGTTGTCCTTGTGAAGGACAAAATGGGGGAATGTGGAAATGTATTTTTATCTAAACTGATACCACACGGTATTTTTGTGCCCTTTGCAATATATAACACAATGGAGTCCTGGTCCTTCCAGAAATTTCTGCATAAAGCAGTCAGCTTGCATAAACAGCTAAACCTGGCTTGAAATGGCTGATAGCCACCAGACTAGGAGACAAGTCCTGCTGAAGACAAGTACCACCCATGGTGCTCTCCTATTGTCTATACGACACCAGTTCCACTCCACCCCACCCTTTTCAAAGTACTTAAACCACCAGCCATTATCTCTTGTAGAGACCTCATCCATTTGATGCAAAAAGATAACTGATCAGGAAACTGGACCATCCTGACACAATGCAAGGCAGGTAATAGCTCATTACCACACTCTCATCGAGTAATGGCCGGCTGGCCAACTAATAACCCTGACAAAAGGAAATATCTGGAAACCATGTCAGGACAAGGATGTAGTAATTAACTCTTTATCTGTATTCACTGACTGCGAGACAGAGCCAATACACAGGGAGAGGCCATAACTTGGGTTTTACTGTATAAATATCTCGTGAAATTGTACCCTTGCGGAGGTGTTCACTTAGCCATTGACTGAGTGTGACCTTTCCCTTGCTAGAAAGTAAATTAAAGAAACTTCTGCCGGAGCTGGAGGTGTCTGAGTCGTTTATCGGGAGTCGAGATTTCGACAGTTACTTTTTGGAGGTTCCACCGAGATGCATACTCTCTGCCCCGTGAGTAAAACGGATACGGGCATAGTGCCTCTCCAGTGAAAGGTTTCAGTGGCCAAAACAAGGTGAGCCTTTTGCTCACAAGAGGTTTCTTCACTGTTGAATCGCATATGTATCTGTTGTCCACAAGGGAGGTACTGCAATCTACGAGACTCAACATTTAAAAGCTAAAGTTATTTTTATGATCATTTCTTTCTCAGCTCGCAGGCAGAAGAGATCTGGTTCTGGAAATATCTTGAAACAGCCCGGGGAAGTTTTCAGTAGGTAATGTAAAAACAGCGCGAGTCGATCGAAGGTTCTTATGTGATAAGATTAGAAAAAAAAAAGGTTCTTATGTGATAAGATTAGGGAAAAAAAGCGCTAATCGATCGAAGGTTCTTATGTGATAAGAGTTAATTCGGAAAACAGTTCTTATGTGATAAGATTCAAAAAAAAAGCGCTAATCGATCGAAGGTTCTTATGTGATAAGAGTTAAGGTAATAGGACCATAGGTTTTATAAGTTTTATTATGATAAGTTAAGTACTCGGTCTGCAGTGGCGTACAACACAGACTGAGAATTGACTATTTGTTTAGATAGAGTTTAAGGTTATGATTTGTGTACTCGCGTGAATGTTGTTTGTCCTAGTTGTCCTTGTTATACTGTTGTGTGCAATACCTTTGTGCGACATTGCAATTAGAGAAACGGGAAGAGTCACTAGGGAAAATTGTGATTTGGAAAAACAAGGATTGATTAAGAGAAGAAACAGTAACTGATTGATCAACTACGGTTGGTTCAACATCTCTCACACACCCAGACTGAGCCCGAATTAAGAGCCTTTTCAGGCCACGTAACGGCCAGGAGAAGTGGGCGTAGAGAATTGGTTGGCCGAAAGGATTGTGAGATCAGAAACTGTGGAAAATCTTAATCATCCAGAATGGGTGCCGGAGCAAGTTAAAACACCACAAAGGCACACCAGCCTATGTCTTGCTCCAGAATTGTGGTCAGTCTTCAATTGACCAAAGAAAAATGGGTCATTTCCACCCGATGGTTCATTTAATTTAGAGAGAACATGTCTAGAGGAGTGTCTTATAAACAGAGATCCAGGTAGAAGAGGTAAAGAAAAAAAAAAAGGAAAGTAATAGAAAAGGCCTGGGTTCCAATTCTTCAAGCCCATGTAAAATTAACAGAGGAAGTAAATCAATATGTAAAAAAAAAAGAGAACCTGATAGTGACTTATGGATTCAAAAAAAAAATAAAGCTGGCCAACAGAAAATTGAATGAAGAGACACTTTTGTGAATGTCTGTCTTTGAATGAGAGTGCTTCTGTGTTTTTTTTCTCTCGTGTCTGGAAACCTGTTTGGAAAGGTGGTGCAACTGCCTGTTTGTTTTAGCTCCACCCACTTTTTCAAACAGAGTGAAGTTTTTTTTTAACCCTTCGTAGTGTTGTCCTGTATGTGGGAAGTTTAAGACATTTTAAGTTGGAAACGCAGGTGTGGATTTATTCAGATGAGAAGTTACGGAGCTAGGAAATGCACAAAGGATAGGTTTGTTGAGACATGGTCCCGGTTTAAAAAAAAGAGAATTTATTTGACACGCTCACTTACTTGTCGAAAGAAGACATAAATCATTGATTACATTGGGTTTAAAGACATAAGGAGTAAGATAAAGAACGGGAAAGGGAAGTTGTAATGCCTTGGGAAGTTGTAATGCCTTTTTTTAAAAAAAGCCTTTGTGGGTCTCTCGAGGCTGCAGGCTGGGGGAGTACGCTCCCATTGTCCTTAGTGTAAAATCTTGATGCGAAAGCTTCTAGCTCAGTAAGAGGATTTATTTTTTTGATAAAGAGTGGCAGTACAATATTTGAATTGGGATTTTGAGATATTTCAGGTGATCTCCTTGATCAACATTTTGGGTGTATTGGAAAAATCTTGGGTTTGGAAGCCTTTTAATAAAATTATAAAACAAATACTTTACATTCTGTGATCTGTGAATCACTATAAGCATAAATGAGAAGTCCGTGTAACACACCGATTCTTCAGGTTCAGAAGCCCAATAGTGACAAATGGAGGCTTGTCCAAGATCAACGAGCTGTGAATGAATCTACTATATTCCCACAATGCTTAAAGAAGGATTTGGAATGAATTATCCCGGAATGCTTTCCAGAGTCTTAAGCAGTTCCTCACTTCAGCACCAGCCTTGGGATTATCAGATTACACTAAGACATTCAACTTATTTGTTCATCACAAGTCGGGTTTTGCACAACCTGTTTTGACACAGTTACATGGGGACAGGCAGCGACCGATAGCGTATTTCAGTGCCCAACTAGACACAGTGGCAGGCGGACTACCAGGATGTCTCCCTTCATTGGCAGCAGCTTATTATGCTATACAACAGGCTCAGACAATAACTCTAAATCATCAAACCGTTTTATATATTCCACACTCTGTCGAGATTTTACTTACTAAATGTGCCACCCAACACCTAACTTCTGCAAGAACCACTAAATATGAAGTTGAACTGTTATCATATCCGAACCTTATCATTAAAAGATGTACTACCTTAAATCCAGCCAATCTACTCCCCACGGAAGAAGACGGCAAACGTCATTCATGTGAAATGGTAACCGAATTAGTGACGAAACCAAGTATCAATTTAACAGATGTACCAATGTGTAACCCTGATCTAGTGTACTATGTTGACAGATCAGCCTTACGAAATGATAGGGGCCAACCTAGAGCGGCTCATGCAATTGTAACCCAGTTTAATGTTGTCAAAACAGCCTCTCTTCCAGACTCCTTTTCAGCCCAACAAGCCGAATTGTATGCGTTAACTCGAGCCTGTATTCTGGCTGAAGGACAAACAGTTAATATCTACACCGACTCCAGGTATGCTTTTGGGGCATCACATGACTATGGACAAATTTGGAAGATTCGCGGGTACCTGACTTCTTCAGGAACCACTATCAAAAATGCAGAACAAGTGGAAAATCTCCTGCGAGCCATTCAATGCCCCTTGAAACTTGCCATTATCAAATGCCAAGCACATTGAACCAGTCGAATGAGGTGGCATTTGGGAACGCCAGAGCCGATAATGCTGCTAAGTCAGCAGCTCTGTCAAAAGGGGGAATGCAGGTGTCATTGTTCCCACTAAGGAAAAATAATTGCTCAGACCCGCTACCCACTATTAATGACATGCTGGTGATGCGTGAGTCCGGGGATCAACAGAGGCCTATAAAAGGCCGCGAGAGGCGTCGGGAGTTCGTTGGTGAGGCGTGAGTCCGGGGATCAGCAGAGGCCTATAAAAGGCCGCGAGAGGCGTCAGGAGTTCGTTGGTGAGGCGTGAGTCCGGGGATCAGCAGAGGCCTATAAAAGGCCGCGAGAGGCGTTGGGAGTTCGTTGGTGAGGCGTGAGTCCGGGGATCAGCAGAGGCCTATAAAAGGCCGCGAGAGGCGTCGGGAGTTCGTTGGTGAGGCGTGAGTCCGGGGATCAGCAGAGGCCTATAAAAGGCGTACTTGTGCAGCTACAAGGAGAAGGCAAAAAAGAAGTAGACAGAAACATAAATATGACGTCACAGCCTAGGGGGTAAGTGATTGGCTGGTGATTGGTGAGTAGTTTTTTTTTTCTTTTTTATATCAGTCAGTAACTTTTAGCATTGTTGTTGCCAATTTAAGTGTATCTAAGGGTTAAGTCATGGCAGGAGAGCTCGGTCGGGTGTTATGCTCCTCCTGTACCATGTGGGAACTCAGGGACACTTCCGGTGTCCCTGACGACTACGTGTGCGGGAAGTGTATCCACCTCGAGCTCCTGACAGTCCACGTTGCGGAATTGGAGCTGAGGGTGCATTCACTCTGGAGCATCCACGATGCTGAGAATGACGTGAGTATCACGTGTAGTGAGTTGGTCTTACCGCAGGAGAAGGGTTCTCAGCCAGATAGCGAATGGAAGACCAGCAGGAAGAGTAGTGCAAGGAAGGTAGTGCAGGGGTCCCCTGTAGTCATCCCCCTGCAAAACAGATACACCGCTTTGAGTACTGTTGGGGGGGGATGACTCATCAGGGGAGGGCAGCAGCAGCCAAGTTCATGGCACCGTGGCTGGCTCTGCTGCACAGGAGGGCAGGAAAAAGAGTGGGAGCACGATAGTGATAGGGGATTCAATGGTGAGGGGAATAGATGGGCGTTTCTGCGGCCGCAACCGAGACTCCAGGATGGTATGTTGCCTCCCTGGTGCAAGGGTCAAGGATGTCTCGGAGCAGGTGCAGGACATTCTGAAATGGGAGGGAGAACAGCCAGTTGTCGTGGTGCACATTTGGTACCAACGACATAAATAAAAAAAGGGATGAGGTCCTACGAAACGAATTTAAGGAGCTAGGAGCTAAATTAAAAAGTAGGACCTCAAAAGTAGTAATCTCGGGATTGCTACCAGTGCCACGTGCTAGTCAGAGTAGGAATCACAGGATAGCGCAGATGAATACGTGGCTTGAGCAGTGGTGCAGCAGGGAGGGATTCAAATTCCTGGGGCATTGGAACCGGTTCTGGGGGAGGTGGGACCAGTACAAACCGGACGGTCTGCACCTGGGCAGGACCGGAACCAATGTCCTAGGGGGAGTGTTTGCTAGTGCTGTTGGGGAGGAGTTAAACTAATATGGCAGGGGGATGGGAACCAATGCAGGGAGACAGAGGGAGACAAAAAGGAGGCAAAAGCAAAAGACAGAAAGGAGATGAGGAAAAGTGGAGAGCATAGAAACCCAAGGCAAAGAACAAAAAGGGCCACTGTACAGCAAAATTCTAAAAGGACAAAGGGTGT
The DNA here is from genome assembly GCF_044704955.1 of Pristiophorus japonicus. Taxonomy (NCBI): domain Eukaryota; kingdom Metazoa; phylum Chordata; class Chondrichthyes; family Pristiophoridae; genus Pristiophorus; species Pristiophorus japonicus. The sequence continues at coordinate 20,623,629 of NC_091997.1, forward strand.
TAAAAAAACAAGCCTGAAGGCTTTGTGTCTTAATGCAAGGAGTATCCGCAATAAGGTGGATGGAATTAACTGTGCAAATAGATGTTAACAAATATGATGTGATTGGGATTATGGAGACGTGGCTCCAGGATGATCAGGGCTGGGAACTCAACATCCAGGGGTATTCAACATTCAGGAAGGATAGAATAAAAGGAAAAGGAGGTGGGATAGCATTGCTGGTTAAAGAGGAGATTAATGCAATAGTTAGGAAAGACATTAGCTTGGATGATGTGGAATCTATATGGGTGGAGCTGCAGAACACCAAAGGGAAAAAAACGTTAGTGGGAGTTGTGTACAGACCTCCAAATAGTAGTAGTGATGTTGGGGAGGGCATCAAACAGGAAATTAGGGGTGCATGCAATAAAGGTGCAGCAGTTATAATGGGTGACTTTAATATGCACATAGATTGGGCTAGCCAAACTGGAAGCAATACGGTGGAGGAGGATTTCCTGGAGTGCATAAGGGATGGTTTTCTAGACCAATATGTCGAGGAACCAACTAGGGGGGAGGCCATCTTAGACTGGGTGTTCTGTAATGAGAGAGGATTAATTAGCAATCTCATTGTGCGAGGCTCCTTGGGAAAGAGTGACCATAATATGGTGGAATTCTGCATTAGGATGGAGAATGAAACAGTTAATTCAGAGACCATGGTCCAGAACTTAAAGAAGGGTAACTTTGAAGGTATGCGGCGTGAATTGGCTAGGACAGATTGGCGAATGATACTTAAGGGGTTGACTGTGGATGGGCAATGGCAGACATTTAGAGACCGCATGGATGAATTACAACAATTGTACATTCCTGTCTGGCGTAAAAATAAACAAGGGAAGGTGGCTCAACCGTGGCTATCTAGGGAAATCAGGGATAGTATTAAAGCCAAGGAAGTGGCATACAAATTGGCCAGAAATAGCAGCGAACTCGGGGACTGGGAGAAATTTAGAACTCAGCAGAGGAGGACAAAGGGTTTGATTAGGGCAGGGAAAATGGAGTACGAGAAGAAGCTTGCAGGGAACATTAAGGTGGATTGCAAAAGTTTCAATAGATATGTAAAGAGAAAAAGGTTAGTAAAGACAAATGTAGGTCCCCTACAGTCAGAATCAGGGGAAGTCATAATGGGGAACAAAGAAATGGCAGACCAATTGAACAAGTACTTTGGTTCGGTATTCACTAAGGAGGACACAAACAACCTTCCAGATATAAAAGGGGTCAGAGGGTCTCGTAAGGAGGAGGAACTGAGGGAAATCTTTATTAGTCGGGAAATTGTGTTGGGGACATTGATGGGATTGAAGGCCGATAAATCCCCAGGGCCTGATGGACTGCATCCCAGAGTACTTAAGGAGGTGGCCTTGGAAATAGCGGATGCATTGACAGTCATTTTCCAACATTCCATTGACTCTGGATCAGTTCCTATCAAGTGGAGGGTAGCCAATGTAACCCCACTTTTTAAAAAAGGAGGGAGAGAGAAAACAGGGAATTATAGACCGGTCAGCCTGACCTGGAATTTTTTGAGGATGTTTCCAGTAAAGTGGACAAAGGAGAACCAGTTGATGTGGTATATTTGGACTTTCAGAAGGCTTTCGACAAAGTCCCACACATGAGATTAATGTGCAAATTTAAAGCACATGGGAATGGGATTGGGGGTAGTGTGCTGACGTGGATTGAGAACTGGTTGTCAGACAGGAAGCAAAGAGTAGGAGTAAATGGGTACTTTTCAGAATGGCAGGCAGTGACTAGTGGGGTACCGCAAGGTTCTGTGCTGGGGCCCCAGCTGTTTACATTGTACATTAATGATTTAGACGAGGGGATTAAATGTAGTATCTCCAAATTTGCGGATGACACTAAGTTGGGTGGCAGTGTGAGCTGCGAGGAGGATGCTATGAGGCTGCAGAGTGACTTGGATAGGTTAGGTGAGTGGGCAAATGAATGGCAGATGAAGTATAATGTGGATAAATGTGAGGTTATCCACTTTGGTGGTAAAAACAGAGAGACAGACTATTATCTGAATGGTGACAGATTAGGAAAAGGGGAGGTGCAAAGAGACCTGGGTGTCATGGTACATCAGTCATTGAAGGTTGGCATGCAGGTACAGCAGGCGGTTAAGAAAGCAAATGGCATGTTGGCCTTCATAGCGAGGGGATTTGAGTACAGGGGCAGGGAGGTGTTGCTACAGTTGTACAGGGCCTTGGTGAGGCCACACCTGGAGTATTGTGTACAGTTTGGTCTCCTAACTTGAGGAAGGACATTCTTGCTATTGAGGGAGTGCAGCGAAGATTCACCAGACTGATTCCCGGGATGGTGGGACTGACCTATCAAGAAAGATTGGATCAACTGGGCTTGTATTCACTGGATTTCAGAAGAATGAGGGGGGACCTCATAGAAACGTTTAAAATTCTGACGGGTTTAGACAGGTTAGATGCAGGAAGAATGTTCACAATGTTGGGGAAGTCCAGAACCAGGGGTCACAGTCTAAGGATAAGGGGTAAGCCATTTAGGACCGAGATGAGGAGAAACTTCTTCACCCAGAGAGTGGTGAACCTGTGGAATTCTCTACCACAGAAAGTAGTTGAGGCCAATTCACTAAATATATTCAAAAGGGAGTTAGATGAAGTCCTTACTACTCGGGAGATCAAGGGGTATGGCGAGAAAGCAGGAAGGGGGTACTGAAGTTTCATGTTCAGCCATGAACTCATTGAATGGTGGTGCAGGCTAGAAGGGCTGAATGGCATGCTCCTGCACCTATATTCTATGTTTCTATGTTTCTATGCTGGCCTTTCAGACACAGGCCAGTACGGAGGAGGTGGTGACCTGGATGAAGGATCAATGTTATAAAAATCCAGAAGGAATATGGGTTCACCACGACGGCCGCGTGGTGGTGCCCAAATCCTTACTTCCATGGATTGCCCGATGTGTTCATTCATTCACACATGCAGGCAAAGGGGGATGGCAGATTATATTTTGGCAACTTGGTATGCACCAGGTATTTCGGCAATTGCAAAACAAATCTGTGAAAATTGTGTTTCCTGTCAGACAATGAATCCAGGTAAGGCGGAAAAAGTAGAATCTCCCTCCCACCCAAATCCAGTGGGGCCTTTTGTACATTTACAAATGGATTTTATTGAATTACCTATGTGTATGGGATTCAAGTATGTATTAGTTATTGTAGATGTGTTCTCTAGATGGATTGAAGCGTTTCCATGTAAAAAGGCCGATGCCACTACTGTTGCTAAATGTTTGTTAAAAGAAATCGTACCGCGCTTCAGAATCACTGCTAAGTTTTCTAGTGATAACGGGTCACATTTCACGGGAACTGTTATAAGAGAAATGTGTAAAGCTTTACAGATTAATCAACGTTTTCATTGCAGTTATCATCCACAATCAGCTGGACCTGTTGAAAGATATAATGGATGCTTAAAAATAAGCTGGCAAAATTATGCAATGACACTGGACTGAAATGGACAGAACTGCTGCCCTTAGCTTTGATGGTAATGCGATCCGCAACCAACACAACAACAGGCCTGTCACCGCATGAGATAGTTATGGGACGTCCCCAACGACTACCTTTTGCAGCACCATTTACTGCAAAACAAATGGACATCCACAAAATGGAGGAAAATATGTTGAATTATTGTATCGCACTAACCAAATGTATTTCCAGCTTTCATTCACAGGTAAAGGAAGCTCAAGTCAAGCCAGTGGAAGGGAAGTGTCATTACCTGGAGCCCGGGTAATTCGTTTACATCAAAATCTTTAAAAGAAAAAACAGTCTGCAGCCAAGATTTGAAGGACCATACCAGGTCTTGCTGGCGACTAATACTGCAATCAAGGTAAAGGAAAGACCAACATGGATCCATGCGTCCCATTGCAAAAGGGCACCCGACCAGGAGGAAGGGAAGAAGAAACCAGAGGAACAGGAAAAGGAAGACTGAATAAGGAACTGTATGGACTATGGGGACTGATGGTGCTGGGCTTGACAGGGTTTTACTTTGCATTATTGATTACACCAGGGGTACAGACACGCCACCGAAGGGAACTGCAAGTAAACGTATTTATGACACTGAGTCATAAGTATGCTCAAGAAAGAAACTTGTCGAGTTGTTGGATATGTTCCCATGTACCTGTCGACTCCAAAGTGGGTATTCCCCTGAGATCTGTCCCCTTTAACGAATCAGAAATGGTAGAATGGTTGATAGTGCAAAATAGGACACACCTAACCAAGGTGTCAGAAACGAAAGAGCAATCAGAATGGAGGTCAGCAGGGTATAAACTTACAGCCTTCCAGGGATGGTACCAGCCCAATTATAATAATAACCGTCAGCTTCCCTTCCTAAGCATTACTCCCAGAATAGGAAATCCTGAAGGTATAATATGCCTAGTGAGTAATGAGACTAAAGGACCAGAAGTGGGATGTAGCAAGTGTTCCCAAATGACTAAATGGCAAGCCACAACTTATCCCACTGATGGGAGAAAGATAGCAACCGTTGGCTGGACAATGGTCCATAACAAAGCCCCAGGTGAAGGGTGGGAAGGTGAGACCACTCGAGTATGGATGGCGCGAAAGGACCAGGAGCTGACATCCTATCATTGCACCTACTTTATTTGTGGCCATAAAGCCTATCCATGGTTACCAGCCAACTGGACAGGGTCCTGATACTTAGGATATGTGGTACCCTTTATCAGATAAAGACTCTAAGGGATGCCTATGGAAGTCATAGATTTAAACAGAATTTGACATGGCTAAATGGAATATTCAAGGTAATGGTGCCACCCTATGGAATAGCATCAACCGGATGGCAGTTACGGGAACTGGCTAACTTAGTCGAATCAGTAGCCAACGCAACTTCCCAAGCCTCTGAAGGGATGAATGATGAAATGGTAGCTATTTGAACAGTGGCTCTTCAAAATCGTATGGCCTTAGATTATCTCCTAGCCAAGGAAGGAGGGACATACGCATTAATAGGTGGAGAATGCTGTATGTATATCCCAGATAAATCAGAAGAAATCGGCAGTCTAGCTGAATACATTAGGAAAAAGGTAATAGAGTATAAACACACAGTTGGCCAGGATGGTATCACCTTGTGGGGTTGTGCATCGGGATGGTTGGGATCCTTAGGGAGATCTGTGGGACAGGGTTTGATCATATTCCTGCTGATAGTCTTCGCCCTGCATCTATTATTTGTCTTGGGTAAGTGTTGCTGTGCCGGGGTGGGAAAAACCATGTTACCTACTGAGACCACGGCTAGAGTTATGGTAGCAATAACTACTGAAGGCTCTTGTGTGGAAATGGAAATGGAAAGACTGTACAAGATCAAAATGGATTAAGTTGTGCTTGTGAAGGACAAAATGGGGGAATGTGGAAATGTATTTTTATCTAAACTGATACCACACGGTATTTTTGTGCCCTTTGCAATATATAACACAATGGAGTCCTGGTCCTTCCAGAAATTTCTGCATAAAGCAGTCGGCTTGCATAAACAGCTAAACTTGGCTTGAAATGGCTGATGGCCACCAGACAGCTAGGAGACAAATCCTGCTGAAGACAAGTACCACCCATGGTGCTCTCCTATTGTCTATACGACACAAGTTCCACTCCACCCCACCCTTTTCAAAGTACTTAAACCACCAGCCATTATCTCTTGTAGAGACCTCATCCATTTGATGCAAAAAGATAACTGACCAGGAAACTGGACCATCCTGACACAATGCAAGGCAGGTAATAGCTCATTACCACACTCTCATCGAGTAATGGCCGGTTGGCCAACTAATAACCCTGACAAAAGGAAATATCTGGAAACCATGTCAGGACAAGGATGTAGTAATTAACTCTTTATCTGTATTCACTGACTGCGAGTCAGAGCCAATACACAGGGAGAGGCCATAACTTGGGTTTTACTGTATAAAGATACAGTAATTTTACCCTTGCGGAGGTGTTCACTTAGCCATTGACTGAGTGTGACCTTTCCCTTGCTAGCAAGTAAATTAAAGAAACTTCTGCCGGCGCTGAAGGTGTCTTGAGTCGTTTATTGGTGGTCGAGATTTCGACAGTCTACAGAGCCGCCCTCCTGTGTGGCTCAGAAACATGGATCATGTGCAGTAGACACCTCAAGTCGCTGGAGAAATACCCACAATGATGTCTCCGCAAGATCCTACAAATCCCCTGGGAGGACAGACGCATCAACATTAGCGTCCTCGACCAGGCCCACTAAGGTAGTATTGTGGCTATGGAAGCACAAGACACAGTACGGGGCCCTGGTGATGAAGGGGTACGATGGTGGGGGCTAATGAAAGGACAATAGATACAAAGCAAAAGTCCAATGCACAGATTGTCTGAGGTTACAGACCTTAAAAGGTCTGTTTTCCAATGGAAGATGTAAGAACAAATGGCGTGTGTCGAAAACGTGGCCATTTGCTCCCTGTGCACCTTAGCATATGTGAAATGACTCTGCAGATTGGAGTGCAGTATCACCTAGGGCACATGGATAAAAAACTAATTTTGACAGACAGAAAAGTATGGAATGCTATAAAATGTGCCAATTTCCACAGTGAGTTCTAAATTTGTGGAAACAATCCAATTCCATTGAACAGGCTAAAGGGTACCTCCGAACAGGCCTTTTTCTTGGTTTATCATCCATTGAAAATAAAAGCAGAGCAGACACATAGATTAATATTGAAATTAGAACTAGGGGGCATAGTTCAGAATAAGGGATCACCCATTTAAGAAATTAAGAACATAAGAATTAGGGGCCCAAATTTCCCCATGAGTTGCACTGTTTTTTTTGGTGTAACTTGATTTTTCTGGTGTATTTTTTTAGTTGCAAATATGGCCATTTAATTTGCGCCAGTGTAAGTGAGTTAGTTAGGTTTTTTGTTCGGTCAATTTTTTTTTCAAAAGGGGGCGTTCCCAGCCACTTACACCATTTATGCCAATTTGGCGAGGAAAAAGTTGTACTAAACTAACTTAGGGCAGTGTATGTGTCCACTTTTCTCCGCACAGAAAGACCTTACTTACAGTTAAGGAATCGGCGCATGTAACTACATTTAAAGCACCACCACAAAAAGTAATAAGCAATTAATTAACAAAATAGAAGGAACCCTGCACCTAAAGCACCAAGACCAAAGTAATAAGCAATCAATAAATAAAAAATAAAAAAAATAGAAGGAACCCTGCACCTAAACAACATTTCAAGCACCACCAAGCATCAAACAAAGCATAAGCAGTAATAACCATTCAATAAAAACTAAAGAACTGAAGTAAATAATTAAATTGGCAAATAAAGAGCTAAAGTAAATCCTACCTAAACGCAGCAGCAGCTGGCCGTGCAGGTGTCCCTTCGGCCTGGGATAGGGGAGGGAGAACGCAGTTGCCGACCCACCGACTTTCAACCCTTTTCGGGCTGGAATTTTTTCCCTTTTTGCCCATTTTTCGGGTTTTTGGTCGGGCTTTAAAAACGGCAGCCTGAAACCTGGCAAGCGCTTGGGTCGTTCGTTCCCTTGTGTGAGGGACCGCAGATGACTCCATTTAGCCCCGACAGGAGTTCAGAAATTGGACTGACTTGGGCGCACGCTCAATGGTCGGCAAGTGTGCTCGAGCCAGGGGGGCCATGTGTGGAAGGACACCGAGGTTCAACGCAACACAAGGCACTATGATTCTAAACATCTTTGCACACTGACATCTTCAAAGAGCTTCACACATAAATTATTTGTAATACAACCTAACTGCATGTTGCTGGTTATTTATTGATACACAGGATGGGATGTAGGTTAAGCACAAGGCTGTCACTGTATATGTGCTTCTTTAACATGACAAGACTGCCACCCAACCAAACGAACGCAAAGCCAGTCCAGCATGGCAAGCGACGTCGCTACACGACAAGCTATCCTTGGTCCAAACCACTAGACTGCAGCCAAAGACGACCAACCTCTCTCGCCCCGATCAAAACTCAGTCGCACCAACCTGTTTCTTGCAGATCTCAGTGGCCGGCCTGTGCGGCAGGCCATTCGGCCTGGGATAAAGGCTGGACGCATTTTGCAGGCATCATCATCACAATCATGGGACGGAGCTACTGCGCCTGTGCGACCTCTCTACTGCGCACGTGCGCAGCTGCCGGCACTGTTTTCGGTGCAGGGCTGTAACTCCACTCCCCCACTCCACGAGGAGCGCAGCGCCAGAACCTGGGACACACAGCAGAGCGGCCAGAATTGGGAGTAAGTTTTTCGGCGCTATTTCCAGCTCACAAAGTCGGCGCATCTCGGGAGAGTGCACCGAAAAAAGGGGTTGGGGAAATTTGGGCCCCGGGAGCGGGAGTAGGCCATTCGGCCACTCGAGCCTGCTCTGCCATTCAATGAGATCATGGCTGATCTCCTACCTCAACTCCACCTTTCTGCACTATTCCCATAGCCCTTGATTCCTGTAACGTCCAAACAGAGATGAGGAGGAATTTCTTCTCAGAGGGTTGTGAATCTTTGGCATTCTCTATCCCAGAGAGCTGTGGAGGCTGGGTCATTGAATATATTCATGGCTGAGATAGACAGATTCTTCAACTGCAGGAGAATCAAGGTTTATGGGGCACAGGTAGCAAAGTGGAGTTGAAGCCAAGATCAGATCTGCCTGATCTTATTGAATGGCGGAGCAGACTCGAGGAGCCTTAAGGTCTACTCCTGCTCCTATTTCTTATGTTATGATTACAGCAAAAGCAAAATGTCTCTTCCTCAGTGCTATTGTACATTTCAATGGTAAATTCTTCAGCACAGCAGATGTGGACATGTAACATACACACGAGGTGAATACAATTTGCTGAGCCTGATTTACATTACACAACTGATGGACTGCCACACAAATCTTTCGATTCAAAACAAATAAAGACTAGAATGGTCAGTAGTCAGTAGCCTAGAATGGTAAGAATACTGATATGTTTTTACATTGCTTTTGTTTTAATAGCGACTAAACTATAATATGGAATGGATTTGTTTAAATCATGTTCTTGAAAAAGCCTGCTTTTCCCCGTCATGTTCTCAAAAGCTCTTCTCAAAACTGCTGATAAGAAAAGCTTTTGAAACCCAGGCTTTCTTTTTCAGGCTTTTTTTTTTCCACAGGCATACAATTTTATTCAGCTTTACAAAATCTTCATGGTAAACAGGTAAGGAAGTGAAAGGAAGCAAGATATAGTTCGAATTTCTATAGCATCTGCCTTGACCTCAGGATCTCTCAAAGTGTTTCACAGCCAACAAAGTAATTTTTGCAATGCAGTCAATGTTGTAATGCAAACAAGCATTCAGATAAATGACCAGTTAATCAGTTTTTTGGTGATCACAGCAGGGGTGTTACAGGTGCATACATCGGAGGATTATTTACATCGGAGACTAGATTAAGGAGGCAATTAATAAGAGGGGACACTTTGGTGTGACTAGGATAGGATTGAGGCCGCTCATCTCTGTTTGGTAAATGATTTTACCCAGGAGGGCAGAGAAAACGCTTCAAGGACACCGTCAAAGCCTCCTTGAAAAAATGTAACATCCCCACTGACTCTTGGGAATCCCTGACCCAAGACCGCTCAAAGTGGAGGAGAAGCATCCGAGAAGGCGCCGAACACTTCGGTGCTCTTTGTCGGGAGCACGCAGAAGCCAAGCACAAACAGCGGAAGGAGCGTCTGACAACCCAAGCATCCCACCCACCCATCCCTCCAGCTGCCATCTGCCCCACCTGTGACAGAGACTGTAGGTCCTTCAATAGTCTCATCAGTCACCTGAGAACTCACGTTAGTGTAGAAGCAAGTCATCCTCGACTCCGGGGGACTGCCTAAGAAGAAGAATCATAGAATCATAGAAATTTACAGCACGGAAGGAGGCCATTTTGGCCTATCATGTCCGCACCGGCCGACCAAGAGCTATCCAGCCTAATCCCACTTTCCAACTCTTGGTCCATAGCCCTGTAGGTTACGGCACTTTTAAGTGCACATTCAAGTATTTTTAAAATATGGTGAGGGTTTCTGCCTCTACCACCCTTTCAGGCAGTGAGTTCCAGACCCCCACCTCTGGGTGAAGAAATGTCCCCTCATATCTCCTCTAAACCTCCCCCCAATTACTTTAAATCGATGTCCCCTGGTTGTTGACCCCATCTGCCAAGGGAAACAGATCCTTCCTATCCATTCTATCCAGGCCCCTCATAATTTTATACACCTCAATCAGGTCTCCCCTCAGCCTCCTCTGTTCCATAAGGAAACAGACCCAGCATCTCCAATCTTTCCTTATTGCTAAAATTCTCCAATCCAAGCAACATTCTTGTAAAGCTCCTCTACATCCTTTCCAGTGCAATCACATCTTTCCTGTATTGTGGTGACCAGAACTGCATGCAGTACTCCAGCTGCAGAAAACTTGAAACATATGGGCAGTTGTAAAACATGAGTTAAGGCTTGCATTACATGGGAACAGAACCATAAATCAAAACAGAATCAGAGACAGATGCCATTTTTACATTAGTTAGAGAAGGGTGACAAGAAACGAAAGGAAGGAAACCCTGGGAGGCTGGGAGAAGCCATCTTCATGATTTCTCGTTAAGTCTATGCACTGTAAGTTTTGGACGCGGGGCTAACATGCGCTATTCTGTATGGTGCCAGCTGTGGCTTAGTGGGTAGTGTTATATATGCAGACCATAAATATACTCTCTGTGTAGTCACTGTATAGTTGCATAAGATGGAGACGTGTTTACCTGATATACTATCAATAAGGTTTACACTGTGTATATGCCATGCTGGCACCACTAGAGGGTGCAACTGGTGGAGACCGGGGTTTCCTGCCCTGGTGGGAGGGGCTGTATAGAAGGGCAGCCACTCTGGAGTTACGAATAAAGGACCAAGGTCACTACAGTTTGAGTACAACACATTGCCTCATAAGCACATTACAGACATAATAGGTAGCACCCTCGCATCTAAGTCAGAAGGCTGTGGGTTCAAGTCCCACTCCAGAGACTTGAGCACAAAAATCTAGGCTGACACTCCAGTGCAGTGCTGAGGGAGTGCTGCACTGTCAGAGGTGCCGTCTTTCAGATGAGACATTAAACCGAGGCCCTGTCTGCTCTCTCAGGTGGATGTAAAAGATACCATAGCACCATTTTGAAGAAGAGCAGGAGAGCTCTTCCCGGTGCCCTGGCCAATATTTATCCCTCAATCAACATAACAAAAACAGATTATCTTGTCATTATCACATTTCTGTCTGTGGGAGCTTGCTGTGCACAATTTCGCTGCCGCGTGTCCTACAATACAACAGTGACTACACTCCAAAAGTACTGCATTGGCTGTAAAGTGCTTTGGGATGTCCGGTGGTCATGAAAGGTGCTATATAAATGCAAGTCTTGTTTCTTCCTTCCATGCTTGGTTAGAGTGTTTTACATTAATGTTTTGTTGGTTAGCATGTTTTAGGTTCATGGTTTGTCAGTAATAAATGACGCGAATTATCAAACATATCACTGAATTTAATTGTACGAATCCGCGTAAAAGGTAAGGAAGGAGTTATCCAACTCCTTCAGTTTTTTGTTTCTTCCATCATAATATTCAAAGCCTGTTTTTATTAAAGTTACAATAATTGGTTCAAGATACAATTTTGCAGTCCTGGGGTGTACAACAATCTGACAAAATTTGTAGGGGCGCTGAAGAAACCAATTACTTTTTTCACAAAGCACTCTTGAAAATCTGTCGCTGTCTGAGTGCGATGACTCATGGTGGCACAACAGGATTATATAATATTGTGCATTTATTGGTCTCGAAATTGGACTTAAAAAGTGCAACAGCTACAAACAAGATAACTGCTTCGCTACAGGATTCGAAGGACCACTTTCAGTGAAGTCACTTGCCTCTTCAACGCACACCAGTGCAAGTACTTTCGACGTTTGTCGGTCTTTGTCCTGTGTAATGCTTTTTTCAATATTGTGATCTTGCTCCACTTAACAATGAAGATGGGATATTGGAAATTTAACAGAAGACAACTGCAGCTGCAAAATCTTTTAATTAAAAGTCTCTCATCTGTCAAACCTTTTTTTAAGAGAAAAGAAGACGGAGACTAAACTCCATTTGCTTGCTGTGACTGGCTTATAAATCAGCCAGAAGTTGATCTATTTATCGCTCCTTACAGCGCAGACACATCTTTAACCTGTCAGTCAGGCCTTTGTGCTGCAAACTAAAAGTTTGAGCATGTAGTAATCATAGATATAATTAAAGTAATTAAATGTTAATGCATTGTAAAGCAAGACAAAAAAAAGACAAATTATTGTACTGCAACAGCAGCAGCAACACAAGTTAAAAAAGTACAAAGACAGCTCAACAAAAAAAGTCTGGATGGCTTTTACGGCCTAGATTTTAAATTAAAATTAAACCCATTTCACTCTGTCTTTTACAAAGACTATCTATGTGTTGCCTTTATCTAACTGTATGGCAGCTGAGAAAATACATGTCAAAATTTCAAATTTCCTCCTTAGGACGCCATCAGATTTTAGTGTTGGGTATTTTGTATATAGAAGGCACTCCATGTAAACAGATACACAGGCCAAACATAATCATGCTCTTATTGTTTGTTGTTTGCCATTTGACCCAAGCATATAGAATTCAACGACCCAAACCAATTCCCCTTCAATCTTGCTGTGTAGACTCACTGAATAGAATTTTAATGGATAACCCGCTTATCTATTCACTTCCAGTGTACAACATTGCAATGAACTAGATCGTCTTTCACTGTCCAGAAATCCAATGAACCAATCCAATTATCAGTCATAAGAACATAAGGAATATTAGGAATAGGCAAAGACCTTTGGGTCAAACAAGCGCATCCCTTTTTGAAGGTCCATTAATGTCATTTAGAGAGGGAAATCTGACATCCTTACCTGGTCTGGTCTAGATGTGACTCCAGACCCACAGCAATATGGTTGACACTTGACTGTTCTCTGGAATGGCCTTGCAAGCCACTCAGTTGTATCAAAACCGCTACAAAAAACTATAAGAAATTCCCTCCCTAACAGCACTGTGGGAGCACCTTCACCACACGGATTGCAACGGTTCAAGAAGGTGACTCACCACCAACTTCTCAAGGGCAATTAGGGATGAGCAATAAATGCCGGCCTTGCCAGAGATGCTCACATAAGATAAGAACATAAGAATTAGGAACAGGAGTAGGCCATCGAGCCCCTCGAGCCTGCTCCGCCATTCAACAAGATCATGGCTGATCTGGCCGTGGACTCAGCTCCACTTACCCGCCCGCTCCCCATAACCCTTAATTCCCTTATTGGTTAAAAATCTATCTATCTGTGATTTGAATACATTCAATGAGCTAGCCTCAACTGCTTCCTTGGGCAGAGAATTCCACAGATTCACAACCCTCTGGGAGAAGAAATTCCTTCTCAACTCGGTTTTGAATTGGCTCCCCCGTATTTTGAGGCTGTGCCCCCTAGTTCTAGTCTCCCTGACTAGTGGAAACAACCTCTCTGCCTCTATCTTGTCTATTCCTTTCATTATTTTAAATGTTTCCATAAGATCACCCCTCATCCTTCTGAACTCCAGCGAGTAAAGACCCAGTCTACTCAATCTATCATCATAAGGTAACCCCCTCATCTCCGGAATCAGCCTAGTGAATCGTCTCTGTAACCCCTCCAAAGCTAGTATATCCTTCCTTAAGTAAGGTGACCAAAACTGCACGCAGTACTCCAGATGCGGCCTCACCAATACCCTATACAATTGCAGCAGGACCTCTCGCAATGAAGGCCAACATTCCATTCGCCTTCCTGATTACCTGCTGCACCTGCAAACTAAATTTTTGGGATTCATGCACAAGGACCCCCAGGTCCTTTTCCGACATTGTATTCCATCTGCCAAACCTTAGCCCATTCGCTTAACCTATCTAAATCTCTTTGCAGCCTCTCTGTGTCCTCTACACAACCCGCTTTCCCACTAATCTTTGTGTCATCTGCAAATTTTGTTACACTACACTCTGTCCCCTCTCTCAGGTCATCTATGTATATTGTAAACAGTTGTGGTCCCAGCACCGATCCCTGTGGCACACCACTAACCACTGATTTCCAACCTGAAAAGGACCCATTTATCCCGACTCTCTGCTTTCTGTTCATTTGCCAATTCTCTATCCATGCTAATACATTTCCTCTGACTCCGCATACCTCTATCTTCTGCAGTAACCTTTTGTGTGGCACCTTATCGAATGCCTTTTGGAAATCTAAATACACCACATCCATCGGTACACCTCTATCCACCATGCTCATTATATCCTCAAAGAATTCCAGTAAATAAGTTAAACATGATTTCCCCTTCATGAATCCATGTTGCATCTGCTTGATTGCACTATTCCTATCTAGATGTCCCGCTATTTCTTCCTTAATGATAGCTTCAAGCATTTTCCCCACAACAGATGTTAAACTAACCGGCCTATAGTTACCTGCCTTTTGTCTGCCCCCTTTTTTAAACAGAGGCGTCACATTAGCTGCTTTCCAATCCGATGGTACCTCCCCAGAGTCCAGAGAATTTTGGTAGATTATAATGAATGCATCTGCTATAACTTCTGCCATCTCTTTTAATACCCTGGGATGCATTTCATCAGGACCAGTGGACTTGTCTACCTTGAGTCCTATTAGCCTGTCCAGCACTACCCCCCTAGTGATAGTGATTATCTCAAGGTCCTCCCTTCCCACATTCCCATGACCAGCAATTTTTGGCATGGTTTTTCTTTCCCATCCCAGGAATGAATTTTTAAAAAGTGATCTCACTCCCAGACATTTGCTCTCTTTACTCCCAGTGCAAAATTTATCTGGATCAACTTTGTCAATACATTTCATAACCTGATAAATGTTTTTAAGCCACCTCAGTTAAAGAAAGAAAGCCAGTATCCTTAACATTCCTAATAACCTAGGGCCGCGTTACCTGATGACTTAATCTTTCTTGTTCTGTGAGGACGTGAAGGGCAATAATATTCCTCCTACGATTATCAGAATTGCACACGGTGCTCCAACGGATTCTGACCGATACCAGACACAGCAACAATAAGACTTATTTTGACTTGTACGCTATGCTTTTGCTAATCCATGATTACTTTATTTGCCTTTTTCGCTACAGCCAAGCAGTGGGCTGATGGTTTTGTAGATTTATGAAGAATAACTCCTAGATTTCTTTCCCAATCAGTAGACCATACGACTGCTTCATTTAACAGTAACTGTGAGTCATTTTCAACTTCGACAGGGTGGATAACTGGTGGCATGAAATCCACTGCCCGTTATATATTCTGCCCACGTTTCCTATCCATTGACTTCTCTTTAGGTTGCTTGCTCCCATACTACTTTCCATTTACCCACATCAAAGTGCATTTGCTCCCTACCAACCCAGGTACTTAAAGGAGCCAAGTCTTTCTTTATCTCCTTGATAAAGATATTCATTCATGGGGTGTGGGCGTCACTGGCAAGGACGGCATTTATTGCCCATCCCTAATTGCCCCTTGAGAAGGTGGTGGTGAGCCGCCTTCTTGAACCGCTGCAGTCCGTGTGGTGAAGGTGCTCCCACAGTGCTGTTAGGGACGGAATTTCTAGTCCTCATTATTTGCACTTCCACCTGCTTTGACATCATTTGAAAAACGTTAAGATTTTGCTTATAACACCCTTGTGTCTAAATTATAAATATATGCTAGTTGATTTCCTGTAGTGTTGCTCACATGAAGTAGTTGAGGCAAATAGCATTTAAGGAGAAGTTAGAGGTAATCTGAGCATTTTATTTTGACTCTGGGGCTCGGGCTGCACAGGGTAATGTTGACTAAGCTCCTTCACATGTGGTTACATGAGGGAGAAAGGAATGCAAGGATATGCTGATAGGGTGAGATCAAGAGGGTTGGGAGGAGGCTTGTGTGGAGCATAAACACCGGCATCGATAAGTTGGGCCGAATGGCCCATTTCTGTACTATATATTCGATGTATTCTATGCCACTGCAAGGTACAGCGCGAGCTGGTGGGAGGGTAATGGCAGCGAAGAGGGCGACTGGATTGAATGTAATCAAGGTCCAGGTCAGTGATTGGAGCGTGGGCAGGTACAGCAGGAGCGGCAAGGTCGGGGCGAAGGAGCGGCAAGAGTTCGTGGAGCAACGTGTTCGGAGCCCAGGAGAGGCGAGAGTTTGGGGCCCAGAAGAGGCAAGGGCCCGGGGGCAGCACGGGCCAGCCCACACTGCAATATGTGTGCGCACTAGGCCCGTGCAGCTGAGCTGGTCTCCAGTCGTCTTGGTTATTCCTTGCCACTGGACCAAGGCCTAGCTCTGTCAAGCCTGTGTGGTGGCTAGTGTGCAACGGCCACCACACGTTCAAAAAATCCACGCACAGGCATCTTCCATCCTTCAATATGTAGTTCGGAACCTGGAATATTCGGTCCCTCACTGAAACATCTGTCAACTCATCCTTTTTTGGCATGGAAGCAAGTCATCCTCATTTCGAGGGACTGCCTATGATGATGATGCATAAAGTATCAACCATACTGTGAATGGAGCATCTTGGATATAAACCATACAATAAAGTATTTTGGGAATGTTATCCGTGGCGGTTTCTTCTTTGATTGAAATGGAAGTGTGAAGCTGAAGAAATGACAATGGCGGGGGTCGTCTGAGGAATAACACCTCAGTGCTGTGGAGGTTTGGAGCATTGGAGAAGGAAAGAGCAGGACACAGTTGGGTTATGCAGAAGCTGGAGGTCATGAGTGCAAAACACATAGTGGTGGTAAATGTTGAGTAATGGGAAGTGTTGAAAAATTGGAGAAGGAAAGGCAGGCATTTGAGAGAATTTAGTGATAGCAAATGGTGAGCACAGTGGAATGAGGTCAAAGCATGAAAGATGGCATCAGGGCAGTTATGGTGAAGAGAAAAATTGGGAGTGAAGCTGCAGTTAAAAATAGAAACTGTGTGTGGAAATAAACAAAAACCACAACAGGGCCGAAATTGGTTGATGGATAAGGTCCGCCCATTTCTCGGCGATATGCCGACGGTGCGTCGTTTTAAACCGAAGAGGACAAAATTGGTCAAAATGTTTTCGCTGTTATGTCGGCGGTATGCCAGTGGTCTGCAGTGGGCGGTATGTAACCTATTTGTCGATCCAGATCAACTTTCTCTTTGATGGATGGTGCGGCACTGAACTGAGCATGTGCGATTTTTTTTTTCCCTTTTTTTTTTACAGAAGCGTTTTTACCCGCGATTTAGAAACATAAAAACATAGAAATTAGGTGCAGGAGTAGGCCATTTGGCCCTTCGAGCCTGCACCGCCATTCAATAAGATCATGGCTGATCATTCAACCTCAGTACCCCTTTCCTGCTTTCTCTCCATACCCATTGATCCCTTTGGCCGTAAGGGCCATATCTAACTGCCTTGTGAATATATCTAATGAACTGGCCTCAACAATTTTCTGCGGTAGAGAATTCCACAGGTTAACCACTCTCTGAGTGAAGAAGTTTCTCCTCATCTCGGTCCTAAATGGCTTACCCCTTATTCTTAGACTGTGACCCCTAGTTCTGGAACTCCCCAGCAACGGGAACATTCTTCCTGCCTCTAACCTGTTCAATCCCGTCAGAATTTTATATGTTTCTATGAGATCCCCTCTCATTCTTCTAAACTCCAGTGATATTTCAGGGGTCAGGGGTCACCCGTGCATGCGGAGTGAATTGAGCATGAGGGAGAGAGAGTGAGAAGGAGCAGCAAGCTAGTCAACGGGCAGTTACTTGAAAAACACATTGCAGAGTTAAAAAATATTGCTAACAACTAATAATTCTACAGTTTGAAAAATAAGACATATTTTACAAAGCAAAAATCATAACAGAAATATTATAGAAATGTAAAAAAAAAATCAAAGCACAAGAACATCGAGAAGGACGGGAGATTGAGGGCACCCACCTTCGACGAGATGGAGCTACCTGCCCTGCTGGAGAATATCACGGAGAGATACTCCGACATAACGAAGGGTGGTCATGGAAAGCCCCCCTCAAAGGAGTAAAAGAGGATATGGGACGAGATCGGGGAGGCTGTGTCCTCCACAAGTACCACGGTACATACCGGGGAAAGGTGCCGTAAGAGGTGGAATGACCTGGTGAGGGTCGCAAGAGTAAGTAATAATTTTATTTATGCACCCCCCATGTGTCATGTACCATGTAAATGTAGGTTCCGTGTCACACGGATGATGTTATTTATCTTAAGGTTACAGCGATGTATTTGTGCTTTCAGGCAATGACAAGAGGATCAATGCAGGGTTTTTTTTAATGTGTGTGTGTGTGTGCAATGTTAAATGGATTGAAGATTTTTACTTTCATTTACTTTACTTTCTGCAGAAGAAGACATCCGCAGTAGCAACTGATCAGCAGCGTATGGGGGGAGGACCCACAGCCCAGGAATCTCTGACTGACATCGAGCTCCGTGCCCTGTCCCTGGTCGGGGATAGCAACCGAGCCACCACCGGCATTGGAGCTGACCCACTCACACAAGATGGTAAGTTGAATAAAATGCAGTCTGTGTTGCGGTCCTCTCATGTCATGCAATTTAACTGTAACTGTAAAGTTGGCCTCATGTGATGTAATGCAATGTTGGGGGCATGTAATACAATGCATATATGTATTGTCTGTCTGCAATATGTAATGCAGTACTGCAGCAGTGGTGGACATTTAAGACAGACTGTGATAAGTCACTGTACTATGTAATCATCTAACCCTGACCCCTCCCCTAGTGCCAAGCTTTTTTAAATGTTGTTTTGTACTTCCAGACTCGGATGATTCAGACCACACCGACATAGACAACAAACCCACTGCCTCCACCTCTGGCATCACCCAGCCCTCTCCCAACTTCATCACTGGCAGAGATGAGGAAGACGAAGAGGACCAGGAAGAGGAAGAGCTGCTGATCCTGCAGCCAGTGGAGGTGGAGGTGGGGGCGGAGACAGAGGAAGATTCTGTAATGTATGTACATAAGGTCTGCACACCATTGGAGGTTCTAGGGTCATAGAAACAGAAACATAAAAACATTCAGCCCTTCAAGCCTGCACCACCATTCAATAAGATCATGGCTGATCATTCACCTCAGTACCCCTTTCCTGCTTTCTCTCCATACCCCTTGATCCCTTTAGCCGTCAGGAGCATATCTAACTCCCTCTTGAATATATATAACGAATTGACATCAACAACACACTGCAGTAGAGAATTCCACAGGTTAACAGCTCTCTGAGTGAAGAAGTTTCTCCTCATCTTGGTCCTAAATGGCTTACCTCTTATCCATAGACTGTGACCACTGGTTGTTGACTTCCCAAACATCGGGAACATTCTTCCTGCATCTAACCTGTCCAGTCCCGTCAGAATTTTATATGTTTCTATGAGATCCCCTCTCATTCTTCGAAACACCAGTGAATACAGGCCCAGTCGATCCAGTCTCTCCTCATATGTCAGTACCGCCATCGCGGGAATCAGTCTGGTGAACATTCGCTGCACTCCCTCAATAGCAAGAACGTCTTTCCTCAGATTAGGAGACCAAAACTGAACATAATATTCCAGGTGTGGTCTCACCAAGGCCCTGTACAACTGCATTAAGACCTCCCTGCTCCTATACTCAAATCCCCTCGCTATGAAGGCCAACATGCCATTTCCCTTCTTCACCGCCTGCTGTACCTGAATGCCAACTTTCAATAACTGATGAACCATGACACCCAGGTCTCGCTGCAACTCCCCTTTTCCTAATCTGCCGCCATTCAGATAATATTCTGCCTTCGCGTTTTTGCCCCCAAAGTAGATAACCTCACATTTATCCACATTATACTGCATCTGCCATGCATTTGCCCACTCACCTAACCTGTCCAAGTCACCCTGCAGCCGCTTAGCATCTTTCTCACAGCTCACACCGCCACCCAGCTTAGTGTCATCTGCAAACTTGGAGATTTTACACTCAATTCCTTCATCGAAATCATTAATGTATATTGTAAATAGCTGGAGTCCCAGCACTGAGCCCTGCAGCACCCCACTAGTCACTGCCTGTCATTCTGAGAAGGACCCGTTTATCCCTACTCTCTGCTTCCTGTCTGCCAACCAGTTCTCTAACCACGTCAATACATTACCCCCAATACCATGTGCTTTAATTTTGCACACTAATTTCTTGTGTGGGACCTTGTCAAAAGCCTTTTGAAAGACCAAATACACCACATCCACTGGTTCTCCCTTGTCCACTCTACTCGTTACATCCTTAATAAATTCCAGAAGATTTGTCAAGCAGGATTTCCCTTTCATAAATCCATGCTGACTTAGACCGATCCTGTCACTGCTTTCCAAATGCGCTGCTATTTCATCTTTAATAATTGATTCCAACATTTTCCCCACTACTGATGTCAGGCTAACCGGTCTATAATTCTGCGTTTTCTCTCTCCCTCCTTTTTAAAAAAGTGGTGTTACATTAACCACCCTCCAGATCATAGGAACTGATCCAGAGTCGATAGACTGTTGGAAAATGATCACCAATGCATTCACTATTTCTAGGGCCACTTCCTTAAGTACTCTGGGATGCAGACTATCAGGCCCTGGGGATTTATCAGCCTTCAATCCCATCAATTTCTCTAACACAATTTCCTAACTAATAAGGATTTCCTTCAGTTCCTCCTTCTCACTAGACCCTCAGTCCCCTAATATTTCCGGAAGGTTATATGTGTCTTCCTTCGTGAAGACAGAACCAAATTATTTGTTCAATTGGTCTTCCATTTCTTTGTTCCCCATTATAAATTCACCGGATTCTGACTGCAAGGGACCTACGTTTTTGTCTTCACTAATCTTTTTCTCTTCTCATATCCATAGAAGCTTTTGCAGTCAGTTTTTAGATTGCTCCCAGCAAGCTTCCTCTCATACTCTATTTTCCCCCTCCTAATTAAACCCTTTGTACTCCTCTGCTGAATTCTAAATTTCTCCCAGTCCGCAGGTTTGCTGTTTTTTCTGGCCAATGCCTCTTCCTTGGATTTAACACTATCCCTAATTCTCCTTGTTAGCCACGGTTGAGCCACCTTCCACGTTTTGTTTTTACTCCAGACAGAGATATACAATTGTTGAAGTTCATCCATGTGATCTTTAAATGTTTGCCATTGCCTATCCACCATCAACCCTTTAAGTATCATTCGCCAGTCTATTCTAGCCAATCCACGTCTCATGAAGTTACCTTTCCTTAAGTTCAGGACCCTAGTCTCTGAATTAACAGTGTCACTCTCCATCTTAATAAAGAACACTACCATATTATGATCACTCTTCCCCAAGGGGCCTCGCACAACAAGATTGTTAATTAGTCCTTTCTCATTACACATCACCCAGTCTAGGATGGCCAGCCCTCTAGTTGGTTCCTCAATATATTGGTCTAGAAAACCATCGCAAATACACTCCAGGAAATCTTCCTCCACCATATTGCTACCAGTTTGGTTAGCCCAATCTATATGTAGCTTAAAGTCATCTATGATAACTGCTGTACCTTTATTGCACGCATCCCTAATTTCTTGTTTGATGCTGTCCCCATCCTCACTGCCACTGTTTGGTAGTCTGTACACAACTCCCACTCGCATTTTCTGCCCTTAGGTATTCCGCAGCTCTACCCATACAGATTCTACATCATCCAAGCTAATGTCCTTCTTTACTATTGCGTTAATTTCCTTTTTAACCAGCAACGCTACCATACCTCCTTTTGCTGTAATGTGGTCCTTTTTGATTTTTGCCTTGGGTTTCTCTGCCTCTTCTTTTACTTTTCTTCTTTCTATCTTTTGCTTCTGCACCCATTTTACTTCCCTCTGTCTCCCTGCATAGGTTCCCATCCCCCTGCCATATTAGTTTAACTCCTCCCCAACAGCACTAGCAAACACTCCCCCTAGAACATTGGTTCCGGTCCTGCCCAGGTGCAGACCGTCTGGTTTGTACTGGTCCCACCTCCCCCAGAACCAGTTCCAATGTCCCAGGAATTTGTATCCCTCCCTCCTGCACCTCTCCTCAAGCCATGTATTCATCTTAGCTATCCTGCCGTTCCTACTCTGACTAGCACGTGTCACTGGTAGCAATCCTGAGATTACTACCTTTGAGGTCCTAATTTTTAATTTAACTCCTAGCTCCCTAAACTCAGCTTGTAGGACCTCATCCCATTTATTACCTATATCGTTGGTACCCTATATGTACCACGACAGTTGGCTGTTCATCCTCCCTCTCCAGAATACGCTGCACCTGCTCCGAGACATCCTTGATCCTTGCACCAGGGAGGCAACATGCCATCCTGGAGTCTCGTTTGCGGCTGCAGAAACGCCTATCTTTTCCACTTACAATAGATTCCCCTATCACAATAGCTCGCCTACTCTTTTTCCTGCCCTCCTGTGCAGCAGAGCTTCCCCTAGTGTCATGGATTTGGCTGCTGCTGCCTTCCCCTAATGAGTCATCTCCCCCAACCGTATCCAAAGTGGTATATCTGTTTTGGAGGGGAAGACCACAGGGGACACCTGCACTACTTCCTTCCACTGCTCTTCCTGATCATCATCCATTCCCTATCTGCCTGAGTAACCTTTACCTGCAGTGTGACCAACTCACTAAATGTGCTATTCATGACATCCTCAGCATCGCGGATGCTCCAGAGTGAATCCATGCGCAGCTCCAGTACTGCAATGTGGTCTGTCAGGAGCTGCAGCTGGATACACTTCCCGCACATGTGGTCGTCAGGGACACTGGAACTGGTACACTCGTGCTGAGCCCAGTATATAACCTGAATTTCACCTTGGTACCTTCACTTCTGGAAGCCATTAAAGACTGACCAGGTTACACCTAGTCACTGGCTCACAGTACGGAATTCATTGTATCATTTCATACACTACAACTGGCGACGAGGCAAATACAAACCCATGCAAAAGTATGATGAGCACAGCACGATCGAGTACTGTTGGAATTCTCAAGAGATTCAATGAGGGAGAGGATTGGGGAGATTTCACGGATTGTCTTGACCAGTATTTTGTGGCAAACGACCTAAACAAAGACAAGGATGCAGAGAAGTGCAGGGCTGTTCTTCTCACCGTCTGTGGCCCCACGATCTATGCACTCATCAAGAATCTGCTCTCACCCTACAGTAAAGGATTACAAAGAACTGTATGCTCTAGTTTGGGAACACCTTAAACCCACGGAAGGAATCCTCATATCCAGATATCGCTTCTATACGCACGTTCATCCAGAAGGCCAGGACGTAGCGGCATTTGTTGCTGACGTCTTGCAGGGCCTTGCAAATTTGGGCCTGTGTTGGAAGACATGCTGCGTGACTTTTTCATGATCGGGGTCAACCACGAGGCAATCTTAAGTAAGCTGCTGACTGCGGAGATGCTGGACCTCAGCAAGGTCATCACCATCACCCAGGCTTGCATGTCCACACAGAAAAGCACGAAGCAGATATCGCGACAAAACAGGAACTCCGCAGCAAGTACTTTGAACAAAAGTGTATCGATAGCCGGCAGAGCTCCACATGGCAGGGCCTACTTGACTGCGTATGCAAGAACAGGAGCCACTCAAAGTTCACCATCGAGGGCCTACTCGACTGCGTATGCAAGAATGGGAGCCGCTCAAAGCCCGCCATCGGGCGCAAATCCGAGCTCAACGTGTTGGCACTGCGGGGGCAACCCCAATCAGTGCCACTTCAGGCAGTATGTATGCAGAGGGTGTGCGAAGACGGGGCATCTTCAGCGGACGTGTCCGCAGCAGAGCAAGCTAGCTGCGACACACCACGTGGATGATGACCAATTCAGCGTGGATCTGGCGATGCAGCCCGAGGCATTTGAGAGCTCCGAGGAGGAAGTGTATAGCATATGTGCGTTCCTAACAAAGTGCCAACCGATAATGATGGAGGTAAAATTAAACGGCGTGCCGGTATCTGTGGAATTAGACATGGGTGCGAGTCAATCGATAATGAGCCAGAGGACTTTCGAAAAGCTGTGGGAGACCAAGGCAGAGAGACCCAAGCTGAGTCCGATAAATGCGAAGTTGCGTACCGACACCAAAGAGCTTATACCAGTGATCGGTAGTGCAGCAGTAAGAGTGTCGTACGAGGGAGTGGTTCATGATCTACCATTATGGATTATCCCGTGCAACGGCCCATTGTTTTTCGGCAGGAGTTGGCTCGAGAAAATGAAATGGAAATGGTATGATATCAAAGATTTGTTGTCAGCAGATGATGATTTGTGTACTCAAGTGCTGAGCAAATTTCCCTCACTGTTTGAACCGGGAATTGGCAGCTTCAAGGGAGCCAAGATGCAGATTCACCTAGGCCCAGACGCAAGGCCCATCCATCACAAAGCCAGGCTGTCCCGCACATGATGAGAGAAAAGGTCGAGCTCGAATTGGACAGGCTACAACGCGAGGGGGTCATCTCACCGATCGAATTTAATGAATGAGCCAGCCCCATTGTTCCGGTGTTAAAGAGCGATGGCATGGTCAGGTTTTGAGGAGACTGCAAGGTTACGATCAACCAAGTTTCGAAACAAGATCAGTACCCGCTACTGAAAGCTGATGACCTGTTTGCAATGCTAGCCGGGGGAAAATCATCACCAAACTGGATCTAACGTCGGCCTACATGACACAGGAAATGGTTGAATCATCAAAGAAATTTACGTGCATCAACACGCACAAAGGACTGTTTATTTACAACAGGCGCCCTTTTGACATTCGTTCAGCGGCAGCCATATTTCACAGAAATATCGAGAGCCTATTGAAATCCGTCCCCAGGACCATGGTATTCCAAGAAGACATCCTAGTCACAGGTCGTGACACCGCCGAGCACCTGCACAATCTGGAAGAGATTCTGCGCCATCTGCACAAAGTGGGACTCAGGCTGAAACGTTCGAAGTGTGTTTTCATGGCACCAGAGGTCGAATTCCTTGGACAAAAGATTGCTGCAGGTGAAATCAGGCCTACAGACACGAAAATAGAGGCCATCAAAAATGCGCCCAGGTCCCAGAATGTGACGGAGCTGCATTCGTTCCGAGGTCTTCTCAACTACTTCGGTAACATCTTACCCAAATTGAGCACAGTATTAGAGCCTTTGTACAAGCTGCTCAGGAAAGGAGATGACTGGGTGTGGGGTGAACTTCAAGATAAAGCCTTTGAAAAAACTAGAAATCTGTTGTGTCACAAGCTACTGGTACTGTATGACCCATGCAAGCGTCTAGTTTTGACCTGTGATGCGTCGTCCTATGGGTCGGCTGCGTACTCCAGCAAGCCAATGAGTCAGGCAAACTACAACCAGTTGCATATGCGTCTCGAAGCCTGTCCAAGGCAGAAAGAACCTAAAGCATGGTAGAGAAAGAGGCTTTAGCATGTGTTTATGGGGTAAAAAAAATGCACCAGTGCCTGTTTGGGCTTCGCTTCGAGCTGGAAACCAATCACAAGCCGCTTATATCGTTGTTCTCGGAACATAAAGGTATCAATAACAACACGCCGTCCCGCATCCAGAGGCGGGCACTGACATTATCTGCCTATAATTATGTCATTCGCCATAGACCAGGCACCGACAACTGTGCTGATGCATTGAGCCGGTTACCGTTGCCCACACCAGAGGTGGAAAAGCCAATATACCGCAGAGCTACTCATGGTCATGGATGCCTTTGAGAGTGAAGGGTTGCCTGTCACTGCTCAACAAGTTAAGACCTGGACCAGCCAGGATCCGACCCTATCGGTTGTAAAAGGTTCTGTTCTTAACGGGGACTGGTCGATCATCCCGAAGGAAATGGGTGATGAAACCAAACCATACAGCCGTCGCAAAGATGAGCTTTCCATCCAGTCTGACTGTTTACTGTGAGGTAATCGTGTTGTAATGCCCAAGAAAGGCAGGACAAGATTTGTATGGGAGTTACATAGTACATAGTACGCATAGTATGGTATTGTCATGATGAAGGCCATCGCCAGGTTCCATGTTTGGTGGCCTGTCAGTGACTGTCAGTGCAGCACTTGCATGCAGTTAAGCAATGCCCCAAAGGAAGCTCTACTCGGTCTGTGGTCATGGCCATCCAAACCGTGGTCTAGAATCCAGATCGACCCCTTCCTCGGTAAAATGTTTTTTGTGATGGTGGATGCATACTCCAAATGGATAGAATGTGTGATCATGTCATCCAGCACTTCCACTGCCACCATTGAGAACCTGAGAGCCATGTTTGCCACACATGGTCTGCCAGACATCATTGTCAGCGACAATGGACTGTGTTTCATGAGCCTGGAGTTTCAAGAGTTCATGAAACGCAACGGCATAAAATACGTGAGGTCAGCCCTGTTCAAACCCACGTCCAATGGTAAAGCAGAGTGGACAGTTCAAACCATCAAGCAAAGCCTGAAATGCGTAACTCATGGTTCCTTGCAGACATGCCTGTCACGCATACTGCTCAGTTACAGGACATGGCCTCACACGCTCACCGGGCCGCCTGCAGAACTATTGATGAAGAGAAGCCTCAAAACCAGGCTCTCTCTAGTCCATCCTGACCTTAACAATCACGTCAAAACCCGACGTCAACGCCAGCAGTCGTATCACGACCGCGCCGCAGTGTCACGCGACATATCTGTAAATGACTCAGTGTATGTAGTTAACCATGGTCAAGGGCTCAAGTGGCTCCCGGGCAATGTTACGGATAAGGAGGGTAACCGGGTGTATATGGTTAAAGCTCAAGAATGAGCAGATGTGCAGGAAACACATTGATCAAATTAAGCTAAGACACACTGACGAACTGGAACAGTTGGAAGAAGACACCGCGAGCTTAGACAACCAACCAACTCACGGCCAGCCATCAAAAGAACCCACGGTGGTCAACGCCCAGCCCCAAGTCGTGAGAGATTCGGAAAGCACTGGGATTGTACTGAGACAGTCAACCAGGGAGCAAAGGGCTCTGGACTGTCTGAACTTGTAATATGGACTTGTGCCAAGAACTGGTAGTGGGGGGAATTATGTAACGTATGTACATAAGGTCTGCCCACCAATAGGGGGCACTACAGTCGTAGGTCCTACGGTCATAGGTACACGTGTGCTGGGCCCGGTATATAACCTGAACGTCACCTTTGTATCTGCACTTCTGGAAGCCATTAAAGACTGACCAGGTAACGCCTAGTCACTGGCTCACAGTACGGAGTTCATTGTGTCATTTCATATTCTACAGATACACCAGCTCCATGTGGGACAGCTGGAACATCCTCCACCACGGATTCCCCTATGGCTCCTCTGATTCTGCGGGATCATGCCGTGCGCAGCAAGGCACCCCCAGTGTTGCAGCGCCTTTGCCACAGTGACAGAGGCTATGCAGAAAAGATCGGTTGCTGTAGGTGTGTATCAGGACATGGTGCGTCTGTCACAGGCCAGCATTGACGTAGGTCGAGAGCTGCTCAAGGCCATGACAACAATAGCCGCAAACTTCGCGGTTCTATCAGAGCGGCAGTCGGAGGATATGTCGCGAAAGATCATCGCGATGGAACAGGCCGCCGATGCCGTCGAAGCCGTGCAGCAATCGACAGGATCGGGACATGGCGCAGAAACCGCCCCCCGTGCCATAGTAGTCAGGTCGACAGCACCTGAGGGTGGGGAGCTGACATCATCTTCCAGCCCTGAAGCCGCGTCTTCCACAACTTTTACAAATCAAACTTCAAATTCTCCTCCCAATCAGCTGTTCTCTATCTCTCTTTCCTCCCTCAAGGCGCTCCTTAAAACCTATCTCTTTGACCAAGCTTTTGGTCACCTGCCCTAATTTCTCCTTATGCGGCTCGGTGTCAAATTTTGTATCTCATAATACTCCTGTGAAGCGCCTTGGGATGTTTCACTACGTGTAAGGTGCTATATAAATACCAGTTGTTGTTGTTGTTCGGACACTTAATTGAAACACGTCTGCACAGTTTCTAGTGCCCATTGAACAAGAATACGCAGGATAAAATTGTCATAATACTCAGCCTATTTGTACGACACTCTACGCAAGAGGAGTTGTACGAATAGAGTGGGTAATAAAGATCACAACAGTGGCAGATCTGCTATGATGAGGCTTATTGTAGGTCGAATGTAGCAAGTTCTCTGCTTCTTTCCTATCCTGTGCTGTCCCTGGTTTGTCGGTGCTTGACACTACTGTTTATTTCCACAACACTGCGGGCCATAGTTTTGGAGACTGAAAGAATCACTAAAATCTCAATATTTCACGGTAATATGTTCAACAGCTGCCTTTGGAATGAAAGCCCGAGAATGAATGGCTGAGATGCAGTCATCAAGAACAGTGGCACACCGAGGGAGACAGCAGCTTATGATTTGCATTTTTTTTAAGTAGATTCTGAATCTTCAATTTGCGATCTTCCCGCTGTGTTTAATTTTCTTTTACGCAATCAAACAGGGAAACAGCTGTGGAGACTGTTTTCTATTAAAAAAACAACAGGGATTTTCGGCACATGAGGCAAGCACAAAGACAGTTTCCCTCAGAAGCAACGGTGTACTGAATCAAGGAGAAAACTACAGAACGATCAGTGGCTTGATAGCAAAATTATTAGAGAAGCAATATCATTGTTTTAGAGAGCCTTTCAGGTACATTTAATGTCTTAAACAGCTGGAAATTACACACACTAAAATCATTAACCACTCCAGATAACAGATCCTATTATGATTCAACCACAAGGACAGACCCAGTCCAAACGTAATCAGTAATCTGCCACATTGACATAGCCATTGGTCTTAATGGGATCTGTTTTACGCTAGAGTGGACAATGGCCAAAGTATATTGTAGAGGAGCCCCAGCCCAATCCTGGAGCCTGAAGCCAATCTTCAAAATTCCGATCGTATGCTCCCGGTTGTCTCCAGTGCCACAATAGTCTTCATTGTATTCGTGCTCAGCCTGTGTCCTGGGCAAGAGCACAGATGTCATCAAGTATGGCTGTACCGGGTAGCCTTAATCTCCCAGGAACAACTCAGAGATTTCACTTTCTTCGTGAAAGAATGACTATGGAATTGGGTCGAGGGAGGGCGATCAGAATGTGTCCCACAGAACAAAGCACAAAGCAACAGTGAGGAGTGGAAAACAAAAATGAAAATATGAACATGGTTCAGAAATGGGACATTTAAATTGAGTTTCACTTGTACTTCACTGCCGAGCAATAGTGGACGATGTAATGCAGGCATGATTTACATACATCATTAGTGCGCTGACAATGGTGGGAAATGGAACGTATGACATCAGCATAGCATTATCACCTTATTTAAATATGATCACCTATTTTAAGGTGGGGTTTACTAGTGGTGAGCGGACATGATGTTGGAAAATTGAGAAGGGATCTGGTGTGATTGCCCTCTGCACCATTTTTCACCCGCCTGCCTGAGTACCATTCAAAAATCAAGTGGTGAACATTGGACTATTCTGCCGAATGTGTCTTGTCAGTAAACAAACACAGGGTCAAACTATTGACAAGAATACCAAATAGATCTCTACTGTTGCCAAACACTTACCATTGATACCAACTATCCAGAATCTACCCAGGCAATGATACAAGAATATAATCGACCTTCAAGATCCACAAACACCAGACATCAAGTGAGGTGAGGCATAAATCATAAAAATAAACAATGGAAACTCTCTGAATAACATACAATCCAATTTAGTAAAACTCACAGTACATGCTTTCTACCTGGCCTATCGGGTGCCTACGATGGCTGCGATGGCGTATACAGCAATTCCCTCCATATTCTAACTCCAAAGGTTGTGACCATTTGAATTAATCAAATTGTGTAGCATTTCACTGCTGTGGACATATGTTAGTTTTGAATGGCTCAGGCATTGGAATTGAGAAGTAAATTGTACTTGTGTCCAAAACATTATGTTCGGGGCTTTAAACAATAATCCAGCCAATACTGTAATGTATGCACCTGTGAGCATGCTCATAGGCTTGCAGAGCTGTTGCACTGTGAGTGGCTTAGCCAGTCACATGATGTTCACAAGATTCAATAAAACCCCAGTTAGTTGAGTTCAGGTTCTCCACGATGAAGTGTGCAGTTCTGAGCCCAGTGGATGAACTGATAGTTTTCAGTTTCATTGTTAAATCTTTGCTAATAAACTAGCTAGTTCTTTGCAGCATATGTGTAGCTATGAATTCTTAACATAAGAACATAAGAAATAGGAGCAGGAGGCGGCCATTTGACTCCTCGAGCTTGCTCCGCCATTCAATAAAATCATGGCTGATCTGATCATGGCCTCAACACTTCCCTGCCTGCTGCCCATAATCCTTGACTCCCTTATTAAGCAAAGAACCCATGAAGCAAATACAGGACAAATACATTGGTCAGACTTGACAGGCCTTTCTCGTGAAGTTGAGAACTTTTCCTCGAATAAAGTGCACAGAAAGGCATTTGGACTCCAGCCACATCAGGCACTATCTGTAGACCCATCATAATCGTATTCTGTTAATCGAGAAATCAATGCAATTGTATTTATTATATAGACTAATTAAATCTAATTTTAATTCTCATTACCAGAGCTTGCTTCCAGGACAGATCAATTCAAAGTGAATTCACTTTGCAGAGGAAAATTAATCCAGGTCTCTAAACGAAAATGGCTATAAATCAGTTTATGTGCATATGCATCACTGAAATTAATGAATAAGCTGTTCAAAACATATTTTGGATATTTTTTGGGGCCAAAAATAAAAGATTTCAAAGAAATTTTATACTTTGTCTTTTGGAAAGCAGTAACTTTTAACTGCCTTATTCTTATCTCTTTTAATACAGAACATAAAAATAATATAAGGGCAATATTGTAATAAGGAAAAGCATTGTTCTAATTGCTTCAGCCATTCTAAAAAGCAAGTATTTAGCTGTACAAAGTCTCTCATATTGGTAGGACTCTGGAATAATTTCCCAATCCAAAATGGTCTGAAGTGAATAATTCAGATTTATTAGAATTTGTGCAGTTTATATCACTCTTGAGTTTCGCCTCCCAATTTGCCTAGTCATGTAATGCATGAATAAATGAACATCCTTAGCCTTCAAGGGTCTGATAATATGATGGGCAGAGGCCGACAGCATGCCAGAGGGATCCAGTGGATCCCATTGTAGATCCCAAAGAGGACTGGGAGCCTGTACACAAGCTGTACACGAGGTTCAGTGGTCCTCTGACACCTGTGGCTCAGTTGGTAGTACCCTTGTCTCTGAGTCAGAAGGTTATGGGTTCAAGTCTCACTCCAGAGACTTGAGCACAAAAATCTAGGCAGTGCTGAGGGAGTGCTGCATTGTCTGAGGTGCTGTTTTTCAGATGAGACATCTGCTCTTTCAGGTGGATGTAAAACATCCCATGGCACTATTTTGAGGAAGAGTAGAGGAGTTCTCCCCAGTGTCCTGGCCAACATTTATCCCTTAACCAACACTGAAAACAGATTATCTGGTCATTATCACATTGCTGTTTGTGGGAGCTTGTTGTACGCAAACAACAGTGGCTACACTTCAAAAGTACTTCATTGGCTGTCAAGCGCTTTGGGACCACCTGAGGTTGTGAAAGATGCCATATAAATGTAAGTTCAATATTGCTTTAAAAACTGTATTTTGTCTTGACTCCCCATGTGTCATTCCACAGGAGATTAACTAGTACAAACATAAATGTTTTGCAATAACAGAGTTTAATTTGCCTTGGGAAGTCCTGCTTTTGACTGCAGTGGTTGGATTACAGTACATACATTTTTATCATTTCTGTTAGATAGTGTTTGCGTGAAATCAATATTTAATTATGAAATCAAAGTGGTTTCAGCACACTCAAAATGTTTTCTGGTTCCAGTTCTAATATATGGTGTAGAACTCAGGTAAACAGCATAATTCCCATCATGTGCACTAGGCCACCATGAGGTAAGCAAATGGAAAAGGCAGACAGATCACTATTTTCGCCATGCACTTTGAAACCGCCCATGACTGCATTTGGACTTTGGACCTCAAAGCCTCCATAGCAGCTATGGGAGCATTCAGGATCGTGTGGAGGCAGCGTTGGTGGTACTTCCCCGCAAGATCCTGCAAATCCATTGGAAGGATGGGCACACCAACATCAGTGTTCTCGCTCAGGCCAACATGCTCGATCAGTTCCGAATGATGGGCCACATCGTCCGCATGCCCGATATTAAGACTCCCAAAACAAGCGCTCTACTCAGAGCTCCGACACGGCGAGCAAGCACCAGGTGGGCAGAGGAAACGCTTTAAGGACACTCTCAAAGCCTCCTTGAAAAAGTGCAACATCCCCACCGACACCTGGGAATCCCTGGTCCAAGACCGCTCAAAGTGGAGGAGAAGCATTCGGGAAGGCGCTGAACACCTTGAGTCTCTTCGCCGGGAGCACGCGGAAGCCAAGCGCAAACAGCGGAAGGAGCGCACGACAACCTAAGCACCCCACCCACCCGTCCCTCCAACCAACGTCTGCCCCACCTGTGACAGAGGCTGTAGGTCCCGCATTGGTCTAATCAGTCACCTGAGAACTCATATTAGTGTGGAAGCAAGTCATCCTCGACTCCGAGGGACTGCCTAAAAAAGCAGAAGGGAGCGTTCCCAAAAGATGCTCCCTTATATCATCCCAATTTCTTTCGACCCCAATGAACAGTAGCTTCAGAGAACTTCTCTCAATTTCTTTCCTTGCATTTCTATTTCAAAAACCCACATCGGTGCCAAACCACCCTTTATTCGGCCATGACGCTGGTCAGCGGAGAAGTATAATATGCAAGTCAACAACTATTCATTTATTTGACTGAATTTGCTTATTTGTTGAAAACAGGTCAGCAGTTTGACGGTGCTTCGCAAGGGAAATGTGCGCTGTGCTAACATTCAATTACATCAAGTAAAACCTTATTGTGCACCAAATTATGTGAGCCCCTGAGCTAGTCTAAATGGACTGTCCACACTGCTAAAATGATTTATTAGAGGCTCCACGATCCCGACAGTTAAGTTTAAAAGCCGCCATCACAGGGCAGTTTTATACAGAGACTGCGACAAACAGGCTGGGTAATAATTCTATATACCTTCCCCCACTGGCAAGATGCAACATTGACTTATTCATGACAGGACATCATTTGGTGTCACTGCCAACTTTGTTCCCTGCTCCCAGGCAAAGGAACACATCGAGGCAGAGTTTCCATGTTGGGCGCAATTGGAGATCCGGGCGCAAACTGCGCTAGTTTTGAGAAGTGTTTTTCTATTCCCTTGTTTCTGCATAGTGCTGAATGCAAATTCTGCCATGAACCAGTGCAATAAGGCAGCCTTTGAGAATGTAATTTTTTTTAACATTTTGATTTGAAAATATTGCTTGCTATATTTAAGAGTGGTAACTTGGTGCAGTTTGATTAATACAGCTGAAAATGGGTTTATCACAAAAAAATAAACATTTTAATCAGAGTGTCGTCCACCACCCATGAGTAACCTGATTTTAAATAACTGAAATTAACTAAAAACAAATATACAGAACCATTTGTTAATTATACTGGGTTACAGTTGTCAGTTTCTTTGTAATTTAAAAAATATTACAGTCAAAAGCTATAAAATTGTGTCTATTAGTGTCCTTGCTCCCAAAAGAACCAGCTTAATTATCAGAGCCTCCTCAAAGTCCTGCAAACGAGCGCCATTAGCAGAAACTCCCACTGGTGATTAATTCATCCTTGGGGGCGGCTCCAGTTCTGTGGGCGGAGCCAGCCTCTAACGCAATGTTTTTTGAACTAGCGCAAAAGATCGCGGAAACTCGAGTTGTGCCGAACGTAATTTGCGGTTAAAATTCCGCAATCTTATGCACTGGTTTCGACGAATTCGGGTGAATTGCATCGAAAAAACCAATGCAACTGAGCAGAAACTCCAGGCCAGGGTGTTATTAGTGCAGCTGTACACAACGAAGGAGAGTTCAAACTGATTTGAAAAGGCTCGCAGATCAATCATTTAATCATAAATTCAATTCTCTTTCCAATTTTCTGATCTATACACTGCAGAGTGGTGGAGAGATTTTCTCCCTCGCAAGTGCATATTGTAATAACTAAACAGAATGCAAGAAAGATGTGCCTTCATACAGCGCCTTTCACAACCAAAGCGCTTTACTGTTTTGAAGTGTAATGTAGGAAACGTGACAGCCAATTTGCACACAGCAAGTTCCCACAAACGGCAATGTGATAAGACCAAATAATCTCTTTTAGTGCTGTTGGTCTGACAGAAAAAAATTGGCGAGGATACCGGGGAGAACTCCCTTGCTCTTCTTCGAAATAGATGGCTGGATGGAACAATGGATGGGGGGAGGATGGAAAGATGGGAGGATGGATGGAAGGAAGGATGGGAGGATGGAAGGAAAGAAGGGAAGAATAAAGAGAAAAAGGAAGGAAGGAAAAAAAGGTATCTTTTATGTCCACCTGAGAGGGCAGAAGGAGCCTTGGTTGATTGTCTCACCCAAAAGACAGCACCTCCAACAGTGCAGCACTCCCTCAGAACTGCACTGGGGTGTCAGCCTAGATTTTTGTGCTCAAGTCTCTGGAGTGGGACTTGAACCCACAACCATCTGACTAAGAGGTGAGTGTGTTACCCACTGAGCCACAACTGGCACGACATTATTTAATTGAGATAAAGACAAAATGTTAAAATGTGAATGTTTAAAAATGTATAGAGACATTGAAGTTGAGAATGTGGGAATTGTATAGGGACAGTATAAGCTAACAAAGAATTCATGGAGGAATAGCCATGACATCTCAGACTCGAGACTGCGAAATGTTACAACACTAACACGTATTGAAACAAAACCCACAGCTTGCAGAAAAACCTCAAGGTCTTATTAAATCATGTTATTAACCTGAAACATTAACAGAAGGTCTTTGTTTAAAATCAGACCATACTTAGGTCGGCTTATGAGTGGACAAAGGGAAAGAGGGATCTAAGAGGATAGGCTGGACTAGGATGTCACTCTAGCCCTATCTTGTTATCTTTCGCCGAAAATGTATAACCATCGTGCCTTTACAATGTAACGTCACTTTGTCCGTAGGAAGTGACTTCGTTCGAACAGACTTGCATTCCTTCTGTCTGATAAAGCCCCGATCGGGATTTGCTTTTAAATAAAAGCTTGCTTTGTTTAAAGCACAAACGGTATTCGTTTCAGTAATTTTGCTGAACCAGATTGAGAGAAAAGAATCTACATTTACATTTGGTGTCAGAAGTGGGATCTCAACGGACGACTGCTGAAAACTTGCGAATTAAGAGCCAGACTAGCCTTGGACGAGACGAGGGGAAAGTGGCCACTGGAGTGAGTAAGATTTCAATACTGCTCCAGTTTCCCCCGGTTTCAAAAGTCTGATGAAAGTTTAGCCACTCGCTGGTTCTCAGGTAGTGTCTGAACAAGATCAAGGACAATCTGGTGAATACCTTTCAAACTTAGAATAGGGATAGAGATAGGGAAATTGCGCGATGACGCAAATCAAGCGGCGACTTGGAAAGATAGATTATAGTTAGAGCTAGATAGGGATAGATGATCAATCATGGATCCAAAAATTAATAGGAAAGAAAAGAGACTCTTGTGAACGTCTGTTTAAATGAGAAATGCTTCTGTGATTTTTACTGTATAAAAAAAGCCGGGGAGTTGTGGTTTGTTTTAGCTCCACCTACTTTTTCAAACAGAATGAAAGTTTTTTTAACCCTTCGTAGTGTTGTCCTGTATGTGGGAAGTTTAAGAGTGTGAACCTTATTGAATTACGTATATTCGGATGATAAGTTACGGAGCCAGGAAATGCACAAAGGATAGGTTTGTTGAGTAAAAAAAAAAAAATACATGGTTCCGGTGGTTAAAAAAAAAGGATTTAACATGCTCACTTACTTGTCGAAAGAAAACATTCAGAGAAGGCACAGCAAAACAACTGAGATGGATTCAAAAGGATTCAAAAAATATATATATTAAATAACACGACCATGAGGCTGGAACAATTGAGATAACGAAAAACAGTCCACAGCCTACGTGCCAGACTTCTCTCTAGTTATGGAAAAAAAAAAGTAACGTACTAAATAGGTGCTGAAAAAAAAAATGTTCTGAGATTTTAAATTATGAGAAAAATTCCACTGCAGTCTAAAAAAAAATCACCCCTGTCCAGTTGGCAGAAAAACTCCATTAAATTAGGGCTTTCATTGACTGATTAGATTTAAACTGTGCAGTGACGCGAAAGGATAAGGAAATTTGGAGACTAAAAGAAATTAAATAAGGCTCATAAGAAATCAAATTTAGAAACTTAGGCTCACAGGAAATTAAATAAGGCTCATAAGAAATCAAATTTAGAAAATTAGGCTCACAGGGAATTAAGTAAGGCTTATGGGGAATTAAATAGAGGATAGGTGTTCAAGTCAGGTGTGACGTCGACCTCATATATCACTTGGCCCGTCTAGGCACTGATTGAATTTAAATCACGCAGCAACTTGAAAGGTAGGGCCGACGCGGATGCGCAGCAGCGCGAATGCGCAGCGACGCGAGACGTGCGGCTGAGTGAAGGAGGGCTGACGCAGACGCGCAGCAGCATGGAACGCGTAGCGACGCGAGACGTGCGGCGGCGCGAGCGTGCGGCCGAGTGAAGGAGGGCTGACGCAGACGCGCAGCAGCGTGGAACGCGTGGCGGCGCGGGACGTGCAGCGGCGCGAGCGCGCGGCCGAGTGAACGTGGGACGACGCGAATGCACGGCAATGTGAACCGCGGGGTGATATCAAAGTCAGTGCTGGTGTCAGTAAGTCTTTGTTTATTTTAAGTGTTTTAAATCGCGCGGCGACACGAACCGCGGGGCGACGCAGATCAGTGTTAGATTTAGTAAAGTCTGTTTATTTTGAGTTTGTTCAAAGTCAGTGTTAGTTTCAGTAAAGTCTGTGTTTATTTTAAGTTTGTTCAAATTGCACGACGACACGAACGCGTAACGACACGGTAATACGAGGGGCAGCGTGAAAATGGGTAATCAGTTGGATAAAACAATGGATGCGGATAGTCCGCTACAAAAGTTACATGAGGAATTCCCTGAAAGAGCTGAAGACTTTAGAAAATTATCAGGAGCCCTGAACAAATTATTAGGAGATGACCAGTGGCCTCTAGGTGGCACTAGAAGCGTAGAGGTAGCAAAAAAAGCACAGGGATTGTCAAAAATTAAAAGATGCATCACTTCTGTCAAGTTGGCAAATAAATGCTATTAAATTAGGACTTTCATTGACAGAGGGAACACATGTTAAAACTGTAGACGTCTTAAAAAAAAAGAATGTGCGCACGAGAAACTTACTAAGAGATCCTCTGGGATCTCTGAGAAAGGTATTGACCGACTACGTAGTAAAAATGGCTGGCTTTGTGTTAACCGAGGCTGATGATGAAATTGATGAGTGGACACTGACTCAGTGCCCAACGGCGCCTCCCGCACCCCCTGGCCCCTTGCTCCAGTCCTCTTCCCAACACCCTCCACCTTACACTCCGGCGAGAGGAGTTAAAAATAACCCCATACCACCAAAGCAACAAACCCAAACTGACTCCTCATCCTCTGATAGTGATTCGGATCCCCAGTTCACAAGCAATATAGCCGAAAGGACCAGATCTCACACTCGAAAGGGCAGAACTATATCTCGATATCACAGACAGTCCCGTAAATCTTCTCGTCAATCTACCAGTCCAAGTTGTGAAAGACATAGCAAACACCCCCGCCGAGCGAGACGCAGAACTGTCAAGCAGTCAGACAGCTCCGAAACATCCTCCGACCTAGGAATGATTTCCAAGATCCCAAAGTCCCGACACCAATTCCCTGTCAGACCAATGCCAAACCCTGATGCACAACAAGCTGCAGACCACCCCACTATATGAATTGGGCAGATAACAGTAAAGCCCAGATGGAAAGGGCGGTTAGATATTATTGGCAGGAAAAGAAAGGGGAGGGGGGAGGTGCGCCCCCAACCCGGGTCAAGACTGAATACGTGACTAGAAAGGAAGAGCCATCTCGGGAGGAAGGATCAATAGAACCGCAGTGTTGCATACAGGATTGGATGGATAAGCAAGGATACGGTTATACTAAACAACCAAATGGCCCG
This sequence comes from Pristiophorus japonicus, assembly GCF_044704955.1. Lineage (NCBI taxonomy): Eukaryota > Metazoa > Chordata > Chondrichthyes > Pristiophoridae > Pristiophorus > Pristiophorus japonicus. The sequence goes on from NC_091997.1 coordinate 20,661,706, forward strand.
AGCCCTGCTAATAAACCTCCCAACTGTCCCCGGCCTGGTATGGGAAGAGGTCGGGGCTGGGAAAGACGAGATGGATGCTTTATTTGTGGGCAAGAAAGAAATTGGAATAGAAATTGTCCCTCCCGTCAGCACGAAAAAGGAAGAGGAGGAAGAGGAGGGGGGCAAGTGGGGAGAGGACGGGGATCTTACACTAACTTCTCCCAGAACAACCCCTTTGGCCAACCGTCCCCCGATTCATATTGACTACGCAGGGACCCTCCCCGGATGACGAACCGATGATATTGTTAAAAATTCAGAATGAGTGGCAACCCTTTTTGATAGATATGGGAGCCTTCATGTCTTCTGTACAATCAAAGCTTAAACTCCCTGTCTCTACTGAAACACAGGAACTTTCAGGATTCCTGGGACAAATCTCGACATTTCCGGTGTCAGAATCGGTTAAAATGGGTTACCAGGAAGAATCGGTGGAACATTTGCATTTGGAGTGTGGAGATGATGGGATTATTGTAAAACAGGGAACCCTTAAGCGGTAGTATTATACCACTAGAACCCCTCAGTGGTGGTCTCTGGACCTGCCGCAGGCACGTGACCCTAGCATACGATCCCAGTGGAAATGGGAAGACCTCTTCACTCCAGCAATCGATGTCCCCCATGCTCAGAGGCAGAGCAAAACCTCACCTTTGCTTGGGCCAGGCACCAGAGAACAGACCAGTGCAGCACTTGAGGCACAGACCATCCATCACGACTGCGTGGCAATGATCCGACTGGAACGATCTAAAAATACCTTCCCAGCTCCAGTGGCAGGACTCCTGGGGAAGAAGATCAATTTCATAGGTACCCTTCCAGCGGTTGTGGCAGAATCGCGGGAGAGAAGGATCAAGGCAGCCGACCTCGAGGACAGAGGCAAGATGGCATTCCTGCTGCAGCGAGGGGCAGCGCGGTTGAAAAAAGAGCCCCACCACGCTAAAGATTTGGAAGTTATGGTGTGCCAGGCTATAGACGAGGCTGACCCTACCAGCCGGGATGTGCAAATTGTAAAACATGGCCAAACAGTCCAATTCCACGGGGACCCCGAGAAGGTCTTAACGACTCTGCAGCATCATACTGGCTCTGGCATACCTGACTATGTGGATCCTCATGTGTGGGCAGAGGACCCCTCCCAAGTGGGTTTTACTCCCATTGATCCGATTGAGATCCCAGTGCAGGGCAATGTGGACTGGCCCTCTATCCGACAGAACCCACTGAAATCACAGGCAATCCTAAACTGACCTTTCGGCACTGTACTGCAATTAATCCGGCCTGTTTTCTTACTGAGCCACCCCAAGATGAGGAAGAACCCAGTCATGATTGTTTATCTTAATTTAAGAGGCCACATCAGTCAGGGAAGATTTAGTTGATGTACCAATTGAAGATCCAGACTGTATTATGTATGTTGACGGAATTAATCCAGAAGGTACACGAATCTCAGGATACGCCATAGTAAACCAGGAGAATCAGGTCTTGGAATCTGCCGCTTTTGAAACCGCCTATTCTGCCCAACAAGCTGAACTATTCGTCCTCACCCGAGCCTGTATCTTGGCCAAAGATCTCAAAGTCAATATCTATACCGACTCTAGGTATGCCTTTGGGGTGGCCCATGATTTAGGACAATTATGGAAAAATAGGGGATTCCTAACCTCGCAGGGGAATGAGATATCCCATAAGCAAATAGTATCTGATTTGTTGCAAGCCCTCAAGCTCCCCAAGCACATTGCCGTTGTTAAATGTACCGCCCACACTACCGGAAAATCCCCGGTTGATATAGGGAACCACTGTGCTGACAAAGAGGCTAAACAGGCCTCTCGTGACCAACAGGTGGTAGTGCCCAAAATGATGAGTCAGACTAAAAATCCTGCGAAGGATAAGTTAGCCTCGGAAAAACCAATGCCAACCATCCAAGATGTTATAAAAGCACAGGAGGACGCTCCTGAAAAAGATAAACTGTTGTGGAAATATTATGCATGTACTTATGACAATGTTTCTAAACTCTGGACCACTCCCGCGGAACAGACTTGCATGTCTGACAAGTTGGCTCTATGGGTTATTGATTGTATGCATTTTGCTACTCATTGTGGAGCAAGAACCACGAGTGATACACTTTTGGCTACTTGGTGGCACCCTAGACTCCAGGCGCTCACCCAGAACATCAGTAGTCGTTGCCTGGTTTGCCAGCAACATAATCCAGGGAAGGGTGTCCCCTGTGATTGGGGTAAAACGCCCCTACCCGAAGGTCCCTTTGAGACATTTCAGTTGGACTACATTGAGTTGCAAAAAGTTCAGTGTTACAAATATGTGTTAGTAATAGTAGATGTGTTTAGCAGATGGATTGAAGCCTACCCTACCCTGGACAATAAGGCTCAAACTGTTGTTAAGGTGTTAATGAGGGAAATTGTTCCTAGATATGGTATCTCAGCTCGACTGATGACCACCTATGTTCTTTCTCTGACTCAGGCTCTGCGACGAGCTCACAACCAGGTTCAAGATGCTCACCTCGACCTCCCAGTTTTACCCGAATTGTCCCTCGTGGCACCAGGGAAGTATGGATTCGGAAGGGATTAGAGCCACAATGGGAGGGGCCTTTTCAGGTGTTACTCACTACCCTCACTGCAGCCAAGGTTGAGGGGAAAAGTGCCTGGGTTCACCTGCACCACTGCAAGCTCACCACCCTCTAACAAACCTATTTTACTGGTTATTCTAACTCCTGTTTCTGTTCCAGACTTCCTCTTCTCCATAGCTGAACAAGGCCATTGGCATCCTAATTGGAACGTGGACCAGTTTGAACTTTTACCCGTAGTGATAGACAGCCAGCTACACCGACGGTGACCTGAGAAGAGAGACGGGAAAACTGAACTCTTTTAATCAGCAAAATAATTGGACTATTTATCTGAATCCTGAGCCATAAGATGAAACTGTCTGTATGCCACAGTCTGTATAATAGTGTTGATACATGACAGTTTCGGCGCATGGGAGGGGAGACAGAGACGAGAGCTCCATGTAAACACCTTTTTGTACATGTCTTATGTTTATGCGCAAAATGGGAACTTTTCTAGATGTTGGGTGTGTTCACATTCCCTATACATTCCAAAGGGGGAATTCCTTTGCACCCCGTTCCACTAACCCTAACTGAGACTGTCAGATGGATTCAGAGCCAAACTATCACGAGAGGAGGGGGGCCAATACAATACTGCTGAAGCTCTGGAGGGCATCACAGCTGAAATGGTAGCAATAAGGACCGTAGCATTACAAAACCGAATGGCCCTCAATTACCTGTTAGCTGAGAAAGGGGGAACGTGTGCCCTGATAGGATCTGAATGTTGCACTTACATTCCTGATAGTTCAGAAAACATAACCAATCTCGCTGATCACATAAGAAGGAAGGTGAAGAAATTATCCACACCAGCAGAAGGATCTAGCTGGTTTGATTGGCTATCAGATGGATCTTGGAGATCCTATCTAATTGTTGGTTGCCTTAACCTTTGTTGTAAAGTAATGATGGCAAGGTTAGCAAACCCTCTTGTGGTCAAGGGCTCCTGAGTTATGATTCAACGAACTAAAGAACTACTCGACACTAACAACAATATGATTCAGGAAATAGAGTGTGAACGGATGAATGCGATACTCCTAGAATGATCCTAAGTGTTATCATGGAATGATAAAAGGGGGGAATGTGAATGTTTAAAAATGTATAGAGACATTGAAGTTGAGAATGTGGGAATTGTATAGGGACAGTATAAGCTAACAAAGAATTCATGGAGGAATAGCCATGACATCTCAGACTCGAGACTGCGAAATGTTACAACACTAACACGTATTGAAACAAAACCCACAGCTTGCAGAAAAACCTCAAGGTCTTATTAAATCATGTTATTAACCTGAAACATTAACAGAAGGTCTTTGTTTAAAATCAGACCATACTTAGGTCGGCTTATGAGTGGACAAAGGGAAAGAGGGATCTAAGAGGATAGGCTGGACTAGGATGTCACTCTAGCCCTATCTTGTTATCTTTCGCCGAAAATGTATAACCATCGTGCCTTTACAATGTAACGTCACTTTGTCCGTAGGAAGTGAGTGCGTTCGAACAGACTTGCATTCCTTCTGTCTGATAAAGTCCCCGATCGGGATTTGCTTTTTAAATAAAAGCTTGCTTTGTTTAAAGCACAAACGGTATTCGTTTCAGTAATTTTGCTGAACCAGATTGAGAGAAAAGAATCTACATTTACAAATTCAAAAGCCATCGGGTGATGTGTTTCAGTGCAAAATAGCCAGTCGACTGAAAACAATACTTCAATATGCGATGAAAGAGAAATAAAGTCAGTTTGTCCCCACCCCACAAACAGAAATCTCTTTTTACTTGGAGGTCAGCAGAGATTATGAGCACAAAGGCAGTCTGTTATTTTACTTCAGGTGCTTGCTCAGAATTCAGACCAGTAAGAAGAAAATATCAGAACTCACATCAGCTTTTCTAAAAGAGCAGGCAAGGGGCACAGGATGATTTTTGCAAGAAAACCTGAACTCCACTAACTTTAACATTGCAGCGAATTCTCCTCTGAGGACCTTTTTAAAACAAACTATTTTATTGATCTAGCAGGAGACAGAGTGTAGGATCAGCAATAATTACCAGACCCGTTCGACGTTAAGTTTGAGATATAAATTTTTGCCGGTTCAGATAATTTTTTGGAACTGTTAACTTTTACAGCACAAAAAAAAGGTCATTTGGCCCATTGTGCCTGTGTTAATATGGATTTTTTTTCCCTCGATCTGTTTCAGCGAATACACTGACACACGAACACCAAAGCAGCTTATAACAAAGCAGTCTTTATTAATTGTTTCACCGGCCGGGACTTATCAGAACAAAGGAACGCTCTCCCTCAGAGTGCACCCACTTCCCTCGGACAAGCCCCATTACAATGTAGGGGTGCAACGGTTATACACTTTCAGTACGTAATACAATTGAGGGACATTCAGTTCACCCTATTCTTTTGTGATCCCTCCTTCCCTTTGTCCACTCATGAGCCGACACCTGTCCTTCCTTGCCCAATTAAATAGCAACTGCTTTGCACAAAGAGCTTTTTCACCCATTGCTTGTTATTGCTACAATTTTACTGGCGTGACTAGTAACCAAGACCTTGAGCAAGTCTGTTATTTGTGCTGATGTTGTAACATTTGCAGTCTGACATTCTTTTAGTTATCCTGCCATGATTCCTTTGTCCACTTCACTGTCTCTATTGCTATACATACATTTTCGCACATTCTCATTCCCCCCTTTTATCATTCCATGATAACCCTGGTGACTATTCCAGGAGTATCGCATTTAGCCGTTCGCACTCTCTTTCCTGATCCTCCTTGTCGAGTAGGTCTTTAGTTTGCTGGATCATAACCCGGGAGCCCATGGCCACAAGAGGGTTTGCTAACCTTGCCATCATGACTTTGCAACAAAGGTTAAAGCAACCAATAATCAAGCAACAGGTAATTATTACTAAGATGAGAATAATTGCTCCATGCATTAGATACGATCACCAGGATCCACCTAACAGCCAATCAAACCAGCTAGATCCTCCTGCTTGCGTGGATAACTTCTTTACCTCCCTTCTTATGTGATCAGCGAGATTGGCTATGTTTTCTGAACTATCGGGGATGTAAGTGCAACATTCAGATCCTATCAGTGCTCACGTTCCCCCTTTGTCAGCTAACAGATAATCGAGGGCCATTCGGTTTTGTAGTGCCACGGTCCGTATTGCTATCATTTCGGCCGTGATGCCCTCCAGAGCTTCAGTAGTATAGTTAGCTATCTGTTCCAATACCCTCTCTAGGTTCTGTACTTCATCCATGGTGCGTCCTATCCCGAATGGGAACATCATGACCCCAAAGAACCTCTCGACGGGGGTGAGGGCTCGCCTGTGTCGGCTGGAGGCATGTGCTTCCGCCAGGGTACGTGTTTGCCGCAAAAATGGCACCACATATCCCAAGTAGCAGGACCCTGTCCATCGCCTAGGTAACCAGGGATATGCCCTATGCCCGCACACAAAATACATGCCGTTATACGCTGCCTTTTTATATATTATGTTGGGGTCCCAAGACTGGGCCCACAGACCTCCACCTGTTTTATTCGGAAGGTGAGAGAGGATAGTGACTCGTGCACCTGTTGTGATGTTGAGGTTGTGTGGGCAATCGCTGTACCCTATGATATGTCCCTTTCTGCTGGTGTCATTTCGGGTTAAACATATGGTCCCGCTTCGCCTCCCAATCCCCGAGGTATTGGTCAGGACCAAGAATGGGGGTTCCTTTTTATGGTCATAGGGTGGTTGGTACCATCCCTGGAACGTTTGACTAATGGGGTACCCAGCACTCTCCCACTCGGTGACATCCCCGTGGTTGTCCACGCGGTAATGGTATAATGCTCCTCCTGCCCTCCGTGATCCCTCTCTTAACCCGCCTTTCATCTTTCGTATTTGTATTGGCCCCCCTCCTCTCATGCTAGTCTGGCTCAGAAGCCACTTGACAGTCTCAGTTAGGGTCAGTGGAACGGGACGCAAAGGAATTCCCCCTTTGGAATGTATAGGGATATGTGAGCACACCCAGCAACTAGAAAAGTTCCCATTTCGCGCATAAACATAAGACATATACAAAAAGGTGTTTACATGAAGCTCTCGCTTCAGTCTCGCTTCCCACGCGCCGCACTTGACGTACACCAATGCTACTATACAGACTGTGGCACACAGACACAGTTTCATCTTATCGCTCTAGGTTAACAATTACTCAAGAACAAAATGTTTCTTGTAGCGTCTCTATGGACAAGGATAAATAGTCCGAATATTTTGCTGATTCAAAGAGTTTGGTTTTCTCGCCTCTCTTCTCAGGTCACCGTTGGTGTAGCTGGTTGTCTATCACTACGGGCAGGGGTTCAAACTGTTCTCCTCGGGACCCACACGGTTAGTCGGGATGCTCCTAGGAATGACCTTATTCAGCTATGGAGAAGAGGAAGTCTGGAACAGAAACAGGGGTTAGGACAACCAGTAAAATAGGTTCGTTATGGGGTGACAAGTTTACAGTGGTGCAGGTGAACCCAGGCGCTTCTCCCCTCAACCTTAGCTGCAGAGGGGGTAGTAAGTAACACCTGAAAAGGCCCCTCCCATCGTGGCTCTAATCCCTTTCGAATCCATTTCTTAATCAGGACATACTTTCCTGGTGCCACGAGAGATGATTCGGGTAAAACTGGGAGGTCGAGGTGAGCATCTCGAACCTGGTTGTGGGCTATTCGCAGAGCCTGAGTCAGGGCAAGAACGTAGGTGGTCATTTCCTCAGTCATGTGGTAGAATTGGATAGTAGAGGGGACATTCTGATTCCATGGGGTCCTAAGGGGTCTACCATAAATGACCTCCGCGGGGGTCAGTCTAGCCTTGCTGGTGGGAGTAGTGCGGATCTGGAATAGGGCTATGGGAAAGAGTTTAAGCCAATTAAGTCCGGTTGATGCTACCAGTTTTGCAAGCTTGGTTTTGAGAGTTTGATTAGCACGTTCAACTAATCCCGCAGCTTGGGGTCGGTAGGCACAAAGCAGCTGCTGGTTAATGCGCATCTGGGAACAGAATTCTTTGTTAACTTGGCCAATAAAGTGAGGGCCATTATCGGAACTCAGTCGAGCTGGGATACATATCTAGGAACAATTTCCCTCATTAACACTTTATAACAACAGTTTGAGCCTTATTGTCCAGGGTAGGGTAAGCTTCGATCCATTTGCTAAACACATCCACGATTACTAACACATATTTGTTACACTGAACTCTTTGCAACTCAATGTAGTCCAACTGCAAGGTCTCAAAGGGACCTTCTTGTAGGGGCATCCTACCCCAATCACAAGGGACTCCCTTCCCTGGATTATGCTGTTGGCAAACAAGGCAGCGACTACTGATGTTCTGGGCGAGCGCCTGGAGTCTAGGGTGCCACCAAGTGGCCAAAAGCGTGTCACTTGTTGTCCTTGCTCCACAATGAGTAGCAAAGTGCATACATTCAATAACCCATAGGGCCAACTCGTCAGACATGCAAGTCTGTTCCGCGGGAGTGATCCAGAGTTTAGAGACATTGTCATAAGTACATCCATAATCTTTTCCACAACAGTTTATCTTTTTCAGGAGCATCCTCCTGTGCTTTAATGACATCTTGGATGGTTGGCATTGGTTTTTCCGAGGCTAACTTATCCTTTGCAATGTTTTAGCCTGACTCATCTTTTATCCATGCATGTCGAGGTCACTCCGTGAAATCGGAGGTCAGGGTTCGGTTGGGTTTGTGCACTCCCCACCGTGGGGTACATTGGCTCTTTTGCCACAGGTGATGGTGCTATGGCTGTGCATTGTACTATCTGTCTCTGTCTGGTCCCGTTTTTTAAAAAATCTCTTTCAGCTTATTTATCTTAGTCTTTTAACTCTTGAATTTGTTTTGTTTGAGTATCTATTTCTTTATTGTATCAGGCAAGTATTATTACATAAGCTAGTTCTATTTTATTCTGACTATCCCACCATTTCCTTTATCTGTCAGGTGAGTCTTTATTCTGTTAAGAAATCCAAATTAATAATGTTCAGTATAAAACGACTGTCAATGGAAAGGGTTAACTCCTTTGCAGATTTGTAAGAAGAGCTGATGTCATTACGTGACTTCACGTAATCATCTGAAAAAAAGTCTTTGTGCCTTCAAAACTTGCTTAGAAATTAGGAATCCGTTAAACAGCAGAAATCATTAGTAAAGCTGTCATAATAAAAGTCTTCTCATCAGGAAAGGCAGCATTTTAGATTAAACTCCAATTTAAAAAAAAAATTCTAATTCAAGTACTTGCCAAAGATTTTTTTTAAAATTGATTTAAAACGAGACCACACATTTTTAATAGCTATTTGTTTACTGAAATTCAATTTTGTCATCAGCCTCGGTCAATGCAAAGCCAACCATTTGACTACGTAGTCGGTCAATATCTTTCTCAGAGGTCCCAGTGGAACTCTTAAAACGTTTTTCGTGTGCACACTCTTTTTTTTAAGACGTCTACGGTTTTAACATGTCCTCCTTCTGTCAATGAGAATCCTAATTTAGTGGCGTTCTCCTGCCAACTTGACAGAAGTGATGCATCTTTTCAAACTGCAGTGGAACTTTCTCATAATTTAAAATCATTGTCAATGGAGAGTGTCTTTTACCTCTTCCAAAATTTTTCAATTAAGCCAATATCTTTTTCACAGCAAATATCAGCTAGTATTTAGTAAGTTATGTCCTTTTCCATCTCAGAACACTTTTTTTTCCCTTTCAGCACCTATTTAGTACGTTACGTTTTTTTTAAGATCTCCTTTCTTCAAATTAGGTTTTGTATTTGTTTTCTTTCAAGGTTGCGTCTTTTTTTCCCATCTTTTCCATAACTAGAGGGAAGTCTGGCACGTAGGCTGAGAGGGCTGCATTTCGTTATCTCAATTGTTCCAGTTTCAAGATCGTTACCATGTCTCTTCTAAACTGCTAAAGCTTGCTGTTTTTAACATTTTTCAAAAGTCCCTTTTACACCTTCGCAGATAGCTCGCCACTCGCCCAGGAGTTTGACATGATCCCTGAAGGTATTTCTAGATTGTTTCCAAACCTTTTAGTTTTATATCTCCTATTTTCTTTAAGAGATCAGATTTAATATAATAATTGTTTTTGAATCCACCTCAGTATTTTGCTGTGCTTTCTCTGAATATCTCAAAATCCCAATTCAAACTTTGTAATTTCAATCTTTATTTAAAACCTTTTTTTTTTAAACTTAGAAGCTTTTTTTAAAAGGCATTCTTTATCTCATTCCGAGACTAAATTTACGTCTTTCAACCCAATGTAATCAATCATTGCATGTCTTCTTTCGACAAGTAAGTGAGCGTGTCAAATAAATTCTTTTTTTTTCAACCACCGGGACCATGTATTTTTTTATCTTTTACTCAACAAACCTATCCTTTGTGCATTTCCTAGCTCTGTAACTTATCATCCGAATATATCCACACCTGCGTTCCTAACTTAAAATGTAATTCAATAAGGTTCACATTCTTAAACTTCCCACATACAGGACAACACTACGAAGGGTTAAAAAAAACTTTCACTCGGTTTGAAAAAGTGGGTGGAGCTAAAACAAACCACAACTCCCCAGTTTCCCAAACAGGCTTTCATTCTGCAGTCAAAATCACACAAGTACTTCTCATTCAAAACAGACGTTCACAAAAAGTCTCTCTTCTTTCCTATTAATTGTTTTGGCCGACTCTATTTTTGGATCCATGATCTTTCAGGGAATTCGTAGTATTATCTAAATTACCCATCCTCGCATCGCCCCGCGTAGGATCAGGGTCCTAATTAGTCCTGATTGTCCCCGCGTCATCCCGCGGTGGAATAAGTTATCTTATCCAGAGCCTAGGCGGATCAAGTGATATACAAGATCGACGCCGTACCTGGCATAAGTACAATTTTAAATTTACACAGTCCCGCGTTGCCCCGCGGCTTAATTTTACGTAATTCCCTAACCTCCATGTCGCCGCACGTTTTTTAAAAATCCTCCGCGTCACTACGCAGTTCACGTCGCCACGCGATTTAATCTAGCCCTATCTAACCTAGCCCTATCCTCCGCGTCGCCGTGTGATTTAACCTAGCCCTATCTAACCTAGCCCTATCCTCCACATCGCCACATGATTTAACCTAGCCCTATCTAACCTAGCCCTATCCTCCGTGTCGCCGCGCGGTTCACGTCGCCGTGCGATTTGAATCCAATCAGTGCCTAGACGGGCCAAGTGATATACAAGGTCGACGTCACACCTAACTTGGACACTTATTCCCTATCCTCCGTGTCACCGCGCGGTTCACATCGCCACGCGATTTCCCTAATTCTCTATCCTCCGCGTCACCACGCGGTTCGCGTCACCGCGCGATTTAAATCCAATCAGTCCCTAGACGGGCCAAGTGATATACAAGATCGATGTCACACCTGACTTGGACACTTATTTCCTAAGTTTAGAAAGTATTCGCCAGATTGACCTGGATCCCGTTCAGACACTACCTGAGAACCAGCGAGTGGGCAAACTTTCCTCAGACTTTTGGAACCGAAGGAAACTGAAGTGGTATTTTAAAGGGTACTCACTCCAGTGGCCACTTTCCTCCCGTCTCGTCCAAGGCTAGTCTGGCTCTTAATTTGCAAGTTTTCGGCAGTCGTCTGTTGAGATCCCACTTCTGACACCAAATGTTAATACGGATTCTTTTTCCCTCAATCTGTTTCAGCGAGTACACTGACACACGAACACCAAAGCAGCTTATAACAAAGCAATCTTTATTAATTGTTTCACCGGCCGGGACTTATCAGAACAAAGGAACGCTCTCCCTCAGAGTGCGCCCACTTCCCTCGGACAAGCCCCGTTACAATGTAGGGGCGCAACAGTTATACACTTTCAGGACGCAATACAATTGAGGGACATTCAGTTCACCCTATCCTTTTGTGATCCCTCCTTCCCTTTGTCCACTCATGAGCCGACACCTGTCCTTCCTTGCCCAATTAAATAGCAACTGTTTTGCACAAAGAGCTTTTTCACCCATTGCTTGTTATTGCTACAATTTTACTGGCGTGACTAGTAACCAAGACCTTGAGCAAGTCTGTTATTTGTGCTGATGTTGTAACATTTGCAGTCTAACATTCTTTTAGTTATCCTTCCATGATTCCTTTGTTCACTTCACTGTCTCTATTGCTGTACATACATTTTCGCACATTCTCAACAACTCTCTGAAAGAACGACCCACTTAGATTCATTCCACTGTCCAAGGCCTTAAAATGTTTCTTTTGCAAATATTTATCCACTTCCCTTTTAAAATTTATGAGCCAATCTTCTGTGCCGTTGTACATTAGAGGATGGGGTGGGGGCAGGGTGGGGCCTAATTTTAACTTGGGCCAATAGTGCAAAACGGGTAATATTGAATCAGCTGGCCGTTGTGCACCTCAACTTAAGTATGTGCCCTGGTGGTTCAACCAAGCAGCAAGCACGGATTGCTATACTCTCCTATCCTCCTGAAAATAATATGATAAAATCTTACTGTGAATTGAATCAGGGCAGTCTTAATTTTTCTTAGCAGGACACTCAACCACAGTATAATAACGAGCCCATTACGGCACTTAATTGGTAATCAGAGGTGCAGTGAATAGAAATGTCAGGCTACAGTGAACTTTGGAGCTTTATTAAAAAGTAATGAAAAAGTTCCAGCATTCTAGGTTATTTTGTAAATCCATGAAGATTTATTTTAATAATTTTAGGACCATTTCTGTAATTTCCATTCAGTAGAATCGTAAAAGGAACAAACATTACTTATAGCATTCCCAGAGCTGGAGTTGTTCAGAGCTCCCTGCAATCTTATTATAGAAATATAGCGGTTTAAAAAAAAATGTTAATGAATTTTTAAAGATACTTTTACGATGTGACACATTTCAGATAAATTGTATTCTCAAAGCAACGTTGTAAATCAATTGTAAATCTCAGTGATAGACTCATGAAAAGAAGCCTAAAAAATATAGGCCTTAATATTTATAGGGAGGTGATGAGTGTGCGGGGAGCATATTAGTGGGGGAGAAACACAGTAAGGCCGGGGACGAGAGGGTCCAACTGAATTTAACAGCAGGACCGCATTATAATTTTTTTTCTTCAGTTTCTCGCCCAGCAGCCTGCCAAATTGATAAGTTGGCCGGCCGCCGGGCAGGAAAAATAGTGGCAGAAGCCTCTATTAGGTACCCGGTAATCGCGAGGCAGCCAGAAATTGGGGGTTGGGGGAAGAGGAGAGGTCGATTGCGCAGAAGGCCAGAGATCGGGCATTGGAAGAGGAGGTCAATCATCTGCGGGGGAGGGGAAGGGGTGATAGAGACCGAAGGTTTGCTTGAGGTACTGAGGGAAGCACTCCTACTCCTCCTGGTGCACAAGGAGTGCTATATAAAGCACTTACCTTCTGGAGTCGCCAGCTCCCGCCTCCCTTTCGCTGTCGGGTTTCCCAATCCCTGGGAAACCAGGTCGGCAGCTGTTACATTTAAGGCAGGCTCCCAATTATACTATGTGAGCCTTATTTACATAGGATTACATAGCTTATACGGCACAGAAACAGGCCATTCGGCCCAAACAGTCCATGCCGGCGTTTATGCTCCACTCGAGCCTGCTCCCATCTTTCCTCGTCTAAATCTATCAGCATAACCCTCTATTCCCTTCTCCCTCATATGCTTATCTAACCACCCCTTAAATGCATCAATACTATTCACCTCAACCATTCCCTGTGATAGTGAGTCCTGCATTCTCATCACTCTCTGGGTAAAGAAGTTTCTTCTGAATTCGCTATTTGATTCCTTGGTGACTGTCTTATATTGATGGCCTCTAGTTTTATTCTTCCCCACAAGTGGAAACATTCTCTCACAACCCGCCGCTGTAAAAACGGCAAGGGGTGCGTACATGGTAGGCTGTGGGCATGTTCCCCCATTTTATAGGGTTTAACCTCCGCACTCCTCCCCCCTGACCTGCTCCCGCCTGCCGTGGGGGATTAATATCAATCCCATAGATTTCCTTCCACAGGCTAATAAAATCACTTTGACCCCAAAAATTAACAAAGCTGTAAATTTTCCTCCCACATCTAAACAGTTAATAAAAAAACAGATTGTACTCGAGGGTGGTGAAATGCTGTACTTTTGGGTCCTCTCCGCACTGTTTTGCGCCCTGGAGCGGTGAGGTGTTCTGGACGGGCAGTCAGCCTCCAGCATCCCGCAGCGATCCTCGGGTCCGGTTTTGCGGTAGCGTGGAGCAGCACCGCCCGGAAGTGCTGCGCCGGTGTGCAACGCCCCTGGTTGCAACACCACCGCGAGTTTTGACTCTTGCGCAACCCGTACGCCCCGCGGCACGCCTCGCGCTGACCGCCTGGGAAATCAGGGCAGCCCAACCATCCCGTTGGCGAAGAGGTGAGTAAGGCAAGTGTGATTGCTTTTTCTTTAAATTGTTTTTGCGATTTGTGTTGTGGTGGCGTGGGCAATGTTTTGGGAATGTTGTGTGGGGTTTTATTTCGGTTCCCCCTCCCCCCTCAACCCTAGGCGCCTCTCGGAGCACTCTCGGCCCGGCTCTTTAGCTCGGGAGTTTCTCATGATAGTGATCAAGAGAGGTGTACACTGTGCCCCCTGACTCAGGGCCCAACTGCCCAAACTTACCTACCGAGGTGCAAACTATTCCCGGCCGCTAACTTTACCGCCCTGTCGCCATTATCGCCCCAAAAACATCAAAGCCGAAAATCCAGCCCATAATCTTTAAAATCTATCAAAAACACATAAGAGATCAGATTTCCCTCTTCTTTGCATCTGAGAAGCATTTAGTTCCTCTGTGCATCAAAGTGGACAAAGGACCGGAGACTTACTATTTGTGGTCTCCACAATGATGATTCAGGCTTTCTTGGCCTTTCCCTAGTACTGTGGAACATTATAATGGTAATGAGGCAGGAAAGGACATTCCGCCTCAATTTCCTGCTTACCAGCCTATGGAGCACCCAAGCATCCAAAGAAACCCGCTGTATGGCTTCCCACTGGGACCACCATGCAACCCCCCCCCACCCCCACACCAAGAGATCTGTGGAGATCCTGGAGGCAGTCCACCAATTCTTCCACCCCCCTTCCCCCACTCGGGCAATCTTCAGACTTTGGGGACTTCTGGCTATTACATAGAAACATAGAAAATAGGTGCAGGAGTAGGCCATTCGGCCCTTCGAGCCCGCACCACCATTCAATAAGATCATGGCTGATCATTCACCTCAGTACCCCTTTCCTGCTTTCTCTCCAAACCCCTTGATCCCTTTAGCCGTAAGGTGTTGTTCTCCAGCCTGTTGGGCACCCAGCAGGAGGCCTTGGTGGGAAATCTACCCTTAACTATTTTAGCGCTGGATAATTGCAATAAATGTTTAAGTGCAATAAATGTGTGTGTCTCGAAACAATGTACTGCATTATCCTTTTCCACCGTAGAGATGTAAATCACTGAGCTGCACTTGTGAAAATATCTAATCTTACAGTACTACTGTATTTTTCATTGACAAGAAATTTAAACAAGGTTATTTATAAATAGTTCTGGCACTGCCAGTGAATGAAGAGATGTTACATTTTCTTGAATTACCAGGAATAAAGCCATCAGCTCTCGGACACTGTTAATTCTGCAAAGATGCTCCAATATCCATGGGTAGACCCCTTTTTAACTCTCTCTTTCCCCCATCGAATCTCTATCATAATTAAAATCATTCTCTGTACTTTATATTTTCTTCCCCACCATTTCAGTTTCATCCTAGATTCTTCTCCTTTCCCTTGCTGTCCTTTTATTCGTACTTAATTCTCTTACCCACTCCAGTGCGGTGCTGAGGGAGTGCTGCACTGTCAGAGGTGCCGTCTTTTAGATGAAAGGTTAAACCGAGGCCTTGTCTGCTCTCTCAGGTGGACGTAAATGATCCCATGGCACTATTTCGAAGAACAGCAGGGGAGTTATCCCTGGTATCCTGGCCGATATTTATCCCTCAATCCACATACCAAAAACAGATTATCTGGTCTTGATCACATTGCTGTTTGTGGGAGCTTGCTTGTGCACAAATTGGCTGCCGTGTTTCCCACATTACAACAGTGACTATACTCCAAAAGTACTTTGTTGGCTGTAAAGCGCTCTGAGACGTCCGGTGGTCGTGAAAGGCGCTATATAAATGCAAGTCTTTCTTTCTGTAACATGTTTTCCCTGCATCCTCACTGCATTGAGGCTGATCACACTGAAACTCAGCCATTCTCATGATGTCAAGACTTTAAAGTGACTTCTCTTGAAGTTCCTTTCCTAAATCCAGAGGTTTTTAAAACCCATGCTTGGACATCATCCAACCATTCTCAATTTGTCTGAACTTCTGCTTGTTTTACCTTCACTAAGGGCTTGAGCGTTTACCTACCCTTCTCAACATGGCTAAAGTAAATGTACGGGGTTCACTAGTTTGCGATGAAGGTCTCGCAGATCTGACTTGCATCCAATCAAGGGACTCAACAAAAGGATTGTGGTGACTTCCTTGGACCAAACGTTATCTATAAAGACCTTCTTTATGATGAGATCTCTACCTCATCAAGAACTGGACAAGCTCCCTTGGCACGATTTTGAAGAGCAGCAGGGGAGTTACCCCCGGAGTCCTAGCCAATATTTATCCCTCAATCCACATAACAAAAACAGATTATCTGGTCTTCATCAGCATGCAAAATCAGCAGCCAGCACACCCGCGACATATAACTCAGAGACATATAAAAAAAGAGTACGGGAGATATTCAGCAAACAGAGGAAAGGAGAGATGTCTGGAGAGAGGGAGAGAGGAAAAGTAAGAATAAGAATGAGTGATAAATGGAGATCTGTAAAGACAATACTGAAGAGGAATTCAGAAAAAGAGAGAGAAGAGCTGGGCAGATATAGTGGCAGACAGAAATAAATAAATAGAAACATTGAAGCAGAAACTTGGGTACAGGAAGACAGACAATATATTTGCATTCTTGTATGTGAACAATGCCACAGAAGATCAACTATTGTGTTATCAAATCTTAAATGTGCATACATCGATCCTGTGAGTTAATTGCATTATTGTCCTATAATACATGGCATCACTTCAACTAAGGTTCAGCACTTGCCAAAACTAATTCTCTGCATTGAATTGTAATTATGGATGTCAACAGGAGTTCACATGGCTGCGGGCGGGGGCAGGAGAGAGAGGTTGGGGGGGGGTGGTGGCGTAAGGATAAGCAAGTGTTTAGTCCTGATGTTCCAGCCATGGTAAATTGCCCCGAATACATTTGAATGAGATGCTCAGTATTTAACTCTGGATCACATTTCATCAGAAAGATTTGTTGTGATTCATGTCTTCATTGCAGCAATATTTTCAATTTCAACTGACAGAGCACTGTGAGAAAATGTTGACATCCATAATTACACCAGCATTTTTGTCTACTAATGAATGAAGTGCAGCATCAAAAGATGGAACCTTTTTTAATTCTGTAAGTCTGTCACTGCAGCGTTGCCTTCAAACATCCACTGAAGTGCAACACTAGTATCTGTAGAGATTAAATAGTGTTCTTATTGTAGAGATTTGCCTTTATGATCATCTGTGGTGATCGTTGCTTAAAATAAATTGAAGGCAGCTCTACATCTGACAGTGGGACTCTCTCATGAACAGAAATCAAAACAAACAGCAAAACGCGGGAACATGCTGCGGGAATCAGGTGTCAATGAAACAGTCGAGCTTCAGAGAGTGAGTGGAAGAATTGGTAGTGCAGTAGTATGGTTTCTGACTCGGAGCAGACAGAATAAATCCAATGGAGAACGCAGTGTTATTATGGGTTTGGGAACCATTTCAACCCAGTGTCAGCTGTGGCTCAGTGGGTAACACTCTTGCCTCTGGGTCTGCAGTTTGAGGGTTCAAGTCCCACTCCAGGAACTTGAGCAGATAAAAAAAAAAGTCTAGGCTGACACTCCTGTGCAGTGCTGCACTGTCAGAGGTGCCGTCTTTCAGATGAGATGTTAAACTGAGGCCCTGTCTGCTCTCTCAGGTGGACATAAAAGATCTCATGACACTATTTCAAAGAGCAGGGGGAGTTATCCTGGGTGCCCTGGCCAATGTTTAGCCATCAATCAACATAACAAAAATATTATCCATCATCACCATCGGCTGTCCCTTGAACTAGGATGACTTGCTTCCATGAGTTCACAGATGTTTCAATGAAGGACCTGATGTTCCAGTCCTGAGCTCCAATTGAGAGGGTGGAAGATCCCTGTTTGTGGAGTTTTTTAACGTGTGGTGACTGTTGCACATGGGCCTGACAGAACTAGGCCTTTGTCCAGTGGCAAGGGTTGAACCAGGACGACTAGAAACCTGCTCTGCTGCACTGACCGAATGTACACACATATCGCAGCATGGTCATTATTATTGTGTTCCTAACACAGATGAGGCTGCACACAGGGAGGTTAAAGTAACAGTGACCTCAGTCTTTAATAAGACATTCCAGAGTGAGGAACGGGCCTTAGGGGCCGGCTTATATACAGTGCTCCCAAGGGATGCTGGGATCCCTTGGGACTTCAGGGGATGAGCTCCCTGGTGGCGGAACATGGGAGTGCATGCTTTACAGATACACAACAATTATCACACTGCTGTTTGTAAGAGTTTACTGTGCGCAAGTTGGCGTTTCCCACATTACAACAGTGACTATACTCCAAAAGTACTTCTTTGGCTGTAAAGCGCTTTGACATGTCCGGTGTTCGTGAAAGGCGCAATATAAATGCAAGTCTTTCTTTGCGTGAACATAGTTGTCCACTGATGTGGCCCCTCCAAACATTAGATTTTCCTTTCCCATGCATAGAACCTTCTTCTAAACCCTGCTGGATTTGCATATAATTCAGTTATAGATAGGCACTGTTTGACCTAAAAGTTGATCTGCACAACATACTTCAATGACTATGAAAACATAACAGGAGCTGTTGTTTTGCTGCATGAAACCCAGATTGACAATTTTTCACTCAGGACAAATGGCATGTTTCAGAAATCAGTGTGAAAAGAGACTGTTTTACAGACTCTGTCATGGAGTACATATGTTGTGACATCAATCTCTTGATAGAGCACAGTCCAAATACAATTGCTTTAATCGAGCCAGTCCTGTTTGATCAGCATGAACATGAATGCAGTTCATCTCCGCAAAAACAATTCACATCTAATTAGAAATGCAGGGTCAATAAAATGGTTTGGATCCTAATGTGAGCAGCTGGAATGGTCTTCAAATGGGTTTACAGCCAGCAGTAAGTAGTTAAGTTTATGGCTCCAGGAATTTTGTGCTGCCATATTTTAAATATTTAACGAGCTTAGTGCTGGTGTCCAAGGTTTGTAGCAATGGAAAAATACTACACAATGGAAAAAGAAGCCCAGAGGTAAAATGGGGTAAGGATTACCCTAACGCCCCCAATATATGAATAAGCAGCCCACCAAACGTCAAGAATCCACTCATCCTTTGAGTCTATCTGGATAGAAAATACTGCTGTGCAGATGTGACATTCATCCATATAGGAAGCAATGGCGTTGCTAATAATTGAAATCACATTCTTCTTGAATTATGTCACATTTCCAAAGCAGCAGAAAATGTACGTCACAGTCAACAGGCGAATATATCTGCATCTCAAACACTACTACAAAGGTCTCCAATGTAACTGGGAAAATACCCCCAAAATTGCATTAGGATTGCAAATAATTTTTCTGATTAAATCACATTCTGGTTGCATCCCAGCCAGTATGCCAACCCAGCTAGGCTACGGAACTACGGCAGCGTTTTAGTACGGGATATATAAGAACATCATAAGAAATAGGAGCAGGAGTAGGCCACTTGGCCTCTCGAGCCTGCTCCGCCATTCAATAAGATCATGGCTGATCTGATCATGGACTCAGCTCCACTTCCCTGCTGTTCCCCATAACCCTTTATTCCCTTATTGCTCAAATATCTGTCTAGCTCCGCCTTAAATATATTCAATGATCCAGCCTCCACAGCTCTCTGGGGCAGAGAATTCCATAGATTTACAACCCTCTGAGAGAAGAAATTCCTCCTCATCTCAGTTTTAAATGAGCAGCCCCTTATTCTGAGACTATGTCCCCTAGTTTTAGTTTCCCCTATGAGTGGAAATATCCTCTCTGCATCCACCTTGTCGAGTCCCCTCATTATCTTATATGTTTCGATAAGATCACCACTCATTCTTCTGAAGTCCAATGTATATAGGCCCAACCTACTCAACCTATCTTCATAAGTCAACTCCCTTATCTCCGGAATCAATCTAGTGAACCTTCTGAACAGCCTCCAATATCACATCTTTATTTCAGTAACATCTAATCAGATGTTACCCGGGTAGAATTGGCCTTAAAATAGTGTGCCAGAACTTGCTGCAAAATAACTGCGTGCAAACAATGCATGCCATTATTGATGGGCAAAACGGCCAGCATGTTCAGGGGAATAAGTGAGACGCCATGCGTTGTGAATCTCCAGAGCTTGCTGGTTGATTTACGCCACTCCAACATTTGCTTCACCTAAACGGCATCTTACCCTTAGCCTCGTTATTTTTTTTTTTAAGAACTTGCTATACTTGCACATTAATTGCCCATTGAACTCACGGCAGAAAGTTAAATCGAGTAAACAATAGCACAAGTAGCCTTTTAACGATGTGATCATTAGTAATGACTGCCAATCAACCTCTCTGGCCCAGAAAGTGAACAATTTAAACTGTGGAGTCTCATTCCTTCAGGTAGTGAATTGCTATTGGAGATTTTAAATGTCAATTTTAAAAAAAATCTTACTTTTCCTTTCTGTTTTAATCCAATATTTCTTTCCTTCTCTTTATTTCTCTTTCTGTACCTGATTTGACTCGAACTAGCCCTTCTTCTCCATCCTTCCTCTGTTTATTTCTCAATCCTTGAATCTGGTTAAGGAGAAAATGGTTAAGGAGATACACTGTTGATCCCGCCAGTCACAAAGATCCCAGATACCCCATTGCCATTGCCACACCGTTATCAGCTCACACTTCCAGCAAGTTGGCCGTAAAAATGTTTGAGCTGAAAGGTGCAGGAAAAAGTCTAACTAAGTCTAATCTAAAACTAGGGGAGCATAGTTTAAGAATAAGGGGTCGCCCATTTAGAACTGAGATGAGGAGGTATTTTTTTCTCTCAGACGGTCGTAAATCTATGGAATTCTCTGCCCCGGAGAGCTGTGGAAGCTGGATCATTGAATATATTTAAGGTGGAGATATACAGATTTTTAAACGATAAGGGAGTAAAGGGTTATGGGGAGCAAGCAGGGAAATGAAGCTGAGGCCAAGATCAGATCAGCCATGATCTTATTGAATGGCGGAGCAGGCTCGAGGTGCCAAATGGCCTACTCCTGCTCCTATTTCTTAAGTTCTTATGTTCTAACGGCAGAAGCCGTGAGATGCCTCGCTCTGGCATGTTTTGGCCCGGTGTCTTGACGTATCTAGCCGCACGATTAGACTGCATGTATTAGGTGGACTACATCCTAGATAGTTGCACGTTCCTTCAGGGTCTGTTTGTGAATATAATTACAAGCCTCTCAGAACTGTTTTCACTTCATTATAATACAGCTCCACTCACTGAGTTAGAGTGAGAGGAGTAATTTAATCGAGCTGTCACCATTGAGTGATGATAGTAATAAAAAAATACTAAAAATCTCAGTGCACTGCAACCCATCACAGACCAGTGTTACATTTTGCAAAAGTGCTTCAATTTGATAAGAAATTTCACAAATATATGATACAAATGATCATATGTGTTGTACACAATAATTTTGCCAGACATATATAAATGATGCATGCGTTGAAAATCTGTCAGTGCATTGATGAAATACACAAGCAAGTGTGAAATAAGCAGGAGCTCTGTAGTCAGCCTGTGACTCGTCACTCATTCACAATGGAAACTCACACATCACTGACACACTTCAGGAAACTGTATAGATATAATCTTACGCTTAGCTCTGTCCCCTATGCACCGTAACCCCCGTGACACGATATCCTGTTGCCTCACCTTTTCACCTATCGCATATATTCATACATCCTACACCCCCCCCCCCGCCCCACACCCGGCTACTTGTTTACTTATATAATGGACAGGCTTGATGGACCAGCTGGTCTTTTCCTGCCCATTGATTTCATATATTCGTAGGTTCGTAATAACAGTCACTCCACCACAAGGTCATTCAGTGCAAGCGCATCAGAGCAAGATTTCTTTTATTCTGTCTGATAGGTCCTTACTATACAGTATAAATGCACACGAGGCCCATGCTTGAGAGAAGGTCAGTCTGTGACCTGTCCTTTATTCCTTAGCACTCAAGTGATGAAGGTGGGTGGAGCTTCCCCTATTGTACCTGAAGGTCCAGGTTAGGAGTGTCTCCCACTTAGTGGTCATTGTTCTCACAGTGTACAATTTAGGTCAGATTATACATGGGTTACAATGCTGGTTCAATACACGACACTGTCCATTCCAGCTGCTAAAACCAATAACAATAGACCAAAGAGCCACTTGCTTGCAGTGTGTACAACATCAAGTAGTGCACAGTTGAAAAGGCTGTGTGTGGCGCTGGGGTGCATTACGGTTACCAAAATAGGCTTATGGGGGTGAAATTGGTCGTGGGCAGTGGCGCAAAATGAGCAATAGCGAATTGGCAGCCGTTTTACTTCAATGGAAAGAAAAGTAGACAGGGTGCAGTACATGCTGCCGATTGGCTATCGCCATCGTGCCCGCGACCAATTTCACCTCATACATACCACTGCTCTGCTCTGTGTGCATTTCAGTCAGTAACTATACTGTCTGCACTGTGCCGCATTGTGTATCGTTGTGCTGGACACCTGCTGGACTAGGCACCACTGAGCTACACCACGGGATACTGCCATACTGCACATCACCAAGCTGCTTTGTGAGATGCTTTGATGCACCGCATTATGTGTAACTGAACTGCTGTTCAAGTCATTACACTGAGCAACTAGTCATTTGAACTGTAACATTTGCATCAATGTTCCAGTGCCTCTCTGGGGATGAAAAACCTGACTTGTGCATACCCGAACTAGAAGAGCTTCCAGGACTATATCTGCTTTGTGCTGTTTTCTGTTGTCATTACCTACCATCTAGTGGAGCAGGCTGGTAAAACATGCACATGTTTCAAATGGTACAGCAAACTGAACTCTGGCACACTGTCACAAATTAATTTCCATGCGTTTTATAGATCAAGAGAGTTGGCCAGACTTTGCTGAAAAAATAATGACGTTTGAACGATGCACTCTATTATTAATGCGCAAATCGGCCAGCAACTTGTGGCAAGAAAGAGATATCCTGTGAATTGTAAATTGTCACAGGTTGCTGGTCAATTTGTGCCTCTCCACTGTTAGCTTTGCGAAACTTAATCTCTCATGAAGTTGCTGCATTTGCACATTAATTGCTCATTAAGCTCACCACAGAAAGTTAAGTCTAGTAATTAACAACGTAAGTAGCCTTTTAACAACATGATCATTGTTACTAACTGCCAGTCAACCTCTCTTGCCCAGAAAATGAACAATTATAAATGCAGGGTTTCATTCCTTCAAGTTGTGAATTGCATTTGGAGATTTAAAAAATGTCCAAAAAATGTTTTTTATTTTCCTTTCTGTCTCTTTTCTCTCTCTCTCTCTCGCTCTTAATCCAATTTTTCTTTCCCTCTCTTTATTTTTCTTTTTGTACCTGATTTGACATTGAAGTCACCCACTAATTCACCCTCCTTCGCAGTCCTTCCTCGATTTATTTCTCAATCCTTAAATCTCATTGGTTCAGGAGTTACTTGGTTTGTCCCGTTGTGCACCAGGGTCCCAGAGGCCCCGTTACCCTTGCTGCGCAGTTATCAGCACGCACTTCCAGCAACTTTGTGGCAAAACATGTTAGACCTGTTCGTGCATGTTTAGGTTTAACTAACGGGGCACGGTACAAGATACTCCGCTCCAGTAAAATCAGGTCCAGTAACTCCAGCTTAGATTGCACTAGAACTGTCTAGAAATATTTTTTTAAGTGATTCCTCCAGAGTGAACAATACTAACGTAATATTTGGTTGAGAAGTGGAAATACACATGAATAAACAATCGCTTTGCAAACCATATGATGGCTTCTAGAATTCACTTCATAACCACAGTTTGAGGGACTGCTCGCTTCCAATATAATCTATAGAACTGAAATCATGAAACATATAATATTCTGAGGGGGCTCGACAAGGTAGATGCAGAGAGGATGTTTCTCCTCGTGGGAGAAGCTAGAACGATGGGGCATAGTTTCAGAATAAGGGGCCGCCCATTTAAAAGGCTGCAGGGTGACTTGGACAGGCTAGGTGAGTGGGCAAATGCATGGCAGATGCAGTACAATGTGGATAAATGTGAGGTTATCCACTTTGGGGGCAAAAACACGAAGGCAGAATATTATCTGAATGGCGGCAGATTAGGAAAAGAGGAGGTGCAACGAGACCTGGGTGTCATGGTACATCAGTCATTAAAAGTTGGCATACAGGTACAGCAGGTGGTGAAGAAGGCAAATGGTATGTTGGCCTTCATAGCTAGCAGTTTTGAGTATAGGAGCAGGGGGGTCTTACTGCAGTTGTACAGGGCCTTGGTGAGGCCTCACCTGGAATATTGTGTTCAGTTTTGGTCTCCTAATCTGAGGACGGATGTTCTTGCTATTGAGGGAGTACAGCGAAGGTTCAGCAGACTGATTCCCGGAATGGCTGGACTGACATATGAGGAGAGACTGGATCGACTGGGCCTTTCTTCACTGGAGTTTAGAAGGATGAGAGGGGATGAAACGTATAAAATTCTGACGGGGCTGGACAGGTTAGATGCAGGAAGAATGCTCCCGATGTTGGGGAAGTCCAGAACCAGGGGACAAGGGGTAAGCCATTTAGGACTGTGATGAGAAGAAACTTCTTCACTAAGAGAGTTGTTAACCTGTGGAATTCCCTACTGCAGAGAGTTGTTGATGCCAGTTCATTGGATATATTCAAGAGGGAGTTAGATATGGGCCTTACGGCGAAAGGGATCAAGGGGCATGGAGAGAAAGCAGGAAAGGGGGTACTGAGGTGAATGATCAGCCATGATCTTATTGAATGGTGGTGCAGACTTGAAGGGCCGAATGGCCTACTCCTGCACCTATTTTCTATCTTTCTATGTAAAATGGAGATAAGGAGGAATTTCTTCTCTCAGAGGGTCATGAATCTTTGGAATTCTCTGCTCCAGAGAGCTGTGGAAGTTGAGTCATTGAATATATTCAAGGTGGAGATAGACAGATTCTTGATCTATAGGGGAATCAAGAGTTATGGGGAACAGACAGGGAAGTGGAATTGAGACCAAGATCAGATCAGCCATGATCTTATTGAATGGCGGAGCAGGCTCACGGGGCCGTGTGGTCTATTCCTGCTCCTATTTCTTATGTAATCACAGTAAATCCTGTTCAATTCACTAACATGGCCCTTCAACGGCAGGTCGGGGCTAGAAAAGGAGCAGCGAGCAGCGACCATGGGCAGCGTGGAGGCATACCACTAAAGGGTGCAGTGCGAGCTGGTGCAGGAGGGCGGCGGCTGTGAAAAGTGACGTCATCAAGATCCAGGTCGGTGATTGGAGCGTGGGCAGATACAACAGGAGCAGCGAGGTCGGGGCAAAGGAGCGGCAAGAGACTGTGAAGGGATGTGATTGGGGCCCAGGGAGACGTAAGTTCGGGGCCAGGGGCCCAGAGGCAGCACGGGCCAGCCCACACTGCGATATGTGTGCGCACTGGGTCCGTGCAGTAGAGCTGGTCTCCGGTTGTCTTGGGTAATCCTTGCCACTGGACCAAGACCTAGCTCTGTCAAGTCCGTGTGGTGGCTGGTGTGCAACGGCCACTCCACGTTAAAAAAAATTCACGCACAGGCATCTTCCACCCTTCAGGATGTATTTCGGGTCCTTCGTTGAAACACCTGTGAACTCGTCCTTTTTTTGGCGTGGAAGCAAGTCATCCTCGTTTCGAGGGACTGTCTATGATTGATGATTTCTTATGTTCTTATGTTTTTATGAACTGCACTGTCCCTCACTAATGCTCATCATTTCTAACACGTATTTGGAGAAATAATAGTGAAGAAAAGGCAAATATTTGCAGGCAGCAATAATGCTGCAATATCAGCTGACGACACAAAGCCATTTCATTTGGCTTCCCACACATGAAGAGGTTTGGCATTGAAAAATGTTGTTGGGCACGGGTATTAAAGGTTTGGGACCAAGGTTAGTAGATGGAATTAAGATAGAGATCAGTCATGATCTAATTGAATGGCAGAACAGGCTCGAGGGTCGGAATGGCCTCCTGTTCCTATGTTCCTTCCTTCCTAGGCTCGTTTTTCAGTTGAGAACCTACAACTGAATTACAACAATTGTACATCCCTGTCTGGCGTAAAAATAAAAAAGGGAAGGTGGCTCAACCGTGGCTATCTAGGGAAATCAGGGATAGTATTAAAGCCAAGGAAGCGGCATACAAATTGGCCAGAAATAGCAGCGAACCTGGGGACTGGGAGAAATTTAGAACTCAGCAGAGGAGGACAAAGGGTTTGATTAGGGCAGGGAAAATGGAGTACGAGAAGAAGCTTGCAGGGAACATTAAGGCGGATTGCAAAAGTTTCTATAGGTATGTAAAGAGAAAAAGGTTAGTAAAGACAAACGTAGGTCCCCTGCAGTCAGAATCAGGGGAAGTCATAACGGGGAACAAAGAAATGGCAGACCAATTGAACAAGTACTTTGGTTCAGTATTCACTAAGGAGGACACAAACAACCTTCCGGATATAAAAGGGGTCAGAGGGTCTAGTAGGGAGGAGGAACTGAGGGAAATCTTAATTAGTCGGGAAATTGTGTTGGGGAAATTGATGGGATTGAAGGCCGATAAATCCCCAGGGCCTGATGGACTGCATCCCAGGGTACTTAAGGAGGTGGCCTTGGAAATAGCGGATGCATTGACAGTCATTTTCCAACATTCCATTGACTCTGGATCAGTTCCTATCGAGTGGAGGGTAGCCAATGTAACCCCACTTTTTAAAAAAGGAGGGAGAGAGAAAGCAGGGAATTATAGACCGGTCAGCCTGACCTCAGTAGTGGGTAAAATGATGGAATCAATTATTAAGGATGTCACAGCAGCGCATTTGGAAAATGGTGACATGATAGGTCCAAGTCAGCATGGATTTGTGAAGAGGAAATCATGCTTGACAAATCTTCTGGAATTTTTTGAGGATGTTTCCAGTAAAGTGGACAAAGGAGAACCAGTTGATGTGGTATATTTGGACTTTCAGAAGGCTTTCGACAAGGTCCCACACAAGAGATTAATGTGCAAAGTTAAAGCACATGGAATTGGGGGTAGTGTGCTGACGTGGATTGGGAACTGGTGTCAGACAGGAAGCAAAGAGTGGGAGTGAATGGGTACTTTTCAGAATGGCAGGCAGTGACTAATGGGGTACCGCAAGGTTCTGTGCTGGGCCCCCAGCTGTTTACATTGTACATTAATGATTTAGACGAGGGGATTAAATGTAGTATCTCCAAATTTGCGGATGACACTAAGTTGGGTGGCAGTGTGAGCTGCAAGGAGGATGCTATGAGGCTGCAGAGTGACTTGGATAGGTTAGGTGAGTGGGCAAATGCATGGCAGATGAAGTATAATGTGGATAAATGTGAGGTTATCCACTTTGGTGGTAAAAACAGAGAGACAGACTATTATCTGAATGGTGACAGATTAGGAAAAGGGAAGGTGCAACGAGACCTGGGTGTCATGGTACATCAGTCATTGAAGGTTGGCATGCAGGTACAGCAGGCGGTTAAGAAAGCAAATGGCATGTTGGCCTTCAAAGCGAGGGGATTTGAGTACAGGGGCAGGGAGGTGTTGCTACAGTTGTACAGGGCCTTGGTGAGGCCACACCTGGAGTATTGTGTACAATTTTGGTCTCCTAACTTGAGGAAGGACATTCTTGCTATTGAGGGAGTGCAGCGAAGATTCACCAGACTGATTCCCGGGATGGTGGGACTGACCTATCAAGAAAGACTGGATCAACTGGGCTTGTATTCACTGGAGTTCAGAAGAATGAGAGGGGACCTCATAGAAACGTTTAAAATTCTGACGGGTTTAGACAGGTTAGATGCAGGAAGAATGTTCCCAATGTTGGGGAAGTCCAGAACCAGGGTCACAGTCTAAGGATAAGGGGTAAGCCATTTAGGACTGAGATGAGGAGAGACTTCTTTACCCAGAGGGTGGTGAACCTGTGGAATTCTCTGCCACAGAAAGTGGTTGGGGCCAATTCACTAAATATATTCAAAAGGGAGTTAGATGAAGTCCTTACTACTCGGGGGATCAAGGGGTATGGCGAGAAAGCAGGAAGGGGGTACTGAAGTTTCATGTTCAGCCATGAACTCATTGAATGGCGGTGCAGGCTAGAAGGGCTGAATGGCCTGCTCCTGCACCTATTTTCTATGTTTCTATAAGTGTTAAAAGTAGAATTATATGGGGTTGAATTTGCGCTGGGGTTCTCCTGATCACCTGCCGTAACTTCAGTGGAAGAGCTGGAAGAACACTGGGGGAATAAATGGCATCAATACGCCGGTTTCCCAAGGTTTCCGCAGCTCATCCACTGAGCAGAAGGTGACCCGTGGTAATTCACCCCCACCCCCGCCCCCATGTCTTCCCCGAGTTAGCTCCTCTCATATTGGGTGGGGAGGGGAAGCCGGTCAGGGATCCCATCCAGGGAACGCCTGCTGGAAAGTGGCCATGTGTGAAGGTCAGAGCAGAAATGCACTCATAACTGAGATTTGCCAAACAGTCAAATTGCTCACCATCAATCGATGCTCCAGCTTACACATGAAGAGCCGTTAGGGTTGAATGGTGAAATACTGCAGCTGTTTGTGGAACCCTATCACATTACATGTCATTAACTTCAGGATTAAAGAGAAGGAAAAAAGAAAATGAGAAAAAATTATGCAATACATCATGAATAATATAATAAACAACCGCACTTTGGAGAGTGACTGTAACCCATTTAATGTCCTGTCACTCATCAATTATCTAATTTGCTTTACGTGTGCAGATATTTATCCTTTTATGAGATATATCACATTACCAGTCCGGATATATTCCAGGAGGTTGTTTTTAAGAATACTTGCAATTCAGTGAAAAATTCTACACGTTTAGATCTTAAAACACATAAAATCATGCACTTAAATATTCAAATTCCTCTCATCACTGATATCAGAGTAGTCGTGGTTGCACCTGAGTGTCTGGCTATACATGATAGACCACCTGAAGTGTTTAGTGGAGCAAAGTAAGTAGCTGGGATGGTTTGGTTTACAGTACGCAGATGAAACACTTTTCCTTCCGTTGAATAATGATGATGTCCAAGAATTTGATTGAACGATATTGCAGATTTTCTAGCTTTAGTTGACTGTGGGATGTGTGCTAAATATTTTCTTGGAAACAGTAGTTAATTTTGTCCTTCAGTGCACGAGATGAATTCCCCTTTCATGTAATATAGTAAATTGCTGCACTGAAGTAGCTACAGCTAGCTGAGATATAGGGTTCATTTTCCAATGCCAGCAAAAAAGGGCTTATAGTGGAAGAAATCTTAGGCATCAGCTACCAATAGCATGGGCAGGTGGGCTGCACCCAGTATTCACTTATAAGCTCTGTCTCTATTCTTACTAGGCTACAGGAGCGTTTGGCTTGTAGTACACTTGGCTCATAACGTTGGGTGCAGGAGCAGCTCTTAAAGGGCTTCAGCACACCTTAAAAGAAAAAGTTATGGGATAGGAAGAAAAGTTTCCTAATTGTTCATAATAGTATAGTGAAGATGTGGGAAACACAGTTTCCTTCGATGCTAAGTGTTAGAAGATCCTTCTGCAGATGGTGGACCTAAGGAGTGTGGTCCTGTTTAGAACTCTACACCACCATTCAATAAAAGCACAGCTGCAAGCTAAATGGTAGCTGGTCAATGCCCAGGTTGCCGCAGTTATCCAGTTGCCTTGTACTTGGCTCCACACAAAGATGAAATGTCCTGCTCTCAGAGCAAGGCAAAGGATAGTGCACTCCTCACTTTAGCATACATTACTTGGGAAACCCATCAACACAAGTACATAAGAAATAGGAGCAGGAGTAGGCCATTTGGCCTCTCGAGCCTGCTCCACCATTCAATAAGATCATGGCTGATCTGATCATGGACTCAGCTCCACTTCCCTGCCTGCTCCCCATAACTCTTGGCTCCCTTATCAGTCAAAAATCTGTCTATCTCCACCTTAAATATATTCAATGACCCAGCCTCCACAGCTCTCTGGGGTAGAGAATGCCTAAGATTCACGACCCTCAGAGAAGAAATGCCCCATTTTCATTTTAAATGGGCGACCCCTTATACTGAAACTATGCCCTTCAGTTCTAGATTTCCCCATCAAGC
Organism: Pristiophorus japonicus; assembly: GCF_044704955.1. Classification (NCBI taxonomy): domain Eukaryota; kingdom Metazoa; phylum Chordata; class Chondrichthyes; family Pristiophoridae; genus Pristiophorus; species Pristiophorus japonicus. The sequence goes on from NC_091997.1 coordinate 20,691,758, forward strand.
ATGGCGCAAGCCTAAACTGGAAACATAGCAACCCTCTAGGAGGTACAATTCAAGCATGAGGACAACCACTGTCCAATCTAAAGAATAAAACCAGGAACTCTATTTGTACAATACTAAATGAACTGAATATTCACCCATGATTTCTGCTATGATATCATTTTGATGATGCCACAACTGTAACTAAACTACATAACAAATGTAATCATAGCAGCAGCATGTCATGACCAAGTTATGTTTTATACTTTTTATTGTTTGACTTTACTTCCATGATCTAAAAGCCAATCATAATTTCCATTTGCCACCAACCGTTCAACCTCCATGCAAATATGAGATCAGCATGATAAAAATGGATAGGAGAAAGTAAAGTGAGAATCAAAATTCCTTTGAGAACATGTTCCACGGTGGGCCAGGTGCTGTTCCTCTGAAGTGCTGCTGAGAAGACTCATTATGGACCAGCTCCACTCTCTTTTCTCCCATCATTAGTAGCAGATCTCCTTGCATTCTTTCTTTAAAGTTAGTTTTGTTACGTGTGATATTCGATTTCCATGCAGATAATATGTAAAGTCACTTGGGGATTGTTGACAATTTTGTCAGAAAAATTGCTAAATTTTGCAAACTGAAGAATAGAAAGACACAACTTGTTGGTAAATATATCCAACATTAATCAGAGCTGATATTTCATGTCATTAATAAAGCCATTAAAAAAAAATATCTAGCGACTGCACTCACATGGGTCAAACCATTAAGAATATATCATGTTGCTGCCTCTGGTTCATCTGCACTAACAAATAGCAGGCCAAAATACATAGTTTTCATCACACTGCTGCAGTGATAAATCCCCTGTACTACAGTGGCACCCTGACATTCACCTGCATCACATAGACATGCCTGTTGAAGTCATAATGCAAGCAAGCAAGACCATATTCTCTATGGCACTCATGTCCCATCAATCTACAGTTTGTACTATGTTTACAAAAACAAGTCTGCATGCATTTTCTGTTAACTTTATAAATTCTTATCTCCACATTTAGGGCTCAATTTTGCCCAAGCCTATTTTCTGGCGTACTGCCAGAGTTACGCCTGTTTTTCTAGGCCAGAAATGCAACAGAAATCTTTTGCCAAAATTTCCCCGATGTATAATTCAAATTTGGCGTCGTGCAGCGTGTGCAGTTGCCTCGGGGGGTGGGTGGGCGGTGGGGGGGTGGAGCCTGCTCTCTGCGCCGAAAAAACGATGCCGCACCTTCTGCGCATGCCTGACAAAATAAGTGCCGTTTTTGACATTATTTCAATGGGCGCGCATGCACAGTACAGCTCCGGGTTGGCAATCGGTCATTTTTAAAGAGCCAGTTGTGTGAGAAGGAGTGCTGTGTGAGAGCATTGGAAAAATCGGATCTGCAGCAAAACAAGATGCAATGTTGTGCAAGGACCAAGAATTTTGTCCAGGATGAAGTGGAGGCACTAATTACTGTGATTGATTCCAGATGGCAGGAGCTGGACACCAGCGGAGGTCACATAAAAGTTCCACCCAAAGAAATGAAGAAACACTGGAACCAAGTTGCAGAAGATTACTGCGCAATGATGACCACCACGAGATCTGAAGGCCAATGTAAAAAGAAGTGGCAGGGCTAGGTCAAGTAGTTAGTGTAAGTAATATTTTCATTTATTCAATGAAATTGCAATTGTAAATGTGACCAGCTGTGTATGTCCCATCCAGCAGAAAGACACCCTCTCGAAAAAGTTGCATTTTCATCTTTGCAGAGAAAGGTGGCACATAATAAAGGGCAAGAACTCGAACAGGAGGAGGCCCGGCAAAATCTGCAGCCACTGACACCCTTAGAAGATAGGGTCGCTGCTTTGATGGGTACTGCCTGGAGAAAAGCAACCACCACCGCACAAGTTTGGCCCACACTTGAGGGAGAGGGTAAGTCCTGCAAATTCCACAGTCTGGTTTTGCTAAAAGTTAAGTACTGTGTGGGCTAGCCATGCTTCGGTTCATGGGGATGTCTCCGTCAGCTACGCTTCGGTTGATGCAATGTTTTATCATTCATCGTGGTCCTTCAAATCAGCCTGTTTCCTGCGCTGTGTGAGCCTACTCATGCCACCCACCCTGCCCCCTCCTCTGCTGCTAACCATTTGTCTGTGTTCTGTTATATTTTACAGAACTTGAGGTCAACCCTGATGATGCAGAAGAAGATTCAGACGAGGACGAGCCTGAAGAGGAGAACATCTTCAAATCCCACCCTCCAGACCAAGAAAATGGGGCTGAGGGGGAGGGGGAGGGGATGGAGATGGATTAAGCCCCTACTGTTTTACTGACTTTGGTGGAGGTGCAAGTGCCGCTCATTGAGGTGCCAGCCCCTTCCGTGACTAATGGTTTGAGTGGTGGTGGGACATTCCATAGTTTCCTAATGTCCAAGGCTGCGGGTTCTAGTGGTGTAGTGCAGCAAGGCACAGCCAGGGCCCCACCTTCCAAGGCTGCGGGTCCCAGCGGGATGCAGCTAGGCACAGCCAGGGCCCCAACTTCCAAGGCTGCGGGTCCCAATGGAATGCAGCGAGCCACACCCGTGGAGAGGAGGGGAAGGAGAGCTTGACCGCGTTCTCCTGAGGTGCAGGATCGAACAGATGTAGTTCGGATGATGGCAATGAGTGGGGAGAGCATTGACCTTACGTGATCACTCCTGGACACCATCAGTGGGGTGAATGAATAGGTAGCAGGACTGTCGAGAGAAGTAACAGCAATCTCACGAGAAATGGGAATGATGTCAGTGAGCATGAGGGAGGGAATGTCACAGGTAGGTGATGCGCTGTCAATGAACATCGGGGTGGGGGGGGGAATGTCAGAGATGGTGCAAACACTATCACTGAACATGAGGGAGGGAATGTCACAGGTAGTTGAGACAGTTTTGCTCAACATGAGGGAGGGAATGTTGCAGATCATTGAGACACTGTCAGGGCGCATGAGGGATGGAATGTTGCAGGTCATTGAGACACTGTCAGGGCGCATGAGGGATGGAATGTTGCAGGTCATTGAGACACTGTCAGGGCGCATGAGGGATGGAATGTTGGAGTTAGCTGCTGCAATAAGGGAACATGCCCAGATCCCGCGCCCATTGACGGAATCAACTGCCACTACCACTGCAATCCCCACACCAGCCTCTGAAGAGCCCCAAGCCGGGCCCTCCACATTGCCGCCTGCCCTCCCCCCCCCCCCACAACAGGTGCACACTACCCAAGATTTTAGAAAGATAAGCTTGGTACCAACCCCTGAGAATCTGTATCACTGTTTAAGATAAACTACCTTTACCGCGGGGCGACGCGAGAGGGATTGTGTAAAGTTAACTTGTACTTATGCCAGGTATGGTGTCGACCTTGTATATCACTTGGCCCGGCTAGGCTCTGGATAAGATAAACTACCTTTTTACCGCAGGGTGACGCGAGAATGGGCAATCACTAAGACAGTACTACGGATGCAGGCAGCCCAATACAAAAGTTATGTGAAGAATTCGCCAAGAAGGCTGAGCAATTTAGACAGTTATCTGGAGCCTTGAACAAATTGTCAAAAACTAAAAGATGAATCACTTCTGTCAAGTTGGCAGGAAAATGCCACTAAGTTAGGATTCTCATTAATGGAAGGAGGACATGTTAAACTCCTAGATGTATTAAAGAAAGAGTGCGCGCATGAAAAACGTACCAAGAGCTCCACTCGGACCTCTGAAAAGGGTATTGATATACTACGTAGTCAAATGGTTGGCCTTGCATTGACCGAGGCTGATGACAAAACTGAATTTCAATAAACAAAATAGCTATTAAAAATGTGTGGTCTCGTTTTAAATCAATTAAAAAAATGCCTTTGGCAAGTACTTGAATTAGAAGTTAAGAAAAAATTGGAGTTTAATCTAAAATGCTGTCTTTCCTGATGAGAAGACTTTTATTATGACGGCTTTACTAATGATTTCTGCTGTTTTAACGGATTCCCAATTTCTAAGCAAGTTTTGAAGGCACAAAGACTTAAAAAAAAAAGATTTTTTTTCAGATGATTACGCAAAGTCACGTAATGACATCGGCTCTTCTTACAAACCTGCAAAGGAGTTAACCCTTTCCATTGACAGCCGTTTTATACTGGACATTATTAATTTGGATTTCTTAATAGAATAAAGACTCACCTGACAGATAAAGGAAATGGTGGGATAGTCAGAATAAAATAGAACTAGCTTATGTAATAATACTTGCCTGATACAAGAAAGAAATAGATACTCAAACAAAACAAATTCAAGTGTTAAAGGCTAAGATAAATAAGCTGAAAGAGATTTTTTTAAAAACAGGACCAGACAGAGACAGATAGTACAGTGCACAGCCATAGCACCATCACCTGTGGCAAAAGAGCCAATGTACCCCACGGTGGGGAATCCACAAACCCAACCTAACCCTGACCTCCGATTTCACAGAGTGACCTCGACATGCATGGATAAAAGATGAGTCAGACTAAAAACGTTGTAAAGGATAAGTCAGCCTCGGAAAAACCAATGCCAACCATCCAAGATGTCATTAAAGCACAGGAGATGCTCCTGAAAAAGATAAACTGTTGTGGAAAGATTATGGATGTACTTATGACAATGTTTCTAAACTCTGGACCACTCCCACGGAACAGACTTGCATGTCTGACGAGTTGGCCCTATGGGTTATTGAATGTATGCACTTTGCTACTCATTGTGGAGCAAGGACAACAAGTGACACGCTTTTGGCCACTTGGTGGCACCCTAGACTCCAAGCGCTGGCCCAGAACATTAGTAGTCGCTGCCTTGTTTGCCAACAGCATAATCCGGGGAAAGGAGTCCCCTGTGATTGGGGTAAGACACCCGACCAGAAAGTCCCTTTGAGACCTTGCAGTTGGACTACATTGAGCTGCAAAGAGTTCAGTATTATAAATATATGTTAGTAATAGTGGATGTGTTTAGCAAATGGATCGAGGCTTACCCTACCCTGGACAATAAGGCTCAAACTGTTGTTAAGGTGATAATGAGGGAAATCGTTCCCAGATATGGTATCCCAGCTCGACTGAGTTCCGATAATGGCCCTCACTTTATTGGCCAAGTTAACAAGGAATTCTGTTCCCAGATGTGCATTAACCAGCAGCTGCATTGTGCCTACCGACCCCAAGCTGCGGGATTAGTTGAGCGTGCTAATCAAACTCTTAAAACCAAGCTTGCGAAACTGGTAGCATCAACCAGACTCGATTGGCTCAAACTCCTTCCCATAGCCCTATTCCAGATCCGAACTACACCCACCGGTAAGGCTAGACTGACCCCCGCTGAGGTCATTTATGGTAGGCCCTTTAGGACCCCATGGAATCAGAACGTCCCCTCCACTGTCCAATTCCACCATATGACTGAGGAGATGACTACCGATGTTCTTGCCTTGACTCAGGCTCTGCGAATAGCCCACAACCAGGTCCGAGATGCTCACCTCGACCTCCCAGTCTTACCTGAATCGTCTCTCGTGGCACCAGGAAAGTATGCCCTGATTAAGAAATGGATTCGGAAGGGATTTGAACCTCGATGGGAGGGGCCTTTTCAGGTGTTGCTTACCACCCCACCGCCACCAAGGTCGAAGGAAGGAGCGCCTGGGTTCACCTGCACCACTGTAAACTTATCACCCTATAATGAACCCATTTTACTGGCTTTCCTAACCCTTATTTCTATTCCAGACTTCCTCTTCTCCATAGCTGAATAAGGACCTTCTTCGAGGCATTCCGATTGGCAAAGTGAATCCCGAGGAAGACAGTTTGGATCCCCGCCCGGCATAATAGACGAGCATTTGTACCGACAATAGACTAAAGAGAAAAAAAAAAATCTAACTCTTGAACTCGGCAAAATGTTCGGACTAATTTTCCTTGGGGGTCTGGCCCTACCCCTCTGCAATATGGAGCTACATGTGAATACGTTCTTGTACATGGCATATAGTTACGCCAAGGAAGCTAACATCTCTAGCTGTTGGATATGTGCGCATGTACCCACTCACTCGAAAGGGGGAATTCCCTTGAGACCGGTTCCTCTCAGTGATTCCGAATCGGCAGAGTGATTCTTCTGCCAGAACCGTACAACCAAGGATAGGACCAATAGTCTAGGGGAGGACGTCAACTCCCCAAAGGCTGAATGGCACTCGGCAGGGTATGGGTTAAACACCTTTCTGGAGTGGTACCAGCCCCCATATAATCAGACCTTGAATCCCCCATTCCTGGCCCTTACTAACACTTCGGGGGCAGGAAGGCCCCAGGGATGAGTGTGCTTAAATCAAAAATCAGACCGGAGGGCAGGGAATGGGAAATAGTATGTGTAACCAAAACGTAAATATGACCAAAAGGAGCGTGCAGAGCTTTCTGAAATTCGCAAACAAAACCAATCCGGGCCAGAACTTCAACCAGGGATGGGTAACGATTGGGGGTGACCGCCATTCCCTGTACAATGGTACCTATTTTATATGCGGCCATAAAGCCTACCCCTGGCTCCCACAGAATTGGGTGGGATCCTGCTACTTGGGATATGTGGTACCATATATCCATCACTTGCCCTCGCTAGCAGACCATCACCATTACCGACCCAAACGAGCGATAACAGAAACCGAGCGATTCTTTGCTATCCTATTCCCTGGGTATGGCACAGCTAGGGCAATCAAGGAAATAAGACTAGTCACCTCCATTCTGGAAAAAGTGGCCAACGACACCGCTGAGGCCATGAGTGAACTTAACGCTGAAATGGTAGCCATCCGTACAGTGGCCCTGCAAAATAGAATGGCCCTAGACTATTTGTTAGCTGAAAAAGGGGGGACATGTGCCCTGATAAGATCTGAGGGCTGCACCTATACCCTGACAACTCTGAGGAAATAAATGACTTGGTAGGGCACATCCGAAAGGAAGTTGAGAAATTAAAGAAAACGGATTATTGGAGCCAATGGGGTTTTGGTGGCTGGTACGATTGGGGGGTCAACATGGCAATGTACCTCGGCATTGGAATCCTTTGTATCTTTATATGCTTAACCCTTGTAAAATGTCTCCTCGCCAAAATGGGAGACTCCCTTAATAACATAGGCACCCTGTGGATGATTCTGACCAAGGGGAATGGAGACTCTACTGGAAATAAGGATTATGATCACGTGGAACAAGAATGTGAAAGATTAAATGCAATACTCCTGGATTAGCCACCAGAGTTATCATGAAATGATAAAAGTGGGGAATGAGAATCTGTATCACTGTAGCTATCAACTTTATATGTATTATCCGTACTAATTTCAAATATATTAACTCTTTCTAAAATGGCCGCTCATGGTCATTGCTGACTCTTTAGATCTCACTGTAGGGGAAAACAATGAGTGACTTTGTTAAACAACCTTGAGGGACCGTATATGTGAATGTAGCAACAGATGTAGGAATAGTCAGAGAAGCAGAACTATGCGTGCCTTCCTTGTCTGCAAAACAAGGATAAGCTGGAGATGACTTAATCTTCTCTCATGATTAGGGACATTGCTTAATTAACTGTGTAAATGACTAATTTAGCTTGTATCTATGCCACAGTAGCTGATGTGATAGGACAATGAAAAGGGGTTGTACCATTCATGAACTGTATAAATGTATTGATTTTGTAATGATTTTTGCTTGCTCTGGTGGATTCGACAGACTCATGGAGTCGATGCCCCTTTATCAGAGCAAGACCTCATCGATGAAGCCTGAATAAAGTTAGTCTGAACTAAACTTTAAAGTGTTCGAGTCAGTGTATTCGCTGAAACAGATTGAGGGAAAAGAATCCGTATCAACACCCCAGAAACACTGCGCCAGTGCCTGTGGGCAGGAGTGGAGTCACCAAGAAGAAGCGTGGCGGGCAGTCTTAGAATACGGTGGAGGAGAGATGGGTGCAGCCTTTCTTTGTTGCTGTTGTTGTTATTAGTATTGTTACTGTTGTAACTGTTGTTCTCAAAACTTTAGAGTTTGATACAAGAATAATTTTATTAAAGTTAAGTACTAAAAACTGTTTGTTAAACTTTTGAATAAAATATATTTTACATTAAATCTGAATCAGTTTCATTCTTTGTTCCATTAGTAACACAGCAGGCAGGACAGGTTCTTTGTTCTCTCTCCCCAAGGTTTGTATGGATGGACTTCTCTCTACCACCCCCCTCCCCAACTCATTGCAGTCTTGTGCCTAGGGCAGCAGCCTCCCAATCGCCACCTCCCTCCCCGGGCTCAGTGCAGAAGCCTTCCGATTGCCACCTCTTCCCCCCCTCCCCCCCCCCGGGCTTGTTTTCCAGTCGAGCCCCGAGTCCCTGTATCTGGGCGCGGGGCCGATTCTGACGGACAACGCTACAACCCCTCCAGCCCTGCTTGAAGACGTTCGGTGGTGGCGTGTGAGTAAAAAACAAATGAAAACTTCAGAAATCCAAGAAACTTCCATGTACTCTGTTGAAAGGTAAAAAAAGTTGAACTTTATTATGGATATTTCAAGTGTTCGAGACTCCCTCCAAAAACTTAGATGAATAACAATGGCATCTTTCAGCGCCGATTTTTCAATGTGCGCTGCTTTCCGTTAACTCCAGAAGGTTTTTCAGGAGTGGCCAGATACACGCGACCTAAGATAAAAAAATTTCAGGCAAACTGCGAAAAATGCTGAAAACTGGCAGACATGAGGGAACATCAAAAAAACCTAACCTAGAAAAATCGTTACTAAAGCAGTTACGCCGGTGCAGATTCCAGGGGGAAACTTTGAATTCAATAATTATGCCAGAAAAAATGACGCGTGTCAAAAACACGGCGTAAATGACCTGGGAAAATTGAGCGCACAGAATTGAAACTTCCATTGTAAAACTTGTCGAACTGCGATTCCAACCTGCCCCCTAGAGGAGAGGGTGCAGTATTACAACTCGCTGGAGGTTTCAAATACACTGTAAATTTACATCGACAGTTTCTATTATACACGTGGACATGATATTTCTAATAGAAATACAAACATAAGGACTGAATATATGACTTTAAAATAGGTACTGTTTATAGATTCTAAATCACATGCTGACCAAACCATGCGAGGCTGAAATTTCTCTGAGCTATATTTAGCACACACAAGAATTGGTCATTAACCAGTGCATTTAATATAACAATACAGAGGCATTTTAACCCATTGCTGTTCAGAAAAATGACCAAGATAAGTTAAGGAAGCCCATATAAGTTGTATGTTTTTATTATTTTTCCTGTTCACGAGAAAGGTTCTGTAGTTACTGAAATTTGATTACATCTGTCATTCTCTGGATTCACTTGCTGTCTTTAATATAAAACAGCTTAACAACTTGCATCTGACCTCACCTCTTTAAGTGTTTCAGTCCACCTTGAGAAAGATTGGAGAATTTCTCATGTGAAAGTCACAACATCCAGCTCAGATCATAAAGGGACCTGTTGTTACACTCCTGGGTTACACTATATTATAATGAGATATTGGACAGGACAAGCAGACTCCCGAGTGCAAAAGGCTCAAACCACTTACGGGAGTGAGTAACACCACTATACTGGGAGGACAGACGCACCAACATCATCGTCCTCGACCAGGCCAACATCCCCAGCATTGAAGCACTGACCACACTCGATCAGCTCCGATGGGCAGGCCACACTGTTCGCATGCCAGACACGTGACTCCCAAAGCAAGCACTCTACTCGGAACTCCTTCACGGCAAACGAGCCAAAGGTGGGCAGCGGAAACGTTTCAAGGACACCCTCAAAGCCTCCCTGAAAAAGTGCAACATCCCCACTGACACCTGTGAGTCCCTGGCCAAAGACCGCCCTAAGTGGAGGAAGTGCATCCGGGAGGGCGCTGAGCTCCTCAAGTCCCATCGCCGAGAGCATGCAGAAATCAAGCACAGGCAGCGGAAGAAGCATGCAGCAAACCAGTTCCACCCTCCCTTTCCCTCAACGACTACCTGTCCCACCTGTGACAGGGTCTGTAGTTCTCATATTGGACTGTTCAGCCACCGAAGGACTCATTTTTAGAGTGGAAGCAAGTCTTCCTCGATTCCGGGGGACTGCCTATGATGATGATGATGAAGGCTGTTAAAAAGCATACGAGTTCCTGGGCTTTATAAATTGAGGCATAGAGTACAAAAAACAAATAGGTTTTACTAAACCTTTATAATTCATTGGTTAGGCCTCGGCCAGAGTATTGTGTCAAATTCTCAGCACCACACTTTAGGAAGGGTGTCAAGGCCTTGGAGAGGGTGCAGGGGAGATTTACTGGAATGGTTCCAGGGATGAAGGACTTCAGTTATGTGGAGAGATGAGAGATGAGAGAAGCTGGGATTGTTCTCCTTGGAGCACAGAAGATTAAAGAGAGATTTAATAGAGGTATTCAAATTTATGAAGGGTTTTGATAGAGTAAATAAGGATAAACTGTTTCCACTGGCAGGACAGCTGGTAACCAAAGGTCATAGATTTAAGATAATTGGTAAAAATAACAGAGGGAAGATGAGGAGAATTTTTTGGTTACACAGCGAGTTGTTATGAGCTGGAAATCATTGTCTGAAAGGGTGGTGGAAGCAGATTCAATAGTAACTTTCAAAAGGGAATTGGATATTTAGTTGTAAAGGAAAGGTTTGCAGAGCTATGAGGAATGAGCAAAGGAGTGGGGCTAATTGGATAGCTCTGTCAAAGAGCCAGCAAAGGCATGTTGGGCTGTATGGCCTCTTTCTGTGCTGTAACATTCTATGATTATATGATAAATATACGCACACATTTATTCGTTCATCGCCGGCAAGGCCGGCATTTATTGCTCATCAAGAATTGCCCTCGAGAAGATGGAGGTGAGCCACCATTTCAGAGGGTAGTTAAGTGTCAACCACATTGCTGTGGGTCTGGAGTCACATATAGGACAGACAGCAGATTTCCTTCCCTACAGGACATTAGTGAACCAGATGGGTTTTTATGACAATCCAGTAGTTTCACGTGGTCACCATTACTGATACTAGCTTTGTTTTTCAATTGCAAATTTTATTTAATGAATTGAACTTAATTCCCCCAGCTGCCGTGGTGGGATTTGTACCCTTCTCTCCAGATCATTAGTCCAAGCCTCAGGATTACTAGTCCAGTCACATAACCACCATGCTACCATTGCCATTCATTCACTCATATGTGGGACACACATTCGATCACATCTATGCTCCTCTGCTGCTGAGCCAACAGTCAAATTCTGACATATATATGGATTATGAAAGCTATTAGACCAAGACTGAGACAAGTAGGCAACTTCACAGCCCTTCAAAAATATGAGCATCAGAGAGCTAACAAGCTCAAACACATGCATAGCGTGCCACTCACTGCTTCTTGCACTGTGGTGAATTTTTTTTTTCATTGTGAAGAGCTGATGGTAGGAAAAAAAAATATTTTTAAGGATTAGGAATCGGCCATACAGTCCCTCGAGCCTGCTCCACAATTCAATAAGATCACAGCTGATCTTTGACCTCAACTCCACTTTTCCGCCCAATCTCCATATCCCTTGATTCTCCTAGACTCCAAAAATCTATCTATCTCAGCCTTGAATATATTCAAAGACTCAGTATCCACAGCCCTCTGGGGTAGAGAATTCCAAAGATTTACAACCCTCTGAGTGAAGAAGATCCTCCTCATCTCAGTCTTAAATGACCGACCTCTTATTCTGAGACTGTGCCCCTTAGTTCTAGACACTCCAGCCAGGGGAAACAACCTCTCAGCATCTACCCTGTCAATCCCTTTCAGAATCTTGTGTTTCAATAAGATCACCTTTCATTCTTCTAAAGCTCAAAGAGTATAGGCCCATTCTACACAACCTCTCATCATAAGACAGCCCTCTCATCCCAGGAATCAATCTGGTGAACCTTCGTTGCGCCGCCTCTAAGGCAAATATATCCTTCCTTAGGTAAGGAGACCAAAACTGTGCACAGACATCCAGGTATGGTCTCACCAAGGCCCTGTACAATTGTAGCAAGACTTCCTTACTCTTGTACTCCATCCCCCTTGCAATAAAGGACAACATGCCATTTGTCTTCCTTATTGCTTGGTATACCTGCATGCTAACTTTCTGTGTATCATGCACAAGGACACCCAAATCTCTCCAAACACCAACATTTAAAAGTTTCTCACCATTTAAAAAATACTATTTTTCTATTCATCCTACCAAAGTGAATAATCTCATATTTGCCCACATTATACTCCATCTGTCACCTTACTGCCCACTCACTTAGTCTATCTATATTCCCTTTGCAGACGCTTTGTGTTCTCTCACAGCTTACTGTCCCACCTAGCTTTGTATCGTCAGCAAACTTGGATACATTACACTCGGCCCCTTCATGTAGGTCATTAGTATAGATTGTAAATAGCTGAGGCCCCAGCACTGATCCTTGCGGCAGCCTGCCAACTTGAAAAAGACCCAAAATAGGCTGACGCTACAGAAGCCAGCTAAAAATAGCAAATGTTCACTGGGAGCAGGCAGCCTAATACAAAACAGTACAATGCCATACAACTACTTGCAATCAATATATCCTCGCAATTTTGTACTGTACTTTTCATGTTCACTTCACAAAAATCTCTGCCTAGTCGCAGCAAGAAAAGTGCAATATAATTCTAAGATCAGGTTGACTGTCCGATATAGATGAGTGAAAGCTGTTAACTCCTCGCTAAAATCCTGGTGCAGGCTTAGCGATATAGGTGAGCACTCTGGAGCAGGTTGAAATGTACAGGTGTGAGTTGTGGACTTGCTGTCATATCAAGTTGAGAGCTTGGGGACAGCCTTTCGGATACCACTGACAACTGCTGGCCAGCCTGCTAAGTACAGGTATGAGGTCTCAGACTAGCTGCGACAGCAGATTATGGGATACTGACAGCAGTGGGCATTCTCATTTCAGCGGAGAAACACCTGCGTGTTAGACATCAACTTCACTCTGAAGCCAAGCTCGCTGCCAAACTAAAGCTGTCGACGGAGAGTCTCTCTCAACTGCTCAGTTGGCTGAAGGAAGTAAGCTCTTCATACAAAGCGTACATGTATGCAATTTCTACAGTGCCTGTGGGCAGGAGCAGTCATGATCCTCCTCGGCCCCAAAAATATCCCGTGAGATCAACATTATAATAAAGGGACATTGGGCTAGATTTTCAGCTTTGCTGATTTTGGGGCGATAAAATTTGCGCCCAGGAACAGTTTGTGCCTCAGTCATCAAAATTGGGCAGCTGGGCGCTAAGTGTGGGGCGGAGCGCTAAGGGAGGCATTACACACCTTTCTTAGGGCGCTAGGCCGGCTGAGCATGGGAAAATCCTGAGCTAAAGAGCCAGCCCAGGAGCACTCTAAGGGAGGCCTGGGGAGAAAATCAAACTTGAGAAAAAAACACCAAAAATATTTCCAATCCATAGACCACACTACCGCATAAATCGCAAAAAAAAAATAAAAAACAAACACACTTACCTGAGATAGACATTACATACTTCACTGCGGGCAGTATAGGTTGGACCGCCCGGTTTTTCAGACGGTCCCAGCAGGGCACGCTGCGGGGCATATGGGTCGGGCGGGAGTTCAAAAGCGAGCCGGTGTTGCAACCAGGGGCATTAATGCTCTGTGCCCCGAAAACCCCCTAGGGACACTGGAAGCTGATCGCCCACACAGAAGAGCTCACCGCCACCACTGCCGCCCCTCCGGGGCGAAAACAGAGGCAGACATCACAGGAAAATCCAGCCGATTGCATCTGAAAGAGATCAGTGCATCCTAAGCACACTATTATACTAACTATCTGAGTCCCTTGGGCAGGGTTTCATTGCCTGGGAATAAAAATGTCTGATGCTCTGTGCTCCTCGATGGACAACACTTGGGATTATCCAATATCACTTCTCTAGTTCCTGGGCAAATCACCTCAGGTCCACATCATTTTCTGTGTAAAGCAAATCAGCCCAAACTTTGAGCTGCAGTGATGCATACAGGGGCGGATTAACCATGGGGCGGATTAACCGTGGGGCAGATTAACCACGGGGCAGATTAATCGTGGGGTGGATTAACCGCAGGGCTGATTAACCGCAGGGCTGATTAACCACAGGGCTGATTAACCGTGGGGCAGATTAACCGTGGGGCAGATTAACCATGGGGCGGATTAACCGCGGGGCGGATTAACCATGGGGCGGATTAACCGTGGGGCAGATGAACCGCGGGGCGGATTAACCACGGGGCAGATTAACCACGGGGCAGATTAACCGTGGGGCGGATGGTACTGCAGCCTCAGGCCCACCAAATAAATATAGGAAAAAATATATAAGGTCTCCCAAATAGGCTGAATAGAATAGACAATAAGAGAGGAAAAACAAGACCGAGGAAAATAGATTCACTTGTTTATACCTATATACAGAAGTACCTATATACACTAATGTACCGACATACAGAACAGAATATGTACTAGCCTGTTTTATTTCACATGTTATTGAGAGAAATTTGCATATATGTATAAGAATCTAGTATTGCAATGTTACCAGAATCAGAATAATGAGCCAAAGGTGGGCAGAGGAAACGTTACAAGGACACCCTCAAAGCCTCCCTGATAAAGTGCAACATCTCCACTGACACCTGGGAGTCCCTGGCCAAAGACCGCCCTAAGTGGAGGAGGTGCATCCGGGAGGGCGCTGAGCACCTCAAGTCTCATCGCCAAGAGCATGCAGAAATCAAGCACAGGCAGTGGAAAGAGCATGCGGCAAATCTGTCCCACCCACCCTTTGCCTCAACGACTGTCTGTCCCACCTGTGACAGGGACTGTAGTTCTCGTATTGGACTGTTCAGTCAACTAAGGACTCATTTTTGGAGTGGAAGTAAGTCTTCCTCGATTCCGAGGGACTGCCTATGATATACCTACTTGATACGGAATATATACTTTCATTGTTGAATATACTGGCCTATGTTTTCATACCCAGAATCAGAATCATATACGTAATGTAATGAACATGAACAAACATAACTATAGGCCCATTTGGATCAGTTTGCCTCTGGCCCACCAAGCCCTTAATCTGGCTCTGGGTGTCTAACAACAGTGGACAATGCTGAGATCCTGCAAGTGGAAACAGGATTTGAATCAGAGAACTCCACTGACACACGGGAGAAACAGTGTGAAGTTTGTAACTCAGAATTTCTAAATGAAGAGAGGTGTAAAGGACAAATTATATGAAAGATAGAAATATGAAAAAGCACCATTTATATTCACTGTATACAGCCACCAGATGGCTCTCTGTACAGACAATAGGTGTTCATGATAGTAGTAGCATTGTGACAAATAATGTCTCAATGATTCAGGCTTTTATAACATTATAACATTCATGCATGATATTATTTTGAGAGACTAATGTTGTTTGTTAAATTGCATCATTTGACCAATGTTTCACACGACTGCTGTCAATCTTATGAGAGCCAAATTTGAATTAAAAAACTAGAGTATGTGGAGGGAGAAAGCACAACTTTTTTGTAAATAAAATGCACTGCAATAAATGAAATTAATGTATTGGAAAAAGTCCTCATAGATAGAGGGAAACAAATCAAAGGTCATTTCAATCCATTCATCCAAATCTCAGTGCTGCCCAAAGCATTCTTCAGTCTACCAGGTTCACCAGGACACTAGATCAGCAACAGCACAGCTGAAATGCCCATATTATAGTCCTCAGCTTTAGACCCACCTGCTCCATAGCCTCCGGAATTTCCACAGCCAGTGTATGCCTTTCTGGAGAGGGAATGGATAGAGGGATATGATGTTGGAGAGTTGAACTGTTAACCCAAATGATAGACTTGTTTGGATTCAATTGCTTTTTTCTGCGTAATTGAATATATTTAAGGTGGAGATAGACAGATTTTTGAGCGATAAGGGAGTAAAGAGCTATGGGGAGCAGGCAGGGAAGTGGAGCTGAGCCCATGATCAGATCAACTATGATCTTATTGAATGGCGGAGCAGGCTCCTATTTCTTATATTTTTATGTTCATTCGACAGTTATGTAGTGCTAATTATCTTCACTTACTGCAAAGGCAAGTGTGATGTATGCACCTGTGAGTATGCTCACAGGTTTGTAGAGCTATTGACGCGGGAGTCCTCCCACTATTTATCGGGGACTTGGCCTGGAGGGTGGTGCACGGAGCAGTCCCGTGCAATAACTTTTTAAGCCGACTCACGGACTCCCAGGCCGCCTGCAATTTCTGCGGTCTGGAAGAGTCCGTGTTCCATGTTTTTATTGAATGCACAATGTTGCAGCCCCTGTTCCAATATTTAAAGGGGCTGCTCCTGAAATTCTGGTTGCACTTCAGTCCCACACTCCTGATCTTTGGGCACCCTGTGCGGAGGGGAGCGGGTAGGTCCGAGGGCCTCCTCGTAGGACTGCTCCTGGGCACGGCCAAGGGTGCCATCAGCCAGTCCAGGCAGCGGGCGGTCGAGGGGGTCGTTCGGCCCGACTGCCTGCCTCTCTTCCGTGCGTACATCCAGGCCAGGGTGTCCTTGGAGATGGAGCATGCGGTGTCCTCCGGTACGCTCGCGGCCTTCCGCGAGGGTGGGCACCGGAGGGACTGGAGTGCATCATCACCCCCAGCAACCAAATTTTAATTTGATTTTATGATTTAAAGTTCAATTTGTTTTAATTGCCGGGGTTTTTAGTGTCCCCCTCCACTTTTGTAGGGGGCACTTGTAAAATATATAATTTTAATGCCCTAAAAAAAAAACACAAAAAAAACCTACAAAAATACAAAAAAAAAAAAAAAAAAAGGGGGCCTTGGGAAATGTTTGTAGTGTCCTCCAGATCGGGGGGGCATTTGATGTAATGATTGCTTTGTTTACTTTAAAAGAGTTGGAGAGCTATTGACGCGGGAGTCCTCCCACTATTTATCGGGGACTTGGCCTGGAGGGTGGTGCACGGAGCAGTCCCGTGCAATAAATTTTTAAGCCGGTTCACGGACTCCCAGGCCGCCTGCAATTTCTGCGGTCTGGAAGAGTCCGTGTTCCATGTTTTTATTGAGTGTGCGAGGTTGCAGCCCCTGTTTCATTATTTAAAGGGACTGCTCCTCAATTTCTGGTTGCACTTCAGTCCCACACTCCTGATCTTTGGGCACCCTGTGCGGAGGGGAGTGGGTAGGTCCGAGGGCCTCCTCGTAGGACTGCTCCTGGGCACGGCGGTCGAGGGGGTCGTTCAGCCTGACTGCCTGCCTCTCTTCCGCGCCTACATCCGGGCCAGGGTGTCCTTCGAGATGGAGCACGCGGTGTCCACCGGTACGCTCGCGGCCTTCCGCAAGAGGTGGGCGCTGGAGGGACTGGAGTGCATCATCACCCCCGGCAACCAAATTTTAATTTGATTTTATGATTTAAAGTTCAATTTGTTTTAATTGTCGGGGTTTTTAGTGTCCCCCTCCACTTTTGTAGGGGGCACTTGTAAAATATTAAATTTTAGTGCCCTAAAAAAAAACACAAAAAAACCCTACAAAAATACAAAAAAACACAAACAAAAAAAAGGGGGGCCTTGGGAAATGTTTGTAGTGTCCCCCAGATCGGGGGGGCACTTCATGTAATGTTTGCTTTGTTTACTTTAAAAGAGTTGGAGAGCTATTGACGCGGGAGTCCTCCCACTATTTATTGGGGACTTGGCCTGGAGGGTGGTGCACGGAGCAGTCCCGTGCAATAACTTTTTAAGCCGGTTCACGGACTCCCAGGCCGCCTGCAATTTCTGCGGTCTGGAAGAGTCCGTGTTCCATGTTTTTATGGAGTGTGCGAGGTTGCAGCCCCTGTTTCATTATTTAAAGGGGTTGCTCCTCAATTTCTGGCTGCACTTCAGTCCCACACTCCTGATCTTTGGGCACCCTGTGCGGAGGGGAGCGGGTAGGTCCGAGGGCTTCCTCGTAGGACTACTCCTGGGCGCGGCCAAGGGGGCCATCAGCCGGTCCAGGCAGCGGGCGGTCGAGGGGGTCATTCAGCCCGACTGCCTGCCTCGCTTCCGTGCGTACATCCGGGCCAGGGTGCCCTTAGAGATGGAGCAAGCAGTGTCCACCGGTACACTCGCGGCCTTCCGTGAGAGGTGGGCGCCGGAGGAACTGGAGTGCATCGTTACCCCCGGCAACCAAATTTTAAATTGATTTTATATGTTTTAAAGTATAATTTGCTTTAATTGCCGGATTTTTAATGTCCCCCTCCCCTTTTATAGGGGGCACTTGTAAAATATATGCTTTTAATGCCCCAAAAAAATAACAAAAAAACCCCCACAAAAAAAAACATTTATTAGAAAAAGGGGCAGTTAAGTGTCTGGAGTGTCCCCCAGATCAGGGGGCACTTGATCTAATGTTTATTTTGTTCCCCAAAAAGAGTTGTGGAGCTGTAATGTTTATTTTGTTCCCCCCCGCAAAAGAGTTGTAGAGCTATTGACGCGGGAGTCCTCCCACTATTTATCAGGGACTTGGCCTGGAGGGTGGTGCACGGAGCAGTCCCGTGCAATAAATTTTTAAGCCGGTTCACGGGCTCCCAGGCCGCCTGCAATTTCTGCAGTCTGGAAGAGTCCGTGTTCCACGTTTTTATCGAACGTACGAGGTTGCAGCCCCTGTTTCATTATTTAAAGAGGCTGCTCCTCAATTTCTGGCTGCACTTCAGTCCCACACTCCTGATCTTTGGGCACCCTGTGCGGAGGGAAGCGGGTAGGTCTGAGGGCCTCCTCGTAGGACTGCTCCTGGGCACGGCCAAGGGTGCCATCAGCTGGTCCAGGCAGCGGGCGGTTGAGGGGGTCATTCTGAGAATGCATACTGAACATGGATATTAAATGTATACAGACATTTAAGTCGAGAAGTTTAGAACATGGGAATTATATATGGACAGTATAAGCTAACAAAGAATTCATGGCGGAATAGCCATGACATCTCAGACTCGAGACTGCAAAATGCTACAACACTAACACATATTGAAACAAAACCCACAGCTTGCAGAAAAACCTCAAGGTCTTATTAAATCATGTTATTAACCTGAAACATTAACAGAAGGTCTTTGTTTAAAATCAGACCATACTTAGGTCGGCTTTTGAGTGGACAAAGGGAAAGAGGGATCAAAAGGGATAGGTTGAACTAGGATGTTACTCTAGCCCTATCTTGTTATCTTTTACTGAAAATGTATAACCTTCGTTCCTTTACAATGTAAACTCACTTTGTCCGTAGGAAGTGAGTGCGATCTATCAGAGTTGCATTCCTTCTGTCTGATAAGGTCCCCGATCGGGATTTGCTTTTTAAATAAAAGCTTGCTTTGTTTAAAGCACAATCGTTATTCGACTCAGTGATTTCACTGAACCAGATTGAGGGAAAAGAATCCAGAAATCAACATTTGGTGTCAGAAGTGGGATCTCAACAGACGACTGCCGAAAACTTGCGAATTAAGAGCCAGACTAGCCTTGGACGAGACGAGGGGAAAGTTGCCACTGGAGTAAGTATACTTTCAATACTGCTCCAGTTTCCCCCGGTTTCAAAAGTCTGAGGAAAGTTTAGCCATTCACTGGTTCTCAGGTAGTGTCTGAACGAGATCCAGGACAATCTGGTGAATACCTTTCAAACTTAGAATAGGGATAGAGATAGGGAAATTGCGCGGTGACGCAAACCAAGCGGCGACTTGGAAAGATAGGTTGGAATAGGTACGTCTGCCTGGGTTCAAGGCCCAGAGCCTGTCTGGGTTCGAGGCCCAGTGTCTGTGTGGGTTCGAGGCCCAAGTAAAACCGCGCGGCAACGCGGAGAGAGAGAGAATTGCGCGAACCGCGTAGGGAAATGCGGAGGTTAGGGAATTACATAAAATTAAGCCGCGGGACCGTGTAGATTTTAAATTCTACTTGCGTCAGGTACGGCGTCTATCTTGTACGTCACTTGATCCACCTAGGCTCTGGGTAAGATAACTGAAACCACCACGGGGCGACGTGGGGACAATCAGGATTAATTAGGACCCTGATCTAACGTGCGGCGACACAGGATGGGTAATTTAGATAAAACTACGAATTCCCTGAAAGGTCATGGATCCAAAAATAGAGTTGGCCAAAACAATTAATAGGAAAGAAGAGAGACTCTTGTGAACATCTATTTTAAATGAGAAATGCTTGTGTGATTTTTACTGTAAAAAAAAAGCCGGGGAGTTGTGGTTTGTTTTAGCTCCACCCACTTTTTCAAACAGAATGAAAGTTTTTTTTAACCCTTCGTAGTGTTGTCCTGTATGTGGGAAGTTTAAGAGTGTGAACCTTATTGAATTATGTATATTCGGATGATAAGTTACGGAGCCAGGAAATGCACAAAGGATAGGTTTGTTGAGTAAAAAAAAAGAAAATACATGGTCCTGGTGGTTAAAAAAGGATTTGACATGCTCACTTACTTGTCGAAAGAAAACATTCAGAGAAGGCAGAGCAAAACAACTGAGATGGATTCAAAAGGATTCAAAAAAAATATCATATTAAATAACACGACCTTGAGGCTGGAACAATTGAGATAACGAAAAGCAGTCCACAGCCTACGTGCCAGACTTCCCTCTAGTTATGGAAAAGACAAAAAAAAGAAGTAACATACTAAATAGGTGCTGAAAGAAAAAAAAAATGTTCTGAGATTTTAAATTATGAGAAAAGTTCCATTGCAGTCTGAAAAAAAAAATGCATCACTCCTGTCGAGTTGGCAGAAAAACTCCATTAAATTAGGGCTTTCATTGACAGAAGGAGGACATATTAAAAACCATAGACATCTTAAAGAGTGCATGCACGAGAAACGTACTCAGAGTTCCACTGGGACCTCTGAGAAAGGTATCGATAGACTACGTAGTTAAAATGGTTGGCTTTGCATTGACCGAGGCTGATGACGAAATTGAATTTCAGTAAAAAAATAGCGATTAAAAATGTGTGGTCTCGTTTTAAATCAATTAAAAAATATATCTTTGGCAAGTACTTGAATAAGAAGTTAAAAAATATTGGAGTTTAATCAAATGCTGCCTTTCCTGATGAAAAGATTTTTTTTTCAGAAGGTTACGTGAAGTCACGTAATGACATCAGGTCTTCTTACAAACCTGTAAAGGAGTTAACCCTTTCCATTGACAGCCGTTTCATACTGAACATTATTAATTTGGATTTCTTAATAGAAAAAAGACTCACCTAACAGAGGAATGGTGCGATAGTCAGAATAAAAATAAAAACAGAACTAGCTTATGTAATAATACTTGCCTGATACAATAAAGAAATAGATACTCAAACAAAACAAATTGAAGAGTTAAAAAGCTAAGATAAATAAGCTGAAAGAGATCCACAAACCCAACTTAACCCTGACCTCCGATTTCACGGAGTGACCTTGACATGCATGGATATAATGCAGAATCAAGGGACATGTGGGCCCTGGTAAAGCAAACCCTGAGCCCAACTGAGCATGCCTGATTTCTAACTCACCTAGGACGTGCTACTCATGATGCATTGGTGGTTGCTCACCCTAACGATGTCCAGGATCGCCTAAACGCTATCTTTAATGCTCTCACCACAACCCTTCAGAAGCCCATCAGTATGGCCGCAGTATTAGAAACTAAACCCAAACGAGAAGAAACTGCCGATGAATTCATGGAAAGATTTATTGAAATGTACGGAAGTCAATCAGGAGATAATGCCTTCAGGACAGGAGAGGATTCTCCTCAATTCTGCGCTATCCTACTTCAGTGCCTGCCCTATTCGATTGCTCACGCTATCCGGACAAATAATATGAATTGGGCAGATAACAGTAAGATGGAAAGGGCGGTTAAATATTATTGGCAGGAAAAGAAAGGAGAGGGGGGAGGTGCGCCCCCAACCCGGGTCAAGACTGAATACGTGACTAGAAAGGAAGAGCCGCCTAGGGTGGAAGGACCAAAACCCGACCCAAGGGGATACCAGATGGAACCGCAGTGTTGCGTGCAGGGTTGGGTGGATAAACAGGGATACGGTTATACTAAATACCCAAATGGCCCGGACCCTGCTAATTACGGACCGCCCTACTGTCCCCGGCCTGGTATGGGAAGAGGTCGGGGCTGGGAAAGACGAGATGGATGCTTTAATTGTGGGCAAGAAGGACATTGGAGTAGAGAATGTCCCTCCCGTCGGCACAAAGGAGGAAGAGGAGGAAGAGGAGGGGGGCAAGGGGGGAGAGGACGGGGATCTTACACTAACTTCTCCCAGAACAACCCCTTTGGCTAACCGTCCCCCAATTATTCGTATAGACTACATAGCTTGATTGTGCAGGGACCCTCCCCGGATGACAAACCGATTTGCCAGTTTCCAGTCCCTAGCATGGCTAAACAAATGCGACAGTGGTTGGGAATGATCAATTACTGCAGATCCTGGATCTCTAATGTTGCCCTGATGACTAAGCACCTCACAACGTATACAAATAAGGAAGGCAGCTTTGAAATAGAAACCGCAGACGTCCAAGCCTTTAAGGAACTAAAGACAGCCCTGCTGCAAGCTCCGGCTTTGGGCTGGCCCCTCTATGACCGGCCTTTTCAACTGTACTGTACAATCCTGAAAGACTGTGCTACTGCTGTGTTAACTCAGAAACACGGGGATAATAGGCCTATTGCCTACTACTCTTCCAAAATAGACCCCGTTGCCTTGGGACACCCTGTATGCGCTCAAATATTAACCGGCATCTACAATAGCCTTCAATCCGCTGCCAACATCATCCTCCAGCAAGATATTGTTGTGTACACCTCTCACTCTGTAGCTGCCTTCCTGGGCCAACTGCAGACTCAACACCTTACCATGGCCAGGCAAAGCAGATATGAGATCTACTTACTAAACAATCCTAAGCTGACCTTTCGGCACTGTGCTGCAATTAATCCGGCCTGTTTTCTTACTGAGCCGCCCCAAGATGAGGACGAGCCCAGTCATGATTGTTTATCTTTAATTCAAGAGGCCACATCAGTCAGGGAAGATTTAGTTGATGTACCAATGGAAGATCCAGACTGTATTATGTATGTTAACGGAAGTTCTTCTATTAATCCAGAAGGTACACGAATCTCAGGATACGCCATAGTAAACCAGGAGAATCAGGTCTTGGAATCTGCTGCCTTTGAAACCGCCTATTCTGCCCAACAAGCTGAACTATTCGCCCTCACCCGAGCCTGTATCTTGGCCAAAGATCTCAAAGTCAATATCTATACCGACTCTAGGTATGCCTTTGGGGTGGCCCATGATTTCAGACAATTATGGAAAAATAGGGGATTCCTAACCTCACAGGGGAATGAGATATCCCATACGCAACTAGTATCTGATTTGTTGCAAGCCCTCATGCTCCCCAAGCACATTGCCATTGTTAAATGTACCGCCCACACCACTGGAAAATCCCCGGTTGATATAGGGAACCACTGTGCTGACAAAGAGGCTAAACAGGCCTCTCGTGACCAACAGATGGTAGTGCCCAAAATGATGAGTCAGACGAAAAATCCTGCGAAGGATAAGTTAGCCTCGGAAAAACCAATGCCAACCATCCAAGATGTTATAAAAGCACAGGAGGACGCTCCTGAAAAAGAAAAACTGTTGTGGAAAAATTATGGATGTACTTATGACAATGTTTCTAAACTCTGGACACTCCCGCAGAACAGACTTGCATGTCTGACGAGTTGGCTCTATGGGTTATTGAATGTATGCATTTTGCTACTCATTGTGGAGCAAGGACCAAGAGTGACACACTTTTGGCTACTTGGTGGCACCCTAGACTCCAGGCGCTCGCCCAGAACATCAGTAGTCATTGCCTGGTTTGCCAGCAACATAATTCAGGGAAGGGAGTCCCCTGTGATTGGGGTAAAACGCCCCTACCCGAAGGTCCCTTTGAGACATTTCAGTTGGACTACATTGAGTTGCAAAAAGTTCAGTGTTACAAATATGTGTTAGTAATAGTAGATGTGTTTAGCAGATGGATTGAAGCCTACCCTACCCTGGACAATAAGGCTCAAACTGTTGTTAAGGTGTTAATGAGGGAAATTGTTCCTAGATATGGTACCTCAGCTCGACTGATGACCACCTATGTTCTTTCTCTGACTCAGGCTCTGCGACTAGCTCACAATCAGGTTCGAGAGGCTCACCTCGACCTCCCAGTTTTACCCGAATCGTCCCTCGTGGTCCCAGAGAAGTATGTCCTGATTAAGAAATGGATTCGGAAGGGATTAGAGCCACGATGGGAGGGGCCTTTTCAGGTGTTACTCACTACCCCCACTGCAGCCAAGGTTGAGGGGAAAAGTGCCTGGGTTCACCTGCACCACTGCAAGCTCACTACCCTCTAACAAACCTATTTTACTGGTTATTTTAATTCCTGAATCTCTTCCAGATTTCCTCTTCTCCATAGCTGAACAAGACCATTGGCATCCGAAGTGGAACATGGGTCCCGAGGAGACCAGTTTGAACTTTTACCCGTAGTGATAGACAGCCAGCTACACTGACGGTGACCTAAAAAGAGAGACGGGAAAACCGAACTCTTTTAATCAGCAAAATATCCTAAGTGTTATCATGGAATGATAAAAGGGGGGAATGAGAATGCATACTGAACATGGATATTAAATGTATACAGACATTTAAGTCGAGAAGTTTAGAACATGGGAATTATATATGGACAGTATAAGCTAACAAAGAATTCATGGCGGAATAGCCATGACATCTCAGACTCGAGACTGCAAAATGCTACAACACTAACACATATTGAAACAAAACCCACAGCTTGCAGAAAAACCTCAAGGTCTTATTAAATTATGTTATTAACCTGAAACATTAACAGAAGGTCTTTGTTTAAAATCAGACCATACTTAGGTCGGCTTATGAGTGGACAAAGGGAAAGAGGGATCAAAAGGGATAGGCTGAACTAGGATGTCACTCTAGCCCTATCTTGTTATCTTTTACCGAAAATGTATAACCTTCGTCCCTTTACAATGTAAACTCACTTTGTCCGTAGGAAGTGAGTGCGATTTATCAGAGTTGCATTCCTTCTGTCTGATAAGGTCCCCGATCGGGATTTGCTTTTTAAATAAAAGCTTGCTTTGTTTAAAGCACAATCGGTATTCGACTCAGTGATTTCACTGAACCAGATTGAGGGAAAAGAATCCAGAAATCAACAGTTCGGCCTGACTGCCTGCCTCTCTGCCAGGGTGTCCTTAGAGATGGAGCACGCGGTGTCCACTGGTACGCTCGCGGCCTTCCGCGAGAGGTGGGCGCCGGAGGGACTGGAGTGCATCGTTACCCCCGGCAACCAAATTTTAATTTGATTTTATATGTTTTAAAGTTTAATTTGTTTTAATTGCCGGTTTTAGTGTCCCCCTCCCCTTTTATAGGGGGCACTTGTAAAATATATCATTTTAATGCCCAAAAAAAATTACTAAAAAAAAACACAAAAAAAACCCCAGAAAATAAAAAAAGAGGGCAGTTAAAAGTGTCTGGAGTGTCCCCCAGATCGGGGGGCACTTGATCTAATGTTTATTTTGTTTACTCTAAAAGAGTTGTAGAGCTGTTGATCCAAAAAGAGTTGTAGAGCTATTGAAGGTTCATTCAGCCCGACTGCTTGCCTCTCTTCCGCGGTTACGTTCGCACAAGGGTGTCCCTGGAGATGGAGCATTCGATGTCCACCGGTACGCTCGTGGCCTTCCGTGAGAGGTGGGCACCAGAGGGACTGGAGTGTATCATCACCCCCGGCAACTAAATTTTAATTTGATTTAAGTTGCAGTTAAAGTTTGAAATTTGTGGTTTCTAATGCCCTTGCCAAAAGGGGGCATTTGATTTAAGGTTCTGCTGAAATAGTTGTAGAGCTGTTGAGTTGGGACTTGCTTAGCTAGTTACGTGATGTTCACAAGACTCAATAAAACCCCAGCCAATTGAGTTTAGGGGATCCACGCTGAGGCAGGTGGTTGTGAGCCTGGTGGATAAACTAGTAATGTGTAGTGTGATTGTTAAACCTTTGCTAATAAAACTAGTTCTTAATAGCAATGTGTTGTTATGAATTCTTAAGCAAAGAACCCATGAAGCAAATACATTACAGCAAGAATTCCATAAATTCTGGATGTAAAATTTTGCAACTAGCACCACCCATCCAAAGTGAATCTGAATGAGAGTGAGCCAACTTCAGATCAATTCAGGTTCACTTCAACCCAGAGATTCAACATAGCCTGGCATGTTCTGGAAGAAATATATAGTAGTATAATTGCAAGTATCCGATTGTCCTGTACACCTGTAGTATACATCATTAAAACTATGGGCGCAATTTTCCTCAATTATCTGCGACGTTTTTTTGGCGTGCACCTTTTTGTTTTGAGTAAATTAAAATATCCCAGTTTCCCCAAAGTTTCTGCGCCAGCGTAATTCACTTAGGTTAGTTTTTTTTAGGCTATGATTTTTTTTACCTTATTGGGAGCGTAGTTCTTGCTGTAATGTATTTGCTTCATGGGTTCTTTGGTTAAGAATTCATAGCAACACATTGCTATTAAGAGCTAGTTTTATTAGCAAAGGTTTAACAATCATACTACACATTACCAGTTCATCCACCAGGCTCACAACCACCTGCCTCATCGTGGATCCCCGAAACTCAACTGGCTGGGGTTTTATTGAGATGGCGTATGTGTCCGCTCTGGAAAACCTTCTGGGCAGTTAACAAAATCAGCGCAGAAGATCCAGTTCCATGGCCGGAACTGCAGTGGCAGAGAGGGAGAGAGAGGATAATTATAACCTCTTTTATTTACGGGTTCTGTAGTACAACTCCATTAGTGTAACAATCTCCTTTTTGTCTTTAATCTTGAATTAACTTTAATCTGGAGCTTTTAGTCTGGTCTGTCCACCCTTTCGGCCTGGGCTAGGAGCGGCACCAGCTCCGGTGGGAGGGAGGCCTTTCGGCCCAGGCTAGGAGTGAGTAAGCCAGATACTGGGTTACTGTCCCAAACATAAGTTGGTTGCTTCGTTACTCACAGATATTGTAGCCGCAAAGGTGGCACTGCCAAATGATAATGTAATTAAAGCAGTGGTAAATAAAACAAATAGGATTTTGGATTGTATAATGAATGGAATAGAATGCAAAGCACAAGATGTAATATTGAGCCCAGAACATTGGCTCAGCCCCATTTGGAGTACTGTGTGCAGTTTTGGTTGCAATTTTACAGGAAGAATATTATGACACTGGAAATAGTGCAGTAAAAGGTGATCCATTTAATAACTGGCATTAAGGAGAGATTATAAGCTATAAGGAGAGATTAGAAGAGTCGAGTTTAGACCAAACTTTTGTATGATGACACCAAGGGGCAGCATACAGATGAGAAGTAGGAGAGGGCCAAGGATAGATTCTTGGGGGACACCAGAGGTACGGTGCGGGAGCGGGAAGAGAAGCCATTGCAAGTGATTCTGTGGCTATGATTTATTTCTGGAATACTCTGCGAACAAGCAGCCAAATACTCTTTTATTAAATATTTTGTATCTCTTATTCCACAACCAGCAAACGAACCAACATAGATATCCATAGCAGATATCAATGTTTTAAATGCAAGTTTATTCATTCATTTGTTAGTAACTAGCCATTACATAAATCTATAGATGATTCTCAGTTTAACAAAGGCTAGAATGCATCTGCATAGCAATTGACTTACCAATACGTACAAATCATCTTGACCTTAACACTTTATTCCCCAAAGCTGTTTTTTGGCATATTTGGGCCGTTTTCTTTGGGCCC
The DNA here is from genome assembly GCF_044704955.1 of Pristiophorus japonicus. NCBI lineage: Eukaryota > Metazoa > Chordata > Chondrichthyes > Pristiophoridae > Pristiophorus > Pristiophorus japonicus. The sequence goes on from NC_091997.1 coordinate 20,719,450, forward strand.
GACTACGGCAAAAAAAAAGTTGAAAGTTTTCCCATTTTAATTTATGAATGTGGCCCGGCGTAAATTGTCCTTAAGCTCTGTGGGTGGAGCCTAAGATGTGCGGCAAAAAGATCGGGTTGCCAGGGTAACGAGAGACATACTACGGGCTGAGGCTGGAAAGTGAAAAATACAAGACATTCTGGCCAACTCATAGCAACCTGCACAAGCACCTTACCAACATGAAAGTATTAAAGAGTCTTTGTGCCAAAAGTATACTGAATTGGAAAGGCCCCCCCCCCCACCCCTTCCCCTGCCACCGATGCCCGGAGCCACTCCTAGCCCGGGCCGAAAGGCCTCCCTTCCCCTGGAGCCGCTCCTAACCCAAATGATTCTAGGTTTGAAGTCACCTAAAATTCTCTGTGCTCAAATCATTTTTAAAGGGTAAGATGCATCTTTTATGGGGAAGGGAGAAGGACAGAGATAGTATCAATGCTGGCCGTTCAGTGGTCTTTTCCATTCTCCCCATGCCCTGTGTCCCCACTATCGTGCTTTTCCTCACTGCAAGGAGCATGATAAAAAATATAAATTTTTTTGAAGAAAGAGTTGTATTTACACTTCTTGGAATAACTGCAAGCGATGCATCCAATATTCATTCAAGAATCACTCACTCACTCATTGGGGAGAATGTTTAATATGCAGAGACAAGTGATCACAAATCCTGTGTGAAGCTGTATGAATTATGGCCTCCATGGAAGATCAAACATCAATCAAGAGACATTTTAAGTTGAAATGTCAAGTCAATTACAACCTCAAGATAATAACTTATGGTTCAAGGAACATCCAGGTCCAGATATTGATCAGTGGTTACGTCCAATAATACTATAGTTGCTTTAGTTGGAAATCTACAGTCAACTATATATGTCATTACATAAAACAGAATACCTGCTGCCATATATTCCAGTGCACCATGGTGTTTCAGGTTTAGCATTTGCCATAGCTATCATCTTGGGTTCAGTGGTGCCAGTTGCTCCCATAAGTAAATCCCACACCTTTTAAGTGCTGATATATGCTCACACGGCCCAATATCTACTTATACGATCGCATAAACTAGGTACGCCTTGTGATATGAATTGGATACTCTTGACTTTCACACATACCTCCGTGTGCCTTCTCGATCTTTTTTGAAAGCGGACCGAGCAAACACTTGGTGAGACTAAACCAAATATGAATCGTCAAGCTACAACTGAACATACTGGGGACGATTTTAATTACTGGTGGGCAATGGGCGTGTAGCCTACCCACCTTTCCCAGCGGCGAGACGCCTGAGCCGTGGTACAAATAGCCGGAGGGTGCAAGGTTGTACCTCTAAATTGCAATTCGGGTTCTTTGTACATCACAAGAACCCCGATTTGCAAATTACAACTAACCCCCTGCCTGAAACAGACGAGTGCTTCGGCAACCCATCTCAGTGTAATATAGAGCTCCATCTAGTGGACTACTGTGGTAATACAACTGTTGCGGCAAATACAATAAAAGTCACATTATGTATTGGAGCCATCTTGTAAAGTCTATGTGTTAGTGATGTCGTAAGGAACATATCACACTCAGGAACCTATCCAAAATGTTGGCAGGTCAAGATCATGGACAGGTTAGGTTTGTTCATATTGATCATATTTTACCTGCAGATGTGGAAGGAGTTGAAAGTTGGAATGATTCAATTATTTCTGATGAGTCAGATAGTCTTGTTGCAAGTAGATTACCAGTAGCAAATCCTACATCAGATGTAATAGAAACAAGTCCAAGAGAATGTCAGAATTTAAGTCTCAGTCCAAGTCAGTCTGAAGTTGTAGAGCGCCCAAATGCCCTTGGAGAAAAACTCTCCCGAGGCTCAGCCTCGAATGATTCTAAGTTCAACACCAAATTTGGAAAGTTCTGTTTGTGAGCAAAGGTATCCTCTTCGAAACAGAAAATCTGCGGTTAAGTGAGATTTGTAAATATGGCAAAACAAGTCCATATTTTTTGTTGTGTATAACCATGCAAGTTATGTATGATGATTATTTTGCTATGATTACTTCTTCATTAAGGATGGAGAAATGTATTATAGAGCTCCACCTCGTGGACTACTGCTCCACCTAGTGGACTACTGTGGTAATGCAACTGCTGCTGTAAATACAATAAAAGTCACATGATGTATTGGAGCCATCTTGCAAAGTCTGTGTGTTAGTGATGTCATAAGAATATATCACACTCAGGAGCCTATCCAAAATGTTGGCAGCCAGAGTGGTGGTAAATAACACAATCCCATTTCTGAGCCATTATTGCCTCAAGCACACCAGATGGAGGGAATTAAATCCAGCCCTGCTTAGTCACAGATTATGGTCAGATTCACTTAATTCAATCAGTGCAACTTATCTTCGTATATTAATATAAATATCATTAATATGCCACATTTCTCCACGAGTGGATTATCTTGATGTAAACAAAATAACTCCTAACTACCCTACTGGGCTCTCCTTCTGAGCCTGTCCACAATTTCCCTTCACAGCCTTCTATTTAAAACTTGACTGACTGTTTTCCAATCTCTGTTCTTCTCACCATGTTCACAGCCAGAAGCGAAGGCCAGCCAGTCTTGGGACTAAACACTTCCCAACACAATGCGTATGAGGAGTTTATTGATTGCCCAAGACAGGTGTGCAAAATTATAAGAATCAATCCAGTGCATTTGCTACAAAAATCATTGTAACTAATACACCAGTGTTCTTGTCATTATAGTGTATTACTATATTGTGACATATTTGGCTAGAAATTAGCCACCGTAAGGATCAATTTAATTCCATTTTTTGGAGCTAAAAGTTTTTTTTGGGAACTAAATAAATTTAGGGCCATTTTGCTAGTTTCGCCAGTGGTGTTACGCCGTCCTTCAAAAATAAGGGACGATATTTTTGAGAATCATTTTTGTGATGACACTCGGCGACAAAACCACCGATAACGCCGTTTTTTAGAGTTTCGCCAATAAGGACATTTTTAAGGACAGTGTTAAATAGCGATTTGAAAAAGCTTGCCTTACCTGTTGGAGATCGATCGAAATCGGCGCTAACGGTGCCATCTTGGGAATCACAGAGATTAAATTAATCTAGTCCCCAAATGTCAAGTTCAACCTGACTTTAAGGGAATGATCTTCAAGGCAGAACAGATAATATATGAACATAAATGTTCATGGAATGGGGCAAAGTTTAGGAGATTTGATTTGAGTTTGCAATTCCACGTTAGACAAAAATGTCTGCACTCCTGCTTCTGGAATTGAAGCTCAAATTGTACGGCCTCTCACTGTTTAATGACAATCCTGTGCATTATAACTGGCAGTTGCAGTTTGATGATAAAAGTTGGGTGGGCTTGTAAAAGCCCAACTCTGTTATGTGCAAATTGTCCAAGCAATCTTGCCAGCCGGCGCGCTGACCCTTACCCAAGTGCCCGCGCACCTAGACCGGGGGGGGAGAGGTACTTGCCCGGGGGGTATGGGGGGAGGTGGGAGCCGAGCGCCAAGTTCACGTGTCTGGCCAAGGGAGCGACCCTGTGTGCCTCCATGCCGAGCCCAGTGAGCAGCAGAGACGGGACATGAACAGTTCAGTGGTGGACGAAATCTCTGCCATCCATAATCGGGTCAGTGGCGATTTAAAAATCTATCCTTTCCCGCAGTTCCCTAGCTTTCACTTAGTTGCCCTTCTTTATGCTCTAGGTCATTAATCTCTTGGCTAACCATCAGGTGTTTTGAATGCCTCCTCTTGTTGACTCTCCACAACAGTATGACTGCATTCACCGAGCTTGTTCAAACATGTGCTGTTCAATGGCTTCACACTTTGCTGCTCCAACTTCCTAAAACATCTTAAGCCATAACCTTATTTAATGGGTGACAGCAGTGTATAAACTCTTGCATTTAGAACACTTTAACAAGCACAAATATTTGTTTACACCCTGTTTATAGTACATTGATAGAAAAAATAGTCTGAATGAACTGAGCTGCATTCACCCAGAGCAGATGGAATTTAACTTTTAAAGAGCCTCAAGTAAATGCTTCGAGTGTTGGGAATGTGCAGAACGGGGATTTTTTTTTTCTTTTTTTGCGCATTCACAGAACGGGTGTTGTTTTTAACACGAAAAAAATTTAGCTCCATCCTAATGGTATTTTAACATTACGCCAAAATTTTAAAAACTTTTGGCGAAACTCAGGCCTTACTTTTTTGCCGCTATCTCGGCATTTAAAAAAATGCCATTATTTGCAAATAACGCCAAAAAACAATGCTACTCTTAAATGTGGAATTTCTAGCCCATAGTATAAATCTACTATATCTACCATCATATAACTAATTATCTCACCTCTGAGTCAGTAGCCCAGTAGGATAGTTAGGAGTTATTTTGTTTACATCAAGTAAGATTACCAACTGATGTGGAGAAATGTGGCATATTAATTATATTTATATTATTATACTCCAGGGATTTGAGCACATAAATCTAGCCTGACACTCCAGTGCAGTGCTGATGGAGTGCTGCACTGTCGGAGATGCCATCTTTTGGATGAAACGTTAAACCGAGGCCCCATCTGCTCTCTCAGGTGGACATAAAAGATCCCATGGCACTGTTTCGAAGAAGAGCAGAGGAGTTATCCCCATGTCCTGGCCAATATTTATCCCACAATCAACATCACGAAAACAGATTATCTGGTCATTATCACATTGCTGTTTGTGGGAGTTGCTTATGTGCAAATTAACTGCTGCATTTCCTACATTACAAGAGTGACTATATTGTACATTCATGACATCCGGTGGTCATGAAAGGCGCTATATAAATGCAAGTCTTTCTTTCTTTCTATATTATGCTCATCAAAACTGGCATCTTGCTCCCTGGTGTAACTACCATCATGGATTCCCTCTCAACAGTAGTTATATGATCATTGCACTGTTGCTTATTGTAGTTATAATAGTTGTCTTTAAGTCATCCTCGATTCTGAGGGACTGCCTAAGAAGAAGACTAGTTGTCTTCCTATGGAGTTAATTAGTAACAGTTAGGCAACATGTGTATGATTCAGATTCATTTAAATTATACTTACAACAAAGGGTGACTAAACTAAGCTATATTGGGAAATTGATGATTCATCCGAATAACAAGATGGGAGGACACATCAATTAACGGCTTCTATCGTCAATTCATTACCACAAAACAGGCAGGATCCATTTATTACTATTTGCTAAGTGTGTGCTACTACTTTATGACATGGCTATCTGATTCAAATAATATTAGAGGTAGCTTCATTCTGGATCAATCAGTTGATAGTACAGCTGAACCTGAAATTCCAAGATTCTCATCATCATAGGCAGTCCCTCGATGCGAGAATGGCTTGCTTCCTTGCCAAACAGAGATGAGTTCACAGGTGTTTCAATGTTCCAGATCCCGAACTAATATTCCAGGTCTCAAACTACATCTTGAAGGGTGGAAGATGCCTGTGCGTGGATTTGTTTAACGTGTGGTGGCCGTTGCACACCAGCCACCACACGGGCTTGACAGAGCTAGGTCTTGGTCCAGTGGCAAGGGTTATCAAGACCACTGAAGACCAGCTCTGCTGCACAGACCTAGCGCGCACACATATCGCAGTGTGGGCTGGCCCGTGCTGCCCCTGGGCCCTCGCCTCTTCTGAGCCCCAAACTCACCCCTCTCCTGGGCCACGGTTACTTCCATCTACAAACTCTTGCCGCTCCTTCGCCCCCTCCTGCTGTGCCTGCCCGCACTGCAATCAGAGACCTGGCTTCGCAGCCGTCACCCTCCTGCAGCAGCACGCGATGCTCCCTGAAGTGGCATGTTGCCGCAAGCTGCTCCCTCTAATAACCCTGGCCTGCTGATGGTCTTGCAGGGCAGGACCGTGCCGATTTCCAGGCCGGGCCGCCGCACGCTGCTCCCTCCAATGGCCCTGGCCTGCTGATTCTAATAGGATATAGTAACACAGATAGATAACGGCATTGTTCTGGATCACACACGTTTGGAGGCATTTCCAGTATTAGAATAGGGCTAGAGATTTTCCATTACTTTTACTAAAATGCAATAATAACAGAAAAGTTTCACAATGCAGGGAACACTATCCTCAATCTTTCAAGCATCGAACAACAACAACAACTTGTATTTATATCGCACCTTTAATCGGGGGGGTGGTGTTGTGGGGGGCTGGAGGAGATTACAGAGATAGGGAGGGGTGAGGCCATGGAGGGATTTGAAAACAAGAATGAGAATTTTGAAATCCCCAAGGATAGGAGAACAGGAGCGAGCACAAAATTAGATATTGGAAGGGGGAGGAACAGTGAGGCACAACAGGGTCAGTGCAGGATCTTGGGCAGAATCATGTTGGAGGAATACAGAGGGAACACACCAGCAAGAAAGGAGGCTGGCATCAGGGCATATAAACTCAATGAACAAGGGGCAGAAGACAAAAGAATGACTAGCATTGGATATGATGGACATGGGAGGAAAGATCAGAGCTTTGTCCATCAAGGTCATGAGTACATTAACCTTACAAGGTATCAGCAGCAACATGGATTAAGTATCCACAGTAAGGAGGAATGGAATGAAAGAAGGGTGCTGATGTGTGGAATAATCTCCCAACACGTGAAATTACTTCAGGTTCGAGTGCAGCAGGGAAAAAAGTAAAGGTAAAGAGAGAAGAGGAGAGGGAGGGAGAAGCAAAAAAAAAGGGAAACTTAACATGGGAGGGAAAATAATCAAGGAAAACAAAGAGTTGAAAAGAGAAGCAACATGAAAATAAATAACATTTTTAAACATCTCTGCATTCAATATCCATTTACACGGGGTAAAAGCATATGGATACTAAAATTACGCTTTGCAAATATTTACATACAAATTCATTTTGTACAATATTTCTTGCTCTGATAAATGTTTAACGCCTCCAATTAAGTGGTAGATGAAGGAATGGCATTAAGTGCTCATATAGCAATATCCACATAGCTTTCAAAGTCATAAGGTAAAATATCAAAACTTGTATTGTTCTCAGCTTTTTTCGTCTTGAATGTGTTCATACCTGTGTGTTCACATAAAACCACAGAACTGCTGTATCAGCTTCTCAAGCCTAATGCCCCTCAGGAGTCACAGTGATGTAATTAGTGGCACAATAACATCACATTACTCAACTCAGGAGTGTGAAGGAACACTCACCACTTGCCTGGGTGAGTGCAACTATAGCAATACTCAAGAAACGTGACAGTATTCAGGCCAGTGCCACTGCACTCAACATGCACCACCTCCACCACTGAAACATTGTGGCTGAGCTATGCACCATCTGTAGGATACAATGCAGCAACTCCCCAAGGTTACTTTGACCGCATCTCCCTCCCCTATGACCCCACCCCCCACCACCCATAAGAAGGACGAGTGCAGCAATGTCATGGGAACGGAATACCACTGCATGCAAGTCACACTCCATCCTGATTTGAACACCACCATTATTGCATAGTCATGGGGGTTAATATCCTGGAAATCTCTACCTAACACCATCACGGGAGCACCATGACCACAAGGATTATAGCGATTCCAGGAGAAGACCCACCACCACCTGCTCAGGACAACTAGGGATGAGCAATAAATGGCCAAATCAGATTAAGATTCACGGGCAAGGCTGGCATTTATTGCCCATCCCTAATTGCCCTTGAAAATATGCTGGTGAGCTACCTTCTTGACAACTGAGTGGCTTGCTAGGCCATTTCAGAGGACAGTTAAGAGTCAACCACATTGCTGTGAGGCTGGAGCCAAATATATATCAGATTTCCTTCCTTATTTTAAGGACATTAGCGAACCAGATGGGTTTTTACGACAATCCAGTTGTAATGTTTGCCATTACTGTTACTAGCTTTTTATTCCAGATTAGTGGGATTTAAACTCTTGTCTCTGGATCATTGATCCAGGCCTGTGGATTATTAATCTAGTAACATTACCACTATGCTGCCATTCCCATACCACTATGTTACTGTTCCCATACATTTGATCAGCTTCAGTTAGAAACCATGATATATCATCACTCTGATGTCTGTTACAACAATATTCAGGTTATTGCAGCAGAGGTTCTTTCAGGAAGGCATGGTTTGATTACTGACAATCACTGCGCCAGAGGTCACGAACGAAAAGCACCATCTTCATCTTCCTAATGTTAACCTCCACCAAGAAAACCTGAATATCCTTGTAATAGATGGTTCTCAATCTAACATATTGAGGTCAGTCCCATGGCTATATATCAATAAATAACTATGATAACTGCAGGTACCATCAATCAATTAAACCAATATGAAATCACCTTGTATGTGGCAATGAAAGTTTACTGCAAAGCAGTCAATTAAATATTTATATATATATATATATATATATATATTGAAGACATTATATTGAATCACTTTCTATGATGTGCATTCCAATGTTGACTTCTGCAACAACCTCAAATAAAAATAATAAAAACAAAAAAGGGCCAATCACTTCTACATTTTGAACACTATTCAGCTTCAGGGAACAAGGTCTGTCAAAATGTAATTCAATGTAAGTGCAATACACTTTACACAAAAACAATATTGATTATATTTGTAGTCTGGGCTGCTTCAAATGTAATGGGGAAAACAATATTGATGGCTTATAGTAGAGAATTTTCAATAAATTATGGTAGAGAATTGCCAATAAGTGATTGTGCAATCCACACAGATCCGGCGATATCAGTGGAGCACATATTACATTCATTAATAAGTCATATTGATGCCGTTTGAACTTGGTGCTTTAACCCTGGCTCTGAAAGGCCTGTGTTGCCTATTTATGGAGGTCCCTGTGGATCCAAGAATCCAACAAATAAAATAAGGTGCAACACACAATAGTGAAGTTACAAGATCAACATCATTATCTGTGATAATACCATAAAATATCAATATATTTTAAGATAGATTATTATGGTCAGTAATACTCACTTTATTTCTTCAGAAACCTAGGGTGTGAAATACCATGTATAATAGTGCAGAACACCAAAAATGTTAAGTCTTGTTGGAATAGGTGCAACTAGGGTTTTAACAGAGTATTGACTGCTAAATAACTGTTCTGGCTCTGAAAAATGAATTTTACATTTGTGGAATGTCAAATTTCTCCATTATGATAAAAATTACTATTTTTAAAAATATGTATTTTTTTAAAAATATATTCATGATATTTCAGCTTCTACCTTAACTCCCATGTGTATGCCCCAATCTTTATTTCACCCTGGAATGGGACTTGAACCTATAACCTTCTGACTCAAAGGCGAGAATGCTACCAACAGGTACATCAGAAAGTCAGAATCATAGATAACTTTTAGTTTTAAAAACCTGAAGATTGTAGCATGAACGACAAAATGAGGAAAGTAAGAAGTTCCACAGTTTTGAGGTCCTGGGAAAGAACAATAGAAGGAATGAGAAACCATTAACTTTTGAACATAGTACTCCTGTGGTAATCACCAAGTTGTGGTATTAAATCTTGCTGGAGCAAGTATCTCGCTGTGTACGTCATTGGTTACACTTTTGCCTGCACCCTTCAGCTTGAAAATGTTATCCCTGTAACTTGCTTGAAGTAACGCCGCGACAGGTCAATTGGGACCTTAGTGAATGACAGGACCAACAGTCTATCTCCTCAACTAATGAGATTTAAGGGCCCAAGTTTCCACTATCCGCTAGAACGGCACAACTCCGAGAGGCCCGCTGATTTTGTGGAATGAAAAGCGTGTCAAAAACTTACCTCGCGATTCTCCGAGTGCAGCAGGTCTGTTCAGCAGTCAGCGCAATGCAGTACAACAGCTGGGGGGGCAGAGCTACAGCCCTGGGCCAAAAACAGTGTCGGCAGCTGCGCGTGTGTGCAGTGGAGTCTGCGCGCGTGCGCAGTAGCTCCTGGCCCCCAGATTCTGTGTGCATGTACTACTGGCTGTGTAGGAGGGGCCCGAAGCACGCAGCCCCTAGCCCTGGCCGAATGGGCTCCTGGAGCGGGCAGAGTGCCGATTTCCAGCTTGCAGCATAGAGAAGAAAGGTAAATTTGAGTCAAATCAGATACAGAAAGTGAAATAAGGAGAGGGAAAGAAAGAATGGATTGAGAGAGAAAAAAAGAGACAGAAAGGAAAAGTGAGAAAAATATTTTAAAATTTGACATTTTTAAAATCTCTAAGAAAAATTTACTACTTGCAGGAATGAGTCTCATCAGTTTAAATTGGTCCCTTTCTGGGCTGGAGCAGTTGATTGACATTGCATTAACAATTATCACGTTGTTAAAAGTATACTTACGTTGTTAAATACAAGCCCTAACTTTCTGCGGCAAGTTTAATTCAAGTTTAATGTGCAACTCAAGCAAGTTCTCAAAAGTAATGGGAAGGTTGACGGCGAGCTGTCGTTTGTGCAAGGCAAATGGCGGAGCGGCATAATTTGACCGGCAAGTTATGGAGATTCACAGCTTACGAAATGTCTCTTTTTCATCTGAACCTGTTGGCCGATTTGCACATTAATAACAGCTTGCATCATTAACTCGCCATTATTTTTCCAGGAAGATCTGGCCCAATACGAAAACAATCGGAAGTGCCTTAACAATGTTCACTTAAAATGAGTCTACCCTGTGTGAAGTGGGAGAAAGAAAGACTTTCACATACATTCTTTATTAAGGTGGAGAGTGACACAATTAAATCAGAAACTAGGGTCCTGAACTTAAGGAAAGCTAACTTCAACGGCATGAGGCATGAATTGGCTAGAATAGACTGGTGAGTGATACATAAAGGGTTGACGGTGGATAGGCAATGGCAAACATTTATAGATCACATGGATGAACTTCGACAATTGTACATCCCTGTCTGGAGTAAAAATAAAACAGGGAAGGTGGCTCAACCGTGGCTAACAAGGGAAATTAAGGATAGTGTTAGATCCAAGGAAGAGGCATATAAATTGGCCAGAAAAAGCAGAGGACTGGGAGAAATTTAGAATTCAGCAGAGGACTAAGGGTTTAATTAGGAGGGGGAAAATAGAGTACGAGAGGAAGCTTGCCGGGAACATAAAAACTGACAGCAAAAGCTTCTATAGATATGTGAAGAGAAAAAGGGTAGTGAAGACAAACATACGTCCCTTGCAGTCGGACTCGGGTGAATTTATAATGGGGAACAAAGAAATGGCAGACCAATTGAACAAATAATTTGGTTCTGTCTTCACGAAGGAGGACACAAATAACCTTCCGGAGATGTACAAGGGGACCGAGGGTCGAGTGAGAAGGAGGAATTGAAGGATATCCTAATTAGGCGGGAAATTGTATTGGGGAAATAGATGAGATTGAAGACCGATAAATCCCTGGGGCCTGAATTGTCTGCATCCCAGAGTACTTAAGGAAGTGGCCCTAGAAATAGTGGATGCATTGGTGATCATTTTCCAACATTCTATCGACACTGGATCAGTTCCTATCGACTGGAGGGTAGTTAATGTAACACCACTTTTTAAAAAAGGAGGGAGAGAGAAAACGGGTAATTATAGACCGGTTAGCCTGACATCAGTAGTGGGGAAAAGGTTGGAATCAATTATTAAGGATGAAATAGCAGCGCATTTGGAAAGCAGTGACAGGATTGGTCCAAGTCAGCATGGATTTATGAAAGGGAAATCATGCTTGACGAATCTTCTGGAATTTTTTGAGGATGTAACTAATAGAGTGGACAAGGGAGAACCAGTGGATGTGGTGTATTTGGACTTTCAAAAGGCCTTTGACAAGGTCCCACATAAGAGATTGGTGTGCAAAATCAAAGCACATGTTATTGGGGATAATGTACTGGCATGGATAGAGAACTGGTTGGCAGACAGGAAGCAGAGAGTTGGGATAAACGGGTCCTTTTTGGAATGGGAGGCAGTGATTAGTGGAGTTCAGCAGGGCTCAGTGCTAGGACCCAAGCTCTTTACAATATACATCAATGATTTGGATGAAGGAATTGAGTGTAATATCTCCAAGTTTGCAGATGACACTAAACTGGGTGGCGGTGTGAGCTGTGAGGAGGATGCTAAGAGGCTGCAGGGTGATTTGGACAGGTTAGGTGAGTGGGCAAATGCATGGCAGATGCAGTGTAATGTAGATAAATGTGAGGTTATCCACTTTGGTGGCAAAAACACAAAGGCAGAATATTATCTGAATGGCGGCAGATTAGGAAAAGGAGAGGTGCAACGAGACCTGGGTGTCATGGTTCATCAGTCATTGAAAGTTGGCATGCAGGTACAGCAGGCGGTGAAGAAGGCAAATGGCATGTTGGCCTTCATAGCTAGGGGATTTGAGTATGGGAGCAGGGAGGTCTTACTGCAGTTGTAAGGGCCTTGGTGAGGCCTCACCTGGAATATTGTGTTCAGTTTTGGTCTCCTAATCTGAGGAAGGATGTTCTTGTGAGAATCTGTATCAATGTAGCTACCATCTTTATATGTATTATCCGTACAAATTTCAAATGTATTAAATGTTCCCGATGTTGGGGAAGTCCAGAACCAGGGGACATAGTCTAAGGATAAGGGGTAGGCCATTTAGGACCGAGATGAGGAGAAATTTCTTCACTCAGAGTTGTTAACCTGTGGAATTCCCTGCCGCAGAGAGTTGTTGAGGCCAGTTCATTGGATATATTCAAGAGGGAGTTAGATGTGGCCCTTACGGCTAAAGGGATCAAGGGGTATGGAGAGAAAGCAGGAAAGGGGTACTGAGATGAATGATCAGCCATGATCTTATTGAATGGTGGTTCAGGCTCGAAGGGTCGAATGGCCTACTCCTGCACCTATTTTCTATGTTTCTATGTTTCTATTTGATGTAGTTCCCAGTCTGGTCACTGATCAACCAGACATGCAGCAGCATTTAATCAGCTTATATTCATCAGCATTTTATCTGTCGAAGATATTAACTTTATGAACTGCTTTGATCTAAGCTGTGTTGTATCGGAACATCTTCAAATTGTGACACAGCTTTCCAATTTTGCCTTGTGTTCTCTGGGGATTTATTAAAACGATAAATTCTGAAACAGATCAGCCACAGTGCCAGTTCTTAGAAATACCAACAGTGACTGCATCTTCTGGAGCCATTTAATCAGGCCATTTAATATGGCTATTAGTTATTGATAATGAGATCACTTAGTACAGTACCACACTCAATCACACCAGATATTACATTTCAGCAACAATTTGAACATTCAAACTCATTGTCATTCCCTGCAACTCTGATCACTTTCATCCTCTTTTGAGATAAAATGTCATATATTTTTCCAGAACTGCTTTAGTAAGGCATAGCCGTAATTTTGCAAAGATCTGGAGGAAGATTTTAACCTCCTCCACCCAACAGAAATGGGGCAGTAGCTGAGTTAGAATGGAGGTCGTAGACAACGAGGGGAAAAAATTCATTATCGCCCCGATTGGGGGCGGTGACATTTGAGAGGCAGGAAACTTATCGCCAGGCGCTAAAGTCCCCCCCCCCCTCAAAAAATCCGGTTTAACGCACCCTGAAGGAAATGGAACGCTAAATCAACCTGAAGAAATGCCTTATCGACATCAGTACATGGGAAGAAACCACCTCAATTCCCCAAACTGTGGCGATTCGTGTGCAGGCAGGCAGATAACGATTTTGAAAAAGCTACGCTTGCCAAAGAAATAGATTAATGTAGACGAGGAAAGATTGTCAGCCCACTGCGACTACACATCAACTTTCATGTGTCAGCTTTGTGGTAAAATGTGTCTCTCTGGGATTAGTTTACATCAAAATGCTCACCAAAGTCATGGCTTAAAACTCAATTTTTTTAATGCTGAGCAACGATCCTACGCCATCATCGAGGGATTAACATCAGTTCCCGCTCCGCCAGCATTTCTCCTGGGTCCTTCTGCTGGGCAGTCCAGCCAGCCACCTGAATCAGAAGGGAGCCTCACTAACCTATGCAAATTGGAGCGTAGTGACGTATGTGGGACCCAGATGCCATTTTAACTACTCACTGGGTGGAGTGAGCACCGTGGATGCTCAGTCAAACCATTGCGGCACAGCAGAAGAGGTTCAAAAGGACAAGTACTAACATTATTTTTGTGGAGCCAGAAGGAGCACCACAAGAATGTGGGCTGTTGCCATCCTGAGTTCACCCCTCCCCCCCCTTGATTACAACTGCACCTCCCCCATCCCCCGCCCAACCCCCCCCCCCCCACCCCGCCAACGCACACAGACCTAGCTTTTAGACGCCCGCCACCCGATATTTCGCTGGTTACCTATTATTTGGGGCTTGCAGCTTGCCACATATACGTGAGTCAATTCCTGGCCACCATACATGTGACCGGGCAATGGCCTTCATTAGCACGATGCCTGGGTGCTCGCTGTGGAGTTCCCTGATGAATGCTTCCCTGCCTTTCTGGGGCATGACTACCCGGCTGCCCCATAGCAGGCAGTCGGCTTGGATGGAGAGCTCATCCATCCGACTGTGAAACGGTCTGATCTCCTCGGGGCACGCTCCGTGTGCGGGCGCCCAATCCCCAGTCAGGACGCATTTTTTTATCAGTGATAGGAGAGGATCTTTGCTGGTCCAGATTTTGATCTGGTGGGCTGTGATGGGGGAGCCTGCGGTGTCGAAAGCCTCAACGGCCATGACCATCTCAGCACTTTGCTCCGACGCCCCCTCAGTGGTTGCCAGTGAGAGCCTGCTGAGCGCATCAGCGCAATTTTCGGTGCCTGGCCGGTGCCGTATGGTGTAGTCATAAGCAGCCAGCGTGAGGGCCCACCGCTGTATGCGAGCTGACACATTGGCATTGACAGCCTTGCTGTCGGACAACAGGGATGTTAACGGCTTGTGGTCCATTTCCAATTCGAACCTTCTGCCGAAGAGATACTGGTGCATCTTTTTCACCCCGTATACACATGCTAGTGCTTCCTTTTCAACCATCCCATATCCCCGCTCTGCCTGGGAGAGCGACCTGGAGGCATAAGCCACAGGCTGAAGTCGGCCCTCATCATTACTCTGCTGCAACACATACCCAACCCCATAGAATGATGCATCACATGTTAAAACCAGTTTCTTACAGAGGTTGTACAAGGTCAACAGCTTATTCGAACAAAGCAGGTTCCGAACCCGATTGAAAGCCCGTTCTTGACAGTCGCCCCAAAACCATTCGCAACCCTTACGTAGGAGCATGTGTAGCGGCTCCAACAAAGTGCTTAAGTTCGACAGAAAGTCCCCGAAGTAGTTCAAGGGTCCCAGGAATAACCGCAACTCCGATGTGTTGCCGGGCCGGGGCGCACGACGGATCGCCTCTGTTTTGGATTCGGTAGGCCGGATCCCATCTGCGGCAACCCTCCTGCCCAAAAACTCGACCTCTGGGGCCAAAAACACACACTTGGACTTCTTCAGATGCAGGCCTACCCGGTCCAATCGGCGTAGCACCTACTCCAGGTTGTGGAGGTGTTCCTCCGTGTCACGACCTGTGATTAGGATGTCATCTTGGAATATGATCGTGCCATAAACGGATTCAAGCAAACTTTCCAAGTTCCTCTGGAAGATAGCAGCCGCTGAACGAATGCCAAACGGACATCTGTTGTAAACGAATAGCCCCTTGTGCGTAGTGATGGTGGTCAGAAGCTTGGCTTCTTCAGCCAGTTCCTGAGTCATGTAGGCCGAAGTGAGGTCCAACTTGGTGAACAGCTTGCCACCTGCCAGCGTGGCGAAAAGGTCCTCCGCCCTCGGAAGTGGGTATTGTCCTGTAGTGACACTCGGTTGATGGTGGCCTTGTAGTCGCCACAGATCCTGACCGAGCCATCCGCTTTAAGGACAAGAACGATGGGGATTGCCCAGTCACTGAATTCAACAGGCGAAATGATGCCCTCTCTTAGCAGCCTGTCCAATTCACTCTCAATTTTCTCATGCATCACATACGGCATGGCCCTGGCTTTATGGTGCACTGGTCTGGCATCTGGGGTGATGCGTACCACTACTTTGGTGCCCTTAAAATCCCGACACCTGGTTGAAAAAGTAACTCGAATTTCTGTAGGACCTGTGAGCATGAACTTCACTCCACAGATGAAATGGCGTGTATGTCCCCCATTTCCAGTTCATCTCGGCTAGCCAGCTCCTCCCCAAGAGCGTGGGACTATTCCCCGGGACAATCCAGAGTGGCAGCCAGTTCTCCGATCCATTGTGTGTGACCACCAAGTTTGCACTGCTAGCACTGGGATGATCTCTCTGGTGTAAGTCCGTAACTGCGTGTCAATGCGTTCCAGTTTGGGCCTGTTAGCTTTGTGTGGCCATAGTTTTTCAAATTGTTGGGCACTCATAAGAGACTGGCTAGCTCCTGTGTCCAGCTCCATGCGTACCGGATGCGATTTAATAGAACTTTCATCATCATAGGTGGCGTTTTGGTATATGAGCTGTGAATGTCTGCCACGTGACCCCTCTGGACTTCGGCATCGATGGCTTTGCCCCAAGCATCAATCTGCCTTGCAGACCCCTCGTCTGGTTCCTCTGCCTCATAGACTAACCTCGCTATGGGCTTTCTGCTCATCCTGGCCAAATGTCCACTGAAATTGCAGTTACTACAGATAAATTGCTGAAACCTGCAGGTTTTCGCGGTGTGTCTACCACCGCACCTCCAGCATGAGCTGAGGTTATTGTGAACAAAGAGGGACTATTACCAGGCATTCCTCTCTGATTGTCTCTTAGATTGCTCCTGAGCACTGTGTTAGTGGGTGTCAATGGTCCCATCCCGGGACGCATTGTCCCTTGTGATGGCATGAATTGCCGATCCCCCTGCCATTGTCTCTGTTGCTGGCCCACCCTAGAGTCTGTTGCTACCTGTCGAATTGCCCTTGCCTGGTGTCGAATTGCCCTTGCCTGCCTGCGGGAATCTGTGTCGCGTTTACAATGTTAACTCCCTGGTCCATCGCCACGTTTGAACCAGGGCTGTGCGCGTAAATTATCTTGGTCTCCTCTTCCCCTGCCATGAAGATCTGAGCTATCAAAGCTGCCCTTTCCAAAGTCAAGTCCTTGGTCTCAATGAACATCCTGAAAATCCCGGCATGACTAATGCCCTCAATGAAGAAATCCCTTAACATCTACCCCCTGCAGGCATCTGTGAGCTTACACAAGCAGCCAAACGTCGAAGGTCCGCAACGAAGTCCGATACGCTTTGTCCTTCACGATGCCGGTGTGTATAGAACCGGTGCCGGGCCATGTGTATACTGCTCACCGGTTTGAGGTGCTCACCGATCAGTGTACTGAGCTCCTCAAAGGACTTGTCTGCCGGCTTCTCGGGTGCGAGCAGGTCTTTCATCAGCGCATACATCTTGGAACCACAGCTGGTCAGTAGATTCGCCCTCCACTTGACAGCCGTGTCCGCTCCCAGCCAGTCCTTCGTGACAAAACTCTGCTGGAGCCTCTCAACAAAATCGTCCCAGTCCTCACCTACACAGTACCATTCCTCTGTGCTACCGGTGGCCATCCTCGTGGGTTGTTGATTCCCGTTTCTCGTCGCCAAATGTAGTATCCTTACACCTACTATAGAATCACGTGAGGCATGTACTGCATACAAGGTCACTACGTGACCTGCACCTTTATTCCCAGGATCAAGAAGTGCTGACCCTGTGTGGGTCCCTTTCAATACCTGGATGACCAGCTGAGGAGTGTCTCCCACAAGTTCACCCCCTGTGGTCAAGGTGTGCATTTCACAGTTGTGTACAGTGTACAGTGTTGTTACATAAGGTTACAGTTATGTGAAAGTTACAAACATGACACAGATCACCCAAGCAAGAATGTCACAATTTCTGAAATATAAAGGCTTAACTTAACACTGCTGATAAAATCACATTCTGTGAGCTCCTTTACCGTAACTGCCCAGACCTTCTATCATCATGTCTCTTTATCGGCAGGCAGTGCTGAAACTCAGCATTGCACAATAAGCAACCACATCATGAAGCTCCCAGCCCCATTATACGCTTCGTTCCAGAGTCCATGGGTAATTAAGGTGAACAGCATTCAATGTTGCTTGCAGAACAGCCTCCGTGGGTCCCTAACCTTTACTTTTCTCATCATTAATATCCGCAGAATGTCAGAGGATAACCTTTATAATCTGCTCTTAAAACTCCATTCTGCCATAAATCCCTACGAGGAAGCAACTGTAAAAGGTCACTGTGGGGAGGCGGAGGAATTTCTTCTGGTCACTCGCTATGTGTTAGCAACTTCGTAATTGTGGCAGGGAGATATCGTCAGTTCGCTATTTCTTTCCGGGTGGATTGATGACCAATTAGCGTGTGGTTTCAGACTGATTTCTGAAAACAAATCTGGATGGCTCCCTTATTGCTTTAAAAATAAGTTCCAAGATTTATCAGCTAGGAGCTTAAAGGAATAAGATGCTTTGAGAATAATATTCCATTGCGAAACATCCCTGACACGTTCTTCACTAATACCGGCTTTGCAAAATTTCAACTGTAACAGCGTTCTCCACAGCTGGAATCCCCAGAATTTTATTTTGGATAGAGGTCAGGTTAGCTGTTTCAGCAGCATAAAATTCAAAATCATTACTGCGAGTTCATCGCCATAGGCTGATTCTTTTTTGCAGCCATTAAAATGTGCTCTTCCCACAGTCAGCATTTTGGAATGTCGCTCCCACCTCTAATTTTATTAAAGACCTCAAACGCAAAAGGCATGCAGGCCCTTAATGTCAATCTTTGTTCAGAGATCATAGGACGGCGGCTGTAGGGAATGGCATATCATACTGCTGCAGTCGGGAACACACTTCACAGATTAAGAGCAAAGGGGTAGGGTTTCCACTTTGAGCGTAATCTGAAAATTGCATCCAAAATATGCTTGAAATTGTATGAATGGTTAGGTTAGGCTTCAAGTTTCTGTAAACGATTCAGTCGCATAATCACAAATGTACAATCTTCCATGAACCCGTGCAATCAGGCAGTGTAATATAATGTCATTGTTTCTTTTTCTTGCTTTCCATTAAAAATAACTGCTTGACGTATTTAAGAGTGGCGCCCAGGTGCAGTTTTATTAATACCTGGACAGCTGAAAATGGGTTTATCAGTAAAAATAAGCATTTTTTTAATCCGTTTTCGGTCCGCCACCTGTGAGTAACCCAATTTAATATCACTTGAAATGACTTTAAAGAACTATATTGAGCCATTTATTACTTTCATTGGTGTGCGCTAGTCAGGTTCCTAGTAAATTAAATGTTTTTTGATATGAAAATGCTTTCACGCGCCTTGCAAAATGAAGAGCCTTTGCGAACCAATGAAATAGGCAAAATCTATCATTGACAACCTGGGGTGTGGCCAGGTTTGTGGTGGGCTAGGCCTGATTTGGGGAGAATTGAATCTCGAACGGGCGCAAGTGGTTTCGGGCTTAACTCACCTGCGATTAAAATTTCCCGATCTTATGCGCTGGTCTGGATAATTCCACCCAGATTACATTGATAAAACTAATGAAAACTCGGCCCCAAGAAGCTGTGAGAATAATATTCCATTGCAGACATCTTTGATAGCGTGAGACAGGGACTGTGCCTTTAAGGCAGTTTTAGTGATAAATTCCTTCATTTATCATCCAAGCAAGAATGCCCCAATTTTTGAAATACAAAGGCTTAGTTTAACACTGCTGGTAAATCGAATCAAACAGAAACTTTATGTATGCTAGCAAATGTAAAGGGAGATAAAGCTGTTGATGTTTCATAGAATTCTTCATTTATTTCTGATTATGCCTCTGTGAAGCACCTTGGGACATTTTTCTATGTTAGAGACATATATAAATGCTAGTTATTGCTGTTAAGCTGACAATTCATATAATAATTATGCTTTCTTTAGAACACAATCAACGCTATTTATTCCAGAGGGGAAAATCAATCAATTGACTGTTTTTGCTAAAAAAAGACCCCCCAAAAGTCTAAAATTCATTAAAGCCATGTGACTGCAGAAAACACCTGAAAAATCTTTAAAAGAGCAGAAGGAAGGAGGGTGAGTTCAATGCACACAGAACCAATACACACCAATTAGGCTCAGTGCCAGAGGAAACTATAGCAAAGTTATTCAAGTTAGTCCCTGAGGGAGAGAATTTTCAAACTTGGTAACCCAGCAGTCTGCTAAATGCAAGATATATTTGTCTCTTCAGAATAACCTCCATTGAGCAAAGGGACCTTCACACGACTTAAGTGCAGTTGCTTGCAGGCGTACAGTTCCTCTCTGTCGGCCGCACTCCATTGGGTAAACCAGCCATTCCCGCAGTAAACCAGCAGCATTGCAGTCCATGAAAGTGTGGGCTGCAGTTGGTCTTTGGCGGGAGCGCAAAGCAAACGGATAATCCATTTAGCACATTCGATCCTACACCTCACATAATGAAAATCAGGCCGCTGATTTGCTATCATTTGTTTTGTGCAACTGTCATAGACCAATGATGGTGGTTTATGTCCGCCAGTGTCAACCGTGGCTCAAAGAGAGCAGGTGTCAGACGTTTGTGGGCTTGTTTCCAAATCCCCCCATGGCCTTGCCCCTCCCTATCTCTGCAACCTCCTCCAGCCCTACAACCCTCCAAGAGTTCTGCACTCCTCCAATTCTAACCTCTTACGCATCCCCGATTTTAATCGCTCCACCATTTGCGGCCATGCCTTCAGATGCCTAGGCCACAAGCTCTGAAATTCCTTTGCTAAACCTCTCTGTATCTCTACCTATCTCTCCTCCTTTAAGATGCTCCTTATAGCCTACCTCCACCTGCCCGAATATCTCTATGTGGCTCGCGTGTAAAATTTATTTGATACGGGTCCTGTGAAGCGCCTTGGGACATTTTACTGTACTACATTAAAGGCATTACAAGATGATATTGGGATGAGCTGAAATGCTCCTGCAGAGAGCCAGCACAGGCTTAACAGGCCAAATGGCCTCCTACTGTGTTGTAACAATTCTATGACCATGATTTTCCCGACTTCAGCAGGTCCCTGGCAGATGATGTCACTGCCGGGTGTCGGTCCTGCTGCTGGCTCCGTCCTGGCCGCCGACATGACTTTCCCTGATTGGGCAAGTTTCCCAGCCAATTAGAAGAAGCGGGTCTGGTGACGTCATCAGCCGGTTTCCTTAAAGGGACCATGCACAAATTTACTTTGACATGTGAGCAGCAGCAAGTTACAGCAGATGCATTCGTTATAATCTACCAAAATTCTCTGGAATCTGGGGCGGTACCATCGGATTGGAAAGAAGCTAATGTAACGCCTCTGTTTAAAAAAGGGGGCGGACAAAAGGCAGGTAACTATAGGTCAGTTAGTTTAACATCTGTTGTGGGGAAAATGCTTGAAGCTATCATTAAAGAAGAAATAGCGGAACATCGAGATAAGAATAGTGCAACCAAGCAGATGCAACATGGATTCATGAAGGGGAAATCATGTTTAACTAATTTACTGGAATTCTTTGAGAATATAACAAGCATGGTGGAGAGAGGTGTACCGATGGATATGGTGTATTTGGATTTCCAAAAGGCATTCGATAAGGTGCCACACAAAAGGTTACTGCAGAAGATAAAGGTACGCAGAGTCAGAGGAAATGTATTAGCATGGATAGAGAATTGGCTAACCAACAGAAAGCAGAGAGTCGGGATAAATGCGTCCTTTTCAGGTTGGAAATCGGTGGTTAATGGTGCGGCACAGGGATCGGTGCTGGGACCACAACTGTTTACAATATACATAGATGACTTGGAAGAGGGGACAGAGTGTAGTGTAACAAAATTTGTAGATGACACAAAGATTAGTGGGAAAGCCGGTTGTGTAGAGGACACAGAGAGGCTGCAAAGAGATTTAGATAGGTTAAGCGAATGGGCTAAGGTTTGACAGATGGAATACAATGTCGGAAAATGTGAGGTCATCCACCTTGGAAAAAAAAACAGTAAAAGGGAATATTATTTGAATGGGGAGAAATTACAACATGCTGCGGTGCAGAGGGACCTGGGGGTCCTTGTGCATGAATCCCAAAAAGTTAGCTTGCAGGTGCAGCAGGTAATCAGGAAGGCGAATGGAATGTTGGCCTTCATTGCGAGAGGGATGGAGTACAAAAGGAGGGAGGTCCTGCTGCAACTGTACAGGGTATTGGTGAGGCCGCACCTGGAGCACTGCGTGCTGTTTTGGTCACCTTACTTAAGGAAGGATATACTAGCTTTGGAGGGGGTGCAGAGATGATTCACTAGGCTGATTCTGGAGAGGAGGGGGTTACCTTATGATGATAGATTGAGTAGACTGGGTCTTTACTCATTGGAGTTCAGAAGGATGAGGGGCGATCTTATAGAAACATTTAAAATAATGAAAGGGATAGACAAGATAGAGGCAGAGAGGTTGTTTCCACTGGTCGGGGAGACTAGAACTAGGGGGCACAGCCTCAAAATATGGGGGAGCTAATTTAAAACCGAGTTGAGAAGGAATTTCTTCTCCCAGAGGGTTGTGAATCTGTGGAATTCTCTGCCCAAGGAAGCAGTTGAGGCTAGCTCATTGAATGTATTCAAATCACAGATAGATAGATTTTTAACCAATAAGGGAATTAAGGGTTATGGGGAGCGGGCGGGTAAGTGGAGCTGAGTCCACGGCCAGATCAGCCATGATCTTGTTGAATGGCGGAGCAGGCTCGAGGGGCTAGATGGCCTACTTCTGTTCCTAATTCTTATGTTCTTATGTTCAAACACTGACTGCACAGAGGTGCAGGGCTGAACCCAGGCTCTCCCATGACTTCTTCCATATGCTTATGGAGGGAGTCACAGCACGCAGGGAGGTTCTCTTCCCTTCCATTGGGCGGAAGAGACCTCCCCAGGACACCACGCAGGCTGGTTGCACATTGCACAGGAGGACATAAACAGGGATGTCATTAGGAGGACCAGGCTGCAGTGGTGTAAACCTTTCAATTATGTCAGTAGATCATGAAATGTTACTGTAAAGCCATACTCAACTTTATCCTACTGTGCCACTCATCACATCCCCATCACTCTGCCTTCCCTACCCTATTCCTACACATCCTTACTCTCACCAACTTATCTTGCACCTCCACCCATCCCTCTCTATCTAAATCATCACTTCCCCATCTCACAAGCCACCCCTCACACTCACCCTTATCCTAGTCCAATCATACCATCTAACCACACAAAGGGGTAGGTACTTATGTGTTATAGCTAATATTTATGTGAAGTTCTGTTAATGTGCTGTCAAACATTGTGAAATCTTTATTTTCAACACTTTGCTAAACCTCTCCGTATCTCTACCTGTCCCTCCTCCTTTAAGATATTTTTTTGGCTAGATTTGTGTGCACCTTTGGAAGTGACTCAGTGAGTTGCAGTGAATGATGAGATGTAACAGTATGCCCCGCAATGGTGATGAGTGTGAAAGGAATGGCTTGGTCATTGTAGGGATGCTCTATGTTGTTGGTGTGGGGTGGTACCAACCTGGTGCATCATGTGACAGCCAGGATGTACAGTGACAAGTGAAGTAAATGTGGCCATGGTGAGGCCATGCCAGGCAACAATGTGGTCAGGTGCTGATGGCCTCTGTCCTGTGCAGCATCAAGTGATTGCGGAGAAGGTTAGTGTTGTTGTTGGTGCTGCTGGTGTGTCTGGTAATGCTGGTGTTGGGGCTGATTGTGGTCAGATTCTGAGGACCAAGGTGAGAGAGTACAAAGGGCACCCATGCTGATGGAATAGATGGCTGGTGAAGTAGAGATGACAGAAGCGATCTGTCAATGGTGGGGCAGGTAATGAGGTCACACTGCATGGAGACTTGTGTAAAGATTTGCAACATCCTGAATCTGTAGTGGAAATGCAGTTTAAAGATGCTAGTGCTAAAAGGAAGCTATCTGAATCAGCTGGGAGCTTTGAGTTGACATTTGAAGCTGTCAACTCATCAGCTGATTCAATGGCCACTGACCTCCCAGCTCAGAGGAATTGAGTATAGGAGCAGGGAGGTCTTACTGCAGTTGTACAGAGCCTTGGTGAGACCACACCTTGAGTATTGTGTGCAGTTTTGGTTTCCTAATTTGAGGAAGGACGCTCTTGCTATTGAGGGAGTGCAGCAAAGGTTGAACAGACTGATTCCCGGGATGGCAGGATTGACATATGACTGGATCAACTAGGCTTATATTCACTGGAATTTAGAAGAATGAGAGGGGATCTCATAGAAACATATAAAATTCTGACGGGATTGGACAGGTTAGAGGCAGGAAGAATGTTCCCGATGTTGGGGAAGTCCAGAACCAGGGGTCATAGTCTAAGGAGAAGGGATAAAAGCCATATAGGACCGACATAAGAAGAAACTTTTTCACCCAGAGAATTGTGAACCTGTAAAATTCTCTACCACAGAAAGTTATTGAGTCCAGTTCGTTGGATATATTCAAAAGGGAGTTAGGTGTGGCCCTTACAGCTAAAGGGATCAGTGGGTATGGAGAGAAGGCAGGAGTGAGGTACTGAAGTTACATGATCAGCCATGTTCATATTAGAAACATAGAAATTTACAGCGCAGAAGGAGGCCATTTTGGCCCATCGTGTCTGCGCCGGCCGACAAAGAGCCACACGGCCTTCGGTCAGCAGCCCTAAAGGTTACATATAAACCTATGAACAATGACGGAAAGGCAAAGAGCACCCAGCCCAACCAGTCCGCCTCACACAACTGCAACACCCCTTATACTGAAACATTCTACACTCCACCCCAATCGGAGCCATGTGATCTCCTGGGAGAGGCAAAAACCAGATAAAAACCCAGGCCAATTTAGGGAGAAATAAATCTGGGAAAATTCCTCTCTGACCCATCCAGGCGATCGAAACTAGTCCAGGAGATCACCCTGGCCGTATTCGATTCCCTGCAGTACTTACCATTATATCTGCTCCGTCCAACCTAAGGTTATCCAGTCTTATTCCCATATACCAGCTCTAGGTCCATAACCCTGCTGGCCACAGCACCTCAAGTGCCCATCCAACCATCTCTTAAAAGTGGTGAGGGTTTCTGCATCCAGCACTCTTCCAGGCAGCGAGTTCCAGATCCCCACAACCCTTTGCGTAAAGAAGCCCCCCCCTCAAATCCCCTCTAAACGATCCACCAACCACCTTGAAACTATGCTCCCTCGTAATAGACCCCTCCACCAATGGAAATAGACCCTTACTATTCACTATGTCCAGGCCCCTCAATATTTTGTACACCTCGATGAGGTCTCCTCTCAACCTCCTCTGTTCCAATGAGAACAAACCCAGCCTATCCAATCTGTCTCATAACTAAGATTCTCCATTCCAGGCAGCATCCTAGTAAATTTCCTCTGCACCCTCTCTAGTGCAATCACGTCCTTCCTATAATAGGGTGACCAGATCTGCATGCAGTACTCCAGCTGTGGCCTCTTCATTATCAACCACACAGCCAATTTTAGTGTTGTCTGCAAACTTCTTAATCATACTCCCTATATTCAAATCTAAATCATTGCTATATACCACAAAAAGCAAGGGACCCAGTACTGAGCCCTGCGGAACCAAATTGGTTTCAAATTTTTTTTGTTAACACTTCTGTGATGTACCTTGGGAGGTTTTACTACATTAAAGGTGCTATATTAACGCAGGTTGTTGTTGCTGTTATTGATCTGTGACCAGTTGCATTGCTTGGTATATAACTACCGTCATTCGAGCAGTTCAGCAATTATTGCATTCTTAGAATATTTGACACATAGAAACACAAACACATCTGTTTATCTAATCCTAGAAGATTATATCATTTAATTTATAAACAAAGATATAATTGTCACTCCTAATTTTTGGAATCATGTGCCACATTCACATTTTATTACATGTTTGAAACCTGAAATAGTTTGCAGCAATTTCCAGATATTGAATGGTGGTGCAGGCTCGAAGGGCCGAATGGCTTGCTTCTGCACCTATTTTCTATGTTTCTATGTTTCAGCTTCACTGACGAGGTCTAGGCACAGCAGGAAAACCATGGGAGATCTGTGAAAGTTAAAAAGCTGGGGAAAAAGCAGTGTTAAGTGGCTGTAAACAAGCCACGAATGATCTGAATTAGGTCCCACGCCACTGCCTGTCGGGTCTGCTTAGCGCTGACAGACCCGACGTTGGAAAATGAAGATGTGCATGTTTTGACAGTGCGTTCCCGACCTGCTGTCAATCATTTTCAATTTCACAGCCGACTCACCGACGCTGGCAAAATCGCGGCTTACGATTCGATGATTCTATATAAATGCAAGTCTTTCTTTCTTTGTAACATACTTTCAGCTAGTTTACAGTTGGTTATTGGATCACTACTGCACCATTTTCTTCATTTCTGGAATACACATCTGCATTTGACTGATGTCGTTCTTTGTTTCTTTAAATGCAGGCATGTGGTTCCAAGTCTTTGGAAGATGGGTCTTTATAGTATCAGTGAAGCCAAGCAGTGTTACAGGGATTAACCTCTCCGATGCAGAGCCTGAACAAGGGAAGAGTGACAAAAAGGCTGCTCTTCTATAATATGATCAAAAACCCTGTAAAATGTCAAATCCTCTTGAACTAATGTCATTTTGTGCAGCAAATCCATAGCACAGTGGGCACTCAGAATGTTCCTTGTAAATGCTCTACTGCAGCACTCGACTTACATTTTTCCCTGACTCCTGTCTGCAGCAGTCTTTTACTATTTCAAGCGCGAGTGTGACCTCATGGCACAAATTCCATAATGTCATTCATGTCTCGACAACCTCAGTTTTTATCTGTGTCAATAACTGCCTGGGAGAATCTGTCACGAGGTGCAGGTGGCCGTAAAAGATCCCATGGTACTATTTCAAAGAAGAGCAGGGGAGTTATTCCCGGTGTCCTGGGGCCAA
Source organism: Pristiophorus japonicus (assembly GCF_044704955.1). Classification (NCBI taxonomy): domain Eukaryota; kingdom Metazoa; phylum Chordata; class Chondrichthyes; family Pristiophoridae; genus Pristiophorus; species Pristiophorus japonicus. Next base: position 20,746,282 of record NC_091997.1, read on the forward strand.
TATTTATCCCTCAATCAACATAACAAAATCAGATTATCTGGTCATCATCACACTGCTGTTTGTGGGATCTTGCTGTGCGCAAATAGGCTGCCGCTATTTCCCACATTACAACAGTGACTACATTCCAAATGCACTTCATTGGCTGCAAAGCGCTTTGAGACGTCCGGTGGTCGTGAAAGGCGCTATATAAATGCAAGTCTTTCTTTCTTTCCTGATAAGTTTTGATTCACAGCCACTCCCAATGACTGATACGGGATTCCCCATCCCAAGCACCAACCTCCCCTATTCCTGGACACCCTGATGCAGCCATCTTAAATTACCTAGCACCTGCTGCCCGAGAGAAAATGGGAGCTACGGTTGAGGCCTGAAGTTGTTAAAGTCAATGTTAAAACCCAAGGGCTGCAAAGTGCCCAGTGGAACGATGAGATTTGCTCATCGAGCTTGCGTTGAGCTTCATGGAAGGGTGTAGAAAGTCAGGGACAGAGAGGTCAGCGTGGTACTGGGATGGACAACTCAGGGTTGCAATTGCAGATGAAACGGAGGTGTGCAGCAAAGTGATCCCTGATGAAGAAATCACATTGTGAGCAGCGAATACTCGATTGGGAGAAGTACAAGTAAAGCACTGTCTCACCCAGAAGGAAGGTTCAAGGCCCTGTGGCACAGGAGGAGCAGCTGGTCACCGCTGCGCAATGTTAAAACACACAGAATTCTTACAGGGCTCGACAGGGCAGATGCAGTGAGGATGTTTCCTCTGGCTGGGGAGTCTAGAACCAGGGGTCACAGTCTCAGAATAAGGGGTCGGCCATTTAGGACTGAGATGAGGAGAAACTTCTTCACCTAGAGGGTGGTGAATCTTTGGAATTCTCTACCCCAGAGGGCTGTGGAGGCTCAGTCGTTGAGTGTATTCAAGACAGAGATCAATAGATTTTTAGATATTAAGGGAATCAAGGGTTATGGGGATTGTGCAGGAAAGTGGAGTTGAGGTAGAAGATCAGTTATGATATTAGATGGCGGAGCAGGCTCGAGGGGCCGAATGGCCTATTCCCGCTCCTAATTCTTATGTTATGTTCTTAAAACCCAAGATGTAAAGTCCTGTCCCCTCAGTACAGATTCACACAAGGCATTCACACGTGAAGTCAATGTCACTCTGGACCTGCACCTTTATTTCACAGCTCTGGAATGCTGCACTTGCCTGAGACCTGTCCTTATATACCTGTCTCTTGCAAGTGCACCCCTGGTGGTAAGGTATGCTGGTGGTTACAGGTCATATCTTATTACAGTCATGTATAGCATGTTAGGATACAGTTATATATAATAATGTAAGATACATGATACAAGGTCTGCAAATTGCCCACTGGAAATTGTAATTGTAAATCACCACAGCTCCCACGAGGAAAGTTTAGGCTCCCCTGCCCTGGGCTCCCCCACCCGGCCAATCGTGAGGCCTGGCCGAACGCTGCTCACAGCGACTTACCCGAGTGACGGGGTCACTTACCATCAGTCACCACTGGCAGCCTCTTGCTGCCCGACATAAAGCTCCCATTCGCCAGCCAGCTGCCACTTCCTGACAGCTTTGGGCAGGCAACCGACTGGGGAGGGTCATGCAGATAAGACCCGCTAGTTAAAATGGCCTGGGCCTCAAGCTGCCAAGGTCATGATGGTTTGCGCACCACCCCCTCTCGTGCCCCTGCGCCCCCCCTCCCCCTCCCCCCACCCAAAAACCCGTCCCAAATTAAAATCAGGGCTCTACCATTTTATTACAGAGTCCATAGATATGAAGTTGGTCACAAAGTGCAAAGCACTGCAAGGCCAAAGGATGGCTAGAAACTTGGCACTAGAAAGAAGATCACATCGCAAACTGCTTGGATGAGGTTAGTAAGTTGTAAAAGAGCAGTTACACTCGAATTAGTGGCAAGAAACTAATTAAGGCTCAGCAGTAAATGGGATCTCTGAGAGCCAGTAGTAAATGATTGACTTTTCTTCCAATAACCTTGAAAATAATCAGGCTTGAGACAGAGTGGTAGTTATTACCAGCAGATACACTGTCAGGCTCGTGTAGGGGATAGATTTATAGTACTTGAGAGTCCACATGTAGGGTACTTTGCCATAATGGTCTTCATGATGTGCATGTGTGGATAAATGATCTAATTAAAATATTATAAAAGCCCAAAACCTGTGCATGAGACTTTGATAATGAAAGTTTGTTCTATTAATTCTGAATGAGTAGCATGAATTGTTTTAGTACAACCAGATTTTTAAAACAAAATTATGCCAACTTAGACCAATTTGCAATTCCAAGTATTGCTTTTTGAGTGGTTCACAAGTGCCCCAAGGTATTTTTAAGCAAACGAGTTAGTGTTTCTCATCACAAACAGGAGCAGTTCTGAAGTCCATAGGTAGTTTGAAGGCAAAGACATTGTAGATTTGCATCAGAAAAAATTGGTCTCAGCTTTCATTTGATGTTCTGTGTATTAGTACTGCAGTTTTCCCCAACATTGTTAACCTGTGTTCTCAGCAAAAAGCCAATACATCTCATGAATGGTAACAGAAAACCATATACATGTAGTAAAGAGAATTGTTATTATGGGACTAACAATTACCCTTTTACTGTGGTTTTAAAACAGCACAGACTAGTGGAGCAGTCGACAGCACACTCTCCTGCCCACTTCTGAAGAAAGAAAAAAAGAAAGACTTGCATTTCTATAGCGCCATTCTCGACCACCGGACATCTCAAAGCACATTACAGCCAATGAAGTACTTTTTGACATGTTGTCACTGTTGTAATGTGGGAAACACCGCAGTCAATTTGCGCACAGCAATGTCCCCCAAACAGCAATGTGATAATGACCAGATAATCTGCTTTTTTATGTTATGTTGATTGAGGGATAAATATTGGCCCAGGACACCGGGGTTAACTCCCCTGCTTTTCTTCGAAATAGTGCCATGGGATCTTTTACTCCCATCTGAGAGAGCAGACGGGGCTCAGTTTAACATCTCATCCGAAAGACGGCACCTCCGACAGTGCAGCACTCCCTCAGCACTGCACTGGAGTGTCAGCCTAGATTTTTGTGCTTAAGTCCCTGTAATGCCAAACTGTAATGTTCAGGTTAAATTATGGCAGCAATTTATTTACCAGTAAGTTAGTAACAGAAAAGCAAAAACACACAGCAAGAAATTCTTAAAGGTCGGACCTCATTTCCATAGATGTTCTCAGAGCCCTGCCGAGGCCGGCCAGATCCATTCCCTGGCCACAGCCTGGAACCTGTGGGAATGCTCTCGTGTTATAAATGTGTTACAAATGGATTTAATGATCAGACAGTTTTTATTTTATAGTGCCTGGAATTTTACACGCAATTTATTATCCTATAACTCTCCTCAACTCCAAGCAGCCACAATTACCTGGATTTCTCAGAGAGTATTGCAGCAGTGTCCTTAAAGGGGCAGGCCATGTTGGCAGCTAATGATCACAAACTTGCTCCAAATCACCTATGAGCAACTCCACGGGAGATCCGATAGCAGAATAAAACAGCTTTAGCTTCCTTTTCAAAGGCCAGTTTAAACAGATAAGTAAAGAGGCTAATTGGTTTCATAGCTAGTAACACACACATTAGAAAATCACAATAGAATGAATGTATTCTGACCAGTTGGATTATGAGTTGTGAGTTTGACTCATCTCATGTACACTATTTAAAAGGGAATGGGCTTTGTTTGGCCAACCTCTTTTGGTTTGATGAGAGATAAGAGACAGACAAGCCACGCATAATTTTTTCCAAAGTTTTGTGGAACAGGCTCAAGAGGCTGAATGGCCTACCCCTGTTCCTATGTTCCTTAGTGACATAAGAACATAAGAAATAGGAGCATGGCTGATCCGATCTTGGCCTCAACTCTACGTCCCTGGCCGCTCCCTATGGCATTTGACTCCCTTTCCTTTCAAAAATCTATCTATCTCCAGCTTAAATATATTCAATGACCCAGTCTCCACAGCTCTCTTTGGTAAAGAATTCCAAAGATTCTGAGAGAAGAAATTCCTCCTCATTTCCGTTTTAAATGGGCGACCCCGTATTCTGAAACCATGAAACCAGGTTACAGGTTAACATTATTTACCTCATAGCTTTATAAACAACCTAAAAAATATATTGTTTGCCAAACATCCCTCCTTTCAAGCACTCAATAAACTAATGTTTTTCTCAATAACTTTTGTCATTTGCATTTTATTGCCACTGCTTGTCTTCGCAGTTGTGGAACAGTGTATGTGACACAGCCCAAAAAGAGCCTTTCTAGGATATGGTACAAAAATAGCCCCACAAGATTTTATGAGTGCAGCGTACATTTACCAGAATGATACCTGGGCTCCAAGGGTTAAATGTTAAATTATCAGGAGAGATTACACAAACTTAAAGCACATGGTATTGGGTGTAATGTACTGACGTGGATAGAGAACTGGTTGGCAGACAAGAAGCAGAGAGTCGGGATAAACGGGTCCTTTTCAGAATGGCAGGCAGTGACTAGTGGTGTGCTGCAGGGCTCAGTGCTGGGAGCCCAGCTATTTACAATATACATTAATGATTTGGATGAAGGAATTGAGTGTAATACCTCCAAGTTTGCAGATGACACTAAGCTGAGTGGCGGTGTGAGCTCCGAGGAGGATGCTAAGAGGCTGCAGGGTGACTTGGACAGGTTAGGTGAGTGGGCAAATGCATGGCAGATGAAGTATAATGTGGATAAATGTGAGGTTATCCACTTTGATGGCAAAAGCATGCAGGCGGAATATTATCTGAATAGCGGCAGATTAGGAAAAGGGGCGGTGCAACGAGACCTGGGTGTCATAGTACATCAGTCATTGAAAGGTGGCATGCAGGTACAGCAGGAGGTGAAGAAGGCAAATGGTATGTTGGCCTTCATAGCTAGGGGATTTGAGTATAGGAGCAGGGAGGCCTCACCTGGAATATTGTGTTCAGTTTTGGTCTCCTAATCTGAGGAAGGACATTCTTGCTATTGAGGGAGTGCAGCAAAGGTTCACCAGACTGATTCCCAGGATGGCAGGACTGACATATGAGGAGAGACTGGATCAACTGGAGTTTAGAAGGATGAGAGGGCATCTCATAGAAACATATAAAATTCTGACGGGACGGGACAGGTTAGATGCAGGAAGAATGTTCCCGATGTTGTGGAAGTCCAGAACCAGGGGACACAGTCTAAGGATAAGGGGTAAGCCATTTAGGACTGAGATGAGGAGAAACTTCTTAACTCAAAGAGTTGTTAACCTGTGGAATTCTCTACCACAGAGAGTTGTTGATGCCAGTTCATTGGATATATTCAAGAGGGAGTTAGATACGGCCCTTACCGCTAAAGGGATCAAGGGGTATGGAGAGAAAACAGGAAAGGGGTACTGTGGTGAATGATCAGCCATGATTTTATTGAATGGTGGTGCAGGCTCGAAGGGCCAAATGGCCTACTTCTGCACCTATTTTCTATGTTTCTATGTGTCAAACTAGATTTTTATTCCCTGGAATTTAGAAGGTTAAGGGGTGATTAGGATCTGGAATGCACAACTTGAGAGGGTGACGGAGGCAGACTGAATCACAGCTTTCAAAAGGGAATTGGATAAGAACCTGAAAGAAAAACATTTGCAGGGCTACGGGGAAAGGGTGGGGAGAGTGGGACTACGTGAGGTGCTCTTGCAGAGAGCCAGCACGGGCTCGACGGGCCGAATGGCCGCCTTCCGTACTGTAACCATTCTATGATTCTATGATTTGATCAAAGTTTTCAAGATATTAAGGAGAATAGATAGAGTAGATAGAGAAACTATTTCCGCTGGTTGGGGAGTCTAGGACTAGGGGACATCGTCTAAAAATTGGAGATAAGCCTTTCAGGAGTGAACTTCTATACGCAAAGGACATTGGAGGTTTGGAACTGTCTTCCGCAAATGGCAATTGATGTTAGGTCTATTGTACATTTTAAATCTGAGCTTGATCGATTTTTGCTAACCAAAGGTGTTAAGGGATATGGGGCAAAGGCGGGTATATGGAGTTAGGTCACAGATCAGCCATGATCTCATTGACTGGGGGAACAGGCTCGAGGGGCTAAATGGCCCACTTCTGTTCTTATGTTCCCAGATGTGGCTTCAAAGTGATCACAGAAACACTTTCACTCTAAAATTTCCAGCTCCTTCCTACTTAAATGCTTCAGCGCACATTATCAGAGGGTAACTGTAATTTAGCATTTATTTCTCAAATTGTCTGCCATGAAATTTACTTTAAACAATTGTTAGCTTTCCTGAACTGGTACCATTTGAGGATATTGTGGCTTTTCAAGGGCACTCCACACTTAGCCTGTCTGAGGGTTTGAAGAATGAAAACATGTTACGGTGTGTGATTTTTCCAGTAGCTAGTTATAAATGACTTTTGTAAGAAAATAAAGATTTTGACGTCCAGAAGCACTGGGTGTTCTGTTGCCAGAAGCAAAGCAGCACTTAGGGCCCAAGTTTCCACATGATTCGCGCCTGATTTTTAGGAGCAACTGGTGGAGAACGGACTATTTTAGAAATCGCAATTCTCCACATTTTTTTTTCTGCAGTTCTAGTCAGGTAGAACAGTTCTAGTTTAGAACAGAATTTTTTCTTCAAAAGGGGGCGTGTCCGGCCACTGACGCCTGATTTGAAAGTTTCCACAGTGAAAATGTACTCCAAACTAAAATAGAATGGAGCCAGTGAAGATTTTTGTAGAACTGAAAAAACCTGTTCTACACATTAAAAAATCAGGCGCAGGTTACAAATTATGCGTCCAGAACGAGGTGGGGGGAAGGGAACTCATTAAATTCGACAATAAATCCTTATTTATACTTCTTCAAATATTGTACAAATAAATCCAACCTGAATAAACATTTATAAGCCAAGAAAAGATTAAATAAACCATCTTCCTACCTGTGTGAAAGTGCTTCAGCCAGGGAGAATTCTGCAGCCGTTCGTGCCGCTGAGCGGGAGGGGGAGAGAAAGAGAGAGAGGGAGGGAGAGACAGAGAGAGAGAGGGAGGGAGAGACAGAGAGAGAGAGGGAGGGAGAGTGAGAGGGGGAGGGAGAGGAGGGGGGGAGAGAGGGGGAGGGAGAGGAGGGGGGGGCGAGAGGGGGGGAGAGAGGGGGGGGAGAGAGGGGGGGAGAGAGGGGGGGGAAGAGAGGGGGAGGGCGTCGGGTCGGGGAACAGGAGCGTGGGTCGGGTCAGTCGGGGGGGAGGAGAGCAGGTCGGGTCTCGGGTCGGGGCGGGGGAGCGGGTGTCGGGTATCGGGTCGGGGGGGGGAGCGGGTGTCGGGTCGGGGGGGGGGGAGCGGGTGTCGGGTCTCGGGTCGGGGCGGGGGAGCGGGTGTCGGGTATCGGGTCGGGGCGGGGGAGCGGGTGTCGGGTATTGGGTCGGGGGGGGGGAGCGGGTGTCGGGTCGGGGGGGGGGGATGCGGGTGTTGGGTCTCGGGTCGGGGCGGGGGAGCGGGTGTCGGGTATCGGGTCGGGGCGGGGGAGCGGGTGTCGGGTATCGGGTCGGGGGGGGGAGCGGGTGTCGGGTCGGGGGGGGGGATGCGGGTGTCGGGTCTCGGGTCGGGGGGGGGAGCGGGTGTCGGGTCGGGGGGGGGAGCGGGTGTCGGGTCGGGGCGGGGAGCGGGTGTCGGGGGTCGGGGCGGGGAGTGGGTGTCGGGTCTGGTCGGCGGGGGGGGGCGGTGTCGGGTCTGGTCGGCGGGGGGGGCGGTGGAGCGAGTGTCGGGTCTCGGGTCGGGGCGGGGGAGCGGGTGTCGGGTATCGGGTCGGGGCGGGGGAGCGGGTGTCGGGTCGGGGGGGGGGGATGCGGGTGTCGGGTCTCGGGTCGGGGGGGGGGATGCGGGTGTCGGGTCTCGGGTCGGGGGGGGGGAGCGGGTGTCGGGTCGGGGGGGGGGGGAGCGGGTGTCGGGTCTCGGGTCGGGGCGGGGGAGCGGGTGTCGGGTATCGGGTCGGGGCGGGGGAGCGGGTGTCGGGTCGGGGGGGGGGGATGCGGGTGTCGGGTCTCGGGTCGGGGGGGGGATGCGGGTGTCGGGTCTCGGGTCGGGGGGGGGGGAGCGGGTGTCGGGTCGGGGGGGGGGGGGAGCGGGTGTCGGGTCTCGGGTCGGGGCGGGGGAGCGGGTGTCGGGTATCGGGTCGGGGGGGGGAGCGGGTGTCGGGTCTCGGGTCGGGGGGGGGGGAGCGGGTGTCGGGTCGGGGGGGGGGGGGGAGCGGGTGTCGGGTCTCGGGTCGGGGCGGGGGAGCGGGTGTCGGGTATCGGGTCGGGGGGGGGAGCGGGTGTCGGGTCTCGGGTCGGGGGGGGGGGAGCGGGTGTCGGGTCGGGGGGGGGGGGAGCGGGTGTCGGGTCTCGGGTCGGGGCGGGGGAGCGGGTGTCGGGTCGGGGGGGGGGGGATGCGGGTGTCGGGTCTCGGGTCGGGGCGGGGGAGCGGGTGTCGGGTCGGGGGGGGGGGGATGCGGGTGTCGGGTCTCGGGTCGGGGCGGGGGAGCAGGTGTCGGGTATCGGGTCGGGGCGGGGGAGCGGGTGTCGGGTCTCGGGTCGGGGGGGGGGATGCGGGTGTCGGGTATCGGGTCGGGGGGGGGGATGCGGGTGTCGGGTATCGGGTCGGGGGGGGGGAGCGGGTGTCGGGTCGGGGGGGGGGGGGATGCGGGTGTCGGGTCTCGGGTCGGGGCGGGGAGCGGGTGTCGGGGGTCGGGGCGGGGAGCGGGTGTCGGGTCTGGTCGGCGGGGGGGGCGGTGGAGCGAGTGTCGGGTCTGGTCGGGGGGGGAGCAGGAGCTGGCCGTGGGAGGAGCCTCATTCACGCAGCCCCAGTGAGGCCATTGGGCCAGGGCTAGGGGCCGCGTGCTTCGGGCCCCTCCCACACAGTTCGGTGCCTGGAGCTACTGCACTTGCGTGCCGACTGTAGTGCGCATGTGCAGAGGTCCCGGCACTGTTTTCAGCGCCGGGACCTGGCTCCGTGCCCCCACAGCTCGTGCTGACTGCCACAGGACCTGTAAGTAGGTGGAGAATACCGAGGATTTTTTTAGGCGCCGTTTTAGGCGCGAAAAACGGGCGCCCAGCTCGGAGGGGCGCCCGTTTTTTTTCTTGTGGAACTTGGGCCCATTGTGTCATCCTTGGCTCAGTGGTAGCAATCTTGCCTCTGAGTCAGAAGGTTGTGGGTTCAAGTCCCACTCCAGAGACTTAAACACAAAATTTGGTTCATACTACAGTGCAGTGCTGAGGGAATGCTGCACTGTTGGAGGTGCCATCTTTTGGATGAGACATTAAACTGAGGCCCCGTCTGCTCTCTCCGATGGACATTAAAACTCCCATGGAAGCATTCTGAAGAAGAGCGGGGGAGTTATCCCCAGTGGCCTGCGACCAATATTTATCTCTCAACCAACATCACTGAAACAGATTATCTGGTCATTATCACATTGCTGTTTGTGGGAGCTTGCTGTGTGCAATTTGGCTGCCACGTTTCACTACATTACAAAATGACTGCCCTTCAAAAGTACTTTATTGGATATAAAGCACTTTAGAGTGTACTGAGGTTGTTTAATTGCGCTATATAAATGTGCTATATAAATTTGATCATTTAGTGGGTGACTTCAGTCATTTGCAGCAGCATGTTGCCTGGATGAAAGACAGCAGCCAAGGGAAGTTTGAGGTGTTTTCCAACACAAAAGACTCATGAATAAAAAAGACAGCTCTGTTGTATTTATGAGGCGATTAACTGAAAGGTCACTTTCGCTTGGCTTTAGATTTTTATTTGTACCCAGCTGTGCAAAACCTCGGAGTCTGAAGCTGGCTGTAAGCCCTTGTCACTTTGTGTGACTGTGGAGCGCTGATGCCTGTCATCTTCATGCCCACAAAGTGCCTTTATTAACACATTCAGGAGTAAACAAGCTACTCGTGCAACTGCTTTTTCCTGACTTTATATTGCACCACACCAGTCACGCTCCGGGATTTTTCGTTTGCTGGTTACCAGCTGGTTAACTGCTCATCAACCAAAAATGATTGGCAAATAAACCAAAGCCCAACAGTTTGGTTTGTGATTGAGAAGGATCCTGATGCTCAACTCCAAATCCACATTCGTCACAAAATCCGGGCATCGATTGAATCAGATCTTCTACAGCTCTGTTTGCATATGGCTCGTTAAAGCACAGGGCAATTTGCTTGGAAGAGGTGCTGGCAGATTCAGCTGCAATCCCCATTGTATTTAAATCCAGGCCACTGCAACTGAATACAGAGAAAGGCACACGCACCTGGGAGACACTGGCCAAAGACCACCCTAAGTGGAGGAAATGCATCCGGGAGGGCGCTGAGCACCTCAAGTCTCATCGCCGAGAGCATGCAGAAATCAAGCGCAGGCAACGGAAAGAGCGTGCGGAAAACCAGTCCCACCCACCCTTTCCCTCAACAACTACCTGTCCCACCTGCGACAGGGACTGTGGTTCTCGTATTGGACTGTACAGCCACCTAAGGACTCATTTTTAGAGTTGAAGCAAGTCTTCCTCGATTCCGGGGGACTACCTATGATGATGATGACAGGCAAAAGCACGCCCACACACGGAGCAAGTGCATAACTTAAAGGCATTGCCCTTAACCAAGAGGCAGTGAGTGAGTGCAAGATGTTATGTATGTATGTAAACTCCACCAATATGTAAGACTTGCCACCAGGGGGCACACCTGTGGGAGATCTAAGGATCACCTGTGCACCCTGGGGCAAGCAGGATAAAAGGTGATTCACCATGCTGCTTCTCCACTCTGGAGTCTGAATAAAGAGACTAAGGTCACAACAGTTTGAGCTTACAATACAGTCTTGTGGAGTTATTCTGAACATAATAATTGGCGACGAGTAACGGATCACGAACTTTCACGTGGTAATGGCTGCCGTTGGTATTCTTGAGAGATTTGTTGAGGGTGATGATTGGGGAGCCTTCATTGAGTATCTCGATCAGTACTTCGCGGCCAATGAATTGGACAAGGCTGAGATGACGGTCAAGCGCAAGGCGATTCTCCTCACTGTATGTGGGTCTTTGATATATGGCCTCCTCAAAAATCTGCTGGCACCGGACAAACCAACGGACAAAACTTACACAGAGCTGTGCACACTGGTTTGGGAACACCTCAAGCCAAAGGGGAGCATATTAATGGCCAGGTATCGCTTTTACATGCACCATCGCGCCGAGGGCCAGAACGTAGCGAGCTTTGTCGCCGACCTAAGACGCCTTGCGGGACAGTGCGAATTTGCCGTATCTTTGGAGGAAATGTTGCAGGACTTTTTCGTGCTTGGAATCGGCCACGAGGTCATTCTTCGCAAACCGCTGTCTGCCGAATCTCTAGATCTGAGCTAGGCTATCATGATAGTCGAGGCTTTCATATCCACGAGCAACAACATGAAACAGATATCTTCACAGAACTGAAGCTCACCGGCAAGTACAGTGCATAAAATAATGCTTTCAGCAGACAGAACTGTACATGGCAGGGCCTACAGGACCGCAGAGGCCAGACCTAGGGTGACTCAGAGTCTGCCGTGAGGAGTGAATGTGTAGCCATTAACACCATGTTGGCGCTGCGGGGACAGTCATAGAGCCCATCAATGTCGATTCAAGCACTATGTGTGCAAGGGCTGTGGAACAATGGGTCACCTCCAGTGAATGTGCAAACGACCTGTGACTCACCATGCGTTAGAGTCAGGAGAGGACGACCGATCCAGCGAGGATCACGCTGAACGAGCAGGAGAGGCAACTGAACCTGAGGATGAAGAGGAAGTATATGGGACACACACCTTCACCACCAAAAGCCCTTCGATAATGTTAAAAGTTAAACTTAGCGGCACTCCAGTCTCCATGGAATTGGACATGGGGGCGAGTCAATCAGTTCTGAGCCAAAAGGCATTCGAGAGGCTGTGGGGTGACAGAGCACAACAACTCAAGCTGATCCTGATTCAGGCAAAGCTGTGCACCTACACCAAGGAACTGATACCAGTTATTGGTGGTGCGGACATAAGAGTATCCCATGAGGGAGCAGTGCATGATTTACCACTGTGGATTGTTTCAGGTGATGGGCCAATGCTGCTTGGTAGAAGGTGGATGGGGAAGATTCGATGGAACTGGGAAGACCTCTGTGTACCTTCTCCGGTGAACAACGTCTCCCTTGCTCAAAGGCTGAGCAAGCCCCCACCTTCAGCTGAACCAGGCATCGAAGTGCAGATCCCCGAGGCACAGACCGCTCATCAATCATGACCACGAGGAGGTAAAGATCAACCCAGCAGTACAGGCGCAGTACCCACCACCCAAAGCCGACGACCTCTTTGCGATGATGCAAGAGGTTCCAGGTCGACCAAGCAGAGTGGGACTCCGGCCGAAACGATTTGAGTGTGTCTTCCTGACGCCGGAGGAAAAATCCCTGGGGAGGAAGATCGCGGCAGTCGGCATCACGGACATGGACGAGAGTGCTTCCAGACCACGGGATGAAAGTGAGTCCAGACCACGGAACAAAAGAGCATCCAGACCACGGGACGAGCGTGCGTCCAGACCACGGGACGAGAGTGCGTCCAGACCACGGGATGTCGCCGCAACGAAACAGAGGCATGTGTTGCCCAGCAAGGAAGATGATTGGGCTTGGGGCAAAAGTAAAGGGGCGGCCACTGAGAAGGCCAGGAACCCACTACGTTCCAATAAGTTGTTTGCATTGTGTAATCCATGTGAGCGCCCTTTCGCGGCCAATAATGTCTTATCATATGGAGTACCTTACAACAAGCCACAGTAGCAGGCGAAACCAACCAGTTGTATATGTATGTAACAAAGTATTTGTAGCAAGTGATATGTTATCAAACGCGGTCGGGCGTGTTGTACAGCAAGCCAAAGTAGCGGGGGAGCCCCAACCGATTGTACATGTATGCAATAAGTTAACCAAGACAGTGGCCTGCATTCATGGGACATAAGAGACATACCAAAGAGTGTCCCAATATTTGCTCGAGCCAGACAAGCTGCCAATCTCACAGTTTTTGGAGAGCAGAGGCAATATTATCAATGCTTTGTTTCGAATATGTCTAACACTGTCTGTGCACTGCAACATGATCCGCCACGGGCCAGGGACTGAGAACGGCGCTGATGCCCTCAGTTGGCTACCGTTGCCTACCACCGGGATGGGTGCAACGTTGCAAAGAAAGGCAGGGAGGCTACACACGGTCGGTGGTCCGGGGCCTCCATACCATGGCCCAGGATCCACGGGGACCACGCAGCCACCCGCCACTACTGAAAGTCTCAAGGCCATATCAGCCATCCTTGGCTTGCCAGACCTTAGGGTCAGCAACAATAGTCCAGAGCGGGCAGCCCAAATCGTAAAGCCAAGCACCAGACATGTCCCGGTAGACTCCCTACAGACCTGGCTATCCCGGGTGCTACGCAGTCACCGGACAGAATCACTCAGAACTGAGCCTTCCGTATGCTATCAGCAGAGAATGTACCGTGATCGCAAGGCTCCTCCACACGATATCAGAATAAATGATGTAGACCATGTTCATGTCCCCAGATGGGCTGCTAGCACTGTATGAGCCAAAGAGGGGAATGGAGTGTTTGTGATGAAAATGGAGTGTTTGTTGTGAAACCATGTAATGGGCAAACGCAGAAAGCATTTGAACCAGACCAAACTGCGGACTACAGATAACCAGGAACCACTGTGAAAGGACCAGGCCCCCAGCGACCCACTAACACAATCGACCTCGCCGTCAACCACGAGGATGAACCCACCATGCCCGACAGTCCGATCAGACCAGCCGCACAGCCGTGCAGCAATGATCCGACCGACTCACCCATGCCAGGACTTCAACTCAGGCAATCGACCAGGGAACGGAGAGCGCCAGATCCCCTCAACCTGTAAATAACCTGTACATAACATTTTGGGGGGGGGGGAAATGATGTTATGTATGTATATAAACCTCACCAATATGTAAGACTTGCCACCAGGGGGCATACCTGTGGGAGACCTAAGGGTCACCTGTGCACCCTGTGCAAGCAGGTATAAAAGGTGATTCACCATGCTGCTTCTCCACTCTGGAGTCTGAATAAAGTGACCAAGGTCACAACAGTTTGAGTCTTATGGAGTTATTCTGAACATAATACAAGAGAGGTTTACTGAATAAAGCAGGAACTATACGAGAGAGCGTAATATTCTACTCATCCATCTCAACTGCAGGTTGCAGTCACTGGTGATGCACTGTGATTTTAAAATTCTCATCCTTGTCTTCAAATCGTGTACTTTTCACTAAGATGTCACCCCTTATCTTTTATTCTCCTTTTATCTGCTTTGAAATCATTCACAGCAAAGACATCAAAACCAAAAAAGAGTTCCTTTTCTCTCTGTCTACTACCTTCATGTTCGAAGGAACAGCACTGGAAAAGCAAGAGTTGGAAGTTTCACAGAGTTCTTGGCGAGGGGTGGGTGGGGGGGGGGTGTTGTGGGAATTGAGGAGGCCACAGAGATAGTGAGGTGTGAGGCCATGGAGGGGATTTGAACACAAGGATGAGAATTTTTAAATTGCGGCATTGATGGAGCTAATGTAGGTCAGTGTGCACAGGAACGATGGATGAGCAGGTCTTGGTGCAGGTTAGAATACAGGCAGCGGTGTTTTGAATGAGCTCAAATTTTGGAGGGTGGAAGATGGTAGGCCATCCAGGAGTAGTCGAGTCCGGAGGTAAGAAAAATATGGATGAGGGTTTCAGCAACAGCAACCACTTCTCTTAATGAATGAAAACTAGACCACCTCAAATATCTTTTTTCCACAAAGAATGCAAGTCCAACCCTAACCCATAATATCAATTCCTAATGCCCACAATCATCCTCATTGCTCACTCTGTACCTGCTCAAGGCCAATAATATCCTTCTTGTTAGGTGACTAGAAATGCACACAGATTCTGCTGCAAGATGGTAGAATATAATTCAATTGAATCATAACAGTTCACTGCACAGAAGGAAACCAGTCAGCCTGCCTTTTTGTTCGTACATTCTAATATCAATCCAAATGTCTCGCTCTCTCTCTCAATAGTCCTTTATCTGCCTTTGTTTCAAATGTTTGTTTAAACAACTTGCAATTATATAGTGTCTTTCATGACTTCGGAACATTTTTGGAGTGTAGTCACTGTTATAATGTAATGAAATGTGGCAGCCAATTTGAGCACAGCAAGGTTCCACAAACAGCAATGAGATAATGACCAGATCATCTGTTTTAGTGATATTGGTTGAGGGGTGAATATTGGCCAGGATACTGGTGGAGAATTCGTCCTTTCTTTCAAAGGTGCTATCTTTCAGATGAGATGTTAAATGGAATACTTACCAGCAATGTTCCCTTTAAGCTGTGCGGCTGCGCAGCTCTCTGGACCACCGCGCAGCCGGCTTGCCGGCTTTTCAGTGACTACGAGGTCGGCCGAGGCCGGCTCTGAACTGGCTGAGGGAACTCCGAAGGACGCCACCAGATCGGGAGAGGGAGGACAGAATTCAGACCCGTTTGTTCCAAATCCTTGGAATCTGGAGAGGGAGTGAGTTCCAGGTATGGCTCAGAGACGTGGACCACATACAGCAGGCAGCTCAAATCGCTGGAGAAATACCACCAACGATGTCTCCGCAAGATCCTGCAAATCCCCTGGGAGGATAGACACACCAATGTTAGCGTCCTCGACCAGGTCAACATCCCCTGCATCGAAGCACTGACCACACTCAACCAGCTCCGTTGGGCGAGCCACATTGTCTGCATGCCCGACACGAGACTCCCAAAGCAAGCACTCCAGTCGGAACTCCGACACGGCAAGCGAGCCCCAAATGGGCAGAGGAAACGTTTCAAGGACACCCTCAAAGCCTCCTTGATAAAGTGCAACATCCCCACCGGCACCTGGGAATCCCTGGCCAAAGACCGCCCTAAGTGAAGAGTATCTGGGAGGGCGCTGAGCACCTTGAGTCTCGTCACCGAGAGCATGCAGAACACAAGCGCAGGCAGCGGAAGGAGCGTGCGGCAAACCAGACTCCCTGCACACCCTTTCCTTCAACCACTGTCTGTCCCACCTGCGACAGAGACTTTAATTCCCGTATTGGACTGTTTAGTCACCTGAGAACTCACTTTTAGAGTGGAAGCAAGTCTTCCTCGGTTTCGAGGAACTGCCTATGACGATTTTCAATGAGAAAAACCACGCATGCACGGTATTCTGAATGGGCTGCAGCCCCTTAAAGGAAACAATGGGGGGAACATTGCCTGCCAGTCTTTTCAGGTGAACATTAAAGATTCCATGACACTTGAATTAAATCAGAGTAATCAGTTCTCCTTGTGCTCTGTCCAACGTTTACCCCTCAATCAACACAACCAATACAGATGAATTGGTCATTCACCTCATTGCTGTTTGTGGACTAGCTGTGCACAGATTGGCAGGCACTTTTGTCCACAAAATAGTGACTACACTTCATAAGCAATTAATTTACTGTGAAATACTTTAGGATGCACTGTGGTCCTGTATAAATTAAAGTCATTTCTAAAAACTGAGATGAGGAGAAATTACTTCTCTCAGAGGGTTGTAAATCTGTGGAATTCTCTGCCCCAGAGAGCTGTGGAGGCTGGGTCATTGAATATATTTAAGGTGGAGACAGACAGATTTTTGAGCGATAAGGGAATAAAGTATTATGGGGAGCGGGAGGGGAAGTGAAGCTGAGTCCATGATCGGATCAGCTATGATCTTATTGAATGGTGGAGCAGGCTCGAGGGGCCAAATGGCCTACTCCTGCTCCTATTTCTTATGTTCTTATGTTAACTGTGGTTTAATCATTGCCTTGTACAAATTTACCATTTCCTCTTTGCACATGTCCTGGTTTATAAAACTCAAAATGCCTTTGTCCCTTTTCACAGCTTTATTTATCTGCCTTCATACTTTCAAGGAATTATATATTTGCAGCCCTGGGTCTCTGTGTTTCTCTACAGCCTTCAGCATCTTTGCATTGAGATTATACACCCACTCCTTGTTTTTCCTCTCAAAATACATTACTTCAGACTTCTCCGTATTAGATTGCACCTGACATCTGTCTGCTCAATCCGCTGACATACCTATCTCCCGCTCAAGTGTTTTACATCACATCCAACTCTTCTCTAATTCAAACATCACCCATTAATCCTTACCATTTGTGTTCTGACAACTAACTGTTCATGGTTATGCAAGTCACCTGAATTTTTATAACAGGTTATCTGGAAGACCCCTTATCGAATACTTTCTAAAAATCAAGACTGTCCTTGATTATCCCATGCATATCGAATTGTTCATTCATTTATTCTTAAGTTATAGATTCTAAGGGGATGAAATTGGATTTTGTTGGGCCTGTTTTCCGGGTGGAAAATGTGTGCGAAGACGTCGTCCATTTTAGGAGGCCAACCTCCCATGCCCGAACAGCACTGGAGACACTTCCAACACTTTATTGGTTTGGGCACTGTAGAAATTACCCTTAGCAGCCGCCTACAACACTTATTTTAACATCCAAATTAAAAATTGGTTTGCCTTGAATGCAACAGGTGTTGGGCCTGCTGCATTCAGGATCACCTGGTCAACACAAGGCCTAAGCAGAGATCCTTAAACGGAACCTCTAGAGGCTGCCAAAAAGGAAGGTTTAATTATAAAAAAACCTATGCTATATGTGGAGCCAGCAGAAGCTCCTCCGGCTCCTCATTAAAATGGCGGGTTGCCGCTGGCCACCATTCCTGATCGCACCCCCACCCCATCCCGGAGTCACTTTAGGTCCTCCACCAGCGTTCTAGCCAGCCAATCTTGCGGCCTCTCGCAACCGGTGACAACCTGCACCAATGAAGCTGGCGCAGCAGTTTGACGCGGCACTGCTATCAGCCATACACCGCGTGTGCTGCGTCCAGCTCGCACCGTGGTTCAGGTGTGTTCCAATATCTAGGTTTAAGTGTTAGCCCACAACTGACGTTAGACTAACTGCTCTATACTTATTAATTTGCCCTTTTCTCCTCTCTTGAACAGAGAGGTGTTACATGGGCTGCCCCCTGGTCCCCCAGCATAATTTTTAGACTTTGGAAATGAAAAATTGTGCTCAGAGCTGTTTCCTCTCCGTCTTTCTTCAACAGCTTAGGATGCCTGCCATTATGAATCAATGACTTATCCACTATGAGTTTTGCTACTTTTTTCAGCACAAATTCACTTTCGGCAGATAGCTGTATAAGTTGTTCCATGTCTTCCTCTCGTATATCTACATTCTCTCTCCCACCTTCGTTTGTAAGGACAATTTAATTTGATACCTCCACAATCAATGTTCCCTATAATTTTTTTGGGGGGGGTGCGATCCCTTTAAGGGGGTGTGCGGCCCATTCAGGATACCGCGCACGTGCGGTTTCCCCATTGAAAAGCTGCGGAGCCGACTATGTGGGAGGTCCAGAGCGTTGCGCGGGTTGAAGTCCACAACACCTTCTGATGATCCTACTCTCTCTTAAATTATTTGTTTACATTTAACGGTTAGATTTCTATTTCCTTTCATACTGCCTGACCGTTTTGATGCCATCTTCCCGTTTGGTTCCTCTAATCTCGCTGATAGAGAATTCAAGCTCTGCAGCCCGGCTGCAGTTTTGAAAAAACAGACCACATTGCATTAAGTCATCAATCAACTTGACATTTTAGGACCTTGGGTAGCGAGCCAATTAAAGGTTAACAGATTTTAATTGAGCCAATAAGGTCAAAGAAGGAGAGTTCTTTTCTGTAAATTGAACCAGGTATAAGTACAGCCATTTTGGCCATGTGGTCTCAGAAGGACAAAGGCCTGGCTTAAAGCCAGAAGCTTGTTGCTGCTACCAGAATAAAGTTACATTAAAACTACAACCGGAGTTCGTATTTCATTGGAAATTAAGAGATCTAACACTCGCCTTTCACCTCTACAATATGCTTTTGATCTTTCTCATGATTTTATTTGGCCCGAGTTTTATCATGTGCCTCTCTTTCAAGTCTGTTTAGATTCATTCTTTTGATGCATTCCCTTTTCACTTCATAGGACTATATTTCCTCCTGCTGAAAGGAATGAAACCCTGATGTAAGTGGTACCCGGGAACAGAGCAGGTCATTTAAAAGTACACCTGAGGATCCACGTACACTATGTCGACCAAACTACGCCGATGGCTTCAAACTCCTGCTTAGATTTACGAATACAAAGAGATGCATATGTACACTCACACACAAGGATTCATAAATATATATTGGGATCAACATACAAAAATACAGGAACCCACAAAGTAATACACATAAAGAAAGAAAGACTTGAATTTATATAGCACCTTTCACGACCACCGGACGTCTCAAAGCATTTTACAGCCAATGGAGTGTAGTCACTGTTGTAATGTGGGAAACATAGCAGCCAATTTGCGCACAAGCAAACTCCCACAAGCAATGTGATAAAGACCAGATAATCTGTTTTTTTTTTGTTATGTTGATTGGGGGATAATAATTGGCCAGGACACCGGGGATAACTCCGCTGCTCTTCTTTGAAATAGTGCCATGGGATATTTTGGGCCACTTGAGCACGCAGACGGGGCCTCGGTTTAAAGTCTCATCTAAAAGTCTCATCCAACAGTGTAGCACTCCCTCAGTACTGGAGTGTCAGCCTAGATTTTTTTGCGCTCAAGTTCCAGGAGTGGGACTTGAACCCACAACTGTCTGACTCACAGGTGAGTGTGCTACCCACTGAGCTACAACTGACATGGGGATTTATGTACATGGGAAACAGAGGGAAATTTACTCATGGTAACAGTATAATAGACTGATTGTAGTGAGCAGTAAATTACTTTACAGTTCAATAACATCCAGGACGCAGCAATTTGCTTGAGTGGCACCCCTGGCACTGGACTCAATATCCAGCTCGTCCAACATTGGCACACTGTGTTTGCAGTATGTACGTTCTACATGATGCCCTGCCACAACTCACCAAGGTTACTTCAATAGCACAACCACCCCCCTTTGACTGCAACCACTGAGAAGGCCAACATCCCCAGCATCGAAGCACTGACCACACTCGACCGGCTCTGCTGGGCAGGCCACATTGTCCGCATGCCCGACACAAGACTCCCAAAGCAAGCGCTCTACTCGGAACTCCTACACGACAAGCCAGCCCAAGGTGGGCAGAGGAAACGTTTCAAGGACACCCGCAAAGCCTCCTTGATAAAATGCAACATCCCCACCGACACCTGGGAGTCCCTGGCCAAAGACCACCCTAAGTGGAGGAAGAGCATCCGGGAGGGCACCGAGCACCTCAAGTCTCGTCGTCGAGAGCATGCAGAAAACAAGCACAGGCAGCGGAAGGAGCATGTGGCAAAACCAGCTCCACCCACCTACCCTTTCCTTCAATGACTGTCTGTCCCACCTGTGGTTGTAATTCCCATATTGGACTGTTTAGTCACCTAAGAACTCATTTTTAGAGTGGAAGCAAGTCTTCCTCGATTTCGAGGGACTGCCTTTGATGATGATGATAAGAGCTGCACTGTCGTGGGAATACCATCACCTTCAAGTTCCCCACCTAGACACACACCAGCCTGACTTGGACATATATTAACATTCTTTCATCGTTGCTGAGTCAATATCCCAGGATTCCTTACCTGATGCACCAGGGAGCATCATCACATCATCATTATCATCATCGGCAGTCCCTCGGAATCGAGGAAGTGAGTTCTTTGGTGACTGAACAGTCGAATACGAGAGCCACAGACTCTGTCACAGGTGGGGCAGGCAGTCACCGAGGGAAGGGATGGGGTGGGACTGGTTTGCCGCACACGCCTTCCGCTGCCTTCGCTTGACCGCTTCACGCTCTCGGCGTTGAGACTTAAGGTGCTCAGCACCCTTCCAGATGCACTTCCTCCACTTAGGGCAGTCTTTGGCCAGAGACTCCCAGGTGTCAGTGGTGATGTCGCACTTTATCAGAGAGCCTTTGAGGGTGTCCTTGTAACATTTGCGCTGCCCACCTTTGGCTCGTTTGCCATGAAGGAGCTCCGAGTAGAGCGCTTGCTTTGGGAATCTCGTGTCTGGCATGAGGACTATATGGCCTGCCCAGCGAAGCTGATCGAGTATGGTCAGTGCTTCAATGCTGCGGATGTTAGTCTGGACGAGGACATTGATGTTGGTACGCCTGTCTTCCCAAAGGATTTGCAGGATCTTGCGGAGACATCGTTGGTGATATATCTCCAGCGACTTGAGGTGTCTTCTGTACATCGTCCATGCCTCTGAGCCATACTGGAGGGCGGGTATGGTGGTAGATTTGAGGGCCTGGTCTTCGAACACTGTTTTCCTCAGACAGCCAAAGGCTGCACTGGAGGTGGTGTTGAATCTACGCATTAATGTCTGCTCTTGTTGATAAGAGGCTCCCGAGATATGGGAAATGGTCCACGCTGTCAAGGGCCGCGCCATGGATCTTGATGACTGGGGGCAGTGCTAAGCGGCGAGGACAGGCTGGTGGAGCACCTTTGTCTTACGGAAGTTTAGTATAAGGCCCATGCTTTCATATGCCTCAGTAAATACATTGACTATATCCTAGAGTTCAGCCTCAGAATGTGCACAGATGCAGGCGTCGTCCACGTACTGTAGCTCAACGACAGAGGTTGGGATGATCTTGGACCTGCCTGGAGGCAGCGTAGGTTAAACAGCTTCCCACTGGTTCTGTAGTTTAGTTCCACTCAAGCGGGGAGCTTGTTGACTGCGAGGTGGAGCATGGCAGCGAGGATGATTGAGAAGAGGGTTGGGGCGATGAGGCAGCCCTGTTTGACCCAGGTCCGGACGTGGATTGGGTCTGTAATGGATCCGTTGGTAAGGATCATGGCCTGCATGTCGTCATGGAGCAGGCGAAGGATGTTGAGAAACTTTTGGGGGCATCCAAAACGGAGGAGGACGCTCCATAGACCCTCGCGGTTGACAGTGTCAAAGGCCTTTGTAAGGTCGAAAAAAGCCATGAATAAGGGCTGGTGCTGCTCCCTGCATTTTTCCTGCAGCTGTTGTGCTGCAAAGTTCATGTCCGTTGTGCCCCGTAGGGGACAAAATCCGCACTGTGACTCCGGGAGGAGCTCCTAGGCCACAGGGAGAAGACGGTTGAGGAGAACTCTAGCGAAAACTTTCCCAGTGGCTGATAGCAGGGAGATTCCCCTCTAGTTGCTGCAGTCGGACTTGTCCCCTTTTTTTAAAGATGGTCACGATCACTGCATCTCTGAGATCTCCCGGAATGCTCTCCTCCCTCCAGATGAGAGAGATGAGGTCTGTTGTAAACAGCTATCTTGTTCTTTTCGCTTCGTTGCTTTTAACGTCGAATTACCCGCACATACTGAGTTGTAGTAAAGGCCACATCTTTATTTAGATATCACAAGCCAACAACTCTGCTCGCAAAGGCAGCTCTTCAAGAAGCTACACACCTCGAGAGATTTCAGTGTCTCTATAGTCCATAAGAGTCTGTGTGATAAAAGCCAGTTGCATCTTTTATATCTAAAAAGCCTTTGAACTCTTATTCTTTGCATTTAGACAATCATGACTAACTGCTTTCTGAATCATTTAACATACAGACTATTATTCCCACGTAACAAGGTACTCAAATACTTAACCTGTCTAACCTACAGATGTCATTAAATAGTAACAAAAGTACAATCAAATACTTAACGTACAGACATCATCAAAATGTTTAGTCATGAATTTCCATTATTCCCACTGTAACAAGTTGCTCAAATAATTAACATCCAGACATGACCAGTCACCCATCTCAATGGCTGAAAGGCACCACATTGTCTAACAGTCTCTTTTCGATCCAAACTTCCAATCTTCTTGTTTTTTAATCCAAACTTCAATCTTCCTGTTTTCTTAATCCAAAAGAGTTCAGAAATGCTGAACTGTGCTCCCACAAGGTAATGTATCTGCACCAACAGCGCCTCTCCGCCATACTTTAGCGCCTCAGCAGGGATTCCATCCGCTCCTGTAGCCTTTTTATTCTTGAGCTGTTTTATGGCTCTTCCTACCTCGTGCAACGTTGGGGTCTCACTGAGGTGGTGGCGGGTCGCATGCTTCGGGGTGGAGTCGAGAACACTTGAGTCAAAGGCAGAGTCTCAATTGAGGAGATCTTCGAAGTGCTCCTTCCAGCAGGCCTCGACAGCCTCGGTGTCCTTGATGAGTGTTTCCCCATTCTTGGCCAGCAGTAGGGTGGGGCCTTGGAAGTTTGGACTGTAGGTGGCCTTGACTGCAATGAAGAATCCTTGCACATCATGGCTGCCGGCCAGTTGTTGTATCTCCTGTGCTTTCTCCATCCACCACCTGTTCTTTAGATCCCGGGTTTTTTGTTGGACCTCAGCCTTGAGCTGTCTGTAATGTTGCTTTGCTGCTCCCGAGTTGGGTTGTTGCTTGAGGCTCAGAAATGCTCTGCACTTGCGATCTATTACTTCTTGGATCTCCTGATCATTCTCATCAAACCAGTCCTGGTGTTT
Organism: Pristiophorus japonicus; assembly: GCF_044704955.1. Lineage (NCBI taxonomy): Eukaryota > Metazoa > Chordata > Chondrichthyes > Pristiophoridae > Pristiophorus > Pristiophorus japonicus. The sequence continues at coordinate 20,769,759 of NC_091997.1, forward strand.
TCTGGTTGAGTGACCAAGTGTCTCTTCACAGGCACTGGTTATGGAGCACTGGAGGGCAGACCAAGCACTGTGGGCATTCAGCATCTCAGAGTCATCAAGGCACGCCAGGTTAGCTGTGAGGCGCTGGCTGTATAGAGTTCTCTTAGCTGGGTCTTTAAGTGCCCCGGCATTGACTTTTTTGCAGCACTGCTTCTGCTGTTCCCTCCGCTTTGGGGCTATGTTAATGTCGATGATGGATCGGATTAGGCGGTGGTCCATCCAGCAGTCATCAGCTCCTGTCATGGCGCGGGTGATGCGCACATCCTTGCGATCCCTGGCTCGGGTGATGACATAGTCGAGCAGGTGCCAGTGTTTGGACCGAGGGTGTTGGCACGATGCCTTGTATTTGTCCCTCTGGCGAAACAGGGTGTTAGTGATGAGGAGTTTGTGTTCTAGACATTTTGTCAGGAGTAGGGTGCCGCTGGAGTTGGATTTCCCTACCCCCTCTCTGCCAATCACGCCTCCCCAGAGGGCTGTGTCTTTGCCGACCCTAGCATTGAAGTCACCTAGGAGGATCAATTTGTCGCCCACGGGGATGCGGGACAGGGATGTCTCGAGGTTGGAATAAAAACCCTCTTTAGTCTCACCCATTGCATCGTGTGTTGGGGCGTACACACTGACGACTGTGGCGCATTGGTTCCAGGATAGGGTAAGACGAAGAGTCATGAGGCGTTCGTTAACCCCGCAGGGGGAGTCTTTGAGGCGGTCGACCAGCTCATTTTTGATGGCGAAGCTGACTCCATGAAGGTGGCATTCTTCCTCTGGTTTTCCTTTCCAGAAAAAGGTGTAACCTCAACCTCTTCCTTGAGCTGGCCTTCCCCTGCCCGCTGGCATTCACTTAGGGCGGCGATGTCAATGTCAAAACATCTAAGTTCCCAGACAACTATGGAGGTGTGGCGTTCCGGCCTGTTGCTGTTGGACTTGTCCATGAGGGTCTTGATGTTCCAGGTCCCGAACTTCATATTAGCGAAGTGGAAGATGCCTGTGCGTGAGTCCTTTTAACGTGGGATGGCTGCTGCACACCGCAACCACACGGGCTTAGCTGAGCAAAGTGGCAAGTGGGGTCCATGACGACTGGAGACCAGGCACTGCTGTATGAGCCTAATTGCCTACGGCAAGATGTTGGCCACAAGCTCGTCACCGAGTGGTGCCCTTGATGATAGGTGGCCCGAGGCTTGGTTGGGGGGCAGACATTAGGAAGGTCAACTGTCTGCTGGAGTTCCGGGGGATGTTTTAATAGTTTTTTTCCAAAGTTTTCCAAAGTTATTTAAAAGTTTCTCAGAGTTTTCAAAGGAGGAATTCTCTAAGTTGTTTAAAAGTTTTCCTAAATTGTTTAAAAAGTTACTCAGGTTGATTCAAAGTTCGGCCAGGGCTAGGGGCAAGCTAGTCCGAACTCCCGACTTGCCGACCTCACAGGGCCTACCTATTCGCCCACCTCCTGACTCACCAACCTCAGTGCCTTACCGACTCGTCGACCTCCTGACTCACCGACCTCAGGGTCTTACCGACTCGCTGACCTCAGGGCTTTACTGACTCGCTGACCTCAGGGCCTTACCGACTCCCCAGGACAACACAGGAAACGACATCCAGCTGCTTTCCCCTCCACAGATTGGGCCGCCAGGACTCTGGGGTCGCTGCCGAGACCGGCTCCGAGTTGGCCGAAGGGACTCCGTGGCCAGCGTTAACCGGCCGAAGGGACCCCAGGGCCGGCCCAGGACAACAGAGGTCTGGCAGCGCCCATGGAGCAGTGCCAGGGGTGTAACCTACTACTGACTTACATTTTAGGCACCAGGGAGCAGCATCACATGGACTGCGGCTGTTGGAGAAGGCCCACTCGCAGCCCTTCAGGGTAACCAGAGGGGCAATACATGCAACCTTGCCAGTGTCACCCACAACCCAAGCACACAAAGCAAAGTACTCCACTGCCACAGTGTTTATACAGCTTGGAGAAAAATACCAGGGGCAAAATTGCACCTGCAGTCCCCAATAAACTTTACTTGTTGGAATCAGGCAAAGCACGAACTTCATCTTTCGATTAAGGCAGCTCTGACTTTGGCTAACACTGCACCTGAAGTGAATACATCTAAAATAGCATCAGATGCAGACGACATGGAAATACCATTAATGGAATAAGCCAGGAGCTTCAACCATGTCCTGTGCCTCAGATGTGGGTCGAGAGCCTTTTGCTAATCTCCAGGTAACCTGCAGTCTGCTGAGTTTAATTTGGGAGTTTATTTTTAGCATGTGCTGCTGTGTAAAGCTAATTCCAGGGGTAGGGGTCAGCAGATGGATTCCTGCTGGGACTTGTTTATTCACTACAAATTAACAATTGCTTGTGGACATGAGCTGGGAAGTGAGGCAGAATGATTAGTAAAGTAGAAATGTTTGCTGGAAGTCATAGTTAAACCTTGGAGAACTGGGACAGCAGTTCTGGGATGAATTCAAAACTGAAATAAGGAGTTAAAATGTCAGCTTTAACTGAAAGCACTATTAGCCTCTGCCAAACCTGCTTGCCAGAACTCACATTGTACATCCAGGGAAAGTTTCAGATTTATGCCTGGGTGCAGCGTCAAAGAGCTAGAAATTTGACCACCTCTGCATCCCCTCCTTGTCTACTTCATCTCCTGGGTGTTCAGTTATCCTGGCCCTACACCTTGGATCTCCATGCCTTGCCCCTTCCCTCTCGTCCCGCAACAATCTCCTCACACCCTCTCTGACCATGTGATCAGTCATCGTCCCTCATTCTTGTGTCACCCAGCCTCCATTTTTATCTGTCGAGCACCTTAGGATGTTTTTTTTATTTATACCTTCGCGGGATGTGGGCGTCACTGGCAAGGCCGGCATTTATTGCCCATGTGTCAGGCCATGCCTCACTGGGCAGCATCCCCACCTCTGAGTCAGAAGGTTGTGGGTTCAAGTCACACTCCAGGGACCTGAGCACAAAAAATCTAGGCTGACACTCCAGTGCAGCGCTGAAGGAGTGCTGCACTGTCAGAGGTGCCGCCTTTCAGATGAGATGTTAAACCGAGACCCCGTCTGCCCTTTCAGGTGGACGTAAAAGATCCCATGGCACTATTTCAAACAAGAGCAGGGGAGTTATCCCCGATGCCCTGGCCAATATTTATCCCTCAATCAACATAACAAAAACAGATTATCTGGTCATTATCACTTTGCTGTTTGTGGGAGCTTGCTGTGCGCAAATTGGTTGCCGTGTTTCCCACAATACAACAGTGACTGCACTCCAAAAGTACTTCATTTGTTGTAATGCACTTTGGGTGGTCATGAAAAGGGCTATATAAATCCAAGTCTTTCTTTCTTTTATCCCTACTTGCCCTTGAGAAGGTGGTAGTGAGCCGCCTTCTTGAATCGCTGCAGTCCACGTGGTGACACTTCTTTGCAGCAGTTCAGTATGACTGAGTGGCTTGATGAACCACTTCAAAAGGCATTTAAAAGAGTCAAACATGTGAGTCTGGAGTCACATACAGGCCAGACCGGGTAAGGGCGGTAGATTTCCTTCCCTAAATGATAGTAGTTTTAACGACAATCTGGTAGTTTCATGGTCATCATTACTGATACCAGATTTATTGTTCCAGATGTATTTAATTAACTGAATTTAAATTCCCCAGCTGCCGTGGTGGGATTTGAACTCATGTCTCCAAATCATTAGTCCAGCCCTATTGGATTACTAGTCTAGTAACATAAGCACTATGCTATCACTCCCAGTATATGTTAACAGTGGTAAAGGCATTACATAATTGCAAATTTTTCGATTTCGATTCTGTCCATTTCCTTCTCCAACTCTCGTTTATCTTTCATTTTTTTACTGAAATTGAAGTTTCAGCTCTTCCCCCTTACACTTTCTGCTCCAATATTCAATTTGAAGGAGATCCGTTTATCCCTGCCGCTCATTGCACCACATTTGGGTCGTCCATCCTCTGTGGTTAAGAAGTATTTCTCATTGCCCGTGGTTGACTCATTTGGAAGCAGGCAGGTCAATTATTTGACACAATATCCATTCTCTCTTCATCTTAATTAGTTTCCTGGCTGGTGGATCAGCCATTAATTAGGCTAAAGGGACCTGCAGAGATGCCTGCGGGTTGGTTAGTACTATCTGAGCAGATGTTCAGGAGCTGCATGGTCCTGTCTCTTTAGTTTAATGCCCCTCTGGAGCTGTCTATCCCTGGAATGTCCTGCCTGTGGGGACAGCTAGGATTTGAGTGTAAGGGAGAAACCTTGTTCAGGGAGAAATAAGAACAGTGACAAATAAAATGACGGTTTCGTATCTAGCCTATCAAATGCGAGGTTGGGGTTTGCGCCTACCTGGGGTTGTGAGCTCTTGTCCAAAGTCCCCTCCCAGTCAGGCTGACTTCCAGGCAGGGAATCTATCATCATACACATGCTGCGAAGCTAAAACTCCACAACCTGCGGAAAAACGTCTGGGTTTCCCACCCTCTACCAGCGACGCCACCCTCACCCCCACATGCCACCCCCCTCCCACCTCCACCACCCACCCACCCCCGCTAGTGGGTTTCCAGGTAAATATGCCGACCATGGAGTCTAGATTCCTTCTTTCTCACACCAGGAGTAGGTGAGCATATCTGCGAGTCAACAGCAAGGGATAATCAGATGCTCAGGGCCAGTGGATCAGTAACTCTGAAATGTTTCAAGGACACTCTCAAAGCCTCCCTGATAAAGTGCAACATCCCCACCGAGACCTGGGAGTCCCTGGCCAAAGACCGCCCTAAGTGGAGGAAGAGCATCCGGGAGGACGCTGAGCATCTCGAGTCTCAACGCTGAGAGCATGCAGAAAACGCACCGAGGCCACAGAACGTGATGGAGCTGCGGTCGTTTCTGGGACTCTTGAACTATTTTGGTAACTTCCTACCGGGTCTCAGCATAATGCTAGAACCACTACATATCGTACTATGAAAAGGGGGCGAATGGGTTTGGGGCAAAAGCCAAGAAAATGCCTTTGTAAAAGCGAGAAACAAATTGCTTGTGTTGTACATAAGAACATAAGAATTAGGAACAGGAGTAGGCCATCTAGCCCCTCGAGCCTGCTCCGCCATTCAATAAGATCATGGCTGATCTGGTCGTGGACTCAGCTCCACTTACCCACCCTCTCCCCGTAACCCTTAATTCCCTTATTGCTTAAAAATCTATCTATCTTTGACTTGAAAACATTCAATGAGCCAGCCTCAACTGCTTCCTTGGGCAGAGAATTCCACAGATTCACAACCCTCTGGGAGAAGAAATTCTTTCTCAACTCGGTTTTAAATTGGCTCCTCCGTATTTTGAGGCTGTGCCCCCTAGTTCTAGTCTCCCCGACCAGTGGAAACAACCTCTCTGCCTCTATCTTGTCTATCCCTTTCATGATTTTAAATGTTTCTATAAGATCACCCCTCATCCTTCTGAACTCTAAGGAGTAAAGACCCAGTCTACTCAATCTATCATCATAAGGTAACCCCCTCATTTCTTGAATCAGCTGAGTGAATCGTCTCTGTACCCCTTCCAAAGCTAGTATATCCTTCCTTAAGTAAGGTGACCAAAACTGCACGCAGTACTCCAGGTGCAGCCTTACCAATACCTTATACAGTTGCAGCAACACCTCCCTGCTTTTGTACTCCATCCCTCTCGCAATGAAGGCCAACATTCCATTCGCCTTCCTGATTACCTGCTGCACCTGCAAACTAACCTTTTGGGATTCATGCACAAGGACCCCCAGGTCCGTCTGCACCACAGCATGTTGTAATTTCTCCCCATTCAAATAATATTCCCTTTTACTGTTTTGTTTCCCAAAGTGGATGACCTCACACTTTCCGACATTGTATTCCATCTGCCAAACCTTAGCCCATTTGCTTAACTTATCCAAATCTCCTTGCAGCCTCTCTGAGTCCTCTACACAACCCGCTTTCCCACTAATCTTAGTGTCATCTGCAAATTTTGTTGCACTACACTCTGTCCCCTCTTCTAGGTCATCTATGTATATTGTAAACAGTTGTGGTCCCAGCACTGATCCCTGTGGCACACCACTAACCACTGATTTCCAACCGGAAAAGGACCCATTTATCCCGAATCTCTGCCTTCTGTTCGCCAGCCAATTCTCTATCCATGCTAATACATTTCCTCTGACTCCGCGTAGCTTTATCTTCTGCAGTAACCTTTTGTATGGCACCTTATCGAATGCCTTTTGAAAATCTAAATACACCACATCCATCGGTACACCTCTATCCACCATGATCGTTATATCCTCAAAGAGTTCCAGTAAGTTAGTTAAACATGATTTTCCTTTCATGAATCCATGCTGCGTCTGCTTGATTGCACTATTCCTATCTAGATGTCCCGCTATTTCTTCCTTAATGATAGTTTCAAGCATTTTCCCCATGTATGATCCATGTAAGCATTTGGTACTAGCATGTGATGCATCATCATATTGCGTCGGGTGTGTTTTGCAACAAGCTAATGATTTTGGGAAACTGAAACTGGTTGCTTATGCATCCAGGAGTCTGTCTAAGGCTGAGAGAGCCTACAGCATGATTGAAAAAGAAGTGCTCGCATGTATCTATGGGGTAAAGAAAATGCATCAATTCTGTTTGGGCTAAAATTCGAATTGGAAACTGACCATAAGCCACTTATATCCCTGTTTTTCGAGAGTAAAGGGATAAATACCAACGCACTGGCCCACATCCAGAGATGGGCCTTCACGTTGTCTGCATACAACTACACCATCCGCCACAGGTCAGGCACAGAAAACTGCGCTGATGCTCTCAGTAGGCTGCCATTGCCCACCACGGGGGTAGAAATGGCGCAGCCCGCAGATCTATGGAAGCATTTGAGAGTGAGCAATCACCCGTCACTGCCTGGCAGATCAAAACCTGGACAAGCCAGGACCCCTTATTATCTCTAGTCAAAAGTTCTGTGCTTCACGGGAGCTGGTCCAGTGTCCCAGTGGAAATACAGGAAGAGATAAAGCCGTTCCAGCGGCGCAAAGATGAAATGTCTATACAGGCAGACTGCCTTCTGTGGGGCAATCGAGTAGTGGTCCCCAAGAAGGGCAGAGGCACCTTCATCAATGATCTCCACAGTACCCACCCAGGCATCATAATGATGAAAGTGATAGCCAGATCCCACGTGTGGTGGCCCGGTATCGATGTGGACTTAGAGTCCTGTGTTCACAGATGCAATACATGCTCGCAGTTAAGCAATGTACCCAGGGAGACGTCGCTAAGTTTATGATCTTGGCCCTCCAAACCGTGGTTTGAGGTTACAAGTCGACTATGCAGGCCCGTTCTTGGGTAAAATGTTCCTTGTGGCTGTAGACGCGTACTCCAAGTTGATTGAATGTGAGATAATGTCAGCTAGCACGTTCGCTGCCACCACTGAAAGCCTGCGGGCCATGTTTGCCACTCACGGCTTATCTGATGTCCTGGTGAGCGACAACGGGCCATGTTTTACCAGTGCTGAGTTCAAAGAATTCATGGCCCGTAACGGGATCAAACATGTCACATTTGCCCCATTTAAACCAGCATCCAATGGTCAGGCAGAGAGAGTAGTGCAAACCATCAAACAAGGCTTGAAAACGGTAACTGAAGACTCACTGCAGACTCGCCTATCCCGAGTCCTGCTTAGCTAGCACATGAGACCCCACTCACTCACTGGAATTCCATCTGCTGAACTGCTCATGAAAAGAGGACTTAAGACAAGGCTCTCGTTAGTTCACCCTGATCTACATGAACAGGTAGAGAGCAGGCGGCTTCAACAAAATGCATACCATGATATCGCAAATGTGTCACGCGAGATTGAAATCAATGGTCCTGTATTTGTATTAAATTATGGACATGGTCCCAAGTGGCTTCCCGGCACTGGCCAAAGAGGGAAGCAAGATGTTTCAGGTCAAACTTTCAAATGGACTCATTCACCAGAAATACTTGGACCAAATCAAACTCAGATTCACGGACTATCCTGAGCAACCCACCTTAGACCCTACCTTTTTTGATCCCCCAACATACACACCAGTGGCAACCGGCACCATGGTTGACCATGAAGCAGAACCCATCATCCACAGCAGCCCAGCAGGGCCCAACACACCAGGCAGCCCAGCAAGGCCAGCTGCACAGCAGCCCAGCAAGGGCCCAACAAATGATTCAACAACACCAGCTTTCACACCGAAGCGATCAACCAGGGCAAGAAGGGCCCCAAATCGACTCACATTGTAAACAGTTACACTATTGACTTGGGGGGGGGGGGGGGGGAGTGTTGTTCTTATGTGGACTTGTATTTGCTCTGTATAGCCACCAGAGGGCTCTTCCCCTGGAGTCCCAAGGGATCCTATAATCCCTTGGGAGCACAGGTATTTAAGGAGGCTTCACAGGTTGGAGAGGCACTCTGGAGACCTGCAATAAAAGACTAAGGTCACACTTTACTTTGAGTCTTTCAGTCTGACTCTTTCTCCATACACAACAATGTCTGCATGTAGCCAGCTAACCACAGTGTTGATTGGCTGCACACATCAGCAAGGGCCCAAAATCGCAACTTACTTTCACTGCTTAAAGGGAGCCTGCACAGCTTAAAGCCACCCTGCACCTCATAAAGGGGAGGTGCGTTGTGCCTGGAGAGAGTGCTGGGAGCTCTTTGTGAGCTGAATCTGACCTGAGAAAGAGAGAAGAATGGCTGAACGTGGGTAAGAGTGAGCACGCTGGTTTTCCGACTGGAGGTCTTGGCGGAGGAGGTGGGAAGGAGGAGAGATGTAGCGTATATGCAGGGGGCCAGGAGACTGTCCAGACACATGGTGATAAGACAATGGGAGCAGATAGCCGTGGAGGTCAACGAACATAAGAACATAAGAATTAGGAACAGGAGTAGGCCATCTAGCCCCTCGAGCCTGCTCCGCCATTCAAAAGATCATGGCTGATCTGGCCGTGGACTCAGCTCCACTTACCCACCCTCTCCCCGTAACCCTTAATTCCCTTATTGGTTAAAATGCTAGGAGTGCAGCCCCAAGGACCTGGATGCAGTGTCGCAAGAAGGTTAATGACCTCACATAAGTGCTCAATGTCAGTGAATGCATCTTCAAATACCAACTGCACCACCAGCCTCAGCCACTGTTCAAATCACCACACCCCCATCACTCACCAACAACAATCTCCAACAATCAGAACTCATACCCAACATTCATATGCTTTACCTCACCCACTGAGCACTGTTGTAAGCCTTACACCCACATCTCACAGCTTGCGCACACTGCCAGCTATTCAACCATGACAGCCATATCACCCAAACGCATTGCACCACACTCACTGACACACTTTCCTCTCTCTTGCAGGAGAAGGTGGTGCACAACCAGAGGCAGCAGGACCTAACCGGAGGAAGAGAGACATACCTGCATGTTCTAACCCCCATGGAGGAGATGTTGCTGGTCATTATCGTAAAGGCCGTTGCTGAGGCTGTGGCCAGTGGCGGGGTTGAATCCTCATACCTAATCCGCCTTCTCACATCCCACTTCCCCCTCAACCCACAACCTCTTCTGACTTAAAAGCTGCAGATGATGTAAGCATGCAGTTCTTGCATTCACCCCTCCTCTCACCACAACCTTACCCTTGTGCCATTTTCCTTTCAGATACCCAAGAAGTGCAACTTGGCCAGGCAGTGGAGGAAAACCAAGAAGACAGTGATGATGAAGACACATCGTCAATTGATTTCACACTTGCAGCCAGCAGCTGAGATACTGACACTGCGCATATCTCGGAGGATAGCATAGAGGCGGGATCTGCACGTGATGAGACACGGAGCACAAGTTGGCTGCAGCCAGGATAGGGGGCAAGGACAGCGCAGGTTCCAGTTCGCCAGAGAGTGAGGTCACACATGGGTTCTGCTACAGAGGACTCAGGTGAGGACTTCGATGGGCCAAGCTACAGAAGGCGGTGGATTGATGTACACAACAAATTTGGTGCATGGAGGAGTCTGGCACCAACTTGGCACAGGGCTTTGCACAGAGCTTGGAGCCCATCCTGTCCAGCATGGAACAGGTGGCCAACTCCAGTAGCACACTTGTGGACCCAACCATGATGCAGCCTCTGATCGCCGATGTCTTAGCTTCCATCAAAAGTCTGAATGCTGCAGTGGAAGCTCAGAATGCAGTCATGCAAGGTCAGTTCACTCCCATGCAAGCTCAGACTGCTACCATCATGGCTTTGGATACCAGTGTTCAGATGGGTTTGCAGGCTGTCAGAGCAGTCCTGCAATCTGTCCTTCAAAGATTACTAGGATTGCTGAAGCGTCGCCCCAGGGGAGTGGCAGTGGTTCCGTGGAGCACAAGCCTTCTGTCCTCTTTCAGGATGTCAGCATTCATGCACCGCGCCCCCGCCCCCCCCCCCCCCCCCCTGTTGCCACTCCGCCAGTGCCCTTGCTGTTGCCTGACAGCATTTTGGATCCCCAAGGGCACTGGAATCACCCAGGAAATGGGCGGTGCCGAGCCCAAATTCTCGCCCATAGTGTGCCAAAACAGGCAACGACAAAAAAACGCAAACAAAATTTTTTTTAAATGCCCTGAATTTGCGGTCAGAGGCTTCCCGCGGGGAAATGCCTCCGATCCGCAAATAAAATGCTCGCGTATCTGATGGCCTGGGAGGTATGAAGATTTGCGTTCCTGGGGCTGTCCAGGTATGTGTGAGCAAAGGCCCACGTATCTTAGGGGCGCACGCAGATCGCAAGCACCCCTGGGATCAGGTGGGCCGGCCCAACGAATGACAGAAGGGGATCCCCATTCATGCTTATGGGGATTCTATATGTATGGAAACCCCATGGATATTAAGAGAGTCAAGGGATATGGTGATAGTGCAGGAGAGTGGAGTTGAGGTAGAAGATCAGCCATGATATCATTGAATGACGGAGCAGGCTCGAGGGGCCGAATGGCTGACTGCTGCTTCTAATTGCGTTGGATTCGTATTCTCATCGCCAGCTATTGTGTTCCTAATACAGATGAGGCTGCACACAGGCAGGTTAAAGTAACAGTGACCTCAGTCTTTAATAAGACACTCCAGAGTGAGGAACAGGCCTTAGGGGCCGGCTTACATACAGTGCTCCCAAGGGATGCTGGGATCCCTTGGGACTTCAGGGGATGAGCTCCCTGGTGGCGGAACAGAGGAGTGCATGCTTTACAGATACATAACAATATTCAAGGCTGAGATAGATAGATTTTTGGAGTCTAGGGGAATCAGAAAACAGCATCCACAGCCCTTTGGGGCAGAGAATTCCAAAGATTCACAACCCCTTGAGTGAAGAAATTCCTCCTCATCTCTGTCATAAATGGCCGACCCCTTATCCTGAGACTGTGCCCCCTCATTCTAGACACTTCAGCCAGGGGAAACAACCTCTCAGCATCTACCCGGCCAATCCCCCTCAGAATTTTATATGTTTCAATTAGATCATACTAAGCGTACTATGCTTAAACAAAGGGGACTACAGTGGAATGAGGGCAGAGTTGGCTAAAGTAGACTGGAAACAAGGACTAAACGGTGGCACAATTGAGGAACAGTGGAGGACTTTTAAGGAGCTCTTTCATAGTGCGCAACAAAAATATATTCCAGTGAAAAAGAAGGGAGGCAAGAGAAGGGATAACCAGCCGTGGATACCAAGGAAATAAAGGAAAGTATCAAATCAAAGACCAATGCGTATACGGTGGCCAAGGTTAGTGGGAAACTAGAGGATTGGGAAAATTTTAAGCAATAGCAAAGAATGACTAAAAAAGCAATAAAGGAAGGGAAGATAGATTACGAAGGTAAACTTGCGCAAAACATAAAAACAGATAGTAAAAACTTTTACAGATATATAAAATGGAAAAGAGTGACTAAAGTAAATGTTGGTCCCTTAGAAGATGAAAAGGGGGATTTAATAATGGGAAATGTGGAAATGGCTGAGACCTTAAACAATTATTTTGCTTCCGTCTTCACAATGGAAGACACAAAAACCATGCCAAAATTTGCAGGCCACAGGAATGTGGGAAGGGAGGACCTTGAGACAATCACTATCACTAGGGGGGTAGTGCTGGACAGGCTAATGGGACTGAAGGTAGACAAGTCCCCTGGTCCTGATGAAATGCATCCCAGGGTATTAAAAGAGATGGCGGAAGTTATAGCAGATGCATTCGTTATAATCTACCAAAATTCTCTGTACTCTGGGGAGGTACCAGCGGATTGGAAAGCAGCTAATGTAACGCCTCTGTTTAAAAAAGGGGGCAGGCAAAAGGCAGGTAACTATAGGCCGGTTAGTTTAACGTCTGTAGTGGGTAAAATGCTTGAAACTACCATTAAGGAAGAAATAGCGGGACATCTAGATAGGAATAGTGCAATCAAGCAGACGCAGCATGGATTCATGAAAGGGAAATCATGTTTAACTAACTTACTGGAATTCTTTGAGGATATAATGAGCATGGTGGATAGAGGTGTACCGATGGATGTGGTGCATTTAGATTTCCAAAAGGCATTCGATAAGGTGCCACACAAAAGGTGACTGCAGAAGATAAAGGTACGCGGAGTCAGAGGAAATGTATTAGCATGGATAGAGAATTGGCTGGCGAACAGAAAGCAGAGAGTCGGGATAAATGGGTCCTTTTCCGGTTGGAAATCAGTGGTTAGTGATATGCCACAGGGATCAGTGCTGGGACCACAACTGTTTACAATATACATAGATGACCTAGAAGAGGGGACAGAGTGTAGTGCAACAAAATTTGCAGATGACACTAAGATTAGTGGGAAAGCGGGTTGTGTCGAGGACTCAGAGAGGCTGCAAGGAGATTTGGATAGGTTAAGCAAATGGGCTAAGGTTTGGCAGATGGAATACAATGTCGGAAAGTGTGAGGTCATCCACCTTGGGAAAAAAAAACAGTAAAAGGGAATATTATTTGAATGGGGAGAAATTACAACATGCTGTGGTGCAGAGGGACCTGGGGGTCCTTGTGCATGAATGCACAAAGGTTAGTTTGCAGGTGCAGCAGGTAATCAGGAAGGCAAATGGAATTTGGCCTTCATTGCGAAAGGGATGGAGTACAAAAGCAGGGAGGTCTTGCTGCAACTGTATAAGGCCGCACCTGGAGTACTGCGTGCAGTTTTGGTCACCTTACTTAAGGAAGGATATACTAGCTTTGGAAGGGGTACAGAGACGATTCACTAGGCTGATTCCAGAAATGAGGGGGTTACCTTATGATGATAGATTGAGTAGACTGGGTCTTTACTCCTTGGAGTTCAGAAGGATGAGGGGTGATCTTATAGAAACATTTAAAATCATGAAAGGGATAGACAAGATAGAAGCAGAGAGGTTGTTTCCATTGGTAGAGGAGACTAGAACTAGGGGGCACAGCCTCAAAATACGGAGGAGCCAATTTAAAACCGAGTTGAGAAAGAATTTCTTCTCCCAGAGGGTTGTGAATCTGTGGAATTCTCTGCCCAAGGAAGCAGTTGAGGCTAGCTCATTGAATGTTTTCAAGTCAAAGATAGATAGATTTTTAACCAATAAGGGAATTAAGGGTTACGGGGAGAGGGCGGGTAAGTGGAGCTGAGTCCACGACCAGATCAGCCATGATCTTATTGAATGGCGGAGCAGGCTCGAGGGGCTAGATGGCCTACTCCTGTTCCTAATTCTTATGTTCTTATGTTCTTTATCACCTGCTATTCTTCTAAACTCCAGAGAGTATAGGCCCATTCTACACAATCTCTCATCATAGGACAGCCCTCTCATCCCAGGAATCAATCTAATAATCAAAAGACTCTTCCATGGTTCCTTTAGGAAAGGGGTTTTGCATTTTAAATAGTGGGATGTGGCAGAAGTTGAGTGAGCAGGGAGGAGCGGGAAGAAATAAAAACGGAGAACTTTGGGTTATCAGCAGTGAAAGACAAGGAGGTTCAATACACTCTGTGCCTCTTGTATACCCGGTTACTGACTGTGCTGGTCATGGCTTATTAGTAATACTATATTTACTGATTTAGTTTGAAGGGGCTTTGAGATGGCTGTTGCACAGGGGTTATGTGGGAGAACACCTTGAGTCTCTTCGCCGGGAGCACGCGGAAGCCAAGCACAAACAACGGAGAGAGCGCACAATAACCCAAGCACCCCACCCACCCGTCCCTCCAACCACTGTCTGCCCCACCTGTGACAGAGACTGTCGGTCCCGCATTGGACTCATCAGTCACCTGAGAACTCATTAGTGTGGAAGCAAGTCATCCTCGACTCCAGGGGACTGCCAAAAAGAGAGAGAATATGAAGTGCAAGATCAGTTCTGTAAATGCCACGAAATGGTTACGAGGTGTAGTCACTGTATGTTTATGTCTTTTTTCTATTGATTTAAAAGCAACACTTGAGGGAGCACTTTCCTAAGCTGATAAACTCCATCTGCAATCAGCAGATGGGATGACAGGAACAGAGTAGGTTCACCTATCCCCATGTCATCTAATAATAAGCCTAATTAATTTTTTAAGAAGGCATGTTAAACAAGAAGCTCTCGGGAGGAATTTGGAGCGATTCAGTGAGCTGTATGGCATATTGAAGCCCCATTGTGTGCTGAAGAATACTGTACTATAGCTGCTGATAACTTGACATCACCACTGCAGTTTAGAGCTACGAGCTTTATTGTTGTGTGACATGAGGTTTTTGATCGCCTCAGCCATTCATCAAATGTCAGTTGCTATCAGTCCCTTCAGAGGTTGTATTGAGCAATCCATTGGGTTATTCATCTAAGTGCTCAGTGAGTGACAGAAAGCCTTTACTGTTTTGCTTGATGGATGAAGGAGAGGGTGGAGTTTGATGCAGTCTATACCTAACAATGTTTTTATGTGGAAGTAAAATCCATCAAATACATTTATCACCAAACTTCATCGGATAGGAGTGACAGAAGAACTAGGAGTTTGCTTCAGTGCAATCAATTCAATTCCTCGGACAGAACTGAAGCCTGCTAGCCTTCAATCTATTGACAATAATGCTTTTTTAAAGAGGGGCGAGGTTTCATCAGAGATCTTAATAATATTCAAATCGTTCAGAATGTCAGTCTTGTCTCAATGGTAGCACTCTCACCTGAGTCCAAAGGTTGTTGGTTCAAGTCCCACTCCAAAGACTTGAGTATGCAATCTCTGCTGACACTTCAGCACAATCCTGAGGGAGTGCTACCCTGTCGGAGGTGCCGTCTTTCAGATCAGACTTTAAACCGAGGCCCCTAGCTGACCTCTCTAGTGGGCGATAAAGATCCCATGGCATTATTCAAAGAAGAGCATCGGTGTCCTGGCCAATATTTATCCCTCAACCGACATCGCTAAAAACAGATTATAATCTAATGGTTATTATCTCATTGCAGTTTGCAGGAGTTTACTGTGCACAAATTGACTGTGGCTTTTCCTACAGTACAACAGGTACTACATTTCAAAAGTACTTCATTGGCTGTAAAACGCTTTGAGACATCCTATGATCATGACTATATAAATGCAAGTTTGTTCTTTCAAAGGGGAACTCTTTGCTAGACTGAATATTGCTTTCATCTGTCAAAGACATGAATTAAATCCCACTGAGCTCTTCCTGGGGCTCCCTAACCTTTATGTTAGCCTTCACAGTGAACTATAAAAAGCTTATAAACATAAATCTTTCTAAACCACTCACATAGCAAATCAAACTTGAATAGACCAGCTTTCTAAACAATCCATAGATACTAAATACAGTCCCACAGTCAGATTGTGTTAAGCCAGTTCCACTTGTGCAGAAGTCCAGTCAATACTCTCTATCTGAAGCTTGGGAGGTCCAGCAGAGAATTTCTTTAGTAAAAGTCATTTCTATGTGCCCAAATTTCCCTAACCTCTTTTTCTGGCACCTTCACTCGAGCTACGCCGCTTTTGCCCGCCTCCAAGCACGCCGAAAAAAGATCTCCATACTTTGGCCGCTCCCCAGCCACTCCTCTGTCGTGGCGCAGCGTGTCCCAATGGATTGGGGGCGGAGCCAGGTCCCGGCGCTGAAAACAGTGCTGGGACCTCGGCACATGCGCGCTAGAGTCTGCGCGCATGTGCAGTAGTCCTGGCAGGCCGTTTCTGCAAACGCGCACTGCAGGCTGTGTGGGAGGGGCCAAAGCATGCCATCCCTAGCCCTGGCCGAATGGGCTCCCTCATCGGCGGCCCGCTGTGTTCCCTGAGGTAGGACTTCTATTTTTTATTTGTTATTTACTGATTGATTTTGGTGCCTTAGGTGCAGGGTTCCTTCTATTTTATTATTTGTTATTTATTGATTGCTTATTACTTTGGTCTTGGTGCTTTAGGGGCAGGGTTCCTTCTATTTTATTTGTTAATTAATTGCTTATTACTTTTTGTGCTTTGTTTGGTGCTTGGTGGTGCTTTAAATGTAGTCACTTGCGCCTATCCTTAACTGTAAGTAAGGTCTTTCTGTGCGGACAAAAGTGAACACATACGCTGCCCTAAGTTAGTCTAGTACAACTTTTTTCTGGCCAAATTGGCATAAATGGTGTAAGTGGTTGGGAACGCCCTCTTTTGAAAAATAAACTGACCTAACAAAAAACCTAACTAACTCACTTACACTGGCACAAATTAAATGGCCATATTTGCAACTAAAAAGATACACCAAAAAAATCAAGTTACACCAAAAAAAACAGTGCAACTCATGGGGAAATTTGGGCCCTAACAAACAAAAAGCTTCTGCCAGCATCGGAGAAGCAGCGATGCCTAATGAGAGATTTGCAGCAACAAATTGCACTCCACGCACCAGGCTTGGTTAGCTCCAGAGAGAATTCAAATCAACTAGATGCAATAACATGCTTCACCTTTCAGTCTTATTTACAATTACCTGGCTGCAGTACCGATGCAATGTCGTTAGATGTCACTGTAGCACACCTTAATAATAATGCAAAGTATGCCAGCAACATCTGGTGGGCTGAAAGTGAGTGACTACTGCTATTTTAAATAGAAACTCTGGGCCATTGTGGAACATGACAAAAAAGATTACCCCATCATAGGCAGTCCCTCAAAATTGAGGAAGACTTGCTTCCACTTTAAAAGTGAATTCTCAGGTGACTGTACAGTCCAATACAGGAAAAGGTTACCAGTGTTATACCATCATCAACATCATAGGCAGTCCCACGAAACGAGGATGACTTGCTTCCACGCCAAAAAAAGGATGAATTCACAGGTCTTTCAATGAAGGACCCAAACTACATCCTGAAGGGTGGAAGATGCCTGTGCGTGGATTTTTTTAACGTGTGGTGGCCGTTGCACACCAGCCACCACACGGGCTTGACAGAGCTAGGTCTTGGTCCAGTGGCAAGGATTACCCAAGACGACTGGAGACCAGCTCTGCTGCGCAGACCTAGTGTATACACGTATCGCAGTGTGGGCTGGCCATGCTGCCCCCTGGGCCCCTGGCCCTGAACTCGCGCCTCCCCTGGGCCTTTCACTGACTGCTCAATGTACACCCACCATTATTGGAAGGATTTTACATATAACATAAAGGACCTAAAACATAGCCATGGGATATTTACATACCGAATGCTTAACATATTTATCTGAAATTCCCCTCTCCGCTACTTTAATAAGGGTTAACACCTTTGCTAAAATAGTAGAGAGAATAATTTCAAACAAACATGGCAATAATCTCTGGACTGCTACCTGAGCCACGCACACATTTCCGTAGGGTCAAGATAGATCAGTGAGGTGAATGTGTGGCTCAAAGGGTGGTGTGGGAGATGAGGGTTTCGATTCATGAGGCACTGGCACCAGTACTTGGGAATGAGGGAGCTGTTCTGCTGGGACAGACTTCGCTTAAGCTGGGCTGGGACCGGTGTCCCTGGCGAATTAAATAACTAGTGCCATAGATAGGGCTTTAAACTAAAAAGATGGAGGGTGGGGGGCAGGGTTTAGGTGAGGGGAAATTCATCAAATTTAAGGAGAAAAATCAAAGCCATGGGGCAGTGTAGAATTTGGGGTAAAGATAAGCAGAGTGTGATGGGAAAGGACAGAGGGCTAGAAGTTGCACCGTTTCACCGCCTGGTTTCTCGGTGGTATTGGTCGTTTTGGGCGAGAGCCGGGTTGGCCAAAAATTCCCCAGCTGAGGCCGCCGGTGGTTTCGAAGTACCGCTGGGGAGCGGACCGCCGGCGTGCAAAGTCCACAGATCGCCCTGGCGCGATCTTTGGCTGAGCGGTGACCCGTGGGTAAGTATAAAACAGTTTTTTTTTAAACCGCCCACAAGGATCACCGGAGCTGGGCGGTAGGTAAGTAGCTCTGCAAGAAAAAGGAAAGTGATTGTTTTTTTTTTACTATTTATTTTCAAAATCTGTTGGGGTGATTTAATTTAAAAGTGCCTTGGGAATGTTTTTTTGGATTATTTAGTTAGGAATTATTTGAATTCTTTTTTTGGTGTTAGGCCGCAGCCTTGGAGTAAATTTTTAAAGATTTTTTAATTTTTTGTCCATTTTCTTTAGGCCCCGCCCAATCTAGCCGAAATTGCCCTTTTCCGCCCACATTGGGGGTGCAAGGCCCATATTTTTCGCTGGGCGGATTTTTTTGGGGGGGGAAGTTTTCACCGGCAATAATCTTCCCAGCCGTAACAGTTTTTTGGGCGGCAATCGGGCGCTGGCAGGCTTTGGGGAAATTCTAGCCCAGAGAGTTTAGCGGTAATAGTGCATCAGTGTCAATGTCTGTTACAGCTCATCCTCATTGCAAAACTCTCAGTTACCACCCCATTAGTATTATGAAATCTTCAGCTTTAACACTATCATTGCAACACCTCAGTCTTGTTATAAGGCTCTCAATTATAGCCTATTTCTGTTTTGCACTCTCACCTTCTATATGTGAGTGTATAATATGACATAGCATGTATACATACACAATAAATATATTTATGGTGTACAGTATTTCCATGAGTTAACATTTTATGGCACAGTATCTGTGTGCAGCGGAATCACAGGAAACGTCTTTAAGTTGTATATTGGCTATCTGACATGCAATGCCTCAATGATGGCAGTACATGTATTTATCGTAAAGTTAAGTCAAGCTATGTCATTTCAAATGGGTTACGAAAACCCTCCACTCACCAATATTTAGAACATACAGTTTGGATGGTCCTAATTGTTCTGCTATTCCATTCAAATGGAAAAGATTAAAATGCAATTCACTGAAAAATGATTTGATGATAAGCCCGACTGTTATTTTGATTTTCTGTGAATGATGGGTTTGATTGAAAGGAAGTGAATTTGCTTCTTTCATCTCCCATGATTCCTTTCCATCTCATTTTGCATCAGCCGTGTCTCAGTAGTAGAACTCTCACTGCCAAGACAGGACCCTGTGGATACAAGCCCTAGACCCGAGATTTGAGCATGTAATCCAGGCTGACCCGTCAGTGCAGTACTGAAGGAGTGCTGCACCTTCAGAGGTGCTGTCTTTCAGATGAGACATGAAACCAAGGTCTTGTCTATTAGCTCAGTTGGAAGTAAAAGATTACGTGGCACTATTGAAAGAAGAGCAAGGGAGTTTTCCCAGTCCTGGCCAACGTAAACAAGAACAGATTATCTGGTCATTTATAAGAACATAAGAAATAGCAGCAGGAGTAGGACCGACGGCCCCTTGAGCCTGCTCCACCATTCAATAAGATCATGGCTGATCATCGACCTCAACTCCACTTTCCCGCCTGATCTCTATATCCCTTGATTCCCCTAGACTCCAAAAATGTATTTCATGTTTGTTTGTGATGATCTTGATGCACTCAAACTAGCTGCTGTGTTTTCCTACATTACAATAGTGACTACACTTCAGAAGTACTTAATTGGCTATAAAGCACTTCGAGATGTTTGAGGCACTAAATAAATGCAAGTTTGTGCTTTCTTCATTTCTGGAAAGACAGCGGGCTAGATCTTGATTTTGTGCGACAATGTAAGAGCGAGTCGGTAGCTTGATTTTCATTTGCATTGACTTCATTAAAAATGAAAGCAGGCTGCCAACGCGCCATCATCCATTTTACATTATCGCACAAAGTCAAGGTCAGCCCCATTGTATTGCCAGGGCAGAGGGCGTGTTGGCAGCCCCTGAGGTTCTCTCAGTCTTGTAATCCTTCATCCACTGAAAGGGGTCATACTTGCCATTTCAGCATTGTGTAAGAAGGTGACTGAGTTTAGTAAATCTGACAAATACATGCCAAAGGACCAGACCAATCCTTAACTCAAAATGGGGAACAGCAACATTTTTATTGCAGTGAGAAATGTCTTGTATGTTTACAGTCCTTTCTGGCGTTATTATTTAGGACCATACAGCTTTAATTTCTTTATAGCCTTTAGCTTAGAAGATTTCAAGGGTCAAATTATCTGGGAATTGCCATGGCCAAAGGTCTGGGTGATGGTTTGAATTAGCTTTGATTGTCTTAGCGAAAAACCTTTCCCCAACATTCAGCTCAACAGCTGAACCTCATTTCTTTTGGTCAGCTTTCAAACTAAAACTCCATTTTAGGCACATTATAAGAACATAAGAATTAGGAGCAGGAGTAAGCCATTCGGCCCCTCGAGCCTGCTTCACCATTCAATATCATGGCTGATCTTTGACCTCAACTCCACTTTCCTGCACTATCCCTATATCCCTTGATTCCCTTAATATTGAAAAATCTGTCGATCACTGTCTTGAATATACTCAAAGCCTGAGCCTCCACAACCCTCTGGAGTAGAGAATTCCAAAGATTCACCACCCTCTGAGTGAAGATATTTCTCCTCATCTCAGTCCGAAATGGCCGACCCCTTATTCTGAGACTGTGACCCTGGTTCTAGACTCCCCAGCCAGGGGAAACATCCTCCCTGCATCTACCCTGTCAATCCCCTTCAAGAATGTTGTATGTTTCAATGTGATCACCTCTCATTCTTCTAAACTCGAGAGAATATAGGCCTAGTCTACTCAATCTCTCCTCATAGGACAATCTCCCCTTCCCAGGAATTAATCTGGTGAACTCCTTCTGTGGCAAATATATCCTTCCTTAAGTAAGGAGAACAAAACTGTACACAATACTCCAGTTGTGGTCTCACCAGGGCCCTATATAATTGCAATACGATGTACTTACAATATAAGACATTGCCCCATCAAATCTCAAAGGCTGCCCTTCAGACAATTTACAAAGTCATCATCATAGGCAGTCCCTCGAAGCGAGGATGACTTGCTTCCATGACAAAAAGGGATGAGTTCACAGGTGTTTCAATGAAGGACCTAATATTCCAGATCCCGAACTACATCGTGAAGGGTGGAAGATGCCTGTGTGTGGATTTTTTTAACGTGTGGTGGCCGTTGCACACCAGCCACCACACGGGCTTGACAGAGCTAGGTCTTGGTCCAGTGGCAAGGATTAACTGGAGACCAGCTCTGCTGCACAGACCGAGCGCGCACACATATCGCAGTGTGGGCTGGCCCGTGCTGCCCCTGGGCCCTCGCCTCTTCTGGGCCCCAGATTTACGCCTCTCCTGGGCCCCGATCACTTCCCTCTATGGACTCTTGCCGCTCCTTCGCCCCCTCCTGCTGTGCCTGCCCGCACTGCAATCAGCGACCTGGCTTCGTAGCCGTCGCCCTCCTGCAGCAGCACGCGCTGCTCCCTGCAGTGGTCTGCCGCCGCACGCTGCTCCCTCCAATGGCCCCGGCCACCAATGCAGCCTCTAAATGGTACAAAGTACTGTTCTTACAATTGTATTGATTTGTTGCCATTAGCACTGTTAAGCTATGGCTCGTGGAAAAATGTTACAATGATATCTGAATGCTTGTAAACAAGAGCATTTAAATGTGCAAGTTGAATCAATCCCAATAACATCTGCCATCAAAATCACTTTTCTTCAGACGAGTGAGTCCTAGGACTGTACATCCTTTATAATCGTCTGCTTTAGACATGAGTCTCAGTGCTGATTGTCATTCAAACTTAACCTGCCGCAGGAAAATGAGTCAAAGGGCTGCCTGTCACTCAAACTTATCTGCTTCAGATGTGTGAACGCCAAGACAGCCTGTTCCTGGACTCGTGTTTCCCAATCTAAGTTAACCCAAATTTGGCTGTTTTCAAGCTCACCTGTCTCAGTTTCTGTCGCCCAGGGATACCTGTCACTCAGACTTGTTTGCCTCAGCTTGAAGAGACATGACAGGTGAGGCTGATGTGCTCCTGGCATGTGGGCCAGTAACACATAAAGCATTAACAGCCTCCTTTGAATCCTGGTGGGCTGCAGGCACCTAAACAGGTTTGGGGAGGGCAGAAAGTTGTCGGTACTCACGCCAAGCCGTCCGGTGCGTCAGGTCTGGTACAGAGGGGTAGTTGATCCCAGAGTGGGTTGTGAATGAGCCAGCTGCATTGGAGTCAGGAGGAGCACAACGACTGCCTGTGGCCTCACAAAAATTCTCACAAAACTTTTTTTGGGCATTTAAAAAAGAATAAAAGACTTGGATTTATATAGCGCCTTTCATGACTTTGATGCACTTAGTCAACAATCAGAAGTTATTAAAGCTTTGTTCCACCTGTAAATGTGAAGCCACACCAGGGCCTGGTGTCTCCCAAAATCAATACTGTTATGTATTTAACCCTTGTAACCTGTACGACACCTAACCACCAGAGGGCCCACCTGTTGGAGTCCCAAGGGATCCCAGCATCCCTTGGGAGCACAGTATATAAGCAGGCCACCCACGAGGTACCTGTACTCTGGAGTCTTATTAAAGGAGCTAAGATCATACTTGCTCATTGTACACAGTACTCAGTTTCATCCTTTTTCATGAGTGTACCAAATACCACCCACCTCCTCATAAATGCTCTTTGTTTCCCAGTTTTTAATCCAATTCCTTTCCTTGTTCCACATTCTACCCTGAATTCCAATGGATATTCCTTTAATTAGGGCTCATTTTAGATGAACCTTCCTGCCCTGTACACCTCCTCTCTGTTTTCTTTCAACAATGTCTTATAGATGCCTTCTGACACATGGAGATTAAGGGGCTGATTCTCACTGACAGTTAATGAGAGAAAGTAAGAGGGGAGACGATTAACACTGGGCCAATGACCCTTTTACATCACTCTAGGATTAACTGGGCCTTCTCCAAAGGATCAGACCTGGGTCTGGACCTCGGCCTGTAAGCGTTCCCATGGAAACGAGGCAGCAGGGAGGCACGCCTGGCTCTTCAGCCCCATTTCCCTGTCCTTGTTTTATTTGCTGTGGCTATTCCTGTTCAATCTGAAGAGAGGTCTCACTGTTAAACCATTTCAATTCTTGGGGTAATTCACAACTAAAGATTCCTTCTTTCATTTACTCACGGCCTGAAGTTACACTTTGTCTCCTCGATGACTTTTCCCTGATTTGTGAAGAACAATTTATCTCTTAGGGTATAATTTGATGAATTTAAGAACTGAATTCGGTAAACAAATAGTTTTCGAGCTCCACAGATTCGGACCAAGTCACAAACTGAATTTTGGAAATAAATGGTTTTGAGCACAACAGATCCTGATGAGTTTTAAAACTGAGTTTTGTTAACAAACAATTTTGATCTCCATAGATTCTGAAGACTTTGGTAAACATCAAACAAACTTGCCCCTTACTTGTCGAGAGCTTTTCAGCATCTGCACTTTAGCTACTGGTGAAAGCCACTTCCCTCTGGGTTGCCATGGTTTTCACTGTGATGTCATGTGACATTACCTCCTCAGTTATAATGTGAAGAGTGATGCAGGCCCTAGGTTGAGAGCCATTATAAGGACTGCAAGCTGTTTGAGGCTGGCTGGGGTTAAGCACAGACCTCAGATACATTGGGGGTAATTTTAATCTGAGCTGCCCGTCTAGTCCAATGCTAGCTTTGCAGCCCGCCTGATCTCACTCTCCATTGAAGTCATCATGTGGTGCATAAACACTGGCATAGACCGGATGGGCTGAATATCCTGTTCCTGTGCTGTAAATTCTACATCATTCTATGTAAATCTTTTCTGCACCCTCTCTAAGGCTTTCACATCCTTCCTAAAGTGCGGTCTTACAGGCCAGGAACGCACTGATTTCCGGGCCGGGCTGCCACACGTTGCTCCCTCAGCAGGCCGGGGCCATTTGAGGGAGCAGCACGTGCTGCTGCAGGAGGGCGACGGCTGATTGCAGCGCGGGCAGGTACAGCAGGAGCGGCGAGGTCGGGGCGAAGGAGCGGCAAGAGTTCGTAGAGCGACGTGATCGGGACCCAGGAGAGGCGTGAGTTTGGGGCCCAGAAGAGGCGAGGGCCCAGAGGCAGCACGGGCCCAGCCCACACTGTGATGTGTGTGTGCACTAGGTCCGTGCAGCAGAGCTGGTCTCCAGTCATCTTGGTTAATCCTTGCCACTGGACCAAGGCCTATCTCTGTCAAGCCCGTGTGGTGGCTGGTGTGCAACGGCCACCCAACGTTAAAAAAATTCACGCACAGGCATCTTCCACCCTTCAATATGTAGTTCGGGATCTGGAATTTTAGGTCCTTCATTGAAACACCTGTGAACTCATCCCTTTTCGGCGTGGAAGCAAGTCATCCTCGATTCGAGGGAGTGCCTCTGATTGATTGAATGAATGTGCGCTGCCCAGAATTGGACACAATACTGAGTATGAACCAGTGTTTTGTAAGGGTTTATCATAACTTCCTTGCTTTTGTACTCTATAATCATATTCATATAATCCATATGAAGTCAGTATATTCATTAAATAAAAACCGCGCTTATCACCAACTATTGTCAGAAAACAGAAATGTTCTTTAATGCTATGAAGCAAAACTCTTGTCTGAGTATGTTACCAATGTCGTATTACCTTCTGACAACCTTAGATCTCATCTTTTAAGAAAGTGAATACTCTGTAGGTATGTCTACAGACGCTGGAATCCAATTAGTTTTTAACTTTGCTGGGAAACCTCTTAGTTGAACTATGGTAAGATATTCTAAGACATTTCTTCATTAGAATTTAATGAGCTGCTCTTACAACTGAGATCAGGCCCCTGCTGACTCTCAGTTGTGGAATTTCACATCTCACTAGTATGAGGTCGCTCGAGAAAGTGTCAAATAAAACCTGCAATTAGGAAAGAGTGCTCTCCTGTTTAAATGACCTCATAAATATAGATTAGGGGGTGTGTAGACCGTTTCAGTGAAGGTTGAGAATAATTCAAAATTTTAATTAAACTCTCCAGATCCTTTTAAATACTCATTGATGTTGATAATTATAAAGCTGCAGTCAACGAAAAATCAGACTGGTTCAGATAAGTTGAATTAAGTTTTACCAAATAACCTATTTGGCATATCTTATTGTATTGTTGTTTCCATCTCTTATAGTTTTCCCTTTCTTCATTTTATCAATGTAAACAGAGTTTATAATGTGACATTTTTATTTCAAGAACCTATCTATATTATTGGAAGCATTGGATCATTATCTGACTTGTTGATTATTCATTCAGTATCTGTCATTTTTCGCAACCTGATATGTTTGTCACAATCACGTAAACCATGGCCTTGGAATGTGCGGTCGGGATGATGGTGAACTGGCAGTGTTTGCCGTCATTCCGCCTTTGAGACTGACCGCAACTCCTGGATTTGGCGCATGCGCATGTGGAAATTCTGAAGTTGCAGTTGGTCATTGACAGCTCCGACACAGGCTGCGCAGGCTGCCCCCACCCTGCCCACAGAGCCGGCAATCTGTGGAATCAACCAAATTATTCAAACTGACAAAAACTTTGGTTGTTCCACAGTAATTACGCTGTTAAATTCCCCACTAAAAGATCCAAAGGGATTAGGTGTAACTGGGATTTTAAGAAACATAGAAACATAGAAAATAGGTGCAGGAGTAGGCCATTCGGCCCTTCTAGCCTGCACCGCCATTCAATGAGTTCATGGCTGAACATGCAACTTCAGTACCCCATTCCTGCTTTCTCACCATACCCCTTGATTCCCCTAGTAGTAAGGACTTCATCTAACTCCTTTTTGAATATATTTAGTGAATTGGCCTCAACAACTTTCTGTGGTAGAGAATTCCACAGGTTCACCACTCTCTGGGTGAAGAAATTCCTCCTCATCTCGGTCCTAAATGGCTTCCCCCTTATCCTTAGACTGTGTCCCCTGGTTCTGGACTTCCCCAACATTGGGAACATTCTTCCTGCATCTAACCTGTCTAACCCCGTCAGAATTTTAAACGTTTCTATGAGGTCCCCTCTCATTCTTCTGAACTCCAGTGAATACAAGCCCAGTTGATCCAGTCTTTCTTGATAGGTCAGTCCCGCCATCCCGGGAATCAGTCTGGTGAACCTTTGCTGCACTCCCTCAATAGCAAGAATGTCCTTCCTCAGGTTAGGAGACCAAAACTGTACACAATACTCCAGGTGTGGTCTCACCAAGGCCCTGTACAATTGTAGCAATACCTCCCTGCCCTTGTACTCAAATCCTCTCGCTATGAAGGCCAACATGCCATTTGCTTTCTTAACCGCCTGCTGTACCTGCATGCCAACCTTCAAAGACTGATGTACCATGACACCCAGGTCTCTTTGCACCTCCCCTTTTCCTAATCTGTCACCATTCAGATAATAGTCTGTCTCTCTGTTTTTACCACCAAAGTGGATAACCTCACATTTATCCACATTATACTTCATCTGCCATGCATTTGCCCACTCACCTAACCTATCCAACTCGCTCTGCAGCCTCATAGAATCCTCCTTGCAGCTCACACTGCCACCCAACTTAGTGTCATCCGCAAATTTGGAGATACTACATTTAATCCCCTCGTCTAAATCATTAATGTACAGTGTAAACAGCTGGGGCCCCAGCACAGAACCTTGCGGTACCCCACTAGTCACTGCCTGCCATTCTGAAAAGTCCCCATTTACTCCTACTCTTTGCTTCCTGTCTGACAACCAGTTCTCAATCCATGTCAGCACACTACCCCCAATCCCATGTGCTTTAACTTTGCACATTAATCTCTTGTGTGGGACCTTGTCGAAAGCCTTCTGAAAGTCCAAATATACCACATCAACTGGTTCTCCCTTGTCCACTCTACTAGAAACATCCTCAAAAAATTCCAGAAGATTTGTCAAGCATGATTTCCCTTTCACAAATCCATGCTGACTTGGACCTATCATATTACCTCTTTCCAAATGCACTGCTATGACATCCTTAATAATTGATTCCATCATTTTACCCACTACCGATGTCAGGCTGACCGGTCTGTAATTCCCTGTTTTCTCTCTCCCTCCTTTTTTAAAAAGTGGGGTTACATTGGCTACCCTCCACTCCATAGGAACTGATCCAGAGTCAATGGAATGTTGGAAAATGACTGTCAATGCATCCACTATTTCCAAGGCCACCTCCTTAAGTACTCTGGGATGCAGTCCATCAGGCCCTGGGGATTTATCGGCTTTCAATCCCATCAATTTCCCCAACACAATTTCCCGACTAATAAGGATTTCCCTCAGTTCCTCCTCCTTACTAGACCCTCCGACCCCTTTTATATCTGGAAGGTTGTTTGTGTCCTCCTCAGTGAATACCGTACCAAAGTACTTGTTCAATTGGTCCGCCATTTCTTTGTTCCCCGTTATGACTTCCCCTGATTCTGACTGCAGGGAACCTACGTTTGTCTTTACTAACCTTTTTCTCTTTACATATCTATAGAAACTTTTGCAATCCGTCTTAATGTTCCCTGCAAGCTTCTTCTCGTACTCCATTTTCCCTGCCCTAATCAAACCCTTTGTCCTCCTCTGCTGAGTTCTAAATTTCTCCCAGTCCCCGGGTTCGCTGCTATTTCTGGCCAATTTGTATGCCACTTCCTTGGCTTTAATGCTATCCCTGATTTCCCTTGATAGCCACGGTTGAGCCACCTTCCCTTTTTTATTTTTACGACAGACAGGAATGTACAATTGTTGTAGTTCATCCATGTGGTCTCTAAATTTCTGCCATTGCCCATCCACAGTCAACCCCTTCAGTATCATTCGCCAATCTATCCTAGCCAATTCACGCCTCATACCTTCAAAGTTACCCTTCTTTAAGTTCTGGACCATGATCTCTGAATTAACTGTTTCATTCTCCATCCTAATGCAGAATTCCACCATATTATGGTCACTCTTCCCCAAGGGGCCTCGCACAACGAGATTGCTAATTAATCCTCTCTCATTACACAACACCCAGTCTAAGATGGCCTCCCCCCTAGTTGGTTCCTCGACATATTGGTCTAAAAAACCATCCCTTATGCACTCCAGGAAATCCTCCTCCACCGTATTGCTTCCAGTTTGGTTAACCCAATCTATGTGCATATTAAAGTCACCCATTTTGACAGCGTATTGACTGCTAAACAAAAGTTAAGGGCCTGGAAAACCCATTTTAATTTTGTGTATGAAATGTGTCCATTTTAATAAAAATGACAAACTTAAAAAAAATGTTTGAAATGTTTTAAATAAAGTTTGTCCGTCCTTACTTCAGGTTTGCCTTTTCCCCGTGCGAGAGCCCCAATCTTTCTTCTGCTCCTTCCAACTGTTTTAAAAAGTTAGAATTTCCTTGTTCGCTATCTGTGAAAATTATGCATTTTGATTGGCTGCTTAGGCAGCCTGTTGACGTCAAAGCATTTCGCACAAGGGGATCTCCACTGCAGTCCATTGAACTGAATTGAATTGAAGGTCGGAAAACCCGAAGTTCTCGACGCAGGGATTGCGTGATCCTTGCGGGGAGCGTACTTCGGGGCCAGCAGCGAATGTTTTCGCTTCACTGCTGCCCACAAATTCCGGGCCAATGTTTCTTTCCATTGTGCTTCCAACAACTTGACTAATCTGTGGCAATGATACAAAGCAGTCCCACGTTACTCCCCTATCTATTTGATTGATTCATGGTCCCTATATGACCCACAGGGATAGACGTTGTTGGATTGCTTCACATCCAATAATGGAGTAGCTCTTATGCCTCAGCTCCACACCACTTCCATCTCATCAGTTTGGGACCAAAGGTCCTTCTCTGATCTCAATCCTCTTCATCTCCCAGCTATCTAGCGTAAGCTGGAAAGGGGCAGGATTTCAGTGTTTGGTCCCTGGGGGTAATTTTGACTTTGTGCAAGATGTAAAATGGATAATGCAAAAAGGGCAGCTGATTCACTATCACCCATTTTACACCATCCCTCAAAGTCAAATTGACCCCTCTTGAGTCTTGAAGTGGTGTTTCCTAGGTTCATGATAACACACCCAATGCCATGGGAGAAGCACCAGTTCTAAATACACATTGCTGACATTAAAAGAAAAGAAAGACATATTTATATGTTCACGACCACCAGACGTCCCAAAGTGCTTTACAGCCAATGAAGTACTTTTGGAGTTTAGTTACTATTGTAATGTGGGAAACGCGGCAGCCAATTTGCGCACAGCAAGCTCCCACAAACAGCAATGTGTTAATGACCAGTTAAACTATCTTCGTTATGTTAGTTGAGGGATAAATATTGGCCAGGATACCAGGGTTAACTCCACTGCTCTTCTTTGAAATAGTGTCATGGGATCTTTTGCGTCCACCTGAGAGAGCAGACGGGACCTTGGTTTAACATCTCATCCAAAAGACGACACCTTTGACAGTGCAGCACTCCCTCAGCAGTGCACTGGAGTGTCAGCCTGGATTTATGTGCTCAGGTCCCATGGAGTGGGACTGGAACCCACAACGTTCTGACTCGAAGGCGAGTGTGCTACCCACTGAGCCACAGCTGGGAGGCCAGGAGGATTGAGATCAGAGAGGGATACCTTTGGTCCCAAGCTGGTGAGATAGAAGTGGTGTGGGGTTGAGACATGATGGAGTGGCTTCTCTGTCAGAATTACCCAACTAATCACATATAAAGAGATCACCTTCGTTCCCAGTCTGGTCCAACGGGAGGTCGGACACCGGACAGCAAGTAAGCTCCCAAACCACCTTGGAAATTGCGGGGATTTTAAATAAAAAATGGTGAGGAAAAAATAAATGCATTCCTGCTGAATTTGGGAGTCAGAATTTTTTTTTTAAAAGTATACTTAACTGACCTAACCAGGGTTTGCTTAATCCTTTGGGGGAGAGGCGCGGAAACCTTCGCTCTTAGGTCATCATGGATGTTGTACTTTCCCTCTCCCAGCAGCCTCCCCCTCAGCACT
Organism: Pristiophorus japonicus; assembly: GCF_044704955.1. Lineage (NCBI taxonomy): Eukaryota > Metazoa > Chordata > Chondrichthyes > Pristiophoridae > Pristiophorus > Pristiophorus japonicus. The sequence goes on from NC_091997.1 coordinate 20,799,880, forward strand.
GCAGAGGGACGGCTTAGTACAGACGTGGCATCACAATAAATGAGTGCTATTCAATCCTGCCCAGCCCAGTGTATGCATTGATCAAACAGACGCCTGATTGAGAGGGCAGGGAGATGAGTTGCTCCGGGTCTCTTTTAATGCCAGGGTAACGAACTAACTCCCTGCTTGGTGAGTTGCTGCTGTTGGAACATAAGAAATAGGAGCAGGAGTAGGCCATACGGCCCCTCGAGCCTGCTCCGCCATTCAATAAGATCATGGCTGATCCGATCATGGACTCAGGTCCACTTCCCTGCCCGCTCCCCATAACCCCCTATTCCTTTATCGTTAAAGAAACTGTCTATCTCTGTCTTAAATTTATTCAGTGACCCAGCTTCCACAGCTCTCTGAGGCAGTGAATTCCACAGATTTACAACCTTTTGAGAGAAGAAGTTCCTCCTCATCTCATTTTTAAATGGATGGCCCCTTATTGTAAGATTATACTCCCTATCAGTGGAAACATCCTCTCTGCATCCCCCTCATAACCTTATACGTTTCAATAAGATCACCTCTCATTCTTCTGAATTTCAATGAGTAGAGGCCCAACCTACTCAACCTTTCCTCATAAGTCAACCCCCTCATCTCCAGGTGAACCTTCTCTGAACTGCCTCCAAAGCAAGTACAGGTTGAGCGTACAAAATCCAGAGTTCCAAAATTCGGAATGTTCCGGAATCCGGACACCGGGCCGATCCGTGGCGGGGTTGTCCGGAAACCAGACAGTGTTCCGAAATCCGGACTTCCCCGCTTTGGCGGCCCGACCTCGCCCCGGCCCGACTTCGCCTCCCCCTCCCCCTTACCTCGGCAGGCAGACCTCGCCCCCTTAGCTCGGCTGCCCGACCCCACCTACCTTGGCCCAGGCAAAGACGGTCCAAAATCTGGAAATACCCGGAATCCAGAACGGTCTCAATCCCGAGGTTTCCGGATTTCGGATGCTCATCCTGTATATCCTCTCTTAAATATGGAAACCAAAACTGCACGCAGTATTCCAGGTGTGGCTTCACCAATACCCTGTATAACTGTAGCAAGACTTCTCTGCTTTTATACTCCATCCCCTTTGCAATAAAGGCCAAGATGCCTCAATTAGTTACTTACAATTCTTTTGAAAGTAAAAACAAAACACTGGTCCACCCCATAGACCAAACCTCAATTTGAATATTGATTGAAATGTATCACAATTCTTGATTAAGCACAGTTAACTTTGTTACAGTGCCATTCGCAATAAGGTAAGGCTACATAGATGATCATTAATGATCAGTGTTATTGATCCATAGTTTTTTTGATATTATCCATTAACTTAATTAACTCCCTATGTCTTGTGCAGACAAGTGAGGACAATGATTGTGGACTGCAAGAATTAAAGACATACACCACCTTGCTGATCCTGTCCTACAATCATTTTGGATGCAAAAGAATACATCCCAAATCAAGCGGAAACACATCACTCCAGCCAGTCCAATATGTCGCATCACTAACATGTCACATCACCATAGGCCATGACAACCCTGACTGTTCCCTTGTATCTAAATTGTGTTTACGTACTCTTAGATACTCACACCATTTCCAGACTGACGAGTTTGGTGTTGCGTTAATCCAGCTCTTTACTTGTACCTCTCTCAAACTGACCATCCAGAGATCTTTTAAAGCAATGTTGATGGACATGTCTTTCCAATTTAGCTTCCTCTCTCCAGGGAAGTACCTTCAATATTTCAACAGCACAGAAACAATTCAACAAATACTCTACAGAGCTGAATAGAAGCAAGCCTAAAGAAGCCCAAAACTGCTGTTGAAGGATAACAATGCTTCATTCGAGATTTATCGTTATTTAATTGAGTTATTTGCTAAAAAAAAGACAGCAGTTAAAGCCAACTGGGACTTGAACCTTCTCACTCAACCATTTATTTGCTACTGCATGTATTAAACTTGTGTAAATATCTCAAGTACTCAACTTCTCTCAGGAGCGACTAATGACACACGGTTCCTCGAAAGCAAAAAATAACAGAAAGCGGCTTGCCAGGGGAGCAGCCCAATATTTTGAACTTTCGGGGCTTTTATACAAGAGTAGGCCCCTCGAGCCTAATAAAATGATTTCGCTCACAGTCTTGAAAATTTCAATTGACCCAGCATCCACAGCCTCTTGGAGGAGACAATTCCCCAAGGGTTGCTTCAACCGCCCACCGTTAAAATCAACCTGAGGCGGTATTGGAGTGGGAAAAGTAGCCGCTAGATTTTAACTCCCATTCTGCCGAGCGGAGAAAGCTAAAATTCCTCGTTTCTAAGTTGATCCCTAATGCCAGCCACACATTGTTGAAGGCATCAACTCGCACCAAGTTCCGCTCACCCATCACCCCTGGGCTCGCTGACCGACATTGGCTTCTGGCCAAGCAATGCCTCGATTTCAAAATTCTCATCCTTATTTTCAAATCCCTCCTTATCCTCGCTCCTCCCTATCTTTGTAATCTCCTCCAGCCCACAGCCCCCCGAGATGTCTGCATTCTTCTAATTCTGCCCCCTTGAGCATCCCTGATTATAATCGCTCAACCATTGGTGGGGGTGTTGCCAAGCTCTGGAACTCCCTGCCTAAACTTTTCCGCCTCTCTACCTCTCTTTCCACCTTCAAGATGCTCCTTAAAACCTATCTCTTTGAACAAGCTTTTGGTCACCTACGCTAATTTCTACTTATGCGGCTCAGTGTTAAAAAACTTTTTAAAAAAATCTCATAATACTCCTGTGAAGCGCCTTGGAACATTTCATTACTTTAAAGGCGCTATATAAATACAAGTTGTTGTTGTTGTTGTTAAAGGCATTGAATAAGATGGGTGACAGTGGCCAACTTTGACTCAGTTCTCTTTTGAGAGATTACGAAGGGGGATTTTCAACTTCATCCCAGAATGGGCATGGAGTCACCGATATGGCCATCTCACACGCTCAAGGCCACAGACAAGGGTCATTTTAATTTTACTGGTGAGACGCAAAGCTCTAGATGGTTGCTTCACCGCAGCTCGCTGTGGTTGGGCAATAGAAAATCAGCTGAGCAGGTAGGGAATGTTTGAGGGGCAGATGGAGCGAATCCCAGAGAGCTGGCAGCGGGCTGGAAGATGTTTGGGGGCCAGAAGCAGCATGAATAAAACAAAACCTAATTGGCTGTGCATTGCTTTGGGACATCCTGAGGTTGTAGAATATGCTGTGCATTATGTCTGTAATGTACCTATGAATAACTCCACGAGGCAATGTGTTGTACTCAAACTGTAGAGACCTCGGTCCTTTATTTGTAACTCCAGAGTGAGGCAGCCGCATGGTGGCTCCCCTTTTATACAGCCCCTGCCACCAGGGCAGGAAACCCCAGTCTCCACCAGTTGCACCCTCTAGTGTTGCCAGCATTTATATACACAGTGTAAACCTTATTGACAGTACATCAGGTAAACAAGTCTCCATCTTATGCAACTATACAGTGACTACACAAAGAGTATATCTATAGTCTGCATATATAACACTGTGTAAATGAAATGTCCTTTCTGACAAATCCAGTTAAGTACATCATTGCCCATGTATCTGGGTTCAAGGGTAATGGTGTGTGAAGACCACGTAGTGCAACCTGATTTGGCTTCCAACCCTCCTTTGGCCCTCCTCCTCTTCTTTCCAAATACATAGGACTATCCATGGTCCAAAATGTTTATGGTTTAATGAAAATAGTCGTACTAAAACCCTTAGCTCAAACATTTATAATGCAAGGAATGATCCAAAAAAGATAGCTCAAACAAATGAACGCAATACCCTTACAGTACAGCCTCTAAAAATAATAATAATTCAAATGGTGCCCTTTCCCTCATGCTTTTAGGGAATTACCTAGCAACCACAGACACGTGTATCATAGCGTACCATCAATCAACGCATTTCCAGTGTGAAAAGATGGGTAATTGCACAGCCCCTCTAGCAATAATTAATATAGAATTTTCATTTGGAAATGAAGGGTCCAGCTTATTTTTAGCTGAAGTTTCCTGTGCCTATGTCCCAGGTGATTTGAAGTGCACATGACAAACATTTGGGGCAAAGTTCGAGTGAGCACAATTTCTGGAGTCACCCCACCACATACCATCTCAGATGACATGAACATTGAAAAAAAAAATCACCCAACTTTTGTTTGAACTGTGCTTTAAAGGATGCTTCCTGCTTTTTGTCTGTCTGAGAATGTTGGCACTCAGTCAGATATAATGGCGAAAGAGGTCATGACTAGGTTTAGCAAGAAAGCTAATCCACATGAATGCAGTGACTGTGAGCTGTTTCTCCAACACTGTATGTCGCAGGTCAAATCTCAGGATTGTTTGGAAGGCACCAATTCAAACAGGCAGAACCCTCATTCTCATCACCACATTCTAACATTTTCAAATGACCATTTAAGTCTGATACCAATAATCCGCAGAAATAATGAAGAGGATTCCCGTGAGTGAAGCACTGTAAGCTGATTAAATACCTCCAAGACACCTCACCAGTCGGAAAATGGCACCCTGTACATGTCTTATGCAACCGTCTGTGCCACCATCAAACATTCCTTGTGATCTCAGCTGTAATCAGTTTATATACAACAATGAAACACCACTGATTTATGAAGGAACAATCATCATTGATATTTACAGACCCCCATATCCATCAAGAGCATCTTGTTAACATATCCTCTCGAGGTTTAACTAATCTGAAATAGTAATCAACAGCATTAGCTGCTTATTGCTTTTGCCATTAGTGATTTGTCAGCAGACCATCAATGAAATATTCATAAAATATGCCTGTGTTAGGAAATAGTCAGTGATAAATAAGCCTTGCATTGCCCTGATCACCTTTGAACCTTAGAGGAGTTGAGTTATGGTGTTGGATGCAACACGTGAAATTATTTTATACGTTATTGTTTAATTTCCTACTAAAATATTAACCTACAGTGGAGATGAACAGTTTAATTTTAGTTCTCCTGGTGTCCTGGCTAATATTTATCACTCAACTCACATCACTAAAACAGATTACCTGGGGCCATTATTCTCATTGCTGTTTGTTGGACCTTGCTGTGCACCTATTGGTTACCACATTTCTCTACATTGCTACCGTGATTTATACTCCAAAAGTACTTCATTGGCTGTGAAGCACTTTGAAAAATCTTTAGGTTGTGAAAGATGTATATAAATGCAGGTTTGTTCTTTATTTTTGACTGGGTGCTGGCAAAGGAAACAACAGAATCACAGATATATTCACACATATATACATCTGCACATGCTCTCACACAGGGTCTAAATACATAGTCACACATATGCACTGGTATACACAAACACACCATATCCACCTGTGTATGCACACAGAGAGACAGACTATTATCTGAATGGTGACAGATTAGGAAAAGGGAAGGTGCAACGAGACCTGGGTGTCATGGTACATCAGTCATTGAAGGTTAGCATGCAGGTACAGCAGGCGGTTAAGAAAGCAAATGGCATGTTGGCTTTCATAGCGAGGGGATTTGAATACAGGGGCAGGGAGGTGTTGCTACAGTTGTACAGAGCCTTGGTGAGGCCACACCTGGAGTATTGTGTACAGTTTTGGTCTCCTAACTTGAGGAAGGACATTCTTGCTATTGAGGGAGTGCAGCGAAGATTCACCAGACTGATTCCCGGGATGGCGGGACTGACCTATCAAGAAAGACTGGATCAACTGGGCTTATATTCACTGGAGTTCAGAAGAATGAGAGGGGACCTCATGGAAACGTTTAAAATTCTGACGGGTTTAGACAGCTTAGATGCAGGAAGAATGTTCCCAATGTTGGGGAAGTCCAGAACCAGGGGTCACAGTCTGAGGATAAGGGGTAAGCCACTTAGGACCGAGATGAGGAGAAACTTCTTCACCCAGAGAGTGGTGAACCTGTGGAATTCTCTACCACAGAAAGTAGTTGAGGCCAATTCACTAAATATATTCAAAAGGGAGTTAGATGAAGTCCTTACTACTCGGGGGATCAAGGGTTATGGCGAGAAAGCAGGAAGGGGGTACTGAAGTTTCATGTTCAGCCATGAACTCATTGAATGGCGGTGCAGGCTAGAAGGGCTGAATGGCCTGCTCCTGCACCTATTTTCTATGTTTCTATGTTTCTACACACATACAGGTACATAGACAACTGCATGTGCAATTAATTTACATTGTTTTAGACCATGATAACACAGTATTATATCAGTTTTATGTGAATGAATATTGGAACTGCAGAGGACATTGTGGGAGTGACGGAGCTGCGTAGAGAATGCTGCACCACTTTTAGGTGGGCAGGTAAGGCACCGTGGCATTAATTGGAAACTGAGTAAAGAGGTACTAAGCTGGGTCGAGAGGGCACTGGGACTTACAGAGCTGCATGGACTATCCTAGCTGGGAGATATGTCTTAAAGGCCATATGACAACGATGAGGTGCAATGAATTGGTGATTTTAGTCGCATTTCTAATAAAACGAAATTTCATATATTTTACTATCTTGGTACAGGAGAGTCGGGCCGTCACTTTAATTCTTAAGTACTGCTAGCTGCTTCCTCAAGCTATAGAGAATGCATGTTACAATCCGGTATTGAAAAGGTAACTTCAAACACGTAAGCCTACACTTTCTGCCCACCTATCAATGATCTTTTGGTGTACCTAGGGTGGGCTGGGGCAGAAAGGTACTCCAGCCTCACAGCGAACTAACTGAATGCTGATGCAAGTGTTGCCTGTTCGGGCAGGTCCCAGTATTTAAAGGATGTCGGCACTGGTCCCAGGTGGATGGATGAAATGTGATTTTTTTTTTTAATGACATTTTACAAGCATTTTACAGCCCACACTGCAGTCAACCTATACAGCAAAGCTCCGCCCATTTCAGTGGAGGCTAGGAAGTCGGTCTCCTGTACTAAACTGACCCAAGGCTGGAGCTTTGGAGTCAGAGATGTATCTCCATAATGGGCAGATGTGCCAAATGACCAGAGATCTGCTGAGCCAAAGGGGCCTTGAAAGTCTAGGACATTATTCCCCCAAAAAAACATTTGTAATCTGATTAGGTGTCACTCTGTTCAGCTTGCTTAGCTCAACACCTGAGTCAGGTAAAGACAGAAAGACAACAACTTGTATTTATATAGTAATTTTAACGTGGTAAGATGTCCCAAGGCGCTTCACAGAAGTGTTATGGGACGAAAAATTTGACATCGAGCTACATAAGGAGAAATTAGGATAGGTGACCAAAAGCTTGGTCAAAGAGGTAGGTTTTAAGGAGGAGAGAGAGGCGGAGAGGTTTAGGGAGGGAATTCCAGAGCCTAGGCAACAAAAGGCACGGCCACCAATGGTTGAGCGATTATAATCAGGGACGCTCAAGAGGGCAGAATTAGAGAAGTGCAGATATCTCGGGGGATTGTGGGGCTGGAGGAGATTAGAGAGATAGGGAGGGGCATTTTGAAGTCGAGACGTTGCTTAACCAGGAGCAAATGTAGGTCAGCGAGCACAGGGATGATGGGTGCATGGGACTTCGCGTGAGTTAGATCACGGGCAGCCGAGTTTTGGATGACCTCAAGTTTACATAGGGTAGAATGTGCGAGGCTGGCCAGGAGAGCATTGGAATAATCGGAGCTGAAATTGCCCCTTCTGATCAGGCCTCTGGCTGCCTGAAAGTGGCAGCCACGGGGACGGCGCGAATGACCGCTGAGTTTCCACGGAGGGGCCACCATTTTGGAAATTGCCCTTCCTCAGTTTTGGAGCGGTGTCCAGGTCCACTCCTCCCGTTTTCTCGCCGCAGTGTGCATGCGCCGACCCTTTACCGACTGGCAAGGATCCCCTCGCGAAATTGCCCCTTAGGAAATTGCCCCTTTCCTGGAATTGCCCTGCGGGAGGGGCTCCGCCGCCGATCAGTGCACCCGAGAGCTTTCGCTGTCGGTACACTCTCTATGGCTTGGTTGCGCAGCTGTCCTTAAGGGGGGGGGGGGCACACTGCCGCGGCCGCCATGTTATTTGTTTTTGTCGGCCAACTGCCAGGTCGACAATTAGGGCCACAGGTTCGGCCGGGCCGCCAACAGGAAGAGAGACAGACAGATATATTTGAATACTTCTGTAAAAAGCAGCTGTATATGTGTGGAAAATCATTGCCTTGAATTCTGTGAATGTAATTATGAACGATACATATTTAACGACCTTTGTTTTAGCGTATCTTCAAAGGTGAAGGACAAGAGCAGAAATCTCGTGGGAATCTAAACACCTATAAGATTTTCTCCAAGTCATGCACCAGGCTGACGTGGAGACACATCAACAACAACAACTTGTATTTAGATAGCGCCTTTAACATAGTAGAACATCACCTTTTCTTCACTGGGAAAATATCCTGCAATTCCCTACCTAGCAACATTGTCAGAGCACCAACACCACAGTGGTTCAAAGACGAGACTCACCACCACCCTTTCAGGACAACTAGGAATGGGCAACAAATGTGGCCTTGCCAGCATTCACCACATCCCCAGAACAAAAAAAATAAAAAATTGTGACTGATTCTCCCCAGTCAGCAGTTATTATGAAGCCAACAGCCATGGGACAGGCCCGAGACCTTGTAGTAGTGAACAGTCATGCAAGACGGACCTTACAGCTCAAAGATCTCCCATGGCATAAAGGATAACAAAAGTGTGAAGGGAAGTACGTGTGGCAGGATGTAAAAGTGCACGATATGTAAGACTTAATGTAGTATAGATAGCGCCACTGTTCCCTTTAATTTTGTTTGGCGCCATATGGCCCCTTTAAGGGGCTCGCGGTCCATTCAGAACACTGTGCATGCGCGGTTTTTACATTGGAAAGCCAGCTGCGCGCGGTCTCTGGAGCACGCACGGCTACGCAGCTTACAGACAACATTGGATATAACCTGCCCGTTTGCATCCCATGCTTTCAGTTGCCTTGGTCCTAAGCTCTGGAATTCCCTCCCTAAACCTCTTCGCCTCTCGACCTCTCTTCTTTCAAGATGCTGCATAAAACCTACCTCTTTAATCAAGCTGTTGGTCATCGCTTCCAATTAAAAGCGCTATTATAAATGTAAGTTGTTGTTGTTATGACAGTTATCTGTCCACCATTTCAATAGAGTGGTAAATTATTTAACATAAATAGGTTAAAGATTCTATTATGATTCTATTATAATAGGCCCCGTCTGCTCTCTCAGGTGGACGTGAAAGATCCCGCGGCACTATTTTGAAGATGAACCGGGGAGGTGTCCTGGCCAATATTTATCCTTCAATCAACATAACAAAAAAAACACATTATCTGGTCATTATCACATTGCTGATTGTGGAAGTTTGCTGTGCACAAGTTGGATACCAATTTCCCACATTACAACAGTGACTACACTTTAAAAGTACTTAATTGGCTGTAAAGCCATTGAAGTGGCTGTAAGTTTTTTTTCTTATAACAGCTCTATATTATTCGAACGCATATGGGGGGTTACTTTACATGCTGCAAAATAGATCGGCTTCTTTCTTTGAAAATGGCTTTGAAAGAACCTGCAAATTTATCATATAATCAACACAGAAGAGGCCATTCAGCCCATCATGCTGATGCCAATGTCTGCCCTATCCCTTAAAAAAAATTCTTCACATTTTTCTAAAACTGAACAGAGACAAATCTCAGGCCCCCGACCAGTGAATTGTTTTCACATGCAGTCTATTGAAAAATTCACTGGGCCCGTTCCGTTGGCCTGCTTGTAACTATTGGCGTGGCCCCGACCTGTGAGGAACACCAGAGGCAGGTCGGGGCCTTAAAAGAGTGTGGAAGTGGCGGGGCCACTACAAGACACAGCACATGCTGCTGGCTGCAGGAGGGCGACAGCTGGGAAGAGGGCGCCTGGATTTGACGTAACCCAAATCCAGGTCGCTGATTGGAGCGTGGGCAGGTACAGCAGGAGCGGCGAGGTCGGGGCGAAGGAGTGGTGAGGTCGAGGTGAAGGAGCGGCAAGAGTTCGTGGAGCGACGTGATCAGGGTCCAGGAGAGGCGTGAGCTCGGGGCCCAGAAGAAGTGAGGGCCCGGGGCAGCACAGGCCAGCCCACACTGTGATATGTGTGCACACTAGATCCGTGCAGCAGAGCTGGTCTCCAGTCGTCTTGGTCAACCCTTGCCACTGGACCAAGACCTAGCTCTGTCAAGCCTGTGTGGGTGGCTGGTGTGCAACGGCAACCACACGTTAAAAAAATCCAAGCACAGGCATCTTCCAGCCTTCAACATGTAGTTCAGGACCTGGAATATTAGGTCCTTCATTGAAACACCTGTGAACTCCTGCCTTTTTGGCGTGGAAACAAGTCATCCTCGATACGAGGGACTGCCTATGATGATGACTAGCTGAAGACCCCTTAGAGCAACAGTGCGATAATTCCATTTCCCACACCAGCTTCCCTGTGCCCAGTTGTTGTGGGAATTGCCACCATCTCAACCAGATTGGAAGATTGAAGTTTTGTTTGAGAGACTGCCGAGGAAAGTTTTTCTTGCGAGAGATGGGGTAGGGGGTATTTATTTTTACTGTTAATTAGCAGCTAGAACATTACATTAAGAAAAGCAAACCAGCAGTGCTTGGGGCACTAATACCACACTGAGAACACGGAATGGGCAATTAAAAATTTAGTCTGATTATAGATGAAATGAAGCTGCACTAATGATTATGGAAAATGTTAACAAATGTAATTACTTGAAGGTAAATCAGTGTCAGAGCAGTGGGAGGTATTCAAGGAGGAGATCCAGAGGGTTCAAAGCAAGTATGTTCCCTTAAAGAAAAAGAGTGGGACTAACAAATCTAGAGGCCCTGATACAAAGGACTAAATACTGCAGAATCCCTGGAGGAGTATAGAAAGTGCAGGGGTGAAATTAAAAAAGGAAATTAGGAAAACAGAGAGAACATGAAAAAATTCTGACTAGTAAAATCAAGGAAAACCCAAAGATGTTTTATAAATACATTAAGAGCAGGAGGATAACTAAAGAAAGAGTAGATCCTATTAGAGACCATAAAGGTAATCTGTGTATGGAGGTGGAAAACGTGGGTATGGTTCTTAATGAATACTTTGCCTCTGTTTTCACAAAAGAGAGGAGTGATGCAGACATTGCAATCAAGGAGGAGGAGTGTGAAATATTAGATGAAATAAACATAGTGAGAGAGGAAGTATTAGGGGGCTTAGCAGCTTTCAAAGTGAATAAATCCCCAGGCAGGCCCAGATGAAATGTATCCCAGGCTATCAAGAGAAGCAAAAGAGGAAATAGCAGAAGCTCTGATCATCATTTTCCAATCCTCTCTGGCTGCAAGTGTGGTGTCAGAGGACTGGATACTGCTAACATGGTACCTTTGTTTAAAAAGAGAAAAAGGGAAAGACCAAGTAATTACAGGCTAGTCAGTCTAACCTCGGTGGTGGGAAAATTATTGGAAAAAATTCTGAGGGACAAGATAAATCTTCATTTAGAAAGACACTGAGTAATCAAGGACAGTCAGCATGGATTTGTTAAGGGAAGGTCATGTCTGACTAACTTGATTGAATTTTTTGAGGAGGTAACATGGAAGGTCGATGAGGGCAGTGCGTATGATGTAGTGTATATGGATTTTAGCAAGGCTTTTGATAAGGTCCCACATGGCAGACTGGTCACAAAAGTAAAAGCCCATGTGATCCAGGGCAAAGTGGCAAGTTGGATCCAAAATTGGCTCACAGGCAGGAAGCAAAGGATAATGGTTGATGGGTGTTTTTGTGATTGGAAGGCTGTTTCCAGTGGGGTTCCACAGTGCTCAGTATTAGGTCCCTTGCTTTTTGTGGTATGTATAAATGATTTAGACTTAAATGCAGGGGGTTTGATTAAGAAGTTTGCAGATGATACTAAAATCGGCTATGTGGTTGATAATAAAGAAGAAAGCTGTAGATTGCAGGAAGATATCTGAGATGGTCAGGTGGGAGGAACACTGGCAAATGGAATCAAGTGTGAGGTAATGCATTTGGGGAGAGCTAACAAAAAAGGGCATACACATTAAATGGTAGGACACTGAGAAGTGTAGAGGAACAAGAGAAGTGTAGAGAGGATCTTGGAGTGCATGTCCACAGATCCCTGTAATTAGGTTAGGTAGACAAGGTGGTTAAGAAGGCATATGGAATACTTGCCTTTATTAGCCGAGACATAGAATACAAGAGCAAGGGGGTTATGCTTGAACTGTATAAAACATTAGTTAGGCCATAGCTAGAGTACGGCGTGCAGTTCTGGTCACCTCATTACAGAAAGGATGTGATTGCACTAGAGAGGGTACAAAGGAGATTTACAAGGATATTGCGTGGACTGGAGAATTTTAGCTATGAGGACAGATTGGACAGGCTGGGGCTGTTTTCTCTGGAACAGACAAGGCTGAGGGGAGACCTTATTGAGGTGTATAAAATTATGAGGGGCCTAGATAGAGTGGATAAGAAGGACCTATTTCCTTTAGCAGTGGGGTCAACAACTAAGGGGGGATAGATTTAAAGTAAGTGGCAGAAGGTTTAGAGGGGGGTTTGAGGAGAGGGTTGTGGGGGTCTGGAACTCACTGCCTGAAAGGGTGGTAGAGGCAGAAACCCTTACCACGTTTATAAAGTACTTGGATGTGCACATGAAGTGCCGTAACCTGCAGGGCTTCAGACCAAGTGGGATTAGGCTGGATAGCTCTTTTTTGGCCGGCGTTGACATAATGGGCTGAAATGGCTTCCTTCCAGGCTGTAAATTTCTATGATTCTATGTAACAATCTCAGGATGCTTTAACTGATGCGATTCAGATTTCTGGGGGTAGTGCTTGCCTTTTCCACATTTTCATGCTTTCAAGGTTCAGTGGCCATTAACTGCATCTGTTGTTGCTGTACAGGCTTTATACATGGTCTCAAATCACCACCATGCTCAGGATGGGTCACCACTTCCACTGGGATGGTGTACTAAATCTGTCATTCAGATCCAACTGCTTTCTGAAGCACAAGATGCATATGACATTTTTAAGGGCATTGCTGGACAAATCAGAATTTATTGCCCATCCCTAATGCCCCTCAAGACAGCTGAGTGGCTTGCTAGGCCATTTCAGAGTCAACCACATTGCTGTAGGTCTGATGTCACATGTAGTCCAGGCTGGGGTAAGGGCAGCAAATTTCCTTCCCTAAAGGAAGGACATGAGTGAACCAGATGGAATTTTGCAACAATCTGGTAGTTTCATAGTCACCGTTACTGATACTAACTTTTTAATTGCAGATTTATTTACTTAAGTGACATTTTTAAATTCCCCAGCTGCTTTGGTGGGATTTGAACTCATGACTCCAGATGATTAGCACAGGCCTTTGGATTACTAGTCCAGTAACATAACCACTATGCTACCATATCCTTACTTCCAAATTGTAAGCACAGTACCAATAGAATGATCAAATCTCACTGATTTGGAACAAGCCTCAGTTTAAAAATGCAACTTAGTTTGATTCATCTCACTATTAAACTTAGCTCCATTTATTGAACTTTCATTTCCAGACTAGTCTGTAAAGTGGCAGCTAAGCCCAGTCGTAGCACATTCTCCTCTGAGTCAGAAGGCTGAGGGTTCAAACCCCACTCCAGGACTAGAGTTGGTATGTTCTTCTCTTCTCTTCGGCTGTCCCCTGGAGTTGAGGATGACTTGCTTCCACACTTAAATGAGTTCCAAGGTGACTGATGAGACCAAATGAGGGTCCTGATGTTCCAGGTCCCGAACTTCATTTTAAAAGGTGAAAGAAACTCGTGTGTTAATTCTTTTAACGTGGGGTGGCCATTGCACACCAGCTACCACACGAACTTGACAGAGCGATGTCTTGGTCCAATGGCAAGGGGATCCAAGACGATTGGAAACCAGGTTCTGTTGCATGGGCCTAGCGCACGCACGCACACACATACATATTCCTACTGACCCCCTCCCTCCCTCCCTCAGGTCCTCTCTCCCTGGTTTTCAGAGATTGCAGTGTAGGTGAGCGCATTAATCTTGGAGCAGCTTGCGAATTTGTCCATAGAATACTGACACTGTGCCCCGGGCGCCCCCCCCCAACTCCAGCTCCAGCGTACTGCTCTCCTGTGCTTTTCCACGCTCTCTCCAGGTATTTTAGTGCAATACTGAGGGAGTGCTGTGTTATCAGATGTTAAACCTGTTGAGGTGCATGTAAAAGATCCCATGGCACTAATTAAAGAGCAGGCAGTTCTCCTGGGCAACATTCTTCCCTTAGACAACACTGGCAAAAACTAATGAAGTGGTTAAAAGCCAAATACTGGATGTTCAATGATTGCAAACCCTGCTACGTGTAAATTGGCTGCAACGTTTGCCAACTTAACTGGCTGCTCTTCTGAAGCAATTCATTGGTTGCAAACAGCATGGGACATCTGGAGGACATGATAAATGCTAATTATTTCTTTCTTACCAGCAAGTTGGCAGATTTCACCATCTGTGAGAGATGGCCCCCGCTGGTTGAACAATGAGCATTGGAGGGGAGTGCAGAGTGCATCCTAAACACGAAAACAGAACGGAAACATTTTGGAAATGCAAAGCAGGTTACTCAGTCCCTGAAAGAGGAAGAGAGGTTAAAGTTCCAGATGACACCCTTCTTCAGAACTATTCCAAAGCATTAAACCTATTTTTCTCTTTTAGTGTCAGCCGTGGCTCAGTGAGTAGCACACTCACCTCTGAGTCAGAAGGTTGTGGGTTCAAGTCCCACTCCAGACACTTGAGCGCAAAAATTCAAGGCTGACACTCCAGTGCAGTGCTGAGGGAGTACTGCACTGTTGGAGGTGCTGTCTTTCAGATGAGATGTCAAACCGAGACACCATCTGCTCTCTCAAGTTGATGTAAAAGATCCCATGGCAATATTTCGAAGAAGAGCAGGGGAGTTATCCCCAGTGCCCTGGCCAATATTTATCTCTCAATCAAAGAAACAGATGATCTGGTCATTATCACATCACTGTTTGTGGCAGCTTGCTGTGTGCAAATTGGCTGCTGCATTTCCTACATTACAACAGTGACTACGCTCCAAAAGTACTTCATTGGCTGTAACGCGCTTTGAGACATCCGGTGGTCGTGAAAGGCGCTATATAAATGCAAGTCTTTCTTTTTTTTTTGCATACTGACAGATTGACTGTAAACCTCCTGATTCAAGTTTGTATTTGTAGTTTTCACAGTTGTGGTTTTTAATCTATATATGCTGTTTTAACTGATTTATGGTGTCCTATTTTTTTGCAGAATAGATATTTCTGTCACAAGAATGAAGGTAATAAGATTCAGCAGCACCTCATGGGACTGAACTGCTGATGTTCATGACAGTGAGAACTAAAATAATACTGCAAGATAAGGGAATAAACATGTGGAAAGTACAAGGGCTTAAATACTGGTCTCTTTCATGCAGTTGCACCATAATGTAATGCACCGCACGATGTTTCAAGTATATGGGAGTGGCTTTATTTGTGACACAACACAATCAATTTCACCGTGCACATCTACACAGCTCAGTACAGGATATTGTGATCAAAAAGAAGGCTCAGACAACACTCAGGGCCCGATATTAATGCAAAGGCAGGTTTCTGAGCTGGGTGGGTGGAATTGCGTGCACGAAAGCCGGGGAAAGCTTAGCGGGTCGGATTCTCCAATTTCAAGTCGATTGAGTCATTAACTGTTTCCTTCCGTGTTTCAGGTCTCCAAGCTGCGCAGCAGGCGTTGTGCAGACCCACATGATGCGCGCGCGCGTCGACCGTTGAAAGGGCCAATGAAGAAATGGGATCGGGAGTAGCCAGGTGGCGTTTAACATGGATTCACGATGAGCAAGGGCAGCATTCAGAATCAATGATGCTTCCCTTGAATTACTGCTGAGTGCAGTCTGGAGCAGGAGGGACATCACTTTCCCCAGCAATGGGAGGAGGAAACCTGTTGCTGTGGTTGGAGATGGCTGAGGAGGTGAGCAGCAGGAGCGGTGCATCCCGATCTTGGATGCAGAACGTGCAGATGCCCGGTGACAGAACAAAATATATCTCTGACACACACACATCTGCCGACTTCCCTTTTATCAATGACTGAACTACGAGAAGCCAGAGTATGAGTGATTGCCAAGATTGTTGTCACTTTGCCATGATTAATTCCCATCTGGTTTTTTTTTGTCTTCCAGGGCCTTCCCACACAGAGGAAGAGCCTGTGGGTGTGCATGATGATGCTGCCTCAGAGGAGCTGATTCCTTGTGAGGGTGCACCGTCACAGAACAGACTGCCGCGCACCAGCGCAAATACTCGCACTTCAGTGGGTCCAGTTCGAGAGTTACTTGGGCTTTCACCTGATGACTCACAGTTCACACAAGTGAGCACGTGCTGGCGGGGAGAGCTGTGGAGAGTCTGCGCGAGCTGGCCCAATCCTCTCTGACCTCTGCTCAGCTCGGCTAGACACAGATGCTGAACCCTGGGTTGAGAAAGAGAATGATCGAGGTACAGCAACAACTTTGCAGGCCAGAGCATTCCATTTTTTTTTTGTGCGAGTCTCTAGCTGAGCCTTCGAGCAATAGCTTTATTAGGCATCTCAGAACCTAAGAAATAGGAGCAGGAGCAGGCCATTTGGCCCCTCGAGCCTGCCCCACCATTCAACAAGATCATGGCTGATCTGATCATGGACTCAGCTCCACTTCCCTGCCCGCTCCCCATAACCCTTTTGCTGCCTTATCGCTCAAAAATCTGTCTATCACGGCCTTAAATATATTCAATGACCCAGCCTCCACAGCTCTCTGGGGCAGAGAATTTCATAGATTTACAACCCTCCGAGAGAAGAAATTTCTCCTCATCTCAGTTTTAAATGGGCGGCCCCTTATTCTAAGACTATGTCCCCTCCTTTTAGTTTCCCCTATGAGTGGAAATATTCTCTCTGCATCCACCTTGTTGAGCCCCCTCATTATCTAATAAGTTTCAAATGAGATCACCTCTCATTCTTCTGAACAATGAGTATAGGCCCAACCTACTCAACCTATCTTCATAAGTCAACCCCCTCATCTCCGGAATCAACCTATTGAACCTTCTCTGAACAGCCTCCAATGCAAGTATATCTTACCTTAAATCTCGGGCAGCAATATGCTCCTCCTTTTCTTCAATTGATTGATGAGCACCTTGGTCCTCCTCCACCTCTAATCTTCCTCGCTGCGCAATGTTGTGCAGGTCAAAGCACACCACTATCATTCTGTTTGCCCTTATTGGCGAGTACTGAAGGGCGCCTCCGGACCTATCTTGGCACCTGAAGCACATCTTCAACATGCCAGTGACACAAATCCACTACCCGCTTATTCTGACATCGCAGGGGAAGTTGACCTAAGTCGATGCCCTGAAAAACAACCCATCCTGTGATGTTTTTTTTTATTCGTTCCAGGATGTGGGCATCGCTGGCAAAGCCAGCATTTATTGCCCATCCCTAATTGCCCTTGGGAAGATGGTGGTGAGCCGCCTTCTTGAACCGCTGCAGTCTGTGTGATGAAGGTGCCAAGAGGGAGGGAGTTCCAGGATTTTGACCCAGCGACGATGAAGGAACAGGTGATATATTTCCAAGTCAGGATGGTTTGTGAAGGGGAACGTGGAGGTGGTGGTGTTCCCATGCACCTGTTGCCCTTGTCCTTCTAGGTGGTAGAGGTCGCGGGTTTGGGAGGTGCTTCCGAAGAAGCCGTATACAATTATGTGCAGCCAACTGAGAAAGCCTCGGTATGTCTCCGGCGTCACACTGGAAGGAGCCAGGGGCAAAGAAATTTAGGCAGTGGTGACTTTCACAGAGGCAGAGGCTGCAGGTGTCTCTGACCACCTCCTGATGCCGTAAATATATCCTCTGTTCCTTCATCGTCGCTGGGTCAAAATCCTGGAACTCCCTCCCTGACAGCACTGTGGGAGCACCTTCACCACACGGACTGCTGCGGTTCAAGGAGGCGGCTCACCACCATCTTCCCAAGGGCAATTAGGAATGGGCAATAAGAGCCTGCGGGAACACTGCTCTTCAGATAGGTCAAGAAAGTTGAGCCTCTATCTGCAGACCCTCTCACGTGAGTAGTACCTCCTGTGACCTAGGCCTCTATTGCTCCCCTCTTTGATGTTTTCACTCTGTTCTGCTCGGAGCTGTTCTCCAGATCCGTCTTGTCCACCCCTCTCTTGTCCACCCCTCTCTTGTGCACCCACAGATCCCATCACAGCACAGCATTGCTGCCGTGGTTGGTGATTGTCTTGCTCGTCCGATAGTTTACCGAAAACATCCACCGTGCCCCCATCCTGATGCTGTCCCTTTGAAAGCATCCAAATTCTGAAGCACGTCTATGATCACAAGAACTCTCTGCAAAACATTTTCCAGCAGGAACTGAGAAAGCAGCTGTAAGCACTGAACCTTTATTCATGTTGGGCAGTCAGAACTTTAAACATCCCCTTGAAGGGCTGCTCGATCTCGGCTCCATTTCACTGGCGAGTTTCCCGATCGATGGGAAACCTGTGCTGGAGGTGTTAAATTCAAATCCCTGTTGAAAATTGCTGCATAAGCATGTTATAATGATCAAAACGCCCGTGCTGATGATCGACCAACCTCCGCCTAGTAGGTTACTTGCACACAGCCAAACACGCCTCCGCTAAACCCGGAAGTGGGCACCATTGGAGGCGGGTTCGGGTCGGTTTTTAGTATTTTACAAATTTGATCTTCCCATCCAATCCCAAAGCGCCCGACCTTGGGGGTTAGAACTGCCCCCTCACAATAGCCACTTGATTAAAAATCGCTGCTAAAAGGATTTCTCGGTTTCTGAGATATGCATTGCACCAGGTTCAGTGTACCGTCAAGTACTGGCATTGTCTGTGGGACAATAATTCAAAGAGCAAAAATCCAGCCAAGCTTAAGAGGACCAAAGTGACAAGTGACACACATCATCTCTACCCTCTGGAAGTGGCAATGGCTACAGAATCAGAAAGAAGGTAGACAGATAACATTGCACAGTTCAGAATGCTTCAGTTGCCAGGACATCAGAGCATGTTTAACAAGCGTAATCATCTTTCTATCAGACAAGTGCAGCGTCTTGACACAGCATGAGAATCAAATTGAATCTGAGCAATTTGTTGAATGGAGGAAGAAGTTAAGGAAAGGGAAACTCGAAGACTGAAGTAAATGCTTCTGTTATTTTGTCTTTGATTATGTTATGTGGCTTTTTTTGTACAAATAACCTCCCGACATTCTACTCAGGCACTGTTGTTAGGTTATGACACCAACACCAGTACAAGTTAAGCTGATGTGACCTAATCCACTGTACTCAGAATTAAAATGCAGCCTATTAAACTCATTGGCCAGTGGTGAAGTTAAACTTGGCTGAACTCCAGAATTCAATTCAATTCAATTCAAGAACAGTCTATTTTGATCTCAGATTTGACATCATGCGAACAATTTGAATTAGATTTAACTTCTGGCCTAGTTTTATTATCCTTATAAAGCATTTCTATACAGTTTACTGGCCGTTGTCATCATAGGCAGCCCCTCGTATCGAGGATGACTTGCTTCCACGCCGAAAAGAGATGAGTTCACAGGTGTTTCAATGAAGGACCTAATATTCCGGATCCTGAACTACATCCTGAAGGGTGGAAGATGCCTGTGTGTGGATTTTTTTAACGTGTGGTGACCGTTGCACACCAGCCACCACACGGGCTTGACAGAGCTAGGCCTTGGTCCAGTGGTAAGGATTAACCAAGATGACTGGAGACCAGCTCTGCTGCACGGACCTAGTGCGCACACATATCACAGTGTGGGCTGGCCCCGTGCTGCCCCTGGACCCTCGCCTCTGCTGGGCCCCGTACTCACGTCTCTTCCGGGCCCCGATCATGTCGCTCTACAATCTCTTGCTGCTCCTTCGCCCCGACATCACTGCCCCAGCACTAACCCCTGCAATACTAGCTGACACATCCAGGTTATTAATCAAGTTAAAATGAGTGAATCCTGTTAGCCGGAACGTTGATGGGCTCTTTGGCCTAGAAATTGGCCTCCCTGGCACTTCCCGTTATCGCTTCCGGGGCACTAAGCACATACCGGCCGAGCGCGGCGAGATAATCGACTCCCGCTAAATTCGGCGGGAGGTTTGCGGCGGCAGTAGGACAGTGCGCCGTGATCTCCTTCGGCCAGAGCTCGTGATGTCATCAGTGTGCACATCGCCCCAGACCCAAACTTCGGTTCTGCCCCCTACAGCATCGCCGGGCGAAAACACCGACAGCTGCAGGCGGTGTCCAGCAAGAGGCCGGGCGCGTCGGGGGCGTGGCTTAAAGGTGAGGTGGCCGAGGGAAGTGAAAAAAAATTCAAAAATGCTGTTTCTCTCTTTTTTTAATTTGTCTTCGCCAGCAATCGATCATCCCGGCACTCTCCTGCAGTGCATCGGGCTGATCGGGCCGGATCACGGTTGCCTTCGGGGTCGAGGTAAGTGCTTCCCTTGCAGAGCCTGCAACGATGGCCTTTCCCTTTAAGGGAGGGAAGGAGCCTCCGAACGCAGAAGCGCTGCCCCACTCCCGCCCTGCCCGCGTCCTGTTGCGCTCCAGGAAGGAATTGGAGCGTTTGATTTTGCGCTCCTCTTCCTTCCTGCAGTGCAAATCCCTTTTGTATCATCTCTCTCGCTCCCACTTCGTACCTTATATTAATTGAATGAAACCGTGCCAGACCATTATCAAATGCTTCAGTGCTGGGATATAGAAACATAGAAAATAGGTGCAGGAGTAGGCCATCCGGCCCTTCGAGCCTGCACCGCCATTCAATAAGATCATGGCTGATCATTCCTTCAGTACCATGTTGTCAGAATTCACCAGCATTATTGGTGATGCCCTTGATAGAAGGAGACAGAGGAATATCAGGGATGAGAAAAGGCCATTCAGGCCTTCAACACTCAGCCCTCTCCCATTTATGCAACAAGGTGTATTTATGTAGAGGTTGCAAGCAACGTACGATTTACAGAGATGATGGGAAAGGTGAAAGGTGAAGAGGCAGACATTCACAAAATATAAAACAATCAAGCATATTAATGCTATACAAATAGCCCAAATATTAGACCAATATTTGCATTATATTTTCAGCAGGGAACGGATTGCAAGCTCTGGCTGTATTGTGAGCTTTTGCACATTTGACTTTTCACTCTGGGAGGTACATATAAAAGCAACTGGGAAGAAACAGTATAAAATATTTTGTCTGTCGCAGGAAATTATTCCACAAACTCTAACTGTTCAACTTCATGCTGATGACGTACTGAGAAATCAAAGTGAGCTTGCGATAATTAAGACGTGAATATTGAGAGAACAGCAGAGCTCCTTGTAACAGCCAGTGTGCATTCAGCTGATTCAGGGGCGAGGGCATGGTTGTAAACCCAGCTGGAACTAAACTTCCATCACATTCTCTTAGTAATCTCCTTGCAGCCAAGATTCTTCTAAAGTAAAAATCCTCAGCTCCATAAGTATATGATGGATACTAAGAACCTTTAAACTAGGTATTAGTCAAGTGGCACTCCACCTTTTTCAAGGTTTATATCACCCATCAGGCTGGATATTCAAGGGGTTTGCAACAAGGGTTTTCGCCGCAATTTGACCCTCCACGGCGAAAACCTGGTCACAAAGCCAGGGCAAGATCCTCGGCTCGTTGTTTGCGGCGGCGATGGGACGTACCGCCAGGGAGAGCTGCGCCGGACGTGTAGCAACGCGGATTGTATTACCGCCTGAGTTTCGTCTCTCTCCCAACCCTATTGCCGCGCCCAGAACAGCAACAGGTAAAACCTCTCAGTGCGGTCCTGCCAGCAGCGGTAAGTACGAAAACCTGCAAAAAAAGGTAAGTTACAGTTTTTATTTATTTATTTTTTTTGCAGCGATTAGCTAGTTAAGGGTCATGTCATTATTTTTTTGGAATTTTTTTCCCCCTCCCAACGCCTCTCTCGCAGCGCAACCAACCACGGACTAAAGTTGCCGAAACTCAGGTGGTAACGCATTCGGGTTCAGATAGAGGATCAGCCATGATCATATTGAGCAGCGTTGCAGACTCGAAGGGCCGAATGGCCTATTCCTGCTCCTATTTCCTATGTGTCTATGTAACTCGCATTTTGCGCCCCGAATAATTGTGGAGCGCCTCCCTTGCTGTGGCGCAGACCCCAAAGGTCGAAGGTTCAGCCTAAAAATGGTAGTGCAGCGAAAATGGTAATTTTCATGTATCGCTGCCGTTTTCGCTGAAAAACCTCGAAAGCTGAAAATGCGGCGTTAATATAGGTTCTGTGATGTGTGAACTGTGATGTGCGGACTGTTAATTGTGTGCTGTGATGTATAGGTGGGTGTGCACTGGGTGATTCACATGTGAGCAGCTGCAAGTGCTGGTGGAAAAGACAATCCAGTAAACAGCTCAGGAGCTCAAGACCTAGCACTGCTGAAGAGGACAGAGGTGCAGACGTTAAAGGAAAGATACTTTCTGTGCACCAGCATTTGCTCAATGCATTGGACTGCCTGTTAGGCACCATCCCCAAAATGTTGGAAAGTGTGGGGGGTACAATCCACTACCAATTTGTGCCCATGGCATAGACACACTGCAGTCAATCACGGAGCGGGTGGTAACCTATGCTGAATCCTCCCGGCAGGTGGCACCAGAATTGGCATCTCTGGGGTTACTCATACTGCAGCCATGCAGGTTCTGGGCTCAACCCTTTCCTCCACCTTGGACAGGCTGGGGGGACCAATTAGGTAAGATGCTTCAGTTGGATCACGGATTTCCTACAGTTTGCTCCACAGAAGACCAGTGCTGGTCCGCAGCCCGCCAAACGCACAGTCGTACAATGGGAAGGGACCATGTCGCCATCTCTCGGGATGACAGCATGTTGGTACCCTCGCAGCCCCTCAACCAATGCCCGCCCTACTGCCAGAAAGCCAGCTGAACCAAACTCCCCTGGCAGCCGCGGAGTTGCTGCTGTCTGCAGTCGAGCTCCTAAAAGTTGCCGACTATGAGCAGCTCAAGAGCCCTTCCACTTCATTCTGCAGCCATTGTGGGGAGTAACTCATTGGGGCACTGCACTTGGTAAGAGAGCATTTCAGACAGGTGCTAGGAGTTCAAACCAGGGTGATAAACAACGTTAGACACATAGAAATATAGAAAATAAGTGCAGGAGTAGGCCATTCGGACCTTCGAGCCTGCACCACCATTCAATATGATCATGGCTGATCATTTTTCCAACTTTAGTACCCATTCCTGCTTTCTCTCCATACCCCTTGATCCCTTTAGCTGTAAGGGCCACATCTAACTCGCTTTTGAATATATCTAACAAACTGGCCTCAACAACTTTCTGTAGTAGAGAATTCCACAGGTTCACAATTCTCTGAGTGAAGAAGTTTCTCCTCATCTCGGTCCTAAATGACTTACCCCTTATCCTTAGACTGTGACCCCTGGTTCTGGATTTCCCCAACATCGGGAACATTCTTCCTGCATCTAACCTGTCCAATCCCGTCAGAATTTTATATGTTTCTATGAGATCCCCTTTCATTCTTCTAAATTCCAGTGAATATAAGCCTAGTCGATCCAGTCTTTCTTCATATGTCAGTACTGCCATCCCGGGAATAAGTCTGGTGAACCTTCGCTGTACTCCCTCAATAGCAAGAATGTCCTTCCTCAGATTAGGAGACCAAAACTGTACACAATATTCAAGGTGTGGCCTCACCAAGGCCCTGTACAACTGCAGTAGGTCCTCCCTGCTCCTATACTCAAATCCTCTTGCTATGAAGGCCAACATGCCATTTGCCTTCTTCACCACCTGTTGTACCTGCATGCCAACATTCAATGACTGATGTACCATGACACCCAGGTCTCGTGGCACCTCCCCTTTTACTAATCTGTCACCGTTCAGATAATATTCTGCCTTCCTGTTTTTGCCACCAAAGTGGATAACCTCACATTTATCTACATTATACTGCATCTGCCATGCATTTGCCTACTCACCTAACCAGTCCAAGTCACCCTGCAGCCTCTTAGCATTCTCCTCACAGCTCACACTGCCACCCAGCTTAGTGTCATCTGCAAACTTGGAGATATTACATTCAATTCCTTTGTATAAGTCATTAATGTATATTGTAAATAGCTGGGGTCCCAGCACTGAACCTTGCGGTACCCCACTAGTCACTGCCTGCCATTCTGAAAAGGACCCGTTTATTCCTACTCTTTGCTTCCTGTCTGCCAACCAGTTCTCTATCCACGTTAATACATTACCCCCAATACCATGTGCTTTAATTTTGCACACAAATCTTTTGTGTGGAACCTTGTCAAAAGCCCTTTGAAAGTCCAAATACACCATATCCATTGGTTCTCCCTTGTCCACTCTACTAGTTACATCAAAAAATTCTAGAAGATTTGTCAAGCATGATTTCCCTTTCATACATCCATGCTGATTTGGACCGATCCTGTCACTGCTTTCCAAATGCGCTGCTATTACATCTTTAATAATTGATTCCAGCATTTTCCCCACTACCGATGTCAGGCTAAACCGGTCTATAATTCCCTGTTTTCTCTCTCGCTCCTTTTTGAAAAAGTGGGGTTACATTAGCTACCGTCCAATCCATAGGAACTGATCCAGAATCTATAGAATGTTGGAAAATGACCATCAATGCATCCACTATTTCTAGGGCCACTTCCTTAAGTACTCTGGGATGCAGACTACCAGGATCTGGGGATTTATCGGCCTTCAGTCCCATCAATTTCCATAACACAATTTCCTGACTAATAAGGATTTCCTTCAGTTTCTCCTTCTCGCTTGACCCTCGGTCCCCTAGTATTTCCGGAAGGTAATTTGTGACTTCTTTAGTGAAGACAGAACCAAAGTATTTGTTCAATTTGTCTGCAATTTATTTGTTCCCCATTATAAATTCACTTGATTCTGACTGCAAGGGACCTACATTTGTCTTCACTAATCTTTTTGTCTTCACATATCTATAGAAGCTTTTGCAGTCAGTTTTTATGTTCCCTGCAAGCTTACTCTCGTACTCTATTTTCCCCCTCCTAATTAAACCCTTTGTCCTCTTCTGCTGAATTCTAAATTTCTCCCAGTCCTCAGGTTTGCTGCTTTTTCTGGCCAATTTATATGCCTCTTCCTTGGATTTAACACTATCCCTAATTTCCCTTGTTAGCCATGGTTGAGCCACCTTCCCCGTTTATTTTTACGCCAGACAGGGATGTACATTAATTGAAGCTCATCAATGTGATCTTTAAATGTCTGCCATTGCCGATCCACCGTCAACCCTTTAAGTATCATTCGCCAGTTTTTTCCTAGCCAATTCACATCTCATAGCAACAAAGTTACCTTTCTTTAAGTTCAGGACCCTAGTCTCTGAATTAACTGTGTCACTCTCCATTTTAATGAAGAATTCTACCATATTATGGTAGACAAAAGCATACGGGAAGAATTATGGGAATGAGCAGAGACATCACAGGAAAGGGCTATGGCAGAAGAAAGGTTATAGGGAGAACTCTATAAGCTAAAACAGGGAAAGACCCAGCTAATGGAAAGGTTTAAAAACAGTCAGGACTATTTTCAATGTCAGGTTACCGAGGTTAAAAATAATGAAAAGGTACTGCGGGAGGAAAGCATTCGCCTCACCCTACAAGTAAAAGAGCTGGAGGAAAAATTAAGAGCCTTGCAGGCAGTATATAAAGTAGCAAGCTCAAACAGTTTTGAGTCAGGAGACCATGGTCCCTGCCAGCAACAAATCAAAAGTTTAAACCTTGCTCTGTCCAAGGCAAAAGGCATGGTATGCCTAATAAACCCGGGTACGGCCAGGTAAACCTGGAAGAGAAGGAGAAATTGTTCAACCACCACCTGTGGTGCCGGTGACTACACCGGTTCAGCAGCAGGAGGGGCGAGAAGTTGTGGGGCGGACAGGGATAGCGAACCACCACCACCTGTGGCACCGAGTTTCAGCTCGGTTTGGCAGTAGGGGGAAGGGGTAGACGAGCCAGAACAGGAAGAGCCAGAAACAGGGCCAATGTGCCCAGTCCAGCAACTGAAGTTTGGCCCGCCCACCAGTGCCGGGGGGTCAAGGGCCCCTGGAAAGTCAGTTTGTGGTCCCCCACACTCCCCAACAGCTTCGGGCTATGATAAGCCACCTGGGAAAACTAACTCCAAAGGGAGACCCCTCGGTTCACTTTATGGAAGTGGAACAGGCAGGGGATATTAATGGGTGCGATGATGCCGAGATAGCAAAGATGCTCCTCCTATCCCTGGACGCAAGCTGTACCAGTCCCTCTCTACCGAGAGCAAAAGGGGACAGAGAACATTTGCCACCGTCCAGGAAGACATTTTAGAAGCCATGAGCTGTAATGACGGGAGTCCCTTCTCCAGAGTAGAGAAAACAGTGCAGCTCACAGGGGAAACCCCACAGGCCTTCGCAGACTGTGGCCTGTGTACCAGAACGCCTGTGCAGGAGACCTCAACCGAAATCACTTCGGACGAGAGAGCCCACTGGCTCCGAAGCCTGGTAGCAAACAGCTTACCCTGAATAAGAACCAAGGCTGAAGCCTGGTTTGACCCAAGAGATTCCCAGGCCACCGAACAGGCAACTGATCCTAGCCTACCGGAACGGCCAGGGGACGGAAGAGCATCTACTCAAGGGAAGGGTCCACGAGGTCAGGCCTAGTCAGGATAAGAGGGAATGGCGCCAAGAGGGGGGCAACCCCTCCGATACAAAACATATCTGCTTCGGGTGTGGAAAGAGTGGGCACTGGAGAAAGGAGAAAGGATTGTAGAAATCCATGGAAGAGCAGCACAGGGAAAAGTTCACCAGCCCCTGCCCAAAAGACCGAGACTGAGAAGCCAGTCCCTCCCCACTCATTTGATAGCTTCCTAACTGCGCTCCGTACAATGCTAGATGGCCCTGGGAGGCTAGCCACTGCCACCGGTACCGAAACCCCAGCTGCCCATCCCAACCAAAACCATGACTAGGACAGTCACAGCCTGTCCACCTGTGTGCCCTCGAGTATTATGCAACCGTTCAGATGGAAGTGGAAAAGGTGAAAGGGACTTACCTGCTGGATACCGGTGCCTCAAGCACCCTTGTCTATGCAGCTAACCTCGCCACCTCACCTCTGTCTAGCGGGGTCCCCTACAGCTTGGTGTGTTTCACAGGCACAGAGCAGACTGGCTCATTCTCCGTTCCGCTCTCCATTCATTTAGGTACACTTCACACTAAGTGGACTTGTGTCCTGATGAAGTGGAAACAGGAATGGAGAGGGATCCTGGGGGCTGACTTCATCCTAGGCCATGGGATCGCAGTGGATTTAAGAAACCACTGTCTTTGGGGGTCAGTCTGCATGGGACAGGAGAGCGAGGTGATGGTTATCCCAGAAAAACGGGTTAAAGGGACGGTGTGCACCTTGAAACCAAAGGAGGGTTATGACCTTGAATCACTGGTCAGTAACACTCCGATAGAGTACCAAGAGTATGAGAGAGCAAACCTTGCAGCTTTTGCCACTCACAAACACAACTGTGGAAGAATAAATGGGGTCGAGGTTAGCACAGATGGGGATCCTATGACCCGAGCACAGAAACAGTATAACTTCCCCAGGGAGGCAGGGGTAGACATGGAAACAGCCTTGGGTTCGCTGGTTAAACAGTGGGTATTGAGACCAATAGCTACCCATGTGAACTCTCCATTGTGGCCGGTTAAGAAACCGGACAACTCCTGGAGAGCCACAGTGGACTATCGAGTACTCAACCGTAACATCCCCGCCTGTGCACCCACTGTTGCTGCTGTCGCCGACCTCATTCGAAGTATCCCAGCCTCCGTGACACCTTCACAGTGCTGGATATTTCCAACGGGTTCTGGTCCATACCGAATGGCCTACTCCTGCACCTATTTTCTATGTTTCTATGTTTCTATGTTAAAGAAGGGAAGATCAGTACAAGTTTACTTTTACCTTTAAGGGATAGCAATACACTTGGAACTGTCTCCCTCAGAGCTTCCACAACAGCCCCAGTATTTTCCACCAGTGTATGGCCAACTGTTTAAAGAGCTTCAGCAAACCCCAGCAATTAGTACAGTATGTGGCTGACCTGCTCCTGTTCACTGATGAGGGGGAGGAGCATGGCCCACTGCTGGCTGAGCTGCTGAAAGAAGAAGGGTTTAAAGTAAACCCCAAGAAGGCACAGATCAGCTTGAAGGAAGTAAAATTCCTGGGACTGGCTGTGCGCGCTGGGGAAAGGGCCACTGACAAAGCTAGAAGGGAAGCAGTGCAGAAGTTACCAGCCCCCAACACAGTGACAGGAGTAAGATCTTTTCTAGGGCTAACCAAGATTTCATTGGGGATTATGCAGCCACCGCAGCCCCTCTGCTCCGACTCCTACACAAGGGAGTGGAGTGGGAATGGGACAAAGGTTGCGAGGCAGCATTTATCCAACTCAAGAAAGACCTTAAGACCGCGCCAGCTCTAGGGGCCATCGATGGGGGTAAAGAGTTTTTCCTGGAGGTAGCAGCCAATGGGGAGAGCCTGAGCGCAGTACTGCTCCAAGAGCGGCACGGCCAGCTGAGGCCAGTGGTCTACTCTTCCAGGATACTCACGGACGTGGAGAAGGGATACTCCAACTGTGAGCGGCATCTCCTAGCCACTCACTGGGCTGTGAAAAGATCACTGATCTTCACAGGGGGGTCCCCTATCACACACCTTACCCACCATACACCCACCCAAATGTTTCTGGACGGGAGAATCAAGGACGGGACAGTGAGCAGTGCCCGCATTGCTCGCTGGACCCTGCTCCTCTCTCAAATAGACCTAAGGGTAAAGGGTCTCTGCGAGCCAAGACTCGCAGCCAACATGATCCATCCAGGGACAGCCTACCGGTGTTCCGTAGAAGGGGTATGGGAAATTAACATAGGCTTTCGGGCTGGGTTACACCCCACAGGCCGAGAGATCTATGTGGACGGTTCAAGCACGGTATCTGCGGGTGAACGACTCACAGGATGCGGAGTTTATGACCCAGAGGCAGGCATTGCCCTGGCGATTAAACTCCCCAGTACTATGAGCGCCCAGCATGCTGAACTGTCTGCGGTGGTGTATGTAGTCACACACCCCGAAGAATTCCCCACCCCATACACGATTTGCTTGGACAGTATGTTCACATGCAATTCGTGTACGGAGCACCTGGCTATCTGGTGCTGTCGCAGATACACATCCGCAGATGGGAGACCCCTGGCAATTAAGCCCTTACTGGAAAAGATCGTGACAGCCGTAGGGGAGGAAGGGAATATCTACATACATAAAGTGAAAGCACATTCTACCACTGAACCCCGTAGCAAGGGAAACCAGCAGGCTGACATGTTGGCCAAGCAGGGGGCCCGCACGGGCAAGCTCTGGGATCCATACAACCCAGGCCCCATAGCAGCAGTCAGGGGCAGGATTGGGACGATAGGGAGGGCAGCGGTAGCTTTGCCCCCGTACCTAAAAATGGTTCAGATCCAAGACCCTGTCCTCAAAATTGTCCTGAACACGCTAGCTAAAGGGGAAAGGGTAGATGGCCCATACGGCACTGTGGCAATTGCCATTAAAGAAGGCATGCTGTTCAGGGGGGAGCAATGGGTAGTACCACAACAACACCGGAGAGAATTCCTCCAGCTGGCCCATGAGGGTCCAGGAGTAGGACACCCCGGACCTGAGACCACTTGGCAATGGATGGAACAGGCAGGGTGGTGGCCGGGACTCAGGGAAGATGTCCGCTAGTTCTGCGCCAACTGTCTGATGTGCGCTGCCAACAACCCCGACCCCCAGAAAAGAAAGGTGTCTATGGGACGTATCAGGAGGGTAGAGAGACCCTGGCAGTCGATCAAGATCGATTACATCGGGCCCCTACCCACCGCCCAAGGAGGCTACAAGTACTGCCTAGTATTAGTGGACGTAGTCACCAAATGGGTGGAAGCCTTCCCATGCCGAACAGCTAGGATCCTGGTCAGAGAAGAGTTCTCCCAATGGGGACTACCACAATACGTGGAGTCTGACCAAGGGAGTCACTTCACCGGGCAGGTGATGTTGGAGATCCTTAAGGTACTCGGCATCAAAGGGAAATGGCATGTCGCCCACAACCCGCAGTCATCCGGGCCTGTGGAGCGTTTAAACCGCACTATCAAAGAAAGGCTGCGCAAAGAGACAGGGGACTCACCCAAAGGGTGGGTGAAGGTCCTACCACTGGTCCTCATGGGGATCCGGGCCAGCCAGTCAAAGAGCACGGGGTACTCCCCATACGAGCTCATAACCGGCATGTGTTAGCTCCGGTACTCACGGAAGGTCAGCTTAGGGAAGCGAACTGGGACAGCTTTGTCAGGAATCTGTTTGAACACCTTAAACAGATTCACTGGCAGGCTGCTAACAACATGGGAAAACAGCATCGGAGCAACCGACTGCTGCTAGAACCCAGCAAGCACCACGAGTGGGAGATAGGGACCAGGTCATGTTGAGGAACTACGCTAGAGTAGGGGTCTTTGAGGCACTGTACATGGGACCGTACCACATTGTAGACAAGGCAAGCCCCATGGTCTATGACATAAAAATGCCCCGCCGTACAAAGTGGTTCCACATAAACCAGTGCAAACTTTCCGACGGAGGGGCAGCAGCTAAAAGTAAGGGACAGCCAAAAACAGTAAACCGTACTAAAAACAGGGACCCCCAGTCAGTAGCCCCCGACTGTGAAAATCCCACAGGGGACGTGGCAGACCCACAGACTGCACCTAGAGGGGCGGTGGACTGTGTTACTGGAGGAGCTGTCCCCCCAATCATTTGGGACTCGGACGCACCCCCCAGTAGAAAGAGCCTTAAGAAGGACTCGCCGCACACCACAGCCAAAGACACCGTGGTCACCAGCGCCTCAATTTAAATGGTTCAGCCTCGGGAAAGGGACCAGCCACAAAAAGGTATCAAAGGTCGGAGACCAGCCTGCAAGCAGGGACCCCCAGCCGGTAGCCTTGGGCAACGAGGGAACTCCAGTAAAGATGGTGGTGGACCAGCCACCAATTCGGAGTCCCCAGCCCGCAGCCCTCGACCAGGCAGAACCCCCAGGGGGCAAGATGAAGCAGGCAGCAATCCTAAAGGAGCGGTGTGCTGCAGCACCAGAGGGAGCATTCTCCCAATAGTGTGGGACTCAGACCCACTTCCGGTCAGGACACTCTGGGTCCTGCGGTACAAGCCGACTTACTACCGACCTTGATAGGTCCTTACTATACAGTATAAATGCACACGAGGCCCATGCTTGAGAGAAGGTCAGTCTGTGACCTGTCCTTTATTCCTCAGCACTCAAGTGATGAAGGTGGGTGGAGCTACCCCTTTTGTACCTGAAGTTCCAGGTTAGGAGTGTCTCCCACCTAGTGGTCATTGTTCTCAGTGTACAACTTAGGTCAGATTATACATGAGTTACAATTCTGGTTGAATACATGACATCACCTCCCCCCACAAAGTCTTATTGGGATCACAGGTTGAGTCTCTCTGGTGGTTTACGCTCTCTTGTAGAGCGCCTGAGTTGGGGCTCCGGTTGTTCGGCGCTGGCCTGAGTGTCTGCTGTTTGCGGTGCCTCAGGCCTGTCCGGACTGCCCACAGTGACTGGGCTCTCCTCCCTTTGGTTCTGGTGTTCGGTCACCTGTGGTGGAGTGAACTCTACATCGTGTTCTTCCTCTGCTTCTTCTATGGGATTGCTGAACCTCCTTTTTGTTTGATCCACGTGTTTGCGGCAGATTTGTCCATTGGTAAGTTTAACTAACATAATCCTATTTCCCTCTTTGGCAATCACAGTGTCTGCGAGCCATTTGGGCCCTGCAGCGTAGTTGAGGACAAAAGCAGGATCATTTACGTCAATACATCGCGCCCTCGCATTCCTGTCATGGTAGTCATACTGTGGTTGGCGCCTGCTCTCGACAATTTCTTTCATGGTGGGGTGTAAAAGTGATAGCCGGGTTTTGAGCGTCCTTTTCATTAGCAGCTCTGCGGGTGGAACCCCTGTGAGCGAGTGTGGTCGGGATCCAAAGGCCAACAGGAGGCATGATAAGCGGGTTTGTAGGGAACCCCCTTGGATTCTGAGCATCCCCTGTTTGTTTATCTGCACTGCTCGTTCTGCCTGGCCGTTTGAGGCCGGCTTGAACGGTGCCGTTCTGACATGGTTAATTCCATTGCCTGCCATGAAGTCCTGGAATTCAGTGCTTCTGAAGCATGGGCCATGGTCGCTGACCAAGATGTCCGGTAGACCGTGGGCGCCGAACATTGCCCGTAGACTTTCTACCATGGCAGAGGATGTGCTTGAATTTAAAATGTCACACTCGATCCATTTGGAGTAGGCATCTACTACAACCAAAAACATTTTCCCCATGAAAGGACCTGCGTAGTCCACATGGATGCGTGACCAAGGCTTGGCGGGCCATGGCCAGGGGCTAAGGGGAGCTTCCCTGGGAGCATTGCCCAGCTGGGCACACGTGTTGCACCTGCGAACACAAAGTTCCAGATCTGCGTCTATCCCTGGCCACCAAACGTGTGACCTGGCAATTGCCTTCATCATGACAATGCCTGGGTGCTCATTGTGGAGTTCTCTGATGAACACCCCTCTGCCCATCTGGGGCATGACTACACAGTTTCCCCACAGTAGGCAATCGGCCTGAATCAAGAGTTCATCCCTGCGCCTATGAAATGGTTTAAATTCCTCAGGGCATGCCCTGTACGTGGTGCCCAGTCCCCATTGAGGATACATTTCTTGACTAGAGACAATTGCGGGTCTCTATTTGTCCAGACTTTAATCTGACGGGCTGTCACAGGTGAGCCTTTGCTTCCGAAAGCTTCAACAGCCATGACCATCTCAGCAGCATGCTCGATAGCCCCTTCAGTGGTGGCTTGTGGGAGCCTGCTGGGTGCATCGGTGCAGTTTTTGGTGCCCGGTCTGTGCCGAATTGTATAGTCATAGGCGGCTAACGTGAGTGCCCACCTCTGTATGCGGGCCGATGCGTTTGCATTCATGGCCTTGTTGTCGGCCAAAAGGGACGTTAGGGGTTTGTGATCTGTCTCCAGCTCAAATTTCCTGCTAAATAGGTACTGGTGCATTTTCTTTATAGCATATACACATGCAAGTGCCTCCTTTTTACCATCCCGTAACCCCTTTCTGCCTGGGACAGACTTCTGCAGGCATAAGCTACCGGCTGTAACTGACCCTTGACCTTGACATGCTGCAACACACACCCGACACCATGGGATGACGCATCGCACGCTAACACAAGTTTCTTACATGGGTCGTATGGTGTTAACAAAGTGTTGGAACATAACAAATTGCGTGCTCTATTAAAAGCCCTTTCCTGGCTGTCCCCCCAGACCCATTCGCGACCTTTGCGTAGGAGCACGTGTAGCAGCTCGAGCAGCGTGCTCAATTTGGGAAGAAAGTTACCAAAATAGTTCAGGAGCCCCAGGAACGCATGCAGCTCCATCATGTTATGGGGTCTGGGTGCTCTCTGGATCGCTTCCGTCTTGGACGCAGTAGGGCTGATCCCGTCTGCTGCTACCCTCATCCCCAGGAATTCTACCTCTGGAGCTAGGAAGATGCACTTCGCCTTTTTCAGTCGCAGCCCTACCCGGTCTAGTCTGCGTAGCACCTCCTCCAGGTTGTAGAGGTGTTCTTCAGTATCGTAACCCGTGATGAGGATGTCGTCCTGAAAAACCACCGTCCCTGGAATCGACTTGAGGAGGCTTTCCATATTTCGTTGGAAGATCGCGGCGGCCGAGCGAATCCCGAACGGACATCTGTTGTAATCAAACAACCCCTTCTGTGTCGTGATGGTGGTCAGCTTCTTCGACTCACTCGGCAGCTCCTGGGTCATGTAAGCTGAGATCAGGTTCAATTTTGAAAAAAGTTTGCCACCGGATAGCGTCGCAAAGAGGTCCTCCGCTCTCGGTAGCGGGTACTGGTCTTGGAGTGACACCCGATTGATGGTGGCCTTATAACCACCACATATCCTGACCGACCCATCCGCCTTGAGCACCGGCACAATCGGGCTCGCCCAGTCACTGAATTCGACTGGCGAGATGATGCCTTCCCTTAGCAGGCGGTCCAATTCGCCTTCTATCTTTTGCCGCATCACGTACGGCACCGCTCTGGCCTTGTGGTGTACTGGCCTGACGTCCGGGTTTATGTGAATCACTACCTTGGCCCCCATGAAAGTGCCGATGCCGGGTTGAAATAATGAGTCAAATTTGTCCAGGATCTGTGAGCATGATACTCACTCCACAGAGGAAATTACATTGACATCGCTCCATTTCCAGTTCATGACAGCAAGCCAACTCCTCCCCAGTAGTGCGGGACCGTCCCCTGGGACAATCCAGAATGCAACCTGTTCTCCGAATCTTTGTGGGTCACGACTACAGTGGCGCTGTCTAGCACTGGAATGATCTGATTTGTGTAAGTCCGTAGCTGTGCGTCAATCGGCGATAATTTTGGCCTCCTGGCCTTGGACGCCCACAACTTTTCGAACTGGTCCCCGTGTCTAGCTCCATTGATACTGGGATGCCATTGAGGAGCACCTTCATCATTATCGGTGGCGTCCTGGTGTATGAACTGTATACGTGCTCCACATGAACTCGCTGAACTTCAGCTTCCAGCGATTTCCCCCAGTATCTATCTCTGCAATTTCTGTAGATATTTTGCTCATCTCTACAAACTCCGGCTGAGTTTGTGCCTCCACGGCTCCAACATGAGCTGTTGTTGGAAACAAAAGGTCCCTTGCCAGTCGATCGTCCCTGACTGCCCCTGTGACTGTCCTTGAATGTGCCATTAACAGGTGTTGATGGCCCCATTACTGGCCGCATTGTCCCTTGCAATGGCGTGAATCGCCGTTCAACTTGCCATTGTCTTTGTTGAACTCCCCCTCTGGGTTCGACTACATGTTGGGGCATGCCCGATTGTCCTTGTCTGCCTGGAGAACTGTGTGCTGCTTTAATAATGTTGAATCTCTGTCCCAACCATTCCTTAACACAGTACCTCTCGTCTGTTCTGCT
Organism: Pristiophorus japonicus; assembly: GCF_044704955.1. Taxonomy (NCBI): domain Eukaryota; kingdom Metazoa; phylum Chordata; class Chondrichthyes; family Pristiophoridae; genus Pristiophorus; species Pristiophorus japonicus. The sequence continues at coordinate 20,834,915 of NC_091997.1, forward strand.
AGTGGCCATGCTCGCGTGGTTTAAATCCCAGTTTCTCGTCGCCATTGATAGGTTCTTACTATACAGCATAAGTGCACGAGGCCCATGCTTGAGAGAAGGTCAGTCTGTGACCTGTCCTTTATTCCTTAGCACTCAAGTGATGAAGGTGGGTGGAGCTTCCCCTTTTGTACCTGAAGGTCCAGGTTAGGAGTGTCTCCCACCTATGGTCATTGTTCTCACAGTGTACAATTTAGGTCAGATTATACATGGGTTACAATGCTGGTTGAATACATGACAGACCTCGCTGGAAACACAGAGGCCAGAGGAGAAACATCGTACCGCTCTGCTAAAAGCTGTAATAATCTTGCAAAAACATTTCTATCCTCTAGAACAGAAAACAATTGAGATAGGGAGAAAGATTCTCGAGATTACAATTCCGTATTGGTGGAACATTTTCAGAAATATAGAAGTCCCAGTCTGGATCAGAATCGCTTCCCACACTTTAGTTATCTGTCAACTCTCGATTATTCTTTACTTATGGTGTCTCACTTGCTGAGTGAAACGCAGAGGCCGTCAGGTTAGGCACCAAAGGGTGCTGCACACTCCCTGGCCGAACTTGTGAATCACGCAAGGAGTGACACCATACTACCATGTTAATTTGTGTTTAATTTTACCTGCTGTGGAACACAAATATCGAGTGTTGTAAGAGCATTACTTAAGATCATGTTTGACTATGTACCTTTTATTTTTACTGTACTAAAAGTTGTATTTGACGATATATCGTTATTTTACTGAGAGTAAAGGAGGGGCGACGGACCCCTCTACGCCAATATTAATACGGATTCTTTTTCCCTCAATCTGTTTCAGCGAATACACTGACGCGAACACCTTGCCTTTTCTGTAAAGGACTTTATTGAAGATTCTCCGGCCGGGACCTGTCAAGACAAAGGAGCACTCTCAATCAGAGCCTGTTTACCTTCCCCTGGACAAGTTCGTTTTCAACAGTAGATATACATTTTCAAAACAGAACACATTTGATTAGCACTTGGTCTATCCAATCCCTTTCTGCCTCCCCCACCCCACCCCCGAGTACGTCCAATGGCAGGCAAGAAAGTCTCCCAATTAGAGCTGGTGTCAGGTAGGTTAGTTATAGCTTTGCTGCACTGTCTTCCCTTATCAGTAAAGAACCCAATTAGTTTCTCTTCCTCCTTATCAGTAGAAGCTATTACTTTTCCCCTCCTATCTAGGATTGCTTTCTTTCTTTGTGCTGCCTTGGGCTTTCTCATGACCCGTGTCTAACCTCAACTTCAACTCTTGGTAACCCCTTTTTTTTCTGTTGATTCTGCAGTTGTCTGCATCTTGACCATTTCTTTAGCTATTTTCCCATGATTCCCTATCTCCATCCTTTTGCCACCTTCTCTAGCCATCTACCACCCTCGCAACCCTCCCACATATTCTCATTCCCCCCTTTTATCATTCCATGATAACACTGGTGCTTATTCCAGGAGTATCGCGTTCAGCCGTGCGCATTCTCTTTCCTGATCCTCCTTGTTGTCTGTGAGTCCGCCTCGAGCCTCTTCGCAAGGTCTTATCAATGTCTGTTTAGGTTCTCACATCGTATCCTGTCGGAATATTATTGAATTGATAACTTCTGGAGATTTGGTACAAGGCCGAAGAGAAGCCTTTTACCTCCTTATGGGCCAGTGTAGGAACCAGCACTTTAACCCTTGTCCCACTGGTACCCCTAATGCCAAATTTTTCTCTTACATTTCGCCGCTTTTGGCCCTTAGCTATACGCCAAGCTGGCCATATTTCCCAATAACTATCTCCCTGTAGGCAAGTTCCAGATAAGTTCGTTCACCTGGGTGGCCATCTCCCAAGCTTCGGGACCTCCTGAAACCTTCCCACAAAGTTATATAAGATAAGTCCTTCCTGTAGGACTGCTTAAATTTTCAGCCCTTCTGGCCTTAATCATAGTGCGTGCCCTGACTTATCGTTTGGCCTGTTTAATTCATGCACATGTTAATCTCATCATGACCATCAGAACCAGACACTGTATTACTACAAGTACATGTGATATTATTCTTATCCATGGGTGAATTTGAATATTAAGTCCAATGTCCCACAGCTTTGAGTACCAGGGCTGATCAGCCAGCATTGCGTTAGTGTCTCTCTAAGTTGTCAATTTCTTCCATCAGCCGGACATACTGTCATCTTTGATTCTGGATTCCTTGCACCAAACGTAATTGTTCCTCATTTAGTTCCGGTATCTGTTTGCCTTGCGGTTCCCATACCGCCTCTTCGTACCCTTCTCGGAGGGTATCCGTGATTGTTCCATCGATGATTTCCATTGTCTCGGGATGTATATGATATCCGTCTATGTCTATTTCTCCCTTGGGTCTGAAGCAGAAGTTAGGAGTAATGAGGACACAGGAGGTGACTCCTCCCCTGGTCTTAATGGTTAAGTTGGCTGCCCCCGTGCTCACGCATCACTCTCCATTCCTTTGCGGGGCAGCGATAGTCTCAAGATCGTGTTCGAGAGGAGTGATACTCAGCATGCATCCGTTTGTTTGGTGGAATCTGCAATCATCATTCGTCATTCATAGCGTACCTCGACATAAAACCACTTGGTTAATTTTATAGCAATCAGTTATATCAATGCCTTTGGTACTATTGTTAATTTTAATTACCTGTCTGACAGGCTGATGGTAACGTAACTGAGTTTGGTTTCTCACTTCACCAATATTATCAATCTGATATAAGGGGTCTCCCTTTGTTACATCATACTGTGGTATGGACAACACAAATCCGATCATATTCACCCGCCCAGTAATACATCTGAATTTCGGCACCCATGCGTGACTATTCCTTCGTACCTCGCATGTGTTATTCATTTTTTTATCTAGAGTCCAATTGTTAAGTATGCTGTTCGGAATCCAATCTGGTATGTCTCCATTCTGGAGTTGCTCCAAATTATGTTGTACCTCACTTAATATCCAGGCCCCATACCCGGAGCAAACTATCTCAGCCTGTAATCGTTTACTTATATCTTTCCCCATTGTGTGGATCAATTTTATTGTCTTGGCATTTCGGCAATGTATGGGCCACTTGTAAAGTTCCCCTTCCGCGCCATCTCCCCACCGCGCATATAGGGCTTGGTTATCCAAGTCCATCCCACTAAACCACTCAAGACTACACCATTAAGTTGTTAACCTGGTCGTATATTACCTACAGGCCTATGGAATTCATCATCATAACCCCTGTCGCATAACCCGTGCCTAGTGTTTCCAGTATTCCCCTTTTTTTTCGACCTTGCCCTGTTCCATTTCTGACATTAAATCTCAGGGTAGTGGGTTCCGGGCCTTCGAGGATCTGTTGTGCCAGGTTCTGGTATAGACTTATAGTTTCATTCCCACAGAAGCTAGGAAAAATTATATCCATTAGGTTTAGGATAAGTAGTCACTGACGCACCCCAATTATATCCTTTCTTTAGATTCTTTTATTACTAGCCCCCCTTTTTTTGTTGTATTCCTTCTTGTTTGCGATGCGCACGATCAATACCGGCTTCTCCGTGTTATAACCGTGTCACGCTTCGGGACATACACCTTATATTCCAGAGACCTCCCTTGGTCTTCATTTTATCCCACTGGCCAGTTTCCCTAAACATCCTGGGGTCCCACCCCCTTTTGCTCCGTTCTGTTCCCACCCTTCTGTTTCCCTTGCGGGGTGGATTTAGCTGCTTGTTTTGCCGCTGCGTCCGCCCAGACATGAGCTTCTAGAACTGAAATTTCATCCAGTTGGATTTCTGCGCCCTTCCCCTTTTGGTCCTATGAACTTGCTCCTGTCCTCGGAATCTACTGGCGCCCATGGCATCGGCAGCCTGCTGCATTACAACCTTACTTAATACACTATACATAGCCATGCATTAAAATAAGTTCTGTCCTTGCTCCAGTCCTTGACTGCTGGGTTGCATATTTCGGCAGTCAAATTAAACAAAGCTAGTTCATGTAGTTGTGTCTTTCCTGCGTGGTGCTATATCTCTCGTAGTCCATCTGTATTATCCACTGCCTGCGTGGGCCTCAAGGTCCCCAGTATCCTGAGTCTCCAGAGTCGAAGTAGCCGCTGTGGTCCCATCTCGGTGAGTGTTTTATCTGCAAATTTTAAACAGATCCTGGTCGTCACCAGGTGTTAGAGTGACCGCAACATGCATGGATAAAAGATGAGTAGACCAGAACCTGTGAAATCGGAGGTAAGGGTTCGGTTGGGTTTGTAGACTACACTTACCCACCGTGGGGTACATTGGCTCTATTGCCAGAGGTGATGGTGCTATGGCTGCGCACTGCACTATCCGTCTGGCCCCGTTTTTTAAAAAATCTCTTCCAGCTTATTTATCTTAGCTTTTAACTCTTGAATTTGTTTTGTTTGAGTATCTTTCTTTTATTTGTATCAGGCGAGTATTATGTTTTTATTTTTATTCTGACTATCGCACCATTTCCTCTGTTAGGTGAGTCTTTTTTTTATTCTATTAAGAAATCCAAATTAATAATGTCCAGTATAAAACAGCTGTCAATGGAAAGGGTTAACTCCTTTACAGGTTTGTAAGAAAGCCTGATGTCATTACGTGACTTCACGTAATCATCAGAAAAATTCTTTTTTTTAAGTCTTTGTGCCTTCAAAACTTGCTTAGAAATTAGGAATCCGTTAAAAAAGCAGAAATCATTAGTAAAGCCGTCATAATAAAAGTCTTCTCATCAGGGAAGACGGCATTTTAGAGTAAACTCCAAGGTTTTCTTAACTTCTAATTGCCAAAGATTTTTTTTTGATTGATTTAAAACGAGACCACACATTTTTAATAGCTATTTTGTTTACTGAAATCCAATTTTCACACACACTGTGTACATTCTAACATTTCGTTTTATTTTACGGTCACTGGGCAAATCTTGTGTTTTATTTCTCACTCGGCACAAAATCTAAACATCCGTACCAGTTCCATTTTCTATAAGAATTTTAAAATTCAGTAAGATTCTCTAATTCCCAGTTTTGTTTTTCTGTGCTGAGTTCGCATAGCTTAGATCTTTTCTCCTCGTTATTTTCAAAACCCTCCTGCTTGTTTAGACTGTTCGGGACTTTTCTTGATAAGCAATGTCCATTTTGGAAATCTTTCAAACTGGAGTGAAACTTTGTCATAATTTAAAATCATTATCACTGTAGAGTGTCTTTTACCTCTTCCAATTTTTTTTCCTTTTCCTAATTAAACCAATATCTTTTTCACAGCAAACATCAACTAGTATTTAGTAAGTTATGTCTTTTTCCATCACAAACACATTTTTTTCAGCACTTATTTATTACGTTACATCTTTTTTTTCAGATCTCCTTTCTTCAAATTAGGTTTTCTATTTTACACAGAGGGCTCGTGACTCCATAAATTAATTTAAAATCATTTGTTTACTTTCAAAGTGGCGTCTTTATCTTTTTCTTTTCTCCATTACTTGAATGGAGTCCAGCAATTAGGCTTTGAAGGTTGCTTTTTGTTATCTCAAAATGCTCCAGTATCAAAGTCGTTAAAATGTCTCTTCTAAACTGCTAAAGCTTGCAGTTTTTAACATTTTTCAAAAGTCCCTTTTACACCTTCGTGGATAGCTCGCCACTCGCCCAGGAGTTTGACCTGATCCCTGAATGTATTTCTAGATTGTTTCCAAACCTTTTAGTTTTATATCTCCTTTTTTCTTTAAGAGATCAGATTTAATTTAATAATTTTTTCTTTGAATCCACCTCAGTATTTTGCTGTGCCTTCTCTGAATATCTCAAAATCCCAATTCAAACTTTGTAATTTCAATCTTTATTTGAAACCTTTTTTTTTGAGCTAGAAGCTTTTATGAAAACACATTCTTTATCTCATTCCGAGACTAAATTTATGTCTTTCAACCCAATGTAATCAATCATTGCATGTTTTCTTTCGACAAGTAAGTGAGCATGTCAAATAAAATTTTTTCTTTTCAACCACCGGGACCATGTATTTTTTATCTTTTACTCAACAAACCTATCCTTTGTGCATTTCCTAGCTCCATAACTTATCATCCGAATAAATCCACACCTGCGTTTCTAACTTAAAATGTCTTAAAACATCCCACATACAGGACAACACTACAAAGGGTTAAAAAAACTTTCACTCTGTTTGGAGAAGTGGGTGGATCTAAAATAAGCAAACAGCTGCTTCACTCCTCCAAACAGGCTTTTTTAAAAAAACATGAAAATTCATTCCGCAGTCAAACAATTACACAAGTACTCTCATTCAAAAACAGACATTCACAAAAGTCTCTCTTCATTCAACAAAGCTTATTAATTAAAACATTTTCTTTGGCCGGCTCTATTTTTGGATCCATGATTGCCCAATTCTATCCTTACACAATTCCTTTTATCCTTACACAATTCCTCGCGTCGCCCCGCGATTTAGTTTTACACAATTTACCTTTTCTTCTGCGTCACCCCGCGGTTTTCCTATTCGCGTTGCCGCACGATTGTCTATTTCCCTATCCTCCACGTCGCTGCGCGGTTCTCCTATTCGTGTCGCCGCGCGATTGTCTATTTCCATATCCCTCCGCGTCGCCGCGCGATTATCTATTTTCCTATCCCTCTGCGTCGCCGCGCGGTTCGCGTCGCCGCGCAGCTATCTAGTTCCCTATCCCTCCGCGTCGCCGTGTGGTTCGCGTCGCCATGCGATTTAAGTCCAATCAGCGCCTAGACGGACTAAGTGATATACAAAGTCGACGTCGTACCTGACTTGGACACTTATTTCCTAAGTTAAAAGGTATTCGCCAGATTGACCTGGATCTCATTCAGATGCTACCTGAGAACCAGCGAGTGGCCAAACTTTCCTCAGACTTTTGGAACTGAAGGAAACTGAAGTGGTATTTTAAAGGGTACTCACTCCAGTGGCCACTTTCCTCCCGTCTCGTCCAAGGCTAATTCGGCTCTTAATTCGCAAACTTACGGCAGCCGTCCATTGAGATCCCACTTCTGACACCAAATGTTAATACGGATTCTTTTTCCCTCAATCTGTTTCAGTGAATACACTGACGCGAACACCTTGCCTTTTCTGTAAAGGACCTTTATTGAAGATTCTCTGGCCGGGACTCGTCAAGACAAAGGAACACTATCAATCAGAGCCTGTTTACCTTCCCCAGGACAAGTTCCTTTTCAGCGTGAAAAGCACAGTAGATATACATTTTCAAAACTGAACACATTTGATTAGCACTTGGTCTATCCAATCCCTTTCTGCCTCCCCCCCCCACCCCCAAGTACGTCCAATGGCAGGCAAGAAAGTCTCACAATTAGGGCTGGTGTCAGGTAGGTTAGTTATAGCTTTGCTACACTGTCTTCCCTTATCAGTAAAGAACCCAATTAGTTTCTCTTCCTCCTTATCAGTAGAAGCTATTACTTTTCCCCTCCTATCTAGGATTGCTTTCTTTCTTTGTGCTGCCTTGGGCTTTCTCATGACCCATGCCTAACCTCAACTTCAACTCTTGGTAACCCCTTTTTTTTCTGTTGATTCTGCAGTTGTCTGCATCTTGACCATTTCTTTAGCTATTTTCCCATGATTCCCTATCTCCATCCTTTTGCCACCTTCTCTAGCCATCTATCACCCTCGCAACCCTCCCACACATTCTCATTATGACCGGATTGTAATGACTGTACTCGCCTGTAAACTGCATTGCATTTCAATGGGGGATTCACGTTAATGTTTAGCTAGGTAAATACAGGGAAGGTTGATTCTCGGGAAATCAGGAATTTCGCTCACCTAGCATGACACTCAAAGTATGTCGAGTGTTACGGGGCTACTGTAGAAGGGCAAAATTCATGGGAAACCCCCTCCCCTCAGCATTTTGACTCATTGGAAAGGAAATTTAACTTGGAACTATCTACCAGAAAGTTTGAAATCTTAAAGTGCTTATGGAAGAAACTACGAACTTTAATCGAATTTGGGATTTTACAAGACAAATTAAGTCTGTGGGCAGGTCTGGAGAACTAAAGAAACCAGTTTGATTATTGAAACTGCCTGGGACATTGAGACTAAAGTAAATTGTCTGGAAAAAGGATACTCGAAAACTCTTCTCCACAAGAGACATTAACATTGCAACAATTAACTCACAGATGGCCAGCCATCAACCTGAACCTGGAAAGCCATTTTCAGCCTATGCATAAAAACAAAAGGCCCACTCCAGCCTGCATGCAAAAACCAGGCACAAAGAACATTGCAATTACGAAGCTAATTTTTCCATCAAGAAACAGATTTAGATGATCAGTCCATCCGAGACATATTAACTTTTAACGAGCCTGCCACAATATGACAAAGAATTCTCGGACCCACCAAAATTAAACAAAGAATTCTGGACTGATCTGTCGCCAAGGTGAGGACAGCTCAAAACGTATAAATGAGTCCTGCTTTAAAAAGGGTATGCTTTGCTGCTGCTTATACTACTGCCACGAGAGACACTGCTTGCACCAGTGCTAGTGCCATACTACGCCTATGCCATCAAGAAGGGAGTGAAACCAATGCGACAGTTGTAAACTAACTTCTCCAGCCTCGATGTCCTGAAATCATACATAAGAACATAAGAATTAGGAACAGGAGTAGGCCATCTAGCCCCTCGAGCCTGCTCCGCCATTCAAAAAGATCATGGCTGATCTGGCCGGGGACTCAGCTCCACTTACCCGCCTACTCCCCATAGCCTTAATTCCCTTATTGGTTAAAAATCTATCTATCTGTGACTTGAATACATTCAATGAGCTAGCCTCAACTGCTTCCTTGGGCAGAGAATTCCACAGATTCACAACCCTCTGGGAGAAGAAATTCCTTCTCAACTCAGTTTTAAATTGGCTCCCCCGTATTTTGAGGCTGTGCCCCCTAGTTCTAGTCTCCCCGACCAATGAAAACAGCCTCTCTGCCTCTATCTTGTCTATCCCTTTCATTATTTTAAATGTTTCTATAAGATCACCCCTCATCCTTCTGAACTCCAACGAGTAAAGATCCAGTCTGCTTAATCTATCATCATAAGGTAACCCCCTCATCTCCGGAATCAACCTAGTGAATCGACTCTGTACCCCCTCCAAGGATAGTATATCCTTCCTTAAGTAAGGTGATCAAAACTGCATGCAGTACTCCAGCTGCGGCCTCACCAATACCCTGTACAGTTGCAGCAGGACCTCCCTGCTTTTGTACTCCATCCCTCTCGCAATGAAGGCCAATATTCCATTCGCCTTCCTGATTACCTGCTGCACCTGCAAACTAACTTTTTGGGATTCATGCACAAGGACCCCCAGGTCCCTCTGCACCGCAGCATGTTGTAATTTCTCCCCATTCAAATAATATTCCCTTTTACTGTTTTTTTTCCCAAGATGGATGACCTCACATTTTATGACATTGTCTTCCATCTGCCAAACCTTAGCCCATTCGCTTAACCTATCCAAATCTATTTGCAGCCTCTCTGTGTCCTCTACACAACCCACTTTCCCACTAATCTTTGTGTCATCTGCAAATTTTGTTACACTACACTCTGTCCCCTCTTCCAGGTCATCTATGTATATTGTAAACAGTTGTGGTCTCAGCACCGATCCTTGTGGCACACCACTAACCATCGATTTCCAATCCGAAAAGGACCCATTTATCCCGACTCTCTGCTTTCTGTTAGCCAGCCAATTCTCTATCCATGCTAATACATTTCCTCTGACTCCGCGTACCTTTATCTTCTGCAGTAACCTTTTGTGTGGCACCTTATCGAATGCCTTTTGGAAATCTAAATACACCACATCCATCGGTACACCTCTATCCATCATGCTCGTTATATCCTCAAAGAATTCCAGTAAATTAATTAAGCATGATTTCCCCTTCATGAATCCATGTTGCGTCTGCTTGATTGCACTATTCCTATCTAGATGACCCGCTATTTCTTCCTTAATGATAGCTTCAAGCATTTTCCCCACTACAGATGTTAAACTAACCGGCCTATAGTTACCTGCCTTTTGTCTGCCCCCTTTTTTAAACAGAGGCGTTACATTAGCTGCTTTCCAATCCGCTGGTACCTCCCCAGAGTCCAGAGAATTTTGGTAGATTATAACGAATGCATCTGCTATAACTTCCGCCATCTCTTTTAATACCCTGGGACGTATTTCATCAGGACCAGAGGACTTGTCTACCTTGAGTCCCATTAGCCTGTCCAGCACTAGCCCCCCTAGTGATAGTGATTGTCTCAAGTTACTCACTTCCCACATTCCCGTGACCAGCAATTTTTGGCATGGTTTTTATGTCTTCCACTGAGAAGACCGAAGCAAAGTAATTGTTTAAGTTCCCAGCCATTTCCATATTTCCCATTATTAAATCCCCCTTCTCATCTTCTAAGGGACCAACATTTACTTTAGTCACTCTCTTCCGTTTTATATATCGGTAAAAGCTTTTACTATCTGTTTTTATGTTTTGCGCAAGTTTACTTTCGTAATCTATCTTTCTTTTCTTTGTTGCTTTCTTTGTCATTCTTTGCTGTCGTTTAAAATTTTCCCAATCTTCTAGTTTCCCACTAACCTTGGCCACCTTATACGCATTGGTTTTTAATTTGATACTCTCCTTTATTTCCTTGGTTATCCACGGCTGGTTATCCCTTCTCTTACCGCCCTTCTTTTTCACTGGAATATATTTTTGTTGAGCACTATGAAAGAGCTCCTTAAAAGTCCTCCACGGTTCCTCAATTGTGCCACCGTTTAGTCTGTGTTCCCAGTCTATTTTAGCCAACTCTGCCCTCATCCCACTGTAGTCCCCTTTGCTTAAGCATTGTACGCTCGTTTGTGACACAACTTCCTCACCCTCAATCTGTATTACAAATTCAACCATACTGTGATCACTCATTCCGAGAGGATCTGTTACTAGGAGATCGTTTATTATTCCTGACTCATTACACAGGACCAGATCTAAGATAGCTTGCTCCCTTGTAGGTTCTGTAACATACTGTTCTAAGAAACAATCCCGTATGCATTCTACGAATTCCTCCTCCAGGCTACCCCGTGCGATTTGATTTGACCAATCGATATGTAGGTTAAAATCCCCCATGATTACTGCCGTTCCTTTTTCACATGCCTCCATTATTCCCTTGATTATTGTCCGCCCCACCGTGAAGTTATTATTTGGGGGCCTATAAACTATGCCCACCAGTGACTTTTTCCCCTTACTATCTCTAATCTCCACCCACAATGATTCAACATTTTGTTCATTAGAGCCAATATCATCTCTCACAACTGCCCTGATATCATCCTTTATTAACAGAGCTACCCCACCTCCTTTCCCTTCTTGTCTATCCTTCCGAATTGTCAGATACCCCTGTATATTTAATTCCCAGTCTTGGCCACCCTGCAACCACGTTTCTGTAATGGCCACCAAATCATACCCATTTGTAATGATTTGTGCCGTCAACTCATTTACTTTATTGCGAATGCTGCGTGCGTTTAGGTAGAATGTTTTAATACTAGTTTTTAAACCATGATTTTTAATTTTGACCCCTCCTGCAGTCCCTTTATATTCATACATATTGTCCCTTCCTATCATCTTGTGGTTTACACTTACCCCAGTGCTAATCTGCTCTGTTGCCTTCTGCCTTTTGCATTCTTTCTTGGGGTCCTGTTCATCTGAGCTCTCACCCACTCTAACTAGCTCAGAGCCCTCTCCTGGGTTCCGAATACTCCTCGCATTGAGGCACCGATCTTTCAGGCTTGCCTTTTTATTACACTTTGACCCTTTAGAGTTTTGCTGTACAGTGGGCCTTTTTGTTTCTTGCCTTGGGTTTCTCTGCCCTCCACTTTTACTCATCTCCTTTCTGTCTTTTGCTTCTGTCTCCATTTTGTTTCCCTCTGTCTCCCTGCATTGGTTCCCATCCTCCTGCCATATCGAAAAGGAAGGAAGAACATCACTATCGCGGCAGCAACTGACCATAGCCAACGTGGTACCACTAAAAACCACCTCGAAACAAAACTTCACAAGGAAGAAACCGAAGAATCAAAAGTTTTCACTTTTCTAGGCCTGACTACCAACAGGTGAAAACGTTACCTGAAAGGACTTTGAAACCTATTTCTGACGAAAGAAAACGGGTAATTACCCCACAAATCCAAAACGCGCCCTACGGCATCAGCGGACTCAACCCAACTGAAGATTGCGCAGTAAGAAGTCTTCTCCGACGTTCGGGGTACGGCAAGCAGAACCTACAGAATCCAAAGAACCCCGAAACCGCGAACTATCGCTAACTGACCAGAAAGGATTGGTAAACATAGTCCCTGTCTGCCCTGAAGTCTAACCTAGTCAGTATTAGGTATTTGGAGGTGGGAGGTGTAATTTTCACTGCAACCCCTTTGAATGTGTGATGTACTTTATTAGTGTAATTATAAGTTTGACATTGTATTTTCTTATCCTTAATAAAATCAAAGTTCTTTTGCACCAAACCAGTGGTCTGTTGCACTTTATCACATCCCCCAAATAAATCCAGAGTCTAGAACCCAAGGGAGTGGGAGCGATTCAAACCGCTCAAGTCGGTCAGAGGTGAACCTGACCCCCGGGACCACCCCTTACAAAATCAACGCTGGTCTTTGGGTGGATATAACTTATTTGAGGGTGGAAGGACTGGGAGGGATGTTGGGCATGGGTGGGAGCAGCATCATCATCATCATCATAGGCAGTCCCTCGATATCGAGGAAGGCTTGCTTCCACTCTAAAAGTGAGGTGTTAGGTGACTGAACAGTCCAATACGGGAATTACAGTCTGTCACAGGTGGGACAGACAGTGGTTGAAGGAAACAGTGGGTGGGACTGGTTTTCCGCACGCTCCTTCCGCTGCCTGCGCTTGATTGCTGCATGCAGTCGGCGACGAGCCTCGAGGTGCTCAGCGCCCTCCCGGATGCTCTTCCTCCACTTAGGGCAATCTCCGGCCAGGGATTCCCAGGTGTCAGTGGGGACGTTGCAACTTATCAGGGAGGCTTTGAGGGTGTCCTTGAAATAATTCCTCTGCCCAACTGGGGCTTGCTTGCCATGTAGGAGTTCTGAGTAGAGCGCTTGCTTTGGGAGTCTTGTGTCGGGCATGCGAACAATGTGGCCCACTTAACGGCGCTGGTCAAGTGTGGTCAGTGCTTCGATGCTGGGGATGTTGACCTGTTCGAGGACGCTAACGTTGGTGCGTCTGTCCTCCCAGGGGATTTGCAGAATCTTGCGGAAATATCGTTGATGGTATTTCTCCAGTGATTTGAGGAGCAGCAATTGGTCAGCCGAAGTGCTCCTTGATAAGTTTGTGCTGAAGAGCTCTGGCTGCAGGCAACTGTTAGAGGCCTCCGACGGCCTCACCATTCTCTATGACATCAAGTTCCTCTCCTTCATCATGCTGAAGGTCCTCGTCCAATGGTGGTTCCATGTGTTGCCCCTGCTGCATGTAGCAAGCCAAAGTTATGCATCATGTAGCAATCCATTATCATGCAGGACACTCTTTCTGGGCAGTGTTAGCAGAAACCACCAGACCTTGGGGGCAATTTTAACCTGATCTGCCCAGCGGGAAACTGATTGATGCCCATTTTAAACCCCACCCAATGTTGCTTTCCATTTTATAGCAAGAGAGGCAGACAATCTGATCCTGTCAGTTTCTCCACCGGGCAGGTTAAGTTGCATCTATACCTTACTATTCCAACAGATATTCCCCACGATTCCACATATAGGCCCTCGACACGACACACGGATGAATTTTAGCACAGAGGCACAGGGGACTTCTTTTTCCACAGTGTTTAAGCCAGTGAGTGGGAGACCTTAAAGAGTAAAATTATAGACCGGTCAGCCTGACCTCAGTAGTGGGTAAAATGATGGAGTCAATTATTAAGGATGTCATAGCAGCGCATTTGGAAAGAGGTGACATGATAGGTCCAAGTCAGCATGGATTTGTGAAAGGGAAATCATGCTTGACAAATCTTCTGGAATTTTTTGAGGATGTTTCCAGTAAAGTGGACAAGGGAGAACCAGTTGATGTGGTATATTTGGATTTTCAGAAGGCGTTCGACAAGGTCCCACACAAGAGATTAATGTGCAAAGTTAAAGCACATGGGATTGGGGGTAGTGTGCTGACATGGATTGAGAACTGGTTGTCAGACAGGAAGCAAAGAGTAGAAGTAAATGGGTACTTTTCAGAATGGCAGGCAGTGACTAGTGGGGTACTGCAAGGTTCTGTGCTGGGGCCCCAGCCGTTTACATTGTACATTAATGATTTGGACGAGGGGATTAAATGTAGTATCTCCAAATTTGCGGATGACACTAAGTTGGGTGGCAGTGTGAGCTGCGAGGAGGATGCTATGAGGCTGCAGAGTGACTTGGATAGGTTAGGTGAGTGGGCAAATGCATGGCAGATGAAGTATAATGTGGATAAATGTGAGGTTATCCACTTTGGTGGTAAAAACAGAGACAGACTATTATCTGAATGGTGACAGATTAGGAAAAGGGGAGGTGCAACGAGACCTGGGTCTCATGGTACATCAGTCATTGAAGGTTGGCATGCAGGTACAGCAGGCGGTTAAGAAAGCAAATGGCATGTTGGCCTTCATAGCGAGGGGATTTGAGTACAAGGGCAGGGAGGTGTTGCTACAGTTGTATAGGGCCTTGGTGAGGCCACACCTGGAGTATTGTGTACAGTTTTGGTCTCCTAACTTGAGAAAGGACATTCTTGCTATTGAGGGAGTGCAGCGAAGGTTCACCAGACTGATTCCCGGGATGGCGGGACTGACAAATCAAGAAAGACTGGATCAACTGGGCTTATATTCACTGGAGTTCAGAAGAATGAGAGGGGATCTCATAGAAACGTTTAAAATTCTAACGGGTTTAGACAGGTTAGATGCAGGAAGAATGTTCCCAATGTTGGGGAAGTCCAGAACCACGGGTCACAGTCTAAGGATAAGGGGTAAGGACCGAGATGAGGAGAAGCTTCTTCACCCAGAGAGTGGTGAACCTGTGGAATTCTCTACCACAGAAAGTTGTTGAGGCCAATTCACTAAATATATTCAAAAAGGAGTTAGATGTAGTCCTTACTACTCGGGGGATCAAGGGGTATTGCGAGAAAGCAGGAATGGGGTACTGAAGTTGCATGTTCAGCCATGAACTCATTGAATGGTGGTGCAGGCTCGAAGGACCGAATGGCCTACTCCTGCACCTATTTTCTATGTTTCTATGTTTCTATGTTAAAAGGGAGGGATCACAGGAGCCGGAAGAGTGAGCCCACTGCTTTTGAAGACTTACTTTGAACTTGCCCAAAATTCTAACACCAATTAATATTGCAAATTGTCACAGAGAATTCTGCAAGAGTATCTTTTTCCATCATTATGCCTTCTCATTAGAAGCTCAGTGGTCTTATTAAATCACAGCGATAGTGATAATTACCGCTTGTACATAGCGTGCGGTGCAAAATGCAAACCAGTGGGAAGTCAAAATCATGCTCCTTTTCATTTGGCAGGAAAGTGAGGATGAGTAATGGTGTCAGACTCTTAAAGGGGAGCATCCAATCAAGGATTATTTTCATCCCAGCCCCCTCAAAATGGAACACAGTACTATGCATCCGTACAAACTAGAAAGATCAGAGTCTGAGCCACCTTCATTAATTGCAGGCAAAGCGGGTCCATTGGTCTCAATGGACCTGGGCTAGTGGGGGAGGGGGGCGAAGAGGAATAATCAGCAGGGTCCCTGCTCTTCATCCCTTTTTAGTGACCTTTTGCTGGAAAGGAATGAAATTCTCTTCAGAAGAGCAGCCGAAGCGGGTAGTGAAAAGTTTACACGAGAGATATTGGGCTGGAAATCCGTTTGGGGGCTGGTAATTCGACTTATGACCACCCGGCAGGAGTCGAAGGGAAGAGGCGGGAAATTCGGATCTTTAACATTGTCACCGCCTCTTTGGGACGCAGTTTGAGGTGGTGTCGGGCCGGGTTTGCATCGGCAGCGGAATGGTGTCAAGCGACCGCCATTGTTGGACCGACTGCCGAGTCGGCCCGACAATGAAAACAAAATGGCTGCCATGGTGGTGCGCCCTCCCCTTTAAGGGCAGCCGCGCTGCCCAGCCACTGGCAGCTACCCACCTCGCGAAGCCGTCAGTGTCACCGACCGACGGCGGCTGTCCACCCGCTGGGCAATTGCCCCCGCCGAGCGGAAAGGGGCAGGGCTCAGCCGACTAGGGGTCGGAGTGCCGGGCGGGGGTGAAAGGGGTGGCCTGTTTCCGCCACCCCTAACCCAGGTGCAATCGTGGATGGGTCGCACCCTCCACCTGCCCCCGGTCGGAAAGACCTTGCTGCCCCGTTACCGCCTCTTAGAGGCAGTAACGGGTCTTGAAAAAAGGAAGCAATTTTGGCCCCATTTTGTGTTACATATGAAATATAAACATGCAAGGTTCACCCCCTTCCTAGTTCCTCCTTGCCTGAATACACTATCTTTTGTGGGGAGTGATTCTATGGGCATCGGCCACCCTCTGATATCATGGACATCACAGTCAAGTCCGTCCGGTCTCAACCAGTGACATCCACATCCATGCACTTTCCAGCATGAGTCCCAGTATAGTGACCAAGAGCAGCGACCATGGTTGAGTTTCCCTCTCACTGGGCCAGGGCAACTGAAACACATTGTAGCTCCCTTGACTGTGAATAGTTCATACAGCAGAGAATAGCTATCTGTTGAGTGTTTTTCAAACTACTCTCAACTACTTGGGGAATAACGTAACTGGGCCATCGGGAGGAGCATCACACGCAGGGTTTAAAGTATTGTGAAAGTTTTAGATATTTTGTGAAATCGGTAACTCTTGACCAGTTGACCCAACTTCACAATTGTGGTGCTGCTGCCTGAAAACCGTCTATTTCTGCCCTCTACCGTGTATCAGGTCTGGAAAGCCCCATGCTGCCTCTAGGCTGATAATGGTCATCTCTTCTTTTCCAGTTTAAAGACAAGACAGTAATGTTTATGGGGAGATGTTTTATTTTTTTGTGGAAACTGGCTGCAAAGGTAAAGGGAAATAAAGCAGGGCTTTGCCACCGGTTGAGAATAATCAAAGAAAATCCGCCCGAAACCCACCGGAAGCACAACCCACAACGACATAGACAAGAATTCTCTAACTTAACTCCCCTTCCTCTGGCAGAATTGATGAGAACAGCTTGCACCTTAAACAAGGAAAACCTCCCAGCAACAAGGACCAGAACTTAAACACTCATCGGGTCAGGCAGTAGCTGTGGAGAGAGAAAGAGAGCTCACGTTTCAGGGCTATGGGAGAGAGCAGGGGAGCGGGACTAGTTTGGCTAGCTCTGCCAAAGAATCAGCAGAGGCATGATGGGCCAAATGGCCTCCTTCTGTGCTGGTTCATTCTATGATACGAAAAGGGAGAGCTCTGTGATAGGCTGAAGGGCAGGATTGACAAAATGGCAAAAGTGATGATGGTGCAAGGCAGAATGAGGTGAGAATGAGACAAGCATAGAAACAAAGGATGGGTCCAGAGGAGGTGTAAATGGTTACAACAGAATGGCAGAGCAGGAGGGAAACATGGGAAATCTGGCTAAGATAGGAAGTCTCGTGTGACTGAAGAAACGCAGGTAGACCCCAGGGGAGTGGACTACACGGCCGGCTGTGTACCGATAGGGGATCACCACCCCCAGCACCAGCTCACAGCTCCTCTACTCCCGGTGGCTCTGGTGCAGCCATCCTCCATCACCAGAACCTGCGGTCCAAGAGAGAATGCGAGCTGTGGTTCAGATCTAAAGTTGGTCAACTCAAGGTTTAGGCCGGGAGACTGCAAAGTGCCGAATAGAAAGACCAGAACACCTGGTCTTAACACTCGCAGAAACATGGACAACAAGATTTCATCTTAAACTCTCCCAATGACACATCCAAGAACATCTTGTCTTGAATCCCCAGTGCATAAGAATGCCTCACATAAAATTCCCAAGAAGCATAGACAAGAACACAGTGGCTGAAAGTTCTCTGGCAGCACGTACAATGCATCCATTGGTCCTGCTCCTTGAATACGTGGAATGTGTTTTCCCTCTTGTAGAACAGAGGAGGAAATTGTGCCAGCGAGCATTCTCTCTCCCCTCACCTCCCCGCCCGCCCGCAACACCCCAACCCACATCCTGCCCAGCAGCACAGTCAGTTGTGCTGTAAAATGTAGAATATATAAAATGGACTTATAACAAGTTGTCAATAAAACAAACTTAGCTATAATTCCAAAGAGCAGCCAAACAGCTGGTGCTGGCAGTGGCTCGGTATGTGATATTACCTCTCGTGCCTCATACTGTCAGCGCGAATCGCTGGGCCCATTCATCAGGCACAAGATGATATGTACCTTGGAAGTTCATTTTGTGATGGGAATTATAAGTACACCAAGTTCCCAATGGGCTGTGTGTGATTCAGCTTAAATAAAAACATTCCTCCTAATTGAACATTATCCCATCGAGGAGCACATCTCATGCTGGTTTATCTGGCTATCTTGTGAGTAATGCGTCCAACACATAGGGTTCCTCTCCATGGAGGGTATCCCCAGTGTGTGGGACCATTCGTATTGGGCGTGGTGATGTATGGGCCCATTGTGTGCAGGTTCTCCCGAGTGTATGGATTCCACCTTGTGTTGGCATTTAAACATTGTTTCCTACCTTGTTGGGGACGAGGTCTCTCTGGATTTAGGGCTTGCTTTGGTTTGCCCCTGTGAGGGAGGGGGGGTGGGGTGGTCTGCCTCATGCAGTTCTCCCTTGTGTGTGGGGCCTATTCCCCAGCGTACAAGACTCTTTTCATCCAGATATCTTGTGGTACGTGGGAAGGGAGAGAACATCCTTGGTACATGAAGTTTAAACAGTAAACAATATTCAGCCAACCATCAACGTGCACTTTTTTACAGTTTGGTAAATGTTCTGGATATGCTTCTTTCACAGATTAGTGTGGAGATCAGATTCAAATGATCAATACTTGAATACAATTATAAAGTGTGAAGAGTAATGTCAACCTGGAAAAGACACAGCAGTCACCGTCACCAACCCAGAATTCTTCCTGAGCCATTGGCAGTGTGTTCCATGGACACCTACATTAGGTTTAGGCTGAGGAACTGCCCCTTCTCCCTCCTTCTCCCCCTCACTAACCTTTCCCTTTCCACATGATGCCCCCCCACCCCTCACTTCCATGTCTCCATCCCCCTCTGACTTCTCATTCTCGAGCTCTTCTGTACTCTCCCGTCCCTGCTCCCGATCAGATACAGAATCTCCCTTAGAGACTTTTCCTGCTGTAATGGTTTCTCTAACAGTGCTGCTCCCTTCTGTCTCATCTCCACTGCTGACCCTTGCTCCCCATTTCTTCTCTCTCCCTGGACAATCACCTATCTTGATCTCTTTTGTCTCCACGCTCCCGTCCTGCTGCCCCTTTAAGGCTCCTGTCTCTTGCACCCTCTCCTTGTCTTGCCCCCTCCTGCCCCCCTTTCTTTGGAGTACTTACACTTACCCCGCACAACTCTCCCGTCTCTGTTCCCCCCACGGACACCCAATTCTTTCGGGAGAGCCGGGCTGTATTATGGCTCAACTCTCCATGACCCGTGCTGCCCTTCGCTGTCTTTGTCCTTTTCCACCATACTTGGTGTGTGTTTTCCACCATCTCCATCCTGTTCTCTGCTATGCAATTTTCTGCCTCTTCTTGTGCTCTTTTCTCATTCCGTTAGCCGGCTGTGTCCTCCGCCTGCTCCACTCCTCCAGCCATTCCACTCACACCTCCTGCTCCTTCTCCCATCTCTTCGTCATTCAAGGGGCTTCCTTCCGCCTCACACTCACAGCAGGTGGGGCCTTTGTGACACATCCCACAGCTCTCTGCCTTGCAGCTTCGAGCAAGGTGTCCAGACACG
The DNA here is from genome assembly GCF_044704955.1 of Pristiophorus japonicus. NCBI lineage: Eukaryota > Metazoa > Chordata > Chondrichthyes > Pristiophoridae > Pristiophorus > Pristiophorus japonicus. The sequence goes on from NC_091997.1 coordinate 20,854,797, forward strand.
CTGCAGTACAGGTCCGGCCAGCTTCTTACAAGATGGTCATGTCCAAGACAATAAAAGCAAACCTTCACCTGGTTATCATGCAATACCCAGAAGTACTGCACTCCTTCCATTGTCTCAAGTTTCATGCTGTGGTGTAATGTCTTCACCCACTCTGGGAACTGCACCTTTACATAGTGGGTTCCATCTGCTACCCGAGTTCCTGGATAGTATCTCCTCTTGCCGAGCAAATTTTAATGTCCCAACTTTTTTATTAGCACATCGTACTCAACATAAACTGGCAGGTTTCAGAATGAGACCATCATATCATCATAGGCAGTCCCTCAAAGCGAGGATGACTTGGTTCCACGCCAAAAAGGAATGAGTTCACAGGTATTTCAATGAAGGACCTAATATTCCAGATCCCGAACTGCATCTTGGAGGGTGGAAGATGCCTCTGCTTCGATTTTTTTAACGTGTGGTGACCATTGTACACCAGCCAACACATGGGCTTGACAGAGCCAGGTCTTGGTCCAGTGGCAAGGATTAACCAAGACGACTGGATACCAGCTCTGCTGCACGGACCTAGTGTGCACACACATACCACCACGTCATCAGAATACAGCAGAGATTATATCCAAGAGCTTAGCACCAAACTCAGGAAAAGTCTTTCCAACTCCTTTCGGCCACTGATTGTCACCTCGAACTCAACATTTGGCTTTGGTCAGCAGGCAAAGCAGCTTCCCTCGCCGCAGTCCTCATGTACAGCGTGGATAATATCCCAAGCTTGTATCTCCTTATCCTCGCACTGAACCACCACTGTGTTTTCTTTTCCAAACCTCCCGGGGTCCCAGCCCAGATCTTGGGGCTTTTTATTCTCCTTCCCCCAACATTTTCTCCTCTGATTAAATTCATCCCGGGAACATTGTCCAATGAGGGGCTGGCACTCCGGGCCAGAAATTAACAACCCAAAAACCGACCATCAACTTTTTACAAACTCACTCCAACACCCAGCAGCACCTGCTCACTCCTAGCCCCTCCCACCAACAGAGTGCTGCCCACTGAGCCACAGCTGACACTGCGCTCCACACAATGCTGAAGGAATCTATACACACATATAGGACCGGAAATTGCACGAAGTGCGCACGGACCCAACGAGGCTTCGGGGTGCGATGTGCATGCACGAAAATCGGCTTTTCCTATCTGTCAAAATCTCTTTAGTCCAATCCTACGCATCCCCGGGAGAAGAACATCTGGGTAGGAGAGATTGGGCTATTTGCCCATCTCATGCCCAGCAAATGTCCTTCAAACTTTTACGCCTGGTAAAAGCAGGTGCATAGCCTACTTTTACCAGTAGAACACTTTTAAAACATAAAAATTAAATTTAATAATTCATTTTTATGTTAAAAACCCTGTCCATTAAGGTAAGTTTATTTTTAAACCTATTAAAACACATTAAAAAAAAAATTCCCCCAAATATTTTTTTTTCTAAAACATTTAATTACATTTAATTTCAATTAATTTTAAATATGTGAGGTTTTTTTTATTTATTATGCTGTGTTTTGGTGTTTTGGGAGGTTTATTCTCATTGATAGTAATGGGAACTCATACAAACAGAGTTCCCATTTTTATCAATGAGAATACTAGATAGTGATTGGTGGTCCAGGCCCATGTGATTGTAACATAGACGTCCGTACGTAGAAGACAGGTCCCCGTGCGCTGCACAGCGAATTAATGCCTAAGACCTACGTTTCTACATTTGTCCGGGACCAACAGGTAGTTTCGTAGATTTTTTTCGGGTTGGACGCATTCATACGAACGAAGCCTCCGACTGCAATCCCCCCATTGTGTTGTGGTATGGGAATTATAGTTATAAATACAGCTGTGTACAAGTTGACAAACATGATTCTCTAAAACCTTTCACTTTATTGCAAAAGCTATTATGTGAACTCGGCACTGAATATGGCTGGGTGATTGAGTTGCTTCTTCCTTGCAGAGTGTAATTATGGTAACTGTGAAAAGCTCCCTGAAGCAAACGAAAAGGTAATAGCTGTAGATCAGCCCACACTGACAGCAGCTATCTTCTGGTAGTTCCGACACAATTAATGGTGCCAAGTCCAGTGAGCTAATCGAACCTCCTGCAATCACTACCATTCGTTGCCGTAACAGTCAACTACAACCAAAGTCTTAGTAATGGGCCACTCAGTGCAAAGAAGCACAGCAAAGTGGGATCCAACTCATGGACCCGTCTGATGACAAAAGAGATAGAAAGTAAGATGAAGCAGAAAAAGAGCACATATGCCCGATGTCAGGTTGAGAATACAAGTGAGAACCAGGCTGAATATAGAAAGTTCAGGGGGGAAGTGAAAAAGAAAAAAGGGAAAAGAGAGAATATGAGAATAGATTGGCAGCTAACATAAAAGGGAATTCAAAAATCTTCTGTGGCATATAAATAATAAACGAGTAGTAGTAAGAGATGGGGGTGGGGCTGATTAGGGACCAAAAAGGAAATGTATACATGGATGCAGAGGGCATGGCTGAGTAGTTTGGATCTGTCTTCACCAAGGAAGAAGATGCTGCCAAAGTCATAGTGAAAGAGGAGGTAGTCAAGATACTGGATGGGATAAAAATTGATAAAGAGGAGGTATTAGAAATGCTGGCTGTGTTTAAAGTAGATGAGTCACCAGGACTGGATGGGATGCATCCTAGGATGCTGAGGGAAGTTAAGGTGTGTTGTGTACGTATATACCCTGTACACTCAATGTACAGTGACATAAGACCGTTCAATGTATCTTTACACTGTATACAATATGCCTGTACCACCAGAGGGTGCAATTGCTCGAGACCTAGAGGTCACCTGCATACTGCAGATAACCAAGTATAAAAGGGAGCTCACCTTACTGTAACCTCATTTAGGAGCTGCAATAAATGGACTAAGGTCACAACAGTTCAAGTGCAATATCTTACCACATGGAGTCATTACTAGAGTGCTTACAGACACAACAATTGGTGATGAGAATACGAATTTCCAAGCAAAAAATGACTAACCTTGGCAATTTTCAACAATTCGCTGATGGGGAAGATTGGGATGCCTTTGTGGAAAGACTAGAACACTACTTCATCGCAAACGACCTGGCTGGGAACACACTGACCTCAGCAGTTGTGGGCCCACCATTCATGGCCTTGTCAGGGATTTGCTAGACCCAGAGAAGACGACAATGAAAACGTTCATGGAGCTCGTAACGTTGATACAGGACAGCTCAAGCCGAAAGAGAGCATCCTCACAGCCAGACACCGGTTCTACACACACTGGTGGCCCGAAGGCCAAGAAATCGCAAAATATGCTGCAGACCTGAGACGATTGGCTGCACCGTGTGATTTTGATGACCACCTCACCGAAGCACTGAGGGTCATCTTTGTTGTTGGAATCGGCCAAGATGGCATCCTCCACAGGCTGCTCTCTGCAGACACCACGGTCACCCTGCAGAAGGCAATTAAAGTGAGCCAAGTGTTCATGGCCTCGGCCTGCGATTCCAGAATGATGATGACTCAACCCCAGGACTCTAACATGGCAAGTACTGTCAACCGAATGGTGCCTTTCAGAAGCAAGTCTGTGACCCCCAAGCCCCGTTACCCTGAGTCTGCCGCAGGGGGCGAACCGGCCAGCCCCATGCTGGCGCTGGGGAGGAAATCACAGAGCCCACCAATGCTGATACAGAGACTATACTTGCAAAGGCTGTAACATAGAAACATAGAAACATAGAAAATAGGTGCAGGAGTAGGCCATTCGGCCCTTCGAGCCTGCACCGCCATTCAATGAGTTCATGGCTGAACATGCAACTTCAGTCCCCATTCCTGTTTTCTCGCCATACCCCTTGATCCCCCTAGTAGTAAGGACTACATCTAACTTCTTTTTGAATATATTTAGTGAATTGGCCTCAACAACTTTCTGTGGTAGAGAATTCCACAGGTTCACCATTCTCTGGGTGAAGAAGTTTCTCCTCATCTCGGTCCTAAATGGCTTACCCCTTATCCTTAGTCTGTGACCCCTGGTTCTGGACTTCCCCAACATTGGGAACATTCTTCCTGCATCCAACCTGTCTAAACCCATCAGAATTTTAAACGTTTCTATGAGGTCCCCTCTCATTCTTCTGAACTCCAGTGAATACAAGCCCAGTTGATCCAGTCTTTCTTGATAGGTCAGTCCCGCCATCCCGGGAATCAGTCTGGTGAACCTTCGCTGCACTCCCTCAATAGCAAGAATGTCCTTCCTCAGGTTAGGAGACCAAAACTGTACACAATACTCCAGGTGTGGCCTCACCAAGATCCTATACAACTGTAGCAACACCACCCTGCCCCGTACTCAAATCCCCTCGCTATGAAGGCCAACATGCCATTTGCTTTCTTAACCGCCTGCTGTACCTGCATGCCAACCTTCAATGACTGATGTACCATGAGACCCAGGTCTCGTTGCACCTCCCCTTTTCCTAATCTGTCACCATTCAGATAATAGTCTGTCTCTCTGTTTTTACCACCAAAGTGGATAACCTCACATTTATCCACATTATACTTCATCTGCCATGCATTTGCCCACTCACCTAACCTATCCAAGTCGCTCTGCAGCCTCACAGCATCCTCCTCGCTGCTCACACTGCCACCCAACTTAGTGTCATCCGCAAATTTGGAGATATTACATTTAATCCCCTCATCTAAATCATTAATGTACAGTGTAAACAGCTGGGGCCCCAGCACAGAACCTTGCGGTACCCCACTAGTCACTGCCTGCCATTCTGAAAAGTAACCATTTACTCCTACTCTTTGCTTCTTGTCTGACAACCAGTTCTCAATCCATGTCAGCACACTACCCCCAATCCCATGTGCTTTAACTTTGCACATTAATCTCTTGTGTGAGACCTTGTCGAAAGCCTTCTGAAAGACCAAATATACCACATCAACTGGTTCTCCCTTGTCCACTCTACTGGAAACATCCTCAAAAAATTCCAGAAGATTTGTCAAGCATGATTTCCCTTTCACAAATCCATGCTGACTTGGACCTATCATGTCACCTCTTTCCAAATGCGCTGCTATGACATCCTTAATAATTGATTCCATCATTTTACCCACTACCGATGTCAGGCTGACCGGTCAATAATTCCCTGTTTTCTCTCTCCCTCCTTTTTTAAAAAGTGGGGTTACATTGGCTACCCTCCACTCGATAGGAACTGATTCAGAGTCAATGGAATGTTGGAAAATGATTGTCAATGCATCCGCTATTTCCAAGGCCACCTCCTTAAGTACTCTGGGATGCAGTCCATCAGGCCCTGGGATTTATCGGCCTTCAATCCCATCAATTTCCCCAACACAATTTCCCGACTAATAAGGATTTCCCTCAGTTCCTCCCGCTTACTAGACCCTCTGACCCCTTTTATATCCGGAAGGTTGTTTGTGTCCTCCTTAGTGAATACCGAACCAAAGTACTTGTTCAATTGGTCCGCCATTTCTTTGTTCCCCGTTATGACTTCCCCTGATTCTGACTGCAGGGGACCTACGTTTGTCTTT